>NC_090447.1:790934908-792333033 GCF_031143425.1 Pleurodeles waltl | reverse complement strand
GAAAGTACAGTAACATTAATTGGCTAACATCACTGTTGCCAACAGTATTTGTGCCTATATGTTGGCATGTGTACCTTTTACTTTAGTAGTATCATTTACACTACTGTTTCCCAAATGATCAACATGTCTTCATGGGATGATGTCTGATTCCATCACATATGTGTGCATGCAAAAATGTATTGGTAAATAGTTATATGCACAGGGTATACAGTTCATGTGTTACCACAGACAGGAGTTGGTGGGTCATACACACCTCAATCCATTACTCAATGTAATTTGTCATGTCCAATTGCTGAAGCAATAAAGGACATGACAAGTATACCTACAGTATTTATTCATAATGTGCATTTCAATGGGGCAGACCCTCAATCTGGCCCCCTCATGGGAAGAAAGACAGTTTGTGTGGAAGTGCATTAGACAGACACCAGGGTTGGGTAGATTCACTATTTTCTTTAAAAAATAAATGCTCCTTGGCCTCCACAACGCTTTCTACTCTCTCGGTGGGGGCAGATGGAGGGTAAATCTCCAATCGAATCCACAAGAGTGCAGAAAGACTACTTATTTATCTTGAAGACTACCTATATACCATGAGGTCTATGACATCATGCGTGAGGTCTCTAACCCTGACTGTATGAAAAGGGATATCACACCATTCTAAAAACTATGTGACATAAAGGCCATTGTTTCTCTCATTTTTAAAAAATCCTCCATGGACTGTTGGTCCTCAGCAATTTTAGACCAATTTCATTGTTAACTTTCCATAAAACTTCTCGAATGCTATGTTAGTAAAAAACTCTCCCGCCACCTGGAACAACACACCCTATTAGAGCAGAAATTGTTTGGATTTAGACCAGGGCTTGGTACTGAGTCAGCCCTATGCACTGCCATGGATGAGCTCTGGATACTAGTCGATCATGACCAGTCAGCAATCCCGATCCTTCTTGATCTATCTGCTGCTTTCCTCACGGTAAACCATAACATCCTTCTAGACAGACTCACCTTGCCTTGAGTAGGAGGAAGAGCACGGAAATAGCTGACTACTTTTTATCTGAGCTCAGCCAGGCTGATGCTCTCCCGCCTTTTAGATCTGCTTTTAGGGATGTGAACCATGGACTGCCCCAAGGATCATCCCTCAGCCCTATTTTGTTCAATCTGTATATGAGGCCAATTGTGACCCTTACTAAATCTCATAATTTTAGACTAGTTAATTATGCAGACTATACCAAGCTGATCTTGTCACTAGATATTGACTATTAGACAGCAGTCAATGTCTTTCATAACTGTGTGAAGGACATCACCATATGACTGAACTCTAACTCTACCTGTAGAGGACGAGCCTACTCCTCCTGACTCGTTCCGCTATCTGGGAGTTATTTTTTAAAACAAGCTGTCCCTTTAAAACTATACTACAAAAGTGTACCATGTTTTTTTGCTTCTTCAAAGTCTGTGAAAAGTCTCCCTATGCTGCTGTCTCACCCCAAAACCTTGATTGTGTGCAATGTGATCTTGAGAAGACTTGACTGCTGCAATTCTCTCCTCTTATGTGCACCTGATTTTTTAATAAAAAGACTACATAGAGCTCACGCCACTGTGGCCAAACTGGCTTTGAACAAATCCAGATGATCGTCCGCCTTGGACGCTATTAAGGAGCTACACTGGCTATTAGTCAAACAGAGAATAGTCTTTAAATCCTGATGCATTGCTTTCCCAATCCCTCTAAGGAACAATTTTCAAAGATATTCCACTGGGAGATGTCTGCCCTCCTCACCGACCAACGTTATTTGGATCTCCATATTCAAGAAACTATGCAGGGGGGACTAATAAAGGGAGGTCAGTCCAAATCTGGAATCAGCTTCCTGACTTCCTGAGATTTTCAGTGAATCTTCTGCATTTCAGGAAAGCCCTGAAAACGTGTATCTTTCCTCAGTAATGTTTCACGCTCTCTCTTTTTTGTCAGCTGTGGAGCTGGAATTCAACCGGTATTTAAGGCTACTGGCACCATGATAACTTTCTGGTTTCAAGTATGCTCTATAAACACAAATACATATATAAATATAACTATTAACATAAATATAAATAAATAAGGTTCCGGGAGCATTTGTCACTGTCGGGGGCTGCTCCTACAATACAAAATCCCTGGAACCCTAGAGTGCTTTCTGCTGCCGGGGGGGATGGACATAAAAAAAGTGGTGCCCATTTTGGGGTATTGACATAGCATGCCTGAGCTGGCCTCTCCCATCCCTTTTGCTAAAAACATAAATACTACACGCAAGCCAGACCTAGAGACTAGGAATTGCCTCTCTGTGTTTTTACTGCTGTCTAAAGTTCATATATTAATTTGAAGAAATTCGGAGTTATTTGTTTAAACTTTCAACAATTCACCCACAAAAAATGGGTGCTTGTACAATCATGATATGACCCCAAAAGGATTGGGCTGAATGAACCATTTATGTCAACCTTACTGTGGAGGCATTGCGGTGGACATGTATGGTTTATCCTGCTCAGTTAAGTGGTTAATGTATAGTGTAGATAAATTATATTTGTAATTATATTTTAGATTATATTTTTATTTAATTATCAACATTTATGAAAATACCTTTTCAAACATTTTATAAATTTTAAATAATATTTGTGACATGTATTTAACGAAAACTTTGCATTTTTCTGTGCATGTTAATATTAATAAATAATGATATTACATTTTATCCATTCAGTTCAATTATAGGTAAGAATAGGAGTCTCAGGGATGGGCTGTGTGTTTCACAGAAGAGACATCTTCTAAATTGGTGGGGTTAGAATGAGGTCGTTATAGGTTAAGGGGTTTAATCCTGGATGTTTTGTTAGTAGGGGTTAGTAATTTTTTAGTTTAACTCTTGTGTTTCTGTTAAATTCTCATGTATTGTGTTTGTTGAGTTTTGACATAGCCTTTTATCGTAATTGCAATTATTTTCTTTAGAAAGTGTATGCTTTGTGTCTTTGTTTTGTCGCTGAGACAATATGGTTTCCTATTACAGGTGAAGTTGATCATTTTCAAAGATTTCACAGTTGAGGTTCTTTATTTTCAATAGAAAATGCTTTGTAGTTATTTAAAACCTATATATTTTTTCACATTTTCTTCCAATTTTTCGGATTTCCTGGAGTGATGTTTCTTAAAGATGTTTGGGATTTGGAAGGATTCCTAGAACTCGATATGCTTTTTTGCGGGTTGGTATTTTTAAGGAGGATAATAGTTTTACACGTTTTTATGGTATTTTAAATGGATTTGCATGTGTGAATTTTTGTTTATAGCTTAACGAATCGTCAGCATCTAAACTGTAACTATATTATTAATTATTTGTTTGGAGTGGCCATGCGGGGTAAGATATATTGTGACTTTGTTATTTAATTAGTTTATGCTGCTTGTTTTGTGATATAGTTTTTATTAATACTTTAGTCATCGTTTTAACAATAATACAACAACAAAATTGCACTTTTTGTAAGATCACCCCTCACCACCAAAGAAAGAAATAAACTCTCCAGTTTAAACAAAGGGAGAAAATAGACCGCATCTAAGGCCTCAGTGTACGCACACGACATCAGTATTTGGAGTTGTGTCAAAGAGGGCTGTCAGACTTGAACCATAGGTCAATCACAGTGTGTATCCATTATAGTCGCAATTTCCAAGATCAAATAAGGTTAATTCGTCCCCATCTCCTCCCCACGGCAAGGTCAATACGCGTTTACTGTAACAAGGTAGTCTTTTGATTGTTGCCAAATATTCTGTGGACGTGAGGTTAGTGGCTTGAAGTAAGCGTATATTTCACTGTTTGTGCCGCAGTAAATGAGGCTGCGTATCCAAACCCCTAGTGTTGGTGCAGACTGTGAGATCCAGTGTAAGGCTACCTCTAGTTTACACAACAGTAGTGCTAGTGCAGTATATTGTCTAAATGATTTAGGAATATTACGCAGGTAGCCCAGCAAGTTCAGGAGGGGGTCAGGGTCTAAAACTACATCTACCAGGAGGGAAAGACATGTAAACATTTCCCTGCAATATTGAGAAACAGTCGGAAATTTCCATGACAAGTGTCAGCCATTGGGGTCTGACATCTAATGCACTCATGAGGGAGAGGTGTCTATTTTGAAAAGGGAGGCTGGTGTGACATACAGGCACCTGAGGAATTTGTTGTGTATTAGGAGGTGGAGATTATTCATGGAAACTGAGCGTTTTAGTGCAACATTCTATCCACATTTTATCTGTTATGAGGTGTCCCAGGTCCCTCCCACAGTATCTGTGAAGCACAGCATCATGCGTGGGTAGTAGGGCTATGCATGCTCTATACAACCTGGAGACCATGCTAGCCCCATCCAGTTCTGAAATAAGCATCGTAAGCGGTGTGGTCAGTTGGTGCAAGCGGGTAAGTAGTGACAAGGGCACGCAGCATCCACTATGGTCTTTGCAGTACAAAATGGTCCATAGGGAATGCAGCCAAGAGCCGCAAGTCATCTGTTCTATAAAATATATGCCCAGTAGGAAATAGGTCACCCATAGTGTATAGGGACAAGTCTTTAAGTGTACACTTGACGAGCTGTTAGCAAGCCAATGGAAGCCAGGGATTGTCAGCTAATGGCGAGGAGGGAGAATAAAGTATCCCACCTGCCAACATACAAGCCAGTCTACGCCAGGCCCAGCATGTGGTGGAAAGTGTCTATACATTCCTGGGGTCCAGTGCATGGCCCTGCTGAAGAAACATACGCGGACTGGCGGGGTGAATCATGTCACGTTCAGGTACTGTGTATGGTATGCCTGAATTTGAATGGTACCAATGATATACAAAACTGCACTGGGCTGCTAGGCAGTACAGATGAAAGTAGGGGAGACCATACACCCCCATTCATAAGGAAGTACAAGTACCTCCCATTGTACCCTCAGAGATCTATCCACGCAAATCAGGCGTGTCAGTAATCTACCGGCTATCTGAAAAATAAATTAGTTAGGGGGATAGGAATGTTCATAAAAAGATATAAGAATTTGGGAGGACTGCCATTTTGACAATAGCAATGCGATCTGCCAAGGATAACAGAAGTCTTACCCAGTATTCTATTTGAGTTTCTAGCTTAACCGTCACCGACCCATATTTGAGGCACACAATTTGGTCTATATCATGATGGACGTGTCTGCCGAAATACTTAACTGTCTCTGTGCTGCACTTTAACAGGAAGTGAGTGCCCACTTAAATGGTGGTGCCAGTCAAGGTGAACAATTCAGTTTTGGACCAGTTAATCCGGATTCCCGAGAAAGTACCAAAACGGATAATCTCCGGTAATAACGGCTCCAAGTTCCTATCCGGATGGCGGATAAGTAATAATATATCATCCTCGTATAGCGAGACTAATAGGCGGGCCAGTGTGAAACTGCAGTGCACTGTGAAGATGGTTCTTTTGCAACTGCCGCACCAATGGGTCCATTGCTATTATAAAAAGCAGGATGGGAAAGGGGACATCCCTGGCGCGTTCCACTGTACACTGGGATGGGAGGGGAGAGTGTGCCATTCACCCTGATGCATGCAATTGGATTAGCATAAAGTAGTTGGATCAGGGAGGTAAATCCCTGGGGGAACCCCAGTTTACGGCATGCAGCAAATAAAAAGGGCCTCTCTGGAGAATTGAATGCCTTTTCGGCATCTAGAAAGATAACCAAAGATAACCAAAGCTGGCACAGAGGCGTCTATCCTATTCTTTACTGCAAATAATGTGTGTAAGTTAATATTAGTAGATCTGTGAGGTGGGAATCCAGATTGTACTTGGGAGATAAGGCTGTCCAGCAATTGGGTTAGACGTGTTGCTACCATTTTCACCAGAATCTTATTATCAAAATTTAACAATGATAATGGACGGTACGAACCGCAATAATGGGGGACTTTGCCAGGCTTAGGTAAAAGAATGATGACCGCTTCTCGAATAGTTGGAGGTAGAGTACCTTTAGCAAAGGCCTCATTATAGACTTCCAAAAATTGAGAAGTCTCTTTATAGGTCTTATAAAACTCCCCAGTAAATCCATCCAACCCTGGAGTTTTGGAGCCATTAAAGGTGCCTATGGCTGTAATTATTTCTTCACATGTGAAGGCTCTCCCAGGTATCTTTGTTGTGCCTTCGTGAGCCACACCATGGCCACCTCCACCAGCCAATCAGTCAATGCCATGGTATCACAAAGACCTCGGTGACCATCCAGTGTGGTAAAAAAGGAAAGAAAAGTTTATAGTACCACTTCAGTGCCCATTACATGTGAACCATCATCAGCATAGAGCTCTAAGATATAGGTCCCGGGGGTGGCAGTTTCAACAAGCATGCCAGCGTCCACCAGGACGTTCACCCTCACCATAGCGGTGCGCAGTAATATATTTCCCCAGAAAAAGGACCTTCAATTCTGCCAGCTCCTGAAACTCCTCCATCAGGGTCACACGGGCTTTCAACCCGGGGTCTCCAACCAAACACGCACCTGCCCAGTCCAGGTCCTGGAGAGCAGTCTCTACTTTCGCCAGACTTATGCGTATGGACCTGAGGACACCAGCAAACTGTGTGATGCATATGCCCCTAGCATAAGCCTTAAACTCCTCCCAAAGGGAGGTAAATGTGGAGAGTGACCCCACATTTAATTCAAAGTATTCCTTTATAGCCTTTTGTAGATCAGCATGAAACAAAGCATCTTGATGTGCCAGGGAGGGAAAGCACCAATAGCAATCCCACATACCTGGTTGCAGGATGTAGCATGACATCACCTCCGGGGAATGGTTTGAGAGTGTGCGGGACAAATGGCTGACAGAGGTCAGCCAAGTTGGGACCGATGGGTTTAGAAGCAAGAAGTCAATCCGCGTACATGTATTATGTGGAGCTGAAAAATGTGTGAAGGCTAGGGCCGATTGGGGGTGCACAGTCCATGAATCTTGTGGCCTGTGGGTCTCACAAATGTGCCTAAGGACTGCAGTGCTCTAGGCTTCAATAGCAGGTTGTCTGAGGTGGTGTCCAATAGACGGTCCATTATCATACTGAAATCCCCACCTATAATTATGGAGTCGGGGTTATCTATGTTTGGGGCATAGATGTTAGCTAATAAATGACCTGCCAACACACCCTCAACCAGTATATATCTACACTCGATGTCAGCTGTGGTGGAGATGTGGTGGAAGGGAATATTCTTATGGATCAATATGCAGACCCCAAGTGAATATGAACTATAGTGGGAAAAAAGTCAATGAGGGCCCACTGGGATACAAATGAAAAGGTAGAGCATGGGGATAAATGTTTCTCCTGAAGGAATGCGATCATGGCTTTGTGGCGAGTCAGATATTGCATTACCAGTTTACCCTCATGTGTGTTATTCAAGCCCCTAATATTCCAAGACATAAAATTTAGAGGCAAAGTGCCCTCACATCCAGTGATATCAGCTGTCAAGGGGCCAACTAGATGTGGTGAGTAGGTCAAGCAGAGTTGTATCACAGTGTGCCAATGTACGAACAATGAACAATAAATCAAACAAATGTAAGCATTTAAACCCTGCCACCCTACTCCCAAATGCAGCGTAAACAAACCGGGCGAAATCCCTCAGAAACACCAAAGACATACACAAAAACTCCCCACAAATTAACATGGTCTCAACCATGGGGGGAGCAACACCTCGGCGGTGAGCGTCACTTTGATATATTTTAGTATACATTAGGAAATAAGGAGTAAATAACTTGAAGGGAGAGGATATTGAAACGCTGTGTTAGCCATCTCCGACCACAAGCAGGGCCATCAGTACCACAAAGGAATATCAACGGTTGCATTCTTGTGGAAACAGGTCCGGACTGCCAGAAGGATGCATATCTTGTGGAGAATGTCTAGGGGAGAAAAGTGCTGATAGGACCCAGCCCTGTTGTGGGTCTTGCAGAATTCTAGAACCTCTTTGGGTGCATCAAAAATCAGATTCTGCTGTCTGCATCAACCCTACGGTTGGCCAGGTATAACATACCGTAGCGCAATCCCAACTTGCGCACCTCTACTTCGGCATCCACAAATTTGAGGATGGCTTCCTGTACTACCATATTGAAGTATGGAAATAGGGAGAGCTTCATCCCCTGATAAGTTAAAGGGCCCTTCTCCCAGGCCAATCTTAGTGCCACATCATGATCTCTAAAATTCAGAACTCTCCCAACAATCGGACGAATCGTCACTCCAGGGGCAGGGTGTGGGCCAGGAGATCTATGGGTGATCCTCACGACAATTGTAGCAGTGAAAGACTGAGCTACAATGTATCAAACCTTGCGTCTATACCTTGAAAATCAGAGCGCAGTTCTTGCAAAATTGGGTTGAGGTCGGTATGATGTTCTGACGCATGGCCACCAACTGCGCCCTCCTACATGGTGGCAATGGTATCTGAAGAGGGGGGTGAGGCTTGTTAAATGGAAGCTTGCCCTGTTTAGGCTCCCCACAGACCATAGCTCTCACCAGTGGGGCCTATATAAATTGAACCACCATCTGCGATTGGGCTGATGCTATAGTCAATGCAGGCCAGGAAACACGATTAAATTCGCTCATCGTGCTGAGGCCCCACACACCAGGAACACACTCAAACCAAGCCTAGCAGCAAGCCGCCAAGCAGCCTGACCCTCCTGGACCAATGCCACAAGGCAGCAGATCGAGCCAGGGAAAGGGCCCAGCTGCGTCCAGGACAAGAGCACTCGGGGGGCCCACCGCTTGCCAAGCACTCCTGCAGCCCACGACAGCAGCAGTAGAGAGATACAGTAGAGGAAAGAAGGCTGCCCTGAGCGGCCCTCTGGCCTGAGTCTCAAGCTCACCCGAGCACACGTCACTGCAGGGCCTCCGGGCCGCACCAACAGCAAACAACTGCGGGCAAAAAAACATCAGAATCACAGACGGTGACCCCTCCGCTGCTCCCCACACCTTAAAGAATCTCCGCAGCCCTTTTTATCTATCTCTCATGGCTACTGTTGCTAGGTGCCCCTCCGCCAAAGCTTCATTGCCAGGCGTCCATGTTGGTCGCCGGCTTGGCTCCGCCCCTTTATGATACAGTTGTGAAGTGTGGCATTTTAAAGTAATGACTCATATGTTGTTTGTGTAGTGCTTAAATACTGGAGAGGAGATATAAGATGAAGAAATTGTTATTGATTCATTAGAAATATATTAGCAGTATTTCTATATGTTGCATCTATGATTTTTTCTCTCTTGTGTTTGTTTTTGTTTTTTCTATGAGGAAATATAATTATTAAGTATTGAATTTATTTTAATCCAATATATGAATTTAATTTAATACATTTGTTTAAGATTTATATTTTACAGAAATAAAAGCTGAATTATGTTTTATTTAGTTTAAAAACTAAATATCAATTATACTGGTTGCATTTTTTGGCTTGGTTTGTTGGCATTTTTTAGTTTGATGGCTTATTATGTTTTGCTATTGTTTCTTAGAGTACTTTTTGGGCCATGCCTTCTAAGTCATGTAATCCATGGTTGTTTACAAAAGTTGTATTTTTGCAGGTAACATTTTATGCAGTTGCCTAGTCTTTTTAAAAAGTTTAGGATGTAATTATAGGGATAAGACTTGTTTTTGGTGTAAGTCTTGTCACTGTGTTTTTGCAATAACATTTCTAGTAACTGATATAGGAAACTAGGTTCTGACACATTTAAGCCCTTGGATTTTTTTATGTGGACTACCTATTTTTTGGCCTATTTCTCTGTATAAGTCTAACTAATTGAGCCTCAAGTATTGTAATATTTATTTACTTGGGTACAGGGTGCCAGCCCTTTGAGTCCACCTTTTAAAACAAGGTTCACTGCTATGCAGCAGGGGTAGGAGGCTCTAGGTTTGCTGTGCATGAATCTGTGTACACATGCGTCTACACACATGCGCAGGCTAAGAGAGTGGGACTACCATCCAACTCAGCCAAGTATCTGCGCACAGGCAGCCTACCACAGAAGGGTGACTTCAGGGTTTAGTGCTGACCTGGTGTGGGCCTTATAAAGGGAGTGGCCATTACTTATGAGTACGCAAATCAGTATTGATTACTGAAAAGTGTGTGGTCTTTAATGGATTGTACACTATGACTAAAATTGGCACAAAATTAGAGGTTCACCATAATGAGGCACAGAGACGAGTTTGATGGAATGGTCATATAGTAACAGTGGACCCTGAGTGTAGCCTCATATGGTCTTCTGGGTCAAAGTCTTTATCTTCTGACTCAGTCATTTTTATGGAAGCCAAAATTCTCCATCGGGGCAAGGTTGAAGGATGTATCTGATGAAGCCCTATTAATTATATATAGCCACTGTACGAATTCTCGCTCAATCTCCAAGTGGGAAAATTCATTTGGGTGCCAAAGTTCTCTAATTTGGCAGATTTCTTTCACATTTTTACCTAGTCAAGATTTCTGCCTTTGGACTTGAAGCCCGATTTATGTTTTGGTAGTTGGGCTGCCAAGATGGCAGTCATTGATCAAACATTGGCAGTAGCCACCATCATAGGAGTTCCTGTCAATGCATTTTGCTGCTTGGTGCAGGGCTCCACCAATAAGGTTGCTGCCTTGCACAAAACAGTTTTCTTTTTTATTTAAAAAATGCCTGAAATTTGATTTTCTTGTTGAAAATAGAAATGATAATGCTCAACTCACCATAGGAGTCATCTCCATTGGTGAAAGGGGCATTATTTTATTTTTTTACTGTCCCTCACCACCAGGGTTTACCTGGTGGTGACAGAAAGTAAAAAAACAGCTACACACCCTCGCCTCCAAATTGGGCAGATGGACATGTAGCCAATACTCTGACTTTCCTTATTCTGTTGGGCTGTTGGAGAAGTTGGCCATGGCAGAGATTGAGTAGTCTCTGCCGTGCCCACACTTATGGTCTGCCTGCATCTAAATCAGGCAGGCGAACCAATGTGTTGGTGGAGAGGGAACTCTAATGCAATTTCAAAGGAGTTCCCTCTCCACCAACACAGAAATCAGGCCTTTAGTCTATTTTGGAAGCTCACAATCTTCCTTCAAGGTAAGTCTGAAGCAGTATCTGACAAAGTCCTCTCAGCTGAAACTCCAGAGATCTTGGAACTCCAAACATTTTTCAAGTGCAACATTTCAGACTTTGTGGGTAGCGCTTCTAAGCCTCTAAGGCTTCCCAGGCACAGGACACACCATAGCAGAGGCTACCATCAGGTCCAGTCCAAATACAGTCGTAACTGGTCCACTAATGGTCCACTCAAGGAAAGGCCTCTTGCAGCTTTTGAAATCCTGGGTCACACAATAGATTGGCCAGCTGACTCATGGTGTCCAATTTTGTAGTCCTCAATGCAAGTGGCAACAGATTTAGCCCTGCAGGTCTCCACATATGTTACAGACAGCAGGTCTAGTGCACTACTGATCAGCCTCAGATCCAGAAACTGTTTTGAGGAGCTGGGAGTGAGGTTCTACTTTATTCCCTTTCACGAGCCTGTGGGTGGGGACACTCCCTGGCTAATAGACAAAAGTTTCCAAAGGCAAAGCTTAAGACTTTTGCAGCATATCCTGTTTGATTCACTGCAATCTATCTCTCAGGGCACCATTCTCAATAAAATCCATCAAATATTCCTGGAGGAAGGAAGCTTATGGCACTCTTACTGGTGTGTTTATGATCATGAGCAGAACCCCTATACTCAACAAATCCAAATGGGTTCTGGGGCAGTTCCCACTTCCACTGAGACTAAAACCAGGAGTCTAAAGTGTATTTCAGGATCAAAAGACCCCTTTTCACCAGGCGTCCCTTATCATGAAACTATCAAAGTACAGGTCTCTCCCGGTCCTTTTTAGGTTAATGTAGTTCCTGGACAATGCTACAGAGCATTGCCTGGGCTAACCTGGATCATATTCCTCCTGCCAGGCCCAAGCCATTGACTATGCTCTGAGAGCAGTATTTCATACCTCAAAAAGCAGCACTGACAAAGAAGCTTCAGGCTAATGCTATTTAGCCTTCAAGGGCTGCAATTAGGGACATATATGCTTTTTAAAAGCTACTGTTCCTGTATATTTATCAAAAAGTAGAACTTGTCTAACAGAATGGATTTTTAACATATACATAAAAATGGTTGAACCATCTCTGTAGCTTACTTTGAACTAAAGATAGAGCATCTGCACAGTACTATACTATAGCATTTTCCTCATTGAACTAGCTACATCCCAAACAATGAAAACGTGTGAGAAGAGTATCACATGGCTCCGAGTGCCTGAGGGGCTAAGGAGGCGGGAGTTTCTAATCCGCACCAGTCGGTGCTACTTCATGGCTGCTTGTTCCTCACTGTGCGGGACGCGTGTGGTTTGTGGCCAGACAAAGACTGGACCAAGATTGGGCAAGCCTGCACCCGTCCACTGCTGGATGAGGCTGGACCCCACCTCTGATATAAAATAACCAGCCTCAGGTCCCGCCGGGTGAGGAACTGATGATGAATTTTTCTTTTCTCTCTCTGCTTTTAACTTGCATCATGGGCAAGCCCTGCTGCACTACGTAAGCCCAACAGTATCAATACCGTGTTAGATCAAGTTATTGGGGTGGTGACTAATTAAATTGATTTGGCTCAATGGAGGTTACCACCGGGGATGTGTGGATAGCTTGGGCGAAGGGGCAGACCTTTCTGATTTAACTTGTGCTGGTACGGTTAGCCAGACAGAAGAGGACCCCACCAGATGAAACAGAGTTCCAATAAACCCCCACAGCCTAATGCCAATGCATGGTACTGTCACCTCTGACGTCAGCAGGAGTCTTTCTTTGACATTCTTAAGGATGGAGAGTGTTGTACCTCCTGTCAAACCGGCCTCTAAGCAGAAGAATTGAGGGATTCACTGCAGGGGGGGCAAAAACGCAACCGGTTACAGCCAGACACAGAGAGGTGATAGCTCCCCTCACCCTTGGGACCCCCGATCTGAAGGAAATCTTTAAGCAGCTTGAGTTGATAGTAGAGGCCCAATTAGGCCCCATTATATCTCGTTTGGATTTGATTGAATCGTGCTTGGAGTCTCTACACCAGTCACTTTGTCTGCCACCTAGAGGGGAGGCAATACAAACTGACATTTCAAATCAGTTCATCCCTGCTCCTCGGGAGAGGCACCCGAATGGCCAGGTGGGTGAGCCTGAGACCCCTAATCCTTGTTACAGACATTATTGCACATCACGCAGCCTATTTGCAAAGAAGGGAATAACGCTGGTACCAAATGGGGGAAAACAGGAGCTGGCCAGGGTGAGGGTCGTACTTTGACCACTCCACTTCAGCAGCAGCCATCTGTGGTATCTACAGCAGTTACTGAGAATAGTAGTTGTGGGGTCAGAGCACCCACGGCCCACACTGGACCCAGGCTAGCTCCCAGGCTTCATCTTCCCCCAAACTCTACCCTTTTTGTGGCTATTTTAGCAAATGTTCCTTCCTCAACTTCAGGAGTAGAGGAATCTATGTGTGAACTCATTTGAAAAGCTAAATATTGGTGCTTTTCTAAGTACAGAGGTCTGCATTTAGAGACCCTAATCCGCAAGCCCTTTTTATGGATTGGGGGAGCCAAAGGGTCATGACGACAGTTGTAGGCCCTACTAGTAAAGAGATCACCCCACATGATCAGGGGCTTAGGTGAAAATGGAGTAAGGTTCCCCATGACTCCTTCCCTAATTCCCTCCATGATATGTGTGACACTGATTTTCAACTGTGTTTGAGTGACTCTGGGAATGATGAAATGCTTCTGGATGCTTTTGGAAGAATTTGTAGGCAAATTAATAGCAACCTCAGGGCCACAGGTAGTTATGGTCAATATATAGGTGAGCGTTTGTTTTAATCCAATTGCTGTAAGGCCCTCCATAACCTGAACATGTCTCTAAAGGAAATTCCCAGAGACAGAACAGGGATAGCCAGGAGATGGAAAAATGATAAACTTGCTATGCTAGCCTGTAGTGAAGAGATTGGGGAAAAAGCTGGGGAAGACTTGGTGAGCCCTCTAACTTTAAGCAATAGTATTACATTTTGGGAGATTATTAACTGTCCCCTTTTCTCAGGTGAAGCAAACAGAGTAGTAGACTGAACAATCCCAGCAGATGCATGGGTAAAGCATTTTCCAGGGAATTATGACAAACATGAGGTGACTGTGTCTACTGAACCTCTGAGTACGCCCAGGGGGGACATTGTTATTTGTTTTATTGGGGAGGAGGTTGGGGGCTCCCATTGTAACTATGTCTAAGAATAGGGCCCCTAGGCCTGATATGATCCCTGCTGACTTAGTCAGTTATGATACTTGTTAGAAATGGGGTCTTTGGTTGGCAGTCAGGTTACCCCCTGTCCAAGCAAGGACCCTCCCTCTAGTCAGGGTAAGTCACTCACAATCCAAATTATCCTGTGCCCACCCTCTGGTAGCTTGGCACTGAGCTGTCAGGCTTAACTTAGAAGGCAATGTGTAAAGTGTTTGTGCAATAAATCATACAATACAACAATATAACACCACAAAAAAACACCACACAGTGTTTAAAAAATATATATAATATTTATCTGAATAAATGCAGGTCAAAACGATTAAAGATGAAATAAGCAAATGTAGGGATATCACTGAAAGTCATATCAAGTGTCTTTAGAGTTAAAAGATTACTGTAAAAGCAATAAAAGTGTCTTAAATTCTCCTAGAAACAACAAGTGTCTCTTGCAGGGGCAAAGTACCTGGTTTGCATTGAAAAATCCTCGTGGAAAACGGTGAGTGTGCGTCAGTTTCGCCCCTTCGCAAACAGACTTGTGATGTTATTTTCCACGCTGGGAAGATGTTGCGTCAATTTCCAGCGCGCGGACTTGTATCCTCTTTGGGATACGGGGCCTTCAGGCGCCCCGAGTACAATGCGGGAATTCCTGGCCTTGCAGAGTGAAGTCACAGGAATACGTGGAATTTTCTTCTGCACGGCAGGTGCTCCGTTGATTCCTCTCAGGAAGTCGGGCGGCGTCATTCTGAGTAGGCTTGCTTTGATCCAGTAGGGCTGTGCGTTGAAGTTCCGGTTGTGTCGCTGGCGCTGCGTCGATCTTCTGTTGCAAAGTAGGTCTGCATTGTTCAGGACATTTTCACAGCGAGCAGGTTGTGCGTCGTTCTTGGCAGGCAGTGCGTCTAATTTTCACCGCACGGGGATTTCAGCTGCAGTAGAGAAGTCTTTTTGGTCCTGAGACTTCAGGGAACAGGGGGAAGCTCTGTCCAAGCCCTTGGAGAGCACTTCTGCGGCAGGGCAAGAGAGCAGCAAGACAGCAGGGCAACAGCAAGGCAGCAGTCCCCTTCAGAAAGCAGTAAGGTGAGTCCTTTAGGCAGCCAGCAGTTCTTCTTGTCAGGGTGCAGGTTCTGGTTCAGGTTTCTTCTCCAGGAAGTGTCTGAGGTGGTAGGGCAGAGGCCCTGTTTTTATACCCAAATGTGCCTTTGAAGTGGGGGAGATTTCAAAGAGTGGCTTAGAAGTGCACCAGGTCCCCTTTCAGTTCAATCCTGTCTGCCAGGGTCCCAGTAGGGGGTGTGGCAGTCCTTTGTGTGAGAGCAGGCCCTCCACCCTCCCAGCCCAGGAAGACCCATTCAACATGTAGCTGTATTAAAGTGAGGCTGAGTGTCCTGTGTTTGGGGTGTGTCTGAGTGAATGTACAAGGAGCTGTCAACTAAACCCAGCCAGACATGGATTGTAAGGACACAGAAAGATTTAAGTGCAGAGAAATGCTCACTTTCTAAAAGTGGCATTTCTAAAATAGTAATATTAAATCCAACTTCACCAGTCAGCAGGATTTTGTATTGCCATTTTGGCCATACTAAATATGACCTTCCTACTCCTTTCAGATCAGCAGTTAACAATGTATGAGGGCAGCCCCAATGTTAGCTTATGAAGGAAGCAGGCCTCACAGTAGTGTAAAAATTAATTTAGGAGTTTTACAATGCCAGGACATGTAAACTACACAGGTACATGTCCTACACAGCACCCTGCCCTTCGGGTTACCTAGGGCACACCTTAAGGGTGACTCATATGTAGAAAAAGGGGAGTTGTAGGTTTGGCAAGTACTTTTAAATGCCAAGTCGAATTGGCAGTGAAACTGCACACACAGGCCTTGCAATGGCAGGCTTGAGACAAGGTTAAAGGGCTACTGAAGTTGGTGGCACGATTAGTGCTGCAGGCCCACTAGTAGCTTTTAGTCTACAGGCCCTGGGCACATATAGTGCACTCTACTAGGGACTTATAAGTAAATTAAATAGCCTAGTTGGGTGTGATCCAATGTTACCATGTTTAAAGGGAGAGAGCCTATGCACTTTAGCACTGGTTAGCAGTGGTAAAGTGTGCAGAGTCCTAAAGCCAGCAAAAATGAGGTCAGAAAAAGAGGAGGAAGGCAAAACGTCTGGGGATAACCCTGCAGAAAGGCCATTTCCAACAATAACCCAGTTTGAATAAAGATTTTGATACAAGTATTTAATGCGGCTTTAGAAGAGAGGTCCTCTCACCACATGGCAATGTTCAGTTATTGTCCTTGTGTTTAAGAAGGGAGACTGGTCAGACCCCTGATGTTGTAGATCAATTTTGCTAATTGATTAGACTGTTAAGATCTTGAACAGGGTGATTTTGGTGAGGTTAGTCGATTGGTTGGAACAAAGAGATGTGATCTCTTGTTTCCAGTATGGGTTAAAGCAAGGGAAAGGAACACTCAACCAATGCATTAACCTGCACTGGACGGTTGGAAAATACATAGGCCCCTAAAATGAGCAGATACACCTAGCCTTTATGGATTTGTCATCGGCCTCTGAATGAGTTAACAGAGCTAAATTATAGTCAATGCTAATTGATATGGGCCTGGACCATAGCATTGTTAGTTTTCTACATGATTTTCACCAGGATCTAATACCCAAGGTCAGATTTACTCATGAAGGGTGCTTGACAGTGCCAATGAAAATACATAAAGAGATGAGGGAGAGTTGTAGCTTGGCTCCACAACTGTATACTTTGTGTATTAACAATCTAAACCCGTTTTTGTGTACAGCCACTAAATGTATCCCACAGGTTGGATCAGTGTTAATTCCGGAACTTGTGTATGCAGATGACACGGTTCTGCTAGCCAGAACTGCTGTGGGCCTTCAAAGACCTCTTGACTCTTTTGAGTTCATGGCCTTCTTGATATGGACATAAACTATTCTAAGTCTCACACTATGGTGATTGGGAACTCGAATAAGCCTCACAAGAGACTTTTATGGTGGGGTCAGGAGGTAACAAAAGTTTCTACCTTCCCATATTTACAGTTTATCTTTGATGAGAGAGGATCTTGGGCACGCAAAGAAGGGTCTAGAGAAATTTGTTGGCCAGATGAATGGCCTCTCTCTTCAGGTTTGTGGGAAGGTTGGGGGCCAGACTGTGAAAGTTTACCAAGCCAAGTGCATGGTGATAGCGGGCGATGGAAGTGATTTATGGGGCTATAAGGACTGTGGTGTGATACAGAGAGTCGAAAATGGCTTTCTAAGAAGACTGCTGTGCCTCCCACAGTCGGCTGCTACTTTTGTAGCACATGAAAAACTGGGCCTGGATTATATCTCAGACAATTTGGCTTCCTCCCCTATAGTCACATGGTTCAAGGTCTGGTAAAACCTTGAATTTGAGCTGAACTGGGCTATTTTAAGAGACTGTCTTGCTCTGGATAAAGGCTTTACTATTCCATGGTTGCACTATTTTAAAGACTCCCTGGGGAAACTGGGCTGTGTAGCACTATACAGTATAGGGCACCTGAGCAAATTAAGAAAAAAGATGTACCCTGGATTAAAAAGCAATTCATGGAAAGAGCTAAAACTGAGTGAAAAGGAAAGGAACTGCAAAACCTACAATTAGGGCTTACCCACTTTTGAAAAAAACAAGCTTGGAGCCCTACCTGCGAGTGGTGATTTCATCCCCACATGTTTCCTACTAATGCATTTTAGATTAAATCTTTTTAAACTGGCTTTTGCAGAACCTCGTGGTCACCATAATGTGGAAAATAAGGGGCTATGTGCCTACGATAAGTTTTCTATTCAGGACACAATGCACTTTATCTTTTTTGTGACCACTCTGAAACAGAGTTACATCTTTCCGTAGCTTGGAGGGAAAGGTGTTTGGCAGGTAAAACCTGCCCTGCTCCATCTACAAAAGTTACAGACCCCTGTAGTCTGTCATAATTTGGCTAGCTTTCAGTCAAGCGCACTTAGAATGAGGAAAAGATGCCCGTCCCACTGAAGGGTTGGGGATGATCCACTTTTTATGTCTTTATAATATATTTTCATGTTTATAGTCACTTTGATGGATTTTATGACTGATTTTCTAACTGTGTGTATTTGTTCTTGTGTTACTAAATGTACTGGGACTAATATCAATTTTAATATTTGAGCATTTCTGTATATTCGTTTAAAAAACAAACAAATGTGTTTTAATATTGCTGTACATTGCTGAACAGCATTTTTTTTTTCGGTATTGCTTGGAAGCTGACGCTAGTCTTTTACGCTTTGATGTGTACGGTTCTTTGATTGTATGCTTTTATGGATTTTTAATCAATCTGAATAAAGATTTCTGACTGACTCAATGACAGTGAAAACAGCTTTTGGGGGGTAATCACTGTAGCAACAGGCAAACAATACATTCTTGCATGTTACACTTTTAAATACTGTCTTGTTGGCTTTCATTGTACCAATGAGCCTGCTGGATTTGGCAGCAACATCACCTGAATTGTGGGGAACTGAGTTCGATCCCACACCATGTGACAACTGTTGGCCTAATCCATTTCCAGCCATATAGCAGCGCCTCATCTCATCCCAAGAGCAGAGACGATTTGTAGCAACCGGGTGCATGGCATTATGACTTCTCAAGGAAATTGTGTTGGATCAGATCTCATCCTTTTCTCTCAGTTACATTAGTCTCAGACATGCGAAGTCAAACACAAGCAGAAGTATGGTTCAATAAGGTTTATTGAATCAGCTGCTTCTTAGCTAAAATGGCAGGAGATGCAATAATTAGAATGATGAAACATACTTGAAGCAAAATGGTGACAAGAAAAGTGAAACACAAGAAAAGTCCCACCATACTGTCACTATGCACAATATATGTAATTCCTACCTAAGGTATGTTAGACCACAGCAGGATAAGCTCTTATTCACCCTTCGGTCTTCCCCCCTGGGAAGACATCATTCCCCATACCTGAGTCTGACAGTAGCAAAGAAGCCTGTTATTAATAGAGACACCATTCCCATGTGGGACAGGAAACCGGTGGTCTCAGCAAGCAGCTGTAACAAAGTCAGACAGCATACGTTTGTGGTCATCTAGCTGGAACCTGCCTCTAACGTGCGTAGGACAGGGAAGTGTTTTTATATTAAAACAACTGATATTCTGAGAAAATGTTCCTACATGAAGATATAAATGTTTCTGAGAATGTTAGAGGAGCAGTGTACCACTTGTGCCAACAATCCTATCCCGCTGCAGCCTTGGGAAAAAATAGTGTTAAAGAATGTTGTACTAAGAGATGTAAGGCTTTCCTAGGTGAAAGGATAACTAGAAAAAGAAAAGAAAACACCACCATGAATGTGGCCGATTCTAAAATAATAAAATAAAGCAGAATAAAATGTTACTAGGCTAAAGGGCACAAGCAGCAGACCTAGTTACTAAAATAATGTGCCCAGAGACATCACTAAAATGGTTCTACATCAATACAAGGCACCTGTTGCAGGCTTGCAGTTTGTTATGGCTTGCATAATGACTCAAAGGTCCACCTACAGGCACCAGCGAATCCGAATACTATTATGGCACACTTTATTGGAGTGATGAGGTGAGGGAAGGGTTTTGTAGAAGAAAACAGCAGAGAAGGAGATGTAGAAGAAAGAAGATGATTATTCATAAATGTGCTGATACAAGATTCCCACTCACTTCACTTTCTTCCATCAACTATTCTCTATTACATGTAGATGCTTTGTACTGGTTTTCTAAGGCTCAGGTCTTGTGGACGTTAGAATCCTGTTCTTGTGGACTTTGGAGTTCATGATGTCAGAAGTATTGCTGAAGCCAAATTCCAATAATTTGCTGAATGCCAGTTTCTTTTGCACCCCAATATTTACCTTAGGCAGTTCAGTTGTGTGATCTCTTGTTGATCTATCTGCAAGAGACTACCTTCCCCATAAATGAAGCAATGATTTATCAGAGAAAAGTAGAATAGAATCTACCTGGGCTCATTTAATAACTGAGCTCTAGATCAATATAGGGATTTATTACAGGATTGTTAATAAAAACCAATACAGAAAAAAATGCATATTTTCATTGTGATGGCTCAGATATGGAACACAGAAACAAAAATCATAAAAAATCTGTTCTGCTTTCCTGCCCTTATCTCAAAACCGAGCTTACAGAACCTCTCTGGAATGCACTTCTGAGTTTAAAGAAGACATTTATTGTTATTAATTCTCCACCACGAGGTTCTTGAGAGACAAAATTAGTAGATTGGAAGCACACGTTCAAAAGTAGTCGCAGCAATGAAAGCAAAATATATCAAAGTACTTCTCAGTTGCAATGTACACAGCAAATAGATGTGATTATATTATAGCATAACTTCAAAGCAAAGCATAAAAGTCAAAATTCATCACCATATGGGCAAGGCTGTAGGGCCTATATTCAGCTTCATCTTTCTGGGGTCTGCAAGTTGATGACTCCGGTCAACTGCGAGAAAGAGATTTTCTACCCAAACGGGAGACAGGCAACTGACGTCTACGTTCCTGTCTGAAGTCAAGCAGATTCAATCTACCCCTGCTGTGAGCCCAGAGTCATCCTTAAAAGCAAACTCAGTGTGAGAACCGAAGAAAACGGGAGAGTGGCTAATTCTCCCGAGCTCCTCGTTCTCAGACTGGATTGTGAGGTAAACACAAAATCTACGTGCTCTTATCAGCTAAGGTCTGGTGTGAACAACACTGCTTGGTCTACCATGTGGAAAAACACAGCTTGGAAAAACACAGCTCATCTGCAATGTCTCAACTGTAATGTCTAACCCCACGTTAAAGCCAAAAGGCAGCTAACCTAAATATCAAATGTAATGTCTAATGTCATGTCAAAGCCAATAGGCAGCTAAACCGAATGAAGAATGTAATGTCTAATGCCATGTCAAAGCCAATAGGCAGCTAAACTGAATGTCTAATGCCATGTCAAAGCCAATAGGCAACTAAACTGAATACAGAATGTAATGGCTAATGCCATGTCAAAGACAATAGGCAGCTAAACTCAGGCCCATCTTTATACTTTTTGACGCACAACTGCGCCAACGCAGTTGTGCGTCAAAAATTTTATCGCCGGCTAACGCCATTCCAACGCGCCATGCGGGCGCCTTATTTATGGAATGACGTTAGCCGGTGCTGCGGACTGGTATGCGTAAAAAAAAATGACTCACACCAGGCAGCGCCGGCATATGGGAAAATGGGGGTTGTGCGTCAAAAAATGGGGCAGGTCAGGTCTGAGGCAAAATTCAGGCCTCAAACCAGATTTGCGCAATTTTTTTTGACGCCCAACCTCCATTGACATGACTCCTGTCTTAGCAAAGACAGGAGTCATGCCCCCTTGCCCAATGGCCATGCCCAGGGGACTTACGTCCCCTGGGCATGGTCATTGGGCATAGTGCCATGTAGGGGGGCCCAAATCAGGCCCCCCTATGCCACAAAAAAAATCTGAAAAAAAAACTTACCTGAACTTACCTTTACTTCCCTGGGATGGGTCCCTCCATCCTTGGGTGTCCTCCTGGGGTGGGCAAGGGTGGCAGGGGGTGTCCCTGGGGGCAGGGGAGGGCACCTCTTGGCTCCTTCCGAGCCCACAGGTCCCTTAACACCTGCCCTGACCCAGGCGTTAAAAAACGGCGCCCATCAGGCTGTGCGTCGTTTTTTAAGGCCCACCCCCTCCTGTGCGCCAAAATGACGTCAGAGTATAAATAAGGGGGACAGGCCTTAAAGTCATTTTTTGGAAGGGAACGCCTACCTTGCATATAATTAACGCAAGGCTGGTTCCCCCTTCTAAAAAATGACGCACATGGTGGAATTTTGACGCCCGCGGGGTCGGACGTCAAAGTATAAATATGGGGCAGGGTTTGCACCGATTGTGCGTCAAAATGTTTGACGCACATTCGGCGCAAACAGAGTATAAATATGCCCTTGAATGTCTAATTGCATGTCAAAGCCAATAGGCAACTAAACTGAGCACAACATGTAATGTGCTACTGGTGAACATTGAGCAACTAATATGCGCATTGGTGAAACACAAAGTCATTGGTCAAACACAATTAATAGCATCACAAAATCATAATGAAATTCCTATTTAGGCAAAAACATCTTTTCAGGATCTAACTGTCAAACTCATAAAGAGAACTAACAGTATCCTAAGGGAGGAAAAGAAGATCTCAAAATAGTCGGATAGTGTCTCAGGTAGAAAAGTCATCCCGAACATGCAAAATCAGGGATTTTTATACACAATTTATGCATACCAAAGAACAAAACTGCAGATTCAGCATGGTATAATCATGGTTAGATTGCATTGGAAAATCAAAAACAGCTTTGTCTTACTTTCTTCTCTCTTCAGGGCACCTACGAAATCGATAATAAGCAAGATATACCAAGGGCTCTGCCAGCATGGAGCTTGATGACTGCGCCGAGCTGGCAGCCAAATGGAGCTGGTCACTTTCTGAGAATATTACTCTTTCAGAAAATCTCCAAGCTTTAGCGATTATTGATGATTAAGATAATTCTGTTATTTTAAAGCTGCAACAATTTAAGACCATCTGTATGTTGTATTGTACCCTGGGTAGAATTTCCTAGTGTGGCGGGAACTTGGCGGGCAAAAATACAAAGGCCCTTATTACAACCCTGGTGGTCGGTGTTAAAGCAGCGGTAATACCGCCAACAGGCCGGCGAAAAAAAAAATGGAATCATGACCATGGTGGAAACCGCCGACATAGACAGCCACTTTAACACTCCGACTGCCATGGCGGTAGAAACAAACACCGCAGCGGTAACCGCCAACAGACAGACGGAACACAAGGTTCCACCCACTGTATTACAACATGCCTATCTGCCACCTTTTCCGGGGCGGAACCAATGCTATCAAAAGCACTGCGTAAACAGTACACAGAAGGGTAATCACTCAGTTCTCGATACCCAAAGAGGAACCAGGATGCCATGGAGCCCGAACTACACGTCCTGCCCATGCTGGTCTTCCTCCTTCTGTATCAGGAGCAGGACAAACGCCGTCGACGACCACGGTGAGTACTGCACCTACAACACAGGGGAGGGGGGAGGGCAAAGAGAGTGACACACACACGCAATACCCCCCCACCCTCACCCACAACACCATACACACAAATACATGCAGCAACATTACATATACACCCCCGTTACCCCCTGGAAGAACGCAAGGACAAAAGGAAATGATTGTAACGAGTGTAATCAATAAAAATCAGATAGTGCAATTTCTAAAATCAGTATATACAAATATGTACACCAACTGCACAAGTCCGGATAGTATTCCAATCATTGTCCGTGGACCAGTGGTCCCAAAATGCATGGGCGACGACCACACAAGATACCTGACTCGAAACGGAGAGAACACTGCAGGGGCATCAGATCGAAATTAAACAGGCACCTCAGGGGGAGGGGGGCACCTCAGCCGGATGAACGCACGACACCACTGCTGCACGAGGGGGCTCCATGCACCCATTGCTGTATCCTGGGGAGTGCAAAGCCCCAGTCTCTCAAGTCATTCCAGTGGGTGGTTTGTCCACTGCTTTATCCTTGGGAGTGCAAAGCCACAGTCTCTCAAGTCTTTCCAGTGGGTGGTTTGACCACTGCTTTATCCTGGGGAGTGCAAAGCCACAGTCTCTCAAGTGGATAACAGTCTTCACTGGTTCTGGAGGGGGCTTTGTGCCCAGAGTGATTCATCCTGCCAAGGACTAAGGTAGTGGATGTCAATCTCCACTGGGTCTGGAGGGGGCTTTGTGCTCAGAGTGCTTCATCTTGCCAAGGACTGAGGGGGCTTTGTGCCCAGAGTGTTTCATCCTGCCAAGGAGTGAGATAGTGTTTGTCAATCTCCACTGGTTCTGGAGGGGGCTTTGTGCCCAGAGTGCTTCATCCTGCCAAGGACTGAGGTAGTGGATGTCAATCTCCACTGGATCTGGAGGAGGGTTGGTGCCCAGAGTGCTTCACATGCAGTGTGGCTGGTCCCATTACCTCACATGGGTGTGTGTGCCCTGAGATTGCCTAGGAACAGGTAGCATGATACGCCATGGAGGCAAGAAACATACCCCACCCTGCTGCGGCTTCGCCTGCCACCTGCAGGTGCAAACACTGATGAGAGTCATGCCTCATGGAAGCTGGGCAGGGTACAGGAAGTATCCTCCAGCCTCGGACAGCTGCCCACAGGGGATGGTAGCCATGTCAGATGTGGTGGCACTGTCTGAGCTGGTGGCGGTGCTTGCGGCAGTGTCTGTGGCAGAGGTGCTGGCAGTGGTGCATGTGTCAGCACCTGTTGAGGGACACAGAAGGACGTCTCCTGCAGCGGCTGCCCACTGGGGATGATGATGGGGGCTGTTGCTGAGGCAGCAGAGGTGCAGGTGGCGGTGCAGGTGAAGGTGACGGTGCTGGTGGCGGTGCAGGTGGCGGTGTCCACCGCCGTCCAGGTTGGTGTAGTGGTTAACAGAAGGGGTGACTCTAGTCCCTCAGTCGGAGCCACCGTGCCCTGACCTGCTCTTCGGCTTGTGTCCCTTCCCCACCTTTGATGTTGCTGCAGGTGTCTTACCACTGTCCCCTTTTGGTTTGGAGGAGCCCTTGGTGGCTGGTAGGCGCGGCTTCTCCCTCCTGGATGTGGGCACCTTCTTCACCTTGGCAGGTGGCGGAATGTCCTTGGCCTCGTTAGGTGGCACACTGGCAGCCCTGATGGGTGGCGCACTCGGTGAGACCGCAGTTGCTGGCACCACTGTGCCTGAGGATTTGGTGGCTGAGGTGCTGGGCTGGGACCTGGAAAGCCTGGCCCTAGGGGAATGCCGGGGGGGGGGAGGTGAAGGGAAGAGGTAAAAATGAGCCAGGAAAAGTTTTTAAGACACTCTGGGAAGGGAAGATGGAGGGGTTTTGGGAGTGGAGGAAGAGGTAGTGGTTGTAGGAGGTGTACATTTGCTGAATTTGGGTGAAGGTGCATGGGCCGGAGGCTGTCGTGAGGTGGATGGCTGTTGGGTGGGTGTGTGCCTGCGTTTGTGTACTTTGGGAGGAGGACTCACAGACACACTGGGAGAGGACACTGGGGATGTGTGAATGGTAGTGTGGGTGGTGATTGTACATGACCGGTGTGTGGTGATGGGCATGCTGGTGATAGAGGTAGTGGCTGAGGATGTAGTGCATGAGGCTGTGAGTGGAGACGAGACAGGGAGGAAGGAGGAGGACGTGGAGGAGGGGGACACAGTGGAGGCAGTGGATGTTGCTGTGTCTGTATGGGTATGGTGCTTGTGTGAGTGCCTGTGGGATGTGTGGTGCTTATGTTTGCCATGTCCACTCTTGTGTGTTGATGAGTGTGCATGCTGGTCTGATGGTGTGCCTGGGATAGGCTGGGGTACAGGTGATTGGGTCTGTTTGGAGGAAGTTGGAGGGGGGAGGCTGGACACAGGGACAATGGCTGCCATCAGTGCTGAGGCCAGAGCCTGAAATGCTCTCTGTTGGGCTGCCTGCCCAGAATGAATGCCCTCCAGGTATGCATTTCTTTGTTGCAAATGCCTCTCAACACCCTGGATGGCATTCAAAATGGTAGATTGCCCAACGGTGAGGGATCTCAGGAGGTCAATAGCTTCCTCACTGAGGGCAGCAGGGCTGACTGGGGCAGGGGCTGAGGTGCCTGGTGCGACGGAGATGCCCAACCTCCTGGGTGAGCGGGCATGGGACACACGGTGAGGGGCTGCTGGGAGGGCGGTGCTGGTAGGGGGGTGGCGGCTGTACCTGTTGATGCGGTGGGCACAGAGGTGCCTGCCACCGCAAGGGAGCTCCCATCAGAGGAGGAGTTGCTGTCACTAGTGTATGCTCCTGTCCCCGTCGTGGAGCTTCCCTCGCCCTCCGTCCCACTGGTGGCTTCAGACTCCATAAATTCACCCTCCAGGGCCATGTGGGATGCAGCTCCCTCCTGCTCCGGTGCCACTGCTCCTCCACCAGATGATGCTAATGCACGCAAGAACATGGTGACAAAACAAAAAGGGGGAGGAAAGACAGAAGAAACACATGTTCAGTGCATGCAACACCACTACCGTTGGCGGACACAACACACAGGGAGCAGCCCTATGCACTAAGCCATGCACTAACAGTTCTTAGGAAATTAACATGTCCATGGGGGATGATGCCTAAGCCCAATTGCTGCACACCTGGAAGCCACAGGAGCCTGACTAGGTGTAGATGGATATTACCAGTAGTGGGGTTTGGGTGCCACAGAGCCTGCCTAACAAGGGACTTAGCCTACCAAGTTCGCCCTGGCCTAGGGGAACCCACAGCCCACTTCCCCCAGCCAGACACCTCGTAAAGCACACAGAGTCAGCTGAATGAGAGTGTACTCACCCCCTTGTGGCTGCTGTGATGCCCTCAAGTGCCCATCCAACTCCGGAAAGGCCACCGCCAGGATCCGGTACATCAGGGGGGTCATGGTGCGACGGGCACCCCTTCCATTTTGGGAGGCCATCCCCAGCTGGGCCTCCGCCGTCTTCTTGCTGCAGCGGCGCAGATCCTCCCATCTTTTCTGGCAGTGGGTGCTCCGTCTATGGTAGACCCCCAGGGTCCCGACGTCCTTGGCGATGGCATGCCAAATACCCTTCTTCTGGTGGGCGCTGACCTAGAGGAAAAGTGAAGTTAGAATGGATGTTACTATCCCGTACATTTCATCTCACGCATTGCCAAACAAATCCCACCCTGGGCCAGACTTACATACACACACACTATCCTGACATGCTGGCCTGTCCCCCTCCCCACCCTCTTCCATCCACAACACTCCATGCAATCATGTGCCATCCAACATGCCCACAGTGTACTCACCTGTTTGTCTGGAGGACCGTACAGTTGCGTGTCCTGGGGGAGGACCCCATCCACCAGTTTCTCCAACTCCTCCGAAGTGAAGGCAGGGGCCCTTTCCCCAGACATTGTAGCCATTGTCGCTTCCAGACACAGTTCACAGCAGCACTTGCAGTGTAGGTCCTCTCCTGTTGAAGGTCATGTATCAAGTGAGGGAACAGTTAGAAATGTGCGTCCCGTCACCGCCGGTGTACATCGGGACCCATAGGGCCCAATGTTAACCAATGCTGAATTGCGCTGCGGTCTTCGACCACCTACCGCGATGGTGTACTACACCAGCACAGTTACCTCATTTCCCATTGTCCCACCTTACAGTTCAGGCAGCCGCCATTTCAGGGGGCCACATGGCAGGGAAAAAAAACTGCCTCACACATATTTAGGCCTGGAATACGGACAGATAAAGGCACATTGCGAATTTCTAACATTTTAGCAAATAACACATTGTGATACCTAAGTGTTGGATGACCCTCTGCTCAATGTTCTCCTCCATAGGGCAGTTGATGAGATGGTGGCAGCCTCCGGTGTGCAGACCCCTGCTGGCCCTGTTAACAATGGAAGAGAGACACATCATAATCACATACAGAATTGATCGTGCAACAATCCTGGAACTGTGTGCCCAGTTGGAGCCAGACCTGATGTCAGCTATCCGCCAACCAACAGGAATCCCCCCTCTAGTGTAGGTTCTGTCTGTACTACATTTCCTGGCAAGTGGGTCTTTCCAAACAACAGTGGCCATGGCATCAAGGATGTGCCAGCCAATGTTCTCTAACGTGTTGTCCAGAGTGTTGTCTGCTGAAACACATGCACAGCTACATCGTTTTCCTTCAAGTCGAGGATTTGCCAACAGTGAAAGGTGACTTCTATGCCCTGGGACATATCCCCAACATCATTGGTGCCACTGATGGTACACATGTGGCATTTGTCCCCCCCGCAGGAATGAACAGGTGTAAAGAAACCGGAAAAGCTACCATTCAATGAGTGTAAAGATGGTGCGTTTGGCAGACCAGTACATCTCCCATGTGAATGTCAAGTATCCTGGCTCAGTGCATGACACTTTCATTTTGAGGAATAGCAACATCCCATATGTGATGGGGCAACTCCAGAGGCACCGTATGTGGCTAATAGGTGAGCCCAAGGTCTCAACACAGTTGACACTGGTGTCTGGGTATGGGGTTGTCCCTAAGGGTTAGTGTCTGTCTAACAGTTGTCCCTCGACATTTGCAGATGACTCTGGTTACCCCAACTTGTCATGGCTACTGACCCCAGTGAGGAATCCCAGGACAAGGCCAGAGGAACGCTACAATGAGGCATATGGGCGAACTAGGAGGATTATAGAACGCACCTTCTGCCTCCTGAACGCCAGATTCCTGTGCCTCCATCTTACAGGTGGCTCCCTATACTACTCACCGAAGAAGGTGTGCCAGATAATCGTGGCCTGCTGTATGTTGCTCAACCTGGCTTTGTGACGCCAGGTGCCTTTTCTGCAGGAGGATGGGCCTGATGGTGGTCTTGTGGCAGCTGTGGAGCCTGTGGACAGTGAAGAAGAGGAGGCAGAAGAAGAAGATGTAGACAACCGAAACAACATCATCATGCAATACTTCCAGTGAGACACAGGTAAGAAGATGGAACTGTTTCCCACATCTCATACTACTGTTGGAGCTAGCATAAGTCTGCCATTTTCACTCTGTGTATGGACCCTGACTTGTTACTTTGCCTTTCCATTTCACAGATCTGGGTCCCACTTTGTGCCCTCTGGTATGTTTACTGCTGGCCTACAGCTGTGTTACATTGGTATATGAACAAGTACATTGACATTTCAATATTCCAGAGGTTTTGCAATTACACATTTGTGAAAGCACAGACTGACTCTAGATTGTTTTGTGATTCAAGGGTGTTTATTTCTGTGCAAATAAGTGGAGGGGGTTGTGAAATGGGCTGGGGTGATGGTGGAGGAATGTCCATGGCAGAGTCCAGTCTATTTGTATCACAGGTGACTTGTCCAATGGGGCATAGGAAGTGGAGCAATAGCAGTTTAAGGTGGACAGGGTGACAAAGTGGGACAGAAGAGTGACATTCAGGGGGGGGTCTTATTTCCTGGCGGGGGTCTTGGCAATGTTCTCTGTCTTGTTCCTGGATCTCAGGGACCGTTTGCGGGCTGGTTCTCCTTCTGCAGGGGGTGGGGTGCTGGTGGGCTGGTGTTCCTGGGGCGTTGCCACCTGTCCACTAGCGCCGGCGGAGGTGAAGGGCTGTTCATCGTCCAGGCTAGTGTCAGGGGCCCGTTGGTGTGCCACTGTGTCCCTCCTGGTGTTGACAAGGTCTGCCAGCACTCCTGCAATGGTGACTAGGGTGGTGTTAATGGACTTTAAGTCCTCCCTGATCCCCAGGTAGTGTTCCTCCTGCAGCAGCTGGGTCTCCTGAAACTTGGCCAGTACTGTGCCCATGGTCTCCTGGGAATGGTGGTAAGCTCCCATGATGTTTGAGAGTGCCTCTTGGAGAGTGGGTTCCCTGGGCCTGTCCGCCCCCTGTTGCAGAGCAGTCCTCCCAACTTCCCTGTTATCCTGTGCCTCTGTCCCCTGAACCATGTGCCCACTGCCGCTGACCCCAGGTCCCTGATTTTCTTGGGTTGGTGGGTTTGCCTGGGTTCCCTGTAGTGGTGGACACACTGCTGATTGACGTGTCCTGGGGACAGAGGGATGGGCCCGCTGGGTGGGTGCTGTGGTGGTGTTTCCTGAGGGGGAGGTTCTGTGGTGGTTTTTGTCTGTGTCAGGGGAACCGACTGTCGCGAGGTCCCTGATGGGCCGGGCTGGTCATCTTGATAAAGGAGTGCAGAGCTGCTGTCATCACTGTGGGCCTCTTCTGTGGGGGGACTGGATATGTCTGGCACCTCCTGTCCGGTGACGTTGGGTATGGGTCCTGTTGGAGTGTGAATGCGTAATCTTAGTATCTGTGTGTGCCATCTTGTGCAATGGGTGAGTTGAACTCTAATCCTGTGCTTGCATTATTGCCGTGGCCCTTGTGTGATTGGTGATTTTGGGGCATGAGTGAGTCTCTCTACTGGACATGCTTCGGGGATGGGTGTCCATGCATTGGTGTTACATGCAGGGCTTGGTTTTGGGATTTGTGGGTTGTGGTAGTGGGGTATCTGTGGGGTGTTGGGGTGATGGGTGTGAGGGTGAAGGTGGGAGTATGTGATGGCATGCAGGTAGGGGGGATATAGTAGTAAAGATTTGCCTTACCAGAATCCAGCCCTTCTGCTACTCCTGCAAGGCCCTCAGGATGCATGATCGCCAAGACTTGCTCCTCCCATGTTGTTAGTTGTGGGGAGGAGGTGGGAGTCCACCGCCAGTCCTCTGTACAGCAATCTGGTGTCTGGATACCACGGAACGTACCTTCCCCCGTAGGTCGTTTCACCTCTTTCTGATGTCATCCTGTGTTCTTGGATGCTGTCCAACTGCATTGACCCTGTCGACGATTCTCCGCCATAGCTCCATCTTCCTAGCAATGGATATCTGCTGTACCTGTGATCCGAATAGCTGTGGCTCTACCCGGATGATTTCCTCCACCATGACCCTGAGCTCCTCCTCAGAAAACCTGCGGTGTCTTTGAGGTGCCATGATGTGGTGTGGGTGATGTGTGAGGTGCTGTCTGTTGTGATGTGTGAGGGGATGTGTTGGTGTGTGTTGTTTGAGGTGTGTGGATGTTGTATAAGTGATGGTGTTGTGTGTCTGTGGATGATGGTGTTGTGTTAGCTAATCTCTCTCTCTGGCCTTCTTTCAAATTTTTGTTTGTAAGGGTTTGTGGGTGAGGCGGGTGTGTGCTTTATATTGGATTGGGTGTGTGGGTGTGGTGTGGTGTGTGTATGTGTATCAGGTGTGTGTATTTCAAATTGTCCAATGTGGATGTGTTTTGTAAATGTGTGTGTATTTTGAGTGCAGCGGTGTGTACCACCAATGGATTACCGTGGTTGAATGACCACCGCGTTGATTCGTGGGTCGTGATAGTGTGGGCGTATTCTTGTTGGCGTGATGGTGTGGGTTTTGGTATCGCCAGTTTATCACTGACCTTTGGTGTGACGGACTTGTGTGGGTGTCTGTATTGTGGCGTTTTCCAAGCTGTGAGTCATAATACATGTAGCAGAATTCCGCCGCCGCATTGGTATGTTGGCGGTCTTCAGCACAGCGGAAAGCGGGATTTACCGCCAGGGTTGTAATGAGGGCCAAAGTGTCCCAAATGTGTTTCTCATGCAGCAGATTTAACACATATGTTTGCTACCTGTCCCAAGCTGCAAGAAATTTGGGGAGGAGTGAAACAACACTTAACTTTGTTTATTGAAAGCAACACACAATTTTCTATTAAAGAGATCATGCTTGGCTATAAGATGGAATTTGATATTGGTTTGAGGTGGTTGCTTGCTATAATAATTGTTACTGAAAGATTGTGTATTGTGAGAGCAAGGGCAGCCTCTTTACCCCCTAGGGTCGTGGTGGTGGGTCACCATGAGACAGATATTTGAGTTAGAACTCGCCCTGGGTAAGGCAAGGGGCATTCGCTCTATTAAAAAGCTATAGCAAATCTGGGCAAGTTTTAACTGGGATCAGCAGACTCATCTTGGAGCCTGAACAAGAGCCGGCCTTGACTCATTCTCTAAATTAATCCCAGGCTAGAGTAATAAAATCGTATAATCCTAGCTTGAGATGTTCCATCCCTTTTTCTCTATTTTCCTATTGGTTTCTCTCTATTTTTTGTTCTTTGTGACTGATTTTTCATGATACAATTCAAATACTTTGTTTGCTCTAGGTGAACCATTCCATAATATGTTGACCACTGCATTGTTATTATCTGATACATGCTATGTTCATTGATCATGGTCTTCTATTGCTTGCAATTGTTCACTTTGTTATGACATTCTGACCAAAAAGAAAAAAAACATATATTAAAAAAAAAGATTACATTGGGAAATCAAACCAGCCTTGTAATTATTAAAACTTCTTAACACTAACCCATTTCTTAATGTAAGTGAAATCTTCCACCTGCTCCCTCAGCAACTGCACTCCTGAAATATACAAAATGATATGAAACATTTTCTAAACAATAGCGCATATAATTATGTTGCATGAGTACTTCTGCAGAAATCCTTGAAAATGATACATCTGGAACACAAATGAAAGTTGAATTCACAATATTTGTTTTCTAATACAATTGACCTTTTATGTCATTGCAGTCTAAGTTCCGCCAAAGTGTTAAGAGAGAAGACCCACAGTGGGTCTCCCATTTGGAGGGGGAAAATGACAGGAAAGAGATGAGCTGAACATCAGGAATCTCACTAATTTTATTAATACGCAGTCTTACATGAAAATGTGGTCAAGTTATATATCATTAGTAATCATTCTTCCAATCAACCTCATGAAATCTTTTCAAGTGCATTTGCATTAATTCATCTGCTATAGCCATATTCATCATTAAAATCACTAATCTGCATAAGTAATTTGTCACCCAAATGTGATCATAAAAAACAGTCTCCCCACTCCGATTATTTTTAAATAATCACAAAAACCCAATTAATAGGCTTTTTTATGCAGACCTTAGTTTGTAAAACCTTCATCTTCTTAGACAATCAAACATTCTCCTGCATTTGGTTTGAGCTCTGCACTCATCCATTTACATGATCTTTTCCTTTTGCTCAATTTATTATTGATTGTAATCCTACTAAAATACCTACTAATTACACATTCTTACAATTTTAGTAAGATAAATAGAGTAATTGCACAGATTATTATAAATATTACAGGTGTTAAAATTGATTGAAAAACACCAATAATATTACCTAGCCATTCACCTACTTTACCAGAGCTACTTCCTAACTTGCATATTCAGGAGGCTAGAGGTTTCCATAGCCCTGGTTAAACCAAGAGTCTAACCACAAAAGTTACACTAATTATATTAGTAATTAAAGAACAAATTGTTTCACAATGATCCGGTATGTATCTATAATACTTAATCACATTACAAACTACTGATTCCCTCACCAAAATAATAGCTAAGACTACACAGTTCTGCATAACCATTGAGGTAATTGTTACCATCTCTACATTCACTAACTTAAAGGATCCTGATGCATCTGCTACAAGTTTATTTACTACTGTAGACAATTGTCTAATCTTTACATCATTATTTTTTGCCCACATTGAAGGAGTAATTATTCCTGAAATGTCTAAATTTACTAGTCCAAAACTCCATTTCACTATCCTCCCACAACGATTTTCACCCAACTCATCTTGATCAATTTTAGGAAAAACTAAAGCCAACTAAAATTAACTCACCCAGTTTCTTGGCAGGTTAACATAAGCAGTCTTTCCACAAACATAATAAATTCCTGTCATATTGGGTTGTCCTCTAGAGAAAAGATTTCCATTGAACCCATAACATTTGTCACAGACACTCTCACCTACAAACACTACTTTTTTCTCTTCCATAGGACTATGCCTTTCCATACACATTTCACATTTTCTTTCCTGGTACATTTTCAGTTGAGGATGTAAACCAGAAATCCTAAATCATTCTTCAAAGCAATCTTCTACTCCCCCAAATTCTTCACTATGTTCACCCTCTTTCTTTAAATTCTCTAACAAAATGATGATCTTCATTACTCACTAGACACACATAGGGGGTCATTCTGACCCCGGCGGTCATAGACCGCCGGGGCCAGGGTCGGTGGGAGCACTTCCAACAGGCTGGCGGTGCCCCGCAGGGCATTCTGACCGTGGCGGTTTGGCCGCGGTCAGAAGAGGAAAACCGGCGGTCTCCCGCCGGTTTTCCGCTGCCCAATTGAATCCTCCATGGCGGCGCAGCTCGCTGCGCCGCCATGAGGATTCTGACACCCCATACCGCCATCCTGTTCCTGGCGGTTCTCCCGCCAGGAACAGGATGGCGGTATGGGGTGTCGTGGGGCCCCTGGGGGCCCCAAAAAGAATTTCAGTGTCTGCTTTGCAGACACTGAAATTCGCGACGGGCACGGCTTCATCGTGGGAAGGGTGTTTTCCACTGGGCTGGCGGGCGGCCTTTTGGCGGTCGCCCGCCAGCCCAGTGGAAAACCCAGAATAACGGCAGCGGTCTTGTGACCGCGGTGCGGTATTCTGGAGGGGGGAACTCTGGCGGGCGGCCTCTGCCGCCCGTCAGCGTTAGAATCACCCCCATAATCTCTGTTCAAAATAGTATCATATCTGTTTTGTTCAACCACTCTTAAATACTCACCATATTTAATTTCTCTAAACAGAAACTCTTCATGATTAAACATTGCAATAAAAAAATTACATGATAATGAATATGAAATCTCTAATTGTACAAATGTTCAACCCTGTGGAGCTGATTTGGGAAGGTAGGTACATTTGTAACTCCTACAAATTTTCCTTATGTCTATATACTCCATAATCATTTTATTATACACATTATCCTTAAACCACTAACTAAATGTTCTTCATGTACTGGTATTATTTGTTTAAATTCGTCATGTTTAGTTCTAACTTCAACATTGCTATTTCTACAATTTGAAGCATTCCCCACAAGTGTCAGTATGCGTACCAACAGGCAAACTAATGCTAATAATGTCATAATTAACAGTGTTCATCTCTATACTTTTAACAGCGTCTGCTGTTTCCCATTCTCATGCTTGAGACCAAAAAAGTCCTTTTATGGCAAAAATATAAATAAACCCACATTTTCTTTAAAATAATAATGTTCTCTTATTTTCTTTTTATTTCAGTAAAGCAATAATAAAACAAAAAAGTCAGTTTCTGAAAAATCTGTACTTGTAAAAGTTGATATATCAAATTCAAAACAATTCTGTCATAGATTGACTAGTCTCAGATGTTATTTCAGTTCGTAAGCAATGATTCTGTTCATTTCTTTCCATTAGAGCTGGATATTCAAAGTCTCTATTTGATGGGGCAGGACGGCTCTTCTTCTGTTTCAGTCTCTGGATCTGAACCACTCTCAAAATTATATTGCCACTTGTACATTTGGAAATTATCATCCTGAATTTTGTCTGCTTCTTCTTCGTCCGATATTGTAGCAACATGAACCCACTCAAGTGAGGCACATATTTAATTTGCAACTCTCCTTCTGGTTGAGTTTTTAGCACTGGTGATTCACTCCCACTAGTTTGAGATTTCAACTGTCTTTCAAAGTCTCTTTCTGGTTCACAATGCTTCCATGTGCAAGTTATCTTTCTTAGAATGACTTCAACCTTTTCTTTTCCAATGGCAGTCTTTCACTCTTTGTCTTTGACTCGAGCCCACTCCTGAGCTCAATTCAAATTCGCCCCTATCTACTTTTTCCACAGTGAATCTCTTTCTTCTGAAAGGGTTTTTTTCACTCTAATTTTCAACCGCAGTCTGTCACTGCTTTGACCAGAGGCTACTTCTTTTGTCTGTCACTCATGCTTTGCTCATTTGCATTGTAGAACCCTTCACTTTGATCACTCTGCAACTGGACTTCAGGAGTTTCAGTTTCTTCCTCCAAACCTTCGCTCACCTTAAACTTTTGCTCTTGTTTTTGTACTTTATATTCACCAGTTCCAGAAAAAGAAAAAATCTTCACCACCCACTTGATTCACTTCAAACTTGAACTTGGCTTTGAAGTTGAAGAGCAGACTGTGTATTTTGATCATTTGCTTACACTGACTCATCTACTCTTATTCTTTTCATGCGAACAGCACAGATCCACTGAGATGCACCGGCAAGCTTGACAGCGCTATTTGTTGTCAAGATTACGTAGAAAGGCTCTATCTTTCGTAGAGACAGCCCTTCAAAAAATGTTTGTGAATTACCACCCAAAACTCATGCATCCGATCTGGTGCAGGGTGTATATTTGCAATCTTCTGCTTCCATATTCACCTGATGAGAGACAGATTTCACCATATCAGCTAGACCTTGGCAATAATTCAGAATTATGAGCTTTATTACAACTTTGGCAGATGGGATGCTCTGTCACAAACGTGACAGATATCCCACCTGCCGTTTTACAAGTTCCGTAGGATATAATGGAACTTGTAATATGGCGGACGGGATATCTGTCACGTTTGTGACGGAGTATCCCAGCCACCAAGGTTGTAATCAGGTCATATGTCATAAATTAATGAAACTAGCGTAGCTGAAAGTACATGTGCAAATCTCATTGATCTGTCTATCACTAATCCATGTAGAATTAAACCTGTTTTCCTGTCATGTGTACTTCTCATACTCATCAAAACAAGGGCTACAGCGTTAAGTACAGACATTTGTCAGTTTTTTCTTGAAAGTGCCATTTATTCACTCCACTAAACCTGAGGATTGTGGCAGATAAGAGCAATGAAATCTCTAATTGATCTAAAAAGCTGTGCAAATTATCAGTAACACTTCATTATTGAAGTGTGTGCCATGATTAGTCTCAATAGAAGTAAGGAGGGTACATTAAGGAATCAACTTCCTCAACAACTTTTTGGCAATGGTAGGGCTAGATTCTCTCCTTGTGGGAAATGCTTCCACCCATTTGGAAAACAGGCAGACAATTACTAAGCCATATTTGAAGCCATTAAAATGTGGCATCTTGTTAAAGTCTGCCCGCAGTATCATAAGTGGACCTTCTGATTTGTCAAAGTGATTCATAACTGATATAGTTTTCTTGCCTGATTATGTTAAATGGCATATCAAATAACAACTACACACGTCTTCAGCAGCATGTCAGAATCCTGTATTTCCCTAATATCATTTTAAAAATTCTAAACAGACTATCTCTTCCTGCATGATTTTGCATATGCAAATATTTACAATTTGGCTGCAGCCCTGCATCCGGCAAGACATATTTCTGTTCTAAATCCACATACAAATCCTGATATTTCTTATTATAGCCCCACTTCTCCCATTTCTTTTTCACATTTTACTGGAGAATTCTCCTGTAAGTCTCCTCATTCACTCACAGATGTTTGTATTGAATCCAAAAAGAAATAATTGACATTATTCAACTATGTATAGTATAATTTGTAAAATCATCATTTCCATTCTCTTGAACAAGAGACTCTTTATCTAAGGCATAAAATCTTGCCATCTGATTTGCTTTTTTGTTTCCTAATTTAACCATGTCCTTGCCAATCTTGTAGGCAGTGGCCCTAACAATGGCTACTTCTTTTGGTTTCAGAATTGCTCCTAAAATCAATATATAGAAACTGTTTTAATTGGAGAGCCAGAAGATGTCATAAATCCCTTTTGTGACCATAGCTGTTCATAATCATGAACAACACCAAACCCATGGTGGCTATCTGTATAGATGATTTCATTGAAGTTTTCTATGTCATATTTGGTCTGGATGATGCTTCAAGTGTCTCTGACACAGCTCATACCGCATCAACAGCTCTTAGTCCTCTATACTGATCTTTTAGACATGAACCATCAACAAAAAAGGATCTCAACTGAACGAGGGACATATAAATTAAAATATAATCCATCATACTTCTTTCACTTTGTTCAATTGCGAAACAAACAGCTGCAACCCATTTCAAACAACCGGGAAGACTTACAGCTACGGGATCCAATACACCTGAAAGATATCCCTAAGTCCTCCATGTCTCTGAGTGAGAATCAAAAGTGCACATCCATTTTTCTCATGGCAAAAGAGGGGCAGTTTATCCAAAAATTGAAATGTGAAGAGGAAGGGACTGTGAGTGCTCATGTAATGGAATTGAGAACAACACTTGGCATAAGTCGATGGCTGTATACCATTCTCCTCCTGATGGCATTTCAACCAGTCATACTGCTGGATTCTGTACCACTGAACAACAAGGAATAACATTTTTATTTAACTTATGGGGATCCTGTAAGATTATTTATTTGTCATTCAGCACCGAATTAGTGTCATTTTTTTAAACTCTAATTCGGTGCAAAACTAACTCCATATTTATACTTTGGCGCTAGACCCGTCTCGCACCAAGTTTATGGAGTTAACGTCATTTTTTGGATGTGGAAACCTACCTTGCCTTAATGAGATGCAAGGTAGGCATTCCCGTGCAAAAAATGACTCTATGGCCTTAACGCCATATTTATACTCCTGTGTAAAAATGGTGCACAGGAGGGAGGAGGGGTCAACAAATGGTGCAAAGCTTGCTTTGACCCTTTTTTTTAATGCCTGGGTCAGGGCAGGCGTTAGGGGACCAGTGGGCCTATTTACATGGTGAAACACCATGGAATAAACCCACAGGTGCCCTCCACAGGCCCCAGAGATACCCCCAACCACACAAGAGAGACAGCGGAGGATGGGGGACTCCATCGTAGGTAAGCATAGGTAAGTATTTGTCTTTTTAAAGTGCCATTGGGAGCCCTGAAATGGGTCCACCTACATGGCACAGGGTGCAATGGCCATGCCCAGGGGAACCTGGTCCCCTGTGCTTGCCACTGGGGTGGTGGGCATGACTCCTGTCTTTTCTATAACAGGAGTCATGTGGTATAGATGGTTTTGCATCAGAAAATGACTTTAGGCAGGTTAGAGCATTCTTTTTTTTTTGTCTAACCTGCCTAACGTCATTTTTTGGTGCAAAACACCCTTCTTCCATACCACTAGCCCCACCTGACTAACGTCATCTTTTTTGACACTAGCCTACCCTTTGCACGGGCTTGCACCATTCCATAAATAATGTGCCCGGCTGGTGCACAGAAATGGTGCAAGCCAGTGCTAAACTTTTTGGTGCAAAACTGCGTTAGTGCAGTTTTGCCCCAAAAAGTATAAATCAGGGCCTCAGTTTTTTAATTCCCATCGCTGGACAATTACAAGGACGTCTTGGAGAATTTACTGCTCAATCATTTTCTCAATCACTGGTTTAAAAATTCCTCTGCCTCTTTTGTAAGTCTCTACTACGTTGTTCTAGGGAAAATTGCATCTAGTTTAATCTTTATTTTCACTGCTTCTGCTTTTTTATTCAATCCAATCTCTTTACCAGTATAATCCCATACCTCTTCTTTGAAAGTATGTCTTACGTTAAGAGGTAGATCTTATCAGAACTGAGCACATCTCAACTCTTGAGTACGTGGCTTATTTACAAGCAGCTTGCACCATTGGTGCATCACAATTTTTGACGCACTGATGGCACAGGCTTCAGTCCCATAACTACAAGGCCACGCAAAGCCACTTTGCATGGGTTTACAAAGCCTTGTAGTTATGGAGTAAGGCAACTCAGTGCTAGTCACTGCGTTGCCTTACTCTGCGTCAAAGAGACATTCCATGGGTGTTGCAGTAGGTGTTCCCACGCAACGTCCATGGATTTTGATGCATTCCCAGATTTACAAAGATTTGTAATCTTGGGAATGTGTTAAAAGCCTACACCTCCTAAGCGTAGGTGTAATGGAGGCGCAGTGAGAAGAAATACCTTTATTTATTCTAATTTGTTTCCTTTGCAATGCAGCACACATATCAAGAAGAAAATGCCTCTCATGATTGTTTTTGTGCAGGAAGGTGCCCCTTCCTACACAAAAACATTCATACCTGCAATGCAGATACTCTTGCACCACGGTGGAAGGGTGCCTAAGTTGGCACATGGCAGCCCAGTGTGTACAGCACAGGGAAAATCTGCAGAAATGCACAGCATCTTCCACATACAGCACATTCCTGTCTTTCTCTTTTGACCCAGGGCAGCGCAGCAGGAAGGCTTGCAGTGCTGCCATGCCCAAGGTTATATTTAATTTTCTATGCAGCGGGTGTATTAGCCTGCACCCTATAGTAAGACCTTACTAAAAAGTTAAGGGGTATATTTATCATTAAATTATACAGCTCAGCAAGTCACCTTGCTGTGCTGCACTGTGTGATAGGGAAATGGTAGGAATGCTCCGTACCTAACATTGTACAGAGCATTTATGGCTTTTCCCAGCACTGGTGCACCATGGTGCACCGGAGCCCGTGTTGTAAGCAGGATTGTTTTGTGTAGAAAGGGACATCTTATTGCACAAAACCAATCCCCTGAGGTCTATTCTTCTCTCTCTGTATTCTGCAGAATGCAGCATACTTAGAAAGAGGAAATAACGAGGAGAAATATATTCTCCTCATTACTCCTCACCTGGGGAGGCACAGCATTTTGACGCATTCCCAGGCCTACCAGCAATGAAAAATATGGCAATGCGCCAAAATCCATGGGTGGGTGCATGGGAATACCAATGCTCCACCCATGGAACACCTTTCCAGGGCAGTGAGATGCAATGCAGCAATTTGCTCTGAATTACATTACTTTAGAGTTATCAGGACAGGCAAGTCCACGCAAGGTAGACTTGCGTGGCTTGATAAATCTGCCTTAACAGCTGTGTCACTCTTGCCTCATATTGCCTGGTGCAAGTGCAATGCAACTGTTTGGTAAATATGGCCCTAAATAGGTCAATTGGGCATTAGACAATTTTACCATATTTTATGGGTCGGAGTGCATGCAGTTTGGACTTGACAGCACAACACAAAGGCGCAGAGTTAAAAAACAACAGCATAATCACAAATAATACAATTGGCAAAGCAAAAAGGGGTATTTTCTCACACTTTTGTATTACTTTTTTTTTTTAATGTGGAACCATTTTTATATCACCTTATATAGAAGACGAAAATTTAACTGTTAGCTATGTATAAAGGTTTTTATGTTTATTTTTGAAGAGCTGTATTTTTTGGTATACTTTTTAGATTATTAGCAATAATTTTGACTGTTTATATGTGGTAATTTACACTATTCAAAGGGTTTTTTCAATATTTTACTCTTTATATGTTTGTACTGAACATTCATGTATTTAAGACATTTTAGTTAACTATATTTTTGCTATCTATATATATTGTTGTTCGTAGGTATTTAAGAAGGCTGCTATTTTGGAAATCAGAGTTTTTGCAAAAAAAATGGTTTTATAGTACGTTGTATTTGTGGTGACATACAACCATATTAAGAGAGTCAAATTTACTATTCCAACTCTAACACCACAAACACTGTAGAAAGTGCATATACTGAAAAGAGAGCAAATGTACTATTCTAACTCCAATCCAATACATTGCAGAGAACATTGATATTTGGAAGGGACAAAATTATGACTTTAACTCATACTGATTTATTGTGTGTCCCATAACTGGTTTACTGCGGGAGTTCGATTGTCATTTCCTGACTCACACATCAATGATGTGCCCAGAGCTCTGACTAGGGGAAGAAATATTTTGCCATGTTCAGTTTTGACAGAGCAGGATGATATGGGATTTTTTAGGGTAAAAAAATGGAAGAGATGTCAAAGTGGGTAGGGCTGCTCATGAGAATGTTTTCCCTATTGGACAGGACAGGGAGTTTCCACCACACACTAGCTAGTGGCATGCATACAAGTGGCACCCCTGGATGCCTTCTTCAGAACACTATTGGAACTGAGGAAGGCAGAAGAAGGACTGTACCTTCTTGGATTTCAGAAAGAAGACTGGGCCCACTGTAAACTATTAAGAGAATCCCAAGGGCTGGACATGCTCCCACTTCAACCAGGGACAGAAGAGTTGACTTGCTCTGGACCCTGCTGCTGGTTTTCTCTGGAATGGGTCCTGACTCCCAAGTGGTGTCCCTGAGGTCCTTGGGCCCTTCGATAAGTGTCAAAGTGGACTCCTCCTGCCTAACCCTAGCAATTGGCACTTAGATTTGTTTTCAGTTATTTTTGCCAAAAGAACCAAAGGATACAATTGGGCTGCCACCGAGCTGCAGCTGCCGACATTGCATTTGCAGTCGAATTCTGTTTGTTGATTTGCCACAATGAAAGGATCCTGACTTTAAAAGACTCTGTATTACTGCTACGTTTGATGAAAACATGGAAATGGGAAAGTAAAGGAGGGAAAGACATCTGGGGAACGTGCACAACTATTTGCACTGAATTTCTACATTGGTTGCCAGACTTTAGGACTGGGACTTGGCTTTTCATGATAAAATACAACATTGCACTTTTTCATGTTTTTTAGTATATGACATTTTTTTACTAAGTTCTGGCACATTATCCTAAATGTCTTACTATGAATATATTTAGCTTCATTTTGAGGCTCCGTGTGATGCTCCATCGGTTCTGTTTGAATTCATCCTGCACTTTGCACTGTCATTTTTTGCACAATCCTCATTAATATGTACAAAGTAATTGAACACTGTATAAACTTACTTTTCTGAAGAAGGAAAAGTAAAATAAACATTGTATAAGGCTAATCTTTTTGAATAAGAAAACACCTTGCTGGTTTGCCCTACTGAAAGGATCCTGACTGCCAACAAAGTTCTAAGTCTGAAATTACAAAATGTTCACCCGACGAACTCCCCAAAAGCGTCTAGTCAGTGAGGGAGCTTCATTGGGTGTGAAAATTAAATTTCTCCCACTCTGAGCTTTACCCTCAAAGCCAGCGGCTTCACTGGTACTTCATCAGACGTTTATCAGGCGCTATGGAAACCATCTGATCAACAGCCTGCAACCTTGTCCAGCTGAAAATGTCCAACTTCCATTCCAGAAACTAAGTCAGAGGGTTAAACTTTTCACTGCCCTGAATCTGGTCCTTTTATCCGACCCGCGCTCCATCGCGTCCAGTGTTATTTTTTAACTTTGACCGAGTCTAGTGGAACCACATAATACATTTGGCACTGTATGCTTTTTGGCGCTCAAAAATCTAAAACTTTGAAAAATAATATATCTGGTTCCCTACAGCAATTTTTCCTATTTGCTCTAGTCTTATATATTGGAGTGGGATGTTTGTTGTGCTTTTCTACTGTGTAACTGTTTTGGTACTTATAAGTACTTTCTCTTTTCTTCTCATTTAAGCCTGTCTGCTCTGTGCTGCAGCTACCCAGGGTTTGCCTCAGGTTTAAATTATTGAGACCTAACTCGACGTAGTAAGGAATTGTTATTATTCGAAGAGGACACTTTCAACTTCAACTAATAATACACTTCCTCACAGTGCATAAGTGGGAGGGTAGATTTACTATTTAATCTTTAATCCCATTGACACTTGGGAAATTCTATACATTGAATGTAAATCAGACTACTGTTCATGTATATACTGCAAAGCATCAAATTGTACTACTGTAACTCCAGTGTCACAAATATTGAGAAAGTGGATCTATCAAGGGAATCTGATTTACTATTCTAATTCTAAAAAGTGGATATATTGAGGAGGCCAACTGTATGTATGTATGTATGTATGCATGTATGTTTATATGTTTGTATATGGTATTTCTACAGCTTGAAAATAGCCAAAAGGCAAGGATAAAGTCAACAAATAACAGGAGAGTTTCATGGATGTAGTCGGTTATTCATTATGATGCAGTGTTTTTTAAAGAGGTGAGTCTTCAGCTCTTTCCTGAATGGCAGTAGTGTTGGGACATCCTGATGGATATGAAGATTTTGATCCACACCCTGGTTGTATGGATGGAAAAAGCCTAATGTGATTTGAATGAAATGAAATGAAAAATAGCATAAAAGCCAATAGGGCCCTCGTTACGAGTCTGGTGGTCTACTGACCACCAGATTTGCAGTGGCGGTCCCACCGCCGACTGGCTGGCGGTGAAGACCGCCTGATTGCGAGTACTGTGTTTTGGTCTGTGCCAAACAGCCACTTTCCTGTTCATACCACCAGGTCGGTCAGACCACCGGGCCGGAGATAAGCATCTATGACCCGGCGGTCCCCCAAAGACTGCTGGTGGTATTACGATCCCCCTGTCTGCCAGGGATTTCATGGTAGTAGCACCGCCACAGAATCCCTGGCGGAAATTCCTGTTGCTGGTAGACGACTCCCCCACACCCCATTCCCTTACAACATTCCCTCCCCCTAAAACCCTCCAGTAACCTCCCCACCCCGATCCTAGTAGTAACCCCCTGCATACACGTACTTACCCCACCACCAATACCCATACTAACCCCCCTCCACATACATGCTCACACACACACACACTCACAGACACGCACACCCTGACACTCGCTCACTCTCACAACACTCTTACACTCACTCACGCACACACATGCAACACGTCTAAACTCACGCGCACACACACACACATGCAACACCCCAAAATCCGTACACACATGCACGCACACATGCACAACACTCCCAGTAACACATGCACTCACTACATGCACCCCCATTGACATGCATACACACTTCATCCCCCCACCCCCTCCTTTCCTCAACATACATACACACACAACCCCCACCCCTGTCTACACGCCTGAACACACACACCCTGGCCCACCATTCACATTTACCCACACATGCATCGCCATCACCACATATACACATGCATGCACGCACACTCACCCTCCCACCCCCCATTCATGACATGCATACACACACTCACACACCCCACCCACTCCTCTTGCGGGGAACACTTACCTTGTCCAATGAGGTGCTCCTCTCTCAGGGGATGGGACCCGGCGCTCCCACAGCCTGCAGCACCCCGCCATCAGGACACTGCCAGGCCGTATTACAGGTTGTAATATGACTGGTGAAGTCCTTTTGGCTGAGCGGCGGTGGAACCGCCTCTGCACCGCCGACTGCCAGCATGACTGCTGGCAACTTTTCACCTAAAGAATGATGGAAAGCTGCCAGTAGTCATAATATGGTGGTCTGCAGACTGCGGTCTAGTGGTAGCTTTGGCTTTCTTGGAAAAAGATCATTAAAGTCATAATGAGGGCCTAAATGTATAAACACAATTTTTTATTTTTTTTAATATTTTTCAAATATATGTTCAATATTAATTCAAATACTGAGCCTCAATTTTTAATTGTTAAATACTTTATTAAACAATTGAGACTAACGTTTGTGAAGCACATAAATATTACTTCCATCCTACTTTCAACCTACTTTATTTTGTTTAATTGCTAAAGCCAATTTCAAATATTTATTAAACATATGTTAAATATATTTTAAATGTTGAGCCTCAATTTGAAAATGTTAAACACTTTATTAAAGAAATTGAGTCTAATACTTATGAAACACATAGGGCCAGATGTAGCAAAGGTTTTTACCCATTCTGTGTCTATGGGAAAAAGTGTTCGTACATATGGCCCATAATTATTACTTTCATCCCACTTTATTTTGTTTAATTACTAAAAGCTAAATATGTCCAACTTTGAATAAGGATTATTCTGATGGCACTTCACGCTGAATCCCTCAATACAGCCCCTAACCAGTTATTTGTGAAAGAAAACAACAATATGTGAATAAATAACTATCTGTGAATAAATTATACAATTTCTTATAAGTTTTGGTAAACATAAAGGGCCAGATGTATCAAAGGGTTTTACCCATTCTGTTTCAATGGGAAAATGCTTTGGTACATATGGCTCAAAATGTATTAATTTTATAATAGTTGAATTCACTACAAGATAAAATAGTACCCAATCAATCCCCCAGCATATCCTACAACCAATAAATAAACTTAACACTCAACCCAAAGAAATCTCATATTAAATACTACAAAATTCACTATATAATCTCATAACTACTAAATCAATAAAAAACTAGAAAATTATTTTAAATATGATCCAAAATGTTAAATAGATCAACAAATTAATTTCAAAACATTACCCACTCAAGTAGCCCATTATGTTTTGGTGAGGATGAAATTATCATCATGATATGGTCAATAAATATTTCAAGTAAAGTATCAGTCAAATCATCTCTCACTTGAAACTTTCCCACTAACTGGGCAAATATTTTGAGAGTTGTTTTTGCTTAGTAATCTTAAGGATCAGTGGATGCAGGACATAGGGAGATACACCTTTTGACAGTTCGTTCATCATTGACAGCATGATAGCCCCATTTTGATGTATTCACCAGGCATGGAAAATCTGCCTCTGGAGATTCTATTGAATTCACGTATTACGGGACCACACTCTGTAAATGGGGACTTCTTTCACCTATAGTGTCCTTGGATCTCTGTGCGACAGACCTTTAAACTTAGGACCAAGTACCACTTTTAACACTTAGGCCTGATTTAGAACTTGATAGATGGCTTACCCCATCACAAAAGTGATGCATATCCTTTCCGCCGAAATGTAAATCCCATTATTTCCCATGGGATTTAGATTTCGGCAGATAGGATATTTGTCACCCTTGTACCGGAATAACACGGCTTTTAAATCAGACCCTTAATTCTCAGGGTATCAAAGCAGAGGAAGCCACAGGTTGACTCTGAGAGAGAGATGCAATGGGCTACAAATCCAGAACTCAACAACCCACAAATTAACACTCAATATATCCTTGTTCTGTTACTTCTTTTCTTTCAAGCGAAAATAATTGTAATAGACACACAATGACATCTGGCACACACAATTACAAATATTTACCTGATTGAAGCTGTAATCACAAATGGGAACCCTTCCAAAATGGGTCTTGCAAAATAACCAGGTTGGAAATCATGTAACTTAAAGAAATGTAACAGGTGATAATCCACGAAAACTAGTCTGTTTCTGTTATGTGAGATGTCTCAAGAAAAATCGACACCATCAGGCCTATTCCTTCAAAACTCCATACACCTGTATATAACTGATACAAATGGCATACATAATATTTCACTATTAAAAAGGCATGCCTACTGGCTTCAGCAAAGTATTTTGCAATCAATGTACAAAGCCGAATTTCTTTGTCCATACATGGCTGCATCTATACTTAAATGCTTACTGCTTCTAATTTAAAAAAATGAAACATTTGGCTTTTACCATGTACAACCCATATCTATTGGCTCTGGCATGAGCTTTTTGCATACAAAAGTATGTCCTACCGCCTTTAATGAAAAACGTACTGCTGCTGTCAAAGGCTGCCTAGCAACCACTCTTGGTCAAAATACACCAGGAATCAACCTCCAAAGAGGCCCTAGCGGCTTCCTCCTAGTGAGTGCTTTGCTCGTCTTAGGCATCAACTTCTCTGTTTCATAAATGTAGTGTGTGACAAACTTCTTTCTGTGCAATGCCTCTTGTGTGGGACATCTGCAGACCATATTAACAAAGGTGATCAGTTACCAGAAGTACAAGGCCTTATCACTGACCCACAATTACCAAGGTCCATTCAATCAGGCAGGGTCCTCTCGCTAACTACAAGACCTCCATGTGAACCCCTTAAAGGCATCTCCATGGGGAAGTTATGTATTTTCTCTCCAGAGAATCTCAAAGAATGCATTAAAAACGGGTACACCTGTAACATTCACTAGGCCCTGCATTATAATTCGTGCATGCTGATGTTTAATAACTGTTACAAAGGGGATGACCATTGGTTATGTTACCAAACTTTACATGTATTAAAAAACTATTCATACACAGAATGCCCTGAGCCTCTGAGCTTTATTTTACCTAATAGGACTGGTAGGCATATATTTTGGATAAACCTAAGCACACCAAGCATAATTATTCAGCTGCTACTAACAAGTGTTCAGCCTTAGAAGCATATTCTTAGTATGCCTAGGTGATGATCTTCATCCATAGGATTGTGGGTAGGCAGACCATTGGAGGAATCTAAGGCACCAATTCGCAATTTCGGAGTTCCCCACAAATATTTACAAATCCAAAATACAGAGAATCTAGACAAAATAAAGAAATGATGGGTACACCAGCACACATGATGTTGGGGACATTTATCCTTACCATGGGTGTTTTGAGTGGCAAGGTAATAATGCTCTAGGCTGGCTGACATCACACAACACTTTCAAACCTAAGACTAGCAATCCAAAAACTTATACTTGTTTCAGTGTTCAACTCAGTACAATAAATAGTACACAAGGAGATCTCAAGCAGCACTGACTCAAATCTCTGCTTCCAACTGGTCACACTGAATGCACTTTCTTCCAGGAAGTTCACAATAATTCAGAATTTGAAACTGGATGTTTTGTGGCTAGGTCTACTAAATTGAAGGCTTTTCTATGTGTGTTTACTTGTTTCTAATCAGTAGTGTTGTTTCGCCACTTTACATACGGCTGCGTACCATTGGTCCTTTCTTTAGCTGGGTTGTGCTGGGCAACCACGTAATTGGTTCTTGGACAGATTTAGAGAATGGATGATCACATCTTTTTCAGCATATATTCTGGGAAACCTTCACAGGAAATGGATCGGGGTAATGGAGATGCCTCATTTTTTGCCTTCTTTTTTGTGATAGATCATCCATTGAAGAAGCCAGGTGTGTTTGAAGATGTGCACTACTTTTTTGCTTCGGGACGATGATGTGGCCTGTTCAATACACTGCACATTTTTAAACAAATTCCTAAAAATTCTTTGATTTTGTGTTTTTGTTTCCCCTCACCTTCTATTGCAGAGGTAGAGGGTGTGTGGCCTGTTTTGGTCCCTCAAAAAGGTACTATTCTTGATAGGTGCTTCTATTTGCTACAGTTGTTCCTAGACCACAAATAATATTTCCCTCCAGTTACCTAACCAATTAATGCTGCTTGGCACTATAATCTCAAAGGGTAATGGAGTTGAGAAATCAAGGCATCCCCTTGCAGATTTTAATGGGACAGAAATTCTGATACAGCATGGCACAGTAAAAAACGTACAGTATAATGAATACCAAATCTGATCTACCTCTTATTAAAGTACATCAAATACTCTTCTGCACTAGTATAGTGGATATGCATTAGGCATGCCCTTATCTGGTATAAAGCCTTTACGATAGTGCCTACAAGTAGAGCCTAAGCTTTGATATAGAATCTTAGAAGAGAACACAGAATACATCCAGAGGTCACAGACTGCAGACTCCACTGGGGAAAGGTTTCAGGCAAACCAAAATATCAGCAAAACTCCGAGCGGCCAATCACTGCCCCACTGTGCAGCCTGCAGCTCACGTGCTAACGCTCAGTGTTACCAAGTTTGGTCCTCAGTCATCGCAGCCTGTGATTTCTGATTTAACCATTAACACTAGTCACTGGTTGAATCAGGAACTACAACTGATGCAGTATTTTAACACATACTATTACAGCATGCAGAATTATCTCTGGCGTATCTGTGAACAAATGGGTCAGGACGAACATTGAGGAATTTGTTACCGGAATATTGTTTTTCTCATTTCCAGAAGGAATGGCTCAAAAGTACATGCTAATATCTTTTTTTATCCTGGAATTACTGATTCCTGCATTCTGGGTGCGAATTAAACATCTCTGATGTCCTTACGCATGTACTTAGAGAAGCACAGTGCAGAACGTGTTTATGAAACAACCACTGCATTTGACCCCACTGCAAGTGCCAGTGCAAACGTATACTTCAAGAAGTGCTACCGTAAGGTGTTTAAGTCTGAAAGTTGACAAGCACGCACTCCCTTAATGATGGGAAGCTTTGAGATTCAAGCCCTTTTTTCAACATTAGGATTTTCTCTGTTAAATCAACCAGCCTTAAACGGGCCCAACTTTAAAATACACCAGGAAATCTCTTCTGACCATAGAAGCTTCTCATTCTGTTAAACTGGCAATGGCACTGCAGAGAATAGCAGGAAACGGATGTACATATTGTCTTGACCAATGAATTGCTAGCATAATTTGGCGCTGAATTTCCCACGAAAGCCCTCCCTTAAAACAAATGTTAATAAATAAATTGTTCATTGTAGAATATGACACTACCACCAGGATCAGACTGTGTTCCCCAGCCGAATCATACATTTGCATTATGCTTCTGGTTAAAAAACAGTCGCAATTCCTGCATTTACGTCAAAGCGAGTGGATTGCATCTCATTCATACACCTCCGTTTATATTACCGACCTAAACTTAGAAACTCTGGAACAATAATGTAAAATTAAAAAGAGCACTTGATTACAGTAGCTACACGTCATAAATACACCAATTCATGTTTTTATATAGGACGTGCGCTGTGCGCTATTACTGACGTGAACGTAACATATTACACAGGGCACCGGTCTCTTCACAGTGAAGATAGGTGTAATAAATACTTGGTGGTGGGAGGAAGTAATCCACGTAGAGGAACCCAGGATAGCCTCTCAAATAAACCCACTCACACTTGGGGTACAATTCACAGAAACTATGTTACTCTTTCATGTACTCTTACATGACTTAAATGCAAATGTGACTCAGCCCCTGTTTTCCAACTAAGCGGAATATGCTGTTCAGTAAGACATCGATTCATAAGTAGTTTTGGTGTGATGCCACGTCTGGATTGAGTCCATTCTAGAGGTGTGGACCTGAGGCCGCGTTCCACCAATCCTGGTGTCTGGCAGCACCACACCTTGTGGGGGGGGGGTAAAGAAGTCCAGAGAAATGGGTGAGGGGGAAAGACAGTCCCTAGTGGAGAACCTAGAGGGTCAGGGATCAGCTCTGAGGTCAGAGCTCCCCAAGAATGACCCTGGTGATACCACTGGTGACCTGGGAGGCCTTCATGCACTGTCAGAGGGACAGGAGGCGGGAGACTTGTGCCAGGCAGGCTCTCACCCAACACATGACAGATGTGTTTCCCTTGGGATAGGTTTACTCCCCCAGAGGTCCTGGCTTGCCAGACTTAGGCCTAGCCTCAGGGTACAGCCCGTAGGTCGGAGGGCCAGGTTCAGGACGTCCCCCTTGAGCTGCAAGGAGGGGCAGCAGCTAACAGTGTCCCTACTATGTTGTCTTCTGGGGGTACCACTCCAGGTGGAAGGGTGCAGAGCCCCAGAAGGAGAGGGAAGCCTCACCCCTGACCCCGGTCCAAGCTGAAGGTAGAGATCCCACGTTGAAAGATCAGTTGCAGGTTAACATCCCTGTACTGGTGGGAGAATTGTGTAGGACTGCTTCCTCAAGCACCCTGACAATTCTCGATTCTGGAGGGGTCACTCCTAGTAGGGGGGTGCAGGACCCTAGAAGGAGGGGTAGGGAGAGGGAAGCCTCGCCCCTGACCCCAGGCCAACCTGAGGGTACAGACCCCAGGTTGGAAGACCAGTTGCAGGCTAACATCCCTGCACTGGTGGTAGAATTGTGCAGGACTACTTCTACAAGCACCCTGACAATTCTGGACTCTGGGGGCACCACTCCTAGGGGGAGGGTACAGAGCCCCAGAGGGAAGAACCAGTGTCAGGCGGCCATGCCTGACCTGGTGGAAGGGAGAGTGGACAAAGGATGCCAGTCACATGGGGCTACTGCCTCCCACTCTCCCAAGTCACAGTGGTTGGAGAGCCCTGGAAGGCCTGGGGCCTGGCTCTCCTCCTTGACAGCTGTCAGTGGCCACTGTGACTTGCTGTCCTGGTGGACAGAGTTGCCCCTGGGCGGGAGGGGGCAGGATTCACACCCCAGGGGTGAAGTGGGCCACACTACTGTGATGGCCCATGTGGTACAGTCTGTCCACTGGGATAAATCTGTGAGCAAAGTAAGGTTAGGTGTTGCACAGATGGTATCTGCAGGTGAGGAGAAGGGTTCCCAATGGGTTACCTTAGTGGACCCTAGGAGCATGGACAGAAGGATCCAACTGGGTTCAGGAAGATGTAGAACTGGAACATGCCCCTGCTGTTGCGGGTAGTGCCCATGTTCTATTGCCCCAATCAGGGAAGTCCATCAAAGTATTGATTGATCTCCCCTGGTTTTTAGGCTGGTGGGGGTTGTGTTGGACCTGGCCTTTTTTGCAGGGTCATCGTCAAACGTTTGGCTACTTCCTCCTATTTTTTCTGACCAGTTTTTATTGGTTTTAGGACTCTGTAAACTTTACCACTGCTTTGCAGTGCTAAAGTGCAAGTGCCCTCTGTGTAAATTGTATGTGTAATTGGCTTTCCCATGATTGGCATATTTGATTTACTAGTAAGTCACTAGTAAAGTGCACTAGAGGTGCTAAGGGCCTGTAAATCAAATGCTACTACTGGGCCTGCAGCACTGGTTGTGCCACCCACATGAGTAGCCCTGTAAACGTGGCTCAGACCGGAGTGTCTGTATGTGCAGTTTTAATCTGCCAATTCGACTTGGCAAGTGTACCCTCTTAACAGGCCCAATATATGTAAGGCACCCCTTAGGTAGGCCCTAGGTAGCCCCATGGGCAGGGTGCAGTGTATGTTGAAGGTGGGACATGTACTGATGTGTTTAATGTCCTAACAGTGAAATACTGCCAAATTTGATTTTCACTGTTGCAAGGCCTATCTCTCTGAGGGGTTAACATGGAGGCTGCCTTTAAATAACATTTAAGTGCAGTTTCCCTTTGGGAGCAGACAGAGAAAGGAGTTTGGGGTCTCTAAACTTACAATTAAAAAATACATCTTTTGGTAAAGTTGTTTTTTAAATTGTCTGTTTGAAAATGCCACTTTTAGAAAGTGGGCACTTTCTTGCTTAAACCATTCTGTGACTCTGCCTGCTTGTGTATTCCCTGTCTGGGTCAGACTGACAGTGGGCTGATTGTGAATCTCCAATAGACAGTGACACACAGGGAGCTGGGGTGTAGCCTGCGTATACTGATGGGTCATCTGGGCTAGATTGGAGGGAGGGGTGGTCACATACACCTGAATGGGCTGTGTCTGCCCTCATACAATGCAGTCTCCAGCCACCTGGTGTGGGTTTGGGGCCAGACCTGGGTAAGGCATTATCCTGTGAACAACAGAGACTTTCCTTTGAAGTGTGTACACTTCAAAGGCAGAAAGAGATATGAGGTGGACCCCAAACCCCAGATTTTCAGATTACTTCTGGAACCAAGAGGAACCTCTGCCAAGGAGAAGAGCTGAAGAGCTGGAGGAGGAGTACTGGCCCTTTGCCTGTGACTGTGCTTTGCAGGGTTGGCCTGCAGTTCATGCTCCTTCTTGAAAGAGGACAAAGACTGGACTTTGTGGTATATCCCTGCTTGTGAAGAATCTCCAAAGGCTTTGATTGAGCTTGCCACCTGTTTTGAAGTCTCAAGGCCATCAAAGACTTCCTCTGCCAGTATCTGGACTCTCTGCTGAGACTCCTGCCCTGCCAAGTGGTACCCTATTCTTTCCCTAGGCGCTTGATAGAACAAGGACTGAAATCAACGCACAGGAAGCTATGCAGGGAAAATTTCAATGCACCACCTGCAACGCAGCTGTAAAAACAATGCACTATCTGCCTCGTGGCTGAAATAGACACATCACCTGCATCGCGGCTGGAGAAAGAATGCAAACACCCGCTTGCGGCTGCTGAATATGATGCAAACCCAACGCAGTGCGGTTTTCCATCACCATGCGGCCGGATTTCTCACACATTGTCGCTGGGCGTCAAAGTCATCTTGAACCTGCCTGGATCTGAGGTGCTCCGTCTGGAAATCAACACATCGCTCTCTTGCGGGAGAGAAAAACAATGCATCACCTACCCGACCGGAGAAGAAATGATGCACAGCCACACTTGCGAGTATGGATCGATGCATCACTGGCTTTTTCGATGCACGCTCACCTGTGCTGCTTTATTTATGTCACAAAACAGGCAGTGCTTAATTTGTAAATAAAAACGTGCCGGTGCCCAAAGCTCTCCTCTTAAACATGCGGCTGCTGCATTTAAATGTGGGGACACAGAATACTGAGGCGGAGTAATCCTGAAGCCATCTCGGGCCTCTTCAGTCCATATAAAGCCACTACATGCCCCTTCAGCTCACTCTAGCAGTTTTCTACTCTCTCCCTTTGTGACGCTTTTTCGTTTTTTCCTTTCCTCCATCTTTCCCATACGTCTCTTTTGCTTGCAGATAATGCTGGAGGCAGAAGAATAAGAGCCGCCCCTCAAAAGAAAGTGCTGGTGCTGAGCACCAGAAACAACAAGCACAAATTAAGCACTGAAACCAGGTAGTTTGTGTAGAAACAACAATTCCATTGTTTTCTATGGAGTAAGACTCTTTTTACTTAAAAAATTCAGAGCTTTACTTGTGTATGTTGGATTTTTGTCATTTTGGTCTTGTTTGGTTTAGATCAATATTGGCTATTCTACTAAACTGGTGTGGTGTCCATTTTGAAGTGCTTTCCCTGTATTACTGTGTGTGTTGGTACAAATACTTTACACATTGCCTCTGAGACAAGCTTGACTGCTTGTGTCAAGCCACCAAGGGGTTGATCAGGGGTTATCCAAGTGTGTATCTTCATTGCCCTGACTAAAGTGCAAGAGTGCAAACTGACTGCCAAACAGAGACCCCATTTCTAATAATCTCCATTTATGAACAAGAAGAAAGCAGTCACAAATCAAATCCACAAAAACAAAAACAATGAAATGGCAATCCACATATAAGATCATGGAGGGATCGACTAAGTGTGCTTCAACCAGCGAAGTAATCACATACACAATGTAGTGAAATATGTGAAAAATCAATAGAAAAGTCATCAACATTGACAAAATAACCAGAAGCAGTTGTGTGAAAACAGGGGCACCTCCATTGGTGAAAGAGAACTGGTAGACACCTCCAAAAGTGGTTCATCATAAACAACTCTGTTGCTTTGAGTATCAATAAATAACTGTGGAATTACATCTTATGTATGCCTTGCATTGGCAGCAATAACAGAAATAAACAAAAGTTAATTCACCGCCCTCCACAGTGGAGGGGAAACTATATTGGTATTATTCAGTTCTTGTAGTAGTTTTCCCTGTAGGATAGTGAGAGGAGTTAGGGACCTACCCAGGAGATCTTGTGACCTACTAAGTAGATTGGGCCACATGATGCAATTTTACTTGATCAATTGGGGTCATCTTTTGTCTTTTCAACCAGCGAGTGGTAGAAAAATCAGAGTTCCACTACCTTGAATGCCGAAGACTGGCACTGGTGCATGGTATGACGGGCCAAACTCCTACACTGCAATCTTCTCTCAAACTAGATCCCATCTTTAGGAATCCATCCAAAAGGTACAGGTTGCTCCTTCACTCCTTCAGTGGCAGAACATTTAAAAATGTTGATTTGAGAGCTCATCCTGGAAGTCTTGTAGTTCATGTAAGAAAGCAAAAAGTTAATTTATGGTAAAAGGCGTATCTGCTGCCACTGCACCAGGATTGTTGAGATCTGGAACCTACATCTAGATGCCAAAAAGAATCTTGTAGAAGGCCCAGCTACCCTGAGATCATATAGGCGGATTCTTTAATTGTGTTATTTTGTGTTATCGATCACAGGATCCATTCCAGGACTACCATGGCTGAATTGCTCTTCTCACCCTGTAGGGCAATGCACCATTTATAGGGGCACAGCTCTTATGTGATGATCTATCTGGGTTTCAGGAGCTGTCAACAAATAAACAACGCAAGCATCTGGATATCTCGTTCTATGTTGCTAGCCTTTAGCAGATGACATGATGAGAAAGGCTTATTAAAACCAAGCAGCAGGTACGGTGCATGCTGGGAACAATATTGTGCAAGTATAAACTGGATAAAATGCCGTTGCTACAAGAAATGTCAGCTTAAAATGAGTTAAAAATATAACTTAGCTAAAATGAAGAACTAAGGTGGGCCCAAAAAGGCCTCACAACAGGTTCTTACTCTTAGCTTACTGAATTCTCAGCATCAAGACACTCAGCTTTCAGTAGCTGTACAATTTACACAAATATTATTCATTTATTCAAAGTAGAACAAGAATGATCTCAACAGCACATAGCATTGCAATAAATTAAGTTAATTTAAACATTCTATTAATAATTACTGTACATGGGGGCATGGCTTTGGGCGTCAAGATGGCGGTCGCACTCTGAGAGTGCTCTGGACCCCTCCGTCATCCGCCCTTAGTCAGCGCGGTCCAAGGGAGCAGAAAGACGCCGTTTCGGACACCCCTGTGACCCTGGGTCTCGCGGGGGTCGCGCACGGCAAAAGAACGGAGATCCTGCATTCCATGCCCGCACGGAGATCAGGCCGATCCCGGGAAGGAAAAACGAAATGGCGACCGAGACACGCCCGGCTGGGCTGAGGCCAGGCCGATAGCTGAGCTGATGGCGTATGCGGCAAACTGAAGGAACGGAGAGGGTCCCTGGGGGGGCCTGGACCGGGCCCCGATGATGGATTCCTGTGGCCGGGCGGCCGAGGAAGAAGGCACCAGGTGAGCGGCCCCGCCCTGTGCACTGCCCCGCGGGTGCAGGCCGGGAGGCCTGGACCCCCCATCCATCCTGCCTGGCCCGCGAGACAGAAGTGAAGCGGCCGGGCGAGGACAAGAGGACCGCTGCTGCTGCTTGTTCCCCCCGCAGCCCCCTTCTGATACGTAATAGGGGCTGGGGCCGCGCGGGGGGTCGAGACTCGGCTGGGGGTCGGGCGGGTCCGCCCGGGAGGACGAAGACACTATCCGGGGCCCAGGAGAGGAGGAGAAGGAAGGAGAGGGGGTCGACGAGTTGTGGACCCCCCCTCTCCTGTCGTTGTTACAGTGAAGGGTACAGGCAGTGGCCCACTGCCAGCTCCCATTCAGATCTCCATCCAGAGGGGGTTTGCCAAGGCCCATAACAAGAGCTGGGAGCAGACCAGGATCCGAGAAGTGGAGGCACACACCCCAGAACAGTCTGAAATTTAAGGCCTCGAATTATAGACAATTGATCCTTGTCGAGACAGATCTGAGAAATAGAGGCCAGCGTGTGGCGAGACGGGGCCCCTCACAGAAACACCAGATCCTGGGTGTGGGGGGACTTGGGCCAGGATCTATAGTGAGTCCCTCCCATCTAAGCAGAGGGTGAGAGGAGGGGAACTACCGGATGGGAGCCGACGACCAGGTCTTTCAACGGTACCAGCAAGAGATGCTTCCACAGGGCCCAAGAGAGAGTGAAATAGTCGGGAGGACACCCCTGAGACAGTGACACCCCACCGTCCCTGCGCGGAGCAGCACAGCGATACCTTCCCTGGTCCAAGACACCGGAAAACAAATTGAAAACCTGGGCTTGAAAACATAAATACGGAGAGCGGCCCCCACCCTGGGCGACACGATGGGAAAGGACAAGGCGAACAAACAGCCTCCACCCTCCCAACAAAAAAACGATCAGTTCATGACGACGACGGGCCAGCGGGGAGGGGGAGACACAGCCAGCGGGGTCCGACCCTGGACGGAGTGAGTGCCATTCTCCAAGCTATTCAATTATCGCAGGTAGCCGTAGAAACCAAGATCGGAGAAGTACGCGTGGATATGGGCCTCATCAGACAAGACCTTAGAAATGCAGTAAACCGAATCACTGAGGTGGAATCCCGAGTTTCTCAGAATGATACTGATTTGTCTGACCTCAAAATCAAAGTGGCCCAGCTGCAGACCCGAACCAACGAGCTTCACTGCCGTGCAGAGGATGCTGAAAATCGGGCAAGACGCAACATCTTACGCTTTATCAGCTTCCCCAAGGGTATAGAGGATGACAAGGCCTCCGAGTTCCTAGAGAGATGGATCAAAACGTGGATGCCGGACCAATCCCTCTCGCCCCTGTTCACAGTTGAACGAGCCCACAGGGCACTCGCACCTCGCCCCCCTCCGGGCGGCCCGAAGCACCCAATGATCGCACGATTTCTTAATTTTAAAGACAGAGACAACATCCTTAAAGAAGCGAGGAGGCTGGAAGATCTTCAATGGGAAAATCACAAAATCCTAATTTTTCCGGACTACACCAGAGAGGTCCAAACCCGCCGCAGGTCGTATGAGCATGTCAAACAAAAACTCAGGGCAATGCAACTTTTGTACATGCTCCTCTTCCCTGCACGCCTCAAAGTTATCATGGCTGGGAAAGCATACTTCTTCGAATCACCTGAGGAGGCGTGGGACTGGCTGACGGAGGAGGGCATCGGGGCCCGGAGGGGTCCCCCGGGGGCTACCGGGAAAACCCCCTGTATCGAACCCTCCTCTTCAGAGGGGCCCCGGAGGAGCCGGCGGCGCACCGAATCCCGGAGAGGTAGGTGGAAAGACCTGAACACTCCTGCAGACGGTGAGACGGCCCAAGACTCAGACCCACAGACTGAGATCACAACAGACGCTCTTCCGGGGCCTCAGACACCGGCCCTAGTGACAGAAGACGGTCGCCTAAGACAATCTCCGGTGCTCGGCTGACGAGTCGTGTGCGGCCCCCTCGTTGGACACGGGGAGAGACTGGCCGCGCTTGGTGTGCTCGGGCAGGCCCCGGTGGGACTGCCATTGACGACACCGGAGACTTTCTAAAGTATGGTGTTGAATGCTCGTTTTGCGACCGCTAATTGCAATTGATCCGAAAGAAAGGAGGGGTCCACCACTCCACCCCAACGACAGCTATGCTGGCTGTCTGGTTTTGGTTGGGTTTTTGGGTGACAGATGCTTCCGGGGTGGGAGTATGGGGAGGGGGGGAGTTCCGGGGGGGGGGGGGGGAGTTTGATTTGGGTTTAAAGGGCTACGAGTTAGTCAGCCTGGTTTGTAATTTTAAGATTTCGCCAAATTGTTTGAAATGGTCGTCCCTAGGTTTACACCCGCACACTAAATCTTGCGTAACACATGTACACCTCACGCTTGGCCCTCGATGACCCAAGTCCTTTCCTGGAATGTAAATGGCCTATTAGACAAGATCAAGAGATCAGCAGTATTCCACACTCTCCGTAGATATTCCCCCTCCGTGGTCCTCCTCCAGGAGACCCACCTCCTTGGATCCAGATGCCCTATGATCGCGCGAGGAGGATATGATAGAGTATACCACACAGGATTCTTCAGAGGCTCTAGAGGGGTGGCTATCCTACTACACCGATCTTTACCCATGGTGATCACAGCCACGCAGTCCGACCCACAGGGTAGATTCGTAGTGGTCACAGGGACTCTTCAGGGGCACCCGTTAAACCTTGTATGCGCCTACGCTCCTCCAGCGGGGCTTGACACCTTTCTACTTTCGCTCCACCGAGTGACCTCAGGACTTCCCCAAGGGACCACCCTACTAGGAGGCGACTTCAATGCGGTTCTTGACCCAACCCTAGACGTATCTGGGGAAATCACCACCAATAGATCTAAGAGGGCTTCAACCCTAAGCAATTGGGCGGTAAGCCTCGGCCTGTGCGAGGTGTGGCGCACCTGGCACCCCAGAGAGCGCCAGTACACGCACACGTCCGCTGCCCACCAGACGCAATCCAGAATAGACCTTGTGTTTATGCCCGCTCTGGACTTCTTAAACGTCACGGGAGCAGAGATTCTCCCCCGAGGGGTCTCGGACAATGCGCCAATACGTATCCGACTAGGCGGAGTAGACCCCACCAGGCGGCCTATGTGGCGCCTGAACGCTTGGCACCTGCAGGATAAAGATTACTCGCAGGAGCTCAGGAATCACCTCAGTCAATATTTTGAATTTAACGTAGGTTTGGTTCAATCCCCGGGAATAATATGGGCCGCGTGTAAGGCTACTCTTAGAGGGCACGCCAAACACATTCTTCGGACCCGTGAGCGAGACCAGAACTCCCAGATCTCTGTAATGGAAACCGAGGCCCTAAGACTGGAACGCCAGCATGTAAACTCGGCTTCGGCCTCTACCATGAGGCGACTGACTAGGGTGAGAGAGGATATCAAACATATGATGCTGGAGTCGGCCAAACACATGTGGAGAGCCTCAGCAGCCCGAATATATGGATGGGGGGATAAAAACGGGAAACTGCTGCACTGGCTAGCCACCCGCCCCATGGCCGACAGAATTATACCCGAGATCCTAGAGGACTCGGGCTCCCTTGTTAAAACATCTGCAGAAATTGCACATAGTTTCGCCTCCTACTATACGCGCCTATATGCCAAGCACCCACGCCCCGCCATTGAGAGAGAGACCCCACTACTAAACGATATTACCCTTCCGAGGGTGTCCCCAGAGGCGAGAAATAGACTGGAGGAGGCCATTAACCTTGCAGAGATCAGCAGTGCAATATCCAGCCTGGCAGCGGGCAAAACCCCAGGCCCGGACGGCTTCCCAGCAGAACTATATAGTAAATGCAGTGACATCCTGGGTCCCCACCTACTTAACATGTACCACGAAGCTGAAAACCAAGGCCGCTTCCCCACTGAGATTGACCAAGCGACAATTGTGGTGATCCCCAAAACCCAGCCCCCTTCACGACACTGCTCAGCGTACCGGCCCATCTCGCTCCTAAATGTCGAAATTAAGGTACTCTCCTCGATCCTTGCCTCCAGACTAAAGGAGGTAATGCCCACTCTGGTTCACCCTGACCAGTGTGGCTTCATGCCTACCCGTAGTACTAGGCACTGCATCAGGCGGTTACATCTGGCTTTGACGCACCACAAAACTCTGTCACACAAATACTTGGCACTACTTCTACTTGATTTTGAAAAGGCCTTTGATACAGTGGATTGGTCTTACCTCGAACAGGTCCTGCATAAAAATGGGCTCGGACCGAAATTCAGAGGATTAGTGAAACTCCTATACTCTAACTCGACTGCCCGAGTCCGGGTGAACGGAGTAGTCTCTGACCCATTCCCCATTGGCCATGGAACTCGACAGGGATGCCCGTTATCCCCCCTACTTTTTGCGCTAGTAATAGAACCCTTGGTGATACTACTGAGAAGCGACCCACTGATTGAGTGCTGGCACTGGCCCGTCGGTTTGGAAGACCGAGTGGCATTATACGCAGACGATGTTCTCCTGTATATCTCTAACCCACCCAAAAGCGGCCCACGCGTCCTAGAAATCCTGAGACTTTTCGCAGAAGCCTCAGGACTGATCCTGAACCCGGCCAAGTCCCTGCTAGTTCCCCTACACCGCTCCCGCGACTGTATAGACTGGCAACGAAACATCCCAGTTCGGAGAAACAGCTTCAAATACCTAGGAATACATATTTCACTTCTTCCCGAGTTAGCGTGGGAACTTAATATCACGCCACTAACAAAGAAAATCAAGCTCGACCTCCTGCGCTGGAAGGTGCTTCCCCTGAATCTACTTGGCAGAATAGCACTGTACAAGATGATGATCCTCCCCAGGCTCCTATACCTCCTACAGAACTTCCCACTTCCCGTCCCCACAAAATGGTTCAGGGAGATGGATTCCTTAGCGCGCCAATTCATATGGGGCGGAACTCACACACGATTGTCACTTAAAACATGTCAGAGGGACATATACGAGGGGGGCTTAGGCATGTCTAATATCCAATACTACTATCTAGCGATGCATACACTTGTAATTAATGACTTGGTGGGAGGTGGATGGTCAGACCCCGCATACCAACTAGAACTACAAACAATGGGCTACCCACGGATCTTCGGCGCCCTTTATGGGAATCCGATCCCCCGAGATACCCCAGATGTGACCAAAGTGGTACTACGGGGATGGCGGACGGCTCAGAAAGTGACGGGGTGGTGGGGACGTCTTACCCAACAGACCCCGCTATGGCACGGGAGGCAGCTGGTACATGTGGCAGGCCTGGAGGGCTTTCAGAACTGGGACAACATAGGTATCTCCACTCTGGGTGATATCTGGGACGGGTCACATATGCAGTCCTTTCAGGACCTCCAGAAACAATACGCTTTGAACAGGACACAGTTCCACCGTTATCTTCAGTTGCGTCACGCCCTACTAGTCCACGTACAGACAGGGGACACCATCCCCGAGCATAGCCCCATGGAAGCCAAGGCTCTGATGGGAAACCTGGGCAGAGGAGGGGTTTCCCAGATATATCGCACCCTAACTACCGTCGTGGCGGGCCCCTTGGGAGGACTTCGCAAGAGGTGGGAGGACTGGGTGGGTCCCATGGAGGACATGGACTGGACAGAAGCACTGATGGCCCGCGCTCTCTTACAATGGCCACTCGCCTTCGATTAATACAAACCTACTTTCTACATGCCGCATATCTCATGCCCGACAAACTACACAGAGCGGGCCTCCGCTCCTCGGCGGAATGCCCACGTTGTGGGAGCCCCACAGCTGACTTCTTCCACATGGTATGGGCATGCCCGATAATAGCGGCCTACTGGGGTGCGGTTGTGCAAGAGATTTCTGGGGTCTTACAAGAGGAGGTGGAGAGGTTGCCAGTGCCCCTCCTCCTGGGGGTCATGGGTGACATTGGGCTGCGAAGATCAGACCGGACCTTTTTAGGGGTGGCATGCCTGGTGGCCAAGAGGGATATAATGGCAGAATGGAAGGCAAAGAATGCACCGACACTGACTAAATGGAGACGGGGGTGGATTGGTGTGCGCAGCGTGAGAAACTTATATATGAGGCCAGAGGTTGCTTAAATAAACATAACAAGATATGGGGGAGGTGGGAGGGCACGGCAGGCTTTTAGGTTTCTAGATTGTATATTATATGTATCAACAAAGTGTGGGGGGGACCTAGGATTCGACCACCATTGTTTAAATGCCCGTTGGCATCATGTTGATTTGTATTCATTATTGTTTTCATGCAAAATCAATAAAAATGTCTTTATCAAAAAATAATTACTGTACATACACTTGTAAGTAAAAGATAGGTCAAATTGTCATCTTATAAACAGTTTATTTTCCAAAATGTAGACTATTTGCTTTCATAGGCAGTATGAAAGACCAGGACTCTGCAACAGAAAATGGTTTCATTTTAGACAAATGTTTTCTTTCAATGTTTGATATGATTTTGTTTGTATGATAAAGAATTGGTCAAGGTGAGAGGGGTGAAAGAGACGGTGGCTACAAAATATCTAAATAGTGGACAACAACATAGAAGTTTATGAGAGAAAGCTTTGTCAATGTAGAAAATGGACAGAAAATTGTACACTCAGGACCTCTTTACAAGTCTAATGCTAACCCTGATACGGCACGTAATAGGAGGTACCAAACTCTTCCCCATTGTAAGCGATTCCAGCAAAGCTTTAAGTGGGATGAAAAGTGGGCAGTCTCCATAAAAGATGTGGCCAAATAACTATTTTTCCAAGAGGTGTGCCCAATTCAATTAATGGCATGGCTTAATAGATGTACACTAAAATACTGCACTTCACTCTCTGTGGCATCTGACCAGTATTTGAGTACTGCTCTGTAAGATTTATGTTATTGCATTTAGACATGCCACACAACCACCTGCACATACGCCTAAACCAAGCAGGAGCTATTGGCTTTTCCAGTGCTTACTAGCTATATCACATACACAAGTAACAACAATGATTTTGGTATGAATTATTAAAATTGAAAATGTATCAGTTCTGAAAATATATACCTCTGACTTAAACATTACTTAGGCCTGGGAAAGAAGTAATGGTATTTAGAGTGTCGTAGGTGTTACCTATCTCCCATTCACAGCTCTTTCTTATGCAGTCTCTCACACGTTTAGCCATTTAAGCATTTTTTCTCCCCAATTCTTTCTGAATCTCCCCTTATGCATATCTCATAATTTCCCATAAATACCATATATACCACATTTTTTCTGTGCGCTCAGCAGAGGGGTCGACTGAATGTACTAATACGTCAAAAATTGTATTACCCACTGGCAGGCAGTGTGAGAAGCTCAAACTGCCTTTGGCCTTAGCTTCAGAGCTCTCAATCAAATGCTGTCATAAACACCTACCCACAACCTGAAGTCACTGTGACAAGTGAAGATATTTCAGTTCAAAATATTCACCATGCAAGAGTCCCATGTTGCATGATCAAAACTACATAAATACACCGTGTTGAAAAAAAGAGTAAACGCTCTTAGGGTTGCTAAATGAAGTAACACATGTGAAATGTAAAAATGGCTTTCATGCTGACATGGAAAACCTTAAGGCTTCTTACATTAATTTCTGAGAAATCGATCAGTGCTTTTCCCAGAAAGGTCAGGGAGACGACTATTGAAGAAGACAGGAATTCGTTTCAAAGTCATTAATTTATTTTCCGGTTGCACCCGGCCCACTTAAAGCCCTGGATATCAGCCCTTTTTACGGAACAGTTGTAATGAGTCCATGTGCGTTTATTTAGACTTCTACATCCAGCCAAGATCAATATTTAGCTGCCAATTTGCAAACATCGTTTGCATATGGTATGTGTATCGCACAAAAGGTTTAATAAAAATGTGCTAAATGTGAATGCGGAAGACCCATCCTACAAGGTCACTACATTAGTGCATTTGTTGATGCGCATATGTAGGTTTCCCATCCTAGTGCCAAGCTTTCCAAGGGTTATGTTACTGCATCCTTTAGTTATAAAAATAATGTACTTTGGGACATATTTACAAAGAAGTGGTGCATCACTAGTGATGCGCCACATTTCTAGTGGCCTCCTTGCGTCCCCTAACCCCACCATGGTAGCGTTGTATTTACAATATGGTGGACCATGGTGCATGTCAGTGGCAATAGCGTCATTTTTTTACACTATTGGAACTCTATACTGGATTAGCGTAAAAAAATGACGCTAATCCAGTATAGTGTTAAGAGGCCCATGGAAATCAATGGGAGCCTCATTTTAACGCCTGCTTTAAGCAGGCTTTAAAAATGACGCTAGAAATGGTGTAATGGAATCTTGTAGATTCCATTGGGCCATTTTTAGTGACTCTCTGACGAGGGAATGCCACATTTCCATACATCATGCATATTTCATGCACAATGTGGAGCAAAGGGTTTACAAGGTGGTGCAAACCTAGTTTTTGCCACCTTGTAAATATGGCACAATGGTAGTGGCCAGTTAGTGTCATATTTGAGGCAAAAACGTTGCCGCAAATGTGGCGCTAGGGGGTGCAAGAGCCTTGTAAATCTGGCCCTTCATTACTGCACACTCAGGTGCTGTCATCTGCTGCATTTGATTGGACCAGTACTCAAGGAAAGTATAATGTATGTTATAGCTCTGACCCGTTTGCATTCCAATGGGTGGCTTACTGCACATGTGTAATGGCCTTGAGATTACTTAATCTCCTGACGGTGGGTGGGTAGCTCTTTTGTAGCTGTTTTAGTGTATACCTCACAGCTCTTTTGGAGCTTGGAGCAAACAAATCGAGGGAAAGATTTCATAACATTTTATACTGGATTTGTATTAGATATTAAGGCCCTCATTACGACCTTGGTGGGTGGCTGAAGCCGTCCGCCAAGATCGGACCGCCGGGCGGCCGCCAATGCGGCCGCACTCCCGCCACGGCTATTAGGAGATCCCCGCTGGGCCGGCATCTGGAAACCTAGTTTCCGCCCGCCGGCCCAGCGGGGATCTCGGCTGCAACACAGGAGCCGGCTCCAAATTGAGCCGGCGGTGTTGCGGCTGTGCGACGGTTGCAGTTGCACCTGTCGCGCTTTTCACTGTCTGCATAGCAGACAGTGAAAAGCAGCACTGGGCCCCCAGGGGCCCCGCGACTCCCCGTACCGCCAGCATTTTCCTGGCGGTTTAAACCGCCAGGAAAAGGCTGGCGGTAGGGGACTCGCAATCCCCTAGGCAGCGCTGCAAGCAGCGCTGCCCTGGCGGATTAAAACCGCCGGGGCCATTGTGGCGGTGCGACCACGGCGCTTCCGCTGCGGTCGTAATGCCCAGTGAAGCACCGCCAGCCTGTTGGCGGTGCTTCCTCCGAAACAGCCCTGGCGGTCTTGGACCGCCAGGGTTGTAATGAGGGCCTAAGTCTCTAGTTGACAGCGGTATGCACCCTGTCCTAGAAGGGACCACAATTTTAGTCAGGGTAAGTCACAATATAACCTAAATTATCCTGTGCTCACCCTCTGGTAGCTTGGCACAGAGCAGACAGGCTTAATTTAGAAGGTAATGTATAAAGTATTTGCATAATACCTTATACAGTAACACAGTAAAAACACCACAAAAAGTACTCCACGGCAGTTTAGAAAAATAGACAATATTTATCTGAAAAAAAACAAGACCAAAATGACAAAAGTCCAATAAGCACAAATTGAGATATCACTTTTTAGAGATTTAAGTAAGCCTTAATCCAAAGGAATCAATGGATGTATCTTTTTAGCACAAGGTACCTGGGATGCATCAAAAATAACTATGCTGTGGGTCATAGAGGAGATGAGGGGTCAGAAAGTAAAGCAACGCAATTTTTTCGGTGCAGCAGAGGTGATGCGTCAATTCTTTCCCTGCAGGCAGGTGATGCATCAATTTCCAGGCATGTAGCCTTGGTTCCTTATCAAGGGTGTGGGGTGTGATGACAAACTGATGCCCAAGAACAATGCGAGGAAAATCCAAACGCACTTTGATAATGAGAGAGGAGCTGCGTTGATTCTGCAGGTAATGCATCAGTCTTTCAACTGTGAGACAGCCGCTGGGTCAATTCTGCAAGCGTTGCATTGATTTTTCTGGTGCAGTGGATTTTCTATGAAGTCTTTGTTGGCCCTGAGACTTCTTAACAGGAGGCAAGCTGACAAGTCACTTGTGGGGGGAAGGCAAAATCCCACGAGCACAGTCAGGGAGTAGTAAGCAGCAGGGCAGCAAACAGGAGAGCAGTCCTTCTAGAAAAGCAGTCCAGATTAGTCGTTTGTGCAGTGCTTGCAGTCCTTCAGACAGAGTCCAGTTGCAGGTCCAGAAGTATCTGCTTTTTGGGGTTCACAGACCCAATATATATATATATATATATATATATATATATATATATATATATACCCACATATGTGCCTTTGAAGTTCAGGAGACTTCAAAGAGTGACTTTGAAGTGCCCCGGTTCTCCTTTCAACCCAGTCGTGTCTGCCGGGAGATCTGGGGGGGTTTATAAGTCCTTTGTGTGTGTGAGGTCAGGCCACTAGCATTTTAGGTGTAAGTAAGAGCCCCTCCACCCTTCCTTCCCAGGAAGACCCATCAGTATGCAGATAAATGCAGATGCAGCTGAGTGTCCTGTGTTTATGGCTGCCTGGGTGGAATGCACACGGGGAGTTATAGGCCAGCACAGACCAGACATGGATTGGATACAGGCTGTAAGACACTGAGAGCAATAAGTGCAGAGAAATACCTACTTTCGTAAAGTGGCAATTCTACAATAGTAATTGTTAGAAATGGGGTCTTTGGTTGGCAGTCAGTTTAGCCCCTGTCCAGGCAAGGACCCTCACTCTAGTCAGGGTAAGTCACACACAATCCAAATTATCTTCTGCCCACCCTCTGATAGCTTGGCACTGAGCAGTCAGGCTTAACTTAGAAGGCAATGTGTTGAGTATTTGTGCAATAAATCATACAATAACACAATATAGCACCACAAATATACACCACACAGTGTTTAAAAAATATATAATATTTATCTGGTAAGATGCAAGTCAAAACAATTAAAGTGCAATAAGTATATGTTGAGATATCACTGAAAAGTGATATAAAGTGTCTTGAGTTTTTTAAAAGCAAAACAAAGTACCTGGTTCACGTGAAAAATCTCTGCAAAGGACTGCAGAGAAGGAGATGCGTAGAAACAAAGGGGTGTGCGTTGATTTCACGGGCTGCACACAGCGATGCTCGTTTATTTTTCACGCAGGGACGGCTGTACTTCGATTTCCGACGCTCGGTCGTGGATCCTCTTCGGGTTGCGGGATTTTCAGACACCCTGGGGACGATGCTTGGATTTCCAGCGCTGCTAGGATGAAGTCACAGGGGCTGCATCAATCCAGTAGGCATTGCATTGAATTTCCTACCGCATGGCAGGCACTGCTTTGATTTCCCTCTGGAAGTTGGGATGCATCGTTCTGGCTCGGCTGTGCGTCAACAGGTGAGGCTGTGCGCTGAATTTCGCGGCACAAGGAGTCCTTCTTGCAGAGATTAAGTCTTTTTGGTCCTGAGACTTCAGGGAACAGGAGCCAAGCTCTGTCCAGGCCCTTGGAGAGCACTTCTTCACCAAAGCAAGAGAGCAGCAAGGCAGCAGGGCAACATCAAGGCATCAGTCCTTCACAGAAAGCAGACAGGTGAGTCTTTTGAGCAGCCAGGCAGGTCTTCTAGGCAGGATGCAGGTTCTGGTTCAGGTTCTCTTCTCCACGAAGTGTATGAGTTGGTAGGGGCAGAGGCCCTGTTTAAATACCCAAATGTGCCTTTGAAGTGGGGGAGACTTCAAAGTGTGGCTTAGAAGTGCACAAGGTCCCCTATTAGTTCAATCCTGTCTGCCAGGGTCCCAGTAGAGGGTGTAGCAGTCCATTGTGTGAAGGCACGCTACTGTCCTTTGACATGCAAGTGTCGGATCCTCCACCCTCCCAGCCCAGGAAGACCCATTCAAAATGCAGATGTATGCAAGTGAGGCTGAACAACCTGTGTTTGGTGTGTGTCTGAGTGAATGCACAAGGGAGCTGTCAATTAAGGCATGGATTGTAAGGCACAGAAGGATTTAAGTGCAGAGAAATGCTTACTTTCTAAAAGTGGCGTTTCTAAAATAGTAATATTAAATCCAACTTCACCAGTCAGCAGGATTTTGTATCGCCATTCTGGCCATATTAAATATGACCTTCCTACTCCTTTCAGATCAGCAGCTACCACTCAAACAATGTTTGAGGGCAGCCCCAATGTTAGCCTATGAAGGGAGCAGGTCTCACAGTAGTGTAAAATGAATTTAGGAGTTTTACACTACCAGGACATGTAAACTACACAGGTACATGTCTGGCCTTTAGTCTACACAGCACCCTGCCCTATGGGTTACCCAGGGCATACCTTAGTGGTGTCTTACATGTAGAAAAACAGGAGTTTTAAGCTTGGCAAGTAATTTTAAATGCCAAGTCGAAGCGGCAGTGTTACTGCACACACAAAAAAACAGCAAAAACAGTGTCCAAAAAGTGGAGGAAGGCAGGCAAAAAGTTAGGGGTGGCCACCCTAAGGCTATCAGGTCTAACAGTAATGTTAAATACAACTTCACCAGTAAGAAGGATTTCTCACTACCATTCCAACTATGCCAAACATGACAACACCACTCCTTTTAGGTCAGAAATTACCACCTAAAAATATATAAGGGACTTTCCAGTGCTGGCATATGAGAGGTGCAGGCTTCACTGAAGTGAAAAACTACTTCAGGAGTTTTTCACTACCAGGACCTGTAAAAGTTACTAGTACATGTCCTCCATTTTACTTTATAGCACCCTGCCCTGTGGGCTACCTAGGGTGTCCCTTAGGGGTGACATATATGTATTAAAAGAGGAATTTAGGGCTAGGCAAGTAGTTTTAGATGTCAAGTCTAAGTGGCAATGAAACTGCATGCATAGGCCATGCAATGCCTGGCCTGAGACATGAGTAAGAGGCTACTTGTGAGGTTGGCACAGTCAGAGCTGAAGGTCCACTAGCAGCATTTAATTTACAGGCCCTGGGCACATATAGTGCACTTTACTAGGGACTTATAGGTAAATTAAAATGCCATTTGGGTAGCAGCAAATGTTACCATGTTTAGGGGAGAGAGCACAAACACTTTAGAACTGATCAGCAGTGATAAAGTGCACAAAGCACTAAAACCAGCAAACAGGAGACCAGAAAAATGGAGGAAGACAGGCAAAAAGTTGGGTGAAGACTACCCTAAGGCTGCCAGGTCTTACAATTTGCATCACAAAAGTGACACAAACCTTGTGTTGGAAAGTTGTTTGAAAGTAAGGCAAAGCAGCACTTTGCTCTGGGAGGGGGGTTCCTTCCAATGCAAACACTGATAGTTTTTAGTGAGAGCCGCAATGGAGCACTGTGCATTACTGGGAGGAATGGGAGATGATCTACAACATTGTGTACTTCAAACATTGATTGCACAAACACAATTCATACATTACATATTTTACATTTTGTAGGCAAAGGTTGACACCACTGATTACATCTCAACTGATGTCATTGACGACTTCACTGATGAAGCACATTGTAGATTGAACATAGCTGAGGATGGCTCAAGCTTGGCAATCACACCATGACCAGCTGTGCATGTGTTTTAACTACTTCTAAAGAGATGTGTTGCACACTCATTTTGTTTACTGATCAAAGTTCTTGCAGTGGTTCTCTATTATTTCATTTCCTGTTCTGTGATTTTGCTCCCCGGATAGATGTTCTGGTTGATCTTGCACCATGTTCAGTTAGGGGTTTTCTCTACTCCTTGTACCATTTCTTTCAGCACCTATTGGGGCATTTATTGTTTGTAGTGTCCAGTATATTTGTTCCTTTGGTTCTATACAAACCTCCTTTGTACATCCCATACTTTAGGTGTATTCTCAATCACCACTAACGCTTGGGGATCAGGGTGTGTTTACCCTGCCACTTTATTTTTATTTTGGGATGCATGGGCTGCAACTCTCTTAATGTAATGGGAAACCACACCACTTTTGTGGCCTCCTTAACTTTTTACCTTGCATATAACTATAATTTAATAACCCTAAAGGTCACCCTTTACGTAATAGATGTAATGGCAAATGATATAAAATATTTTAAAGCTGAACTTACAAAGCACATTACCTCTATAGATGTGCCGAACATTTACATAACTTTCCTTATTTGTTCAGATGTAGTCTATTATTTAATGAGTTGGTTTTTATTAGTTATTGCTACAAACTTTTTCAGTTCATAAGCATTTCATTTCATGTGTGCATTATGCTTTGCATGGCTGTTAAAATTAGGGTTTGTGGATGTAATCATAACTGACATTTCAGTGATTGTTTTTTGGTTTTAATTCATAACACTAACTGTATTTTAACTCTAGCTTTTAAGTGAGGTTTGGAGTGTTCTTGAAACATAATTAAGGGCCTAATTTGGACTTTGGTGGTCTGACTACAGGGCCACCAATACGGTGGTGGGAGGAACACCAACAAGCCGGCGACCTCCCACCCACGGTATTATGCAGTCCCTGTGGGCCTTATGGCGGAAATAGTGCAGCGACATTGGCTTCAGCTCCCAGGGAGAGCCGATGCCAATGCCACCACACTGTCACTGCCGCCAGCACACTCGGAATGTGCACTGTTATCATGGAAGACAGTGCACAATCCAAGTGTGCTGACAGGGGGGTTTCTGCACTGCCCACAACATTGGAAAGGGCACTACACGGCCCCCTCTGTTGTCTTGTCTCTGCATTTCTGACGGCGTTTTCATGGCAGGGTCCCTGCCATGAAAAAGCCAGCAGAACCACAGCTCCCACTGCCGCCAATGGGTCAGGATCCATGGTTTTGGCGGTGGTTTTGTGACAGTCTGACTGCTAGCATCCACATCTGGTGGTCAGAACGTCAAGGATGCAGCAGTTGGACAGCACCACTGGTACGGCGGTCCTATGTACCGCCATACTCGTAATCAGGCCTTTAGTGTCTTTTAACTAATTCTAGCCAAGACCTTCAACTAACTCTTTTGTCACTTTTCTTGTTTGCTGTGCAACTGGGTTGATCACTCTGACTGGGTAGTTCAAACTGCTGTTGGCTACCAATACTCACTGCCACAGCTGAAGGCCTCTTACCAGGTCCTGCATCCAACTCAGTATAAGTGGCCTGTTGGGGTGTCAGAAGAAAATTTGCTGTTTTGGGGTTTTATTGTTTTGTTGCATTTCAACAGAACCTATGTGCAACTATGGTTGAAAAGGACTACTTACAAATGAGACTCTCTTTTGGGTGGAATTATTTATAGTGGTTTCCTTTTTCTTGTGCTCAATCTAGAGCCTGCCCTTCAGACACACAAAGCCTAGTATAGCTTGATTCTAGTGGCACAGTGAGCACAGGACCCATGTGTGGGCATGCCAAGCTCACTTAGAAAAGCAATTGCAATAATAAGAAGGTGATGGATGGGATGCTTGAATTAATCTCAGCCATTGGCCTGGCAGTTTGAGCTGAACTATTTCCATGAGGAGCAGGGCCAACACTGACTTTTATATGAGTGGGTCCAAACTGAGGGTTGCATGGTCAGCAAAAGAACGATGGGTTGGGATGCTACCCTGAACATCAGCCTGTGGGAGAAAAATTGCAATCATTCCTCCCATCACCATTTGAGTGTTTCATGTACCGCCCTAAAAGACTTGGGTAAGCCCAGACATGTGTCCCGTGCTCCCTGTGCCACTGGAACCAAGGTGTACCCTGCTGATGAGCACATAAAAATGATAAAACACGGGGGTGTGGCTATGCCACGCAACATTGCGGACGCAAATTTGACTCACTCATTCTGAAGCCTGCATAATTTATGTAATCGCCACAACAGGCCTGCCATCCACCGGCTCTGACAGGTCGCTGCTACCCCCTGGTAAAAGGGGGGGAACCCATCCCCAGCCGATTGGCAGTGGGAGCCTGTGGCAGTGACCCGTAGCAGGGGCTCACCGTCCACCGATGCCCGGTGCAGCCTAGCTTGCTGCTGCAGAGGCCACCGTGTGTGCTGCCCTTCCCCATCCTGCCGTAGCAGAGAGGAGGTAGATGGTGGTTGGGGCAATGATGAAGCACCTCGCTGCCACTCGGGCCTGTGGCCACTGGCCAACCCTGCCAACGATACCTGCAACGACCAGGGGAGCCACTGAGGTGCCGCCTGAACTGACGTGCACATCTGGATGAGGGATGCACACGTGCCCCAGGCCTGCACAGACAGGGGACCTTGGACCAGCAGAAAGTTTGCTGCAAGCCCTCCACACACACTGCAGCCACCCGGTGCCCAGGACTTCTGAAGCTGCTGGGCGCACTGGGGTAGGAAGCCTGCACCAGGGCAATTCTGTTCAGGCTCTCCATGCTGTGGGCCCACACCTGACATCTCGACTGTTGGCACAGGAGTAGTGTGAACTGCTGGCGTGATACACTCTGTGTGATCCTGGCGCAAAAAGCTTGGAGGGGCGAGTAGGACACCAAGGCAGGGTCTCACCCAGACATCATCCAAAACTGCTGACACTCCTTCAGACACCTCACTCAGCAGCAAGGGCCTTCATATCACACCAATACCTATTGGTACTCACTACAACCACAGGAACAGGAGGCTTCTTCTGCTGATTGACCCACCCTCATCATGCTGCTCCTGAAGCACAGCTGAAGTGCACCTCACCACTCATACCACCCCAGGGCATGCTGCCACTGGGCCTAGTAGGGCCCTGCATCTGCGAGGCAGCACCATCTCCTCTAGTTGAACTGTCAGAGGATCCCTCTTTTCAGACTCACACAGTGACACAGCTGGGACCGACACACATGTGAGAGAGCAGCTTCATACTACTGGAAGGGTGCTACCTGGACTTACCATTGAACCTCCTTGTGCGCCATCCCCACTAGGTGCCTCTCACATCCTCTCATTAACCTACCCTGTGTGTGGCTCAGCACTCTCATCTGATCCCGAAGCCCGGGGTTCCTTTGGCCCTGTATCTCCTATGCTGTGACCACCTTTTTGATCAGTCATGGGCCGGCTGAGATCCATGACGCCAGTTGCATCCCCCCACCTCGGTGGGTTCAACACCATTAATGATACCGGACACACTAGTGCCGGAGGTGTCTGTAAAGCTGCAAAACTGAATCAGGTCTTAGCTGCCATTGAACATTGAACTGAAATTGTCAGTGGAGTCCTGCCTGGGGTCACTCACAACAGAACCTAGTCTCCTCCGACACAACCATCGGAAACAGACAAAGTTGCTGAAGGAGAAAATACTTTGGCTGCAGTAGGCTTCAAGTAAAGGAACAGCAAGCAGCAGTTAGAGATCTGCGCACAAGGATGCAGCATCTTGAGACCCAGGCTGATTAAGCGGAGGGCCGATCCCGTAGGGATAATGTCCACATCCTAGGTCTCACGGAGGGAGTGGAAGGTCAAGACCCCATATCATTTCTTGATATAAAACCTTCACTCCACCTACAGATCACATTCCCTTCTATGTCCTTGAGAAGGCCCAATGAGTGACGGCACCCCATGTTAGGCAAACTGCTATGTTACCGGGAAGTGGATGCTACTGTATGCACTACTGGCAGGTTTCGCTACTGCACATGGAATAAAAAAACGTTATGATCTTCCCAGACTATACACGCCTAGTTCAACAGCAATGAACATCTTTCCTGGCAGTGAAACACCACATTCAAGACCTGGCCCACAATGGGCCTTACTATTTCCCGCTCATTTGAAAAACATCACCAATGGGAAGAACTTCTTTTTCACTGCTCCCACAGAGGGTTGAGACTGGTAAGGCATAAGCAGCATGGTGGGAAGACCCAGCAACATCCAGACACCCCGTAGCATGGCAGTGACAGCAGTGCAGGACCTGGCTGGAAATTATGACTACCCCTTGCACCCTCAAAAGCCTGCCTCCTAACCTTGATCAAATTATCACGGACCACAGGAAAGCCCTTGAGGTGGAGGCGGGCTCTGAGTCAATGGCAGAATCCACTGATGGAAACACTGGACCCCACATCTTCACTTCTGATGAGGACTTTCCAGGAACTGATCACATCCAGTAGAACTCAAAGTCACTACCTGCTGTAACCCTGCAACATGCAGACAACCTAGTACAGACTCTGTATCCTCTGTACCTGTTTGCTGCACACACTTTTGAACTAGATGATTTAATTGATGTTATGGAGGGTTCCACCCTCTTACTCCCCTCTTTTTTCATTTCTTTTCGTGCATGCTATGTGATTCTCACACATCCAACAATCACTAACTTCATCCAACACCCCTCAGCCACACTGCCACACGGTGGTCCTTTCCCCACATGCTAAATGTACTTGAAATGCTGGGCTATCGCACACATACATTGACCCACAAGGGTTGAGCAGGACACTAGTCCAGCTATTTGTCCCATGCCACACCCCCCAAATACCAGTAAAGCATGTTGAAGACACCCTGTTTTGGGCACTCCACCAGTTGTGGTGCACTCCTCAAGTTCTCTGTTTCATCATTCATTGAGTTTGTTCCTGATGTTTACCTTTACCCTATTCCCTGTGGCAGTGAGCGAACAAAATTACTCCACAACTCCCAGTCACGCTGCTGACATTGGTGACAGAAACAAGATCCTTATCATTTGTGCCCGCTTCCCAGGGCCCTCTCCACCACAACTACACAAACGATGCCTACCACAACCATTAGGCTCTCTACACTCTATGTCCATGGGATGCATTCAGCGAGGAAAAGCTATGCAGTCTACTCCTTTGTACAGCTCCAAAAAGCACATGTGGTGTTCCTACAAGAATCACACACCACCTTCAAGGAACTCACACACCTCCACAGGAGGTGGCAGGGTACACTACATGTCACAAGATACATGGCATACGCGTGAGACACTCTAATCTGGGTTAATCCCGGAGTACCCTTTCAAGAAAAAGAAGTCATGGTCAATGGAGAAGGCAAATACATACAACTGGAGGGCTACATCAACAGCAAGCCCATCCTACTGGGGAGCATAAACGCCTCTAATGTGGAACAAAGGCCCTTTTGGCAAAGGCTGTCTACTCTCCTTGCCCAAAAGACACACCTGTCTTGGCTGCTGGGCAGTGGCTTCAATTGTGTCCTAGGCACATTGCCTAGACAGGTTACTATCCCTCCACCATGTTCTCCTCTTAGTCTCTAAGCCGTCTGTTTTTAGGGCATGGTTCAGCATTGGCCCCTCCTGGACAAATAAGGGTCCTAGTACCCTACAATGAGACTCTATTCTTTCATTCTACACTGCACAACATTTATGTGCAGCTAGATCGCTTCCTCTGCACCGAGTCCCTCTAATCACATACACAACACTGACTATATGGAAATTCCACATATACTATGCACATATTTATAAAGCCACCTCAAGCACATCCCCCATAGATATCACAAAGTTCTTATCAGACATCACACTCCCACCTGTTCCTGTGGTGACCAAGGTTGCATTGGACAGCCCCTTAACAGGGGATCATGCAAGCGTTAAAGGACCTCACAAGTAACAAATCTTCAGGTCTAGATGGTCTCCTACTGGAACACTATTCTACCTTTGCTGCTCAACTTGCTTGCACCTGTCAGTGATGTATGAGGAGGCTTTGCACCTAGGCACCCTTCCAGCCTCCATCCGAGAGTCAGTCTTAGTGGCAATCCTGAAACCAGACCACTACCCTTTCCTAGCAAGATTGTACCATCCAATTGCAATTCTGGGGGATGACTATAAGATCCCAGGGAAGGTCCTGGTGAACACACACTTGCAGATCATCCCAGCATTTATTCACCAAGATAAAATGGCTTTGTCTCCTGGCGTTACACCTCCCAAAACATCCACCGCCTACTCCATATCCAAGACCCGGTGCAGAAGAAGTATCCACAGGCAGCCTGCTTGATCCTGGACATACAGAAGTCATTTGATACCATCTCTTGGGACTATCTCTTCCAAGTTCTCCCACGTATTGGTGTTGGGCCATGCCTTTTAGCACTCTTCCTCACAGGTACGGCTTTGAACACTAGTGTCCAAACCATTCAGATGGAGAGTGGCACACGGCAGGGATGCCCACCTTCCCCCTTACCCTTCGCCCTAGCAATGGAACCGTTGGCAGTTCATCTACGTGAGAAGAGATGAAACTGCGGCACCCCCCTTTGGGAATGGGTGCATGCGGTTTCATCGTACGTGGATGGCCTACTTATATATCTCAAGGATGTGACATCCCATCAGACCCCGTTACATAGAACGCTCACTGCAATCATGGTGGTCTCCGGCCTTCGAGTAAACTAGTCTAAGACAGAAGTATATCCCCTATGCCCTGAACAGCCACAGCATGGCATACACCTAGGGTGAACAAGACTGCAATGGCACCCTGAGGAAGTCCCTTACCTGGGAGTAGGTCTTTATCATTCCCTGTCTGCTTTATATGAGGGCAGCCTTCACAGGCACTTGCAGGAGTATGATCACAAACGGCCTCTAGCAATCCCTCACACTTTTCCCCATCAGCAAGATAGCCTGTACAAAAATGATAGTCCTGCCAAGTTTACTATATTTCTTTGCTAATCTCCCTCTTACCCTTCCTTGCCCCATTTTGAATGAAATGGACTCTCCCTCATCTGGGGTGCGTGATGCCACTGAGTTGCTTTAGACTGCCGACGGGACGGAGGGCTCGGAGGGCCATCTTTTGAGGCATACTTCCTGGCACCGCAGTTGCAGTGGCTATTGTGCTGGACAGTGGGCCGCTATGTGGAAGAGGCATGTGATGAGCGAGGGGAAATAACACCAGCAATATTACACAACCTACTATTCCCCAGAATTCTCCCCCCGTGACCCTGTCAACTGTTGATAGTGTGGTCCTCTATACTCCGTGTACATCACCTTTCGACCAGTAAAGCTGCCTATGCTCTAAACACTCCTCTGGCAGGGCCCCCAGCTTTCCCTCTTTACCCTACATCAGTGGCTAGATGGATGTCAAGCTCCCTCCGCACTATGGGAGACGTCCATGCAGAGGGCCTCCTAGTTCTACACCATGTTTGCTCTGTATTAACGTAAAAAAAATGACGTTAATTCAGCACAAACAGAGTATAAATTTGGGCCTTGGTGTCCTGGTCTCATCAGTGAAGGACATCACTCATCACAGTTTATCCATTCTTAACATCACTGACCTCCAACTCTCATCAAGGTCAGCCCTATCACAAGTGACTGGAATGCCTAGTTAAAGAGCTTATGTGCAATCCTATTTGAATCATCTCTCATTAGGGTGCACATATTTTTAGCAATTAAAAAGCACATTTAGCGTGTTGACTTTCCTACAGTGTTCAAAACACACCTCTTTCGGCCACCAACTGTAACATCATTACTGTCTCACAGTGTCTGCTTCTGCTGCTTTGGGTAACTTATTAACAGTCTGTGAGCATTTCATTTTTAGCTCTGCTCAATGAAAAAAAAAAGAGCATGTGTATTTGTGTTTGCCTCTGGTAATCACTCACTGTGTCTTTCTTGCATAGTATCTGTTGCTTTAAATATGTATATTCTTTTAATACATGGGAATTTTCAATACCTGCTTAAAAGCATGTCTTTAATTTCCTCATTACACTCGAGTTATGAGGTCTGTTGTACCTGTCATGATGCCACCTTACTTAATATTTGTGTCTTTCTCAGCTTGGAGTTTGTGCTTGCGTTCGGGTATTTGCATTAATGTGTGCAGAGACCTCGCAGGCCGGCTCCTCGTCGCGAGCTCAGCAGGCCAGCTTAAATTGCTTTGTTTATATAGTTCTATAATAAGTAATGAAGCTCCAGCAGCTCCGTAAGGAATCACACTAAACATAAAATTACTTTTACACAATAGAATAGCTTATACTTCACTCAGTCAATGCTTAAAGTATAGAAACAAACGATTTACCATGCACCACTTACTAAAAACTGCCAAATTAACCACTAACCTTGGGTTCGGGAGCAGGGTAATGCTCAATGAAAAGTGCTTCGCTGCCTCTCTAGATGTTGTGGTAAGTCCTATATGAATGCTATTTTAGTACCAGTCAATACAAAATGCTGCCACGGAAGGCATACCCCTGTCATTGTTAATACTTTAAGGATTAACCGCTTTAGTGCGTCACGACCAGTGGCCGACACCAGGGAGGGGGTTAATAGACGCACCCGAGGATTTTTTTTTTTTGGGAGACACGGAAGCTCTTATGTGTCTCCTCCCGCCCCCCACCCATCCCTTTGTGACGTCAGCGCGACGCCTTAGGTGCACTTTACCACTGCTAACCAGTGCTACAATGCTTGTGCTCTCTCCTTAAAACATGATTTACCTGATTGGCATATTTAATTTACATGTAAGTCCCTTGTAGAATGGTATGCCATAAACTTAGGGCCTGTAATTTAAATGCTACCAGTGAGCCTGAAGCACTTATCGTTCCACCCACTTAAGTATCACTTTATAACATGATCCAGGCCTGCAATTTCAGCCTGAAGGCACTGTCCACTGCCATGTCGACTTGGCATTTAAAACCCCTTGCCAAGCCTTCAACTCCACTTTTATTATGTATATCACAACTAAGGTAGGCCCTATGTAGCCCATAGGACAGGGTGCTGTGGTTCCAAACACTAAGGCATGTAAGTTTTAGTTTTACAAGTTCTAGTAGTAAAAAATTAATTTTCTAACTACTGTGAGGCCAACCCCTCCCATAGAATAACATTGGGGATCCTTTATTAAAATCAATCTTGTAATTCCTAAACCAAAGGTGGTGGATGTGTTATGTTTAGTATCAATGATCTTGTAATGAAAAACCCTCTTCAGTGGTAAAGTCAGATTTATCATTACGAGCTTGAAAATGCCACTTTTAGAAAGTTGCCATTTTCCTGTCCTTAGCCCTCTGTGCCTGCCTAGTCACATGACTAGGTTTAACTGACATTTGGGGTGTTGTGAATTCACCCCAGTCACATAATAGGGGGATTAGCAGAGCCTGAATACCATCAACTGACTTGATGGGGGGTGGAGCTAAGCACCACCCCACTTGCAACTCAATAGGGTGGGCTCTGTCAACACACAATAGGCATACCAACCCTGTATTGTCAGTGTGGCCAGCTAGGAGCCAGGGTAGGGAAGTCAGGAAATTTCTGAAATATCAGAGAATCCTTCTGGAAACTTCACCCAACTTCTAGAAGCAGGGCACCGGGGTATAAAAATAGAGTTCTTAGACCTGTTCCTCAGTTCACTACTGGATCTGCGGAAGGACTCTCAGAGGACTGTCAGCTGCTGTGACATCCTGTGCACTCTGCCAGACTGCTTCTGCATCTGGAAGGACTGCTCTGCTGCCTGGAGCCTGCTTGGAACTTTCAGAAGCCAGCCCCCCTGTAGAGTCCTGCATCACACCCTGCACTCAGGACTTCAGAAGTGACTCCAAGGGCTAGTTTAGTTGGTCTCCTGTTCTGAGCCACAGGGACACAATAGTCTCTCACCATCTCAAAACTGCACCTGGACCCAGCCTGAGTGAGCCATGAATCCCCAAGAGGTCTCCATCCCTTCCTGGACTCTTGGTTGTGGTGCTAAAGGTGCCCAGGTGGCCATTTTCCAAAATTGAGGACTTGCTATTTTGAACCTTAGGGCCAGATGTAATAAGCATTTTACCAGTTGCAAATGGCCCATTGGGCAGTTTGTGACTGGTAAAATGCTTTTTGCCGTGTACAAATGGCAAAATGAAACTCTGTAACTTGTTACTGAATCGCATTTTGCGATTTGGTATTAAGAAGGGGTATGATTAAGGCGTCCCTTCCAAATACCCAATTGCACTGGCATGTATGAATGTTTTGTGGCTGGGCTCTAGCCTCAAAACATTCATACTTTACAGACACTGTGGGACCCTTTCCCCTTTGTGAATGGGGTGTTAACATTTTTTAAGAGCAGTCAGTAGGCAGTGGTCCCTAGGAGTGATAACCACTCTGAAATAGCAGCCAGACCAAGATGGCTGCTATTCAAGCATGGCATGAACACACAATATAAGTGAACCACTTTTGAAAATAACAATTGCCCCAACAAGAATAAAAAGGCCCTGGACCCCAAAAATGTATTCCAATTTCAAACAAGCATTTTTCTTAAAGAACAGGTATACTGAAGCCTCAAGACACCCAAACTTAATCTGCAGTCAGCGCACCACAGCCACACTTAAATAAAGGCTGGGAGCAAGAAAAAATGTATCTGGAGTACTAACCACTTTGAAAACACTCTGAAATAGTGGGCCAACCAAAATGACTGCTATTCAAGTATGGGTGTGCGGACACAACACAAGTGCACCACGTTTGAAGATAAAAATGGTCTCAACAAGAATAAAAAGGCCCCAGACCCTAAATAAATTCCCCAAACTTCAAACAAGCAAATGTTTTAAAAAGAAACTGGCATAGTGGTGCCTCAAGACACCCTACCTTAATCTGTAGTCAGTGTGCCACAGCTGCACTTAAATAAAGGCTTGGAGCGAGAGGAAATTCATCTAGAGATTTAACCGTACCGAAATAGCGGGCTGACCAAGATGGCCGTAATTCAAGTATGGGCGTGGGCACACGAAACAAGTGCACCACGCTCGAAAATTAAAATTGCGCCAACAAGAAGAAAAAGGCCCCAAACCTCCAACAAATTCCCTCAAATTCAAACAAGCAATTTTTAAAAAAGAAACTGGTGTAGTGGTGCCTCAAGACATCCTACCTTAAATGTTTTTCCTAACTCAAATGGATCAAATATTACTAATAATGTTGTAACACGTATTGTCACACAGTGTTGGAAAATGGGTTATTGGTAAGGGCAGGTAAGTACCTACACTTAGCAATAGACCACTAACCTCCATTTAGGTCCAGTTAGGTCTCAGTAAATTAAACCTAGCTCAACCCTTGGTCGCTTGGTAACGAGCGCCAAGGCTTAACTTAGGAGACAAAGCGTGAAGCATTCAAATATCACAAAACAGTAATCAAATAAAACACAGGAAACAGTTTAAAAATCCGAAATCAATTTATAAAAATTTATTTTATTTTTATATTTAAAATGACACCAAAACAAAAAAAATCGGATAAGGGGAACTGGAGACATGAATTTTTAAAGAATTAATGCTTTCTAGCGCATAGAAGCAACTAGCGTTCAAAGGGTTAAAAAAAGGTCACTCTGGAAAGGAACAAAGTCCAGAGTTCAGGCCACCCATGAGGTAACACTGTCACACTTACTTTCAGAAGTGTTTGATTCAGGAAAGTGGTCCAGCCAAGGGTTCGGAGGCTCTGTTGTGCCTCTTGGGGTCTGGGACTACAACTCCCACAATGCACCTCTTCAACCTATGAAGTTGCTCCAAACGTCTCCAAACTTCTGGATCTTCTTCCAGAGGTCCTTTTTGTGTCCTTGAAGTTTTCACAACTTGATCCAAGGTTCCAGAAGCTCTGAGTTGCTCCTTTGGAGTTGGGACTACAATTCCCAGAATGCACCTGGTCAGAATCCTCAAATGGCCACTGGACACTGGTCAGCTGGGCTCTGCTTGCAGGACTTGATGCAGGGGACTCTGGGCAGCTCCTTTGTACCTGTAGCAAACAGGGAGTCCCTTCTTGAAGCAGTAGGAGACAGGTAAAGTCCTTTTAGTGGTGAAGCCCAAGTGTACAGCTGGTGCAGTCCTCCAGAGTGCAGTTTCCAGATGCAGGTCAGGGGTCCAGCAGGGCAGTCCTTCTTCTCCTGCAGTTCTTCCTTGTTGGAATCTGATAGGGATCTGGTAGGGAACTGAGGTGTGGGTGCAGGTCTGCCAGTTTTATCCCAGCTCCTGGGTGAAAAACAAGGGGGTCCTGGTTCTCCAATCAGGTGCATGGTCCTTCCCCCTGTGATGACCACTTCCTGGGAAGTGTGGCAAAAATCAATCCCAGGGAGCAACATTCCTCAAAAATTCATCATGGCTGAAAGTGATTTTTGGAGGTTACATCTGGCTGAGCCCACCCACTGGTGTGGCTAAAAATCCTAAACACACCCCTCTCCTGCCCTCTCCTAATCTACTCAAGGGGGCACCTAATTGTCTGGGTTTGCAGGAGGTGGGGGTGTTGCTGGGTTGCTCCAAATGTCCTTCTCTGCCTTTGAAGACCAGTTTGGCAGCCCTACCCCTTCCTGCTTCACCATCGGCTGAGGGGAGATCTCCTCCAACAGGCACATCTCTTTGTGTGAAGCCAGGCCGCTTCAAACCTCATCAAAGCAGCCTGGCCAGGCTGCCAGAGGCTGGCCAATCAGAGCACAGCAGCAAAAACACTGCAGGGCTGAAGTTGGCAACTTTTCAGGTTAAGTTTAAAACTATTTACCTGAACAAGTTATATTAAATCCCACAACTGGAAGTTGTGGGATTTACTATAACAATTAATTTGATACCAAACTTCTGGTATCTGTTACTTAAGGGGACTTTAAAAATTAAAAATAAAGTCTCCCCATTCTAGCCTATGGAGGCCATTCACTACAATGAGGGAAAAACACATTTGGCTGTTCTACCTCACCAGGGCTTATAAAACTATTTTTATAAGGCCCCTGCTTATATGTACATGGCACCCAGCCCTAGGGGCACATAGGGTACACCTTAGGGGTGACATATATGTAAAAATAAGGCAGTTTAAGACTTTGGAACTACTTTTAATTCCAGAGTCGAATTTGCATATAACTTTAATTTAAAAGCAGCCAGCAAGGCAGGCCTGCCTTTAAAATGACACTGGGCACCTCAGCAGTGCACCTATGGGTGCACTACCTATGCTGGGGTCCCTAAACCTCTATGCCCTACCATATTCTAGGACGCATAGGTAGGTTGTCTTAGCCAATTATAATTAGCCTAATTTGCATACTGAATTTACACAGAGCACAGGCCCTTGGATTGGTTAGCAGTACCCAGGGCACCATCATAGTCAGGAAAACACCAGCAAAAAGTGGAAAATGGGGGCACAAAGTTAGAGGGCCTCTGCAATCAGCCCTGTTCTCTCACACACAGCATGAGGCCTATTGCAAAGGTTGAATGATTCCTTTTTTGTTGCTCATTTCTGTATTTCAGAGTTAGACTGGTTGTAATACAGTGAGACCTTCACCCAGATGGTGTTAACCTGTGTAAAAATAGCAAAATAAGGAAGTAATTCTTTCACAAAATGTGCCACCTGCCATCACATAATTTGCCATTTCCTGCTGCACAATTTAGTCAACCCTACCTCTTACTTTGATCCTACCCACTGCATAATCCCAAGGACCCTGATATATGACACAATTCATAAACTTAAAAAATGTGAAAAAAGACAGTAGCACTGCTAAAACATGTAATGTCTTTTGAATCTGGATCGGAAAATTAAATTAGATCAAAGTCAAACTCACTTACAAGTGTCACCTATGATCTTATCCAGGCAGAAGAGAGGGAACCCAGCTCTAAATGTTTAAAGCATGCTCTGCATGAGTGGACTACGCTCTGAGGTCTGTTGTAGGGCACAGTCCGTCCTGAGCTTCTAACAACTGATATAATCAGCACTTTCAAAATTAATTTGCGTCACAGATGTGAAATCATAATGAACTGCATCAGGGCTGAGCATGGCTGCAGGCAAGTGACTTGCTTATATACTGCAGGACCTCAAAAGCAGAAGCCAAGAGGGAAAACAAACATCTCTCTTGTCTGCTGCAGACTTGTCTTTTATTATGCACTGTGCCCTCACTGGAACAAACAAAAGAAGGGAGCAACGGGCAAGGCCACATTCAAGAAATTTAACCGGAGCATTTGTGAAAGTGCAACCTTTTTACAAAAGTTTCGATTTGCAATTTTTTAGTGAATCCTGGAGGGACTGACTGGCAAAACCAATAGGTCCCAAATGCGAGACCTGTTGGCTTTACCAATGCTTGATTTAGAGAAGGGACTTTGCCTCTCTTAGCCCCAAAGCTGAGAAGTGTCAGGTTGTCCTCAAACACTGTATGTGTGTAACAAAGCCTAGGTATGTTTTAAACTTCCATCCCACTTGCAGCATTATCATAATTTGTTAGAATGACCAAGGAAAGTGTTATATTTAAATCGCTTATCTGGGGCAGAGAGAACTTCACACCATCAGCACTTCCATTGCTTATTGAGCAATACTAGCCCCTTGATAGTGGTATCTTGGGCGAGGGGAGGGCTGAACGTAGCCTCAGCATGGTCACTATGAGAAAAGACTACTTTCAATACGTCTAAACATTCTCTGAAATATTCCTAACCTGAATTTCCCAGTTAACCCCTTACTCTAAAAGCTGTCTATTGAAATGTGATGTCTAGTCCTAAACATGCAACTGATCTATGGGATTCTTTCTATTAACCTGATATTTGTTTTCTCACATAAACTTGGCTTCACCCTCTACACCTTCCACGTATCCCTGTGGTGTAGCAGCTAGACTGGATAGAGAATCCAAGTTGGGAGGTGGAGTAGTTATTTCTTCCTGGACTCCATGAAGGTTGAGATTATTGACTCCTTCCCCTCTGTCGGGAGGGGAAGTCCAATGGAGCTATGTATTTTTAAGATGGAGACTACTTCCAGCAAGTTCTGGAAGGGCACATTAGTTTATCGCTCTCACAGCTCTAAGAAGAACTTTAGCCATAGGCTGACAGAACATCTGGAGTTATATCTACTTGCTACAAACAGTTTTCTCCTGCTGGGTGATTTTAACTACCATGCGGAAATTGCCTCAGATACAGAGTTATCTCACTTTCTCACTGACCTTGAAATGTTTGGGTTACACCAGAAAGTCATTGGTGCTACACATATAGCTGGCCCCACTTTGGACCTAATGTTCACTAATTTCCAGCACCTTTACATTGATCCCCCTAAACCCTTAATATGGACCGATCACTACTTTATCAGTTTTCAGTTTCCAAGCAAGGGGGACTACCTCAAGTATAAGAGGGTTGGCAGAAGAACTGTGAGGCCCTGGATGCGGATAACCTCTGATTCCTTCAAATCAGTTTTTCATGCCCCTAGATATAAAAACACTCATGACATAAACTATGCCTTATCTGAGTATCAGGATTCTTTTTCTCAGACTCTGGATGTAGTTGCCCCTTTTAAACACAGCTCTCTCAATGCTTTCAGACATCAGCGGAACAGAGAAGTAAAAAAATGACCAGTAGAAGCCTGGAAAGGATGTTACAAAATCTGCCTCAGATAAAAAGGCATATAAACTAACCCTGTCGGTCTACGATAGGAAGATTAGAGGAGCGCTTAGATTATACACAATTAACAGGATTGACTAATTTGGCAACTCTGCTACAGAACAGTTTAAGGTGCTAAGTAGGTTGTCTAAGCCCCACACCTGTGCATCTGTCATTCCAGCCTCACAAGCTGTGTGTGATTTACTTGCAGACCATTTTGAGGGGAAAATCATTAACATTTACTAGAACTTTCCCAAAACAACTTCATTACTTGCTGTTTCATCCACCTATAACTCTCTCCCTGTAAATTCCCTGGAATTGCTTGAGAGGTTTGAGCCTATGACTCAAGAGCAAGTGTTGGAGATGTTGATTACAGTCAAACCAGGATCTCCTTCCGACCCCATCTCCCCTCATACAGTGGATAATCTGTCAACCCTTCTCACACCTTCCATCACGGCGCTGTTCTATCTATCCCAGAACTCAGCAATAATGCCACTGGAGCGGAAATCTGCACAGGTTTCTCCTATTTTAAAGAAACCCAATGCTGACCCTAAAGAGCCTGCCAGCTACCACGCCATTTCATTCCTCACTTTCTAGGCAAGGTTCTAGAGGCTCTTGTGATTAAACAACTCTCCTCTATGGATGAACACCATCTACTGGACCCGATGCATTCGGGCTTTAGAGATTTTCAAAGCACAGAAACTGCATTGGTGGCTGTAGTCATTTCCATCAGATTATCACTGGATGCCTGCATGGCAGCTACACTGGTCTTACTCGACATGTCAGTACCATATTACAGCGTCCTGCATTCCATCTTGGTTCATTTACTCTATGACTTAGGCATCCATGGGAAGGCCGTAGACTGGCTTAAGGACTTTTTGTACCATGCTCCTGGACAAGGTGGCCCCCAAAGTCTCTTCCTTGAGCCCCACTCTTTTTAACATCTATGTGCCGCTCCTTGCCACGATAGCCAAGTCCTGCGACTTTGAACTAATATCCTATGCAGATGACACCCTATTAATAATCTCTAGGGCACAATCCGAAATATGTAAAAAACAGTTTTATTGACTGCATGAGGAAAATAGTCACGTGGATGACTCTGAACTGTTTACCACTCAATCAAGACAAGACAGAGATTTTGCTGTTTGGTAAGGCCCAGGCTTACTGGTCGATTGATTAGTGGCCTTCTGAGTTAGGTCCAGCCCCTTGCCCCAGGAGTGCAGTTAAGAACCTTGGTGTTCTGGCTGATGAGACCCCTTTTATGAGAGAACAGGTTAAGTCCTCTGTGGTGCCTGTTTCGACGCTATGCACCTGCATCAAAAAGTATTACTGTGGCTCCTGCTAAGGTCAAGGAGAACTCGTATTCAGGCTCTTATGAGTTGTCTTGAATATAGGAATACCTTGCAGTCAATAAGTCACTCCCCCCTAAATTGTAGGTCATTCAAAATATGGCTGCAGGCCTGGTCAGTAAGCTTCCTCAGGCTCCTCAACGGCCCGCATGTTCATAGTTCTTTACTGGTTTTCAATGAGAAAACGAGCCTTGTTCAAATTTCTCTGTCTCATTCATAAATCTCTGGTTGGCAAAGGTCCAGCTAACCTATGAGAGAAACGTATCCACTACTGTCCTAGCGGAAAACCTTACCTAAGGATAAACTGCTGCTGTGCTCTCACTGCATTCGTACATCAAGATACAGCAGACAGTCATTTTCCTAGCTGCCCCTCATCACTGGAACAAGTTTCCCCTTCATGTTCGATCTTGCTCAGACTTCAGTAGCTTTAAAAACTTCTGAAGACCAGATTATTCTGATTGGTTGTCTTGCCTCCGTCGGGAGTGATTCACTGTGCTATACTAAGTTCCACTAACATAACATAACATTATGAATGTTCTCCCATGAATTGTATCTTGATAAACAACACCAGCAGGAAGCAAACAGGCATTACCAGCAGGTATAGTGTTTGAAAAATGCACCCATTTGTTTTGTTTATTTTCCAAGCTCCACATGTTTGTTTAAAAATATTGTTATTTTCAGCCATTTGATTGCAAACTGCTATGTGGAAAACGTACATGCGAAGTATAAAAAGTAAAAACTAGAAATGTTAAGATCACATTCCTTAGAGATTATGTAATTTTTTTTAATAGGCCTTGGTTTTTTATGTGTGGATTATTAAAAGGACATGATATCACTTCTAGTAACGTTAATTTCTGTGACGTCACTGTTAATTGTATGTGATATTAGGCCCCTCCACTGTTTGCCTTTCGACTTGTTCCATAGTCATCTGTGACAGAGAGTTAATAGAAAGAATATGTCATAGTAGTTTCTGTATTTTTGGCTGTATGCTTTAAGAAATTGTGTCAGTGTAATTCATATAGCAATATATGTTATCCCACTTGTCAAGCTTCAGAATTTAGGTGTTAGCGCATCAGACCTTAATAAGTAAACTTACAAGGCGACGCGTATAGGTCGATGAACCTTTTGACTAGTTTTAAAAAAAAATGTTTTTATTAACATTTTGCTGTTGGTACAGATTCAAATCAATTTATGGCATTAACAGCCTCTTATCACACCTATGGGTGCCATTGATTGCTTCTCCTGGACATATTCCTTGATCTAACATTTACATCACATTGTTACTATATCATTACTTCGCTTTTGTACGTCCCCGGTATTGTACTTATAGGTGTGGACCTACATAATCGCGTCTGTCATATACCATATTATCATTCACTTCCCCACATAACAGTCTTTGTCAAACCCTGAACAACATAGTAACATGATGGTGCACTTGGGGGCGTGTAAAGTCTAGTTGCGGGGGGTGCCTCAGTGTATCTATACCAAGGAGGGGCCGGGTCCCTTGCTCAATCTCTGTCAATTTGTTTGTGTGTCAGGGGCCACTCAGTTTGATATTTAGTTACACCCCACTCTGTTCATAATCATCAATGACCTACATCCCAGACCGGTAGCCAGCTACCCCCATCTCTCGCTTAATATTGGTTCTGTTCCCTTCCATGCAGCTCATTATGATATACAATGAGGCTCCTCACCTCTGATGTCTCCATTCCTTATCTTGTATGTCAATCTGTCTCCTCCACAGCGTTTCCCCCGCCCCTCACCATGCGTTCCCATTTCGTCAATACTTCCTCCCATGCCGGGGCAATGGGTGTCTGGTGTATGCCCTGTGCCTCCTCGCTCTTCAGGACTTGTAGTTCAGCCCTAGCCCATCTCAACACGTCTCGTCTCCATTCAGTCAAGGAAGGGCACCTGGGTGACCTCCAGCCCAAAGCGATTAATCTCCTGAATAGTACTAGGGTTAAATCCAGGAAGCGTTCATTTACCTTCCCAATTGCTAATCCCGCTTTCAGGCCCAATAGACACACAGTCGGGGTCAGGGTCATTTCCACTCTCAACAGGCCCTTCAAATCGATCATCACCCCCCCCGGCCCGCTGGAGTTCAGGGCAGTACCATACTATGTGGTCGAAATCTACATCTAAGCTGTCACATTTGGGGCAGACCTTAGGGACTCCTCCGTATATAAGAGTCCAGCGATGTGGAGTGAGGTACGTTCTGTGTATATAATTATATTGGATGTATTTTAGGCGCTTGTTCCTCAAAACCACCCGTGGGTATGCTAACACCTTCCGCCATTCCGTGTCCGACGGATCCCTGCCCAGTGTCCTTTCCCCTCTTTCCCTCTGGGATTGTAGTGGGTCTAATATACTTTCAGTTTGAGCTCTGTACAGTTTAGTGATTAGGTGAGTTTCTTCTCCTGATGTTAGCAGGAGGTGCAAGACCCTGTGTGGCAGGCTCCGCATTAACCGTGTTCCAATGTTCCCTTAAAATGTGTATCAGCCTCTGATATAAAAGGAACTGTCCACGTGGAACCCCGCTACTGTCCATCAGGTCAGCAAAGGGCCTCAGTACCCCATCGCAGAAGAGGCCTCCAATTGTCTCCACCCCCACCTTCGTCCATGCTCCCAGTCCAGCGCCCGTCAGGTTCCGCTCCCCCATATCTAACGTTAGTACCGATAATGGTAAGGCAGGGGAGTAAGCCAGGCCCACACCCACCCGCCGCGAGCTACTTTCGTCATTGCACTCTTTTCCTGGGGTTCCACCCTCCGGTTTATCGTTTGTGCTATGATCCCATCGCAACTCTTCTCGCCATTGGCAGTACATCTATCCAGGCGACCTCTTCCTGCAAACCACCTGGAGGTCCACTGTAACTGGTACGCCAGGTAATAGAATTCAAAATCTGGGGCACCAAGTCCTCCCTCAAGAGTCAGCCTACAGAGAATCGAGAGTGCTGTGCGCTTTCGACCTCCATCCCATACAAGATCCCTGACTAGTGTATTCAACTCCCGGAACCACAATGAGGGGATCAGTACTGGAAGGTTAGCGAGGTAATAAAGGAGGCGACGTAACATAATCATTTTAGACAATGATATTTTGGCCATTATCGATAGCTTCAGTGACCGCCAGAACCCAACGAAAGCCCGGAGGGAGCAGAGCGCTCTACCGACGTTCCCATCACGGAGGTCCTTCATGTCATGGAATACCTGTATACCCAGGTACTTAAAATTATGCGGTGCCCATACCACATCTCCCGGGCACGAGGAGGGGTGGTCATATCCCGCCGTCATTGGGAAGACGAATGTCTTTCCCCTATTGAGGCGTAGTCCCGAAAGACCTCCGAAATAGTCTAGAGTTTGCAGGGCCCACAGAAGTCCAGACTCCCCATCTCTGAGATAGATTAGAATACCGTCAGCATAGAGTGAAATAATGTGTTCAGTCTGTCCCCACTCCACTCCCCTACCCCTGCCATCTATCCGTAGCTGGGCCGCCAGAGGCTCAATAGCAAGGATTGATAGTAATGGTGACAACGGACATCCCTGCCTGGTGCCCCTGTATATGGGGTAGGGGTCTGAAATCGTCCTACCCATTCTCACTTTCGCTAGTGGGGTTGCATATAGTAGGTCCACCCATCTTACCCATCCTTCCCCCAGACCCATCCTAAGCATCACTGTCCTCAAGTAGTCCCATCAAACCGAGTCAAAGGCTTTCTTGAAATCTATTGCAAGCAACGTCCCGGATGGGGGGTCTCTCCGCCCTTGGCATTTGTAAGATGGCAAAGAGGCGCCTGAGATTCAGCGAGGTGCTACGGTTCGGAACAAATCCATTTTGGTCTGTGTGTACTAATGTGGGTATATATTGAAGCAAGCGATTGTCCAGGATCTTGCTACGAATTTTGAAATCACTGTTCAACATTGATAGTAGACGTAAATCGGTGACGGTGCTTCACCCGATTTCAGCTTGGGCAGAGGGACCACCAGGGCCTCCCTAAGTGAATCTGTTAGCAGGCCATGGTGTAATGCCTCCGCGTACAGTTCCACCAACTGGGGAGCTAACAGCGCCGCGTACTTCTTGAAAAAGTCCACTGGGAGACCGTCCGTACCGGGTGTCTTCCCTGGGGCTAACTGCGAAATGGCTTCCCGTACCTGCTCCACTGTCACCGGCCCCCCCAGCCCGTCCCTCTCCTCGTGTGTCAGGGTAGGCAGTGGGAGCGGCCATAAAAAACTATCTAGGCGGTCTATCTCGAGTTTATCCGGACTCCAATACAGGAAGGTATAGTAATCTTTAAAGGCATCGTTTATGGGCCCGACCCGAATCTGCGCTCGCCTTTCATATCACGTACACTCACAATGGGTGCACCCTGCACATCTCGACCTCACCAACCAGGCCAGCATCTTACTGGACTTACTCTCCTCGGCCTGCACCAATGCTAAGTATGTCTGCGTGCAATGGCAATCGGAGCTGTTCCTCAACCTGAGAGTGGGATCTCCTCGCTTGCTCATACTCCTCCTGTTCTGGCGACCCATTGCTCCCTCTATTTTCCCCGTCATGTATGATTTTCTCTAGACTGATCAGTTCCCGTTCTAATGTGCGTCTTATCCCGGCCGTCTGTCCTATACTGTAACTTCTCGTTGCTACTTTAAGTGTTTCCCACTCCATATATCTGGAGGAGGCAGATCCCTTATTAATGTTGATGTGGTCTGTCAGATATAAGAAGAGCGCCTCTCTGTATGTCAGGTCCTCCATTGCGGCTGGGGATAATCTCCACAGCGGTATGGGGGGTCTGTCTTCAGTCACCCTCCAGGTGAGCAACAGGGTAGTGTGATTGGATAAGGTGCGCCCCAAGTATTTAGAATGGGTCATTCCCCGCGCTAGGTTGGCTGAGCATACCACCTTGTCTATCCTAGTATGCACCCGGTGTAGGCCTGAGTAATATGAGTAGTCCTTGTAGTCAGGGTGCTGTTCGCGCCAGACGTCAATCAAGCCCCAGGCGTGTATCCACTCTCTTAGTTTTTTAGCTACTTTATGCGTTACTGCTCCTGGCAGAGGTGGAGTAGAGCAGTCCAGGTCTATATCCAGTATGCTATTAAAGTCTCCCCCAAATAACAACTCTCCATACTGCTGGCGAGTAAGGTGGCTGGATAAACGCTGCAGGAAGGACATCCGATCCTGGTTAGGAGCGTAAATGCTTCCTAATACTATTGGAACTCCATGAAGTTTCCCCTCCACTATCACAAACCTGCCCTCCTGATCTATGTCACTAGATACTACCTCAAAGGGGACTCCTGCACGAACCCAGACCAGCACTCCTCTGGCGTAAACAGAATACTTAGTGGTGAACACCTGCCCTCTCCATCTACGCCTCAGTCTCTCTACCTCACTTGCTGTCAAATGGGTCTCCTGCAGCATTGCTACATGTATGCCTCTCCTCTTGAGGTGGGGCAATATTCTGTGCCTTCTAGCTGGTGACCCTATCCCCCGTATATTCCACGTTAGGAAACTATAGTATGTCATATAGATATATCAAGAAAATTGTGGGCCCGACCGCCTCCCTCGGCATCCCGCTCCCCTTTGTCCATTTTCATGTGCTTCATATAAACAAACCACAATCCCCAAGCACCATCAAAACTCAAAATTGGAAAAACCAACTCCCCATCTCCAGGGCTCCTCTCCAACAGTAGGCTGCCCAAGAAAACAGTGCAACATTGCAACTTTGTCATCCAAGTAAATATAGTTCTCACCAGTCTGACTGAGTGGATGAGAAGCCGGTACGGGGGTGGGTCCATGCCCGTCGGGGCCTACTATATACACAGTGCACCTCACCTCCGGACCAGTTTGTGGGTACAGTTACAAAAACACAACTGGGAGTACGGGGTTCTTGTAACGGGGGCGAATCAATAGTATATCAATTATAACACAAGGCCCCTCGTAGTCCTCAACTAGAGGCGAGACATGGGAGGACTGTGGTGTATGGTCTGGGAGGGGAATTTCCTTTACGGACTAGGTGGTCTCACAAACTCTATGGTGTCATGCTTCATCATATGACCACCTAGCCCCACCCAGGTAGGACAATGCCACCTGGGCGGACTCAACCTCACTGATAAAGGAACAGGAGGGAGTGCGTAAATAAATTCTGGTTCTGGAAAAGGGATCCAGCTAGACTAAGAAATAAAAACACCTAAACAGATACCCATGTGAGTTTTTTAATAGGGTTCATGCAAGACGCAGTAGTTCTGGGTACATAAGGCATAAATCACATAAGTAATGGTATGGTACGTCATTGCGTGGAGGACAATAAGAAAGGGGAGAAATTCTTACCATGTCACAAGAGGCTACTAGCCTCTGGTGTCCAGGAGAGGGAGCGTCACCTTATAGTCAGACTCTAAGGTTCAGGGAGAAGAAGACAAGGGAAGAAGCCACATGAGAGGGAAAACAGGGGCGAGAAGGGATGGAGGCCCCTAAGGATACGAGGGCTAGGCCTTGGAAAGTTAGACACCAATTGGGGTCCAAAAACCAAGAGTGAAGGTTAAGGCACAGACAAGAAAGCACAAGCGAAGTAATAGTACTAAAATTGGGGATAAGAAAGGAAAATAAAGTAACAATAAAAATTAATAAAAACAAAACATATACAGAAACAAAAACAAAAACTAGAGGAAGCAAGAGAAAGAAGGAGTAGTGAATATGTAAGAAGGGGAAGGAAGGGAGCCAGGAGAAAAGAAGAAGTGAGGAAGGGAGGGGGAGAAGAGGGAAAGATGAGAGAATTCTTATCTGTACGTCCAATGATGGCCGGCTCAATCACTGCATCAAAGGCGGGCGCTCTCTATGCGCCTAAACCGACCTCTCTCAGGACCGCTTGGATAAAGTGGCCTGAGCGAGACAGGTACAGGGAGTGCAGAATTATTAGGCAAGTTGTATTTTTGAGGATTAATTTTATTATTGAACAACAACCATGTTCTCAATGAACCCAAAAAACTCATTAAAATCAAAGCTGAATATTTTTGGAAGTAGTTTTTAGTTTGTTTTTAGTTTTAGCTATGTTAGGGGGATATCTGTGTGTGCAGGTGACTATTACTGTGCATAATTATTAGGCAACTTAACAAAAAAAAATATATACCCATTTCAATTATTAATTATTACCAGTGAAACCAATATAACATCTCAACATTCACAAATATACATTTCTGACATTCAAAAACAAAACAAAAACAAATCAGTGACCAATATAGCCACCTTTCTTTGCAAGGACACTCAAAAGCCTGCCATCCATGGATTCTGTCAGTGTTTTGATCTGTTCACCATCAACATTGCGTGCAGCAGCAACCACAGCCTCCCAGACACTGTTCAGAGAGGTGTACTGTTTTCCCTCCTTGTAAATCTCACATTTGATGATGGACCACAGGATCTCAATGGGGTTCAGATCAGGTGAACAAGGAGGCCATGTCATTAGATTTCCTTCTTTTATACCCTTTCTTGCCAGCCACGCTGTGGAGTACTTGGACGCGTGTGATGGAGCATTGTCCTGCATGAAAATCATGTTTTTCTTGAAGGATGCAGACTTCTTCCTGTACCACTGCTTGAAGAAGGTGTCTTCCAGGAACTGGCAGTAGGACTGGGAGTTGAGCTTGACTCCATCCTCAACCCGAAAAGGCCCCACAAGCTCATCTTTGATGATACCAGCCCAAACCAGTACTCCACCTCCACCTTGCTGGCGTCTGAGTCGGACTGGAGCTCTCTGCCCTTTACCAATCCAGCCACAGGCCCATCCATCTGGCCCATCAAGACTCACTCTCATTTCATCAGTCCATAAAACCTTAGAAAAATCAGTCTTGAGATATTTCTTGGCCCAGTCTTGACGTTTCAGCTTGTGTGTCTTGTTCAGTGGTGGTCGTCTTTCAGCCTTTCTTACCTTGGCCATGTCTCTGAGTATTGCACACCTTGTGCTTTTGGGCACTCCAGTGATGTTGCAGCTCTGAAATATGGCCAAACTGGTGGCAAGTGGCATCGTGGCAGCTGCACGCTTGACTTTTCTCAGTTCATGGGCAGTTATTTTGCGCCTTGGTTTTTCCACATGCTTCTTGCGACCCTGTTGACTATTTTGAATGAAACGCTTGATTGTTCGATGATCACGCTTCAGAAGCTTTGCAATTTTAAGAGTGCTGCATCCCTCTGCAAGATATCTCACTATTTTTGACTTTTCTGAGCCTGTCAAGTCCTTCTTTTGACCCATTTTGCCAAAGGAAAGGAAGTTGCCTAATAATTATGCACACCTGATATAGGGTGTTGATGTCATTAGACCACACCCCTTCTCATTACAGAGATGCACATCACCTAATATGCTTAATTGGTAGTAGGCTTTCGAGCCTATACAGCTTGGAGTAAGACAACATGCATAAAGAGGATGATGTGGTCAAAATACTAATTTGCCTAATAATTCTGCACTCCCTGTAAATATAGTAGTCATAATGGGCGGAAATGAGATTCAGCTGATGGTGCTCACCGTCGCGGCCCGAGGTCTGGGCCATGATTGGATGCGGCGGGCGGAAGTGCGCCCGGCGGACCCGTGCCTCGATACTGTGAGGACGGGTGCCCGGAAGGAATGTAGAGGCCGCCCCCAGTGGCCTCTCATGTGGCCTCTTCACTTGTCTTCTTCTCCCTGAACCTTAGAATCTGACTATAAGGGTATGCTCCCTCTCCTGGACACCGGAGGCCAGTAGCCTCTTGTGATAGGGTAAGAATTTCTCCCCTTTCTTATTGTCCTCCACGCAATGACATACCATACCATTACTTATGTGATTTATGCCTTATGTACCCAGAACTACTGCGTCTTGCATGAATCCTCGCACGTGTGTTGTGGATTGCTGTGTATTGCTGTGTCACCTTGTCACCCTCAGTACCGGTCTGATTTGTTTTATTTCCTTTAGGTCCTCCCCAGGTATTTCCTTGGCAAGGTAGGCCAACCTATTATTTCCTACACTATTGTTATTTAATGATTCAGCGCTCACTGAGCATGAATAGCAGGGATCCTTCGCCCTGATGAATGCCCCGAGACCTTCCTTAGCTCATTTTTTGAGGGCAGAAACATGTCGGCTTCTTCCTTTTAGATAGGCGACCCAGTGAGTCATTGCTCTCACATTGGTGTGCCAGTCTTCTTTTTTAATCACACCAAACAGAACCTTCTATTAAAAAACTCACATGGGTATCTGTTTAGGTGTTTTTATTTCTTAGTCTAGCTGGATCCCTTTTCCAGAACCAGAATTTATTTACGCACTCCCTCCTGTTCCTTTAACAGTGAGCTTGAGTCCGCCCAGGTGGCATTGTCCTACCTGGGTGGGGCTAGGTGGTCATATGATGAAGCATGACACCATAGAGTGTGTGAGACCACCTAGTCCGTAAAGGAAATTCCCCTCCCAGACCATACACCACAGTCCACCCATGTCTCGCCTCTAGTTGAGAACTACGAGGGGCCTAGTGTTATAATTGATATACTATTGATTCGCCCCCGTTACAAGAACCCCGTACTCCCAGTTGTGTTTTTGTATTGATTTTGGGAGCTGAGTACGGTTGTGTTCTCTGTTTGCCCCCATACTCCCACATTTTCTCTCTCAGTGTGTTTTGTTTGTGGGTACAGTTACCGCAGTTCATCCACTATCTGCAGAGTCACCCTCAGGGGCAGCCCGGAGCAGCCGGAGCCTTCCACTGATGAGACGGTTGTGCCATCTGAGTCTCTCCCATTGCTCTCTGGCGGAGATGCTTCTCTGCCCACGGAGGCCGCCGCCCTCAGGGCCTCTTTCCTCCCCAACTCCTTTTTGGGACCGTGACGGTTCGGCTCGGGGGCGGGCCCGGCGCGGCAGCCGCCCCCCCGGTACCTCTTGTGACCCGCTCTCAGCATTGCCCGACCTCGCATGTTGTCCTCTCTGTCCTCCGCCAGTCTCCAGCCACTCCAATGCCTCCTCAGGGTTCTGGAAGAATGTGGTCTTGTCCTCCACTATCACTCTCAGTCTCGCCGGGAAGAGAAGCGAGTACTGGATCCCTTCGTCCCTAAGGGCACTTTTCACTGCCAAAAACGAAGCTCTTTTAATTTGGACATCGATTGTAAAATCTGGGAAGAGAGTCACCTCTCCGTTTGCCACTCTAAAGGGACCCGCCTCTCTGGCCCTCTGGAGCAGGATATCTCTGTCCTTGTAGTGGAGTAACCTGGCTACCACCACTCGGGGTGGCCCCCCATGTGCTAGGGGTCTTGAGGGGACACGATGCGCTCGTTCCAGTGTGAAGAACGGTGTCAGTCATCCCGGTGCTACAACTGTACGCAACCACTCCTCAAGGAATTCCACCATATTCGTGCCTTCCGCACCATCCGGGAGGCCTACCACCCGTACATTGTTCATCCGATTTCTTCCCTCAGCATCCTTTGCCCTTTGTTCCAGCCGCATCACTCTATCCGTTAGATTCATCACTGTGGCAGCTAGGTCCTTTTGTCTCGGTGTAAGATCCGCTAGTGTGACCTCCGCCTCCTTAACTCTGTCTGTCAGCTTTTGGTGGTCCACCCGGAGGAGGCCTACTTCTACTGCAACCTGGTTAATGTTGTGCTGTAGAGTTGCTTTTGTGTCCTGGATTGCACCCACACTTTTGTCTAGAGTGTCCTGGACTTTAGACTGCGTGAGGTCTCGCAGGTCACCCCCACTGCGGTCGGCGGATACTGTGCGATCCATAGCTTTACCCCCATGTCGGTTCCTGGAGGTCATCAGCGCTCGAGGGCTTTGTACCAGGATTTTCAATGTGGCTTGCGCCCCTTTACTGCGACACCGCTGACACCCGCCGCTCCAGGCCCAAGTGTGCCCAGCGCAAGTTACTATTCATGAGCGGTAGTGTCCTGGTCCTGGTAGCGGCCTGTTCCTCTGGTCGTCGTGTAGTGGCAGATTCTTTACGTGCTCGTTGCACTTATGCAGGATTGGCTGGGTTTGACTGTGCTCGTCCTTCAAGGCCAGCCCTGGGATCAATGCAGGGCCTCACCCAGCGCCGCGGGGTATGAATCAGGGGTCACAGGGCCCCTTCCGAGTCCACAGGGTCAGCCGGCCCTGCACCGCCTCCAGGGGCTCCTCGGACTTGTCCGTGGGTGGGTTCATACCCTCTTCAGGGCTCTCCCGGCGGTCCCGATGTTCTGGTAGCCCAGCGCGGCCGGCGGCAGCAGGGCCCCCACCCCAGAGTCTGCGAGGGGCCCAGCCCCGCAAATGGCGACGCGAATGGATGGGCGTTTCGCCTCGCACTGCCGCGGTGTCCTCACTCCACCAAGGAGACCGGCACATCCCCTTGCACTCTTTACTCCACTGCAGAGGCCGAATCCGGGGCTCGGGGGCCCAGCGCCGTCCGCACGTCCAGGCCCCGGCCAGAAGCTCTGCCCTGACGGGACCGCCGCGCGGAGGTCACCACGCGTTCTCTCCCCAACTCCACTGGGGCGGGTCAGGTCTACCGCGCCCCTGGAGTCCAGGGCAACCAGTCCACGTCTCCAGCAGCAGGGGCCTCCGAGTTTGGAGCCGCACCCCCTCCCCTTGTTGCGTCCCGCAGGCCGGATTGGCTGCAGCCAGGCAGGCCCCACCACTCGAGCCCCCGGCCTCTGCTCTACGCTCCGGGCCTCATTAGGGCTGCCTCGCCGTCCCCGCCTGGAATCGTCTCAGGGGTCTAGAGACCCGGCACCGCCGCCAGCTCCAACGGGCTCCACGCGCGGCACCCTTGCCGGTGGCCCGGGGTTGGGCTCAATTTGCCAGAATATTGGTAGGCCCCTCCGGAGCCGACAAATTATGCACCCGCCATCTTGGCCTGTGTAGCCACGCCCCCAACCTTTTGACTAGTTTAAGATGTTTTTACCTTAGCTCCAGAACAGCATCAATAATCAATACACAATAATCAATAATCATTAGTTAAATCAATAATCAATGAGTCAGTAATTTTCCCACACCATGACCTTTCAGACATGAATAACCACACCTTTAGTTAAAGTTTAGTAAGTTTATTTCCCTTATATTAACAATGCTACAGTCATGTAGATTAATCTCAAAATCAAATGAAACACATATAAAAACAATACTGGGTGACCAAAGTGGCGGGAGAGATGCCATCTAATCAAAGCTTGAACCACAACACATTCTAAAGGGACAGTGCAAATCAATAATAGAGTCAGTAACGACAAAGATATAACATACATGGAAATCAGCAAAGTATCTCATCAATCATTAGTCCCTATAATTTGTCAGTCATTTGTGAGGGCCCTTAACTAAACGTCAGATTAGCATCAGCATGTTGGGCTTCATGCAAAACAATTTAGAACACAAATTTAGGAAAACATCTAGCTATGGATCTGTCAGAACAGTGCAGTTGGTACCTAGAAAGAAAAGGCATAATAATGCAATTCAGTCACATTGTCATATCTACCTATCCACTGTATGTATCAGCTCACAGAATCAGTCTTCGTCCTCAGGTCATCAATCAATCAGCAAACAGTCAAAGAGTAAGAGCCCAATGACAGAATCTTGAGTCTCTTCTTCTCAATATAGCATTAATTCCCTAAACATCTGAATAAATTCCTATGTCGCGATGTTATATCTAAGTCACCTAAACTATCCCCTAATTCTCTATTGGTCAGTCAATTGTACGTTATTACTTTATCCAATAATATTTCTATACCAAATCTATGATTTCTAATATTTCTCTCTTCACATGATATTGATTGGTCTGCTTTACGATGTCCTCAACATCCAGCTCATCAGGTATTGAATGTTTTGCATCTTCATCTCCAGTCAGTATCTTCATTGTTCACGTCCTGGGAAAGTACTTCTCGCACACACTAAACACAGCTTGTTATATTTTTAAGGACACTGTCTCCTGATAATTGGTTCTCATGGAAAACTTCTACTAAGCTCTTGTAACAAGACAATGAACATTTCACAGTTGGTCCTCTCTATCAGCATTTTCTATTAAGTGCTAAGAAATACAGCTTCTGCATGAGGCCTGGCAAAACTAGGCCAAGATACTTGCTAAGTTAAGGCCTACAATTAATAGAACATACTTCATAACCCTGAATATGATATATTACTACATTAATCTAATCATTTTCAATATTTGATAAGTATTATCCATCAATTAGTACATTTCGTAAACACTGGTGGCCATTCTTCGAGGTCACAATTTCAAATGTATGCATTATTTTTCTCTGTGTTATTCATTTTCTACATATTTCATTATTAAAAAAAACATAAGCATTCATTAATAATTTCTAATTAAGACACCTGCTTCAGCAGATGTTAATCAATAAGTCCAAAACTAAGGTTACCCTGTAATGAAATTTCAAGCACTTAGGCGAGCAGATTATTGTAAAGTGAGGAAGATAAAATCTTCTTACAGCTGAATTTGTTTCGTTCACATGAAAGATGCGACCAGCAGTTATCTCTGTACCTTTAGTTCCAAGAACTTGAAGGGGACTTTGAGACCATGTGTCCACCTCCAGGTTCTATCTGTGACACTACGACTCAGAGGTATAAGATATGTTATGAAACTTTTGTCAGCTACTTGTCGTGCAATCATCTTAGCTTATTACTCATCAGCAGGATTTCATAGCTTCAGGGCTTTAAAAATGTCAAGCTAATTCTGAGAAAGTAAGAAAAAACACAAAAAAACATATCAACCTTTGAGACCGAATATTCCAGAAATTCAGATAATGCACTTCAAACTCGTCAGGCTCCATCAAAGGTAATGATATGTGACAGAGCCGTAGTTTGGAAAGGCTAGGTTAATGGCAGGTTGCACTGATCACAGCTGTCTGAAAAATGCAGCTTTCAGCACCTAATCAGGAAGACTGATAAAACATCACTCTTTAAAAGAGGAGCTGTGTTCGGCACGTTGCATGTACAAAGAGGGTCTCTGATATAGGTTACTCCTTTTCATAGCTGCTAGGTACCACTGTTCAATGTGGTAGGATAGCCAGTGTATCAATAGTCCTAGTACAAGGAAGGAAATGGACCCCCTGGATACTATTTGAATTATTAAATGCAACAATGACAGGAGTTTAGTGGGACGTTCAGGGCTCTGAGTCCCACTGCCATTTCACCTGCTCCACCAATGGAAGCTATTCCCTGGTGAACTAGTCCAATTGCTGACCGATGGCCCTGGTAATTTCATGACATATCTCCTGCAAATTTTTGTAAAGAGTGGTTACATCTATCTTTCTTCACCTGTTTTTTCATAGCCCTTAGAAACCATGTTGTGTGTAAATATATCATACTGCAGTAAAAGGAGTTTTTGTCCTGAGGCAAAGTTACAAATTGCCATCCTTTTACTGGAAACAGTCAAATGTATGAGGCCTCTTCGAGCAATTTAGGGCCTATTGCAACTAGTGCTCTAGGAGGCAGCCTAGCTTTGCCCTAAAGTAGCTCTACCATGTCACCTCTTTCTAAAGGTCAATATTCCCAAGGCAATGGGCCTTATTTAGAGTCTAGTGGACAGCTTAAACATCAAAACATGGTGGTTATCCCACCCGTCACTCACTATACTGTACTTGCAATACAGGAGATGGAATATCAACTGCATTTTCAACAAAGTACCCTGTCCGGCAAACTCTAAATAAGGCCCCAAAGTCTATACCACATGGTCCCCCCCTTATCTTTGACATGAAACTATTTCCTTAGGTAAACTGAGAAGCAGAGTAATCTAAACAGATTGCAAACCTTTCAAGTATGTCTAATGTGATTGAAACTTATATTTGGTTAAAAGAAAGAAAATGAGCAGTTAAATTGATCCTCTTGTCCAGTAATACCCAAAAACATTATTGATTAATTAGTTGTACATGCATCCATTTAGGTAAACCCCATAACGTACAATTCTAATTACTTTAGAAAGATCAATGCAAATACATAACAACAATTAGTATAATTCAATCTGATTCCCAAGTTAATTCCATAATCACTTGATTTTAGTAAACCAAAGAAAAAAGTCCTTGAAGTAATTTTGACATCAACTTCAAAAAAGGCACTGCTATAATCCATATAATATTTAGCTATTTATTCCAGGCTCACTTTCTTTACTCTAGGTATATTACTTTATATGATCAAAGTTAAACAGCATATCACAAACATGTGCTTTGCCCAGTGGCGGCAAATTTGCCCAGGGCTTTTTAAACAATGAAGCTACAAATACTAGTGATCATACAAAGATAATGAGCAAAACAACCAATTGATAACCTCATCCACAGAAAGCGAAATAACCAGAATCCAGAATAGTAGAAAAAAAAGAAAGAAAAGAAAAGAAAAGAAACAAGAAACGAAAACAGAAAATTACAAATGAATATGGGACAAACAAAGAGAAAATAAACTGTAATTATTTATAAATAACTTCATGTAAAGACCTAGGTGATACATGCCTGGTGTAAACACTCAGTAAAGTAAAACTAAAACTCAGAGGGCTCCTGAAACACACATGCGGTCATGAAAAGCCAAATAAAATTACACCTGGGATCAGCCATGATGGATAACTAGTCAAAAGAGGTCACAAATTAAAAATTAACTTTATCATAATTTGACCTCCGTGTTGCAGTTTCTATGACTATATAACTAAAATCTGCCAAGTAATAAATAACACACTTTTCCAAAGAAAGCAAGTACTTTTGAGAAATACCGATTCACAAAAATGTGAACATTTAAGTTCAAAGGCAAATATTCCCAAATATCACGATGCCCTGTCGGGAGACGATAAAACATTGCTTACATACTAGGTTCAGGGGGTTAGTCCACAGTTGAAGGGGTTAGTCCACAAAAGAGCCATCATTACAGTAAAACAAATCAATTTACATTTTGTTAGGGACACAAATATTGACAGAAGATGTCAATAATATCGTGCCTCTAAAGAGAAAACAATCAAAAGATCTGTAAACGTCCAGAAGTTATGCAAAAGATAACAGAGGTCGGAAAAGCAGATGTCAAGACCTGGGAACATAGCAGTACTTACTTCATGAGCTCCCTGTCACAACATTCATAACCACCAAGGGGTCGTTATTGCCCAGTAAAAGCGTTTCATGTGGTCTGTTTTAGCACGAGCAGCTTATATTCCTTGCTCTCCCCGCTTTAAGCTAGGTGTCCCCATGTCAGACTGACCCACAATCACAGGTGCTGAAGCATATATTGGGCGGACATCTTAAATTGAGAAAGTGTCGAATCCGGCAAATCAGGGACAAGATGACGCTCAAAAACCTTAGGTCTGTTTATTGCAACGTTTCAGGGGAACTCATTTTCGTCTTTATTAATTTTACCCTTTAAATGCTGTGAAATAATTTGTTGATTACTAAAAGACACTTAATAAGAATACAAATAATCATTGAACATTTTAAAGTTTTTCATCTCAGATATATGAGCATCGAATTGAAAAAAAGGATGTTTAAATGAAGTCAGCAGAAGCTGGGAATGCCATTGTAGAGATGGTAATCTAGATTTTCCTAGTCTTATGACGGAAAGTCTTAATTTTATTAAAGACACGGAGGCGAGTATTACAACGGCCAATGGGAATAGAAATGTAGTCCAAACAGTGTACACCAATCACAAGTATGCAGAGGCATTGTGACATCACTTGACTGCGAACAGCCCTCTTTTCTTGCGAGAGAGTCAATGAAAGTTAAACAATGGAACAATAGAAAACAGAATAAGAATTGCCATAATAAAAGACAACACATCGGAACAAAAGTTCAAAATCCGAGGGAGCCAAGACGGGTTCCGGTAGGTAGTTCCAGCGGAAAGAGAAGCTTGAAGAGAAGACCACCAAGCTGGAGTCCGAGACTAAGTGGAAGCTTGAGTAATGGCCAGTGGTGCTGAAAAAGGGAGGGAAAGAATAAAACAAAGTTACTATGAGAGGAGGGATAATACTCGCCTCCGTGTCTTTAATAAAATTAAGACTTTCTGTCATAAGACTAGGAAAATCTAGATTTTTTGACAAGACCGGAGGCTCCTATTATGCGAGTTTAAAGCATATTAACTACATCCAGAGAGACATTATTAATAGGTTTGCAGTAGAATACTTTAAATACATTGTCATTAGACCAGTCTGCAGATTTAAGAATATCTTCTAATCAGGAGCCTGCCCAGAATGCCTTAGAAGCCATGGCTCCTCTGGAAGAATGGGCTCCGAACATAGAAGTATCTATACCCGCCAGTGACATTAACCATTTGACCCACCTGGTAAAGTAGCCGCCGAAACAGGAAAGTGGGGTTTTCTGAACAAAATTAATAATTGGGAATGAGAAGAGGATCTTAAATCTGCAGTCTTTAGTTCATACGTTTTTAGACATTGACCAACGCATAGTTTGGGATGATCGGGAAAGTATGGATAAAACATTGAAGATAAATTGGTCTTGGTTCGGCGAAACACCTTAAACAACACCCCCGTATGTGTAAATTGTCTATTAGAAATATCTAATGCTTTAACATCTGAGATACGTTTTATAGACACTAGGCATAGTAACATGGTCAATTTTGCAGATAGCATTTTCAACGAGAGCATGGAATTATCCGGCCATGACAGAATAAATTTCAAAACAATGTTAACGTCCCATAAATGACTGTATTTAGGTAAAGGTGAATTGGAAAATTTTACTCCCTTTAACAAGCGGCAAATCAATGGATGTTCTCCCACCGGTTTTCCATTAACTGGTACATGGTTGGCCGAAATAGCTGATCGATATAGGTTGATTGTACGAAAAGCTTTGCCTTTACTGGCCTCGGCCGCTAAAAAAATTGATGATATAAATCAAATCTGCTGAAAAGGGATCAATGTGTTTTCCCAGACACCAGCTGTGCCAAATAGACCAGGCTGAAGTATAAGCCTTTTTTGTGCCTGGGGCCCAGGACCGTGAAATGTATTGGGAAGCCTCTGTCGAAATGCTCGGGAAAGATTGAGATTGCCCGAAATTTTCCATGCTGACAGGGTTAATAAATTGTCCCGTATGAGGGGATGCGATCGGCCTAGAGGATCCAGAAGTAGATCCGGGAAAGAAGGAATCAAAATCGCGAAATCTATTGAAAGTTCTAGAAGAGCTGGGAACCAAGTTTGAGATTTCCAAAAGGGGGTTATGAGAATTAAGGAGGCTAGTTGACGTCTGACATGAGCTAGGACCCTGCTGATCATGAGGAAAGGGGGAAAGGCATAATTGAGTGAGAGGGACCAGTCCTGTAAAAAGGCATCTGAAGCCAAGGCAAATGGATCTGGCCGCCAACTGTAAAATTGAGGAAGGTGGGCATTGAGGCGAGAGGCAAAAAGGTCGATTTGTAAAGGGCCCCATTTGTTGAGAATGGCGTGGAAAATTGAAGAGTGCAGCCTCCAGTCGCTTGAGTCCCGAAGGTGACGGGAATGCCAATCTGCCACTAAATTCTGAGACCCTGGAAGGTATTCTGCATGAACCGAAATGTGATTTGAAAGGCAAAATTCCCAAAACCCCTTGGCTAATTCCGCCAGAGGTTTGGATCTTGTTCCCCCCAGATGATTTATATATCGTACTGTGGATATGTTGTCCATTCTGAGGAGAATGGCACAACAAACTCGGTTTTTGGCAAGGCTTCTGATTGCAAAGGAGCCGGCAAGCATCTCTAAACAGTTGATATGCATTTTGGACTCCTCTGACGACCATGTGCCTCCAGTCGAGATTGGTCCACATCGGGCCCCCCATCCGGAACGGCTTGCATCTGATTCTAATACTAGATCTGGGGCTGATGCAAAGATAGTCCTTCCGTTCCAGGCCTCTAAATGGTCTATCCACCACTGAAGTTCTGTGCGCGAGTCGACGTCTAATGGAATGATATCTGCGTAAGAGAGGCCTCTTCTTAAATGACGAATTTTCAGTCCTTGAAGGGCCCTGTAGTGGAGAGGACCAGGGAAAATGGCTTGAATGGAGGAGGAAAGGAGACCCACAATTCGCGCCAGTGTTCTGAGAGAGATCTGAGAGCTGCGCAGGACTTGAAGTATTTCTGACTTTATTGTCTTGATGTTCGCAGATGGTAGTAAAAGGATGGCAGAAATTGAGTTTATTTGGAAACCTAAGAATTCTATAATTTGAGAGGGGGTCAGAATAGATTTTTCTCTGTTTATGATAAAACCCAAGTCTGACAGGAGAGAGCATGTGAGGGATAGGTGAGACAGAAGGGATTGAGGCGACTGGCTCATTATTAGGATACCGTTGAGGTAGATAATGAGACGGACACCTTGGGCTCTGAGAAAGGCTACCACCGGTTTCATGAGTTTGGTGAAACACCATGGGGCGGAAGAGAGACTGAAGGGTAGAGAGGTAAAATGAAAGTACTGATCTGACCATTGGAATTGCAGAAATTTCCTGAAACGGGGGTCGATTGGGACCACTAGGTAGGCATCTTGGAGGTCCAATCGCACCATCCAATCTTGTTGAAGAAGAGTATCTCTGAGATGGAAGATGGTTTCCATCTTGAAATGATGATAAACTACAAACTGATTGAAACCCTTTAGGTTTATCACAGGCCGTATCTTTTTGTTTTTCTTGAGAACTAAGAAAATCGAACTTGTAAAGCCCGTTGGATCGGGCATGGTAAGAGCGATGGCTTGCTTTTGCAATAGTGATTGTACTTCTGAAGTAATGAGGGACGCCATCTCTGTTGAAAAACGAGGAAGAGGGGGTAACTGAGTCTGAATAGGAGTTGCATAAAGTTCTATGGAATAACCCTGAACAGTATGTAGGATCCAAGGATCCGCAGTTATTTCCAACCACTTTGTTAGGAAAAAGCGGAGACGTCCCCCCACAGGAGTAGAAGAAGGAATGAGACTTACTTGGTTGAGGAGAGGTTCTCGCATTCCTGAAGCGTCTGGAACGGAAACCCCTTGATCGCTGGGGGTAAAATTGCAGCCTATACTCTTGGTAGGGCGCGTTGTGTATCCCCTGGAACCTTGGTAGTAATATGAACGGCCGGCAAAGCGGTTCCTGCCTCTGCCAGCCCTTGCAAAAACCCGCTGGGCAACATCTTCTTTAGGGATTGCTGGGCTTTATCCAGCGACGTGAAGGTTGAGACATATTTACTCAAGTCTTTGATAAAAGACTCCCCAAATAGGGCACCGTCTGTGCGAGCATTAGGTTATGGTTGCCAAATTGACCAGTTTAGGGTCGAGTTTTAGTAGCAGACCCTTACGTCTCTCATGTGTAAGAGCAGAATTTGCATTTCCTAGCAGGCAAAAGGAACGTTGAATCCACAGGGTAAGCTCTTCGGGATCGATGACGGAGCCATCAATCCTAGCTGCTTCAGCAATATCAAAAATTCGAGTTAGGGGACCCATAATGTCAAGCAGCTTGTCCTGGCAAGAGGCCCACGCCTTGTCCACACCCTTGCGTGGATCCTTGCCCAATTTTGTGAAAAAGGTCAAAAGGGGTTGATCAATAGAGGGAGTAACGGAGAGATTACCGGAGAGGGAGGGGCGAGGACACTCAGATTTTAACTTTGCCCTGGTTTGTTTGTCCAGAGGACAGTTAATTTTAGCAGAGACATATTGGGCGACATGGTCTGCAGGAACCCATTCCGTGGAGTTGGGGTGAAGGATATTGGAAGGGTCAAACATCGGGAAACCTTCAGGGTCTAGGATATTGGAAGATTGAAGGGAAGATGGTTTAGATTTCTTTGGGGGGGGGGAACATGAACCATCATCCCCAGGGGAGGACGCATCAGAGTCAGAATCAGGGTCAGGAAGGTCGTCATCCGTATCAGGGATAGACGAAATTATCAAAGGAGCAATAACATGTTTTTGCTTGGATTTATGTTTTAAATTTAACTTTGAGGTAGGTTTCCCAATGTCCAAATGTTTATACTCCTTGGAGGGAGCCTTTTGAGGAACCGCATCCTCTGCCACGTGTGAGGAAGACTCACTTTTCTTTTGCGCCAATTTTTTTGATTTTTGGGGATTTTTTATGGGAGAAAGGCGCTGACTGCATTCCCCCGCAGGCTGGGCCGACATGGACCTAGATATCATGTCAGAGAAGGAAAGTTCTAAATTCTTAGAAATTTTCTGCATAGAGGAAGAAACTGCTTGCTGAACAGAAGTTTTGATAAATGCAGACAACTCGTGCCTGATATCCTCAACTTCCATAGAAGGAGAATTATCTGAATCTATAATGAAGCTAAGAAAAAACAGGGAGGAGAAGGGTTAACAAAACCAGGAAAAAGGAGAAGCTCTGCCTGTGGGCGTCGCTAATGCTGCCAGAGACAAGGGGAACACAGGAGGAGGAGGACTGGGGCTCCTGTGTGAAGGCAGGTGGTAAGAATTACTGAAGGAAAAGCCGAGCGCTCAACACAAGCGCTGAAAATGGCTATTTATAACTGCCGGGAGCTGCGGTGAGGAGACGCGCTGTTCGGGACGCCGGGTTTCCTCAACGCGAAGAGAATAACTGACGTTGAGGAAACCCGGTAAAATGAAGGAAGCGCGCGCTCGCGCGCAGAAGTAATTCGAAGACGGTTAGGGGAGCGGGAGGGCGCTACAAGGAATGCGGCAACATGCCGACTGTTCAAAAGGAAAATACACGGGTAAAGAGCGCGTTTGCTAAGCGCGAGGTCAACACAAGTAAAATTGCAATTATATATATATAGAGTAGTAAAATTAGATAAATTACACGGAGACAAGATGAAATGGTACTTAGCTTGACTGCAAGCAGCAAGAAAAGAGGGCTGTTCGCAGTCAAGTGATGTCACAATGCCTCTGCATACTTGTGATTGGTGTACACTGTTTGGACTACATTTCTATTCCCATTGGCCGTTGTGTTTTAGCCTTCTGGGAATCGTAGTATGTTTCTTGACTGCTGCTATTTATTAAAGTAAGAAAAGAAATGCATAATAGGAGCCTCCGGTCTTGTCATAAAATCAAGATTTTAATTCCACAAAGCATATCATAGCTCCCCCTGTCTCTCTGAAACGTGCACAAATGTGCAGCCAACTCCTGATTGTGTGGTACCATAAATAAAGATTTTAACTACAGTATCTGAATAATTTCTAATTAATATTTGTACTGAGACAAATCAAATTGTTTTCTAACTAAATACATAAAAACAAACATTAAAATGAAAAACACTACTTGATCGATTTTTTATAGATTGCTTCCCACAATAAACAACATTCAATATAATAAAAATGTATTTGATGAAAAAGAACATTTCAATTCATATCATGCTCTTTGCCTTATCAATCTCTAACTAAAAGTGTCCCACAATGGAGTACTTCATATATAATACCTGATGGTTAAGTGAGACAGAACATTGTGATGCATAGACTTGTAATATAAAACATGTTAGCCCACAGTCAATATTGTATGGGATGATGGGCCTCAGTATAGTGTTCAGAGTAAACCAATAATGCATTTCATGATCATGATTTAAATCGAATTTAACAGTCTCAGCCTGGAGAATTTAGAGACTTTCCTCTTTGTTCCATTTTCAGTTCTTTGTTACCTCCTCTTGGGTTTGCTGAGATCTGTCCAGTACCAAGAAAATCAAATCTCCTATCATGTTCTTGGTTTTTTATAAAGTGTTCATCCAAAGGAAATTTGGTATAGTGTATGCACATTTTTCAGTAATGGTCTTGAATAAGAGTTTTCAGAGGTATCTTGGTACAACCAATGTAAAACTTTGAACAAGGACATTTTATTGTATATATTCCAAATGAGCTGTTGCAACTGATTAGCTAATTGATAGTACAGTAATATCCATTGCTGAACACTATATTATGTTTCTTGTGTATCCCTAATTTACAAATTGAACAGTTATGGCAAGTGAAGAAACCATGATTTTAGCCTTGGCTTTTTTTCAAGGTCGAAGTAAGAAGATCTGTTTTAGATTTCTGGCTCTCTGAAAGCCCATCTGTGAATAATCCATTACATTATTATTTAGTACTTGGTGGAGCCTCAGCAGATGCCAATGTTTTTTGTGAATTTTCTGAAAATGAAAATTACAATTGTGAAAATTATTTATGAATCATACTGGATCTTTGTCTTTTGGTCCCTGCTGTGATAGTTTTATAATAGTGTTATCCTGAGAGTTTCTTTTACTAATCGGTTAGTTGTACTGGGTACGTGCTTACTATATCCTCTCTCATAAGGTCTTGGGTTTGATTACCTAAGAAGTTAATACATAGCTGGATATACTTCTGCAGTTTCTTCTTGCTCAGAGCAGTTTAATTATACTTGTTGGGTGACAGATGTCAGCTGTAAGTATGGAATTTGGAGCAGTTTCTTTTCCCTGAGGTGTCGTATGGATTTAGCCATCATCATTAAAGATAGTCAGATCCAGGAAATCCACTTGAGCATTAGAGGTATTGTATGTAATTTCAATATTCCAAGGGTTAAAATTCATGGTTTGAATGTATGCTTGCAAGGGTTGGCTATGTCCCTGCCATATCATAATAATCATGTTTGATAAGATGTTCAAGTTTCTTATTCCATAGCCAGTATTTCTCCACCTCACCCATAACAATACAGACTTTTGATGAAACAAATTTGGCTCTGATCACAGCCCTTTGTTTCTGCATAACAATTCCTGGTTAAAGCAAAATACATTATTTATAAGACAGAACTCCAACATCTCTATGATCATTTGACTTTGTTAAAGGGAATAAACTGATGTTGTTGACAGACCATGTGTCACTGCCAAAATAATTACATTCGCACACGTAACAATACCTTGAAAAATCAATATAATTTCAATAGTACACATAAATTTCTATATTATATACAGTGTAGTCAAAAAAAAAAAAAAAACAATACAAATCAATCTACAGTCACAATTTGTATCCCAAATATGTTCCACACAAAACAATCCAAAAATTATTTTATAATGTCCTCTCCACAGTCGACAAATAATGATCACCAGTTCCAATTATGTATCCCAATTCCACAGACCAAAATGGTTTTTATCAATTCAGATTAAATTTCTGTAAGTAGATCCAAAGGTTTTCCAATTCATCCAGCAATTCTCTCCTTTATCCTTATATTTAATCCCATTGTCTTTGTCCCTTTGTCTGTCCCTTTGTCAACACGTGTTTCATCCGGGGAGTGTCCCTGGACTTCTTCAGGACTTCCTATAATAGTATTATATGCATACCATATGTAAAACATTTATTATGTAATCAGAGCATCTCCCAATTTAGATTGTGACAAGATCATTTCTCATTATGCAGTGAGAATCCATATCAATCCCATATCCATAATTGTGACAAAATGTGTCATGTATCTGTCAATATTTTTAAAACCATATACCTTATATAAAAAGTAGTGACTCGTGATTCGAAACATACATGCAATTCTCTTCCCAAATAAATTCAAATTATAAAATGTGCACATCCCATATATAAAAACCACCTCATTCCTTTATACAGTGAATTTCTTAGTGGATGCCCATCCACAAATATAGATTATATATACCATATTACAACTGATCGTACCTTCACAAAATCCTTGATCAATATATATAATCCATTTTCCTTTACAAGCTGTTCTTTTTATTTCTTATGTCCTACTTGGACACAGGTAAAATGTTTATTTATACAAAACATCCTTACATAATGTATTCCTTAAATAAATAAATGTTAAGCTTACACTCACCTAATGCATAGATATCTCCCTTGTGTCTCTATACGTTACTCTTATGTTCTGAATACTCCTAGAAAAGTCATATGAAAAATATACTATTTAGGAATCTTTATGTTTGTCTCTACAACTCCTACAAAGTTTTTTGTTATTGTACTACAATTATTTCTGGCCCCTATATATCATACGCTTACCTGACGTATATCTTGAAACGCGAGTACGCTACGGTGTTAGCGTTCTATTAAGCTCCAATATTTCAAACAGAAGCTACGTAGCTTCCACCTATTTATGCGTCTCCCTCTAAAATAAAAATCAAGGACAGACTAAACATAACTCTCTCCGTTTCCGGAGTCACAAACATCAAAAACGGACTCCATTTCTTTTCAATCTACCTATTGCGCTCGATATTGTTACCTAGTAATAATTAGCCTAAGCTGTAACATTAGCGTTACCATTGCGATCCAGCGTAGCGTTTTTTTACTGGAACAACCTCAAAACTCAAGTTATCTGTGTATGAAATGCCACAATCTCCAACCCCACCATACAATCCCATCTTTATGATTAATAGAAGTATAGAGACTGACTACATCAGTTGCTGCAAAAAGGTTATTTTGCCAGTCCATATTCTGTGATTTCCAGAGAATATCAGTTGTTTCCCTAATATAAGATGGAAGCAATGTCATGAAAGGTTGTAAAATGGCCATCAATATATTCCACCAGTCTGGAGCATGTAGAGTTAATCCCCACCTTGATAGGTCTTTGTTTTGGGGGAATTCCCTTCTTGTGAATTTTTGGTAACAAATATAGTTTGGCCATTTGAAGGGTAAGTGCTATAAAGGGACTGTTTTTCTTCTCATGTGAGTTGTCCTTTTTCATGTCCGCTCTCTAGTTTCTCCTTCAGTGACCTTTGGGTATTATCTGTTGGATTTGTTTGTAATTTCTCATAATAGGTAGTGCCCTGCAATTGTCAATAGGTGTCCTTGAAATAATCATCCTTAAGTAATAACACCATATGTCCTCCTTTGTCTGCTTCTTTGATTATAAACTCTGATCAAAGCCATAACTCATGTAATCCTTGTCTTTGGTTAAAGGTGATATTTCTGGGTAAAAATGTCATTTTCCACATATATTTTTGACATTCTGTTTCTAGATCAATATTATTTTAAGGTGGTTATTCTGGAAGAAGCATGAATTTAAGATTGAAGTTACTCTGAGCTGTATCTCAAGTAAGTATCAATGTCAAGTTCTTGCACAGTCTGAATCTTTGAGTCCTCTCCTCATCTGCTGGGATTCTAGTTAAATTAGTTATTAAGGTTATATCGTAAGGTACTTGAATTGTACAATTGGTTGTTTGGAGTGGTTTGGGTGGGAACAATTTCATGATTGATTGGGGTTTATTTGCAAAGTAGAGCTTGAATTTTAGCTGATTTGTAAATCTGAATAAATCAATCTTAGTCTGTGATAAATCCCAATGGGCTGTTGGGGGGAAATGCCTGGCCTTTATTTTGTACACCCAATTGACTCTGTTCAAGAATGATTGTGGAATGATTTACTATTAGTTGTTCTTGTTGCTTTAAAAATGTTTTTGTTCCCTGCATTAAGACCTGGTAGTCACTCCTGCAATTGATTGATGTCCAGTTCCTCGTCCTTGTTATTGTGGAGTCTTGGTCCTTGTATCTGTAGGAAATACATTTAGCTAATGGTATTTTTGAATTTTGGCTAAAAAAATCAACTCCCATTTTTGAAGCATTTCCTTCTACTTCTGCTGCGGGTGAATACACCAGATGTGGAAGCTGTTTCTCATGTGGAGACTTGAATGGAGCTGATTGGTTGCTCTTTTTTGACCCATCGAACCTTTTTAACAAAGGGAGACCCTGCCTTGTCAGTAGGCAATTTAATCACTGCAAAACTGTTGTTTTTTTCTTGTCATCAAGTCCTCCTCATATTCATCTTTCACCCGCTTTAAGATCTCCAAGTTTTTCTTCGTAATATCACCGCAATTAGATTGTTCAGTTCACTGAATTATCTCATCAACTTCCTATTTACTTTTTCATGTTCCTCCTGGACTACATCAATAACCTGTCTAATAATATTGTTGGATCCTTCTCTAAGGTTGTCTTCCCATTTCTGTATCTTCATTGGATCACTAGTATTCCTAGGGATTCGATCAGTTTCAAAGTATTTATTTAAGTGAATCTGCCTCACACCAGTTTGCTGGTTTTCTTTTAATAACTTTTTCCAATGCCTGAAATGTTACTTTGGCTAAAGAAGGGCTTGGTTTAGAGAATTCATGGCTCCCTCTGCCCTCACCCAACCGTACGCTGCTCACATCCATTTTTCCATCTGCATCAGGAGTTGGCCGCAGCCTGTCTCTCTGGGTGTGAGAAAGTATGAGAGGGTGTATCTGGGTGTGAGAATGGCTGTCTGGGTGTGAGAGTGGGTGCATCAGTGTCTTAGTGGGTGCATCAAGGTTGGTGTGGGTCTGTGAATGGGTTAATGAGGGTTTCAGTGGGTCTATGAGTGGGGGCATGAGTTTCTGAGTGGGCCTGTGAGTGGGTGAACAAGGGTCTTAGTGGGTCTCTAAGTAAGTGCATGAGTGTCTAAGTGGGTCTGTGAGTGGGTGCCTAAGGGTTTGAGTCGGTGTGTGAGTGAGATAAAGAGATTGAAAAAGGGAAATTGAGACAGAAAGAGAGTGAGAGAGCTAGAGAGTTTTTAGGGTTTGATGGATGATATACTTAGAATGGGATTTTTCTGGACAAATTGAAAAGACAAATGTATTTGTCAATTAAAAAGATTGAGATCATCTTTCAGTATGAATCTTTTAAATGTTTTAAGTTTAAAAGAAATTAAAGAAAGAAAATGTCCAGGGACACACCTGGAGTAGAACTGTCAACTTTCAGTGTGAGGGTCTGTGCCCTTAACCTTTCGGCCATAGGTGACACCTTACTATGATGCTTCCAGACATACCTATGACAGTCAACCTATGCATGTGATTAGAAAGAAAAGGGATGTTCCATCACTAGGAAGCTTTAACAGTCAGAAGGATTTGAACCTTAAGCCTACCGAGTGACAGTACAAGACCATGACCATTAGGCCAGCAGTGACTCGGTTCTGCTCTGCTCCCAAACGTAAGTGTAACATTCGTTCCAAACATCTTGCTAGTTTGGCGGTTTGAAGTCATTGCATGGAGAGAACATTACAATGACAATCCCTCTCTCTCTCTTCTATCCCACTAAGGGATTGAAGAGAGAGATAGAGAGAGAGAGAGAGAGAGAGAGAGAGAGAGAGAGAGCCAGAGAGAGAGTGAGAGAGACAGGACCGCAGGGGGAGACTGAAGGTCCCCACTGTCCTAGCCAGCTCCTTATGCACTGTGGGACCCAGAATTTCTCCCTCAAGCAAGAAGCTCCTTTTAATAGCAGCTTCCCACCTGCTGGAGAATTGTTTTCTTATTTGCATGCAGAGAAGAAATATGAAAACTGCAGGGGAGCCGCACTGCCCCCTTAATTTTGTTACATTGCTCTGGGGAGGTGGCATCCCAGAACTGCATGTGGGCCGCACTGGCCCCCCGCATTAATCCATAGTTAGTCCCCGGGAGGTGGCGGTCCCCGGGCTTTTGGGAAGGCCATTCAGGCCTCATCCATTTTAGGCAAACTCTTTGCCCAGGGAGGTGGTGTCCTTGGGGTGTGGGGGGCACGTGGCCCCCCAAACATTACTATGTTACAGCCCTGGGGAGGTTGTGGGCCTGGAGGCTAATAAAAGCCCCAGGAGGGGGCCCTGTGCATCCCCCTCCTTCTCAATGTCCCCGGGACTTGGTCCTCCCGGGGGATGTTTACAAAACAAGCACAGGAGGGTGATCTTGTTTTTTTTTTCATTTTTGCCAGATCCGTGGATCCACCGTGAATTGCGGTGAATTTTTTTTTTTTAAATGCTTTTTCTCTGGGGGTGTCAATCTGGGACCCCGGCACCTGAGCTAAGTGGTCAGGCTGTCCCTACCCTGCCCCTTTCCTTATGTTTGTACCTTTTTCTCCAAGCCAAGATTGCTGCCAACCCTTCCTTGTTAAAGTGTTTGCAGCCAATCAGATCTCAGCACAAGATCGGGAGGGTTCGCAAAGCCTTCACGTCTCTATATTTACAAATTTCATTTTTCTTTAATTTCTCAAAAACTACTAAATGGATTTACACCAAATAACAAAAGAGTTGCTTTCTGGACTAAGAGCTATTTTGTGCCAAATTTGTTGTAAATCCGTCAAGTAATTTGGTCACTATTCCTGTTGAAAATTCTTATGAAAAAATGCATGGGGAATAAGTATTCTGGGACCCCCCTCCTTTTTCCTGGCCCCCACTTGACGGATCACCCTGAAACTTTCCAGACAGTAGCTGAAGAGAGTTTTTTTTTTAAAAATGTTGGGAAGATTCATAAAATGGCACCAAAGTTATTAGCAAAATGAAAAAACGCTTCTTCTATACAAGTGAGGTCCTAACTATAACTATCCAGTGGTGACTGCCACTAGGTAATATTAATATTTATATATATATATATATATATATATATATATATATATATATATATATATATATATATATATATATATATATATTTATATATGTATATATATATATAAATATATATATATATATATATATATATATATATATGTGTGTATATATATATATATATATATATATATATATATATATATATATATATATATAGATATCCACAGCACACTGATCATAAAAATGGCACGTTTTAGCTGCTGGTGGAGTTGTGAAGCTATCATTTATCATTATCCCTAATTAGATTTCAAACACCAAAATCAAACGGTGCGCTCCCGGTGGCTTTAGTTTCCAAATTGTTTAATTGAAATCAGGATAACACCAACGCGTTTCAACCATTGTTCGTGGTGGCTGGGTCTGTTAGCAATGTGATCTCCACTATCATGCCTTTATACCCTGCTAGGCATTAGGGTACTGGTAGTCGATGCTTCGTCCATTCTGACAATTCAGTTGCTCATTTAATTTAGAGTTCTTGTGTCTATGCACGTGTGTTTTGTGAAAATGTGTCCATAAATCATATGAAGGTGCAGAGGTTCGCCTGTCTACTCAGTGCTAAAAAGGTTTTCACTTTTCCTCATTTCACCTCTATTATTCATTCTCATAACGTAGTCTGTATATTAAACATATATCTTTCTAAAACCACCAGTTCCATTCATAAGCAACTCCTTCCATTTACCCAGTCTTTTTAATTAGGAAATCACTGTTGTTTCATGCAGTGCATGAGTGGAAAACCCACCGGATCCCAATCATTGCTGGGGTCGCATCAGAGTGGAAGGACATTTTTCAAGAACATATGTTCACTGTACTTCATGAGCGAGTCCCAGATTCCTCCATTACAAAAGTTCACAAGCGTATTTAAGTACACATCTTTCCAGGCTATCCTCATCTTCAAGTGGCACATGCACACACAAAGATAAGTATCTCATTTGTTTTCTTCTGCAGAGACATAGATGTTTAAAAGTTCCCTTCACGCTGGGCACTGCTGTTTATGTTACAATTCCAAGGCACACTGGTCATAAAAACAGCATGCTCTTGGTGTTTGTGCAGTGGTGGAGATATGACCATTATCCCTAATTAAATTTCAAACACCAAAATCAAACGCTGTAATCCTGGTGGCTTTGTGTTATGTTGATGTCAATTAAACAATTTGGAAACTAAAGCCACCGGGAGTGCAGCGCTTGAAATATATATGTATATATATATATATATATATATATATATATATATATATATATATATATACACACACACACATATATATATCACAACAAAAGGCCACATTGCAGCCTGCGCGCTCTAACTGCCGGTGCCAACACAGGGGTTGTGGCCAAGCCTCCAATATTATTTAATCAGAAACAAAAAGATTTGCACTCCAGGATCCAGTTCTTCAGCTATGTTTTATTCAGTCAAGCACAAGTGCCCCCACCACCGACGCGTTTCGACCACTAGGATTTTGATTAAGGATAGAGCAGTCCCTCCTCAGTTTCCACTATATTGTCCGTCAAGCCCTAAGGAATGCTGGTATTTGTAGCCTGTATATGTTTTCTATTTACTAACCACATAGATATTATGATATTGTCATGCACATTGCAAAATCATAGCTTAGTGTCATATTATCAACCAAAACCTCTTATTTCACGCCGCTTGTAATAATTAATTTCATCATTTGGCAAAGTATTGTAAACACACAAGGAGACTGAAACAATATAGCTTTCATACAACATACCCAAATTGTCTCTGTTGAATTATATTAATAGCTTAGTGCTACAGTAGCTAGTTTCTAAATACTTAATGACGATATAGAAGAGTTCTATTATCAGACGTCATTGAAAGAAACATAACTTAGTGCCATGTTTTATAGCAACCCCCTCTCTAGCTAAAAGCCTATGTATTCCATTTACGATCATTTCATTATTTGACAATGCCATGCGATTTAAAACAAGATCAAGATGGCATTGCTGCCTTCATTATATTGCACTTCTAGTTTAGTGCTAAATCTAATCGACCATCAGTCTTCCTCTCACGCTCAAACATGAATATTGCCTTCAAGTCCTATTCATACCCAAAGTGGAGGGAGGTGCCAATGTTCAACACCACCCATGTGAATTTAAAATCAACTCAACTTCAAAACAGGAAGGTAAAAGAGTTCCCAAGTGTTACTATATATTCTTCAAATATCTTAGCTGTGCGGTTTTCCCTCTATTGAAAAAGTCTCAAAGATATATGTATAGCTCTTCATCGGCTTTGAGACCAAAGGGAAGGTGGTCCTCAGTCTCACTATATTCTTGGACTCTAACTGGCAAAGTTCTAAAGTTTGCTCTCACTCCCTTTCGTTCATTGGTACATGGGCTATCTCAAAGTAACGTAGTGTTCTTTAATCATTGCTGTGATATTGTGTGCAATGTTTTGCCATTGGGTAGCTCTGGTCCCTATTACAAACTGCACGTATATGATCCAATATATATTTCTTTAATTTGCACATTGTACTGCCCAAATATTTCATCTCACAATCACATTTTAATACGTATACAATATGGGTCATCTCACATGTGATTTATTTGGTGAATTTTGCATGTTCATTCTAAAGTGTCCTTCCTTCCTATTTTCTCCTATGTGTCATGTTTTTCATTTCAGACATTTCACAAAGCCCATACCGTTATTATCCAACCAGGTTTTGTTGCTCTCACCAATGAAATGGCTCTTTACCAGTTTATCCTTAATTGAGGGTGCTTTTCTGAAGTAAAAGTTAGGTTGTGTTCCTATCAAAGGACCCACATCTGGATCCCCTTTTAAAAGGTTCCAATGTTTGTCCAAGATTTTATAAATTTCCTTACGTTCTCTGCTGTATGTCATAATCATTCTTGTCATTTGTTCCTTGGTTTTATCAAACCCATCTTTTCCTCTTGGTATAAATGTTTCAATCCTTGGAAGGTTTTGCACTTTCGCTGCCCATTGCTTTATGTGCCATTTAGGGTAACCCCGCTTTTCAAACCTTTGTTGCACATCCTTAAAATGTTACCTAATGTCATTGTCATTTGAGCAGTTTCTTCTCACTCTTATGAATTCACCATAAGGTATGCTCTTAATCACATTTTTGTGTGTGAAAGCTGCTCCCATGTAAGACATTGTTCGTTGAAGTGGGTTTCTGATACATTGTTGTTTCCAAGGCATCCTCTTGTACATAGACTTTGATTTCTAAGAGTTCTATTTCAGTTTTTCTGGTTTTGTATGTAAACTGAAGACCAATCTTATTATTATTCAAAAAGGCATGTTTCAGATAGTTCTTCATCTCCCAAATTGTACATGAGATCAAAACAAGTTTTAAGGGGCCAGATGTATCATGATTTCCAATAGTGATTACCAAATTGTGATTTTTTGCGAATTGCAATTAAGTAATCGCTATTGGAATGTTTGAATCTCCAGGAGTTTCATATAGCGACTCACAAGGGCTCGCAAATGGACCTACCTCATTAATATTCATGAGGTAGGTCACAATTTGCGACCCATTGTGAATGGCTACGATCACAGGGATAGTGGCTTGCTGGCCTCAGCAAACCACCATGTCTGTGAATGCTTTTATATAAAGTAATCTTTTTTTTTAATGCAGCCAGTTTTCCTTAAAGGAAAACAGGATGCGTTTAAAAAAGAAAAATGAAAAGTTTTCTTTTTATCTTGTAAGATTAGGCAATGCTCCATGGACCACTGCCTGCGCCTAAAAAATGTTTTTGCATGCATTCACAAACGGGAAGGAGTCCCTTGTGGACTCCTTCCCCTTTGCGAATGGATTAGCACCAATTTGAAATTGGTGCTAACAGCGATTGTTTTGCGACCGCATTCACAGTCACAAACCAATTATAAATATCTCTGAGATTCAGTATTTGCAAGGGACGTCCTTGACACGCCCCTTCCTAATACCGAATCGGTATGGAGTCGCAAATCCAATTCGCGATTCGGTAACAAGTGACTGAATTGGAAATTGGACTTGATACATATCAATTTACAATTGCAAAAAATGTTTGATATATCTGGCCCAAGATCTTGTATTTGTTCTATAATCAAATTGGTTTCTTGCATACTCAACAGTTCTCATTTTATATTAGTCTCCTTTGTTTTGGCAAAAAAAAACAAGTTTGATCTTTCGTACAACTTTGTAAGGATCTATGTGCAAATTTAGCTTAAATTGAACTATTCCCTGTCATTGCAAGAATTCAAGATGAGTAAGAGGTGATGTGTTTTTTGCTTCATTACCATTATGTATGTGGTACTAATCTTGCTTACTAATAACCAAACTCTCAAATATCTCTCCCCCTTTCCTGCAAACTGATTCTGTACTTTGGGCCGTGTGCATGATATTTCCTTAGGTTGGCAGGTCCCGGCCTTGTTTCATTTTGGACATTAAATGACATTTTTGAAAGGATTATTAAATTTACGGAGATTTACTGTTCTCAAAATATTGTCCAGACATTTCTGACGCACACAAAATGCCAAAGTATTCAGAAAAAAGCAAACAAATCTATAAAATAATGTAATTTTCAATTTAGGACATAATTGATCAGTTTCAAAGAAGCTTTACAAAGCATTATCACATTAGACATTTTTTCAAACTCTCATCTCGATTACCGGTCAAGTTTAGACTACACATTATAGCTTAATTCCACCAATTTAGTTTTAGTAGTTTAAAACTTTCCAAGAACAGGCATGGAAAAATCAATATATATGAATATCTCTCATATGCCTGCAAGAATGATTAACAGAGACTCATCTAAACCCTGCAAAAGAGCATTAGTCAGTAACAGGAGGGGGCAGTAAATATAAGTAACCGTACTATTGTCCTAAAATCTGTGGGTTGACAATACACTCATTTATTCACCCTTGTTGCTCAGTGAGTGGGCAGTGATTAATCAATCACATTGATGTAACATATATTAAAGAGAAACCATTATGCACATATTTACCTTGACTCTCATGCTTTGGTCCAGATTTACGAAGATTTTACTTTGGGTTTGTGTTGGACCTGGCTCTTTTTAAAGGGTTATCTTCAAACATTTTGCCTTCTTCCTCCTGTTTTTCTGACCCTCTTTTTGATGGCTTTGGGACTCTGGGCACTTCAACACTGGTGATCAATGCTAAAGTGCATGTGCCCTCTCCTTTAAACATTGCATGATTGGCTTACACCTGTTTCACACATTTAATTTACCTGGAAGTCCCTTGTACAGTGGTATCCTCTATACCCAGGTCCTGTCAATTAAATGCTACTAGTGGGCCTGCAGCACAGCTTGCACCTCTCACAGAGGTAGCCTTTCAAACCTGTCTCACGCCTGATATAGCAGGGCCTGCATGCGCAGTTCACTGCCACATTGACTTGGTATCTAAAGTTACTTGCCAAGCCTGAAACTCCCCTTTTACTACATGTAGGTCACCGCAAAGGTAGGCCATGGGTAGCCCATTGAACGGGTTGCTGTGTAGCTAAAAAAGTAGGACATGTGCCAGCATTGTGTGGCATGTCCTAGTAGTGATAAATAGCCTATTTGGTTTCTCACTGCTGTGAGGCCTACTCCTCTCATAGGCCAGGATTGGAAATTCCCTTAAAGGTACTCAAGTGGTAATCTCTGATCTGTGAGGAGTAGTGTGGGCATGTTTGGTATGTTTGGTATGTTTGGAATGGTAGTTAGAAATCCTGCTTATTGGTGTAGGTGGATGTTTTATTACTATTTTTAAAATGACACTTTTAGAAAGTGGACATTTCACTTTGCTTATGACTATTGTGCTTTGCAGCCTGACTCCAATCCACGTCTAGAGTATAGTGACAGCTGGGCTTTGTGCGTACTTTCCAGACAGCCATCACACAGGGAGGGTGAAGGTGTAACAGGATTACATCTGCATACTGAATGGTCTTCCTGGGCTGGGAGAGAGGGAGGTGGGGTGCACTTACATTTGTATAGGCTGTGTCCTGCCCTCACACAAAGGGCTTGTTTAACTCCCACTGATGTCTGGAGCCAGGGCTTGGAGTGAAAGGGGATGTTCTGCACTTCTAAGGTCCTTTTGAAGTTCCCCCTAGATCAAAGACATTTTGAGTATAAGTACAGGGGCTGTGACCCTATGATTTTAGACACTTCATGGGACTTATAACCAGACGCTGCTGGCTCTTTTTGCTGCACCAATGGACTGCTGTGCTGCCAGAAAAGAGCACCTCTTGGACTATTCTGCCCTGTTGTGCTGGCCTGCTTGGTTGCTAGGGACTCTGCCACTTTCCTTAACCCAGTGTGCTGGTCTGCTGCCTGCCTGCTTGTGCCTCATGCTCCCCAGTGTTCTCAAGAGACTGGTGGGTGTCTCTCACTGCTTCTGGAGGATTTTGAAGGATTCCAGTGACAGCCCCGAACTGGCTGTGGGACCGGAGTCGGCTTGCCTACAACGTCAAGTTCAGCACATGGTAAGGCCCTGTGTTCCCCCCCCCACGATTTGTGGGGGGAAGTGTCTTGCCTAGGGAGACCAGCACCTCAGAATGGGCTATACCAGTAGTGCATGACAAGCGCTTTTCCCTTCGGGCCCCAGGATCTGAGGGGTACCTGTTGTTTCCTCTGCACGGCCTCGCCAGGGAGACAGTCACCGGCAGCGAGGAACAACCCCAGAGAAGAGCAAACCTACCTAGCCCTGGGAGCCCCATAGCAGAGCAACGCCCCTGCTGTTAAACCCGGTATGGCGTGCAGGAGGGGAAGTGTGGCTGGCTAACGGGCGGTGCCACAGGAAGGATGCATGGAGTTTCCTTCCCCCATTTGGTGATCTACTCGCTAGCGCTTTTAGGTCCAGGCACTCCTCAGTGTAGCAGAGTGTTGGGCTTCACTTCAGGCGAGGCCCCTAAGCCAGGAAGCTTGTCTAAGAGTACCATAATTCCTCTAGTGGGAGAGCCCAGAGCAGCCACATTGGCCGTTCAACATTCTACATGAGGGGAACCTGGTAAGGTCTCAGCACCGACGTGAAAAGTGTGTGAGCCCTCTTTCCTCCTCTTGTGACAAACCTTTGGGGAGGCATCTATGGCTCCGTGGATGGGACAGGAGGGAATCCTCAACAGAGGACCCAACCATGTTAAGTCCCTCAGTACAGTAATCAATGTTGTAGGTGGGCAGGTGGCCCCATAATCCACATTTGGGTGAATAGTTCACTGCATGACTTATAAGCGCAGGTGCGTCATATCTATGTGTTGATTACAGTTGTGGGTGGTATTGGGTGATTTCCATGCCTTATTCATCAGATGTAGCAGTTTGTGTTCTGAGATGGAGGTATGTCGTAGACCTCATACTGGTCAGGATAACGAGTACTAGTTCAGGGGCCGAATCATAAGCACAGTAATGTTTGCTTTCTTGATGTTTTGCAGCAGTCGTTTCTAACTACTGCATCCTATGCCCTGATGTGAAGATGTATGTCGCATTTATTCTGACAAAATAATGAATACTCTTTCAGGGACAGCAGAGTGCCCAGTAGGATGTATTGATGACATGTGCAACCTACAAGTCTGTATCTTATTGCACTATGATGGTTTGACAATTGCCTAGTTGGCAAAGTAATTATTGGTTAATGCGTTCTGTTTTTGGTCTATGTTTTATATGCAATACAGTTTATTTTCATATTATACTGTGTGGAGTCTCTTTTGTGGTGCATTTAAGTAATGTAAACCAGTACTGCTTTGTTTTACTCTGCGTCAAGGGAGGTGTTCCATGGTTGTTCCATGGATGTTCCCGTGCAACCACATATGGGGGCATATTTAAATGCCCCTAGTGCCACTGCAGCATCACATTATGTGGCCTGCACCATATTCACAAGGCGGAACTAAGCCACATTTTGTGGCTTAAAGTCGCCTTGTAAATATGGGCCTACCCAACGCAGTTTTCTGCGACAGAGGGGTGTGCAATGGGTGTTCCTGTGTGCCTAACCATGCAACACCAATTGCGTTTTGACACTGCCCCAGATTTACAAGGAAACGTAAATCTGAGTCAGCGCCAAAAACGAATGCCACCCCAGGGGTGATGTTAGCATGGCGCAATGAGGAGAAATACTTTTATTTGTGTTCCCCCCCCGATTTGTGGGGGGAAGTGTCTTGCCTAGGGAGACCAGCACCTCAGAATGGCTATACCAGTAGTGCATGACAAGCGCTTTTCCCTTCGGGCCCCAGGATCTGAGGGGTACCTGTTGTTTCCTCTGCACGGCCTCGCCAGGGAGACAGTCACCGGCAGCGAGGAACAACCCCAGAGAAGAGCAAACCTACCCAGCCCTGGGAGCCCCATAGCAGAGCAACGCCCCTGCTGTTAAACCCGGTATGGCGTGCAGGAGGGGAAGTGTGGCTGGCTAACGGGCGGTGCCACAGGAAGGATGCATGGAGTTTCCTTCCCCCATTTGGTGATCTACTCGCTAGCGCTTTTAGGTCCAGGCACTCCTCAGTGTAACAGAGTGTTGGGCTTCACTTCAGGTGAGGCCCCTAAGCCAGGAAGCTTGTCTAAGAGTACCATAATTCCTCTAGTGGGAGAGCCCAGAGCAGCCACATTGGCCGTTCAACATTCTACATGAGGGGAACCTGGTAAGGTCTCAGCACCGACGTGAAAAGTGTGTGAGCCCTCTCTCCTCCTCTTGTGACAAACCTTTGGGGAGGCATCTATGGCTCCGTGGATGGGACAGGAGGGAATCCTCAACAGAGGACCCAACCATGTTAAGTCCCTCAGTACAGTAATCAATGTTGTAGGTGGGCAGGTGGCCCCATAATCCACATTTGGGTGAATAGTTCACTGCATGACTTATAAGCGCAGGTGCGTAATATCTATGTGTTGATTACAGTTGTGGTTGGTATTGGGTGATTTCCATGCCTTATTCATCAGATGTAGCATTTTGTGTTCTGAGATGGAGGTATGTCGTAGACCTCATACTGGTCAGGATAACGAGTACTAGTTCAGGGGCCGAATCATAAGCACAGTAATGTTTGCTTTCTTGATGTTTTGCAGCAGTCGTTTCTAACTACTGCATTCTATGCCCTGATGTGAAGATGTATGTCGCATTTATTCTGACAAAATAATGAATACTCTTTCAGGGACGGCAGAGTGCCCAGTAGGATGTATTGATGACATGTGCAACCTACAAGTCTGTATCTTATTGCACTATGATGGTTTGACAATTGCCTAGTTGGCAAAGTAATTATTGGTTAATGCGTTCTGTTTTTGGTCTATGTTTTATATGCAATACAGTTTATTTTCATATTATACTGTGTGGAGTCTCTTTTGTGGTGCATTTAAGTAATGTAAACCAGTACTGCTTTGTTTTACTCTGCGTCAAGGGAGGTGTTCCATGGTTGTTCCATGGATGTTCCCGTGCAACCACATATGGGGGCATATTTAAATGCCCCTAGTGCCACTGCAGCATCACATTATGTGGCCTGCACCATATTCACAAGGCGGCACTAAGCCACATTTTGTGGCTTAAAGTCGCCTTGTAAATATGGGCCCACCCAACGCAGTTTTCTGCGACAGAGGGGTGTGCAATGGGTGTTCCTGTGTGCCTAACCATGCAACACCAATTGCGTTTTGACACTGCCCCAGATTTACAAGGAAACGTAAATCTGAGTCTGCGCCAAAAACGAATGCCACCCCAGGGGTGGTGTTAGCATGGCGCAACGAGGAGAAATACTTTTATTTCCCCTCATTTTTGCTTTTTCTATGTGTGCTGCATTCTGCATGCTGCAATAATTCTCTGCAACGCAGGCATCCTTCCACTATGGTGCTAGGGTGCCTGTGTTAGCACTACAGAGCTTTCAGCGCTAGGGGAAACACAGGGGTGCACCCTATTTTTGTAAATACAACACATCCCTGAAGTGACGCAGCATGGTGTTGCCAATTTTGGTGCTGCACTGCATCACTTTTTTGTAACTATGCCCCATGATTTGTGAAGCAGAACCCAATTTACTAACAATAGTAGACATGATTTTGTGCCAAAAATTGCCACTTGAAAGCGGGCATTAAAAATATTTCTTACTTTGCATGTGTGCTGCACTGTACAGCACACATCCAAAGTGGGAAAAGTGTTAAATCACTCTAAGCATAGTCTTTGTACTGGAATGGTTGAAATTCCCTGGCACTAATACCATGTTCCATCATGCTCCTCATTTCTTCATTCTAGCTAACGCTGCATAGTTCTCTGTGCAACAGGCTTCTGATCTCCACTAAGAGATCAGGAAATGCCCAAACTGATATCCATTTTAACACTGATGACTTTTGTCCTCATGACCAGGTTATAGCAATGACATGACCCACAGTTAATGGAAGTCGATATACAGTAATAGGACACATGGTTTTTCCTGTGGTACAATGGGAGGTTTTAGAATTACTTTTCCTGTGTTAATTTATGCAGTTTGGCATTACCGGACCCATCAATCCACCCCAAATGTAGATGGTGAGTGCAAGGTACTGTTTGGACACGAAGGATGGATTGATGATTCTGTGGCATGTATGGAGCCAGTAGACAGTGCCTAATTTGTAAAAGAATAAGGTCCAGATTTAAGAAAAGTGGTGCTTCATGTCATAAAGCGCCACTTTACTTGCCACCCATTGCGATCCATTAACTCCACCATGTGTGCGCCATATTTAACATACGCACACCATGGCACAGGTTAGGGACAATAGCGTCATAATTTTTGATGCTATTGTTGTAGTTTGTAGGATTAGTGCCAAAAATGTTGGCTCCAATCCTGCAATGTACAAATAGGCCCATTATAAATAATGGTGTTCCTCCTTTTAACACCTGCTCTGTGCAGGCATTAAGAATGTCATTAAAAATGGTGCAGTGGAATCTCATAGATTCCACTGCACCATTTCTGTGGGCCCGCTAACGGGGGAATTCCCCCTTTGCATACATTATGCCTGGTGCAGGCATAATGTGGCGCAAGTGTTTACAAAGTGGCGCAAAGCGTGCATTGCGCCAGTTTGTAAATATAGCGCAGCGTTTTTGCCACTATCTCCACATTAGCATACAAAAATGATGCTAATGTGGCGATAGTTGGCGCTAGGACCTTCATAAATTTGAGCTTAAGTGCTGAGAACCAAACCTTTTTCAGGAGCCTGCTGGCACTGTGGTCGAACGTTGCCAAATCACAAGGCTATCTAGCTTTGATTTAATTTCATGCCTCTTTCGACCACCACTATGCTCTCTACCCCTGAATCTTATTGACATCCTGTTCAATGCTGGTTTAAACGAGCTTGCAATTTATGTGTACTGACACAACGAAATGTATGATGTGTTCAGGATCATACAGGTTTTTTCCAAAGTGAGGGAGCCAAGATTGGAAGTCATCTTATGGTTTCTCAGACAACCAATGAGCCAGCAGCCTCTATGTCCACTTGGAACAGGTCATCCAGCTCATGAAGACATGGTGAGCACTAGTGAGATTTCGAAAGTGCCTTTGAAATGCAATAACGTGTGTTTCAATATAGGATTTGCGAACACTGTCTGCTATATATTAGCACCGTAAATATCAGGGAGCAGATTACACTCTCCAGAGGTAGTGCAGTGCACATCGAATAAGATGCAAAAAAGACACAATCCAGTGCAAAAATTAAATTTTTGCACCACTCATGCAGTGGGAATTCAATTTTTATACCATATTTTCAGTGTACCAGTTGTCTTGCATTAAGTTTAACGACCTCAGATGTTGGTATTACCAGAGTCCACACTTTTTATTTTCTACATTTTTGGAAGGATTAATGGCAAATCAGTCCTACTGCAACTCAGGTCTGTGTCCTGAAGATTACATGTAGACTGCATCAGTGAATGCTCTAATGCTCTATTCTATTTTACACCCCATTGTGAAAATACTTTGGGCCAGATTTATGAAAAGTGGTGCTGCACCTAGTGCAGCGCCACTTTTCTTGTGCCCTTAGCACTCCCCCCAACGCCACCATGTGTGTGACGTATTTAAAATAAGGCATACCATAGTGGTATTTAGAGAACTAGCGTCATAATCTTTGATGCTAGTTAGGCGCTTTGCAGGATTAGCGTCAAAAATCCCGACGCTAATCCTGCAAAGCACCCAGAGGTCCATTGAAAACAATGGGAGCCTCTTTCCAATAAAAATGACGCAAAGAAATCTCTTAGATTTTTTTGCGGCATTTTTTCTGCCCCCCCCAACAGGGGGAACACCCCCTTGCACACATTATGTCTGACGCAGGTATAATGTGGCGCAAGGGTTAGCAAAGTAGCTAATGCAAGCATTGCGCCACATTGTAAATATGGTGCAGGGTTTTTGGCAATCTAATCCTCATTAGCATAAAAAAATGACGTTAATATGTAGTTACTTGGCGCTAGGCCTCCTTAAATCGGGGCCTTTGTATCAGTCATTCCAGTCGTTTATCAAGGATGTCAAGAGCCTAATGCAATGGAGGAAAACCGTCCTCCACTTCCACTTTAGGTAGTGAAAATCACCATAAGTATGTTGACAAGGGCCTCTATGAACCCTGGACCCTAGTCCCTCTGCAGTTGCTACCCCATTCATTGCTATGACCCTGAGACATTCTTATCTGAATGAGTTGACATTCGGTAGAAATATCCCGCCTCAAGTGAAGGCCTCACCTGCAGCAAGGCTGACAGATTGTACAGAGGAGAGGGGCACTTAGGGGCATATTTATACTCCATTTGCGCCGGAATTGCGTCGTTTTTTTTTACACAATTCCGACGCAAAACTAACTCCATATTTATACTTTGGCGTTAGACGCGTCTAGCGCCAAAGTCCATGGAGTTTGCGTCATTTTTTAGCGTGGACACCTACTTTGCGTTAATTATATGCAAAGCAGGCGTTCCCGTCTAAAAAATCGACTCCGAAGCATGTGCGTCGGATTTATACTCCCGGGCAAAATTCACGCCCGGGAGTGGGCGGGTCAAAATAAATGACGTACGGCCGCTTTTGCGCCGTTTTTTAGCGTTTAGCGTTTTTTAGCGCCTGCAAAATTTTGCAGGCGTTAAGGGACCTGTGGGCTCTGAAGGAGCCCAGAGGTGCCCTCCCATGCCCCCAGGGACACCCCCTGTCACCCTTGCCCACCCCAGGAGGACACCCAAGGCTGGAGAGACCCATCCCAGGGACATTAAGGTAAGTTCAGGTAAGTGTTTTTTTTAAATTTTTTTTGTGGCATAGGGGGGCCTGATTTGTGCCCCCCTACATGCCACTATGCCCAATGACCATGCCCAGGGGACAGAAGTCCCCTGGGCATGGTCATTGGGCAAGGGGGCATGACTCCTGTCTTTGCTAAGACAGGAGTCATTTCTATGGGGGTTGGGAGTGAAAAAAAATGGCGCAAATCGGGTTGAGGCGAAAAAATTGCCTCAACCTGACTTGCCCCATTTCTTGACGCCCAAGCCCCATATCCCCCTACGCCGGCGCTGCCTGGTGTACGTTGTTTTTTTTAACGCACACCAGACGGCGCCGGCGGCTAACGTCATTCAATAAATACGGCGCCCGCATGGCGCTTCAGAATGGCGTTAGCCGGCGCTAATTTTTTTGACGCAAAACTGCGTTAGCGCAGTTTTGCGTCAAAAAGTATAAATATGGGCCTTAAAGTATTATGAGGGATTCACATAAAGAAATACACTCTATTCAAGCACAAAGTATCACTTAGGTCTCTACATCAAATTATTATTTATTTCAGCAGGCATGCAACTCCAAATGCAGTGCACGGCAGGGTTGGCATAGTCACATATAGTAAAAAAAATTATTTTATGTTAACAAATCTAGGAATTCACTTAAAAAACAAAGTTTAAAGTGACATTTCAGTTAGGTTTGGTTATCGTATCTTACTTTTAAAAACATCATGTTAAAGTGGCATTATAGTTAGGTGAAAATGTCAGTTAAAAGGTAACACGTTCAACCAAATATAGTTAACTGAAGAAACGAATATGCATGTCCTATCCATGCATTGCTTATGATCTCCCATATTACTTCACTCCTTTAAATTTTTCTATGACATCATTGATAGCATCACTGAGGTCGTCCGAAATGACATAATTAACGACAACACTGTGCAATAAAGTCCAAATTACAAAAATTGACATTTCCCCTTGCCCATTAAAAAAATAACTAAATTTAATTACTCACAGGGAAGCTCCCTTAAACAGTGCATGGCTCAAAGGGTCTCACTAAATGAAGCTCAAAGCACCTTGAGCACTTCTGTTGGTTGGAGCAATATCCCCCTGTATTTCTACACTTGTTAATTCTGAGTCTGGAATGTTAAAGTGTGCTTCACTGGGTGCAACTCAGACGACTCTGGGCACAGGAATAACCTGACCCCAGCCCTTCCTTCTCCTGCCATAAGGGGGATCAGAGAACTCTCCCAAGGACTGAACTGCTGTGTCTTCACCATGGCCTCTCTACCCATCTCCAATCCATTTGCCTCATCTAATATAATTTCCCAACTGCTCAAATCCGGGTTAAATGGCAGTGCTAAAGGACGCCTTATTGGTCCCAGAGTCGTGAATGACATGCAAAAAACATTCCAGGTTCACATGACTCTCCATTCCGAGGTCAATAATTTGTAATGCCCATCATTTGGCTAGAAATACCAGTCAAGGGATTCCGGCGCAAGCATCCCCACACCAAATGACAGGGTACTCGTAGTGAGACCCAAAGTATAGAACTATCAAAGTTGTATGACACATTAAGCAATCAGTAGAACAGTGGTGCGTAATTGATTACGTGAAGAATGTAATGCAGCAATCTTGAATTTGACAAACCTACAGTTCACCTGCAGCGTGTCGCAATCACGCTTGTTTAAGGGTATCTTTACATGTGCTAAAAGCGAGGCTATTGAAGAGCGATGTCAGTAACACAATGCTTGCTGTTCAAGGGGTGGCTGGAACATAAGCCATGTTCAAGTGATTGCTTGACATAACTACAGTTGGCAAGCCCTGCATTTATGTTATCCATTCTTCTACTTGATTTGGTTATGAGTTGTACCAGAATTGGGGTTATGACAGGGACAACTGCCAAAAGGCACAGGGGATGTTTTCTTACCAACTGGAAATGTCACTATAGCAGCCTTTTTTTTAAAGCTCTGGAATTTGTGAAGCGGGCAAAACTAAAGAAAAATCTGAAAGTTGTGAATCAGGCGAATTTAGTGTGCCTTCTACCTCCAGGTCATAAAGGACACTGATTCCAGTCCTAGACGTTTGTGTGATAGCCTATTACATTCTGGGTGTTGTTGTCTTATTTTGCTTCGGTTGAACTAACTAGACTAACACAACTTAAATCAAAGATTTGTATGTGAAAATTTCAGGATTGGATACAGTGTCCGTATTGACCAGAGGGATTTGGGCAGCCTAGCTGACTTCTCTGCTTTACACTTTTTAAACCTGATTTGCAACAGAATATTGTAAGCAGATATGAAAAATGCACTATAATGAACTATATTACTGTGTTAATAAAACATTGTTCATACCAGAGATGCTATTTAATTTATTAGACTGACCAAAAAATAAGTGATGGTCACTTTTTAATAGTCTGAGCTTCAGTAAAACACTTAGGGGGTCATTACAACATTGGCGGTAAAAGGCGCTTACCGCCGTGCAGAAGACCGCCAATACACCGCCGCTGCGGCGGAATTCCGCCACAGCTATTATGACACACATCTCGGAAACCGCCGAAATTCAGACTCCCACACAAGTCCGCCACACCAAAGGTCAGTGATAAACTGGCAATAACAAAACCTCCACCTCCACGCCAACAGAAACACGCCCATGCTATTACGACCCACGAATCCACGCGGCGGTCTTTCAACCGCGGTATTCCATTGGTGGTACACACCGCCACGCTCAAAATACACACACATCTCCAAAACACCGCCACATTGGACAATTCGAAATACACACACCTGACACACATACAAACAACACTCCCACACACCCAACGCAATATAAAACACACACCCACAACACCCACAAACCCCTACGACCAAAAATTTATCACGAAGGCCAGAGACACAGCACAGATCAGACAATCCCACCACACAGAGGCAAACAACACCATCACCAACACAACATCCATGCACAAAACACCACGACACATCACCACACACATCAACACTCACACCACCCCACACATCACACACACCACCCCTTGGCACGCCAAAGACACCTCCGCTTTTCCGAGGAGGAACTCCGGGTCATGGTGGAGGAAATTGTCCAGGTAGAGCCACAGCTATTTGGCTCACAGGTACAGCACACATCAATAGCCAGGAAGATGGAGCTATGGCGAAGAATAGTGGACAGGGTCAACGCTGTGGGACAGCACCCAAGAAATAGGGAGGATATCAGGAAGAGGTGAAACGACCCACAGGGGAAGGTGCGGTCAACGGTCTCCAGGCACAACATCGCGGTTCAGCGGACTGGCGGCGGACCCCCACCTCCTCCCCCACAACTAACAACATGGGAGGAGCAAGTCTTGACCATCATGCATCCAGAGGGCCTCGGAGGAATCGGTGGAGGATGGGACACTGGTAAGTTAAATCTTAACTAACATATCCCCCACCCTACCTGCATGCTATCACACACCCCCACCCTCACACCCTCCCCTATCGCCCCAAATCCTCACTAATGTACTAATAACACAAAATACACATCCCAACACCAAGCCCTGCATGACACAATGAAGCATGGACACCTATCACCTAAGCATGCCCAATGCACATACCCAGAACAACCCCCTAACCATCATCACACAAGCCCCCACACAGGAATGCTAGCACTGGGGAACACGGTCACCCACCCATTGCACACCATGACACACACACATGCAATAATCATGCTCTTATGCCCCTGCAGGAACAGGAAGGACCGTCACCACACCAGAGCGTCCAGACAACACCACTCCACCCCCAGAAGAGGCCCACAGTGACGATAGCAGCTCTGCCCTTCTGGAGCCCGATGACCAGCCCGGACCATCGTGGGCCTCAGGACAGTCGGTTCCCCTCGCACAGGCACAGCCCAACACTGACCTTCCACCCTCTGGTAACACCAGCACAGCACCCACCCAGCGGGCCCAAACCTCCCTACCCAGGACAGGTCAATCAGCGGTGTGTCCACCACTACAGGGAACCCAGGCTAACCCACCACCCCAACAACAACAGGGACCTGGGGGCAGTGGTAGTGGGCACACGGTCCAGGGGACGGAGGCACAGGAACACAGGGGAACTGGGAGGGCTGCTGTGCGACAGGGGGCGGACAGGCCAAGGGAACCCACGAGGCCCTCACCTCCATCATGGGAGCATACCACCACTCCCAGGAGGCGATGGCCACGGTCCTAGTCAAGTTTCAGGAGACCCAGCGCCTGCAGGAGGACCAGTATTTGGGGTTCAGGGAGGAGCTCAGGACCATCAGCTCCGCCCTGGGCACCATCGTAGGGGTGCTGAAGGACATACAGCAGACCCTGAGGGACACCGTGGCACTCCAAGGGGCCCCTGACACTAGCCAGGACGATGAACTGCCCACCACCTCTGCCGGCGCTAGTGGACAGGACGCCCCGCCACAGGACCACCACACCAGCACCCCAGCCCCTGCAGATGGACAACCACCCGCAAGCGGTCCCTGAGATCCAGGAATAGGACAGAACAAGATGGCAAGACCCCTGCCAGGAAATGAGACCACCCTGATTGTCCCCCCACTGCCCCACTTTGTTACCCTGTCCATACTTGAACTTCCCCAGCTCCTCTTCCTATGCCCAGATGGGCAGTGCACCTGTGAGACTAATAGACTGGACTGTGCCATGGACATTGCTCCGCCATCACCCATCACCACGTAACAACCCCCTCCCAATTCTGAGCACTGCAATAAACACCCTTGAAACACAAAACAATCTGGAGTCAATCTATGATTTGTTAAAATGTAATATCAATCACAGTGTGAAAATGCGTTGTGAGATGTAAAAGCAACATACCAATGTCACACATCAAAAGTCCTTGAAGGATGCAAGTAGATGATACACGTTGGCAACCACACCTGTGAAACCGTAATGGAAAGAAACAACTCCATTACCAAATAATCCCAAGTAATTACACACAGGATAGAGGAAGATGTGTGACAGTGAATGTAATGTAAAATCTGAAAATGTTCTCACCTGTGTGTCACTGTAAATATTGCTGTATGACTGACTCCCTGTTGTCGTTGTCTTCTTCCTCAGCTTCCTCCTCATCACTGTCCCCAGGCTCCACAGGCTCCACAGCTGCTGCAACACCGTCATCTGGACCATCCTCCTGCAGAAAAGGCACCTGGCGTCGTAAAGCCAAATTATGAAGCATCGAGCAGGCGATGATGATCTGGCACACCTTCTTTAGTGAGTAGAATAGGGAACAACCTGTCATATGGAGGCACCTGAACCTGGCCTTAAGGAGGCCGAAGGTGCGTTCGATCACCCTCCTAGTCCGCCCATGGGCCTCATTGTAGCGTTCCTCTGCCCTGGTCCTGGGATTCCTCACTGGGGTCAGTAGCCAGGAAAGGTTGGGGTAACCAGAGTCCCCTAATAGGCATACATGGTGCCTCTGGTGTTGACCCATCAAATCAGGGATGCAGCTATTATGCAGGATGTAGGCATCATGCACAGAGCCAGGGAACATAGCATTAACCTGGGAGATGTACTGGTCTGCCAAACATACCATCTGTACATTCATAGAATGATAACTCTTCCTGTTTCTGTACACCTGTTCACTCCTGTGGGGGGGGACCAGAGCTACATGGGTCCCATCAATGGCACCTATGACGTTGGGGATATGTCGAAGGGCATAGAAGTCACCTTTACCTGTAGGCAAATCCTCCACCTCAGGGAAAATGATGTATCTCCTTACGTGTTTCAGCAGGGCAGACAACACTCTGGACAAGACGTTGGAAAACATAGGCTGGGACATCCCTGATGCCATGGCCACTGTTGTCTGAAAAGAGCCACTTGCAAGGAAATGGAGCACTGACAGCACCTGCACGTCAGGGGGGATTCCAGTGGGATGGCGGATTGGTGACATCAGGTCTGGCTCCAACTGGGTACATAGTTCCTGGATTGTGGCACGGTCAAACCTGTAGGTGACGATGACATGTCGCTCTTCCATTGTCAACAGGTCCACCAGCGGTCGGTACACCGGAGGATTCCGCCATCTTCTCACATGTCCCAGCTGACGGCGCCTATGAAGGACAAGAGCGACGATAAAGTCAATTTTCATCCAGGTATGTACCCACAGTTACACAGAAAACGACACCACACACAAAACCCTTCCTGTATGTGTGTTGAGTGTAGGCCTAGCTATGTGTGACGCAGAATCAAATGAAGCCACGTGGGCCCCTGAAATGGCGGCTGCCTGACCTTTACACTGGGACAATGGGATTGTGGGGTAACTGCGCTGGCGTTGCACACCGTCGCAGTAGGCGGTCGTAGACCGCGGCGCAATGCTGCATTGGTTCACATAGGACCCTATGGATCCCAGGACCCAATGAAAAGGTGCGCCGGCGGTGATGATACGTTCCGCCGCGGACGTCACAGCCATTTTCTATCTGTTCAATCACTAGATACCTGACCTTCGACAGGAGAGGACCTACACTGTAAGTGCTGCTGTGACCTTGGTCTGGAAGCGACGATGGCTGCTGCGTCTGGGGAAAGGGCCCCTGCCTTCACTGCTCAGGAGTTGGAGAAGCTGGTAGACGGGGTCCTCCCCCAGTACGCGCTACTCTACGGTCCTCCAGACCAACAGGTTAGTACACATGGAGCACGTTGTATGGGCTAGGCCTGGGTGGAGAGGGCTGGGTGGAAGAGGGAAGGGGGCAGAGTTCAGGGAACATTAATGCATGTCAATGAATGGGCCACATGGCTAGAGTAGGGGGGGGGCACTCACATCGACGGTGCAGTTGGTAATTACTTCTCTTCTTCCCTTGTGCATGTCATGTAGGTGAGCGCCCACCAGAAGAGGGACATTTGGCGTGCCATCGCCAAGGATGTCCGGACCCTGGGGGCCCACCAGAGACGGGGCACCCACTGCCGTAAAAGATGGGAGGACATTCGCCGCTGCAGCAAGAAAACGGCGGAGGCTCAGCTGGGGATGGCCTCCCAACGTGGGAGGGGTGCCCGTCGCACTATGACCCCCCCTGATGTTCCGGATCCTGGCGGTGGCCTACCCGGAGTTGGATGGGCGCTTGAGGGCATCACAGCAGACACAAGGGGGTGAGTACAACCTCATTCTGCGGACTTTGCACGCAGTACAGGGGTCTGGGTGGGGGAGGAGGGCTGTGGGTGTACCTAGGCCAGCCAGAAATGCGTTGACTAGGCCCCTCTGTAATGCAGCCCATGTGGCACTCTACCCCACCTCAGTACAGTGTCAAGTACAGGTATAGTTGCCCCTGTGGCATCCATGTGTGCAGATGTCCACCATAGCGATGTAGGCCATATCCCAGGAATGGCATATGCAGAGGCCAGGAGCACGGCGCAATGCAGGGGGGCTGCTGTGTCTGTCTTGTCCGCCAACGGTAGCGGTATGCCATGCACTCAACCTGTTCTTCTTCTGTCTTTCCCCCCCCTTTTTGTGCTCTCCCTGTTCTTTTGTGCATCAGCATCATCAGGCAGAGGTACAGTGGCACCGGAGCATGAGGGAGCTGCATCCCACATGGCCATGGAGGGCCACACCACGGACTCAGAATGCACCGGTGGGACGGAGGGCGAGGGGAGATTCACGTCGACCACCGGATCACCAAGCAGCGACACGGACTCGTCCGCCGATGGGGGCTCCCTTGTGGTGGCGGCACCATCTGTGTGCCCCACTTCTACAGGTACAGCCGCCACCTCCCCTACCAGCACCGCCCTCCCAGCAGCCCCTCAGCGTTCGCCCTGTGCCCGCTCACCCAGGAGGGTGGGCATCACCTTCGCCCCAGGCACCTCAGGCCCTGCCCCAGTCACCCCTGCTGCCCTCAGTGAGGAGGCCATTGACCTCCTCAGGTCACTCACTGTTGGGCAGTCTACCATTGTGAATGCCATCCAGGGTGTAGAACGAGAGTTGCAACACAGTAATGCATTCCTGGAGGGCATTCATTCTGGTCAGGCTGTCCTTCAGCGAACCCTGCAATCTCTGGCCTCAGCACTGATGGCAGCCATTGTCCCTGTGTCTAGCCTCCCTCCTCCAACCTCCTCCACCCAGACCCAATCCCCTGTACCCCTGCCCATCCCAAGCACACCTACAGACCAGCATGCACACAAGTCAGCACACACAAGTAGCTCAAGCAAACATAGGCACCACACAACCCACAGGCACTCACGCAAGCCTCACCCACATACAAAAACAGCAACATCCACTGCCTCCACTGTGTCCCCCTCCTCCTCTTCTCCCTCCTCCCTCCCAGTCTCGTCTACACACACACCTGCATGCACCACATCTACAGGCACCAGGAATCGCACCAGGACACCCAGCACCACAATCCGCTCACCTGCACTCACCACCTCCACTGCCATTTACACGTCCCCTGTGTCCTCTCCCAGTGTGTCTGTGACACCCCCTATTTTTGAAAGGCCCATCTGCCCCCAAGTGGGGCAGAAAGCCCACCAGAGACCAGGGAAGATTTTTTTCAAAAGAAGAGTTTGGGGGTATGGCCTTTCCCGACACCCCAAATAAATGGGGCCAAAGTTGCTCTGCCCACCAGTGGGAAGATGGGGAAATTACTCCTGATCCACATCCCGGGGGGCAGTAAATCTACTAGATGGCATTGAATTACAAATATATATATATATATATATAGTGGGGTGCTTGCTACCAACCAGTAGGGGCCTGGTTATGCCCCCACCCCAACTGAAGGGGGTACCAGTCTTTAAGCTCTTCCCCCGCACACAAAAACATTTTATCCCACGGCAAGCAAGAAGACATTTGATTATTTTGGGTTTTGGTTTCAAATTTGGCCATGAGAGCTTGGTATCTCTCAAAATCGTCCCACTTGGAATGGTGAGGGCTGCACTTTTTTGACTTTGGGATGCTGCCATGTCAAAAAATCCACAAGACCCAGACACATCTGAAAACTAAGCATCTGGTTGATTCCAGGGTGGTCTGCTTCACATGCATCCCCTACCATTTTCTTACCCACAATGCCCTGCAAACCTACAACTTTGCTGAAAATCACACATTTTTCCCACATTTCTGTGATGGAACCTTCCGGAATCTGCAGGAAGCCACAATATTCCTACCACCCAACATTGTCCCATCTATACGGATACAAATTCTGCTGCACTTGTCAGCCTAAAATGTTTTTTTTCAAACTGCCCTTTTGGACCCGCTTTGGTTCCCCCTCAATTTCGACATGTTTTTGGCTCTTGGCTCTTGGCCCACCTACACAAGTGAGGTATAATTTTTACTTGGAGACTGAGAGGAACATTGGGTGGTAGGAAGTTTGTCCGGGTGTGGTGTTCCCACACGGAAATGTGGGAAAAAAGTGGTTTTTTTTGCTAAATTTGATGTTTGCTGAGGATTCTGGGTAAGAAATCATAGGGGGATTCACAAAAGTCACACCTCCCTGGACTTCCTCGGGTGTCTAGTTTTCAGAAATGTCTGGGTTTGGTAGGTTTCACTGAATGGCTGCTGAGCCCAGGACCAAAAACGCAGGTTGCCCCCCCCCAAAAAAACAGGTAGTTTTGTATTTGATCATTTTGATGTGTCCAGATAGTGTTTTGGGGCATTTCCTGTTGCGGGCACTAGGCCTACCCACACAAGTGAGGTATAACTTTTATCGGGAGACTTGGGGGAACGCGGGGTGGAAGTAAATTTGTGGCTCCAACCACTTTCTGTCACTGAAATATGAGGAGAAAATGATTTTTTAGCCAAATTTTGAGGTTTGCAAGGGGTTCTGAGTAACAAAACCTTGTGACCTCATCTTGGATTCCCCTAGGTGTCTAGTTTTCAAAAATGCACTGGTTTGGTAGGTTTCCCTAGGTGCCGGCTGAGCTAGAGGCCAAAATCCACAGCTAGGCACTTTGCAAAAAACACATCAGATTTCAATGTAAAAATGTGATGTGTCCATGTTGCGTTTCCTGTCGCGAGCATTAGGCCTACCCACGCATCTGAGGTACCATTTTTATTGGGAGACTTGGGGGAACACAGAATAGAAAAACAAGTGTTATTGCTCCTTGTCTTTGTCTTCATTTTTGCCTTCCAAATGTAAGACAGTTGCAAAATGTGATATGTCCATGTTGTGTTTTGGGGTATTCCCTGTCACGGGCGCTAAGCCTACCCACACAAGTGAGGTACCATTTTTATCGGGAGACTTGGGAGAATGCTGGGTGGAAGGAAATTTGTGGCTTCTCTCAGATTCCAGAACTTTCTGTCACCGAAATGAGAGGAAAAAGTGTTTTTTTGGTTAAATTTTGAGGTTTGTCAAGGATTCTGGGTAATAGAACCTGGTCATACCCCACAAGTCACCCCATCTTGGATTCCCCTAGGTGTCTAGTTTTAAAAAATGCGCAGGTTTGCTAGGTTTCCCTAGGTGCCGGCTGAGCTAGAGGCCAAAACCTACAGCTAGGCACTTTGCAAAAAACACATCAGATTTCAATGTAAAAATGTGATGTGTCCATGTTGCGTTTCCTGTCACGAGCATCAGGCCTACCACGCAAGTGAGGTACCATTTTTATTGGGACACTTGGGGGAACACAGAATAGAAAAACAAGTGTCATTTCCCCTTGTCTTTTTCTTCATTTTTTCCTTCCAAATGTAAGACAGTGTGTAAAAAAGACGTGTAATTGAGAAATGCCCTGTAATTAACATGCTAGAATGGGCACCCCGGAATTCTGAGATGTGCAAATAACCACTGCTTCTCAACACCTTATCTTGTGCCCATTTTGGAAATACAAAGGTTTTCTTGATACTTATCTTTCACTCTTTATATTTCAGCAAATGAATTGCTGTATACCCGGTATAGAATGAAAACCCATTGCAAGGTGCAGGTCATTCATTGGCTCTAGGGTTCTTGATGAACCTACAAGTCCTATATATCCCCGCAACCAGAAGAGTCCAGCAGACGTAACGGCATATTGCTTTAAGAAATCTGACATTGCAGGAAAAAGTTACAGAGTAAAACATTGAGAAAAATTGTTGTTTTTTTCAGCTGTTATTTTCTGTAGGAAACTCTTGTAGGATCTACACAAATGACCCCTTGCTGAATTCAGAATTTTGTTTACTTTACAGAAATGTTTAGTTTTCTGGGACCCAGCATTGGTTTCACACCCATTTCTGTCACTAAGTGGAAGGAGGCTAAAAGCACAAACAATAGTAAAAATGGGGTATGTCCCAGTAAAATGCCAAAATTGTGTTCAAAAATGGGGTTTCCCGATTCAAGTCTGCCTGTTCCTGAAAGCTGGGAAGATGGTGATTTTATCACCGCAAACCCTTTGTTGATGCCATTCTCAGGGAAAAAACCACGAGCCTTCTTCTGCAGCCTTTTTTTCCATTTTTTTTAAATAAACGAAATTTTTGCTGTATTTTGGCTAATTTCTTGGTCTCCTTCAGGGGTACCCACAAAGTCTGGGTACCTCTAGAATCCCTAGGATGGTGGAAAAAAGGACACAAATTTGGTGTGGGTAGCTTATGTGGACAAAAAGTTATGAGGGCCTAAGAGCGAACTGCCCCAAATAGCCAAAAAAAGGTTTGGCCCCTGAGGGGGGAAAAAGCCTGGCAGCACAGAGGTTAATATTATCCCTGTAAAGTATTTAAAGACTGTTAATGTCTAGTAAGAATTTACAGGCCTATTCCAAGTTTGCTTATCCATGATCTCATAAAATATTGAGGTAACTTTCCTTGCCTGACTGATCCAATATCGGCAGCCGCAATTACCCCTAATATGACCACAAACTAGATATATTGTTGCTCAGCATCTGGCCAGCTCCTGAGGCCTGAGGTCTCTTCCCTTGCACTCATGTCTGGCATGACATTAGGTATAAACCCATACACACACGTCCATCCCACCAAATTCAAGTCACACCTATCTTTGTTATTCACCTGCAACAGTTTTTCAAGTGCCACTGAACCACCTACCTTGCACTGACGTTGCACTGACATTATAGATAGGCTCATATTTTAAACGTACAAAACCTTAGAAATTCACCAGTCATAGTTAGAGTTATCTCAACTAACTATAACTTGTGCCCTAAGGTAACTATAACTCGTGCCCCCGGCATGCACAGTTTTTTTGGCAAAAGTTTTACTGAAACTATTACATTGATATTATCAATGATGTAATCAAAGGTGTCATAAGTGCCATCATTTGTGGGGAATTACCAGTGCATGGCGAAGGAGCATCCTCCATCCAATGAGAATAGCCCCACTGGCCCGTGGTCTCTGGGGTGGGGGAGCCAACCTCCCCTCCTGCTAATCCCGAAATAAATTTGTTTTTGTCCCAGGGTGGTGGTCCCCGATGCAGCGGGGGGCGCACGGCTCCCCCTCCAAATAAAGTGTAGCCACAGGGGGTGGCCGTCCCCGGGGCAGGGGGGGCACAAGGCCCCCTGCATTAATTAAATTGATAGCACCAGGGAGGCAGTGGTCTCCGGGGCTGTGTGGGAGGCCATCAGTCCTCCCACACTTACATCAAAACAACCCCAAAGGACATAAGTGGGGCAGAGTTGGGTGGTTATAAGGGCTTGGCTTGCGGCCTTGCAGCAGTTGTTTGATTAACATATAGTAATTAAAATTACTTTACCATACAAACAAACATAGAAATTCACTGAAAAAAAACAAAGGTTATAGGGACGGTATAGTTGGTTTCTGAATGCACTCATAGAAAACCATAGAAATTCACTGAAAACCAAATGTAAGGCTGACAGTTATAGTTAGGTAAAATGTAAACAAGCAGAACCATAGAACATGCCATGATGATGTAATTTAGGAGGGAATCAGCACTGCATGGCGAAGGAGAGAGTTATTGTAACTTTATGGCACAAGTTATGGTTACTTGAGATAATGAAAACTGGTGAATTTCAGTTTTGTTTGTTGTTGAAATTTCACCTAACTATAACTGTCACCTTTATCTTTGGGTTTTCAGTGAATTTCTAAGGTTGTTTTTTAATGTAAGTTACTATCAATACAAAAATGCAAGCTTGTTGGTTTTGTCAGTAAAGTTTTCAATAAAGCATTTATAGTACATAATGCAGCCATAAAACTAAACACAAGGAGTTCCTGCATACCCAAGATGAGGAGCTCCAGCCCTGGGAACACTTAAAAATATCAGTAAATTTCTGTCGGGTCATATTTTATAGACCCTTGGAAACATAGGGTTATTTTTTTACGTATTTGTGCAGGGCTTCCACACACCCTATATCCCCCTCCACAGTAATGAAAAAAGATGATAGTGGTGGGCACAACAGCAATAAGATGTATCTAAATTAGTCCATGAAGGACATTATGGGCCACTCCTTATTATTGGCCATCTGTTTATTGTTCACTTTTTCACTTTTTCAATTTTTTGTGGGTTCTTCCGTCTCTCCCCGAACACCCATAGATGTAATTTTTGTTGGGAGCCCTTCCATGGGACCCCACAGGAGGCAGCATTTTCATTTACAATACTGGGGGGCTGCAGTACCCTTCCAGGGCATCCAACAGCATATATAAAGTTGGGGGCTGCGCGGAGCCCCGAGGCCCTGGAAGCCTGCTAGCTACCCTGCCAGCACCCATTTTCAGTGCTAGTGGGAGCTAGGATTGTTCTCAACCTGCTAAAGCAGCTTTTCTTTTACTCTTGCTGGGCAGGAGCAATTCCTCCTCCCTTGACACGGAGAAACTTATGTGCTCCCACCTGGTAAGAACAGCTTTCTGTGGTGGGAACACATACAATATTTCCCTGGCCTTGTGAGCATGGGCAGGGAAATAACTGTGTCTGGGGGGAGGGGCGTAGAGTACCTGGGAAACCATGATTGAGTGAGCCTGAGGGGATATTGTCCCATTGGGCATACAAAGGCTCAAGGTCAAGGAGGGGTAGCTGCGAGCCCCCCTCCCCATTACTTAACTATCAGCCCCAGAGGATGAGGGCCCCAGGGTCTCATTGAGGCTTCGGGAGGAGGACTGCATGCCACCTGCCCCATTAATTAATTATTTCCCCAAGGGGTGGGTCCCTGGGCCTAATGAGGGCTTGTTGAGGGGGTGCACTCCCTTCTGAAAAGAAACAATGTGCTGTCTGCCCCAGGACCTGGCCCACCACGGGAGGGGGTACAGAAAGTGGGAGACCACTGCACTTTTTTTATCAGTGCCAGGATCTATGGTTCTTCTGGGGATCCACTGCGCTGATTTGAAAATAAAAGTAGTTTTTGGCATGAACAATCCAGGCCTGGGGGTGTAGGGTACCCTACCCAGTACTCCTATGTGTTTTTTACTTTGATGTAGGATAAGGGACTGAGGGGTCATTCTGACCCTGGCGGTCATTGACCGCCAGGGTCAACGACCGCGGGAGCACCGCCAACAGGCTGGCGATGCTCCCAAGGGCATTCTGACCGCGGCGGTATGGCCGCGGTCAGAAAGGGAAAACCGGCGGTGTCCCGCCGGTTTTCCGCTGCCCTGAGGAATCCTCCATGGCGGCGCAGCTTGCTGCGCTGCCATGGGGATTCCGACCCCCTCACCGCCATCCTGTTCCTGGCGGTTTTGACCGCCAGGAACAGGATGGCGGTGAGGGGTGTCGTGGGGCCCCTGGGGGCCCCTGCAGTGCCCATGCTAATGGCATGGGCACTGCAGGGGCCCCCGTAAGAGGGCCCCACTAAGATTTTCAGTGTCTGCCTTGCAGACACTGAAAATCGCGACGGGTGCAACTGCACCCGTCGCACCCTTCCCACTCCGCCAGCTCCATTCGGAGCCGGCTTCCTCGTGGGAAGGGGTTTCCCGCTGGGCTGGCAGGCGGCCTTCTGGCGGTCGCCCGCCAGCCCAGCGGGAAACACAGAATTACAGCAGCGGTCTTCTGACCGCGTAGCGGTATTCTGTTGGGGGAACTTTGGCGGGCGGCCTTTGCCGCCCGTCAAAGTTGGAATCACCCCCTGAGTCTCTGAGTCCTAAAGTAAATGCCACCAAACCTTTGTTGATGTGGTAGCAGCCAATTTGGTCAGCTCAGTGGATGCTCCAATATTAAAAGGAACTAATGGCATCATGTATGATGTTTCAATGTCAGCCAAGTGGGTAAATGTAAAATGGCATTACGTTGTACTGTACATACACAGACAGCAAAGGTGTAACACATGCCACATGAAGACTGCCAACACAGGTCCACAATGTTGTGTACCAAACTTGCTGTATATACCACAAAATGGCCCAATAGGCATTTGTTCCCAGTCTTGGCATTACTGAATAAGTGTCTACTAATATGAAAAAAAACTGGACCACTGTAACGTGTGATCAACAGAAATTTAACTAGTAAGATTGGAGCAAGTGTAACCAGTGAAAAAAACAAGTACAATTCCAAACAAAAAGGAAGAAGGAAAAATGTTATTTAATCAGATCTTAGCTGCTGTAGACCATCAAACACCCAGCTGCCTGACTCCCTGTCCACCATGTGTGCAGATAAAAAAACATTAGGAATCTATAGTTAAAAAGGTAGTAAATACACTCTCCCTACGGTGTGGTAATGTATCAAAATTAACAGTAGAAGGTTTAGCCCAAATGTAACCCAAATCTCAGTTTTGAGGCCCCTTGAAATCCTGGTTCTAACTGAATAATATATTTTGACTCCAATCTCCTTAGCAACACTTCACTCTCATGCCCCCTTATGTGGGACATAATTCTGTCTTTACCATAGGACATGACATGTTATGTTGCTATGTTATGTTACTGTGATTTGTATAGTGCATATACATCAGAAGGTTTCTTGGCACTGAGGTAACTAACATAGAGGTGGCTCAGCACATTAATTATAGGCTTGCTTGAAGAGCCATGTTTTTAACATCTATTTGCATTTCCCATAGTTGGGGATAGTCCTAATTTCTATAGCAGGGAGTTCTAGATGCGGGGACAATGACTGAATATCTTGATCCGTTCTTTTCTTATTGCATTGAGGAATCCCAGATAGTGTAAATGGGTAGATCTAAGATTTCTATTAGGAGTGTACCTTTGAATACAGGATTTTATAAAAGCTGGACTTTAAGGCCCATATTTATACAATTTTAGCACCGCATTTGCGTCATTAGTTGACACAAAAGCGGCGCAAACTTACAAAATATAATTGTATTCGGTAAGTTTGCGCTGCTTTGGCGCCAAATAATGACGCAAATACGGCACTAAAAAACTATAAATATGGGCCTAAATGTGGAGAGATATGAATACAATCCAACATGATTTGAAAGTGGATAACTGGGCATCTGGGAGCCAGTGGAGATCTTTCACTACTTGAGAAATGTGGCAATGTCTAGGAAGTCAGTAGATAAGCCGTGCTGCCTGGTTTTGAACCAGCTGAAGCCAACGAGTGAAGTAGTCGGGAAGCCCCGTATAAAGCTAATTAGCATAGTCTATTCTTGCCTTAACCAGAGCAATTATGACTTAGACCAGTGCTTCTTTAGTGAGAAATGTTCCTAATTTCATAATTCTGTGGAGTTGGAAGAGGCAGGAAGATATTACAGGACCAAATTGCGGTTTTGTGGAGAGTTCCTCATCAATGAGGACTCTGAGGCGTTTTACCAACTTCTTAGGATGAGAGGGAGTATCCATTGAAGTGGGCTAGAAAGAAGGACAAAGCTTGATTTTTGTGAAAACTATCTCTCGTGTATCAGGGTTTAGCTGTAGATGATTTCTGTTCATCCAATCCGGAATAAACATTGTGTCTTTAAAATACTTCTTGGAAACAGGGGTATTGTTAACTGTGAAGAGAAGCTACATATCATCTGCATAATTATATGTTTTGACCTTCATGGTTTTAGGAGATTGTACCAGAGGGTGAATGTATGGGTTGAAATGATGTGAAGAGAGGGATGAACATTGTTGCTTCCCACATTTCAGTTGTACTTTAGGAGAATTGAAGGGGGGGAGTCGAACAGACTGAGATCCATCATTTAAAAAATAGATGCTCCAGTTGATTGCAGAGTGCTGTAGCTCTGCGGCCTGGACACAGTCTACCAGAAGCTTATGGTTAACCTTGTCAAAGGAAGCTGAGAGATCAAGGAGCATGGGGACTTGAGTGATGCTGCTGTCTGCCTCCTCCTGCTTGTCACCCATGACCGAAAGGATAACTACTTCAATGGAATGGGCCGGGCCAAGGCCCGCTTGGCATGTGTCAAGAAAGTCTGAGTCCTCAATGAAGGAGCAGAGGTTACAAGCTACATGGGCCTCTGGTATTTTTAGCAACACACAAAAAGATGATGGCTGGAGTGTTGAAACTTTTCAAACACTCATCCCCACTCACAGATCTAGTTTTACTCCATTGTTAATTTGCTCACCATGTCACTCCACTTTGGACCCAGCCATATACAAATCAGTCTTGATCCTTCTCTCAATGGGAACAGTCCAGCCCGAACTACCAAGCCAGGTCCTCCATGGACCGGAAAAAAGCATCCTGTGCCTGGTTTTGTCAAAATCAGTTTATTTTGTGATGTTCCTCTAGTATTTTTGCCAGGTGGGGAAGTAGGGAAATCGGGCAATAGGTTTTTTAGTTCAAGGTGGTCCTCACCTACTGTCTTTTGTAAGGGAACTACAATTGCCCCCATTAAAGGAACTGGGGACCTTAACTTGGTTAAGGGACAGATTAATGAAGGATAACACTGGGTCAGTAAAAAATATGAATACGTTTTTTATTACCTTCGGGGGACAAGTTTTTATTGGGGGATCCGATTTAACTTTTATCATAGGTCCATTAGGCCCTTCTTATTGATATTGGGAAAAGGCGAGAGAATACATGTATTCTGTCTCCAGGTGCCATCATAATGTGCAGAGGACTGAAAGGAGTGCTTGTTTAAATTTTGCCAGTAAAAAAGTAATTCTATCAGGTTTTCAGAGTTCTGTGACAATTTGAATGTCTCTTTAGTCTTTCTGGAGGAGTCCAGAATTATACTGGTAAAGGAGATAGCTTTGGTGTACCAAATCAGCAGTTTGTAATCTTCAGGTTGTCTTAAATAGATCTCCTTGAGGTCAGGTAAATAATTATTCCTCCATTTGCATTCACAATGTCAAAGTTTCAATTTGGCTTCTTTCAGCTCTTCTGAGAAACATTTAGTGATGTCATGTTGTCTAATCTGTTTGGTTTTATGACGGGAAGCATGTGTGTTTCTGACCGCTTCCTCATAGCGGTCTATAGCTTCCGTAGGTGTTGGAAGGATTTTTTCCAACGAATTGCAAATTGACTTGAGGTCAGCTCAGGACCAACTCTTGGATAGGGTGCCAGGACAAGTGGGGGGTTTATAGGTGGTAAGATCTGAGAGAAAATTGAATCAGATGATGATCAAACGACACACATGGGGTATTTGTGGGGTATTTGTCAGGGTTCTTGTGGGAAGGTTAGTGGTCCAGACTTGGTTCAGGGTGTGGCTTTTAAAATGCATGAAATACCTGCTGTTCTACAATTAGAGTGTTGAGGGTGTCAATAAAGTTGGCCCCTTCCTGCCTAACATTTTAATCATTTGCTCATTAATTGAAATTGCCTATTAGCAGTATATTGGCTTGATCAATGATCAGAGGAGAGATTGACTCCACTAGGAGCTGTGGACGTTTTGCACATAACTTGGTGGTCTGTACAGGAGAGCACACGTAAAGGAGGTAGTGGGGGAATCAAGTTTAATCTCAAGATTTATAACCAATGTGAGGTTAAATGAAGTCAGTTTAGTAAATTTGTTGCTCACTCCTCCCTTCAGTGTTGGTGCTGCAACTGGATAGTGACAATCATTGTGTCTAATTGCCCTTTGATCTTTCAGTATTCTCTTCTTGACTGGGTGTATGGTGCTACCAATATATGTTGCTTGCCCTAAGGGCACGGTAACATGTAAATCACATAGTTGGAATCGCAAGAGATGTATTTGCTGATATACCTAAGTTATTTGGCCCTGGTTAATATAGGTCAATGTATTGAAGGTGTTCTTGCAGGTTCTCCAATTGTTGCATTTGTAAAAGCCTGTGATTATATGTCCGGTATCACCATGGATGGTAGTGATCAAATGTTTCATGAGGTTTTTCTCAAACAACTACTATGTCTATATGTTATGCTGATGTGATGCTTAATGTATTGTCATTAAAAAATAATTTTAAAATTTTCCAAAATATGCCAATATTTCTACTAAAAGTAGTAATAAACCTAGGGACATGTTTATTAAAAAATCACGCTGCACAGCAAGTCACCTTGCTTGGGTGCTTGATAGGGAAAGGGCAGGAATGCACTGTACTTAACATTGTAGGGCACATTCCTGTCTTTTTCCAGCGCTGGTGCACAATGTGCTGCCTTGTGCCAACACAGGCACCCTTTCAGCCTGGTACAAGGGTGCCTGTATTGTAAGGATTTTTTTGTGCAGGAAGGGGCACCTTCCTGCACAAAACCAATTCTGAGAGGCATTGTCCTCTTTCTATGGGTGCTGCAGAATGCAGCACACATAGAAAGAGGAACTAGCAAGAAAAAATAAAGATATTTCTTCTCGTTATGCCTCGCATGGGGGGGCATAGCATTTTGATTTTGAAGTTTGGGAATATGCAAAATCCATGGGTACATGCATGGAAACACCCACTCTCCACCCATGGAACACCTTCCCATGGCAGACTAATGCAACACAGTGATTTGCGCTGTGTTCTGTTACAATAGATTTATCAAGCCATGCAAGGCCACACAAGACGACCTTGTGTGGATTGATAAATCTAATTTAAGAGTTATATTGCTCTTTCGCCCCTTAGTCTCCAACTCAGACACTGATTTAGTAGGCTGTATAATCCTTGTCATATCAACTCAAAGCAGATTAGCAAATTTTGTGCCTTTGCTCCGACCAAAGGCAGTGCACAGTAGAAAGTTGGCTTCAGGGCCTACATCCAACCCCCTGTGTGTGGCCAATCCCAGTCTACCATGTCATTAGGCTATGTGCAATGAGGGTTTGGTGAGGGGTTGTTTCAGGACCCACCATCTGGCCAGGCCCTGCACCTAATCTCTTGGGTTAGTAAACCCTATTGCAGTACACAGCTTTCGCTCATGCAATGTGGCAGTTGACCACAGGTCCTGTATTGTGGTCAAGACTTGTGTCCAAACACCTTCTTGTGGCTACCCCCCTGCAGCGCTATACCTCCAGATTTAACTTTTTCAAACCTGTTCAGGACATAGGACAAAATCCTGTGTTCTATAATAGCAGTGAGACCATTTTAGTTCCAGTGGCAGCCAGCCGATCAGAACTTTCGGTCCAATGCAAACCAGCAGTGGTACTGGGAGACTGAGAAGGCTGATGAGAGAAAAACTCTTTTGGCCAAATTAAACCACTTAATTTCTTTTAAATTACAGTATGGTGGAAGTCCTGCAAGATCAGCTGTCCAGGTATACCTGTTTTTTTTAACCCTTTCACACCCTCTACAATCACCTCTTTCAATCCAAAATTCCAGGAAATAGCTGAATGAATTTGCACCAAATCAAAAACAAAAATACTTTCTGAGTAAAGATCTAGCTTTATGGCAAATTTTGTACAATTCCATTTTTCTGTAATGTTTCAAAAAATTTTCCATGGGGAATTCAGATGGGAAAGTGATGTTCTGGATCCCCCTTTTTCTCTGTTGCTGCATGACAGATCATCCCAAAACTTTCTAGGAAGGAGCTGAGGTGGACTGATTTTTTTTTGAGAAAAGTTTCTTGAACATTCGTCAAACTGCGAAAAAAGTTATTAGAAAAACAAAAAGCGATCTATCTATCTATCTATCTATCTATCTATCTATCTATCTATCTATCTATCTATCTATCTATCTATCTATCTATCTATCTATCTATCTATCTATCTATCTATCTGTCTGTCTATTTATCTATCTATCTATCTATCTATCTATCTATCTATCTATCTATCTATCTATCTATCTATCCATACACACGGGGAAGATAGAAGTAAGGTAAATGCACATATAAATGGTTTGATATTTGTTGAAAATAAGATGCTGCTAACGCGTAACTTTATGTTAACTTATTACACATTAGAACTCGTTTTAGGCCAATGAATCTTTCGACCCAGTTGAGAGACACCGTAGGACGAGATAGCTAATCAATATGTCGATCAATATATCAATAATGTCATCAATATTCACCACAATAATACATTTCACTTTAGTCAAAGTCATTAATCAAATTGGCGACGCAACCATGACCTTCCAGCCATGAATAACCACACCAGTTAATAGAATTGTTATGAGTTTTATTCCCTGTTAGTTACAATCTAAGATTAAGGGGGTCATTCTGACCCTGGCGGACAAAGACCGCCAGGGCCGCGAATGACGGAAGCACCGCCAACAGGCTGGCGGTGCTTCCTAGCCCATTCTGACCGCGGCGGTAAAGCCGCGGTCAGAAAACCGGGGCCGGCCGTTTCCCGTTGGTTTACCCCCGGCTGGGCGAATCCGCCAGGGCAGCGCTGCCCTGGGGATTCTGACCCCCTTCCCGCCAGCCTGTTTCTGGCGGTTTTCACCACCAGGAAGAGGCTGGCGGGAACGGGTGTCCTGGGGCCCCTGGGGGCCCCTGCACTGCCCATGCCACTGGCATGGGCAGTGCAGGGGTCCCCTAACAGGGCCCAGGGTGGCTTTTCACGGTCTGCTTAGCAGACAGTGAAAAGCGCGACGGGTGCAACTGCACCCGTCGCACCGCCGCAACACCGCCGGCTCCATTCGGAGCCGGCTCCCGTGTTGCGGCCCTCATTCCCGCTGGGCCGGCGGGCACAAACTTGCTTAGCGCCCGCCGGCCCAGCGGGAATGTCAGAATGCGGGAAGCGGTATTTTGGCCGCATGGCGGCCAAATGGCGCTTCCCGCCTGGCGGGCGGCAACCGCCGCCCGCCAGAGTTAGAATGAGGGCCTAAGTGCGTCAATCTCAAAGCCAAGAAACACAACAGCATAGTTACGATATGGCAACTTTGATACGGTTTCAATAAGGCAAAAATCATAAACATTAGAATATAACACGGCGTGAACATAGATCAGAATATAGTAGAGTATTGATATCACGTCAGTTCAACAAAGCATTGTCTCGGTCGTTTGTCTGTTTGCGTCAGTTTGATGAACACCTGTCCTAACCACTAATTAGCATTGGCATGTTGGGCTTCATGCAAAACAATTTAGAACACAAATTTGGAAAACATCTAGCTATGGTCCCTGTCAAAAGCAAGCAGTTGGTAACTAGAAAGGAAAAGCAAATAGACAAATGACAATTGCATTGTCATAGTTACCCTCCAAAGATTAGGTCAGCGCACAGGTTCAGTCTTCGTCCTCAGGACATCAGTCAAATCTTCATTAGTCAGGATCTAACTATGGGCGGAAAAGGAACACTTCCCTCATAAGGAGGAAAGTGAAAAGGACAGTCTGAGGGCAAGGATGATTTTTTTTAATAAGTCTCAAGTCACCGAACAGAGTGACAGAGTTTCTGGATAAAATTGATAGCATTCCCTACCTAATTCTAATGATCCCTCTGTGACATGAGTTTTTATCCCTTTTTTGTAGTACATTCCCCCAAAATTCTATTGGACATTTACTATACCCCACTATCTTTAACCTATCAAATTTAACATTTGGTAATCCCAATTGTCATCCCACATTAATTCGTGAGTTTTTGATTGGTCTTCATAATTGACGTCTTCAGAGGTGGCACATCCGGGGTTACTTCATTCGTTGCCACTTCCTTTAGGTCAGCAGATTCATAGTCCATCGGTCTAAGTGACCTTGTACGTTTCATTAATCTACATTTGTTTCAATTTACTCATACCTTTGAAACCAAGGCACTGAAGATGCGCTTGGGAACGGATTTTGTATAGTTACATTCATCTTCCAAGTTCTGAAGAAAAAGAACATTTGCAGGGTCATGGCCTTTTGCAAGACAGCACACTGAAAAAGCAGAAAATGCATTTAATGTGAGAGCTGGGCAGCTAATACCGCAGCTTACACTAACTTAAGGCCTATAAAGAGAGTTTCAATACAGATTCAACAATGCGAATGTTGATATAAGCTTAATTGATCATAACATAAACATTTCACTTGTCATTATTAGTTTGCGTATACATTGGTGGCCACTCTCCGTGGTCACAATTCGAGTGCGCGTTTAAGCAAATCGCTATTATTATAGTTTTCTATGCAGCATCATCACACATTATTAATATATAAACATTTCATTTTAATATAGGTTGTGTAGACTATGCTCTCTCAACGCCATATAGCACAATAGTGAGAAATGGGGTTTCTGGTTGGCTAGGGTATGCACTTATGCCAGGCAGAACCCACTCACTCTAGTCAGGGCGAGGGAGTTACCCACCCAAGATAACCCCTGCTCACCCCCTTGGTAGCTTGGCACGAGCAGTCAGGCCTATCCCAGAGGCAATGTGTAGAGCGATTCCACAAAAACACACAAAACATGTGACGCAGTGTCCTCACCACAAAGAAAACACAACACCAAGTTATATAAAAAAACTGTATTGTACACAACATCATTAGCCAAACACAACATGTCAGTAGTACCCTGCTACCCAGGCAGTTGTCAGAACAATACACAGTAGTATTACACTGCAAAAACCAGCAGTATTCACATACAACCCATAGGTTACTGGTTATCCTGCAACATAAGCAGTAGTCAGGTAAACATTACTAAAAGAATGCACATGCCATACTACCATTATGTATGTCCATAAAAGGAACATCAGAGAAAACATGGCAAGTCATGAATGCACACTGTAGCACTCACATTGAGCAAAGATGACCATAACATTAGGGTTGCACATATGTCATCAACAAGGTGGAAACAGTATCATGCAATGTAAAGGGGGACATTATATTATGCAAAAATGTCATCAGCTCATTAGGAATGCCCAGAACCCAGAAGCAGTCCTTGCCTGCTCACAGGGCAAGTTCCTGGGGCCACATAAAGGGAGCTGCAATGCTACTCCTGCGCTAAAGGAAGGCCAAAACTGGCTTTGCAGGGACAGGACCTCCGTCGAGGTTTCCCTCCTGCCCAGCAAGCCATCTGAATATGGGTGAAGGATGGGGGCGGCATGCACCCCCTCTGATTCTCTGGGAAGCCCACTCCCCCCACAGAAGCAATGCCAACAAGAGGTGCAAATTGCCCCAGGGGCCCTTAGGGGCCACAACAGGCCCTCATGGGGGCAGGGAAGCCCAGGAACGGAAAGTTCTTTTTGGAGCGTTCACGCTTCTCACGCCGTGACCGGGGGGACTTACCCTTGCCTCCCCACGTCCTGCTCCTCATCTGGGGGAACCGTGCACACCCTCTCTGCTGGGTCGGACCTCCGATGAGATTTCCTGGCCAGCCGACAGAAGGAGAGAGACTCCTGCAGGTTCTCGTGCCTTGGGGGACCACGCGTCACTCCCCGAGAGTGCTGCATCATCGTCTGGGGTGGCCTAGGGCTTCATGCACTTCAGGGAATAGAGAAAAGTGCTACGCTATAGCACAGGAGCCTTCCGATTTAGCGCTGGAAGCAAGTAGCTGCAGGGGGGCAGGGACCACAGCACCCAGCACCTGGGGATACCAGTGGAAGCACAGGGCAGCAGGGCCCCACAAGTAGGCCAGCACAAGGGGTTTGCAATCAGGCAGGCCCTCCTGGTGACCCAGCAGGTCACAGATCAGCACAACTGCAGTGGTTCAATGCGGTTCCTGGTGAGTCCCTCGAGCAGCATTCTGTGTCCAAAAGTGTCTCTTCTTGGAGGTGTCTCCAAACATGGGGAAAACCCCCTGTACTTATACCAAGTTTTGCACAACACTTATAAAGAAGGGGAGAAGAGGTTCCAACCAGTTACAACTGGTTCTAGGAGTGTCCCCTCTCTCCTGCAGCACAGCCTCAAGACATCAGTTGGGGGTAAAGGAGCCCTTTGTGTGAGGTTAGGGCACAGCCTTTACACATGGAGGTGTGCCCCGCTTCCCCTTCTCTCAGCCCAGGAAGACCATTCAATAATCAGGCACACCTCAGTGACACCTCCACCCTCCTTGTGTACAGGCTGTCTCAAAAGTATGCACAAAACCCAGCTGTTACTCTGCCCCAGACATAAATTTGAGTCAAACTGCAAAACACCAGTCATAAGCACAGATAAATGCTTGCTTTCTATAAGTGGCATTTCTATAATGGTAGTAAAAAATCCACCTACACCAGTAAGCAACATTTCTTACTACCATTACAACCATACCAAACATGCCACTGCTACCCCTCATAGATCAGACAATACCCCCTATACATAAGGTAGGGCATTTCAAATGTAATCCTATGAGTTATGCAGCACTCACAGCAGTGGTAATCCAAATATGTTGTTTGTCACTACCTGGACAGGCCACACAACCAGGCACATGTCCTGCCTAATACATACATAGCACCCTGCCCATAGGGCTAGCTAAAAGAACAAATGATGGACGGAATGCTGAACAATGTCAAACATTCACCCCCAGTACAGAGATCTGGGCCTAAATCCATCGTTTTTTTGCTGCCCATGCCATTCCAGTTTGGACCCAGCCATATGCAAATCAGTCTTGACCCTGTTCCCAAAGGGAACAGTCCAGCCCGAACTGCCAGGTCAGGTCTTCCCTGGACTGGAAACAAGCATCCTGGGACCGGTTTTGGGGTTTCACCCTCATCAGCCAGACTAGCTTGAATACAGTGGCATGGGAAGCACGGGACCAACGTCTGGGCATACCCTTCCCACTTAGGGCGACAAAAGCAAAAAGAACAAATGATGGACGGAATGCTGAACAATGTCAAACATTCTAGCTAAGGCCTACCTTAGGGGTGACCTTTCTGTAGTAAAAGGGGTTCCCGGGCTAATAAGTGAATTTAGATGCCAGGTCCCTGTGGCAGTAAACTGCTCATGCAGGCCCTTTGCTAGCAGACCTGAGACAGGTTTGAAAGGCTACTTCTGTGGGTAGTGCAAGCAGCCATGCAGGCCCACTAGTAGCATTCAATTTAAAGGCCCTGGGTCTGGAGATACCACTGTACAAGGGGCTTACAGGTAAATTAAGGGCCATATTTATACTTTTTGATGCAAACCAGCACCAACGCTGGTTTGCGTCAAGAATTTTACCGCTGGCTAACGCCATTCCAACACGCCAGGCGGGCGCCTTATTTATGGATTGACGGTATCCGGCGCTGTGGGCTCGTTAGAGTAAAAAAATGACTCTAACCGGGCAGTGCAGGCGTTGGGAAGAATGGGGGTTGTGCGTCAAAAAATGGTGCAAGTCAGGTTAGAGTAAAAAATCATGGCTCTAAGCGGACTTGCGACATTTTTTGACACACAACCCCCTTTGAAATGACTCTTGTCTTAGCAAAGCCAGGACTCATGCCCCCCTGCCCAATGGCCATGCCCAGGGGACTTTGCCTAGGGGACTTCTGTCCCCTGGGCATGGCCATTGGGCACAGTGGCATGTAGGGGGGCCCAAGTTAGGCCCCCCTATGCCACATAAAAAAAATACTTACCTGTACTTAACTGGGATGGGTCCCCCATCCATGGGTGTCTTCCACAGGTGGGTGAGTGTGGCAGGGGGTGTCCCTGGGGGCAGGGAAGGGCACCTTTGGACTGCTTCCATGGTCAGAGACCATGGAAATTAACCCACAGGTCCCTTAACGCCTGTCCTCACCCAGGCGTTAAAAAACAGCGCAAATCAGGCTGGGCGCCATTTTTTAAGGCCCGTCCCTCTTGTGCGTTTAAATGATGCAGGTGTATAAATAAGGAGCGCAGGCCTTAAAGTCATTTTTTGGACGGGAAAGCCTACCTTGCATGTCATTAACGCAAGGCGGTTTCACGTATCCAGAAAATGACGCACACTGCTGAATTTTGATGTTCGTCGGGTCAGGCGTCAAAGTATAAATATGGTGTTAGGTTTGCGCCGAATTTGCGTCAAAAATGTTGACGCAAATTTGGCGCAAATAGAGTATAAATATGCCCCTAAATGTGGCAATTAGGTGTAAGCCAATCATACCAACTTTAGAAGGGAGAGCACCTGCACTTTAACACTGATCAGCAGTAATAAAGAGTTCGGAGTCCTAGAGGCAACAACAAGGGGTCAGAAAAAATAGGAGGAAGAAGGCAGAACCTTTGGGGATGACCCTGCGAAAAGGATCAGGTCCAACAGTTATCATAAAAGATGTTTCTCCAAAAGTAATTTCGCAGAAGATGTTTTGGAAAAAGATATTTCATCGCATAGGACCCCCTGAAAGTCCTCTAAAAACACACTACCTAAAGAGTAAACCCCTAATCAACAACTAACTGTTGCCTTCGTTAATGCCAAGTCTACCAACAAAGAGGCATGCAATATGCAATATAAGTACACCAACAACTTTTTTTCTGTCAATCTGCATTGTGTCAATAAGGAAACCGAACCAGAAGTGAGTTTTAAAGATCACCTATCCTATCTTCATTATGTTAAAAGACTACTGTGCCATAGAAACAACAAAGATATTTGCCCTGGGTTTAAGATATAGTTTCTGGATTAAACATTGCTCCATCACCTTCCAGAATCCTGCTATGCGATGTGAAATACTGGACAGTTTCGGCGAAATAAAATTGCCCATCAATAAGAATGGATAACAGTTGAAGCAACGCCCGAACATATTCAGCTATACATACAACAATAATGTTGCGAAATGGATATATAGACCGATAGATAACAAATCCAGAAGCATCTATGCAAACCCAGACAAAACTCCTATAGGCACTAATTTCAAACACACGCTGACACATTCATGTGTATAAAACAACAACTATTCAGTGATCCATCGACACAGACCAATGTATATGCAGATGCTTATGTGCAGAAATCAGCAAACATGCAGATACCTATGCACAAAGAATTACATGTATACAAGCACCTATGTACAGAATGTAGTACCCGTGCACCTACACAAGTAAACAAAAAGGTACCCACTCACATCGTTTACCCATCTTGTCGCATCCCGTTATGTGATGCCAAATTTTATTTGGACAGTTTCACTAATTAAATCCTGATGCCCCCATACTAATATTAAAAATTCGAGACCCCCTTTTGTAAAAATCAATCATTTATATTAATCAATATTCAATAATATTCATCTTTGATGCATCAGGCAACCAGCGTTAATCATTGTTTTAGCATACCGTTCGGAATTTCTAATGGGTATGTTTAGACACAGTATTGATTATTTCAATCACAGATCATGTTTTACAACGACATTCTGATTGGAGAGAGAAAACGAGGGGCATAAGGGGTGAATGAGTGAGATTAAAGTATTCACTGTTTATGCCGGTTATATCAACCCTCAGTCTACTATGCCTGATTGGTGATTGATTTGATTGAAATCGCTGAAAGTCCATGGCCATCTCCTTGAAGTGGGCTTTGATTTGTTACTCTTGAAATTCTAAAAAAAACATATGAAGTCTTTAAAATGTCGTCCCTTTGTTTCGCCCCATTACGTATCGTCTTCGGCACCCTCAGTTGTGTGTGATGATGTCCACAGAAGTCTTTGCCCTGATTAAAAGCAGGCAATGCCTCTTGTCCTATTTTTATTTTATATATCTAGCATACCATCAGAGATGGCATTTTCTCTGTCTATTGCTGAAAGAAATTCAATAGCCCCTAACTACAGCTGAAGCTGTTATCATGTTCTTCTCTGGTGATTACATCTCATCTCCTCTATTTCCTCCACACTCGCTGTTGAAAACACTCGAGTTACACTCGAGGACATTGCTTTTCCGATGGAGCAAAATCTATCATTGACAATATCCTCTCACCCCGAAGGACATTTATCCAGTCCCGAGGAAACCGAAGGCAGGGGTCTAATGCTGCACTGCTGCGATTTGCACTTTGCTATTTTATTTTGCACTTCACCACAGTGGGTGCAAAAGAGCTGATTTTGTAGTTGAATTTCCTATTTAAAAGCAGACTCGATTATAGCTCTTGCAGATCTAAGCATATTTGTGAATGGTACCGTAAATGTCATACATTGTTTAGAATATTGTGATCCTGTGCATGTTTTATTTATACTAGATGGGTACAGAATATTTAAAACATTGGTATTTGTTTTTTAGAAATGTACCCTAAAATCAAGGAATATTTTCTCTATTAATATTGGCACTTTAGTACCACTAATGTCATAACAAATGAATATAAAATTGAGTCAGGTCTCAAATGAGAGAGCTCAGACTTTGAGATTGGTACTTCAAGAGAGATATGCAAAATCATGGAGGAGAAAGGTAGTTGACCAATTAATATATGCTATTTTTATTGGTGTGTGCTTTTGAAAAAGGTCATATTTTTCCACTGAATCGATTTATGGACACGACTTTGATATGTTTATTTGTCTGCATTTCACGGTGGTAGCTGCTCGAAAGAATTCATCCATTTCAAATGTGCATAATAGCGTCCATTTTTATTAATGTCTCATTAGGTCAGCCTGTTGTATGGAAGGAACCTTAAGTGCCTAGGAAGAAATGTATCAAAAGACTACAATGCCCACTCGGGAAACACACTGTTAGAAATGGGGTTTTTGGTTGGCAGTCAGGTTACCCTCTGTCCAAGCAAGAACCCTCACTCTAGTCAGGGTAAGTCACACACAATCCAAAATCAGCCTGTGCCCACCCTCTGGTAGCTTGGCACGAGCAGTCAGGCTTAACTTAGAAGGCAATGTGTAAAGTATTTGTGCAATAAATCGTACAATACCACCATATAGCAACACAAAAATACACCACACAGTATTTAGAAAAAGATATAATATTTATCAGGATATTTGTAGGTCAAAACGAATAAGTTGCAATGTGAATTTGTAGAGATATCACTGAAAAGTGATATATAGGGGGTCATTCTGACCTTGGCGGTCTTTTCGCAAGACCGCAGAGTTACCGCTGCGGTGAAGACCGCCGACCGCGGCGGTATGCCGCTGTGCGCATTCTGACCACTGGGAGCGTTCCGCCGGAAAACCGCCAGCAGCCACACTGGCGGTCGGCGGGAAAGTGGAGTCTGGTCAACCTCCACCGCCACGCCAGCAGAACACCGCCCACAGAATTACGACCCACATTTCTGTGTGGCGGTCTTCTGTTGGCGGTCTTCTGTTGGCGGTCACCTCCCCATGGCTCCTGTCACCTCCCGGAGGACCAACGCACAAGGTAAGTTGATCGTCCGTGAGGGGAGGGGGTGGGGGGGGTGTTGTGTGATGTGTGCGTGCATGGGGGTGTGCGTGTGAGTGTGTAGAGGGGGTGTGTGAGTGCGTGCATGCGGGCGGGGAGTGCTGCTGTGCCTATGGGCAATGTGTGTAGTTCGGCGGGTGCGCATGTCGGCATGTATGTGTGCGGGTATGTGTCCCCGTTGTGTATGTGTGTGTGTAGGGGGTGTGTATATGTGCATGTTGGGGGTGTGTGCATGTCGGGGTGCGTGTATGTGCATGTCGGGGTGGGGGTGGGGAGGGGGTTCGTACCACCTCTGGGGGGTGGCAGGGGGGTGGAGGGTGTGGGGGGAGGACTCGGGGGGCAGTGGGGGGTGGGGGAGACCCCTATCAGTGCCAGGGAAGGAATTCCCTGGCCCCGATAGTGCCTACCGCCATGGTTCGCATGGCGGTTCCCGACCGCCAGAAACCGCGGCGGTAAGCAGGGTCATGATACCGTTGGCGGTCTTGGGTCGACCGCCGGACCGGAGTGCGCAGACTCCAGCCCGTCGGTCATGACCGCCGTGGCTGTCGGAGTGGGGAAGTGGCGGTCGGTCGCGGCGGTGACCGCCGCGGTCAGAATGCCATTTTTTATACCGCCGGTCTGTTCGCGGTCCGACCGCCGCCTCTCCGCCGACCGCCAAGGTCAGAATGAGGGCCATAGTGTCTTAAGTCTTTAGAAAGCAAACAAAGTCTCTTTCAAGCACAAAGTACCTGGTTTGGAGTGGAAAATCTCCTCAGAGGGCCACAGAAGAAGAGATACGTGGGAAATGGTGTGTGCGTCAATTTCTCCCCAGCACACACGGACTTGCGTCGTTATTTTTCACGCGTGGAAGTCGTGCGTCGTTTTCCGGCGCACGGACAGTCTCTTTCGGTGGATCACGGGGATTACCAGATGTCCTGGGCCTGTGCGTGGATTCTCCTGCTTGCTTTCCGGGTGCGCGTCGTTCTGCGGGGCTGCGCGTTGAAGTTTCGCTCTCACGGCAGGCGTTGCGCCGATTTCTCCTCTGGAGGTCGGGCGGCGTTGTCCTTGAGAGGCCGTGCGTCGACGTTCCGTCGTCCCGAAGACGTCGCGTCGATCAGCGTCGGTGTGGGGCGTTTTTCTGGCCGCGGAACAAGCTGTGTGTCGAAAACTTCGGCGCACGAAGCGTCCAAGTGAAAAAGAGAAGTCTTTTTGGTAATGAGACTTCAGGGAACAGGAGGCAAGCTCTATCCAAGCCCTTGGAGAGCACTTTCACAGCCAGGCAAGAGTTCAGCAAGGCAGCAGGCCAACAGCAAGGCAGCAGTCCTTTGTAGAAAGCAGACAGGTGAGTCCTTTAAGCAGCCAGGCAGTTTTTCTTGTCAGGATATAATTTCTGGTTCAGGTTTCTTCTCCAGCAAAGTGTCTGATGAGGTAGGGCATAGGCCCTGTTTTATACCCAAATGTGCCTTTGAAGTGGGGGAGACTTCAAAGAGTGAATAAGAAGTGCACCAGGTCCACTTTCAGTTCAATCCTGTCTGCCAGGGTCCCAGTAGGGGGTGTGGCAGTCCTTTGTGTGAGAGCAGGCCCTCCACCCTCCCAGCCCAGGAAGACCCATTCAAAATGCAGATGTATGCAAGTGAGGCTGAGTACCCTGTGTTTGGGGTGTGTCTGAGTGAATGCACAAGGAGCTGTCAACCAAGCCCAGCCAGACGTGGATTGTAAGGCACAGAAAGATTTAAGTGCAAAGAAATGTTCACTTTCTAAAAGTGGCATTTCTAGAATAGTAATATTAAATCCGACTTCACCAGTCAGCAGAATTTTGAATTACCATTCTGGCCATACTAAATATGACCTTCCTGCTCCTTTCAGATCAGCAGCTGCCACTTCAACAATGTATGAGGGCAGCCCCAATGTTAGCCTATGAAGGGAGCAGACCTCTCTCCGAAGCCAAAAAAGCGAAGGACAAAGCAAAAAACTTAGATCCTAGGGCAGAGGTTAGTAGTCTGCACGCAGACGCTTTCGAAAAACTATGTTAAAACGTAGTGGAGAGCATAATTACAGCTCAAAAAAGGAAGTCTTCCTCCATTCCTCATCCTCCGATAATAATTCCTCCTCGATAATTCAGATGAATCCAACGCTCCTAGACCTACTAAAAAAGCTAGGAAAGCACCTCCTCCCTGCCAAGTACTAGCTTTTGATCCCACGGAAATCATTCATCCCAGAGCTTCTAATTGGGTTCCCCCACCCAAAGTGGCTCAATATGTACAATCTAATTTACGAAAATGCTTCGATAAGGAAGTTCGATCACGCTTAAAAGCGGAATGCCCTAGACCTGATCTAGAGGGCAAGGTATCCGAGACCCCGGAAATAGATCCCACTATGGTCACCTTTATGCAGAAATTCTCTAAGGATCCCAAAAAAGGTTTGGATCGCTCCTGGCGTAACTGCCAAGACAAGCTGTTGGACCTCTCCGGTCCTTTGACCAAGATTCTTGAAATGGCGTGCGTGGCCAAAGAATCTGGGGATCCAGTGGACACTGATGTCCTAATAGGATGGGCACAGAGATCCATTTGTCTACTGGGGAACTCGAATTGCGCTATTTCTGCAGAACGCAGAAAATCTGTGTTAATGCGAATTGACCCTAAATTGTCTGATCTTGCATCTTCAGAAGCAGGGCCTTCGGCTGAAGGGCTGCTCTTTGGAACCTTGTTTATCAAAGATTTGTCCAAGTTTTGCTCCACCTTCTCTACGCTGGATAAGGCAAAAATGTCCCTCAAGAAGGTCTTTAAACGAGGCCTTTTTCTCAGGGCCGGTCGTTACGGGGGACGTATGCCCGGCCGAGGTACTTACAATAGTCCCCAGAACTACTACCCAAGAGGTAGAGGTGGCTGGTATGGAGACCAAGACACCACCTTCTAACCCACACGTTCTAGAGGAGGACGCCCCCGCTTCCGTAGAGGTCAACGCAGAGGGCAACAAGGAGCCATTCAGGACTCAAGTTTCACAGGTGAGCATTATTCATTTTTCTCAGGTCAAACTTGGGGGCAGAGTAGCACTATGCCTGTCAAATTGGAAGCGAATTTCAGGAGATCCTTGGATCCTCCAAACAGTAGAAGGTTTTTGCTTGGAGTTTATCAGCACTCCCTAACAGCTCCTTCCCCCTGTACAAATGTGTTTTTCCCTAGCAAATCAAAATTTTATAGACAAAGAAGTACAAGCTCTTCTAGCCAAAGGAGCCGTCCAGTTTACCTCCCCTCATCCTTAGGGTTTTATCAGTCCTATTTTCGTAGTAGACAAGAAAGGAGGAGGTCACAGATTAGTCCTGAACCTGAAAGATTTCAATCATTGTATCCTTTACAGACACTACAAGATGGAAGGCATCCATATGTTAAGGGACAACCTTTTTGAAGGAGATTGGATGGTTCGTCTGGATCTAAAAGATGCATACCTGTCGATCCCAATTTTTCCACCTCACAGGAGGTTTCTACAATTCCAATGGAAGGGACAGTACTTGGAGTTTCTAGCCCTTCCATTCGGTCTGTCGTCAGCCCCGTGGCGCTTCACGAAGCTTCTGAGACCTGTGATGGAATGGCTCAGAGCCAAGGGTGTCAGACTGATTATATATCTGGACGACATTCTGTTGATGGCCCAATCCCCTCAAGTTCTCTTATCTCACCTGGATTGGACCATCAATCTTCTGCAGGATTTGGGTTTCCTTATCAATGTGCAGAAGTCATTATTGATACCCTCTCAAGTGATGGAGTTCTTGGGATTCCAGATAAACTCCATTTCTTGTCAACTCATTCTTCCCTCTCAGAAGATCCGCAACATCAAGAGGGAACTGAGATCAGTCCTAACCAAACAGACCGTCTCTCTGAAGAATATTGCCAGAATAGTGGGCCTATTAGCTTCATCTATTCAGGCGATCTTTCCCGCACCCTTACACTACCGAGCACTTCAAAGGCTCAAGATCAGACATCTACAACAGGTTCTGAGTTACTCAGAATTAATCCCCTTGACTGCCGAAGTACGCTCGGAGATCCAGTGGTGGCTTCACCACATGGAGGCTTGGAACGGCAGGGCAATTTTCGGGTCCCATCCGGAAGTGGTGATAGAATCCGATGCCAGCAGATGGGGTTGGGGAGCACGCTGCAATTCCCTAGTGACGGGGGGCAGATGGTCAGAATGGGAGCAGACTCTACATATCAATTGCCTGGAACTTCTAGCGGGATCTTTTGCCATAAAGAGTCTCTCCCCTCAGAAAACAGATTGTTGCATACTCTTACGGATGGACAATGTCTCCGCTGTAAGATATGTCAACAAACTAGGAGGCACGAAGTCCAGAATTATAGCGGAGATTGCCAAGGATTTCTGGCATTATTGCCTAACCCAATGCTTAGTTGTCATAGCGGAATACCTCCCTGGGGATCAGAATATCATAGCAGACTGGAATTCCAGATACCTCTCGGATTTCAGCGATTGGAAATTGGACCCTCTAATCTTCTCACAGATAATCAAGGAATAGGGCAGTTGCGAGATAGATCTCTTTGCCTCGAGGATCAATTGCCAACTTCCAAAATTCTTCAGTTGGCGTCCAGACCCTTATGCGCTAAGGACCGATGCCTTTCTTCAGGATTGGTCCCAGTTTCGAGGGTATGCCTTCCCTCCATTCCTGATGATTGCCAGGGTCTTGCCTCAAGTGAGGAGACAGAAGACAGAAATTGTCCTGGTGACCCCGTTTTGGAGAGCACAGCCTTGGTTCCCTATAGCTCTTCATTTAGCTTGTGCCTCTCCTCTTCTGATTCCACCTCGTCTGAATCTTCTGTTGAGCCCGGAGGGCCTTCAACATCCTCTGGTCTTGTCAGGGAAGTTGGTCCTTCTCGCCTGGCTAATTTCAGGACGAGATGGAGTACCCCAGATGTTTCGAAGCAAGCTGCGGAATTCATTAAGCAGGCATGGGCCGGTAGTACCCATAAAAGATATGACTCAGCTTGGCGCAGTTGGTCTAGTTGGTGTGATGGACGGGGTGCTAATCCAGTGGAAACACACCTTGGTATGATTATACATTTTTTGGCAAATTTGGAATTTTTAGCAAGTTCGGGTTTGGCTTACCGGACAATTAATAACTTTAGATCAGCTATATCAGTGGGACACGCTCATCTCAAGGGTAAACCCGTTGGTGAACATCCATTAGCTTGCAAACTTTTAAGAGGTATACGTCTTTCCAAACCTCCTCAAGCTAAATATTCTGTTTTATGGGATGTTAACATTATTCTAAAATTTTGGGATTCTTGGCCTACCAACAGGTATTTATCATGCAAACAGCTCTCGGCTAAACTAACCATGCTCTTATGCCTTATCTCTTGCAAGAGGGTTTCAGACGTCAGAGCTCTGGATCTAGCTGGTAGAGTTTTTTCCCCGGAAGGGGTCACCTTTGCTGTGACAAGAAGAACTAAAACTAATTACAGGTCAGTATCCTACCCTATTTACACGGAAAATTCAAAATTGTGTGTAGTCCAATGTTTAAAAGATTATGAAGCAGTCACAGAAGAATTTCGTCAAAATTCTAAAGGGCAATTATTAATTTCTTTGCAAAAGCCTTTTAAACCAGTGACTTCAGCCACTCTGGCCAGATGGTTGAGATGGTTGATGAGTGAAGCAGGAATTGACACTTCTATATTCGGGGCTCATTCTGTGAGAGGAGCTATGGCTTCCAAATCATTTGCCTTGGGTTCCCGGTTAGAAGACATTATGAAGGCAGCAGACTGGTCTTCAGAAAACACATTTCGTAAGTTTTATCACAAACCGGTATTGGATGTAGCTACTGTAGTAATGGAACAGCTTTAAACTAGCATAATCGGAGCCTCCGGTCCTGACATAGAATACAAATAATTCTAGCTAACGCGTCAAGAATTTTCAATTCTATTAATGACACGGAGGCGAGGATTATCCCCCCCAATAAAAAATATAATGAATAAAGAAATACCAATTATTGTGTATAATTATGATTATTGTTATTGTTTCCCTCCCATTTAATTGTCTATTATTGAACCATTGGTTTTATTGAGACTTTTCAATTTCATGGAGATGTTACCTGCCTGTTTTATTCTTACAGGATCTGATCAGAAAAATTCCTGAAGTCCTTTTCAGCTGGAATAGTTTGGTTTTTTCATGTTCCGTTTCGGCTGATGCCCGGGTTCGAGTTGGCCAGGAGAAGATTATCCTGAAAGAATAGATGTTAAGCCTTCGGAGTTCGTGTTGGCGTAAGAAGTTTCGTTTTCAAGTTGATATTATCTGTATTGACCAAAGAAAGAGGAAGTGACATCAAAGGTCAAAGGACTTATAGTTGAGGATATGGACAGTGATTGGACCATGTGACAGGATGTTAGGCATCCTGGGATGTGTAGTTTTTTCTGTTACTTGTATTTCATTGGCTGCTGTTTTGTTCAGTAAAGAAAGAGAAAGCATAATCCTCGCCTCCGTGTCCTTAATAGAATTGAAAATTCTTGACGAGTTAGCTAGAACATTTAATGCTCTGACGTTTAAACAAAGGCTGAGTTCTTTTACTTAAACACTTGTATTTCTAAAATGCCTCGAGTCTAGCAGAATACACTTTCTTTACAACATTATGACTTGTTCCTAGGGTCGTTAGAATATTTGCCCAGGAGGGGAGGTCACCCACAATTTTAGCGACAGTGAAGGTACCCATCAGTTTTACCCACCCAAGGCTGAATTAAAACACAGAGAAGTGCCTGATGTCCTACGTATCTACAGCTATGCGCCAGTTCTGGCATGTCAGCCAAATTCGGGGTATCTCAGGTTTGCTCAGAGAGATCTCTTCCCACGTCCAATTGGATGGCTTACGTCACGTAAGACTGGTCGCTGCCAGCAGGGTGATTTCCCATTTTATTTTTGATTTGGAATCCTAAAAATAGGCGGCACTTGGCCACTGTTCTCACCAACTGGGGATTGCTGCTGGGACGCAAGGAACAAGGACTCTATTAAGCAAAGGATTTTCCGAAACCGCTTTGTCGGCGTGCCCTTCAGCGCAGCCAAACATAAGGCGCTACCTGTTTATAGAGAGCCCTGAGACCCGCAGCCACAGAGTCTCAGAAGAGAGGCCATCCTTCGACCGTGTGGGTATCGTGGCTCGAGACAATAACACCAGGCCCTTTTATAGTGCTGCACTGTGCCTTAGTTGTAACGTATTGCTGTGGTTTCAAGTTGCTGACATTTTAAATCCGGTCCACTGCTCCTGAAGTGTTTAAACGGTAGTGGCCGAGGCCGAGGCATTTAACATTTCATTCACAGCTGCAGCAAGTGAATGTGGATGCTATTTTTTAATCCTCCTTACATACTGGGTGACCCCTTCGCCAGGCTTCCAGATGTTAATTTTTGATGTTTATTTCTATTTTGGTTTCCAACCGCGGACTGTCCCGCTACTGAATGCTAATTTCTGCTAACTCACTGTATTGAGACTGCATCTTTTGACAAGCTACCTTGTGAAATAAAAAAAGAATGGCATAGATTTCACATCGTTTGGATCGATTAACATTATTGTCTCATTATATTATTTACATCGGCACTGAATACTGCTTTGATATATGTCGCCCTTTTTTAAATTCCCACTGAAGCAAAAGAACACTCGTACATCCCTTCACAATCACTCAGCAAACAGAGCCATTTCCAGGGGTCACATTAGTGACAGCTCACCCAGGGACCAGTCTATTAGGCTGCGAGGTTGTGTGATCCTGGGCAAAGCAGCTGCTATCCCAATGTCATGTTTGCCTTCTCTGCCAAGCAGTTCAGCTCCGTATTTTTAAGTGAAATAGATGAATGAGACATTGAACTTCACACGAATTAGTTTATGGTGAAATTGTGAAAGTTACCCATATTAAAACGTGTACAGTTTCTGGTACATTTACTATTCATATATAAACAAAATGGAGGGACAGGGAGGTTAAAGGTCCAGTGTATGATCTCCCAAAATTAATGACACAAAACTAGAATACACTGTTCCTAATAGAGAAAGATAAAAAAGGAAAACACAGGGAAACCCTTAGGTTAGAAGCTAATGCCCTCACACATCCAATAGGATGTCATGCTTCATCATCGGGCAAGCCCCTCGTCAGACCGGCGCTGCAATGTCTGACGGGCACCCCTGAGTGGGGGCTCTTTGCCGGACATCTTTTCTCAGTAGCACTGTGCCGAAAAATAAAGTGGAGTGGTTGTCGCCTAATTCCGGGCACCACATAAGCGAGGAGAGAGAAGAAATGGCAAACAGAAAGGGTTAAAACTAGCTCACAACCCTAATAGGACACCAAGGCCCATATTTATACTTTTTGACGCTAAACTGCGCTAACGCAGTTTAGCGTCAAAAATTTTTGCGCCGTCTAACGCCATTCTGAAGCGCCATGCGGGCGCCGTATTTATGGAATGGCGTTAGCCGGCGCAAGCAGACCGGCGCTGCCTGGTTTGCGTGGAAAAAAACCACGTACACCAGACAGCGCCGGCGTAGGGGGAAAATGGCGTATGGGCGTCTTAAAATGGGGCAAGTCAGGTTACGTCGAAAAAATCGTCGTAACCCGACTTGCGCGATTTTTTTTCGACGCCCATCCCCCATCAACATGACTCCTATCATTGTAAAGATAGGAGTCATGCCCCCTTGCCCAATGGCCATGCCCAGGGGACTTATGTCCCCTGGGCATGGTCATTGGGCATAGTGGCATGTAGGGGGGCACAAATAAGGCCCCCCTATGCCACAAAAAAAAATTGAAAAATAACAAAAATTATACTTACCTGAACTTACCTGTACTTCACTGGGATGGGTCCCTCCATCCTTGGGTGTCCTCCTGGGGTGGGCAGGGGTGGCAGGGGGGGTCCCTGGGGGCAGGGGAGGGCACTGTGGGCTCATTTTGAGCCCACTTGTCCCTTAACGCCATCCCTGACCCAGGCGTTAAAAAGCGGCGCAAATGCGCCGTTTTTGGCCACGCCCACTCCCGGGCGTCATTTTTGCCCGGGAGTATAAATACCACGTAAAGGCCTGGGAGTCATTTTTTTAGACGGGAACGCCTCCCTTGCATCTCATTAACGCAAGGAAGGGGTTCACGCTAAAAAATGACGCTCACTCCGGGCACTTTGGCGCCCGAAGCGTCTAACGCCATTGTATAAATATGGCGTTAGTTGGCGTTAGTTTAGCGTCGAATTTGCGTCGAAAAAAACGACGCAAATTCGGCGCAACCAGAGTATAAATACGGCCCCAAATTTTAATGAACAACAAAGGGTGGTGGCCAAATTAAAAAGAACTAGGGGGAGAGTGACGGATGAGATAATGCTCAAACCACTCTCACGCTATGCCTAAGAGTAGGGGTTGAGGGATTGGCCTAAACCCTAAGGCTAAGGGTCAACATGTTTCGTGTCTAACCGGTCCAAAAGGATCCACCAACACTTCATCAGGACCAAAACATCTATCTCAATATTACTCCTAAAAAACAAATACGAGGTACAGTTTGTCCAAACTAACAGTCATATTAAACTCCAGTCACTTACAAAAAGGCTGCACATCAAGCTAGTCTCATGTAAGGGTCACCCTGTAGGTAAACACAAAGACAAGTAAATCATGTCACATGTGTAATGATACAGACAATGCAGGCACGATCAGTAAGTGGCACACTGCGTACACGCAGTGGAGTCATGCTTAATGGTGGTACATGGAACCAAAATATATATGCTTACCGTCCCAATGAAAGGATCAGGTATCATAGTAAAACACGTGCCCCAAGGAGAGCAATCACACTAGAGAGATATGGCACAAAAACAGGTAAAATGTAAAACAGTACTTAATATCCAGAAATAATTGCCACAGAATGTAGCGCCGATACCAGGATTAGCAGGACCACAGTATCATTTAGCTGTTCATATGTCTAGTAGTAATATGTAACATATATAAGACCTAGCCGATTATTAGGTCTGCAGGTAGGCAAAACATTGTGAGAATAAAATGTAAAAATACGTCAAAACACAATATGGCAAACGGGAACAAGCGTTATTACAAGCGCGTGCAGAATATCGGACTGGGCAGAGCAACAGGAATACTGTGTATAACAATACTGCCAGGAGACTCGGCATGCTATTCAAAGCAGCTCGAGATCCTCAGGCAACTTACTATTTTGTCCGCGCTCCTCCATACTGGACCTACCCGCGGCCGTGTTCCTGCATGAATAGTCAGAGAACACGGTCGCCCGAGTTTAAAGACGGCATAACCCAGAAGCCTGTGGATACTGGGTCACGTGTGTCTGCAAAGGTAGACAGAGTAAACGGATGTGTGAGGGCATTAGCTTCTAACCTACGGGTTTCCCTGTGTTTTCCTTTTTTATCTTTCTCTATTAGGGACAGTGTATTCTAGTTTTGTGTCATTTACTATTCATGCCATATACTTTTCCCACAAGTGAGATCCGTTATGCAGGATGGGACACAGCGCACGCCATCGTAACTGCTATATAGGTTTGCAACAACATTCTGACATTGTATATGTTCAGTTCTGCGACCTTGATACAGTGCGTCGCCCCCTCGTTCTAAACTTCTCCGCACACTGACTCGCTAAAGAGGAATGTCAGCTGATGTCCCGTAAGAATTCTGGACGCACTACTGAAATAACACGTCAGTGGCTACAAATATCCTGTCTCCTGCAGTGAGGGAAGACGCGGAAAACTTCCTGCGGCCCTGCTGTCAGGTTTGCTTTCCTCTCGCGTCAACAAGAAGTCTGAAAATATTTGGAAAATGCTGCCTGGATTGAGGCCTGGTTTGCGTCACCGGGGGAATTTGGAATGTAGGCTCCACAGAAGGTCTCAGGCACACTTCCCCCTCTCGCCCGATCTCCGGTGTCTGTTGATAAGATACTTCTGGTGCTGCGAGAAGTCCACTGCAAAGTACTGAGACGCTCCAAGAAAGGCAACCTGTGTCTGGGACTGCTGATCCTGCTTTGTGACAACAATCTTTCATTCTCGGAGAAGGAAGTTATAGATGTCATAAGATACAGCCAAAGTAGAATAAGTCTTTAAGCCGCAAGTGCGTGTACTCGGTTAAACACCGGCTGCGAAAAAAAGATTAACAAGCATTTGGAATGCAATAGTCTTGTGTTTGTTCGCGGTAGAGCTCATAGCGTTGTAAATTACTGACTGGACTTTTATTGCCCGACAGACTGAAAATAACAAGAGGAAGAGAGCGAGAGCGAGCTGGCCCTGGAAAAGCCCCCCTCTGATGTTGGTTTATGTTTACAGAGGGAGCTGGTGGGGAGGAGGGACTGAGCACACACCCACAGTGCAAGGCAAACAGGGCAATACTGAAAGAAAAAGTCCCCTTCAGAAGAGATAAACAGGACGAAGCGTAATTACACAGTACTTTGTGCTGCTCCCAAAGTGAAAAAAGGCAGGACAAAGAGGCAGAACTGACCACTAGCAAGCAAGGGTTTTTGAAGGACACTGCAACTAACAAATCAGAACACTGGAACTCACTCTATTGTATACTTTCATATACAGCAGACCGAACGCTAACTCTCAACCTAAAAACAATTAAGAAAAAGCAGCAGAATAAAAATAAGTTTTGATTTATTTCTATTTTTTAAATTATAAGTTGTTTATAATGACTTTTGAGAAAGAGACATTATCTTATAGTGAGGATTACATAAATAGACTGGTACAGGGTCAAACAGGAACGGACTTCTTAGGCAATTTTTCCCCTGTAATTGATCTCTCATTGATGGAAAAGATCAATAGATTAGAGCGTCTTGAGAAGAAATTGGTTCGTACCCGCTTACATGGCCATTTATTAACAAAGCATCCATCCCGTTAGGGTTACATGTTAGGAATGAGCCAGCAATATTTGTGGACAATCCGAAATTGAAAGAGAATTTCAGTTTTGTATCCAATAATTGCTCCAGGCACTGGATGGTGCTGGGAGTTGAAACGGCACTAGAAGAGGTTCAGACGATAATGTTTTGAGCCTGGATGCAATATTTTGTTTGGACTTTACTGAGGATTGATTATTTCCTGTCTTAATGATTCAATGAGGAGAAAGTTGAGACAACAGGCTCCTTGTTTGTGAATTTATGTGTGTATTGGTTGGACCTTTTCTGTCCCCTTTTTTCTTACTACCACTTTATTCTGTCCTGCATATTTATAAGGTTGTGATAGGGGTTTTTGTAGTTTTGGATGTGATCTATTTGTTATATATTAATAAATGATGTGTTTTCTCAACTTATTTTTATTATGCTGCTTTTTATTAATGTTTTTTTTGTTTTTAGGTGTGTTTCCCGAGTGGGCATTGTAGTCTTTTGAAAATTTCTACCCAGCCCATTACCGGTTTTTGGATTACCCTCTGTGGTCTGTAATATACTCTGTGTGCAGGTGGTTACATGCGAAGGGTGTTTTGATTTTTTTCTATTTTTGAAATTATAAGTTGTTTATAATGAGTTTTGAGAAAGAGACATTGGAGGTCATTACAACATTGGCGGTAAAAGCCGCTTACCGCCGTGCAGAAGACCCCCAATACACCGCCGCGGCCGTGGAATTCCGCCACAGCTATTATGACACACATCTCGTAATCCGCCGAAATTCAGACACCCACTCAAGTCCGCCACACCAAAGGTCAGTGTTAAACTGGCAAAAACAATTCCTCCACCGTCACACCAATAGAAACACACCCATGCTATCATGACCCACATCCACGCGGCGGTCTTTCAACCGCGGTATTCCATTGGCGGTACACACCGCCGCACTCAAAATACACACACATCTCCAAAACACCGCCACATTGGACAATTCCAAATACAAACACCTGATACACATACAAACACCACTCCTACACACCCAACACAATATAAAACACACACCCACATCACCCACAAACCCCTACGACCAAAAATTAGAGACGAAGGCGACAGAGAGAGAGCACAGCATAGACAACTTCACCACACAGAGGCACACAACACCATCACCCATACAACATTCCACGCACAAAACACCACACACCACTACAAATCACCACACACATCAACACATACACCACCCAACACATCACCCACACCACCCCATGTCACGCCAAAGACACCCCAGGTTTTCCAAGGAGGAGCTCAGGGTCATTATGGAGGAAATCCTACGGGTAGAGCCACAGCTATTTGGCTCTCAGGTGCAGCACACTTCCATAGCCAGGAAGATGGAGCTATGGCGCAGAATCGTGGACAGGGTCAACGCTGTGGGACAGCATCCAAGAAATCGGGAGGACATCAGGAAGAGTTGGAACGACCTATGGGGGAAGGTGCGTTCAGTGGTCTCCAGACACAAGATTGCGGTACAGCGGACTGGCGGCGGACCCCCACCTCCTCCCCCACAACTAACAACATGGGAGGAGCAAGTCTTGACCATCAAGCATCCAGAGGGCCTTGGAGGAGTCGGTGGAGGAATGGACACTGGTACGTCAAATCTTAACTATCATATCCCCCACCCTACCTGCATGCTATCACACACCCCCTCCCCTATCACTCCAACTCCTCACTAATGTACTAATAACACAAACCACCCATCCCAACACCAAGCCCTGCATGACACAAGTAAGCATGGTCACCCCTCACAAAAGCATGCTCTCTGCACATACCCATAACAATCCCCTACACCATCATCACACGAACCCCCACACAGGAATGCTTACACTGGGGTACACCACACCCACCCATTGCACACCATGACACACACACATGCAATAATCCTGCTCTTATACCCCTGCAGGACCACTACGGAACGTCACCACACATGAGGGTCCAGACATCTCCACTCCACCCACAGAAGAGGCCCACAGTGACGACAGCAGCTGTGGCCAACTGGATCCAGATGACCAGCCCAGACCATTGTGGGCCTCGGGACAGTCGGTTCCCCTTGCACAGGCACAGCCCAACACTGACCTTCCACCCTCTGGTAACACCAACACAGCACCCACCCAGTGGGCCCATACCTCCGTACCCAGGACAAGTCAATCAGCGGTGTGTCCACCACTACAGGGAACCCAGGATAACTCACCACCCCAACAACAACAGGGACCTGGGGGCAGTGGTAGTGGGCACACGGTCCAGGGGACGGAGGCACCGGAACACAGGGGAACTGGGAGGGCTGCTGTGCGACAGGGGGCGGACAGGCCAAGGGAACCCACTCTCCACGAGGCCCTCTCCTCCATCATGGGAGCATACCACCACTCCCAGGAGATGATGGCGACGGTCCTGGCCAAGTTTCAGGAGACCCAGCGCCTGCAGGAGGAGCAGTATTTGGGGTTCAGGGAGGAACTCAGAACCATCAGCTCCGCCCTGGGCACCATTGTAGAGGTGCTGAAGGACATACAAAAGACCATGAGGGACACCGTGGCACTCCAAGGGGCCCCTGACACTAGCATGGATGGTGAACTGCCCACCACCTCCGCCGGCGCTAGTGGACAGGACGCCCCGCCACAGGACCACCACACCAGCACCCCACCCCCTGCAGACGGACAACCACCCGCAAGCGGTCCCTGAGATCCAGGAACAGGACAGAACAAGATGGCAAGACCCCCGCCAGGAAATGAGACCACCCTGATTGTCTTCCCACTGTCCCACTTTGTAACCCTGTCCAGATTGGAACTGCCCCAGCTCCACTTCCTATGCCCATATGGGCAAAGCACCTGTGAGACGAATAGACTTGACTCTGCCATGGACATTCCTCCACCATCACCCATCACCATTTTACAACCCCCCTCCATTTCTGAGCACTTAAATAAACACCCTTGAAGCACAAAGCAATCTGGAGTCAGTCTGTGATTTGGTAAATTTGTATTATCAATGACAGTGTCAAAATGCATTTTCAATTGTAATGTCAACATACCTATGTCACACATCACAAATCCATGAAGGATGCAAGCAGATGACACACGTTGGTAACCACACCTTTGAAACCGTAATGGAAAGGTAAAACTCAGTTACCACATACTGCTACTAAATAACAGACAGCATAGAGGTAGAAGTGTGAAAGTGAATGTAATAGTAAAACAAAATATTCTCACCTGTGTGTCACTGGAAATATTGTTATATGACTGACTCCCTGTTGTCCATGTCTTCTTCCTCAGCTTCCTCCTCATCACTGTCCACAGGCTCCACAGCTGCCACAACACCGCCATCTGGACCATCCTCCTGCAGAAAAGGCACCTGGCATCGTAAATCAAGATTGTGAAGCATCGAGCAGGCGATGATGATCTGGCACACCTTCTTTGGTGAGTAGAATAGGGAACCACCTGTCATATGGAGGCACCTGAACCTGGCCTTCAGGAGGCCGAAGGTGCGTTCGATCACCCGCCTAATCCACCCATGGGCCTCATTGTAGCGTTCCTCTGCCCTGGTCCTGGGATTCCTCACTGGGGTCAATAGCCAGGACAGGTTGGGGTAACCAGAGTCCCCTAATAGCCACACATGGTGCCTCTGGAGTTGACCCATCACATATGGGATGCTGCTATTCTGCAGGATGTAGGCGTCATGCACTGAGCCAGGGAACATAGCATTAACCTGGGAGATGTACTGGTCTGCCAAACATACCATCTGTACATTCATGGAATGATAACTCTTCCGGTTCCTGTACACCTGTTCACTCCTGCTGTGGGGACCAGAGCTACATGGGTCCCATCAATAGCACCTATGATGTTGGGGATATGTCCAAGGGCATAGAAGTCACCTTTCACTGTAGCCAAATCTTCCACCTGAGGGAAAACGATGTAGCTCCTCACGTGTTTCAGCAGGGCAGACAACACTCTGGACAACACGTTGGAAAACTTAGGCTGGGACATCCCTGACGCCATGGCCACTGTTGTTTGAAATGACCCACTTGCAAGGAAATGGAGCACTGATAGCACCTGCACTTCAGGGGGGATTCCTGTGGGATGGCGGATTGGTGACATCAGGTCTGGCTCCAACTGGGAACACAGTTCCTGGATTGTGGCACGGTCAAACCTGTAGGTGATGATTAAATGTTGCTCCTCCATTGTCAACAGGTCAACCAGCGGTCGTTACACCGGAGGATTCCGCCATGTCCCAGCTGACGGTGCCTAGGAAGGACAACAGCGACCACAGAGTCAACAAATTCCCAGGTATGTACCTACAGCTACACAGAACACGACACCAAATGCAAAACTCTTCCTGTATGTGTGTTGAGTGTAGGCCTAGGTATGTGTGACGCAGTAGTAAATTAAGCCATGTGGGCCCCTGAAATGGCGTCTGCCTGACCTCTAAAGTGGGACTATGGGATATGAGGTATCTGCACTGGCGTTGTACACCTTTGCGGTAGGCGGTCGTAGACCGCGGCGCAATGCTGCATTGGTTAACATTGGACCCTATGGGTCCCAGGAGCCAATGATGAAGTGCGCCAGCGGTGATGATACGCACCGCCGCGGACGTCACCGCCGCGGACGTCACCGCCGCGGACGTAACCGCCATTTTCTACCTGTTGATATCACTCAATACCTGATCTTCGACAGGAAAGGACCAACACTGCAAGTGCTCCTGTGACCTCGGTCTGGAAGAGACAATGGCTGCTGCGTCTGGGGAAAGGGCCCCTGCCTTCACAGCTCAGGAGTTGGAGAAGCTCGTGGACGGGGTCCTCTCCCAGTACACGCTACTCTATGGTCCTCCAGACCAACATTTAAGTACACAGGGAGCACGTTGTATGGGCTATGCCTGGGTGGAGAGGGATGGATGTCAGTAGGAAGGGGGCAGAGTTCAGGGAACATGAAGGACTGTGAATGTATGTGCCACATGGCAAGGGTAGGGATGGGGGCCACCCACTTCGACGGTGCTGTTGTTAATGACTTCTCTTCTTCCCGTGTACATGTCATGTAGGTCAGCGCCCACCAGAAGAAGGACATTTGGCGTGCCATCGCCAAGGACGTCCGGACCCTGGGGGTCCACCAGAGACAGGGCACCCACTGCCGGAAAAGGTGAGAGGACATTCGCCGCTGGAGCAAGAAGACGGCGGAGGCTCAGCTGGGGATGGCCTCCCAACATGGGAGGGGTGCCCGTTGCACCATGACCCCCCTGATGTTCCGGATCCTGGCGGTGGACTACCCTGAGTTGGATAGGCGCTTGAGGGCATCACAGCAGACACAAGGGGGTGAGTACACTCTCATTCTGCGGATTTTGCGCGCAGTGGAGTGGTCTGGGTGGGGGAGGAGGGCTGTGGGTTTCCCTAGGCCAGGGCGACTTCCGTAGGCTAGGCCTCTCCGTAATGCAGGCCATGTGGCACTCCACCCCACCTCTGTGGAGTGCCAAGTACAGGTATACATGCCCCTGTGTCATCTATGTGTGCAGATGACCACCATAGCCATGTAGGCCACATCCCAGGAATTGCATCTGTAGAGGCCAAGAGCACAGTGTAGTGCAGGGGGCTGCTGTGTCTGTATTGTCTGCCAACGGTCGCGGTAAGCCATGCACTCAACCTGTCTTTCTTCTGTCGCCCCCCCCCTTTTTGTGCTCTCCCTGTTCTTGTGTGCATCAGCATCATCAGGCGGAGGTACAGTGGCACCGGAGCACGAGGGAGCTGCATCCCACAGGGCCATGGAGGGCCACACCACAGACTCTGAATACACCAGTGGGACGGAGGGCGAGGGGAGCTTCACGTCGGTCACCGGTTCACCAAACAGCGACACGGACTCGTCTGCCGATGGGAGCTCCCTTGTGGTGGTGGCACCATCTGTGCCCCCCACTTCTACAGGTACAGCCGCCACCTCCCCTACCAGCACCGCCCTCCCAGCAGCCCCTCAGCCTTTGCCCCGTGCCCGCTCACCCAGGAGGGTGGGCATCACCTTCGTCCCAGGCACCTCAGCCCCTGCCCCTGTCAGCCCTGCTGCCCTCAGTGAGGAGGCCATTGACCTCCTCAGGTCACTCACTGTTGGGCAGTCTACTATTGTGAATGCCATCCAGGGTGTAGAAAGGGAGTTGCAACACAGTAATGCATTCCTGGAGGGCATTCATTCTGGTCAGGCTGCCCTTCATCGAACCCTGCAATCTCTGGCCTCAGCACTGATGGCAGCCGTTGTCCCTGTGTCTAGCCTCCCCCCTCCAACTTCCTCCACCCAGACCCAGTCCCCTGTACCCCAGCCTATCCCAAGCACACCATCAGACAAGCATGCATACACCTCAACACACAAAAGTAGTTCAGGCAAACATAAGCACCACACAACCCACAGGCACTCAAACAAGAATCACCCACATACAGACACAACAACATCCACTGCCTCCACTGTGTCCCCCCTCCTCGTTGTCTCCCTCCTCCCTCCCAGTGTCATCTACACTCTCACCTGCATGCACTACATCTACAGGCACTAGGACTCGCACCAGAACAACCAGCACCACGCCCCGCTCACCTGCACTCACCACCCCCACTACCATTTACACGTCCCCTGTGTCCACTCCCAGTGTGTCTGTGACTCCCCCTCCCAACGTACACAAACGCGGGCACCCACACACCCAACATCCATCCACCTCACAACAGCCTCCAGTACCTGCACTTGCCCCCAAATCACCTAAAGTTACACCTCCTACAACCACCTCCTCTTCGTCCACTCCCAGACCCCCTCCAGCTACCCATCCCAGTCTTCGTCAGCAACTCTTCCTCAGCAACGTTGACCTACTTTGCCACCACCCCCACCCCTCCAAGTCATAGGTCCCGTAGTAGCACCTTAGCCAAAAAAGGTCCAGTACCAGTGGTGCGTGTTAAAGGTGTGTGGAGTGCACCGGCCACCAGGGCAGCCAGTGTGACACGGAGCCAAAGCACTGCCAGTCCACCCCCTGTAAAGCACCTTAAGTTGAAAAGTGGCCGACGGGACAGGGTGAAGACTCCTGGCGGCAAAACTGCTCACAAGGGTCCCAGGGGGAGTGCCGAGTCAGCTGTGACTCCTCCAAAGGTGGTCAAGGGCCAGAAGAAGTCTGCACAGTCTGGGAAGAGCAGCACGGCTGAGAAGGGCACCATCCTCCCTGGCGGCTGGGACGCCACCGCTAGCACTATCGTCACTGGTCAGGAGACCACCGCCAGAGTCAGTGCCAGGAGGGCAGCACAATCGTCAGTGTTAAGACCACCGCCAGAGTCAGTGCCCAGGAGGGCAGCTCAATCGTCACTGGTCAGGAGACCACCGCCAGAGTCAGTGCCCAGGAGGGCAGCACAATCGTCATTGGTCCAGAGACCACCGCCGGAGTCATTGCCCAGGAGGGCAGCACAATCGTCACTGGTCTGGAGACCACCGCCAGAGTCATTGCCCAGGAGGGCAGCACAATCGTCACTGGTCAGGAGAGCACTGCCAGCGTCAGTGCCCTGGAGGGCAGCACTGTAGTCACTGGTCTGGAGAGCAGCGCCAGCGTCAGTACCCTGGAGGGCCCCGGCAGCCACAGCCCCGCTGGGCAATGAGGGACCGTCATGCCACACACCAATGCACAGGTCAGACAGCAAAGTCAAGCACCGCTGAACAGGGCACAGACCTCCATGGCAAAGCACCGCTGAACAGGGAAGACACCGCCATGGTGAAGACCGCTGAACAGGGCAAAGCACCGCTGAACAGGGAAAAGACCACCATGGTGAAGACCGCTGAACAGGGCAATGCACCGCTGAACAGGTCAGAAACTGCAAAGTCAAGCACCGCTGAACAGGGCACAGACCGCCATGGCAAAGCACCGCTGAACAGGGAAAAGACCGCCATGGTGAAGACTGCATTAACAGGGCAAAGCACCGCTGAACAGGTCAGAAACTGCAAAGTCAAGCACCGCTGAACACGGAAAAGACTGCCAAATCAAGCATCGTTAGCCCATGTGCAGCTGGGACAGTGACGGAACAGGAACCATCACGGGGAGCCTGATGCAGTCTGGGCACCAGTCCCCCTCCAGAACCAGTGGAGACTGAGAGACTGTGGCTTTGCACTCCCCAGGATGGTCCAGTGGGCAACCCACCCACTGTAGAGACTTGAGAGACTGTGGCTTTGCACTCCCCAGGATGGTACAGTGGGCAACCCACCCACTGTAGAGACTTGAGAGACTGTGGCTTTGCACTCCCCAGGATATGGCAGTGGGCAACCCACCCACTGTATAGACTTGAGAGACTGTGGCTTTGCACTCCCCAGGATATGGCAGTGGGCAGCCCACCCACTGTAGAGACTTGAGAGACTGTGGCTTTGCACTCCCCAGGATACATCAATGGGCATGGAGCCCCATCGTGGATCTGGCGTGGTGCTGTAATCCAGCTGAGGTGCCCCCCCCTTCCCTTCCCCCTGAGGTGCCTGTTGTATTTCTATCTGATGCCCCTGCAGTTTTCTTTCCGTTTGTGGACAGGTATCGAGTGTGGGCCTCGACCATGCATTTTGGGCCCAGTGGTGCACAGACATTGATATGTGCATTCCTGCACTACTAATCGTCATGTATCAATTCTGGAATGTGTAAATATATCTGTATATATTAGCTTACTGTATTTTGATACATTACAATGTTTGACCTGATTTCCTTTTGTCTTTGCATTCTTCTGGGGGGGGGTGGGGTTGTTACTGTGCTGTTTGGAAATGCATTGGTGTGTGTGTTGTAGTGGGTGAGGGTCGGGTTGGGGGTGGGGGTGTTGCGTGTGTGTCCCCCTGACTTTTGCCTCCCCCCTCCCCTATGTCATAGGTGCAGTACCCACCGTTGTCTTCGGCACCTGCGTAGATGGTGATCGTAGAGGAGCAGAAAGACAAGCGCAGGGAGTATTTGTAGTTCGGGCTCCATGGTGGCCTCCTTCCTCATGGAGTGAGTTAAGGTGAGCGTTTTCCCATTGCAAAAGCTGTTTCCGCCGTGTTTTTATCCACGGTGAATCCGCCCCGGAAAAGGTGGCAGATTGGCGGGTTGTGATACTGTGGGCGGTACTTTGTCTTCCGCCTGTCTGTTGGCGGTGACCGCCGCGCTGCTTGTCTGTACCGCCGTGGCTGTCGTAGTGTTAAAGTGGCTGTCTATGTTGGCGGTTTCCGGTCATAATTCCCATTTTTGTTCCGCCGGCCTGTTTGCGGTATTACCGCAGCTTTAACACCGTCCGCCAGGGTGGTAATGACCACCATTATCTTATAGTGAGGATTACATAAATAGACTGGTACAGGGTCAAACAGAATTTTTAGACAATATTTCTCCTGTAATTCATCTCTCATTGAGTGAAAAGATAAATAGATTAGAGCGTCTTGAGAAGAAATTGGTTTGTGCTCGCTTACATGGCCACTTATTAACGAAGCATCTTCAATCTAACACCATCCCGTTAGGGTTACAAGTTAGGAATGAGCCTGAAATATTTGTGGACAATCCGAAATTCAAAGAGAATTTCAGTTTTGTATCCAATAATTGCTCCAGGCACTGGATGGTGCTGGGAGATGAAACAGCACTAGAAGAGGTTCAGACGATAATGTTTTGAGCCTGGATGCAATATTTTGTTTGGACTTTATTGAGGATTGATTATTTCCTGCCTTAATGATTCAATGAGGAGAAAGTTGAGACAACAGGCTCCTTGTTTGTGAATTTATGTGTGTATTGGTTGGACCTTTTCTGTCCCCTTTTTTCTTACTACCACAGGCACTTTATTTCTGAGCACTTTATTCTGTCCTGCATATTTTTAAGGTTGTTATAGGGGGTTTTGTAGTTTTGGATGTGATCTATTTATTATATATTAATAAATGATGTGTTTTCTAAACTTATTTTTATTATGCTGCTTTTTATTAATTGTTTTTTGTTTTTAGGTGTGTTTCCCGAGTGGGCATTGTAGTCTTTTCATAATTTCTACCCAGCCCATTTCCGGTTTTTGGGTTACCCTCTGCGGTCTGTAATATACTCTGTGTGCAGGTGGTTGCCTGTGAAGGGTGTTTTGATTTATTTCTCTTTTTGAAATTATAAGTGGTTTATAATCACTTTTAAGAAAGAGACATTATCTTATAGTGAGGATTACATAAATAGACTGGTACAGGGTCAAACAGACACAGACTTTTTAGGCACTATTTCCCCTGTTATTGATCTCTCATTGAGTGAAAAGATCAATAGATTAGAGCGCCTTGAGAAGCAATTGGTTCGTATCCCTTACATGGCCATTTATTAATGAAGCATCTTCAATCTAACACCATCCCGTTAGGGTTACAAGTTAGGAATGAGCCAGCAATATTTGTGGGCAATCCGAAATTCAAAGAGAATTTCAGTTTTGTATCCAATAATTGCTCCAGCCGCTGGATGGTGCTGGGAGTTGAAACTGCACTAGAAGAGGTTCAGACGATAATGTTTTGAGCCTGGATGCAATATTTTGTTTGGACTTTATTGAGGATTGATTATTTCCTCTCTTAATGATTCAATGAGGAGAAAGTTGAGACAACAGGCTCCTTGTTTGTGAATTTTTGTGTGTATTGGTTGGACCTTTTCTGTCCCCTTTTTTCTTACTACCACGTGCACTTTATTTATGAGCACTTTATTCTGTCCTGCATATTTTTAAGGTTGTGATAGGGGGTTTTGTAGTTTTGGGTGTGATATATTTATTATATATTAATAAATGATGTGTTTTCTAAACTTATTTTTATTATGCTGCTTTTTATTAATTGTTTTTTTGGTTTTAGGTGTGTTTCCCGAGTGGGCATTGTAATCTTTTGATAATTTCTACCCAGCCCATTTCTGTTTTTTTGGTTACCCTCTGTGGTCTGTAATATACTCTGTGTGCAGGTGGTTACATGCAAAGGGTGTTTTGATTTATTTCTATTTTTGAAATTATACGTTGTTTATAATGACTTTTGAGAAAGAGACATTGGGCCTGATTCAGACCCTGGCGGCCGGTGACCGCCAGGGTCACCGGCCACGGGAGCACCGCCGACAGACCGGCGGTGCTCCAAAGGGCATTCTGACCGCGGTGGTTCTGCCGCGGCCAGAAAGGGTAAACCGGCGGTCTCCCGCCGGTTTACCGCTGCCCTTGGAATCCCCCATTACGGCGCAGCTTGCTGCGCCGCCATGGGGGATTCTGACACCCCCTACCGCCATCCTGTTCCTGGCGGTTCGCCCGCCAGGAACAGGATGGCGGTAGGGGGTGCTGCGGGGCCCCTGGGGGCCCCTGCCGTGCCCATGCCAATGGCATGGGCACGGCAGGGGCCCCCGTAAGAGGGCCCCACTGTGTATTTCAGTGTCTGCCTAGCAGACACTGAAATACGCGACGGGTGCAAACTGCACCCGTCGCACATGCCCACTCCGCCGGCTCCATTTGGAGCCGGCTTCCTCGTGGGGAGGGGTTTCCCGCTGGGCTGGCGGGCGGCCTTCTGGCGGTCGCCCGCCAGCCCAGCGGGAAAGCCAGAATGGCCTCTGCGGAGCGGCCATATGGCGGTTCCCTCCAGGCGGGCGGCGACCGCCGCCCGCCGGAGTCAAAATTACCCCCATTATCTTATACTGAGGATTAGATAAATAGACTGCTACAGGGTCAAACAGGAACGGACTTTTTAGGCAATATTTCCCCTGTTATTGATCTCTCATTGAGTGAAAAGATCAATAGATTAGAGCGTCTTGAGAAGAAGTTGGTTCGTACCCGCTTACATGGCCATTTATCAACTAAGCATCTTCAATCTAACACCACCCCGTTAGGGTTACAAGTTAGGAATGAGCCTGCAATATTTGTGGAGAATCTGAAATTCAAAGAGAATTTCAGTTTTTTATCCCGTAATTGCTCCAGGCACTGGATGGTGCTGGGAGTTGAAACGGCACGAGAAGAGGTTCAGACAATAATGTTTTGAGCCTGGATGCAATATTTTGTTTCGACTTTACTAAGGATTGATTATTTCCTGCCTTAATGATTCAATGAGGAGAAAGTTGAGACAACAGGCTCCTTGTTTGTGAATTGATGTGTGTATTGGTTGGACCTTTTCTGTCCCCTTTTTTCTTACTACCACGTGCACTTTATTTCTGAGCACTTTATTCTGTCCTGCATATTTATAAGGTTGAGATAGGGGGTTTTGTAGTTTTGGATGTGATCAATTGTTATATATTAATAAATTATGTGTTTTGTAAACTTATTTTTATTATGCTGCTTTTTATTAATTGTTTTTTGTTTTTAGGTGTGTTTCCCGAGTGGGCATTGTAGTCTTTTGATAATTTCTACCCAGCCCACTTCCTGTTTTTGGGTTACCATCTGTGGTCTGTAATATACTCTGTGTGCAGGTGGTTGCCTGTGAAGGGTGTTCTGATTTATTTCTATTTTTGAAATTATAAGTGGTTTATAATGACTTTTAAGAAAGAGACATTATCTTATAGTGAGGATTACATAAATAGACTGGTACAGGGTCAAACAGGAACAGACTTTTTAGGCACTATTTCCCCTGTTATTGATCTCTCATTGAGTGAAAAGATCAATAGATTAGAGCGCCTTGAGAAGCAATTGGTTCGTATCCCTTACATGGCCATTTATTAATGAAGCATCTTCAATCTAACACCATCCCGTTAGGGTTACAAGTTAGGAATGAGCCAGCAATATTTGTGGGCAATCCGAAATTCAAATAGAATTTCAGTTTTGTATCCAATAATTGCTCCAGGCACTGGATGGTGCTGGGAGTTGAAACTGCACTAGAAGAGGTTCAGACAATAATGTTTTGAGCCTGGATGCAATATTTTGTTTGGACTTTATTGAGGATTGATTATTTCCTGCCTTAATGATTCAATGAGGAGAAAGTTGAGACAACAGGCTCCTTGTTTGTGAATTTTTGTGTGCATTGGTTGGACCTTTTCTGTCCCCTTTTTTCTTACTACCACGTGCACTTTATTTCTGAGCACTTTATTCTGTCCTGCATATTTTTAAGGTTGTGATAGGGGGTTTTGTAGTTTTGGGTGTGATATATTTATTATATATTAATAAATGATGTGTTTTCGAAACTTATTTTTATTATGCTGCTTTTTATTAATTGGTTTTTGGTTTTAGGTGTGTTTCCCGAGTGGGCATTGTAGTCTTTTGATAATTTCTACCCAGCCCATTTCTGTTTTTTTGGTTACCCTCTGTGGTCTGTAATATACTCTGTGTGCAGGTGGTTACATGCAAAGGGTGTTTTGATTTATTTCTATTTTTGAAATTATAAGTGGTTTATAATGACTTTTAAGAAAGAGACATTATCTTATAGTGAGGATTAGATAAATAGAATGGTACAGAGTCAAACAGGAACAGACTTTTTAGGCAATATTTCCCCTGTTATTGATCTCTCATTGAGTGAAAAGATCAATAGATTAGAGCGTCTTGAGAAGAAGTTGGTTCGTACCCGCTTACAATGCCATTTATTAACTAAGCATCTTCAATCTAACACCACCCCGTTAGGGTTACAAGTTAGGAATGAGCCAGCAATATTAGTGGACAATCTGAAATTCAAAGAGAATTTCAGTTTTTTATCCCGTAATTGCTCCAGGCACTGGATGGTGCTGGGAGTTCAAACGGCACGAGAAGAGGTTCAGACAATAATGTTTTGAGCCTGGATGCAATATTTTGTTTGGACCTTACTAAGGATTGATTATTTCCTGCCTTAAGGATTCAATGAGGAAAAAGTTGAGACAACAGGCTCCTTGTTTGTGAATTGATGTGTGTATTGGTTGGACCTTTTCTGTCCCCTTTTTTCTTACTACCACGTGCACTTTATTTCTGAGCACTTTATTCTGTCCTGCATATTTTTAAGGTTGAGATAGGGGGTTTTGTAGTTTTGGGTGTGATCAATTGTTATATATTAATAAATGATGTGTTTTGTAAACTTATTTTTATTATGCTGCTTTTTATTAATTGTTTTTTGTTTTTAGGTGTGTTTCCCTAGTGGGCATTGTAGTCTTTTGATAATTTCTACCCAGCCCACTTCCGGTTTTTGGGTTATCCTCTGTGGTCTGTAATATACTCTGTGTGTAGGTGGTTGCCTGTGAAGGGTGTTCTGATTTATTTCTATTTTTGAAATTATAAGTGGTTTATAATGACTTTTAAGAAAGAGACATTATCTTATAGTGAGGGTTACAAAAATAGACTGGTACAGAGTCAAACAGGAACAGACTTTTTAGGCACTATTTCCCCTGTTATTGATCTCTCATTGAGTGAAAAGATCAATAGATTAGAGCGCCTTGAGAAGCAATTGGTTCGTATCCCTTACATGGCCATTTATTAATGAAGCATCTTCAATCTAACACCATCCCGTAAGGGTTACAAGTTAGGAATGAGCCAGCAATATTTGTGGGCAATCCGAAATTCAAAGAGAATTTCAGTTTTGTATCCAATAATTGCTCCAGGTACTGGATGGTGCTGGGAGTTGAAACTGCACTAGAAGAGGTCCAGACGATAATGTTTTGAGCCTGGATGCAATATTTTGTTTGGACTTTATTGAGGATTGATTATTTCCTGTCTTAATGATTCAATGAGGAGAAAGTTGAGACAACAGGCTCCTTGTTTGTGAATTTATGTGTGTATTGGTTGGACCTTTTCTGTCCCCTTTTTTCTTACTACCACTTTATTCTGTCCTGCATATTTTTAAGGTTGTGATAGGGGGTTTTGTAGTTTTGGATGTGATCTATTTGTTATATATTAATAAATGATGTGTTTTCTCAACTTATTTTTATTATGCTGCTTTTTATTAATTGTTTTTTTTTTTTAGGTGTGTTTCCCGAGTGGGCATTGTAATCTTTTGATAATTTCTACCCAGCCCATTTCTGTTTTTTTGGTTACTCTCTGTGGTCTGTAATATACTCTGTGTGCAGGTGGTTACATGCCAAGGGTGTTTTGATTTATTTCTATTTTTGAAATTATAAGTTGTTTATAATGACTTTTGAGAAAGAGACATTATCTTATAGTGAGGATTAAATAAATAGACTGGTACAGGGTCAAACAGGAACGGACTTTTTAGGCAATATTTCCCCTGTTATTGATCTCTCATTGAGTGAAAAGATCAATAGATTAGAGCGTCTTGAGAAGAAGTTGGTTCGTACCAGCTTACATGGCCATTTATTAACTAAGCATCTTCAATCTAACACCACCCCGTTAGGGTAACAAGTTAGGAATGAGCCAGCAATATTTGTGGACAATCTGACATTCAAAGAGAATTTCAGTTTTTTATCCCGTAATTTCTCCAGGCACTGGATGGTGCTGGGAGTTGAAACAGCACGAGAAGAGGTTCAGACAATAATGTTTTGAGCCTGGATGCAATATTTTGTTTGGACTTTACTAAGGATTGATTATTTCCTGCCTTAATGATTCAATGAGGAGAAAGTTGAGACAACAGGCTCCTTGTTTGTGAATTGATGTGTGTAATGGTTGGACCTTTTCTGTCCCCTTTTTTCTTACTACCACGTGCACTTTATTTCTGAGCACTTTATTCTGTCCTGCATATTTTTAAGGTTGAGATAAGGGGTTTTGTAGTTTTGGGTGTGATCAATTGTTATATATTAATAAATGATGTGTTTTGTAAACTTATTTTTATTATGCTGCTTTTTATTAATTGTTTTTTGTTTTTAGGTGTGTTTCCCTAGTGGGCATTGTAGTCTTTTGATAATTTCTACCCAGCCCACTTCCGGTTTTTGGGTTATCCTCTGTGGTCTGTAATATACTCTGTGTGCAGGTGGTTGCCTGTGAAGGGTGTTCTGATTTATTTCTATTTTTGAAATTATAAGTGGTTTATAATGACTTTTAAGAAAGAGACATTATCTTATAGTGAGGGTTACAAAAATAGACTGGTACAGAGTCAAACAGGAACAGACTTTTTAGGCACTATTTCCCCTGTTATTGATCTCTCATTGAGTGAAAAGATCAATAGATTAGAGCGCCTTGAGAAGCAATTGGTTCGTATCCCTTACATGGCCATTTATTAATGAAGCATCTTCAATCTAACACCATCCCGTAAGGGTTACAAGTTAGGAATGAGCCAGCAATATTTGTGGGCAATCCGAAATTCAAAGAGAATTTCAGTTTTGTATCCAATAATTGCTCCAGGTACTGGATGGTGCTGGGAGTTGAAACTGCACTAGAAGAGGTCCAGACGATAATGTTTTGAGCCTGGATGCAATATTTTGTTTGGACTTTATTGAGGATTGATTATTTCCTGTCTTAATGATTCAATGAGGAGAAAGTTGAGACAACAGGCTCCTTGTTTGTGAATTTATGTGTGTATTGGTTGGACCTTTTCTGTCCCCTTTTTTCTTACTACCACTTTATTCTGTCCTGCATATTTTTAAGGTTGTGATAGGGGGTTTTGTAGTTTTGGATGTGATCTATTTGTTATATATTAATAAATGATGTGTTTTCTCAACTTATTTTTATTATGCTGCTTTTTATTAATTGTTTTTTGTTTTTAGGTGTGTTTCCCGAGTGGGCATTGTAATCTTTTGATAATTTCTACCCAGCCCATTTCTGTTTTTTTGGTTACTCTCTGTGGTCTGTAATATACTCTGTGTGCAGGTGGTTACATGCAAAGGGTGTTTTGATTTATTTCTATTTTTGAAATTATAAGTTGTTTATAATGACTTTTGAGAAAGAGACATTATCTTATAGTGAGGATTAAATAAATAGACTGGTACAGGGTCAAACAGGAACGGACTTTTTAGGCAATATTTCCCCTGTTATTGATCTCTCATTGAGTGAAAAGATCAATTGATTAGAGCGTCTTGAGAAGAAGTTGGTTCGTACCAGCTTACATGGCCATTTATTAACTAAGCATCTTCAATCTAACACCACCCCGTTAGGGTAACAAGTTAGGAATGAGCCAGCAATATTTGTGGACAATCTGACATTCAAAGAGAATTTCAGTTTTTTATCCCGTAATTTCTCCAGGCACTGGATGGTGCTGGGAGTTGAAACAGCACGAGAAGAGGTTCAGACAATAATGTTTTGAGCCTGGATGCAATATTTTGTTTGGACTTTACTAAGGATTGATTATTTCCTGCCTTAATGATTCAATGAGGAGAAAGTTGAGACAACAGGCTCCTTGTTTGTGAATTGATGTGTGTATTGGTTGGACCTTTTCTGTCCCCTTTTTTCTTACTACCACGTGCACTTTATTTCTGAGCACTTTATTCTGTCCTGCATATTTTTAAGGTTGAGATAAGGGGTTTTGTAGTTTTGGATGTGATCAATTGTTATATATTAATAAATGATGTGTTTTGTAAACTTATTTTTATTATGCTGCTTTTTATTAATTGTTTTTTGTTTTTAGGTGTGTTTCCCTAGTGGGCATTGTAGTCTTTTGATAATTTCTACCCAGCCCACTTCCGGTTTTTGGGTTATCCTCTGTGGTCTGTAATATACTCTGTGTGCAGGTGGTTGCCTGTGAAGGGTGTTCTGATTTATTTCTATTTTTGAAATTATAAGTGGTTTATAATGACTTTTAAGAAAGAGACATTATCTTATAGTGAGGGTTACAAAAATAGACTGGTACAGAGTCAAACAGGAACAGACTTTTTAGGCACTATTTCCCCTGTTATTGATCTCTCATTGAGTGAAAAGATCAATAGATTAGAGCGCCTTGAGAAGCAATTGGTTCGTATCCCTTACATGGCCATTTATTAATGAAGCATCTTCAATCTAACACCATCCCGTAAGGGTTACAAGTTAGGAATGAGCCAGCAATATTTGTGGGCAATCCGAAATTCAAAGAGAATTTCAGTTTTGTATCCAATAATTGCTCCAGGTACTGGATGGTGCTGGGAGTTGAAACTGCACTAGAAGAGGTCCAGACGATAATGTTTTGAGCCTGGATGCAATATTTTGTTTGGACTTTATTGAGGATTGATTATTTCCTGTCTTAATGATTCAATGAGGAGAAAGTTGAGACAACAGGCTCCTTGTTTGTGAATTTATGTGTGTATTGGTTGGACCTTTTCTGTCCCCTTTTTTCTTACTACCACTTTATTCTGTCCTGCATATTTTTAAGGTTGTGATAGGGGGTTTTGTAGTTTTGGATGTGATCTATTTGTTATATATTAATAAATGATGTGTTTTCTCAACTTATTTTTATTATGCTGCTTTTTATTAATTGTTTTTTTTTTTTAGGTGTGTTTCCCGAGTGGGCATTGTAATCTTTTGATAATTTCTACCCAGCCCATTTCTGTTTTTTTGGTTACTCTCTGTGGTCTGTAATATACTCTGTGTGCAGGTGGTTACATGCAAAGGGTGTTTTGATTTATTTCTATTTTTGAAATTATAAGTTGTTTATAATGACTTTTGAGAAAGAGACATTATCTTATAGTGAGGATTAAATAAATAGACTGGTACAGGGTCAAACAGGAACGGACTTTTTAGGCAATATTTCCCCTGTTATTGATCTCTCATTGAGTGAAAAGATCAATAGATTAGAGCGTCTTGAGAAGAAGTTGGTTCGTACCAGCTTACATGGCCATTTATTAACTAAGCATCTTCAATCTAACACCACCCCGTTAGGGTAACAAGTTAGGAATGAGCCAGCAATATTTGTGGACAATCTGACATTCAAAGAGAATTTCAGTTTTTTATCCCGTAATTTCTCCAGGCACTGGATGGTGCTGGGAGTTGAAACAGCACGAGAAGAGGTTCAGACAATAATGTTTTGAGCCTGGATGCAATATTTTGTTTGGACTTTACTAAGGATTGATTATTTCCTGCCTTAATGATTCAATGAGGAGAAAGTTGAGACAACAGGCTCCTTGTTTGTGAATTGATGTGTGTATTGGTTGGACCTTTTCTGTCCCCTTTTTTCTTACTACCACGTGCACTTTATTTCTGAGCACTTTATTCTGTCCTGCATATTTTTAAGGTTGAGATAGGGGGTTTTGTAGTTTTGGATGTGATCAATTGTTATATATTAATAAATGATGTGTTTTGTAAACTTATTTTTATTATGCTGCTTTTTATTAATGGTTTTTTGTTTTTAGGTGTGTTTCCCGAGTGGGCATTGTAGTCTTTTGATAATTTCTACCCAGCCCACTTCCGGTTTTTGGGTTACCCTCTGTGGTCTGTAATATACTCTGTGTGCAGGTGGTTGCCTGTGAAGGGTGTTCTGATTTATTTCTATTTTTGAAATTATAAGTGGTTTATAATGACTTTTAAGAAAGAGACATTATCTTATAGTGAGGGTTACAAAAATAGACTGGTACAGAGTCAAAGAGGAACAGACTTTTTAGGCACTATTTCCCCTGTTATTGATCTCTCATTGAGTGAAAAGATCAATAGATTAGAGCGCCTTGAGAAGCAATTGGTTCGTATCCCTTACATGGCCATTTATTAATGAAGCATCTTCAATCTAACACCATCCCGTAAGGGTTACAAGTTAGGAATGAGCCAGCAATATTTGTGGGCAATCCGAAATTCAAAGAGAATTTCAGTTTTGTATCCAATAATTGCTCCAGGTACTGGATGGTGCTGGGAGTTGAAACTGCACTAGAAGAGGTCCAGACGATAATGTTTTGAGCCTGGATGCAATATTTTGTTTGGACTTTATTGAGGATTGATTATTTCCTGTCTTAATGATTCAATGAGGAGAAAGTTGAGACAACAGGCTCCTTGTTTGTGAATTTATGTGTGTATTGGTTGGACCTTTTCTGTCCCCTTTTTTCTTACTACCACTTTATTCTGTCCTGCATATTTTTAAGGTTGTGATAGGGGGTTTTGTAGTTTTGGATGTGATCTATTTGTTATATATTAATAAATGATGTGTTTTCTCAACTTATTTTTATTATGCTGCTTTTTATTAATTGTTTTTTGTTTTTAGGTGTGTTTCCCGAGTGGGCATTGTAATCTTTTGATAATTTCTACCCAGCCCATTTCTGTTTTTTTGGTTACTCTCTGTGGTCTGTAATATACTCTGTGTGCAGGTGGTTACATGCAAAGGGTGTTTTGATTTATTTCTATTTTTGAAATTATAAGTTGTTTATAATGACTTTTGAGAAAGAGACATTATCTTATAGTGAGGATTAAATAAATAGACTGGTACAGGGTCAAACAGGAACGGACTTTTTAGGCAATATTTCCCCTGTTATTGATCTCTCATTGAGTGAAAAGATCAATAGATTAGAGCGTCTTGAGAAGAAGTTGGTTCGTACCAGCTTACATGGCCATTTATTAACTAAGCATCTTCAATCTAACACCACCCCGTTAGGGTAACAAGTTAGGAATGAGCCAGCAATATTTGTGGACAATCTGACATTCAAAGAGAATTTCAGTTTTTTATCCCGTAATTTCTCCAGGCACTGGATGGTGCTGGGAGTTGAAACAGCACGAGAAGAGGTTCAGACAATAATGTTTTGAGCCTGGATGCAATATTTTGTTTGGACTTTACTAAGGATTGATTATTTCCTGCCTTAATGATTCAATGAGGAGAAAGTTGAGACAACAGGCTCCTTGTTTGTGAATTGATGTGTGTATTGGTTGGACCTTTTCTGTCCCCTTTTTTCTTACTACCACGTGCACTTTATTTCTGAGCACTTTATTCTGTCCTGCATATTTTTAAGGTTGAGATAAGGGGTTTTGTAGTTTTGGATGTGATCAATTGTTATATATTAATAAATGATGTGTTTTGTAAACTTATTTTTATTATGCTGCTTTTTATTAATTGTTTTTTGTTTTTAGGTGTGTTTCCCTAGTGGGCATTGTAGTCTTTTGATAATTTCTACCCAGCCCACTTCCGGTTTTTGGGTTATCCTCTGTGGTCTGTAATATACTCTGTGTGCAGGTGGTTGCCTGTGAAGGGTGTTCTGATTTATTTCTATTTTTGAAATTATAAGTGGTTTATAATGACTTTTAAGAAAGAGACATTATCTTATAGTGAGGGTTACAAAAATAGACTGGTACAGAGTCAAACAGGAACAGACTTTTTAGGCACTATTTCCCCTGTTATTGATCTCTCATTGAGTGAAAAGATCAATAGATTAGAGCGCCTTGAGAAGCAATTGGTTCGTATCCCTTACATGGCCATTTATTAATGAAGCATCTTCAATCTAACACCATCCCGTAAGGGTTACAAGTTAGGAATGAGCCAGCAATATTTGTGGGCAATCCGAAATTCAAAGAGAATTTCAGTTTTGTATCCAATAATTGCTCCAGGTACTGGATGGTGCTGGGAGTTGAAACTGCACTAGAAGAGGTCCAGACGATAATGTTTTGAGCCTGGATGCAATATTTTGTTTGGACTTTATTGAGGATTGATTATTTCCTGTCTTAATGATTCAATGAGGAGAAAGTTGAGACAACAGGCTCCTTGTTTGTGAATTTATGTGTGTATTGGTTGGACCTTTTCTGTCCCCTTTTTTCTTACTACCACTTTATTCTGTCCTGCATATTTTTAAGGTTGTGATAGGGGGTTTTGTAGTTTTGGATGTGATCTATTTGTTATATATTAATAAATGATGTGTTTTCTCAACTTATTTTTATTATGCTGCTTTTTATTAATTGTTTTTTTTTTTTAGGTGTGTTTCCCGAGTGGGCATTGTAATCTTTTGATAATTTCTACCCAGCCCATTTCTGTTTTTTTGGTTACTCTCTGTGGTCTGTAATATACTCTGTGTGCAGGTGGTTACATGCAAAGGGTGTTTTGATTTATTTCTATTTTTGAAATTATAAGTTGTTTATAATGACTTTTGAGAAAGAGACATTATCTTATAGTGAGGATTAAATAAATAGACTGGTACAGGGTCAAACAGGAACGGACTTTTTAGGCAATATTTCCCCTGTTATTGATCTCTCATTGAGTGAAAAGATCAATAGATTAGAGCGTCTTGAGAAGAAGTTGGTTCGTACCAGCTTACATGGCCATTTATTAACTAAGCATCTTCAATCTAACACCACCCCGTTAGGGTAACAAGTTAGGAATGAGCCAGCAATATTTGTGGACAATCTGACATTCAAAGAGAATTTCAGTTTTTTATCCCGTAATTTCTCCAGGCACTGGATGGTGCTGGGAGTTGAAACAGCACGAGAAGAGGTTCAGACAATAATGTTTTGAGCCTGGATGCAATATTTTGTTTGGACTTTACTAAGGATTGATTATTTCCTGCCTTAATGATTCAATGAGGAGAAAGTTGAGACAACAGGCTCCTTGTTTGTGAATTGATGTGTGTATTGGTTGGACCTTTTCTGTCCCCTTTTTTCTTACTACCACGTGCACTTTATTTCTGAGCACTTTATTCTGTCCTGCATATTTTTAAGGTTGAGATAGGGGGTTTTGTAGTTTTGGATGTGATCAATTGTTATATATTAATAAATGATGTGTTTTGTAAACTTATTTTTATTATGCTGCTTTTTATTAATGGTTTTTTGTTTTTAGGTGTGTTTCCCGAGTGGGCATTGTAGTCTTTTGATAATTTCTACCCAGCCCACTTCCGGTTTTTGGGTTACCCTCTGTGGTCTGTAATATACTCTGTGTGCAGGTGGTTGCCTGTGAAGGGTGTTCTGATTTATTTCTATTTTTGAAATTATAAGTGGTTTATAATGACTTTTAAGAAAGAGACATTATCTTATAGTGAGGGTTACAAAAATAGACTGGTACAGAGTCAAAGAGGAACAGACTTTTTAGGCACTATTTCCCCTGTTATTGATCTCTCATTGAGTGAAAAGATCAATAGATTAGAGCGCCTTGAGAAGCAATTGGTTCGTATCCCTTACATGGCCATTTATTAATGAAGCATCTTCAATCTAACACCATCCCGTTAGGGTTACAAGTTAGGAATGAGCCAGCAATATTTGTGGGCAATCCGAAATTCAAAGAGAATTTCAGTTTTGTATCCAATAATTGCTCCAGGCACTGGATGGTGCTGGGAGTTGAAACGGCACTAGAAGAGGTCCAGACGATAATGTTTTGGGCCTGGATGCAATATTTTGTTTGGACTTTATTGAGGATTGATTATTTCCTGTCTTAATGATTCAATGAGGAGAAAGTTGAGACAACAGGCTCCTTGTTTGTGAATTTATGTGTGTATTGGTTGGACCTTTTCTGTCCCCTTTTTTCTTACTACCACTTTATTCTGTCCTGCATATTTTTAAGGTTGTGATAGGGGGTTTTGTAGTTTTGGATGTGATCTATTTGTTATATATTAATAAATTATGTGTTTTCTCAACTTATTTTTATTATGCTGCTTTTTATTAATTGTTTTTTGTTTTTAGGTGTGTTTCCCGAGTGGGCATTGTAATCTTTTGATAATTTCTACCCAGCCCATTTCTGTTTTTTTGGTTACTCTCTGTGGTCTGTAATATACTCTGTGTGCAGGTGGTTACATGAAAAGGGTGTTTTGATTTATTTCTATTTTTGAAATTATAAGTTGTTTATAATGACTTTTGAGAAAGAGACATTATCTTATAGTGAGGATTAAATAAATAGACTGGTACAGGGTCAAACAGGAAAGGACTTTTTAGGCAATATTTCCCCTATTATTGATCTCTCATTGAGTGAAAAGATCAATAGATTAGAGCGTCTTGAGAAGAAGTTGGTTCGTACCAGCTTACATGGCCATTTATTAACTAAGCATCTTCAATCTAACACCACCCCGTTAGGGTTACAAGTTAGGAATGAGCCAGCAATATTTGTGGACAATCTGACATTCAAAGAGAATTTCAGTTTTTTATCCCGTAATTGCTCCAGGCACTGGATGGTGCTGGGAGTTGAATCGGCACGAGAAGAGGTTCAGACAATAATGTTTTGAGCCTGGATGCAATATTTTGTTTGGACTTTACTAAGGATTGATTATTTCCTGCCTTAATGATTCAATGAGGAGAAAGTTGAAACAACAGGCTGCTTGTTTATGAATTTTTGTGTGCATTGGTTGGACCTTTTCTGTCCCCTTTTTTCTTACTACCACGTGCACTTTATTTCTCAGCACTTTATTCTGTCCTGCATATTTTTAAGGTTGTGATAGGGGGTTTTGTAGTTTTGGGTGTGATATATTTATTATATATTAATAATTGATGTGTTTTGTAAACTTATTTTTATTATGCTGCTTTTTATTAATTGTTTTTTGGTTTTAGGTGTGTTTCCGAGTGGGCATTGTAGTCTTTTGATAATTTCTACCCAGCCCATTTCTGTTTTTTTGGTTACCCTCTGTGGTCTGTAATATACTCTGTGTGCAGGTGGTTACATGCAAAGGGTGTTTTGATTTATTTCTATTTTTGAAATTATACGTTGTTTATAATGACTTTTGAGAAAGAGACATTATCTTATAGTGAGGATTAGATAAATAGACTGGTACAGGGTCAAACAGGAACGGACTTTTTAGGCAATATTTCCCCTGTTATTGATCTCTCATTGAGTGAAAAGATCAATAGATTAGAGCGTCTTGAGAAGAAGTTGGTTCGTACCCGCTTACATGGCCATTTATTAACTAAGCATCTTCAATCTAACACCACCCCGTTAGGGTTACAAGTTAGGAATGACCCAGCAATATTTGTGGACAATCTGAAATTCAAAGAGAATTTCAGTTTTTTATCCAGTAATTGCTCCAGGCACTGGATGGTGCTGGGAGTTGAAACGGCACTAGAAGAGGTTCAGACAATAATGTTTTGAGCCTGGATGCAATATTTTGTTTGGACTTTACTAAGGATTGATTATTTCCTGCCTTAATGATTTAATGAGGAGAAAGTTGAGACAACAGGCTCCTTGTTTGTGAATTGATGTGTGTATTGGTTGGACCTTTTCTGTCCCCTTTTTTCTTACTACCACATGCACTTTATTTTTGAGCACTTTATTCTGTCCTGCATATTTTTAAGGTTGAGATAGGGGGTTTTGTAGTTTTGGATGTGATCAATTGTTATATATTAATAAATTATTTGTTTTCTAAACTTATTTTTATTATGCTGCTTTTTATTAATTGTTTTTTGTTTTTAGGTGTGTTTCCCGAGTGGGCATTGTAGTCTTTTGATAATTTCTACTCAGCCCACTTCCGGTTTTTGGGTTATCCTCTGTGGTCTGTAATATACTCTGTGTGCAGTTGATTGCCTGTCAAGGGTGTTCTGATTTATTTCTATTTTTGAAATTATATGTGGTTTATAATGACTTTTAAGAAAGAGACATTATCTTATAGTGAGGATTACATAAATAGACTGGTACAGGGTCAAACAGGAACAGACTTTTTAGGCACTATTTCCCCTGTTATTGATCTCTCATTGAGTGAAAAGATCAATAGATTATAGCGCCTTGAAAAGCAATTGGTTCGTATCCCTTACATGGCCATTTATTAATGACGCATCTTCAATCTAACACCATCCCGTTAGGGTTACAAGTTAGGAATGAGCCAGCAATATTTGTGGGCAATCCGAAATTCAAAGAGAATTTCAGTTTTGTATCCAATAATTGCTCCAGGCACTGGATGGTGCTGGGAGTTGAAACTGCACTAGAAGAGGTTCAGACGATAATGTTTTGAGCCTGGATGCAATATTTTGTTTGGACTTTATTGAGGATTGATTATTTCCTGTCTTAATGATTCAATGAGGAGGAAGTTGAGACAACAGGCTCCTTGTTTGTGAATTTTTGTTTGCATTGGTTGGACCTTTTCTGTCCCCTTTTTTCTTACTACCACGTGCACTTTATTTCTGAGCACTTTATTCTGTCCTGCATATTTTTAAGGTTGTGATAGGGGTTTTTGTAGTTTTGGGTGTGATATATTTATTATATATTAATAATTGATGTGTTTTCTAAACTTATTTTTATTATGCTGCTTTTTATTAATTGTTTTTTGGTTTTAGATGTGTTTCCCGAGTGGGCATTGTAGTCATTTGATAATTTCTACCCAGCCCATTTCTGGTTTTTTGGTTACCCTCTGTGGTCTGTAATATACTCTGTGTGCAGGAGGTTACATGCAAAGGGTGTTTTGATTTATTTCAATTTTTGAAATTATAAGTTGTTTATAATGACTTTTGAGAAAGAGACATTATTTTATAGTGAGGATTAGATAAATAGACTGGTACAGGGTCAAACAGGAACAGACTTTTTAGGCAATATTTCCCCTGTTATTGATCTCTCATTGAGTGAAAAGATCAATAGATTAGAGCGTCTTGAGAAGAAGTTGGTTCGTACCCGCTTACATGGCCATTTATTAACTAAGCATCTTCAATCTAACACCACCCCGTTAGGGTTACAAGTTAGGAATGACCCAGCAATATTTGTGGACAATCTGAAATTCAAAGAGAATTTCAGTTTTTTATCCCGTAATTGCTCCAGGCACTGGATGGTGCTGGGAGTTGAAACTGCACTAGAAGAGGTCCAGACGATAATGTTTTGAGCCTGGATGCAATATTTTGTTTGGACTTTATTGAGGATTGATTATTTCCTGTCTTAATGATTCAATGAGGAGAGTGTTGAGACAACAGGCTCCTTGTTTGTGAATTTATGTGTGTATTGGTTGGACCTTTTCTGTCCCCTTTTTTCTTACTACCACTTTATTCTGTCCTGCATATTTTTAAGGTTGTGATAGGGGGTTTTGTAGTTTTGGATGTGATCTATTTGTTATATATTAATAAATGATGTGTTTTCTCAACTTATTTTTATTATGCTGCTTTTTATTAATTGTTTTTTTTTTTTAGGTGTGTTTCCCGAGTGGGCATTGTAATCTTTTGATAATTTCTACCCAGCCCATTTCTGTTTTTTTGGTTACTCTCTGTGGTCTGTAATATACTCTGTGTGCAGGTGGTTACATGCAAAGGGTGTTTTGATTTATTTCTATTTTTGAAATTATAAGTTGTTTATAATGACTTTTGAGAAAGAGACATTATCTTATAGTGAGGATTAAATAAATAGACTGGTACAGGGTCAAACAGGAACGGACTTTTTAGGCAATATTTCCCCTGTTATTGATCTCTCATTGAGTGAAAAGATCAATAGATTAGAGCGTCTTGAGAAGAAGTTGGTTCGTACCAGCTTACATGGCCATTTATTAACTAAGCATCTTCAATCTAACACCACCCCGTTAGGGTAACAAGTTAGGAATGAGCCAGCAATATTTGTGGACAATCTGACATTCAAAGAGAATTTCAGTTTTTTATCCCGTAATTTCTCCAGGCACTGGATGGTGCTGGGAGTTGAAACAGCACGAGAAGAGGTTCAGACAATAATGTTTTGAGCCTGGATGCAATATTTTGTTTGGACTTTACTAAGGATTGATTATTTCCTGCCTTAATGATTCAATGAGGAGAAAGTTGAGACAACAGGCTCCTTGTTTGTGAATTGATGTGTGTATTGGTTGGACCTTTTCTGTCCCCTTTTTTCTTACTACCACGTGCACTTTATTTCTGAGCACTTTATTCTGTCCTGCATATTTTTAAGGTTGAGATAGGGGGTTTTGTAGTTTTGGATGTGATCAATTGTTATATATTAATAAATGATGTGTTTTGTAAACTTATTTTTATTATGCTGCTTTTTATTAATTGTTTTTTGTTTTTAGGTGTGTTTCCCTAGTGGGCATTGTAGTCTTTTGATAATTTCTACCCAGCCCACTTCCGGTTTTTGGGTTATCCTCTGTGGTCTGTAATATACTCTGTGTGCAGGTGGTTGCCTGTGAAGGGTGTTCTGATTTATTTCTATTTTTGAAATTATAAGTGGTTTATAATGACTTTTAAGAAAGAGACATTATCTTATAGTGAGGGTTACAAAAATAGACTGGTACAGAGTCAAACAGGAACAGACTTTTTAGGCACTATTTCCCCTGTTATTGATCTCTCATTGAGTGAAAAGATCAATAGATTAGAGCGCCTTGAGAAGCAATTGGTTCGTATCCCTTACATGGCCATTTATTAATGAAGCATCTTCAATCTAACACTATCCCGTAAGGGTTACAAGTTAGGAATGAGCCAGCAATATTTGTGGGCAATCCGAAATTCAAAGAGAATTTCAGTTTTGTATCCAATAATTGCTCCAGGTACTGGATGGTGCTGGGAGTTGAAACTGCACTAGAAGAGGTCCAGACGATAATGTTTTGAGCCTGGATGCAATATTTTGTTTGGACTTTATTGAGGATTGATTATTTCCTGTCTTAATGATTCAATGAGGAGAAAGTTGAGACAACAGGCTCCTTGTTTGTGAATTTATGTGTGTATTGGTTGGACCTTTTCTGTCCCCTTTTTTCTTACTACCACTTTATTCTGTCCTGCATATTTTTAAGGTTGTGATAGGGGGTTTTGTAGTTTTGGATGTGATCTATTTGTTATATATTAATAAATGATGTGTTTTCTCAACTTATTTTTATTATGCTGCTTTTTATTAATTGTTTTTTGTTTTTAGGTGTGTTTCCCGAGTGGGCATTGTAATCTTTTGATAATTTCTACCCAGCCCATTTCTGTTTTTTTGGTTACTCTCTGTGGTCTGTAATATACTCTGTGTGCAGGTGGTTACATGCAAAGGGTGTTTTGATTTATTTCTATTTTTGAAATTATAAGTTGTTTATAATGACTTTTGAGAAAGAGACATTATCTTATAGTGAGGATTAAATAAATAGACTGGTACAGGGTCAAACAGGAACGGACTTTTTAGGCAATATTTCCCCTGTTATTGATCTCTCATTGAGTGAAAAGATCAATAGATTAGAGCGTCTTGAGAAGAAGTTGGTTCGCACCAGCTTACATGGCCATTTATTAACTAAGCATCTTCAATCTAACACCACCCCGTTAGGGTAACAAGTTAGGAATGAGCCAGCAATATTTGTGGACAATCTGACATTCAAAGAGAATTTCAGTTTTTTATCCCGTAATTTCTCCAGGCACTGGATGGTGCTGGGAGTTGAAACAGCACGAGAAGAGGTTCAGACAATAATGTTTTGAGCCTGGATGCAATATTTTGTTTGGACTTTACTAAGGATTGATTATTTCCTGCCTTAATGATTCAATGAGGAGAAAGTTGAGACAACAGGCTCCTTGTTTGTGAATTGATGTGTGTATTGGTTGGACCTTTTCTGTCCCCTTTTTTCTTACTACCACGTGCACTTTATTTCTGAGCACTTTATTCTGTCCTGCATATTTTTAAGGTTGAGATAGGGGGTTTTGTAGTTTTGGATGTGATCAATTGTTATATATTAATAAATGATGTGTTTTGTAAACTTATTTTTATTATGCTGCTTTTTATTAATGGTTTTTTGTTTTTAGGTGTGTTTCCCGAGTGGGCATTGTAGTCTTTTGATAATTTCTACCCAGCCCACTTCCGGTTTTTGGGTTACCCTCTGTGGTCTGTAATATACTCTGTGTGCAGGTGGTTGCCTGTGAAGGGTGTTCTGATTTATTTCTATTTTTGAAATTATAAGTGGTTTATAATGACTTTTAAGAAAGAGACATTATCTTATAGTGAGGGTTACAAAAATAGACTGGTACAGAGTCAAACAGGAACAGACTTTTTAGGCACTATTTCCCCTGTTATTGATCTCTCATTGAGTGAAAAGATCAATAGATTAGAGCGCCTTGAGAAGCAATTGGTTCGTATCCCTTACATGGCCATTTATTAATGAAGCATCTTCAATCTAACACCATCCCGTTAGGGTTACAAGTTAGGAATGAGCCAGCAATATTTGTGGGCAATCCGAAATTCAAAGAGAATTTCAGTTTTGTATCCAATAATTGCTCCAGGCACTGGATGGTGCTGGGAGTTGAAACGGCACTAGAAGAGGTCCAGACGATAATGTTTTGAGCCTGGATGCAATATTTTGTTTGGACTTTATTGAGGATTGATTATTTCCTGTCTTAATGATTCAATGAGGAGAAAGTTGAGACAACAGGCTCCTTGTTTGTGAATTTATGTGTGTATTGGTTGGACCTTTTCTGTCCCCTTTTTTCTTACTACCACTTTATTCTGTCCTGCATATTTTTAAGGTTGTGATAGGGGGTTTTGTAGTTTTGGATGTGATCTATTTGTTATATATTAATAAATTATGTGTTTTCTCAACTTATTTTTATTATGCTGCTTTTTATTAATTGTTTTTTGTTTTTAGGTGTGTTTCCCGAGTGGGCATTGTAATCTTTTGATAATTTCTACCCAGCCCATTTCTGTTTTTTTGGTTACTCTCTGTGGTCTGTAATATACTCTGTGTGCAGGTGGTTACATGAAAAGGGTGTTTTGATTTATTTCTATTTTTGAAATTATAAGTTGTTTATAATGACTTTTGAGAAAGAGACATTATCTTATAGTGAGGATTAAATAAATAGACTGGTACAGGGTCAAACAGGAAAGGACTTTTTAGGCAATATTTCCCCTATTATTGATCTCTCATTGAGTGAAAAGATCAATAGATTAGAGCGTCTTGAGAAGAAGTTGGTTCGTACCAGCTTACATGGCCATTTATTAACTAAGCATCTTCAATCTAACACCACCCCGTTAGGGTTACAAGTTAGGAATGAGCCAGCAATATTTGTGGACAATCTGACATTCAAAGAGAATTTCAGTTTTTTATCCCGTAATTGCTCCAGGCACTGGATGGTGCTGGGAGTTGAATCGGCACGAGAAGAGGTTCAGACAATAATGTTTTGAGCCTGGATGCAATATTTTGTTTGGACTTTACTAAGGATTGATTATTTCCTGCCTTAATGATTCAATGAGGAGAAAGTTGAAACAACAGGCTGCTTGTTTATGAATTTTTGTGTGCATTGGTTGGACCTTTTCTGTCCCCTTTTTTCTTACTACCACGTGCACTTTATTTCTCAGCACTTTATTCTGTCCTGCATATTTTTAAGGTTGTGATAGGGGGTTTTGTAGTTTTGGGTGTGATATATTTATTATATATTAATAATTGATGTGTTTTGTAAACTTATTTTTATTATGCTGCTTTTTATTAATTGTTTTTTGGTTTTAGGTGTGTTTCCGAGTGGGCATTGTAGTCTTTTGATAATTTCTACCCAGCCCATTTCTGTTTTTTTGGTTACCCTCTGTGGTCTGTAATATACTCTGTGTGCAGGTGGTTACATGCAAAGGGTGTTTTGATTTATTTCTATTTTTGAAATTAAACGTTGTTTATAATGACTTTTGAGAAAGAGACATTATCTTATAGTGAGGATTAGATAAATAGACTGGTACAGGGTCAAACAGGAACGGACTTTTTAGGCAATATTTCCCCTGTTATTGATCTCTCATTGAGTGAAAAGATCAATAGATTAGAGCGTCTTGAGAAGAAGTTGGTTCGTACCCGCTTACATGGCCATTTATTAACTAAGCATCTTCAATCTAACACCACCCCGTTAGGGTTACAAGTTAGGAATGACCCAGCAATATTTGTGGACAATCTGAAATTCAAAGAGAATTTCAGTTTTTTATCCAGTAATTGCTCCAGGCACTGGATGGTGCTGGGAGTTGAAACGGCACTAGAAGAGGTTCAGACAATAATGTTTTGAGCCTGGATGCAATATTTTGTTTGGACTTTACTAAGGATTGATTATTTCCTGCCTTAATGATTTAATGAGGAGAAAGTTGAGACAACAGGCTCCTTGTTTGTGAATTGATGTGTGTATTGGTTGGACCTTTTCTGTCCCCTTTTTTCTTACTACCACATGCACTTTATTTTTTAGCACTTTATTCTGTCCTGCATATTTTTAAGGTTGAGATAGGGGGTTTTGTAGTTTTGGATGTGATCAATTGTTATATATTAATAAATTATTTGTTTTCTAAACTTATTTTTATTATGCTGCTTTTTATTAATTGTTTTTTGTTTTTAGGTGTGTTTCCCGAGTGGGCATTGTAGTCTTTTGATAATTTCTACTCAGCCCACTTCCGGTTTTTGGGTTACCCTCTGTGGTCTGTAATATACTCTGTGTGCAGTTGATTGCCTGTCAAGGGTGTTCTGATTTATTTCTATTTTTGAAATTATATGTGGTTTATAATGACTTTTAAGAAAGAGACATTATCTTATAGTGAGGATTACATAAATAGACTGGTACAGGGTCAAACAGGAACAGACTTTTTAGGCACTATTTCCCCTGTTATTGATCTCTCATTGAGTGAAAAGATCAATAGATTATAGCGCCTTGAAAAGCAATTGGTTCGTATCCCTTACATGGCCATTTATTAATGACGCATCTTCAATCTAACACCATCCCGTTAGGGTTACAAGTTAGGAATGAGCCAGCAATAATTGTGGGCAATCCGAAATTCAAAGAGAATTTCAGTTTTGTATCCAATAATTGCTCCAGGCACTGGATGGTGCTGGGAGTTGAAACTGCACTAGAAGAGGTTCAGACGATAATGTTTTGAGCCTGGATGCAATATTTTGTTTGGACTTTATTGAGGATTGATTATTTCCTGTCTTAATGATTCAATGAGGAGGAAGTTGAGACAACAGGCTCCTTGTTTGTGAATTTTTGTTTGCATTGGTTGGACCTTTTCTGTCCCCTTTTTTCTTTCTACCACGTGCACTTTATTTCTGAGCACTTTATTCTGTCCTGCATATTTTTAAGGTTGTGATAGGGTTTTTTGTAGTTTTGGGTGTGATATATTTATTATATATTAATAATTGATGTGTTTTCTAAACTTATTTTTATTATGCTGCTTTTTATTAATTGTTTTTTGGTTTTAGATGTGTTTCCCGAGTGGGCATTGTAGTCATTTGATAATTTCTACCCAGCCCATTTCTGGTTTTTTGGTTACCCTCTGTGGTCTGTAATATACTCTGTGTGCAGGAGGTTACATGCAAAGGGTGTTTTGATTTATTTCAATTTTTGAAATTATAAGTTGTTTATAATGACTTTTGAGAAAGAGACATTATTTTATAGTGAGGATTACATAAATAGACTGGTACAGGGTCAAACAGGAACAGACTTTTTAGGCAATATTTCCCCTGTTATTGATCTCTCATTGAGTGAAAAGATCAATAGATTAGAGCGTCTTGAGAAGAAGTTGGTTCGTACCCGCTTACATGGCCATTTATTAACTAAGCATCTTCAATCTAACACCACCCCGTTAGGGTTACAAGTTAGGAATGACCCAGCAATATTTGTGGACAATCTGAAATTCAAAGAGAATTTCAGTTTTTTATCCCGTAATTGCTCCAGGCACTGGATGGTGCTGGGAGTTGAAACTGCACTAGAAGAGGTTCAGACAATAATGTTTTGAGCCTGGATGCAATATTTTGTTTGGTCTTTACTAAGGATTGATTATTTCCTGCCTTAATGATTCAATGAGGAGAAAGTTGAGACAACAGGCTCCTTTTTTGTGAATTGATGTGTGTATTGGTTGGACCTTTTCTGTCCCCTTTTTTCTTACTACCACGTGCACTTTATTTCTGAGCACTTTATTCTGTCCTGCATATTTTTAAGTTTGAGATAGGGGGTTTTGAAGTTTTGGATGTGATCAATTGTTATATATTAGTAAATGATGTGTTTTGTAAACTTATTTTTATTATGCTGCTTTTTATTAATTGTTTTTTGTTTTTAGGTGTGTTTCCCGATTGAGCATTGTAGTCTTTTGATAATTTCTACCCAGCCCACTTCCGGTTTATGGGTTACCCTCTGTGGTCTGTAATATACTCGGCCCGTATTTATACTTTTTTTAGCACCGCATTTGCGCCGCTTTTTGACGCAAAACGGCGCAAACCTACAAAATACAATGGCATTTTGCAAGTTTGCGCCGTTTTTCTGTCAAAAAAAGACGCAAATGCCGCGCAAAAAAAGTATAAATACGGGCCTCTGTGTGCAGGTGGTTGCCTGTGAAGGGTGTTCTGATTTATTTCTATTTTTGAAATTATAAGTGGTTTATAATGACTTTTAAGAAAGAGACATTATCTTATAGTGAGTGGGCTTTACATAAATAGACTGGTACAGGGTCCGACATGAACAGACTTTTTAGGCACTATTTCCCCTGTTATTGATCTCTCATTGAGTGAAAAGATCAATAGATTAAAGCGCCTTGAGAAGCAATTGGTTCGTATCCCTTACATGGCCATTTATTAATGAAGCATCTTCAATCTAACACCATCCCGTTAGGGTTACAAGTTAGGAATGAGCCAGCAATATTTGTGGGCAATCCGAAAATCAAAGAGAATTTCAGTTTTGTATCCAATAATTGCTCCAGGCAATGGATGGTGCTGGGAGTTGAAGCTGCACTAGAAGAGTTTCAGACGATAATGTTTTGAGCCTCGGTGCAATATTTTGTTTGGACTTTATTGAGGATTGATTATTTCCTGTCTTAATGATTCAATGAGGAGAAAGTTGAAACAACAGGCTGCTTGTTTATGAATTTTTGTGTGCATTGGTTGGACCTTTTCTGTCCCCTTTTTTCTTACTACCACGTGCACTTTATTTCTGAGCACTTTATTCTGTCCTGCATATTTTTAAGGTTCAGATAGGGTTTTTTGTAGTTTTGGGTGTGATATATTTATTATATATTAATAAATGATGTGTTTTCTAAACTTATTTTTATTATGCTGCTTTTTATTAATTGTTTTTTGGTTTTAGGTGTGTTTCCCCAGTGGGCATTGTAGTCTTTTGATAATTTCTACCCAGCCCATTTCTGGTTTTTTGGTTACCCTCTGTGGTCTGTAATATACTCTGTGTGCAGGTGGTTACCTGCAAAGGGTGTTTTGATTTATTTCTATTTTTGAAATTATAAGTTGTTTATAATGACTTTTGAGAAAGAGACATTATATTATAGTGAGGATTAGATAAATAGACTGGTACAGGGTCAAACAGGAACGGACTTTTTAGGCAATATTTCCCCAGTTATTGATCTCTCATTGAGTGAAAATATCAATAGATTAGAGCGTGTTGAAAAGAAGTTGGTTCGTACCCGTTTACATGGCCATTTATTAACTAAGCATCTTCAATCTAACACCACCCCGTTAGGGTTACAGGTTAGGAATGAGCCAGCAATGTTTGTGGACAATCTGAAATTCAAAGAGAATTTCAGTTTTGTATCCCTTAATGGCTCCAGGCACTGGATGGTGCTGGAAGTTGAAACGGCACTAGAAGAGGTTCAGACGATAATGTTTTGAGCCTGGATGCAATATTTTGTTTGGACTTTACTAAGGATTGATTATTTCCTGCCTTAATGATTCAATGAGGAGAAAGTTGAGACAACAGGCTCCTTGTTTGTGAATTGATGTGTGTATTGGTTGGACCTTTTCTGTCCCCTTTTTTCTTACTACCAAGTGCACTTTATTTCTGAGCACTTTATTCTGTCCTGCATATTTTTAAGGTTGAGATAGGGGGTTTTGTAGTTTTGGATGTGATCAATTGTTATATATTAAGAAATGATGTGTTTTGTAAACTTATTTTTATTATGCTGCTTTTTATTAATTGTTTTTTGTTTTTAGGTGTGTTTCCCGAGTGGGCATTGTAGTCTTTTGATAATTTCTACCCAGCCCACTTCCGGTTCTTGGGTTACCCTTTGTGGTCTGTAACATACTCTGTGTGAAGGTGGTTGCCTGTGAAGGGTGTTCTGATTTATTTCTATTTTTGAAATTATAAGTGGTTTATAATGACTTTTAAGAAAGAGACATTATCTTATAGTGAGGATTACATAAATAGACTGGTACAGAGTCAAACAGGAACAGACTTTTTAGGCACTATTTCCCCTGTTATTGATCTCTCATTGAGTGAAAAGATCAATAGATTAGAGCGCCTTGAGAAGCAATTGGTTCGTATCCCTTACATGGCCATTTATTAATGAAGCATCTTCAATCTAACACCATCCCGTTAGGGTTACAAGTTAGGAATGAGCCAGCAATATTTGTGGGCAATCCGAAAATCAAAGAGAATTTCAGTTTTGTATCCAATAATTGCTCCAGGCATTGGATGGTGCTGGGAGTTGAAGCTGCACTAGAAGAGTTTCAGACGATAATGTTTTGAGCCTGGGTGCAATATTTTGTTTGGACTTTATTGAGGATTGATTATTTCCTGTCTTAATGATTCAATGAGGAGAAAGTTGAGACAACAGGCTGCTTGTTTATGAATTTTTGTGTGCATTGGTTGGACCTTTTCTGTCCCCTTTTTTCTTACTACCACGTGCACTTTATTTCTGAGCACTTTATTCTGTCCTGCATATTTTTAAGGTTGTGATAGGGGGTTTTGTAGTTTTGGGTGTGATATATTTATTATATATTAATAATTGATGTGTTTTGTAAACTTATTTTTATTATGCTGCTTTTTATTAATTGTTTTTTGGTTTTAGGTGTGTTTCCCGAGTGGGCATTGTAGTCTTTTGATAATTTCTACCCAGCCCATTTCTGTTTTTTTGGTTAACCTCTGTGGTCTGTAATATACTCTGTGTGCAGGTGGTTACATGCAAAGGGTGTTTTGATTTATTTCTATTTTTGAAATTATACGTTGTTTATAATGACTTTTGAGAAAGAGACATTATCTTATAGTGAGGATTAGATAAATAGACTGGTACAGGGTCAAACAGGAACGGACTTTTTAGGCAATATTTCCCCTGTTATTGATCTCTCATTGAGTGAAAAGATCAATAGATTAGAGCGTCTTGAGAAGAAGTTGGTTCGTACCCGCTTACATGGCCATTTATTAACTAAGCATCTTCAATCTAACACCACCCCGTTAGGGTTACAAGTTAGGAATGACCCAGCAATATTTGTGGACAATCTGAAATTCAAAGAGAATTTCAGTTTTTTATCCCGTAATTGCTCCAGGCACTGGATGGTGCTGGGAGTTGAAACGGCACTAGAAGAGGTTCAGACAATAATGTTTTGAGCCTGGATGCAATATTTTGTTTGGACTTTACTAAGGATTGATTATTTCCTGCCTTAATGATTTAATGAGGAGAAAGTTGAGACAACAGGCTCCTTGTTTGTGAATTGATGTGTGTATTGGTTGGACCTTTTCTGTCCCCTTTTTTCTTACTACCACATGCACTTTATTTTTTAGCACTTTATTCTGTCCTGCATATTTTTAAGGTTGAGATAGGGGGTTTTGTAGTTTTGGATGTGATCAATTGTTATATATTAATAAATTATGTGTTTTCTAAACTTATTTTTATTATGCTGCTTTTTATTAATAGTTTTTTGTTTTTAGGTGTGTTTCCCGAGTGGGCATTGTAGTCTTTTGATAATTTCTACTCAGCCCACTTCCGGTTTTTGGGTTACCCTCTGTGGTCTGTAATATACTCTGTGTGCAGTTGATTGCCTGTGAAGGGTGTTCTGATTTATTTCTATTTTTGAAATTATATGTGGTTTATAATGACTTTTAAGAAAGAGACATTATCTTATAGTGAGGATTACATAAATAGACTGGTACAGGGTCAAACAGGAACAGACTTTTTAGGCACTATTTCCCCTGTTATTGATCTCTCATTGAGTGAAAAGATCAATAGATTAGAGCGCCTTGAGAAGCAATTGGTTTGTATCCCTTACATGGCCATTTATTAATGACGCATCTTCAATCTAACACCATCCCGTTAGGGTTACAAGTTAGGAATGAGGCAGCAATATTTGTGGGCAATCCGAAATTCAAAGAGAATTTCAGTTTTGTATCCAATAATTGCTCCAGGCACTGGATGGTGCTGGGAGCTGAAACTGCACTAGAAGAGGTTCAGACGATAATGTTTTGAGCCTGGATGCAATATTTTGTTTGGACTTTATTGAGGATTGATTATTTCCTGTCTTAATGATTCAATGAGGAGGAAGTTGAGACAACAGGCTCCTTGTTTGTGAATTTTTGTGTGCATTGGTTGGACCTTTTCTGTCCCCTTTTTTCTTACTACCACGTGCACTTTATTTCTGAGCACTTTATTCTGTCCTGCATATTTTTAAGGTTGTGATAGGGGTTTTTGTAGTTTTGGGTGTGATATATTTATTATATATTAATAATTGATGTGTTTTCTAAACTTATTTTTATTATGCTGCTTTTTATTAATTGTTTTTTGGTTTTAGATGTGTTTCCCGAGTGGGCATTGTAGTCATTTGATATTTTCTACCCAGCCCATTTCTGTTTTTTTGGTTACCCTCTGTGGTCTGTAATATACTCTGTGTGCAGGAGGTTACATGCAAAGGGTGTTTTGATTTATTTCAATTTTTGAAATTATAAGTTGTTTATAATGACTTTTGAGAAAGAGACATTATTTTATAGTGAGGATTAGATAAATAGACTGGTACAGGGTCAAACAGGAACAGACTTTTTAGGCAATATTTCCCCTGTTATTGATCTCTCATTAAGTGAAAAGATCAATAGATTAGAGCGTCTTGAGAAGAAGTTGGTTCGTACCCGCTTACATGGCCATTTATTAACTAAGCATCTTCAATCTAACACCACCCCGTTAGGGTTACAAGTTAGGAATGACCCAGCAATATTTGTGGACAATCTGAAATTCAAAGAGAATTTCAGTTTTTTATCCCGTAATTGCTCCAGGCACTGGATGGTGCTGGGAGTTGAAACGGCACTAGAAGAGGTTCAGACAATAATGTTTTGAGCCTGGATGCAATATTTTGTTTGGTCTTTACTAAGGATTGATTATTTCCTGCCTTAATGATTCAATGAGGAGAAAGTTGAGACAACAGGCTCCTTTTTTGTGAATTGATGTGTGTATTGGTTGGACCTTTTCTGTCCCCTTTTTTCTTACTACCACGTGCACTTTATTTCTGAGCACTTTATTCTGTCCTGCATATTTTTAAGTTTGAGATAGGGGGTTTTGAAGTTTTGGATGTGATCAATTGTTATATATTAATAAATTATGTGTTTTCTAAACTTATTTTTATTATGCTGCTTTTTATTAATTGTTTTTTGTTTTTAGGTGTGTTTACCGAGTGGGCATTGTAGTCTTTTGATAATTTCTACTCAGCCCACTTCCGGTTTTTGGGTTACCCTCTGTGGTCTGTAATATACTCTGTGTGCAGTTGATTGCCTGTGAAGGGTGTTCTGATTTATATCTATTTTTGAAATTATATGTGGTTTATAATGACTTTTAAGAAAGAGACATTATCTTATAGTGAGGATTACATAAATAGACTGGTACAGGGTCAAACAGGAACAGACTTTTTAGGCACTATTTCCCCTGTTATTGATCTCTCATTGAGTGAAAAGATCAATAGATTAGAGCGCCTTGAGAAGCAATTGGTTCGTATCCCTTGCATGGCCATTTATTAATGACGCATCTTCAATCTAACACCATCCCGTTAGGGTTACAAGTTAGGAATGAGCCAGCAATATTTGTGGGCAATCCGAAATTCAAAGAGAATTTCAGTTTTGTATCCCGTAATTGCTCCAGGCACTGGATGGTGCTGGGAGTTGAAACGGCACTAGAAGAGGTTCAGACAATAATGTTTTGAGCCTGGATGCAATATTTTGTTTGGTCTTTACTAAGGATTGATTATTTCCTGCCTTAATGATTCAATGAGGAGAAAGTTGAGACAACAGCCTCCTTTTTTGTGAATTGATGTGTGTATTGGTTGGACCTTTTCTGTCCCCTTTTTTCTTACTACCACATGCACTTTATTTTTGAGCGCTTTATTCTGTCCTGCATATTTTTAAGGTTGAGATAGGGGGTTTTGAAGTTTTGGATGTGATCAATTGTTATATATTAATAAATGATGTGTTTTGTAAACTTATTTTTATTATGCTGCTTTTTATTAATTGTTTTTTGTTTTTAGGTGTGTTTCCCGATTGAGCATTGTAGTCTTTTGATAATTTCTACCCAGCCCACTTCCGGTTTTTTGGGTTACCCTCTGTGGTCTGTAATATACTCGGGCCCGTATTTATACTTTTTTTAGCACCGCATTTGCGCCGCTTTTTGACGCAAAACGGCGCAAACCTACAAAATACAATGGCATTTAGCAAGTTTGCGCCGTTTTTCCGTCAAAAAAAGACGCAAATGCCGCGCAAAAAAAGTATAAATACGGGCCTCTGTGTGCAGGTGGTTGCCTGTGAAGGGTGTTCTGATTTATTTCTATTTTTGAAATTATAAGTGGTTTATAATGACTTTTAAGAAAGAGACATTATCTTATAGTGAGCGGGCTTTACATAAATAGACTGGTACAGGGTCCGACATGAACAGACTTTTTAGGCACTATTTCCCCTGTTATTGAGCTCTCATTGAGTGAAAAGATCAATAGATTAAAGCGCCTTGAGAAGCAATTGGTTCGTATCCCTTACATGGCCATTTATTAATGAAGCATCTTCAATCTAACACCATCCCGTTAGGGTTACAAGTTAGGAATGAGCCAGCAATATTTGTGGGCAATCCGAAATTCAAAGAGAATTTCAGTTTTGTATCCAATAATTGCTCCAGGCACTGGATGGTGCTGGGAGTTGAAACTGCACTAGAAGAGGTTCAGACGATAATGTTTTGAGCCTGGATGCAATATTTTGTTTGGACTTTATTGAGGATTGATTATTTCCTGCCTTAATGATTCAATGAGGAGAAAGTTGAGACAACAGGCTCCTTGTTTGTGAATTGATGTGTGTATTGGTTGGACCTTTTCTGTCCCCTTTTTTCTTACTACCACGTGCACTTTATTTCTGAGCACTTTATTCTGTCCTGCATATTTTTAAGGTTCAGATAGGGTTTTTTGTAGTTTTGGGTGTGATATATTTATTATATATTAATAAATTATGTGTTTTGTAAACTTATTTTTATTATGCTGCTTTTTATTAATTGTTTTTTGGTTTTAGGTGTGTTTCCCGAGTGGGCATTGTAGTCTTTTGATAATTTCTACCCAGCCCATTTCTGTTTTTTTGGTTACCCTCTGTGGTCTGTAATATACTCTGTGTGCAGGTGGTTACATGCAAAGGGTGTTTTGATTTATTTCTATTTTTGAAATTATAAGTTGTTTATAATTACTTTTGAGAAAGAGACATTATCTTATAGTGAGGATTAGATAAATAGACTGGTACAGGGTCAAACAGGAACTGACTTTTTAGGCAATATTTCCCCTGTTATTGATCTCTCATTGAGTGAAAAGATCAATAGATTAGAGCGTCTTGAGAAGAAGTTGGTTCGTACCCATTTACATGGCCATTTATTAACCAAGCATCTTCAATCTAACACCACCCAGTTAGGGTTACAAGTTAGGAATGACCCAGCAATGTTTGTGGACAATCTGAAATTCAAAGAGAATTTCAGTTTTGTATCCCGTAATGGCTCCAGGCACTGGATGGTGCTGGGAGTTGAAACTGCACTAGAAGAGGTTCAGACGATAATGTTTTGAGCCTGGATGCAATATTTTGTTTGGACTTTAGTAAGGATTGATTATTTCCTCCTGCCTTAATGATTCAATGAGGAGAACGTTGAGACAACAGGCTCCTTGTTTGTGAATTGATGTGTGTATTGGTTGGACCTTTTCCGTCCCCTTTTTTCTTACTACCAAGTGCACTTTATTTGTGAGCACTTTATTCTGTCCTGCATATTTTTAAGGTTGAGATATGGGGTTTTGTAGTTTTGGATGTGATCAATTGTTATATATTAATAAATGATGTGTTTTGTAAACTTATTTTTATTATGCTGCTTTTTATTAATTGTTTTTTGTTTTTAGGTGTGTTTACCGAGTGGGCATTGTAGTCTTTTGATAATTTCTACTCAGCCCACTTCCGGTTTTTGGGTTACCCTCTGTGGTCTGTAATATACTCTGTGTGCAGTTGATTGCCTGTGAAGGGTGTTCTGATTTATATCTATTTTTGAAATTATATGTGGTTTATAATGACTTTTAAGAAAGAGACATTATCTTATAGTGAGGATTACATAAATAGACTGGTACAGGGTCAAACAGGAACAGACTTTTTAGGCACTATTTCCCCTGTTATTGATCTCTCATTGAGTGAAAAGATCAATAGATTAGAGCGCCTTGAGAAGCAATTGGTTCGTATCCCTTGCATGGCCATTTATTAATGACGCATCTTCAATCTAACACCATCCCGTTAGGGTTACAAGTTAGGAATGAGCCAGCAATATTTGTGGGCAATCCGAAATTCAAAGAGAATTTCAGTTTTGTATCCCGTAATTGCTCCAGGCACTGGATGGTGCTGGGAGTTGAAACGGCACTAGAAGAGGTTCAGACAATAATGTTTTGAGCCTGGATGCAATATTTTGTTTGGTCTTTACTAAGGATTGATTATTTCCTGCCTTAATGATTCAATGAGGAGAAAGTTGAGACAACAGCCTCCTTTTTTGTGAATTGATGTGTGTATTGGTTGGACCTTTTCTGTCCCCTTTTTTCTTACTACCACATGCACTTTATTTTTGAGCGCTTTATTCTGTCCTGCATATTTTTAAGGTTGAGATAGGGGGTTTTGAAGTTTTGGATGTGATCAATTGTTATATATTAATAAATGATGTGTTTTGTAAACTTATTTTTATTATGCTGCTTTTTATTAATTGTTTTTTGTTTTTAGGTGTGTTTCCCGAGTGGGCATTGTAGTCTTTTGATAATTTCTACCCAGCCCACTTCTGGTTTTTGGGTTACCCTCTGTGGTTTGTAATATACTCTGTGTGCAGGTGGTTGCCTGTGAAGGGTGTTTTGATTTATTTCTATTTTTAAAATTATAAGTGGTTTATAATGACTTTTAAGAAAGAGACATTATCTTATAGTGAGGATTACATACAAAGACTGGTACAGGGTGTAGTGCTTTCCTCTTATTTAGTTTCTAAGCACTAACATAACACAACAGAAATGCACTTCTGAGGTCAAAGAAGACTTTTATTGTTATTTTATTCTTCCCCAACCACAATGTTTATGAATGAATGACGAATTAGTAGCTTTCAAGTCCGCGTTAATCAAACAAAATATATCAGTTTGCAATATACACAGCAGGTTATATTTATAAGATATTGAATGCAAAGCAAAACAAATACTTCACCGTGTAGGAACTATTTACAGCTACATCTTTCTAAGGTCTGCAAGCTGATGACCCCTGTCAGCCGCGAGAAAGAGTGTCATCTACCCACACGGGATGCTGGCAGCTGGCGCCAAGCTCCAGCACGAGGTCCGGCAGATTCGAATCTGACTCCCTGCAGCCTGTTACATTCGTTACAAAGGTGTGCCCCCTCCTCTCAGACCTGGGAAACTGAGCAAGCCTTTTGGAGACTGGCCAGGTCTCCAAGACTACTCCTGTTCCCAAGCTCAAGGGAAGAGAAACGACGCCCATGTACTCTCTCTTATCAGGTCTAGTCTACTGTGAGAGCAAAACATCTTGGTTCTCTGGTGCAAAAACACAGCTTGGAAAAATACAGAACTCCACGTTAAAGGCAATGGGCAGCTAACCTAAATATCAAATGCAATGTCATGTTAAAGGCAATAGGCAGCTAACCTAAATATCAAATGCAATGTCTAGTGTCATGTCAAAGCCAATAGGCATCTAAGCTGAATACAAAATGCAATGTCTTATATCATGTCAAAGCCCATAGGCAGCTGAGCTGAATATAAAATGCAATGTATAATATCATGTCAAAGCCAAAAGGCAGCGGAGCTGAATACAAAGTGTAATGTATAATATCATGTCAAAGCCAATAGGCAGTTAAGCTGAATACAAAATGTAATATATAATATCATGTCAAAGCCAATAGGCAGTTAAGCTGAATATCATGTCAAAGCCAATAGGCAGTTAAGCTGAATACATCATGTCAAAGTCAATAGGCATGCAATGTCAAAGCCAATAGGCGGCTAGACTGGATACAGCATATCAAAGCCAATAGGCAGAATACAGAATGTAATGGCTAATGCAATGTCAAAGCCCATAGACGGCTAAACTGAATAAAACATACCATGTGCTACTGGTGAACATTGAGCAACTAATATGCGCAGTGGTGAAACACAAAAATTCATTGGTCAAAACAAACTTTATCAAATGGCAGGACACAGGGTCAAACAGGAACAGACTTTTTAGGCACTATTTCCCCTGTTATTGATCTCTCATTGAGTGAAAAGATCAATAGATTAGAGCTTCTTGAGAAGAAATTGGTTCGTACCCGCTTACATGGCCATTTATTATCTAAGCATCTTCAATCTAACACCATCCTGTTAGGGTTACAAGTTAGGAATGAGCCAGCAATATTTGTGGACAATCTGAAATTGAAAGAGAATTTCAGTTTTGTATCCCATAATTGCTCCAGGCACTGGATGGTGCTGGGAGTTGAAACGGCACTAGAAGAGGTTCAGACGATAATGTTTTGAGCCTGGATGCAATATTTTGTTTGGACTTTATTGAGGATTGATAATTTCCTGTCTTAATGATTCAATGAGGAGAAAGTTGAGACAGCAGGATCCTTGTTTGTGAATTAATGTGTGTATTAGTTGGACCTTTTCTGTCCCCTTTTTTCTTACTACCACATGCACTTTATTTCTGAGCACCTTATTCTGTACTTCATATTTTTAAGGTTGTGATAGGGGGGTTTGTAGTTTTGGATGTGATCAATTGTTATATATTAATAAATTATGTGTTTTGTAAACTTATTTTTATTATGCTGCTTTTTATTAATTTTTTTTGGTTTTTGGTGTGTTTCCCGAGTGGGCATTGTAGTCTTTTGATAATTTCTACCCAGCCCATTTCCGTTTTTTGGGTTACCCTCTGTGGTCTGTAATATAACAAGAAATGTAATCACCAGGAAACCTATTCAGAAAGTAAAATATACACATGCATATGTAATCGAGTGTGTATTTACAGCTACACATAGGTGAAACCCCACACTTTTTGCTATTCACCATTTCCCAGTGTAGAGTTACACCGAAGTGTAGACTCACACTTCTCCACTCTGTCTATTCAGGGGGTGAAGAAATGTAAGACTAAATTGCAAGTGTAAAGATACTACTGTAGCTTTTCTCATGTAGATTGAGCTCTCCTCCACCTTGGCACAAATAACTCTTAGGCGAAAGCAGGTTAAATCAATAATGTTTATTAATTTACACAATATATAAAATAACCTTAAATAGATTTAACCCACCACTAATAAAACAACATATTACAGGACAGCAACTCTTTAAAACTGATGTGCATTAAATAATTAGTAAAAATATCTTATTTTAGTAGCATGATTTTTAAACCATATCAATATGTCCATTGCAGAAGATTTTTTTTATTTGGTTTACTCTTCAGTAAATGTAAATACAAATCATATATTTTCTTAACTTTAATAAGTTTATATTTTTCATAAAAGTTTACAAATGTAATTTAACTATTTAAAAAAATATATCAATTAAATTGTAAGATAATAAAATATGTAATTTTTGTATTGTGTTTTACTGTTTAACATTAAACATGTATATCTATATTTAATTTAAAAGTCAAAATAAATTAAAATATTTTACAATTATTTCTTTCAGGATTTTGTTTTAATTACATGCTTTCATTATTTTCCATGCAAGTGTGTTGCATTACCTGTCAGAGGCCATTGATGGTGTTAGACTTTCTTCAAGGCTGGGTTGTAGTACATTTACACCCGTTTTATGACCTTTATGGATCTAGCAACTTTAGAGGTGTGGTTTGTGAACAGCAATAGTATTACTCCTGTTTAGGAGTGTATTTGTATTACCCTGTCCCTCCTTCAACCACTTTTGTTATTACCCTAATGCAGGAGGCTGGCCTGGCTTATTGTGGGTATCTAGTGGTACCTACACCTTGTGCCAGGTCCAGTTATCACTTATCAGTAGATTAGAAGTGTTCTAGCAGTTTAGGGTGATAGAGGTAGCTAAGGCAGAGCAGTTTAAGCTGAACTAGGAGACATGCAAAGCTCTGTGTATTTAGAAGGGCAAATGGTGCACCAAGAAAAAAGTAACTCAAATATTTCCTGCACTACCTAGTCTACATCCAACATTGCACTACTATGGGGAAATACACCCTGACCCCAAATACTGACTGTACGAGCAGTCAGATTATATGTGTACCTGCTGTGGCACCCGTTGTTCTAAAATACATACCTAGTGTGATACTATGAATTTCTATGAACAAGCCCAGTAATTGATAAATAATAACAATTAATCATATGATCTTATATATTTGTATAACAATAAGCAGGTTTAATATTCAAACTCATCAAAGAAAAAACCCTTACAACTTAAACTCACTATACTTTCAAAATTGAATCAGTCCATTTGTATTCCGAATTAGATTGAATTCGCTATACTTAAATCATTCCATCAGAGTCCACATTCCGTTCTGCTTGAAAAAAATTATGCCCATCACTTTATCATCTTGTGTTCCGGTAATAGTCCACTCAGAAACCAAAAAGAAAAGACTATCCAAATTCTTTATGACGACCTTACAGCCAACACGTGTTTCGTCACTTGACTTCCTCAGGGCTGGAGTCTGGTTGTTTCCATTAATTTAGTCCATCTCTGCAAATCCCAAAGATGCATATATCCAATCAAAATCCAGTTCAATAGCACTCCTGCTAACAATACTTATAATCCAGCCTATTCTTTTCTTTGGCTCGATTGAAATGTACTCAAATTCGTCCTCTTCAATATATATCAGAGCGTGGGACTAAATGTCCCCAGTCCGTTGCGGCACTGTTCTTACAAACTCTTAACCTCCGTCCACGGTCTTCAAAAGAACAATTCAGCCGAATATATTGACGCTCCTCACAGAAGATTACACACTTGTTTAGAGAGGCGCCGTGTACGGCGTTCTTTCTCGCCCTCCCTATTAAACCTAGGGTAGCACCCGTCGCACCCTTTCCACTCCGCCGGCTCCATTCGGAGCCGGCATCCTCGTGGAAGGGGGTTTCCCGCTGGGCTGGCGGGCGGCCTTCTGGCAGTCGCCCGCCAGCCCAGCGGGAAATTCAGAATTACCGCGGCGGTCTTTTGACCGCGCAGCGGTATTTTGACGGCGGTACTTTGGCGGGTGGAATGACCCCCTTGGTGCCTGCGTTGGCAGGGGGAAGATTCCGTCGACCCACGGGAGATTTCTTCTTCGCTTCCAGTGCAGGGTGAAGGCAGACAGCCCTCAGAGCATGCACCACCAGGAAATAGTTGATAAAGCAGTCAGGATGAGGCGCTACAATGTTGCTGGTAGTCTTCTTGCTACTTTGTTGCAGTTTTGCAGGCGTCCTGGAGCAGTCAGCTGTCGATCCTTGGCAGAAGTCAAAGAGAGGCGTGCAGAGGAACTCTGGTGAGCTCTTGCATTTGTTATCTAACAAGAAACCCACAGGAGAGACCCTAAATAGCCCTCAGAGAAGGATTGGCTACCTAACCAGATAAGAGCCTATCAGGAGGGGTCTCTGACGTCACCTGCTGGCACTGGCCACTCAGAGGTCTCCATTGTGCCCTCACACCTCTGCATTCAAGATGGCAGAGGTCTGGGACACACTGGAGGAGCTCAGGGCACCACCCCTGGGGCGGTGATGGACAGGGGAGTGATCACTTCTCTTTCCTTTGTCCAGTTTTGCACCAGAGCAGGGGCTGGGGGCTCCCTGAACCAGTGTAGACTGGCTTATGCAAGGAGGGCACCATCTGTGCTCTTCAAAGCATTTCCAGAGGCTGGGAGAGGCTACTCCTCCCCGGCCCTTAACACTTATATCCAAAGGGAGAGGGTGTAACACCCATTCTCAGAGGAAATCCTTTGTTCTGCCTTCCTGGGGTTGGGACTCAGCCATATGCAAATCATTCTTGACCCTGTTCCTCATGGGAACAGTCCAGCCTGAACTGTGAAGCCAGGTCCTCCCTGGATCGGAAATAAGCATCCTGGGGACGGATTCAGGGTTTCACCCTTCATCAGCCCTTCATCACTCCGTCCATCATCCTTTTGTGTTGCTAAAGTTGCTGTAAGTGAGAAGAGTGTGCCCAGATGTGGGTCCTGTAGGAAGTTGGCTCTGTATATACTATTTGAAAGTAAGAAATAGTGTGCACAGAGTCCAAGGGTTCCCCTTAGAGGTAAGATAGTGGCAAAAGTAGATAATTCTAATGCTCTATTTTGTGGTAGAGTGGTCAAGCAGTAGGCTTATCAGAGGGTAGTGTTAAGCATTTGTTGTACACACAGACAATAAATGAGAAACACACACTCAGAGACTTACTCCAGGACAATATGTTTTTATATTGAAAAATATATTTTCTTACTTTATTTTAAGAACCACAGGTTCAAGATTTACAGTTAATACTTTAAATGTAAGGTATTTCACTTAGATGCTTTAGGAACTTTGAATGAAAACAATATCATGTACAGTCTTTGTAAAAATGGCAATAAGCTATTTTCAAAGTGGACACAGTGCAAAAATCAACAGTTCCTGTGGGAGGTAAGTAAAGGTTAGTTTTGAAGGTAAGTAAAACACTTACAAGTCTCAAGTTTGGGGCATAGGCAGCCCCAAAGTTACCACACCAGCAGCTCAGGGCCGGTCAGGTGCAGAGGTCAAAGAGGTGCCCAAAACACATAGGTGCATATGGGGATCAGGGGTGCTCTGGTTCCAGTCTGCCAGCAGGTAAGTACTTGCGTCCTCGGGGGCAGACCACGGGGGTTTGTAGAGCACCGGGGGGGACACGAGAAGGCACGCAAAGTACACCCTAAGTGGCACAGGGGCGGCCGGGTGCAGTGAGCAAAGCAGGCGTCGGGTTTTAGATTGAAAACAATGGAAGGACCCGGGGGTCACTTCAGCAGAGCAGGCAGGCACGGGGGTGCTCCTTGGGGCAGCCACCACCTGGGCTAGGCAGAGGGTCGCCTGGGGGTCGCTCTTGCACTGAAGTTCGGTTCCTTAAGGACCAGGGGGCTGCAGGTGCAGTGTTGGTTCCAGGCGTCGGGTCCCTTCTTACAGGCAGTCGCGGTCAGGGGGAGCGTCTGGATTCTCTCTGCAGGCGTCGCTGTAGGGGTTCAGGGGGGTCATGTCTGGTTACTCACGGGCTCGAAGTCTCCGGGGAGACCTCCCTGAGGTGTTGGTTTTCTGCAGGTCTAGCCGGGGGCGTCGGGTGCAGAGTGTAGAGTCTCACGCTTCTGGCGGGAAATGTGAAGTCTTGGGAACTTGCTTCTTTGTTGCAAAGAAGTTGCAGGTTTTGAGCAGGACCACTGTTCATGGGAGTTTCTTGGTCCTGTAGTCCAGGGCAGTCCTCTGAGGCTTCAGAGGTCGCTAGTCCCTGTCGGATGTGTCGCTGGAGCAGGTTTTCGAAGTTGGAGACAGGCCGGTAGGGCTGGGGCCAAATCAGTTGTCGTCTCCCTCCTTCTCTGCAGGCTTGTAGGTCAGCAGTCCTTCTTCTTTCTTCAGGTTGCAGGAATCTGATTTCCTGGGATCTGGGGAGCCCCTAAATACTGAATTGAGGGGTGTTTTAGGTCTGGGAGGGCAGTAGCCAATGGCTACTGTCCTTGAGGGTAGCTACACCCTCTTTGTGCCTCCTCCCTGTGGGGAGGGGGGCACATCCCTAATCCTATTGGGGGAATACTCCAAAACCAAGATGGAGGACTTCTAAAGGCAGGGGTCACTTTAGCTCAGGGAACCTTAGGGGCTGTCCTGACTGGTGGGTGGCTCCTCCTTGTTTTTCTCATTATCTCCCCTGGCCTTGCCGCCAAAAGTGGGGGCTGTGTCCAGGGGATGGGCATCTCCACTAGCTGGAGTGCCCTGGGGCATTGTAACACGAAGCTTGAGCCTTTGAGGCTCACTGCTTGGTGTTACAGTTCCTGCAGGGGGGAGGTGTGAAGCACCTCCACCCAGAGCAGGCTTTGTTTCTGTCCTCAGAGAGCACAAAGGCTCTCACCCCAGGGGGTCAAAAACTTGTCTCTCATCAGCAGGCTGGCACAGACCAGTCAGTCCTGCACTGAAGGATTGGGTAAAATACACGGGGCATCTATAGGATACCCTTGGTGTGCATTTTTTAATAAATCCAACACTGGCATCAGTGTGGGTTTATTATTCTGAGAAGTTTGATACCAAACTTCCCAGTATTCAGTGTAGCCATTATGGAGCTGTGGAGTTCGTTTTTGACAAATTCCCAGACCATATACTTAATATGTCCACACTGTACTTACAATGTCTAAGAATAGACTTAGACACTGTAGGGGCGTATTGCTCATGCAGCTATGCCCTCACCTGTGGTATAGTGCACCCTGCCTTAGGGCTGTAAGGCCTGCTAGAGGGTTGACTTACCTATGCCACAGGCAGTATTTTGTGTGCATGACACCCTGAGGGGGATGCCATGTCGACTTTGCCTTTTTCACCCCACCAACACACACAATCTGCAATGGCAGTGTGCATGTGTTAGGTGAGGGGTCCCTTAGGGTGGCACAACATATGATGCAGCCCTTAGGGGCCTTCCCTGGTCACAATGCCCTTGGTACCACTGGTACCTTTTACAAGGGACTTATCTGTGTGCCAGGGGTGTGCAGGGTCCCAGCACACTTCTCAGTCAAGTCAGCATCAGTATCAGGCAAAAAGTGGGGGGTAACTGCAACAGGGAGCCATTTCCTTACAGGTCCCTTGCTCACTGTGTCACTGGATTCAAACTAGCCTGGCTGATACCTTGAAAACATTCCTGGGTTGCTTGTTTCCAGTCCAGTGAGGACCTAGCTTGCCAGTTCGGGTCAGACTGTTCCCAAGAGGAACAGGGTCAAAACCCATTTGCATATGGCAGGGTCCACACTGGGGTGGCATGGTGAGCAAAAGAATGATGGATCAAACCCAGATCTTTGACTGGGGGTAAGTGTTTGCATTTGTCAACACTCTGTCCATCATCCTTTTGTGTTGCTAAAGTTGCCCTAAGTAGGAAGGGTATGTCCAGACGTGGGTCCCTTGCTCAATGTGCCACTGGATTCAAGCTAGCCTGGCTGATGAAGGGTGATAACCTGAAACTGGTCTCAGGCTGCTTGTTTCTTGTCCAGAGAGGATCTGGCTTGGCAGTTCAGACTAGACTGTTCCCATGATGAACAGGGTCAAGACTGGTTTGCATCTGGCTGAGTCCAAAGTGGGGTGGCATGGTGAGCAAAAAGACAATGGATTAAACCCAGATCTGTGACTGGGGGTGAGCGTTTGCATTGTTCAACACTCCATCAATCATCCTTTTGTGTTGATTACAGAGCACATGCATCAGTAAGGTCCAACAGGATCTTAATACAACGTATTCAGCAGAGATATGTTCTCAGAGATAAGTTGCAGGCATGGCAATGATAGAGAATGGATTGCAGTCATACTGCACCCAGAAAATGAAAACACAAGATACACTTAGCAAAGAAACCTGGGTGCAAGAAGTCCCTGGCAGCAATCTGCTGAAAGGGACTGCTTGACAATCAAAACTGCCACCCTGGGCTCATCCCAGCCTGAGTATCAAATTACCCCTCGTGGGGCAGTGCCGCATAAATTCAAGGCAAACCCAGCAAGGAACTGCAAAACAGGAGCCTGAGTCGGTAAGAAGAACAAATTCAAATACATGGAGTTCAGCTTCAACTAAGCAGTTTTGGGACCACCATTAAAAATCTGGAGGAAGAATTATAGCCAGCCCTCAACAGCCACAGTCACATTCGTTCGTGTTGTACAGTATCCAGCACTACTCCTTCCAGTGCCAGCTGCAAGATAGACACATGCTTCAGAGCTCTTGGCGCTTCTCCAACCAAAGCTAAAGTTTTAAAGTTAAAATAACCAACTTTATTTAACAGAAACCTCAGATCTACCACTTTCCTCTTACATATACCCCAGATGTATCCAAAACTCAGAAGGGACATTTTCAGCCATGAAACAGAGGCCCATATTTATACTTTTTTAGCGACGCATTTGCACCGCTTTTTGACGCAAATGCGGTGCAAACTTACAAAATATAATTGTATTTTGTAAGTTTGCACCACTTTTGCATCAAAAAATGACACAAATGCGCACTAAAATAGTATAAATATGGTCCTGAGACTTCAACAAAACACCACTCTTGTAAACTCAATGTGCCTCCTCAAAAAAGAACAAGGATTGTCAAAGTGAATAGCCCTGGTTTTAATTAGCAACCACATGCAACCACATGCAAACGTACGCATTCACATGTGCAATTTGCATGTGTTAGCACAGTCAGACCTTTTAGCCTTACTTGTCAAATATACTTTCATCACAGACCATCTCATCATTTGTCGTTTTATTGTATGCCATTGTAAAATATAAAAAAAATATATAAATAGTATTGTATACATAATATACATTCAGGAAAGCCTTGTGGTTGGGATAAAGGGGAAACAGTAAGTTGTTACGGTTAAGAAGGTAGGTGTCTAAAGGTAAGGGACAAGGAAATAAGTGGAGTAGGGTTGGAATTAAGATTAAGAATAAAGGTATGCGCTTAAAGGGCTCAGGATAAGGGGTTAACTTTAAGGGTAAGTAAGCAGGGGTTAAAGGTAGGGGAAAAGGGGTAAGTGTAAGGATGTAAGGGTTAGGGGTCTAAAGGGAACGAGGTAGGTTATGGGATGAGGGTTTAATGGTAAAGAGGTACAGGTTTAAGGGTATCCAGTATGAGTGCAGAGTAAGGGGGTACGTTTAAGGGCTTACGTTGAAGTGGTTATGGGTTAGGTATGAGAGTAAGGGTGAGGGGTAAAGCGCAAGGGCACATGGAGTAAGAGTTTAAGGGTATAAACGTAAGGGGATATGATCAAGGTTAAGAGTAAGAGGTCAACTATAAGGGGTTAGGTAATTTTAAGAAAGCACACAGTGGGAGAAAGGGATTAAGAGGTTAAGAGGAAAGTGTTAACGGTGTAAACATAAGACTGTATTGGGTTAAGGATATGAGGGGAAGGTTAGAATTAAGTGGTTAAGGGAATAAAAACAATAAAGTGGTGCCTGCAGCTTGCCAAGGATGAGAGGTTACAGTTAAGGTTATGGGATTAAGGTTAGGGGTTTTAGGGCAAGGGGGTTAGGGGCTAGGGGGTTCGGGCTAAATGGTTGGGGTAATCAACTTAATTGTAAACGGCGGGTAAGAGATTAAGGGAGTGAAGGTAATAAGAACAGTAAAAAAGATTACAAGTAAGGGGTAATGAAAGGGCTAATGCTGTAAGATTTTAACAGCTTAGTGGTAAGGGGCAAGGTGGTAGGGGTTAAATGTGGAAAAGTGATGGTTCTGATTAGGGGGTTAAGAATACTGAGCAAAGGGCAATCGGTTAAAGGTAAGTGTAAGATTATAAATGTAATAGGAAAGGGATTAGGGCTAAAAAAAGTAAGGGAATGAGTAAGGTTGTGGGTAAAGGGTTAAAAGAAAAGGGTTAAGTGTAGATAAATGTTAAGAAGACAACATATTAAGTGGTGTAAAGATAAGAAAGTAAGAATAAGGGGTTATGAGTAAGAGCAGAAATAGATAGATAGATAGATAGATAGATAGATAGATAGATAGATAGATAGATAGATAGATAGATAGATAGATACAAAGCACATTCAAAGCACTCTATACAATCGAAAAGTAAAGAATCAAAAACTCATATATATTTCAGAAAGGTCCATCAGTCCATCTTGTGTTGAAAGAGTTGAAAGTTATTCTTTTATTCCAAAATCTCTGTTCCAGTCATGCTTCTGTGCAATTCTTCATTGTAGTTGTTCGTAGTTGACAGCCTTATTACAGTTGTTCGTACTTGTAAGGAAATGCCTCCTTGGCATGATTACCCCCTGACTATTTGCCTTTTGCTGATGCCAGTTATGATTGAAAGTGTGCTGGGACCCTGCTAACCAGGCCCCAGCACCTGTGTTCTTTCCCTAAACTGTACCTTTGCTTCCACAATTGGCACATCCCTGGCACTCAGATAAGTCCCTTGTAAATGGTACCCCTGGTACGAAGGGCCCTGATGCCAGGGTACGTCTCTAAGGGCTTATGCCACCCTGGGTTCCCCTCACTCAGCACATGCACACTGCCTCACAGCTTGTGTGTGCTGTTGGGGAGAAAATGGCTAAGTCGACATGGCACTCCCCTCAGAGTGCCATGCAAACCTCACACTGCCTGTGGCATAGGTATGTCACCCCTCTAGCAGGCCTTACAGACCTAAGGCAGGGTGCACTATACCACATGTGAGGGCATATGTGCATGAGCACTATGCCCCTACAGTGTCTAAGCAAAACCTTAGACATTTTAAGTGCAGGGTAGCCATAAGAGTATATTGTCTGGGAGTTTGTCAAACACGAACTCCACAGTTCCATAATGGCTACACTGAAATCTTGGAAGTTTGGTATCAAACTTCTCAGCACAATAAATGCACACTTATGCCAGTGTGGAATTTATTGTAAAACGCACTCAGAGGGCATCTTAGAGATGCCCCCTGAATACCAATCCGACTTTAGTGTTAGGCTGACCAGTTTCTGCCAGCCTGCCACAACAGACAAGTTGCTGGCCACATGGGGAGAGTGCCTTTGTCACTCTGTGGCCAGGAACAAAGCCTGTACTGGGTGGAGGTGCTTCTCACCTCCCCCTTCAGGAACTGTAACACCTGGCGGTGAGCCTCAAAGGCACACCCCTTTTGTTACAGTGCCACAAGGCATCCCAGCTAGTGGAGATGCCCGCCCCTCCGGCCACTGCCCCCACTTTTGGCGGCAAGGCTGGAGGAGATAATTAGAAAAACAAGGAGGGGTCACCCACCAGTCAGGACAGCCCCTAAGCTGCCTGATCTGAGGTGATCCCTGCCTTAGAAATCCTCCATCTTAAGTTTGGAGGATTCCCCAAATAGGATTAGGGATGTCCCCCGTCCCCTCAGGGAGGAGGCACAAGAGGGTGTAGCCACCCTCCATGGGAGTAGTCATTGGCTACTGCCCCCAGACCTAAACACACCCCTACATTTAGTATTTAGGGGCACCCAAGAACCAGGGAAATCAGATTCCTGCAACCTGAAACAAGAAGAAGGACAGCTGACCTGAAAGCCCTGCAGAGACGATGGAAGACGAAAAACTGTAACAGCGACGCATCCAGCAGGGACCAGCGGGGACCAGCGACCTCTGAAGCCTCAGAGGACTGCCCTGAACCTAAGGACCAAGAAACTCCCATGAGCAGCAGCTCTGCTCAACAACAAGCAACAAGCAACAACTTTGCAACTTCCTTGCAACTTCTAAAGACTTCACTCTTCCCACCGGAAGCGTGAAACCTCACCCTCTGCACCCGACGCCCCGACTCGAGCTCCAGAGAACCAACACCACAGGGAGGACTCCCAGGCGACTGCGACCTTGTGAGTAGCCCGAGACGACCCCTTGCACCCCCACAGCGATGCATGCAGAGAGAATCCAGAGGCTCCCCCTGACCGCGACTGCCTGTAACAAGGAACCCGACGCCTGAACCAAACACTGCACCCGCAGCCCCCAGGACCAGAAGGAACTGAACATCAGTGCAGGAGTGACCACCAGGGGACCCTCTGCCTAGACCAGATGATGACTGGCCCGAGAAGCTCCCCTGTGCCGTGCCTGCACCGCTAGAGTGACCCCCTGGTCCCTCCATTGAATCCAATTCAAAACCCGACGCCTGCTTTGCACACTGCACCCGGCCGCCCCTATGCCGATGAAGGTGTATTTTGTGTGCCTACTTGTGTCCCCCCCGGTGCTCTACAAAACCACCCCTGGGCTGCCCTCCGAAGACACAGGTACTTACCTGTAGGCAGACTGGAACCGGAGCACACCTGTTCTTCATCGGCGCCTAAGTGTTTTGGACACCGATTTGACTTCTGCACCTGACCGGCCCTGAGCTGCTGGTGTGGTAACTTTGGGGTTGCCTTGAACCCCCAACGGTGGGCTGCCTATGCCCAGGAACTGAGACTTGTAAGTGTTTTACTTACCTGACAAACTAACCATTACCTCCCCCAGGAACTGTTGATTTTTGCAGTGTCCACTTTTAAAATAGCTTATTGCCATTTTAACAAAAACTGTATATGTTATTATTCTAATTCAAATCTCCTAACTTACCTGTGTGGAGTACCTTGCATTTTATGTATTAACTTCAAATTGTGAACTTGTGGTTCTAAAAATAAATTAAGAAAATATATTTTTCTATATAAAAACTATTGGCCTGGAGTTCAGTCTTTGAGTGTGTGTTCCTCATTTATTGCCTATGTGTGTACAACAAATGCTTAACATTACCCTCTGATAAGCCTACTGCTCGACCACACTACCACAAAATAGAGCAATAGAATTATCCAATTTTGCCACTATCTTACCTCTAAGGGGAACCCTTGGACTCTGTACACACTATCTCTTACTTTGAGATAGTATATACAGAGACAACTTCCTACAGTACTTGACAGCAGACACATGTTTCATCACAAAGTGACTTTATCAAGGCTGTAAGGTATAAGAATGAACATATATGCGTGAACCTAGTATACATAATGTGCACTGGCTAAGAAGTCAGGTGACTGCCCAGTGAAAAAAGTGCCATGCCTACACCAAATGTGGTATATGGTGTATAGATAGATGGAGCAATGTGTGCACCCAGCAAACTTGCACATATCTTCTATGGAAAATCATGCTTGTGAAAAATGAGTGCGGATGGCTAGATGTCAGGACAGAAGACACCTTAAGTGTCTATTTGGGAAATAAAGAAAGAAAGGTCATGATGTCTACTGTTATTATCGTTGGTGCACTTAGTCCCCATGGTAAAAAGCAGAGAGATGTAAAAAACTGGAATATATTATTAACTAACCAACCCATGTTCCAATAACATCCAAAACATCATATGATCGCCTCAGTAGCTTAGCTCCACATAATATCAATGTTGTGGGTAATGGCGGTGAGATAGATAGATAGATAGATAGATAGATAGATAGATAGATAGATAGATAGATAGATAGATAGATAGATCGATAGAAAAAGCTAAGGTACATCAACTTTTTAAAATATTCTTTAAAGCAATCAAAACGAATATGAATTATTCTTTTATCTGCTCATGAAAGCATTTGGAAAATTACATCAATATCAGTTTAATTAGCAGTACGAAATGTGCACCGACTTCAATGAGCTTGGATTTCCTTATTGAGATGAGGATAACCTTCATTAAGGTAATCAGAACTACAACTGAACAGTAATAACTCTTCATATACTGTTATTACTCTTCTGTCTGATATTAAGGAAGGCCAAACATCAACTCAAATACATATGATGAGTGTCATGCTCATACACGGAGTTCAGAATGGGGAGGGAACTGTTTCCAATGTCCATACTTGCAGAATCCATCATGGAGAACTGTAAATATTCATTATCACTTTGTAAGGCAAGTCCGAATAACAACTGTCGCTTTATTTAAAATTTCGTACAAAACATAAAAAAACTGAAACGTTAAAAAGATTGGATTCTACAAAAGATTGTATTTTTTAATGCTGTTTTAAGAATAATTCTTAGCTGCCATTAAAGGCTAGTTGACTCTGCATAAAGAAAAAAATACATTAGGCCCAGAGAATACTTGAAACGCATACTTTGCTGGACTATCCCCAGAATCGAGCCTCACGTCCATAAACTAGGCGCACCCTGAAGGGCTCACAGGGTTTTCCCTTTCTTAGAAGTCTGCATCTCAGGTGTTCTCTGAGCCTAGTGTATTGTTTTTTCTTTTTGCAGAGTCAATTAGCCTTCACCTGGACGGACCTGCATCGCTGGGCTGGGATGGGCTGTCGGACCTCGCGCCTGATGGGTGACCTGGCACTTGGGCCTGGGTTGTGGCCCACGCAGTGCTTGCAAGGGAAGCCAGCCACGCCCCCCTGGATATATACTTACATCTTCAAGATACATAGATGAGGAGTTAAGAATAGTAAATCTACACTTACTTTGACTTACTTACTATGAGGTTCTTGGTCAGTCAGACTTATTAAACCCTAAATGCAAAACCTGGAGACTCTCCCCTCTAGTGACTTGGGGGACCCTTACAGTGGACTCCCGGAATGGAAACCAAGTACTCGTTTTTAGTACTTGACTCTCCAGGTAGCAAGGCAGACAAGTTCCAAGGCTTACTCAGGGAAGCTATGGGATAGGGATTCAGAACTAAAAAATGTATAAAACAGCACCTAATAAATCAGTGCACACTGGGTGCTTTTTCTTGTCAAAAGGGAAAGTACTTTTTTACACACAATACTAAATACTAGCACAAGTTAACAAATATGTATAGATGACATGCAGAAATACCTACTGTGACATCCTTGACAGAGATTCACACACACTACAGAATAATCACCCAAATCAAGACACACAGCCAGTGTTTATCTTAGGTGTATGACTCCCTTGCCCTGACTAGAGTGAGGGTCCCTAATTGGACAGGGTGTAAACTGACTGCCAACTAGAGACCCCATTTCTAACACCAGCCAAAACATTTTTGTTGAAAAAAGATGATGAAAAGAGTTTGCAAAAATGTTAAAAAACTAGCATAACTTGAGTGAAACCTTTGAATAATTTGAACCAAAGTCAGTCAGGTATGTGGAATTTCTATTGCCTGATGGCCCAGACATATTGTTTGGGGTCAAGGGCAACAAGCTTTCATTTTTATTTTGTTTTTGGGACAAGTCAGCCCGTCCTTTGCAGTACAAGCCCTTTTGCTGTCAGTTCACAGAGAAGGGAACTGTCTGCAGTTGAGGTAATGTGTGCCCATAAGCTAATGCTGTTGGAACGTGTATTTATGGTTCATTAATGAAAAGCCTTCATTATTAGGGTGAGCACTGTAAATAAACATTTTAAGGTTACACTGCACTACTGATAGTGATTCCAGATTAAAAAGAGTGTACAAACATGTTTGAAAAGTTTAACAATATGCAGTTGTGGGAGGCTGGCCTGGCTTATAGTGGGTACCTTGTGGTACTTACACCTTGTGCCAGGTCCAGTTATCCCTTATTAGTAGATTAGTAGTGTTCTAGCAGCTTAGGCTGATAGAGGTAGCTAAAGCAGAGCAATTTAGGCTGAACTAGGAGGCGTGCTAGGCTCCTACTATACCACTTATATCATATCGCAATATATCTTAAGAAACACAATACTCAGAGTTACTAAAAATAAAGATACTTTATTATAGTAACAATATGTCAAAAGTATCTCAGAGGGTATACTCCCTTAGAAGGTAAGTAAAATACACAAAATATACACACAAACCAAAATCAGGTAAGTAAACAGTTAGAAAAGTAGTGCAAACACTGTAGAACACAATAGAATGCAATAGGAGACAATAGGCCTAGGGGCAACACAAACCATATACTCCAAAAGTGGAATGGGAACCACGACTGGACCCCAGGTTTAATGTAGTGTGTAGAGGGTCGCTGGGAGTGTAAGAAAACACTAAGGGTGTCCAAGATACCCCACCCCAAGACCCTGAAAAGTAGGAGTAAAGTTACCCTACTACCCCAGAAAGACAGTAAGGACGAGGTAGGGAATTCTGCAAAGGTAACAACTGACTGCAAAGCACTGCAGATGGATTCCTGGACCTGAGGACCTGTAAAGGAAGGGGATCAAGTCCAAGAGTCATGCAAGTGTCCAGGGGGGTAGGAGCCCACTAAACCCCAGATGAAGGTGCAAAAGGGCTGCCTCCGGGTGGAAGAAGCCAAAGATTCTGCAACGACGGAAGGTGCCAGGAACTTCCCCTTTGGTCAGAAGACGTCCCACGGCGTGCTGGAGGATGCAAAGTTGTTTCTACTCAGAAAGACCACAAACAAGCCTTGCTAGCTGCAAGAGTCACAGTTGAAGCTTTTGGGAGCTGCCAGGGCCCAGGAAAGACCAGGAAGTTGCCCCTTAGAGGAGGAGACAGAGGGGGTGCTCAGCAATACAGAGAGCCCACGCAGAATCAGGCAGCATCCGCAGAAGCACCTAAACAGGTGTTCAGGAAATCTGAGCATGGTGGTCATCTCAGCACCACAAAAGAGGGTCCCACAAAGTCAGAGGTCGACTCAGTGAGTTGGGCAATGCAGGACAGAGTGCTGGGGACCTGGGCTGTGCTGTGCTGTGCACGAAGGAAGTCTTACAAAAGAGCACAGAAGCCCTAGCAGCTGCAGATCACGCAGTACACAGGATTACTGTCCGTCGGTGGGAGGCAAGGACTTACCTCCACCAAATTTGGACAGAAGGACCACTGGACCGTCAGGGTCACTTGTATCCAGATCCTGTGTTCCAGGGACCATGCCCGTCAAGATGAGAGGGGACCCAGAGGACCGGAGATGTAGAAGTTTGGTGCCTGAGTTAGCAGGGGGAAAATTCCATCTACCCACAGGAGATTCCTTCTTGGCTTCCAGTGCAGGGTGAAGGCAGACAGCCCTCAGAGCATGCACCACCAGGAAACAGTCAAGAAAGCTGGCAGGATTAGGCGCTGCAATGTTGCTGGTAGTCTTCTTGCTATTTTGTTGCAGTTTTGCAGGCGTCCTGGAGCAGTCAGCGGTTGATCCTTGGCAGAAGTCGAAGAGGGAAGTGCAGAGGAACTCTGGTGAGGTCTTGCATTCGTTATTTGAAGAGAAACCCACAGGAGAGACTCTAAATAGCCCTCAGAGGAGGATTGGCTACCTAACCAGGTAAGAGCCTATCAGGAGGGGTCTCTGACATCACCTGCTGGCACTGGCCACCCAGAGGTCTCCATTGTGCCCTCACACCTCTGCATTCAAGATGGCAGAGGTCTGGGACACACTGGATGAGCTATGGGCACCACTCCTGGGGTGGTGATGGACAGGGGAGTGGTCACTCCTCTTTCCTTTGTCCAGTTCCATGCCAGGGCAGGGGCTGGAGGATCCCTGAACCGGTGAAGACTGGTTTATGCAAGGAGGGCACCGTCTGTGCCCTTCAAAGCATTTCCAGAGGCCAGGAGAGGCTACTCCTCTCAGGCCCTTAACACCTATTTCCAAAGGGAGAGGGTGTAACACCCTCTCTTAGAAAAAATCCTTTGTTCTGCCTTCCTGGGACTGGGCTGCCCAGGCCCCAGGGGGGCAGAAACCTGTTTGAGGGTTGGCAGCAGCGGTAGCTGCAGAGAAAACCCCAGAGAGCTAGCTTGACAGTACCTGGGGTCCATGCTGGAGCCCCGCGGATGCATGGGATTGTCCCCCCAATACCAGAATGGTATTGGGGGATCAATCTATGATCCTAGACATGTTACATGGCCATGTTCGAAGTTACCATTGTGAATCTACACATAGGTTTTGACCTATATGCAGTTCACATGTGTAATGGTGTCCCTGCACTCACAAAGTCCGGGGAAATTGCCCTGAACAATGTGGGGGCACCTTAGCTAGTACCAGGGTGCCCTCACACTTAGTAACTTTGCACCTAACCTTCACTAAGTGAGGGTTAGACATATAGGTGACTTATAAGTTACTTAGGTGCAGTGAAAAATGGGTGTGAAATAACGTGGACGTTATTTCACTTAGGCTGCAGTGGCAGTCCTGTGTAAGAATTGTCTGAGCTCCCTATGGGTGGCAAAAGAAATGCTGCAGCCCATAAGAATCTCCTGGAACCCCAATACCTGGGGTACCTAGGTACCATATACTAGGGAATTATAAAGGTGTTCCAGTGTGCCAATAAGAATCAATAAAATTAGTCACTAGACTGCAGTGACAATTTTAAAAGCAGAGAGAGTATAAACACTGAGGGCCGTATTTATACTTTTTGACGCAAAACTGCGCTAACGCAGTTTTGCGTCAAAAAGTTTTGCGCCGGCTAACGCCATTCTGAAGCACCATGCGGGCGCCGTATTTATTGAATGGCGTTAGCCGGCGCAAGCAGACCGGCGCTGCCTGGTGTGCGCGAGAAAAACCACGTACACCAGGCAGCGCCGGCGTAGGGGGAAAATGGCGCATGGGCGTCTTAAAATGGGGCAAGTCAGGTTACGTCGAAAAAATCATCGTAACCCGACTTGCGCCATTTATTTTCGACGCCCATCCCCCATCAACATGACTCCTATCATTGTAAAGATAGGAGTCATGCCCCCTTGCCCAATGGCCATGCCCAGGGGACTTCTGTCCCCTGGGCATGGTCATTGGGCATAGTGGCATGTAGGGGGGCACAAATCAGGCCCCCCTATGCCACAAAAAAAAAAAAAAAATACTTACCTGAACTTACCTTAATGTCCATGGGATGGGTCCCTCCGTCCTTGGGTGTCCTCCTGGGGTGGGCAAGGGTGGCAGGGGGGGTCCCTGGGGGCAGGGGAGGGCACTCTGGGCTCATTTTGAGCCCACTTGTCCCTTAACGCCATCCCTGACCCAGGCGTTAAAAAGCGGCGCAAAAGCGCCGTTTTTGGCCACGCCCACTCCCGGGCGTCATTTTTACCCGGGAGTATAAATACCACGTAAAGGCCTGGGAGTCATTTTTTAAGACGGGAACGCCTCCCTTGCATATCATTAACGCAAGGAAGGGGTTCACGCTAAAAAATGACGCACACTCCGGGCACTTTGGCGCCCGAAGCGTCTAACGCCAGAGTATAAATATGGCGTTAGTTGGCGTTAGTTCTGCGTCGAATTTGCGTCGAAAAAAACGACGCAAATTCGGCGCAAACAGAGTATAAATACGGGCCTGAGGTTCTGGTTAGCAGAGCCTCAGTGATACAGTTTAGCACCACACAGGGAACACATACAGGGCACAACTTATGAGCACTGGGGTCCTGGCTAGCAGGATCCCAGTAACACAGGCAAAAACAAACATACATCTAAGTAAAAACTGGGGGTAACATGCCAGGCAAGATGGTACTTTCCTACAGAGGTTAAGTATAATGCTCCCAGAATGCTCTCTAATTAGATGCAAATGTTTATAGAAGCTTGTACGCAAGAGTGATGATTCTTTGCTTTCAAAATAAAATGTTCAGAAACAACTGGAAGTAGGAACAAAAATGTTTTGCTCCTAAGAAATTTTTGCTGCTATTTCTTTGAAGCGTCATTAAGTAAAATGTGTTGACGCATGTTAGTATTTCCATAACAAATATTTCTAATGGAAAATCAGTGTAACCATTTTCAACAAAATCACAGGGAGCATGAAAATAAACAAGCACTGGCAAAGCCAACTGATCCAACAATTCTTTTGTGAGTCTTTTGGTTTTGTCAATGTATGTCTTGTTTTGACATGGCTTTCATAACACTTTACTGTTGTGGGAGTTGCTAGGCTTTCACCATTGTAACAAATACTGTCAAAAAGAAAAAAACATTTTGGGTCTCAAAAAGCACACATTGCCACCAATGGCATAACAAAGGCCCAGCACCCCCCCTCCAGGGGGACCCCTCAGCACAGCACCTGCCATGAGTGCGTCTGGAGTGAGGGGGCGCTCCATGTTCTTTACAGGGGGGCCGACTCCAGTTTCCTTATGCCACTGATTGCCACAGTAGTTCCTGGCACTGAACAAAACCACTTTGTGTGCCAATATGCTGGAAGAGCAGAATGTGATCACTCACAGTAAAACCAGCTGATAGATAGATGGAGAGAGAAATAGAAGTTTAGTAAAAACAAAATGTCTTTGTTAATGCCAGATCTAATAAGGGACCCAATTCTTAAAGAAAGTCACAAAAGTGCCCCCCTGGTATATGTCTTCGAATTAGTGGTTTTCATGAATTCACAAGACCTTACAGAACTAGACCAGGAAATTGTACTCCTAGAAAATATTTGTGAACTGTATTTTAGTACAAGCAAATATGCATGTGTAGATTTGCTCATGTGAAAATCTACTGAGCGTTTACAAGTTCACCTTCTCTCCAACCACGGATTCCCATCCCTGGAAGAACCTCTACCTCTGCCATTTTCTGGAGTAAATGTTCAACTTTTCTCATTATAGGAAAAGATTAGAGAAAAGCTGGTGAAAATCCTCCTTAAAACATGTAAGTTAAAAGGTTTGCAGACCCAAAAAGGCATTCCATCCCTGGAACTATTGCCTACCGCTTCCTCCAGACCCAGAATATAGATCTGTGGAAAGGTGGCAAAAGAAGGAAATTGCTATAGTAGGGATTGAGATTGCATGTATTCAAGTCCTACTATAGCAGTAGCCCTGGCATGATCAGAGAGGCTATTATCAGAGCTCTTACATAATGAGATTGCTGCCATAATTTGTCACCGCACTACATGGCACCATAGGGATAAGTAGATTTGTTTACAGGACGAGTAGATTTAAGAAGCAACCTGTCCAAAGGACAAGTAGATATTTGAAACAATTCCACACCCCTGACAGTGAATAATGCATAAGTTTTAAAGTGGTTTAGAATATTACATATATTATTTAAATGCATGTTATTTATCAATTCTGTAACCCCATGGTTTCTTTGCCTTGGTTCTTTCTTTCCTTTGCGATCATTATCGATACTGTGATAACTATGGTGCAGTAATTCCACACTGGGGCACAGATTATGAGAGCTGACAGGCAAGGCAGCTCCCAAAGTTGCTAAGCTGCATTGCGTGACAGGAAGGGATCAGGATAGTGCAATATTCACATACAAATGGCACTCTCCACTCCTCTCTCTAGCACCCTGCTGCTGATTTCAGCTGCTGAGCACCACGCACACACCTTAGCGCAATAGTGCTATGGTGTGTGCGTGAGTCTAGCATAGGTTTTGTACAGGAAGAGTGGTCTTCCTGTACAAAATACTATGCCTAGACAAGTGGAAATGCTTTTCCTACTTGGTATGTGTGCTGTACATTGCAGCACACATGCAAAGTCAGAAAAGTTTAATTTCTCTGTTTAATGCCTGCTTTTCAGTGGTGTTAATTTCTGGCACTAAACCCTTTCTACTGATGTTTGAGAATATGGTTTAGCATCAAAAAGCATGGGTGGTAGCAGAGGTACGTCCATGTACCACCCATGTAGTGCCCCCTTGAAGCAAAGTAATGCAAAGTAGCGTTTCACGCTGCTTTGCATTACTTTCCTATACACACCAATGCAAATACCAATGTGCTTTGTCTTGTGAATCCCATAAAAGGTTTAGCATAACAAAAAGAATGCTAACCTGACGCTAGACCTTTGAGAATTTGGGACTTGGCATTACCAATACATTGTGTAAAATAATTGTGTTTGGAGTTTTGCTAGGAGATTTCAAGTTATCCCCTGGAGGCTTCTATGGAATGGGTAATGACATGGAATTGGGTGCTATGGCACTGATTTCTACATGACATTGTATAATTATGGGTTTTTGAAGGCTGGACCTGCTAGACTTCTTTCAAGATTCACCCACAGACGTACCCCATGTGGTAAGAGAACGAGTGATGATATTATGGGTCTCATAATACCAATATGGGCAGATTTAGCAGTTTCTACTGAAATTGGTATTAAAAGTTCACTCCTATTGAGGGTAATGAAGACTTCTTTGGGAAAGACTTCTGCATTTTTTTATTAAGGGTTTAACATGTATTTATTTTGGAATAAAATATATGGGCCTCATTTACAAGTCTTTTGCGCCACCCCTGCATCATTTTGTTTGATGCAGCGGTGATGCTAGAAGTGCACTACACCGCTCCATATTTACAAACTGATGCATTAGACTCAATGCATAATTTTGTAATGCCCTGCATCACATTATATCTCCACAAGGTAATATGTATGCAGGGTAGGCGTTCCCACGAGAAAGCCCCAGCAGAACTGATGCAGTTAAAGTTACAACATTTCACAGCGTCATTTTGCGACTTCACTGCATCCAAATTTTACCGCCTGCTCAGAACAGGTGTAAAATTGAAGCAGTGCTTTTGCCTGTGGGAGACTCCTTGCATTGCTGGAGTTGCGTTCCTCTAACGTCGCTACTCCAGCAATGCATTAGCTTTGCCAGATTTTCTGACGCATCTGTGAAAACGTGCACCATGGGGCTCTGTATTGTAAATAGAGAACATTCATGGCATCGTTAGGCGATGTGCGGGAAGCGCAAAAAATCTGGCGCATCAATGGTGATGCGTCAGATTCTTGTAAATGAGGCCCATAGTTTACGTTAAGGATAATCATTGAGATTGGTTCAATTAATTACCAGTAAGCTCCATTTGTCTACCTCTTCTTATCACAGTTGTTTTCCTTTTAGTTAAAACCCACCTCAGATGCAGGAAACCTTAAAGACAACATTTTGTTCTTGATTACTGCTCTGCCCACCCAAAATGGTTGGCCTAAATGGCTCAGAAACTCCATGAACCTGTCCAGCTGTTGCAAGCCTCTTCAATGCCTTAATAATATCTGTTCTGAGCACCTTCTGATCTTAGGTCGGAATAGTGCAGACATTGCCTGTGGAAATTGATTGAAAATATTTTTTAGGCATTTTTTTGTTTGCATGATATTCTACGTAACAAAACATGCTGGGGTACACACAAGCAACCTGCACCATTTACTTGCTTGTGGTTCTAGTTTTAAAAATGCCTAGGTGTGGTAGAGTTCACTAGGTACCAGCAGACCCCAGACCCAAGTTTTGCAATGGTCCTATTTGTGGATTAGTCTTTGATTGTTGCATGGATACAGGGAGTGCAAAGTTAGGAAATTTTTCGCAAAGTAATTTTTCCTTTCCCGAATCGGCAATTAACTGAGGGTCCCTTTGCAGCTTTTAGCAACATGCAAATGTTCCCACTGGCCAAACACCAATCTAAATTTTACACAAAGCTTCACAAATTAAAAAGGTCAGCTCCCTTCCGTGTTGCAATCCGATCTCCAGTTAACCATTTATATAATCCTTCCCTAGCACTTTGTTTTCAATTAGAATGGGATATTTTTCTTTAATCACCAGTTTTTCATAGGATGTCAATCCCTCTGAGTTGCTCCAGAAACTCATCACCCCTAAACTGGTCAGAGGAGTTTTAGTACTTTTCAAACTTGGAAGGGAGGTTAAACCTAGTAGTACCAGAACATCTCTGAGAGCTTATCTACCAGGAATGAGACTCTACTTTGTCCAGATTTTCATCTAGAACGTTAAGGACTTCAAGTGTCAACTCATCACCTAGCCTATTCACAAACAAATCTAATAATATTGTTCATGGGATACTGTGAGGTAAGAACAACAGGTATTAAAAAAACTCTTGCTTGTTACCCACAAATCAATCTAGTGCTGTTATAAATTTCTGTCCAATAAAGAGTTGCTGCAAGTCCTACTGACATTTTGCATTCTAAAGTGGAGCCAATGGCTCTATCGTCCAATTGCTAGTAAAATTCAACACTGCCTCGCTTTGCTAGGGATAAATTGGTTACTCTTTACTGTGCTAAAGTGCCCAATTACCCATTGTATTAATCTCACACCAAAGTTGTCCAATATTTGGAAATTATCCACATGGGAGCCATCATACATGATTAGCCCAACCAGAAGTCGATTGGCATTGACATAGTATTGGTCTTGTCAAGATTAATTATTAAGATATTCTTGTTAAAATATTTGCCAAATTTATCAAGGGTGACCTGCTGTGAAAACATGACTGTGTCATCTGCACATAACAAAATCAGTATTATAATTGCCGCTAGAAAAGGTGCATTATCCTACACTGATCTTAGCCCCTCTACTACAACAATAAAACTCTCTCAGTGGCACTACTCAACACTGGAGTACTACTTAGGCCCACATTTAAAAGAAAATGCTGGAGCGCGACGCTGCGCCAAAATTGTAAGAGACGCGCTCTGTCATTTTCACAATGCAGGGATGCGCCGTATTTAAATGAATACAGCGCACCCCTGTGTTGTCCCCTGCGCTGGCGCTAAATTAAGCTGCCTGTGTCAATGCAGGTGTTCTTGCACCATCGTGCAAGGATGTCTGTGTTGAGGGGTTTGATTGTTTATGTGTGGGAAGGTGTCCCTTCCTGCACAGAAACTATCACTAACGGTGATTTGGCATTTCTATGTGTGCTGTATAATGCAGCACACACAGAAGTGCCAAAGCATCAGTTTGAAATGATTGTTTATGTACAGGAAGGGACACCTCAGCTCTCAGCTCTGAAGTTCTCACCTCATCAACAGGCTATTCAGCTCCTGTGACAGTTGGAAGTTCCTGAAAATGGGCTTCTACATGCTTTAGGCAGGGAAATGGTGACTTTCTAAAAGTCCCTTTTCTAAAATATATATTACAACTCCGACTTTACCAGTAAAGTGGGCTTGTAATAAACATTTTAAAAAGTCCTCAAATTAACTTTCTAGAGGTTTCCTAGGCAGACATAACATTTTTATATTTATTATTGTATTCCAAGGCTTTTTTATAGAGCAGCTAACCCTACTACAGTGAAAGTAGCTTCTTCAGCCTTTGTCACAGTAAAGAGGTTTAATAATAAACTTTTACATACCCTACCTTTAAATACAATGCACCCTGCCGTATGGGCAGAAAAACATACTTAGGGGTGACTTATTAGTATTTAAAAGGGTTTAGACCTGTCAATCAACGTTTTTTGGAGAGGTCAAATTTGCAGTTTTAAAACTGCAAAAACGAGCTACAATGGTAGGTCTGAAGTCATGTTTCCACAGTCACTGTAGTAGGTGGCAGAATGGGTAATGCAGTCCACTAGTGATATTTAACTTTCAGGCCTGAGTACACTTTGTACTATATACTAGGGACGTATGGGCAAGTTAAATATGCCTAATAATAATGTGGTTAATTTTAACATGTTTTAGTAGTCAGAGAACATGCACTGATGGCTGATTAGCAAAGTCTCAATGCGCAGAATAAACAAATCCCAGCAACATCTGTCCAAAGAAAAATGGGGGGGATCCATATTCTAAAACTAGTATGTTACTAAACTTTAAAGGTATTTCTTGCTCTCCTGCAAAAAATCTTTAGAGAGCTTGAAGTCTCAACAATACATGTAGGGACAACGTTGACTGTATGGTTACCCAAAGCTAAACTTAGTGGCAGAAAGAAAATGAGGTGGAGAAAGATTGGATTATGAAAAATTGAGGATTGAATCATCCATGATGGTGATTATAACATGAAAATCAATCAGGTTTAGAGGATTAGGACATGACAGATGAGCTTTGCTTTCTTACAATGAGATTGTTAATCTCTTGAGGACCTTCAGCTATAGCATCTAGAACTTATAAGAACAGTAATTTGCAAATTATTTGTGAACTATCCTCTGTAAAAGAAATTGGGGAAATGGTCAGTTGAATCCTAGATGAACAGAATTTAGAAACTGGGTTAGAGTTAACTCTGGAGATATAGAGTCATATTTACAAGCCCCCTACACCCCTTAACGTAACTGTACGGTCATTTTGTTTATGCTACGGTGGAAATAGCCAGTCCCCAACCCTGCGCCATATTTACAAAGTGGTGCACTTTGCCACTTTGAAAACCCTTGTGCCACATTATACCTGCACCAGGAATAATGTATGTAAGGGGGGGCATTCCCACTAAGGGAGGCCCACAAAAATGGAGCAGAGAAATTGACAAGATTTCACTGTGCCACTCTAGCATCATTTTTGAGGCTAGGCTTTCCTATGGGCCTCCCTTTGCTGGACTAGTGTCAAACGTTTTGGGCAAGCGCCACAACAGCATCCAAAATGTTGAAACTATTGGGCTAACGCATGCCATGGTGCATTGCATTGTAAATACAGTGCTACCATGGTGTTGTAAGGGAAGGTGCATGGCAACGCAAAAAAAGTGGTGTATCGGCTCCGATGTTCCTTGTCAATATGCCCCATCGAGTCTAAAAATATAAAGTTTGTAAGACGTGCTAATTATTGAAGAGTACAGATCTTTGCACTATGGATGGTTAATTAAACAACAGAGTATCTCCACAAACGTAATCATAATATTGCAAATCAGTGCCAAAGGTGGCAATCGATAGATGCTTCCGTGCAAATTAAAGAACATTTCCCACATTAGAGGGAATTTTGCTAATCAGAATTTTCTCATATTTGTGTTTGCATTAGAGGAAAAGTAAACCCAGATTTCTTATCCTCAAGGTTGGTTAGTGTTAGCCATATCTGATTTCAATCACACATCGGATTAGTAATCACTTCTTTCTAGAAGGCTAAAGAGAGACGCCAGAATTGGAAATGTGAATGGTGTTCTACAGGTGATACAACCACTCACCCACTTTTGTCTTTGGTCTAGTCATACAAAACTGTTTTAAACTTCTAGCTCATTATGGGGTCAGCCAACAGTGAAATGGCAAGTTATTCCATTCCTTAACATGCAACTCAATGTCATCCAAAGCCCACCTGAAAAGGAATACATAGCGATCACATGACATATAATGTGAATGATTGTTCACTTAGTTTTTTCTTCTTTCACATGCATATTTACATGTCTCAAGAACATTGTTACACTGTGATGAATTCCATTAATTCATCACAGAGCATGAACAACCTACACAAAAAGTAGTTTTACACTGTTTCCTGTCTCCTCACCTATCATTCCTGTTAATCAGTTTCAATTCTGAGTTTGGTATTGTTGGTGACATCATAAGACTGTAAATAGCTATGAGGATCATCCTCATGAGGCCATCTAACGCAGCCTGTTTATGTATGTGCAGTACAGAAATAGCCAAAAGTTGAAATGCTGTTGAGGGTCAAAGGCGAAGTTGAAATAGGGAGGAGCATGTCTTCAGTACTTTCCTAAATTGGAGCTGAGTTTGTGGTGATCCTGATGGATACAGGGATATCATGCCACATCCTCAGAGAAGAAATAGAGAAGGTCTGTTGTCATGTGTGTGTATCTATTTTTGCACTTCCTTTGAAATCCAATGGTGTCTTAGCTGCAGGTGTGACGAGGACCACTAGGGGTAGTGAGCGTGTCAGCCTCATAGGTGAGGTTGCCAGTCATGATGGCGTTTTAGCTGATGCAGCTAGTTTTGAAGATCGTGTGGGGTGGAAAGGCGTAACAATGGAGCTCTATCAGGGAGGGGTGAATATGTCATATTTCTCCAGGGACATGATAATTCATCCTGTGCAAGCATGTTGACCATTAGGAGAGTGTGAAATAGGGTGACACCACCCTCCAGATATGAGAATACAATGATTTGAATGACTATTCTGAAGTAAGGTCCTGGAAGAAGTGTTTTTATATTCTTTTGTAGAGAGATGTACTGCCATGCCAATATATTTTTCCTGGCAAAGTTTTCCTTGACGGTCAGGTCGTCGGTGTTCAGCATGAATCTGGGTGACTGAGTTCCATTAGACAAACTTGGGGTAAGCATCAGCCCATGTTCAAGTAATTGTGCCAGGTTTTCCCAAGTTGTTGCTTGTAGTTTGGTGAACAGTGAGAATTATGTTACAGCGGAATTGAGCTTCAGTTCAGGCCTACTTTCACAGGTATGTTAGGTCCATATGGTCTTTAGATAGGTTGAGAGAGAAATAGGTAAATCTGGGCCTAGGTGAAGGCAGGTAGCATACTTGAGGGCATTTATTGTTTGCCCAGAGGACAAACAGCAACCAATGTATTTAGCAGTGCTCAAACAATCCTTTTAAGACATTCTGGGACACTATTGCTCTTGCAAATGGTCTAACCACATTTCCATTTCTATGCGTTATTATAAGATGTTTTGAGGAAAAATGACACATTTCCACCATATTACAATCATACTATGACAACTGTGCATACCTAATGATATCTTGAAATAATTAGGCAATCTGAAAGTATAGATAACTAATGAGCATAGTTTTAATTGATACTTTACAATTATGAATATATCCTCTCAACTTTCAGATTAATCATACAATTCAAAATAGAAAACAAGATCCTAATAAAAAACTACAGTCTATGTCCATAGAGTGTGTGTCTCTCAATCATTAGCTAGTTGGAGATTTAATTCTCCCTTTCTTCTATTCTAAAATGCCTTCTACTTTTCCATTTTCCTATGATGTTTCTTTCCAATCATCATGGCCATCTGAATAACCAATTAGTAATGCAGATTGTGATCTTAGACGTGAAACCTCATTAAAATTATTACTTTTTTTAAACTACTGTTTCCTCTATTATTAACTAATTGTTTCTGAGAGCAGCCTTGTGTGTGGCTATATCACAAAATACTAGCATATGTATCTAGGAGGTATCTTGAATATGGAATTTCCAGAATATGTTGAGTTCTACCACTCATGCCGTACTCATCTCTTCTGGAATCCAGTGCATTCTAAAGCTAGTTTTTATTGAGACAAACCTCCTGACATGTCCATTGGCTTAACAACATTTCTACCGACTTTTCTCAGATTAAGTAATCCTTGCCAACATGGAAGGGAATTGTATTGAATAGTCAATATAGTGTGATTGTAGAATGCTATGAGATCATTAATAATGAATAATTTCATTGTTGTATGGAAATCAATCTAAACTGAACATTCACAAATCAGACATTAGGGCGTGCATCTCTCAATAAATGAGGGGGGTTATAAAACACACACCTAGACTGTGATATATATAAAGGAAATTAATCCTCCTCTGAATCCTGATGTGAACTTGCACAGTTTGTCAAATTTATCATTTGGTCACAAGAACAAGACAAACATGTTACAAAAGAGACAATGGTCCATCATAAAAACTATTTGAGATATATCTTGAATTCCTTTGGGGAAACATCCTAAACAATCAATTAAACATATTACTGGAAAAACTGCTAATAAAATTATGCATTGGTGACAATAACAGTGGACAAATTGGAGAAAATATTCTTTAATGTGCAAATTATATGTTGGACATTGTATGGACGAGATAGCTCTAAATGTGATATGTGCTGGACATGTCTAAATTATTGAAATATGGAGAGCAACCATAGGCTTTTTGTGATACACAAAAGGAAAGATCTGTGAATCAATACTTTTGAGAATGAGATGCACTTGCACGAATGCAGGGGATCTCCAATATAGGTTATGAAGACCAGATCCATGCCAGATTTTTAGGCAATATACACAAGTTGAGTTCTTATACAATGATCCTAAGTGAAGCTCATCTACTTAATCACTTATTATCCTGAAATCTGTCATGAATTAATCCCACCCACTTGAATTTACGCTGGACAGTATTTTTTAAAGTAAATGCTAAGCATTACAGTGAATTAAACTGGTAATCATTGGCCATGGCTAAGAACCACAAAAATGGGGAAAGGGATGCTGTATTGCTCGCAATTGCCATAAGATACCATGTGAACTACTAGTAGTTTATCTGAAGGTGAAACCATTCATTTTATTTGAAAAACTGCGGTGGAAAAAGACATGTCCTCACAGATTTACAGCACGCAAATTGTTTGATTGAAAATTGGTGGCAGCCTTTGCCTTCACCAAATATTGTAAACTATTAGAGCCAGAACTGAATGATGGAAGGTTGTGGCGAAGTTGAATTTTTAAAGAAACAATATATTGATAGAGGCTGACATTTTGTAGAGAGGGCACTATTGTCTTTTCTTGTAAAAAAAGAAATTGACAAATTATTAGAAATAGAGAGAACCAGGACTTACCAGCAAAGGTTAACTGTTTTTAATGGGAGAGTAGGACACCTTCCAGTAGCAAACAGGTACACTGTGTGAGTGGTTGTCTTCAATTTTATGTTTCCATTTCAAGCACTGAAGGGTAGTGAACTATAAAAACATTGTAGACACACCTATTACAGTGGACAAATAATTTATTAGGAGAAGCAAGGTGTAAATCAGGAATCTACAGTAACAGGCCGTACTCAATACGATCTATAAAAGGGGTGTCCAAAATATATTCAGAGGATTTAAGGGCCATATGTATGAACACATTTTCCCATAGACACAGAATGGGTAAAACCCTTTGCTACATCTGGCCCTAAATCCCTAATTTCAGAACTAGCACTTTCTATGTAATGCAGTTTCCATAAGGTTTCTTTAAGATTATGTGCATGTTAAATAATCATTTGTAGGAATGCTGAAAATCTGCCTTGGCTTTGACACTTCTGGCACTAATTTGACAACCCCTGATGCTAGAATGTTACACTCAAAGTTCAGAAACAAATCCACAAAAGTTTACATTAACTGGCCCGATTCACCTTGAAAGATATGAATTTACAGATCATAGGTTGTACTTGCGTTTTTATAATGTTACTAATTTTAATTATGCAAAAATATCTCTGTGTTCCTCAATTTGTGAAAAGCATACACTTCTGTGTGCAAACTTAACTCTAAAATTGCTGATATTCGGCAGCAGACCGAGCACCAGTTACTTTTAGAGATATGCTGTATTTGTGCTTTATGTTTTTCTCTGGAGGGGAAATCCATAGCTGTATACCCCGAGTATAAATGACTGTTCGGGGTCCTGTGTTATTTCATACCCTCTGTGCACATTTACTCAGTTCACTCTGAAGCATTTTCACGTCCCGGATCAAAACTGTCTGCATGGCCCGAATTCACTTTCCCTACAGAGGAACAAGATTGCTTTGAAACAAAATGTAACTGTCCCAGAACTTCATGTTTATCCTGTGTGGTTGTATTGATTTTGGTTAGCTGGTAGTACTGGACGAACAGCCTAGACATTGCAGCAAATTCCAAAGTATTTACCTTTTACTTGTTACTTTGTGAACATGTTCACTTAGGCCACGATTATTGTTACATTACATTAATTTTCTTCACTGGTGACAGGTTTCGTGGGTATACTATGTTAGACAAATCTTTACAGTCGGGCTCCCATATTATTCTGACTCAATTCAGGTTTGCGGAATTTTGATGCATTCATGTACCCAGTACAGAAACGAGGAACTGCCATGTCTCAAAGGGCTGAATAGTCTCTGTTTTTTTCAACAGCTGGCACAAGACAATGGTATAAAGCTGGCAACAAACGCTTCACTTACACATAGATTTAAGCATGGGGCTCTTTCACAATGGCGAAGAAACGTCGCCCTCCCTGGCTAAGCCAGGAGCTGAAAAATAAAACTATGGGGCATATTTATACTTTGTTTGCGCGGAATGTGCGTCAAAAATTTTGACGCACAATTGGCACAAACCCTGCCCCATATTTATACTTTGACGTCCGACCCCACGGGCGTCAAAATTCCACCATGTGCGTCATTTTTTGGAAGGGGGAACCAGCCTTGCGTTAATTATATGCAAGGTAGGCGTTCCCTTCCAAAAAATGACTTTAAGGCCTGTGCCCCTTATTTATACTCTGATGCATTTTGAAGCACAGGAAGGGGTGGGCCTTAAAAAACGGCGCACAGACTGATGTGCGCCGTTTTTTAATGCCTGGGTCAGGGCAGGCGTTAAGGGACCTGTGGGCTCGGAAGGAGCCCAGAGGTGCCCTCCCCTGCCCCCAGGGACACCCCCTGCCACCCTTGCCCACCCCAGGAGGACACCCAAGGATGGAGGGACCCATCCCAGGGAAGTAAAGGTAAGTATTTTTTTCAGATTTTTTTTGTGGCATAGGGGGGCCTGATTTGGGCCCCCCTACATGCCACTATGCCCAATGGCCATGCCCAGGGGACATAAGTCCCCTGGGCATGGCCATTGGGCAAGGGGGCATGACTCTTGTCTTTGCTAAGACAGGAGTCATGTCAATGGAGGTTGGGCGTAAAAAAAAATGGCGCAAATCCGGTTTGAGGCCTGAATTTTGCCTCAGACCTGACGTGCACCATTTTTTGACGCACAACCCCCATTTTCCCATACGCCAGCGCTGCCTGGTGTGAGTCATTTTTTTTCAAGCACACCAGTCTGCAGCGCCGGCTAACGTCATTCCATTAATAAGGTGCCCGCATGGCGCGTTGGAATGGCGTTAGCCGGCGGTAAAATGTTTGACGCACAACTGCGTTGGCGCAGTTGTGCATCAAAAAGTATAAATATGGGCCTATATTTCCTTATTGTTTTATCTTTCAGCTGCTGGCTCAGCCAGCAGCATGTGAAGGAGAGGTGGGGCTGGGCCACGGGAGTGGGGAGAGGGGATGGGAAGGAGGCAAGGGTGCACCTAAGTGCGCATGTGTATTTGGCCGGCCGCATTAGGCCAGCCAAACACACATGCGCATTTAGGCCCATATTTATACTTTGTGATGCAAAACTGCGCCGACGCAGTTTTGCATCAAAAATGTTAATGCCGGCTAATACCATTTATTTGCGCCGCTCAGGTGTCCAATTTAGACTTTGACGCTCAGCAGTGCAAACCACTGGTGTGAGTCTTTTTTTTTTAATCAAACCAATGCGTCACGATGTAAAGAAAAACGACGTTAACGCAGCGAAAATGACTTTGATCCGGTGTGGCTCAAACACAGCAAAATGTGCAAAGGAGAGTCAAAATGGATCCGAGAAGCTTTGAGAGACCCCAGGAAGATGACAACCGACCGGGAACCACCCAGGAGGACCCACACAAGACCCAGGAGAGGGAGAAGAAGAAAAGGAAGTGTCGGTTCAGTGCAGAGGAGCAGGAAATACTGGTGAAAGAGGTGAGGGAACACCAGCACCAACTTTTTGTCACCTCTAAATTGCCAATTAGTAGGAGAGAGGCAATTTGGGAACAAATTGTTGACAAGATAAACAGTGTGGCAGAAGTATGGAAAACAGTCATCGAGTGCAAGAAACGCTGGCATGACTGAAAGGGCAGGACCAAGGAAAAGATGCCCAAGAACATGAAGGCAGCACTGCAGACTGGAGGTGGGAGTCCAGCACCGCAGGAGGCCTTGGAACACATGGAGAAGATGGTGGCAGCTGTCATCCCTGAGGAGATCGTCACAGGGATTCAAGGACAGGACAGCGCAGACAACACAGATGCAGGGTAAGTGGCATGGGTAACTAAAATGCATAAATATTAACTGAAAGCAGGGGAGGGGGACATACCTACTACATAATGCATGTAAGTCATGATAATCAGGGAGTGGAAAGGGCAAAGGGGCACGGCACGGGTGCATGGGCTGTGCAGGACAAACCTGGGGCACAGTACAACACTACACCAACAACCTTTGCATTGGAGTATGCTGCCATGCCAAAGATGTTGGAAAGGTAAAGCCAGTCCAGGAGGTTAGGGTACAATGTAAAACTGGCCTGCTGTCACACGACAGCTGGTATTCTTGCTACATGAACTAGGGCTCAATTAACAGTCTCAGGCCATACCCGCAAGTGGAATTTAACATTAACAACAGTTGCCAGTACCACCTCAGCTTTGTGTGCAGGTCAAGTAGCTGATGGCAGCTACGTGCCCATGGATCAAACACACCCAAATTAGAGGGTTCAGAATGACAGCAGCCATGCAAGGGCAAACATCAATCTTGCAAGAACTTCAACAAAGTGTGAAGGAAATCAGCACAGCAGTAAGGGAGTTGACACAACACCTCCAACAACAAACCTTTCAATGCGTGCACAAATGCAATATTGACCTCCTCAGGGCCGACCTAGCTGCCTACCACAGTGATGTAGCTGCTATACTTAAGAACCAGCAGCTCCTCCTTGCTGCAGTACTGCCCTTAATAGCCCCACACTTGGCAGCTACCGGGATTTCTGACTCCACGTCTTCAAATACCGAAGTGTGTTTTGCCCCTTCAAACCCACCAACACCAAGGGCAGAGGAGACAACACACACATCAGAAGATGAAGACGTGGACAGATCACCTTCACCCATAAGAGTACCCGGTAGCACCAGTCCCTGCCACATGGGCACTTATAACCAAGGTCCTGTGCTTTGTAACATGCCAGTCTAGCAACAGCTGCTCAAAAGCACTTTTCTCCAGCCCACTGTTTACCTTGACACTATGCTCTGTGATTGTCTCTCACTACCTCATTGGCAATTCATGTCCCTCTGCACTGTATGACAATTCACCCCAGCATGTCCAATGACATGTCCTTTTGCACTTGTGTAGTATCACAATAGAAGGCGTCACACTAATGGACTCACAATCCTGGACTATGTAAATATAGCACTACAGCACTTTAAAATAAATAGCACTTACACAACCACTTTGTCTCTGTGTAATGTGACACATCAACCGTAAGGGAGATTAGTGATGTTTGCCTCATGTCAACGCCCATAGAATGTCAATACAACTGCCCTGAAAGATTGTGGGCTGACAACTATGCACTGTGGTCTGGATTGGACTATCATCTGCCCTTCATGAGGGTTAAATCTGAAGTAAATAGAAACATTACAGTATAATGCTGTGTTGGACAGAATAAGTCTTCTTCAAGGGATGTCTAAGCAGAAAATCATTGTCTTAAAATTTTTCTTCAAGACAATCTTTAGGTATGTGACATTTGACTCTAAATTTTCATCACACACACCATACAGCAGGAATACACAAAACCTCCAACATCATCACCCACCCACCCACCCACAAGAAAAACACATGTAAAAATATCATAACCTCCACCCCCCAACCCACTAATACTAACTAAACTAACATCTTATTCCAACCTAACACTAAGCCCCCTAAACCAACTAAATATAAGAACCAAGAAAGAGGAGGGAGGGGAGGGACTCATGACTAAGGGTCTCCAAGTCACAAGTTTGCCCTCCGCAGGGTCTTCTTAATCCCATGCACTCTCTTGTTAATCTGGGACACCTCCTGCTGCAGCCTGTCCAGTCTGCACAATATCCGTTGCATGTCACGTTGCATTGAACAAAATTCCACATTGTCAATGACTGCAGCATGGGTGGTCTGTGTGCCAATTGTGGAGGGTTGTGCAGTTGCTGGTGCCATGCTTGGAGGGGGAGGTGCAGGGGCTGCTGTCAGTGGTCCGGGAGTGGAGGAAGTTGATGGACCTGCAGTGGTGGCTGTCATCCTTACTACCACTTGGGTCATAGTGATGGTGCTGGTGGTGGCGGCTGTTGTAGACACAGATGGGCCCCCTTGGGCAAATGCCCTCCACACCCATGAGGTTCTCTCTCATGGCGATAACGTCGTGGCGTGTGGTGGAACCCAGACTCTACATCCAGAATGTGGCGGTAACGCATCGCCCTCCTCTGAAATTCACGGATCTGGTTGCCATCCATATTGGCTGCTGTTAAAAAAGATAAAGCCAAACATTAGTTACATTATTGTGTGATACAGCTACTGATGATAATCAAAAAATACATCTAATGTAGCTGAAACAGGCCATATCACCGTACAGATCACAGATTCTCCCTGAGGAAGTACATGCCAATGCAGCCTACACATGTCCTATCTAACAGCACAATTCTCAAAAAGATGTGTACGTTCTTAATTGCTCTAAGTATCATTGTTCTGCCATTATTCACAAAACAAATGCTGCAAGTCCTCCCCGTGTGACGGGCCAACTAATGACTATCTTCTGGATGACAATTAAGGGCCACAAGATCTGTGATTTGTAAATGGAATTGCCAGGATGGTATGCAGTTGCTAATCAAGAGTGGGTATCCTAGGTTGGAACAAATGAATTACAGAATTACATGTCTGTGTACTACACTTGGATCCTCACACCTAGGTACCCATATTTCATAACCCTAAGCATGTGCCTCAGGGGGAGATGGACAAGCAACACATACTTTCAAACATCAAGGACAATCAGGAAGCTTTGGACAGCTGTCCATGGGTTTAATCAGTCCACCACAGGTAAGGAGGGTGTCCAACTAGGATAGACACAAACATTGGACAATCCCATCCACATTTATCTTTGTAATTGCAGACAATTGTCAATATCATTTGATACCACCAATACCTGTTCTACAACAAGCACATAGATGCAAGCACCCATCTGGCATGAGCTGCATGCACACCTATGACATTGTACTCAAGTGCCACATAAACGTAGCACAACATGTGGAGCTAGATGCTGCTAGGAAGTCAGACACACAGTCTAACATGTTCATTAGTGAACAGGGAGGCTCAAGTCTGTGGGTAATACTTTGGCATCCCTATTCTGTGTGATTCAGGGTATGACTTGCTGACTAAATAATGAAAATGCCCCTCTATAAATTTTTCATTACAAGAAATTTAACAACAAATGGCACCCTATTCACATGGCCATGCCTACAGGGCTGCACTACAATCCCAAAATATGACTCTACGCCATTGATTGCTCGACTCAAATATGGAATAATAAGTCAAACTCCAGTCAAGTTACATATCAGTTCATGTGGCGGCACATCATACCTTGCTGGATATGTCTGGGTCCGCAAATTGAGCCACTTCTCCAATTGTGTAAGGGGCAGGTCCACCTGTAAAGCATGGAAGGGTGAAATGTGCTCAATGTCTGTGCACTGTACAACAATTTAAAGTAAAATTACTGTGGGTGACATTATATCTGAAAGTCCAGCCCCTCAGGCATGATGATACTCCAACAAACATACCACTGCAAACATGTATAGACCCTGTCACTCCAGTGAGTGATACACACACATATGCACACATGCAGTGGCCCTAACTATCATGTGGTGACAAACATAATCACTGAATTGGTTGCAGACTCATTTATAGAGTGTACTCCATTTCATCATTTGTTGTTATGAGAGACATGCAAAGCCACATTCTGGGTGCACTGCAACACCAGTTACTCAGGTATTGTGGCTTGTGCATCAAGGGACAATCAGTTACTGTGTGACCCTCATGTGGTTTGAGTAAAGTTCATGATTTATTATGCTTTCTATGGTTCCTTACATGTTGGCCTGTATTGTGTGTAGGTTATATATGCTACATTTACAGTGTACCCTGAGCCACATATGCCCCCTATGACACCATAATGGCAGGGATCCTGTGCGTTACTTGATGACAATCTGACGCTAAACATGGATTGGCCATTTATCGAAATTAATACAACAAAGAAATATATGTTAGCATAACTAAGATTCTTGCGGGGTTGTATGATACTATTGTTAAGGAGGGGGCAGCTTTTCCCCCCTTTTGGAGGGAGGCAACAATTACCGTTATATTAAAACCTGGGAAAGATGCTACACGTTGTGAGCCTTATAGACCAATCTCTTAATTGAACTCTGATTATAAAATGTTTGCAAAAATTTTAGCGAGAAGATTAGGTACGGCAGTAGAGAAACTGACCCAGGTAGATCAGAAAGGGTTCATAAGGGGTAGATTTCTACATGAGCTGACCCATGCTGTAATAGGGGCCATAGATATGGCGAGTACATGTAAGGTATCCCTTGCGGTGATGACGATAGATGCAGCCAAGGCTTTTGACATGGTTAATTGGGACTATCTGATTCTCCTTTGTGAGTTTCTTAACTTGGGTAGTAGGTTTATAAGGGTTTTGAGTCTGATGTATCACAATCCAGTGGCTAGAATTTTAGTCAACCGTTCCCTGACTCGTCCCTTTATGATTGAGAGGGGAACTAGACAGGGGTGCCCTATGTCGCCCCTATTATTCAACCCATATATAGAACCTCTGGCTTATAAAATCAGAAGTAATCCGTTGATACTCACCTTCCATTGCGGAAGATGGTACAGGAAAGTAGCACTATATGCAGACAATTTGATGGTCTATACGAGTAATCATAAGCAATCCCTGCCAGTTTTGGAGGAGTTGATAATGGACTTTGGGGAAATTGCTGGATATGTGGTTAATAAAAGAAAAACCGAAGTAATGGTTTTGAATATGCCCGAAAACACGATTGTGGGGAGTGTCAATATGACCAGAGAGCTGAAATACTTGAGTATTAAAATAGCAAGGGATCCAGGGAGGATAGCTGAGAAAATGTTTTGTATAGTGATGATTGAGTCATGTAAGCAAATAAAGAAGTGGGCTAATTTGCCTCTTGCGATTTTAGGAAGGGTGAATCTGGTTAAAATGATCCTTTTGCCGAAAATGCTATTTATCTTTAATGCTATTCCATTAAGATTTGAAAAAGATTGGATGAAGAAATTTCAAGGGAAGATAAGCAGTTTTATATGGGGCAATAAGGGGGTCCGGATTGCTTGGGAATAGTTGAGGTGTAGGAAGGAGAAAGGTGAATTAGCATTACCGGATTTACAACTGTATGCTTGGGCAACGTTTATAAAAACTATAAGAAGGGCTTGTGGGGGAGCTTCACCTTCTGAATTAAGGCTGATTCTAAAAGAAATGATGAAATTTGAGAAGGTTGTAGAGGAGGGTTTTCTGTATAAATTTGGGGGCCCAACATTTTTTAAGAAGGTGAGCTTCAGACTATTGGTGGACTCAGTAAAAACATGGTATGACTTGAAAAGGAACACCCACTTGCCGTATTATAGTAAATTTGCCCCCATTTTGAATTCACTGGGCTCCCCTGAATGGACTAAGGATCTGCTAGCAGCCCCCTTGAGGGAAGCTGGGGTCTGTCAATGGGGACAATTGTGTACAACAGAAGGCCTGATTCCCTATAGCAACCTTTTAAGGGATACAGTAGGGAACTTATCTAGATTTAAGTTCTGGCAAATAAGGAGTTGGGTGAAAGGTTGCAAAGGAGGAGTAGGTGGTACTAATCCGGTGAAGGAACTTCTCCAGAAGAGCGATTTGGGAAGAAAATAACTAGCGAGATGGTATTGGACTCTCCTGGAGACGATGGATGGTGAAGCCCCGAAGTTGGAGGATACCTGGAAATAATTTTTGCTAGGTAAACAGATAACAGAGATGTGGCGAGTATCCATATCATTGTTGTATTCTACAGTTAAACCTGCTTGTTTGAGAAGGAATCATCTATTTACAATTCATAGGGCTTTTTGGACCCCAGAGAAATTGTCAAGGTTAAAAGAGGGTAGCAAGGCTTGCTGCCAGAAATGTGGTGCTGAAGCTGTAGGTGATTTGCATATGTTTGTGGATTGCCCCCCGTCTCTTGGGATTTTGGACTGAGGTGGGTGAATGCATTAGTCAGATCATATCCCTTGAAGTATAAGGTAACCCCCTCTCTCATTATTTTCGGTTGTATACAGGGAGATAGTAAATTTAAAAAAGACAGTGCTAAATTGTTGTTTTATATGATACTGCTGGCTAGAAGAGAAATATGCAAAAAATGGATTAGCCCATTGCCCCCAACAATAAGGGAATGGAAAGATTTGCTATTATATAATTTGGTTTATGATACGAAGGGGAGAGGAATTAGTGAGAAAAGTCTTGAGTTCTGGAAGCCGTTAAGAAATTGGTTTGATAAATAGGCAAATTTATCCTATGATTAAATACTCTAAAGTCCGGCAGAATGAGATTGTCTGTGTTCCAGAGGGTAACTTTGCCCAGAGATGGACTATTCCCTGGTCTGGGAGTCACTTCTGTCAACCGATATAGAAGAAACCCAGATGGGTTTGCTATCTTAGGGCCTGAAAATATATACTGACAGTGTATATTTTGGTCATCCATGACAGAATGCATGGGCTCAGGTGTAGTCATTGCACCTGAAATGTGTCACTCATTGCCCTGTGTACCCATATTGGGTATTGGAATTCACAGTTAGCCACATTCATCATATTACATTAGCCAAGATGGGAGATCAGCGGGTATACAGCAAACTGACACTGTCCCATTATTGAAACATGGTATAGCAAATGTCCTAGTGTGTCAATGATGATGATGTAGGTTTGAATTTGTATGTACCTTGGGAATGGCAGCAGTCACAGGACTGCTGGTCTTCTGTTCTTAGCATACACCCATGTCTGTGATAGCCTTCATACTGGGAAGTTAGCTATTGTACATATGCTGCACTAGATCAGCAGGGGTGTACCAAACGTAAAGTAGCAAAGTATTTGGGGACTTTATATGTATGATGGAATTGGTCAGGGGTCCCTTGCACAACATCATGCAAGTAATACATTGTGACCATGCATTCCCCAACTTCAGGTATCCCATGATGACCCAATAACTTAGGAGAAGTGCATGGCTATAAAGTAACACAGATGGCAAATGCTTCAGCTCAGTTCCAGCTGTTGTGCCCAAGGCCAATTTAAAACACACAGGAACAATAAACTGAGAGCCAGGGATATTTGTTATTCCCCAATTTATAGCATTTGCTTCATGTTTTACGCTACAGCTATGTAAAGTAGTACCAAACATTTAGATATGAACCCGTGTGCATTGCTTTGGCATCCATTCCTAATTTATTTGCGGCACAAACCAAGTCAAACTATCAGCCTAAGATATTACCTGAGGTTAGGAAGAACTTTGTACGTATGGCCCAGAATACAGTTCAGACATGTATTCAAAATAATTGGGGACCACATTAATTCCTTGCTTTAGTTTGTGAAAAACATCTCTTTCCTGGTACACTCACAGACCATGAATAAAACATATGTTTGAGCCACATTACCATCATCTATTGACGTGAAAGCAGCACTAATTTACAAGATTAAGTTGTGTTTTGTAAGTTTATGCAGCTGTTGCGTCCACAAATGATGGTAATGTGTAGCAATTATTGTATAACTCAGGGCCACTGTATGTTTAACTTGCATTCCACATGTCGAAAAACATTGCCTGCAGCATATCAACAAATCTGCTACTGTCACAACAGCGCATTTAAATGTGCACATTACTCTGAATTGTACTCACCAACAGGGCCACCAATCACAATACCCAGCTGGTCCGGCAGGTCTTGCTCTCTGGCAACAAGGTCAGCCCAGCGGTGCTTCAGTAGGTGGTCATTGCGCTGTGTGTTGAAAATGTGACGCAGGTGGTACAGCACCTTCGACCACCTGAGCCTCCTCGCCTCCGTGTGATACCCTTGTATCACCCTGCCACCTGCTTTAATCATCAGGGGGAGGAAGTGGCACACCAGCCAAATGAATGCCCCCAGCTCCTCCTCACCCATTCTCCCCAGATGTGGCCTACCCAACATGACAGAAATAATAGTACTAATAAAGGGTACAGAGGAAAATAAAGGGAAGGGAGGGAGGAAAATGAAAGTAAAGTAACCCACAAACAGCCCAACTATCCCCAAACTAACAATACCCACTACAGACTCCCAACAGTACAAAGACAAAATTAGACACCAAATAAGACAAATACACACTTCCAATAAACAACTGAGACAATTAGAAATAAAACAGATGACAAATAGAATGGCTCATAGGAGACAAAAGCACAAATTGGACAGACAGAACTCTCAGCACAGCCGCACAGTCTAGAAAAATCACAGACTGCAAAGTGAAAGTGAATACACCCACTGTACCAGTTCTTTAAACAGGATATCCTATTACATCACTTCCTGCCTCAAATGCAGTGCGTTTTTATTATGATGCGTCCAACTTTTATGACGCTTACAGTCTGTGCATCAATTTTTTTGTACCAAATGCTTAAAAATTACCCAGCATTCATAGTTCCAAATATTTTAGATTGATAACCAATTTCATGGGGTACAGTGTAGAAATGATTGCTCGGGGCAATGGATGTATAATGGCTGTAAGCATCATTTTTCAACACATATGCAGCGATTACAGACGCATATGAGTCTTTTTTGACGAGTTTGCATCACAATATATGTCTTTTACTGTGTTTGTGTAATTTCTCACATTTTTAAAGTACGACAGCTGTAACTGTACACAGATAGGCTGTTTGCGCCTGCATTGTGTATTCCAGTGTTTGGGCACATGTGGCAGACCACACTACTGCAGACCATGATATTCATGTTGCTGTACCGGATGAGCACTCTTCACTGACGCAATAGATACCCAAACTTTTTTAATACAAATTAGTATTACCCAGTTTGAGCAGGTTGTGCGTCAATAGAGGATAGCAAGGCCTCGCAACTTAATATATTAACTCATTCCCTGTGTGTCAATGTCTGTGAATCGGCTATTTCAATTTTTGTTGGATCTCTATGTGAACGTCACAAGACGTGCTTTCATTAATGTGCTAGTATGCATGTGTTGTAGATGTGGATAACCATCAGAAACTATTCAGTGTAGATATGAGTCAGGATATGTGTTTGTCATACACGTAGCATCTAATGCTGTGTGAACTGCACTGACTTTTGGGACAATACATCTCCCATGATAAACTATGCACAGGATAGATAGAGGATGGTTGATAATGGCAATGATTAAGCCATCACAGGTACAGGAATGTTGGATACCAAATCCTGGTAACTTGTTTGTATACTAGCCATGAGTCAGTCATTTGAAAATGCTATGTAGGTACAGTGTTTGTGGCACAGAGTCGGAAAACAATCCAAAAATGTAATGTCACTCAACAGTTTGAGTCCTATATATGACCTATGTTTTTCGTGTTGCAGTGGAGGACCAGCAGACCAAGCTGCATGTGTTCACAAATTTTCAGTGGTTAATTGCAAAAAGGTGTCCAGTTCAAGTGTGTTGCCATGTGTACCCTGTGTCATTATTGTTCTCTATGTTGTCACTGTTACGTGCATGTCTACTCATGAGTCTGTGGATCCATTCCCTGCATTAATAGAGTTTCCTTCAAAGCAGAATTGACCGAAAGCCAAAGGGGAATCGACAACACACATGGGAATATTTGAGATATGGCACTGCAGAAGTTTTATGAGGCTGACAACAGGGCAATCTTGGCATGCTCACAAACGTAATGAATCAGTAAATAGAACCCAGCAGCTTTCATCACAACATTTGTACACTGGGTGTTATTGAAAATTCCCCCTGCAACAGGGAACATCAGTGCCTCTGTGCTGATTAATCTCACAGCTAGTCACCACTCAACCACCATCATTGGGTTGCATCCAATGTGAATCTGTGTGTGGACCGTGAGGGCACAAACATGTTTTTTCCATTCATGCACATTAGCAAAAGTTGTTTTTTTGCGCTGGAGGCACCATTCCCAATCTATGCATACAGCCATAGTACATTGTCACTTTTTGCACTCATGCATACATGAAACACAGGCAAGGTATAGTGCCAGGAGCAGGCTATTTGAATACATGTTCCAGACCTTGATACCATATGTAAACTGATTAAACTATACAATATATTTGTGGATTCATCATAGACCTACCAGACACAATACCCCAGGAGGAAAGTGAGGGCATGGACAGCAACTATGAGAGAAATGTAGCCACAGGGAACCTCTATGGTAACACAAAGACAGGTAACAATCAGGCTAACAGGATGCACGCTCTGTCAGGAACTAACATGAAGAAGGCAAATGTGCCGTGAGCAGACTCAGACTGGGAAAAGCCTCAACAACACTGTGGAAAATTAAAACTGGATTTGTGCTGTTGGCTGCAATGTTACACAATAACCCAAGGGCTGTGTTACACAAGTGGTTTATACGGCAATGCACAACAAGGATATTCAGAAAATGGCAGCTTCTAAGCAGTTCCAGGCATCAGCAATGACAGTGCAGGTTCAAATGGCTGGTCTGCATGGAAGTGCTCACAGGTGTGTGCAGCTTCAGTCTCTCAGAAGTCCTGTAGGTGTGAATCCAGTTCAAAGGACCAACAGTGCCTTTCACATGGGAAGCAATGGGCAGGTGATTACAGGTCCTACAGACTACCAAGCAGTGCATTTTGGGACCTGCAGTCCATGCAGTCAGATGAACTAGGACTATGGCATGCCATACTAAAGAGGGAAGCACACTGGAGTCAGAATGTGAGTCTGGGTGTGTGTAGATGATGGATTATCAGGGTACAAATAGTCCTGTTACAGGGCCACCTAGAGAAGGGTGGGGAGAGACTGAATAAATGCCTGTGACAGAACTTATAACCTGGGATGGCATGCACAGGCCATGTCTTGTGAGCAATGCTTGTCATGCTTCGGGCACTTGTGCTATCCATTTGCAGATTACATGGACTTCTTGTCACACATGCTCCTTGCAGTGATATCTGATGTCACACTTACTGCTGTCAAGGGTGTGGTCATACATTCCTGTTACTAATGCAATTGCAAATCCACTGCCTCATGTATGAAGCAGGTTGTTTACTGGTGACTGATGGTGTCTTAGTTGTGTACCATATGCTGCAATGAACCATGTTGCCAACATGGATGTGTCCCATAGTTGTGCTACTCTGACATTGCCATTCAAATGTGAAATGAACACCATATATGTAATTTACACTGTGTGTGAAGTTGGGTGTACATTCATACCCAACAAATGTGATATGGCTTTTTTAGTATCCTAATCTGCATTACTGCACTGCTCCATGAGGCTAAACTCTGATTGTGATTCCTAGGGATCATGTGATGCATAAATAATTACCCAGACCGTGATTTAGTGATTAGATTAGGTGACTTTAAGAAAGTGGTGATGGTGACTATAGTTAGAAGACGTTTTGTATAATGTGTTGTCTCCGACGCAAATCTGCAGCAGTGTTTCGATGGTCCCCTTCATGTTGATGGACAGCATCCTCCTCTTCCTCCTCTTCAGGCAGTTGTGGGTCTGGTTCATAGAGGGGAATGTTCCTCCTTACACATATATTGTGCAGGATGGTACAGGTCAAAATGATCTTGCAGACCATTTCCGGTGAATATAAGAGGCTGCCTCCGGTGATGTCGAGGCACCTAAATCTTGACTTCAGGATGCCAAAAGTCCTCTCTACTAATGTGGGGGTCCTCCGATGTGCCTCACTATAGGCACGCTCTGCTGCAGTGCTTGGGTTTGCAAATGGGGTCATGATCCATGGCTGGATCCCATACCCCTGATCAGCTGAAAGATAAAATGAGTGAAAAGTTTTGATGGAGTTGCACCATGATTATCACTTTGCATGGCAGTTGTTATCTTGTGTTGTCTGTGACTCATCTGTGTTGGTGTTATTGTGTGGAATCCTAGGCTTCTAGGATGTACCATCAGCATTGTGTTGTTTCATTATCTGAACTGGTGTTTGGCTGATTGACCAGATGTCAGCGGTATTTTTGTACACTTGCAGTACACTGTGGACTCCCATGCATTATGTCATGTGAAAGAGGTGTCCATGTGTCTTAACTGGGGGTAACATGATACTTCCATACACAGAATCAATTCCACAGTGGTGGTAACACGGTTGCATCTAAATGGCCTGAACATCCCATCCAATTTAACATATGCAATAGAATTTGTTAAACATCAGTGAGGCCCTTTGATTTGGCTAGGTGACAATGTACAACACATCTCCATAAGTTGGCAGTACTGAAGTGTTGACAATTGACAATGCACAAATATCCCATGTGTGACAAGTTCTATGCAAACCTATTCTTCTGCCCTCATCGAGTTGGCTCATGTTCAAACGTGTACCCACACTACTGAACCTGATCCACGTAATGTGGCTAACTTGGTTGTGGGGGTGAAGGTTTAATTGTAAGAAGGTCCATATGCCTGTACATCTGTTGTTTATATGTGTAATTGTCTTAATCCGTATGTTTAGCAATGTGCACTTTGCAATATTGTTAAATCAATATGTGTTCTTTGCACAGTGCACTTGCTTATTGGTAGTGGGCAATGTCAGCCCAGGAGTGATGTGAGATGTTGGTACAGCCTCAATGATTCCATGTCCCATTCATTAGAGTCATCCTCATCATACTATATGTCTCATGGTGTTTGACCTGCAGCGAAACACATTGCACACCCCTTACACAGTATGTATTGGTTGGAAGGGTGTGTGATTGAGTGTTATTGATGTGATGTTGGAAGATTCATCTTCCAAGTTGTACTGCCAGTTAAGGCCATGTCATTGTCACTGTGTGGTTTTAAATTGTTCCCTTGTGCCTCTTGAGTGGCATCTGTTGTTATTTGCATCTGTCATTTGTCCATAGGTGTGTATCCCATTGGGTCAGGATATCAAACATGACTAGCAGTGTCACTTCCTCAGTGTCTTCCTGGCCACGTATCAATGTAGTGATGTATGTATTATGTATCCTACAGGGTTGCTGTGCTGTGTGTATATAACTGGGTTTCTGTACTTACCAACAAGTAGGCCATTTCCATATCGTCCATTCTGGAAGTGCTGATTCATGGTGCAGTAGCGGAAGATGAATGAATCATGTACACTCCCAGGATACTTTGCCACGATGTTGGGGATCAAACCCCGGTGATCCAGAATGGCCTGCACATTGATGGAGTGTGTGTGCTTCCTGTTGCGGTATAGAAGCTCGGTTGCAGCAGGTGCCACAATCCGTACATGTGTGCAGTCAATGGCACCAAGCACATTTGGAAAGCCGTTGATTTGGTAGAAGCCCTGTTTGGTCTCCTGCTGCTTCTGCTGTGTGTTGGGGAAGCTAATGTGGTGAGGTGTGAGGGAGATGATGGCATCCAGTACCTTAGGTAGGAAGGCAGAGAATAAGGGCTGTGAGATCCCGGCAACCAGGGCACCAGTGGTTTGAAAAGAGCCACTTGCCAACATGTGGAGGACAGCTAGCAGCTTGGTCTCTGGTGGAATGATGTGGGGTGTCTGCAAGCTGGGTGCCAAGTGTGGCTCAATGTGGTGCAGCAGCTGCTGTATGGTTTGCCAGTTTAGTCTGTACCTCCGGATGATGTCATGTTCCTTGAGGCCCAGAAGAGTTGTCCTGGTCCGGAATATCCTCTCCTGCCTTCTGCAATGCCTTTGGGGTCCTGCTGGTGTGGAGGAAGCTGCTAGTATTGCTCCTGTGCTCTGCGCCTTTGTGCATGCTGGATGAATAGCACCTCATGTCTTCCTTTTAGAGCTCTGATGTTTCTTCTGTGTGTTTTCCTTAAGTACTGGTGTGTTTGCCCCATTTTAACACCTGCCCTGACCACGGCATTAATTTTTGACACAAATCGGGCTGTGCGCAATTTTCCGACTCTGCCTCCCAGCTGTGCAGGATTTTTGCACGGTAGGATAAATATGGCGCACGAGTGTTTAAGTCACGGGCGGGAACGCCTACCTTGCATGTCAGTAACGCAAGGCGGTTTCACGCATCCAGAAAATGATGCACATGGAGGAATTTTGGCATTCGCATTGGCATTCGCGGGCTCGGGAGTCAAAGTATAAATATGCTGTTAGGTTTGCGTCGATTTTGCATCAAAAATGTTGACGCAAATTTGGCGCAGACAGAGTATAAATATGCACCTTTGATTCGACACAACCGGGCTGGAGAAACTGCACAGACCACAAGGCAGAGTCTCAGCGGCAGTCCAAGCTGCTCAGACCAATCCTGACACTGCCTCCATGCTAGCTTTAGCCAGGATTGCTGGGGAGCCTGTGCTGGTGTCCCAGTGAATGCTGGGACACCAGAAGAAGAGGAGCAAGTCGGCAGGAAGCGGCGGCGACATGAAGAGGTACGTTTTTAAATTATTTTTTTATTCCCATAAAACCCTCTACCCCACCCGCCCCCCCACCTTGAGATTTGTGGCGACCTCAACTGTTTAAGCATGAAGACAAAGATAGGCAATACTACAATTTATCCCTGTCAATTCCATTTTTTTAATCTTAGAGCATTCTGGGTAAAGCTTCATTACACAGTTTTCTACATAATCTAAACAATCTAGTATTTTGTAGCTCTTATAGCAAATTTTGAGGATTTTTTTATTTGACCTTTTATTAATAGCCAAAATAAAATTAAGATATGAACACTGGGCACACTCTCAAAGTTTTGCATTAATTGCATGTTACTTGCATAGATACCAAGTTTTAAAATGGATAAATCCAGAAATCAGAAGTTTTGGCATTGAATCAGAAGGTAAGCAAACTTTGTGCAACTTCAGTAGCCCTAAATTCGATATGGGTGGATAGAAATTCAGAAAGATTTGAAATGCGTTTAGCACACATATTTTCACTTCTAGACCTACCCCTAGGCACTGATTACACAACTTTTGTGGTATCCAGGGTGCAAATTGCTCATATCCTAAATATCGAATTTGAAGGGGTACACTAATTATGGGGTGCACAAATTACTACTGATAGAATGTTGTCCCCAATTCTGGGGTACAGACGCTCTCGTACTCGGGTGTTATAACAAAGTCAAATAGGAGAATTAGGAGTTAGCCAGTTTACCAATGTTTTAGGGGTCAGAGTACATGCACTGGGTCTGGTTAACAGTGTCCTAGTGCATGGAGTAAAAAAAAAAAGCAGCATCAGTTCAAAGAAATGCGGGTAACAACGCAAAAAGAGGCACTTTCTCATAGGGTGTAAACCGTCACACATATATTTTAGAACTACTAAGAAGGAACCTGGTATCTTACACCTACATTAAACCCATAACTATAAATTATTTGGCAATACTTTGCTGCACAGATCATGGCTTCAATTGGTTGTTTTCTTTTTTTCTGTTCTTAATGAGGAACCATTAGATTTGTATCCTTCTATATGGTAGTTGAACTGTGATCTGATTTCTTACTTTTTCCAGCAATTGGTTGTTAATAATTTGAATGTACAAAGATTTGTTTGCACTATGTTTCTATTTTTTCTTTTCGGAACAATGTTTCTAGGCAGATTTTTCTTCTATAGACAGACACCATTTGAAAGCCATATGTGTGGTCACAAAATGGAAATGTTGCAAGAAAAAGCTTCAAGGGTCTCTGTTGGCGACGAAACTGTTCCTGACTACTGTGTCTATTAATAGATGCTGCCATATGCTCACATTTATTGTTCAAGTTGCCTAAAGATTCTTTGATTTATAATGGAAATGCTGACACATTTTAAATTAGATCTTCTGTAAACTGGCAAATTAACTAAAGGAGTGAACTACTGATTTGATCAACATCTATCTAAAATACTGTTGTCTAATGATTATTTTATTCTAAATTTTAGAGTAGTCTACTGATTTAAAAGAAACTCCTATGACAATTTTTCATATGACTAACCTAAGAGCTGTGAGAAAAAATAAACGTTCTATAATGAAGCTGAATCAAGGGAATGACATGGCTAACGAACAAAGGCCCATAGTTATACTTTTTGACGCAAACCAGCGCTGGCGCTGTTGTGCGTAAATAAATTTACCGCCGCCTAACGCCATTCCAACACACCAGGCAGGCACCTTATTTATGGATTTACATTAGCCGGCGCTGCGGGCTGGTCAGAGTAAAAATAAATTACTCTAACCAGGCAGTGCTGGCGTAGGGAAAAATGGGGGGTGTGCGTCAAAAAATGGTGCAAGTCAGGTTAGAGTAAAAAATCATGGCTCTAACCGGACTTGCGCCACTTTTTGATGCACAACCCCCACTGAAATGACTCCTGTCTTGGCAAAGACAGGATTCATGCCCCCCTGCCCAATGGCCATGCCCAGGGGACTTCTGGGCACAGTGGCATGTAGGGGGGCCCAAGTGAGGCCCCTCTATGCCACTTAAAAAAAATACAAAATACTTACCTCAACCTACCGGTACTTACCTGGGATGGGTCCCCCCATCCATTGGTGTTGTCCAGGGGTAGGTGGGGGTGGCAGGGGATGTCCCTGGGGGTAGGGAAGGGCTCTTGTGGACTGATTCCATGGTCAAAGACCATGGAAATGAGCCCACAGGTCCCTTAACGCCTGCCCTCACCCAGGTGTTAAAAAACAGCACACATCAGGCTGTGCGCCATTTTTTAAGGCCCGCCCCCTCCTGTGCGTCAAAATGACGTGGGAGTATTAATGAGGCGCACATGCCTTAAAGTCATTGTTTGGACGGGAACGCCTTCCTTGCATGTCATTAACGCAAGGCGGTTTTCCGCATCCAGAAAATGACGCACACAGAGGAATTTTGACGTTCCCGGGGTCGAGCATCATAGTATAAATATGGTGTAAGGTTTGCGCCGCAAATGCGTAAAAATTAGGCGCAAACATAGTATAAATATGCCCCAAAATCTTACTGACATTTTACATAGGTTGAAAATTTAAATTGTGTGCAGGACTTAGGATCGAAGCAATGAGAAAATTAACCAGTAAACCCCCACGCTAAGGTCACCAGCAGACAAGGAGATATGATAAAATGGTTGGACATAGGCCAATGGCACTTCAAATTATCTGCCTAATGTCAGTAAGGAAATTGATCAGATTTCTTGTATCTGGGATTCTCTATATTTTAAGCTAAATTCTTACTAGAAATCCACTGAAAACTAAAAAGAGACACAACTTATATTTATATTATTTAATTTCAGAATATTCGCTAGGACTTTAACTGTATAACTATATTATGACATGCAGGGGCATTAAATGAAAGTCGGTTAATAATATTGATATATAGAGTCAATGATTTTCTATGGTCATCTGCTACAATTATTGGTAAACAAATTCTGAATATTTACTATTGATTGATTAATTATTTATTCCGTTGATAGAACCATGTGCAATAGACAAATAAAACAGATTATGTTAATTGCGATTGAATAGACGTACAATAAAGAAAAGGCTTAAAAACGAAAACAACTCAGACATACTAGAATTGACAATATGTACCAACAATAGCAATCCAACATATTAAAAAGTCCAATTGTTAAACAACAAAAGCTGCAACTACGATAAGTAAATAATCGCAATGATACATATGCAAAAATAAAAACGAACCCTCATCGTAAAGTGCATAATTGCTGCAGAAAAACAGACATAAACAGATGGGAGCCCTTTGCAGAAAAATAAATCTGGTAGGCAATGTCTTAAATGAGCAGACCACAGAATAGGTATCAGGAAACGCTTTCTGGGGAGACTATAATATTTACAGAAGAACCAAAAAATGTAAAATATTCTAGATCGAGACTGTATCTCATGGGAGGGACAAAACACATTCCTATTGAAACCTTTCTCTGGATAGGCAAAGAAGAGGTGAAGAGAACTGATAACGTGAGAAAGTACATATGGTGTGAACTGACGATCAAGGTCAGCGTTCAACTCAAATATCGTTATGAACGAAAAATGTGGCATTATAGTGCCTTTAGACAGTTTAATGCATTCCGTGGCTCTGTTGCACATATCAAGAAAAGGAGACTTAATATGGGCCTTACATTCTGTGGCAGTATCATCTGGGCTATTAAACAGTTCTGGCATACCCAAACTAATACCAGGCTTATTGATATAGTATAGCCAAGGGCTGCTGAAGGCCTTCTCCGGGTTAGGGCAATCAATTAAAGATGATTTCCTGCGTGGACGAAAGTGATGGCCACAGCAATAGAGGACGCATTCTAATAAAGGATCAATATAGTCACTGCTCAATTCGGCGTTATCCAAATAAGTCGAGAACCCAGGTGGAACTACAAGAGGCCTCCTAAGTAATGCATTCTCTATCTTTTGAATAACCAATTGTGGGGTAAAACCCTTGAGACCAGTGCCATAGATAGCTGGTGAAACACTTTTGATATTATAGACCGCCACCATTTCTTTTTGGGGTTTTGCCCCAAATTTTGAGGAAGACCTAAACAATGTCTCAACACTTCCTGCAAACTCCAAAGTCCTAACCTTACCGAGTCTCAGACAAGACCTCCAAGTGAGAGCATGTAGGGACAGGCGCTGCACCGATCTTGATGTTACTAATCCATTAGATTGTATTTATCTCTTTAAGGGGCATAGACCATTATATGAGTTTTAGATTGATTAACGGTCAGATCAAGGTCAGCCATAAAGGAGTTAAACAGGTTAAGAAGTTTCTGGTGGCTTTTTGGAGTTCTTGCCATGCACATTGCACCTTTGGTATAGAATAATGTTGGTAAAGGGCGGTACCCTATTTGTGGCATGCCATTGTCTGAGACTATCAATTTGTTTTCTAGACCATTAGTATTGAGTGTAAAAGAAAAGGGGGTGAGCACTGAACAGACAGCCCTGATGCATGCCCCCTACAAGCCTGAAGGGTGCAGTAGTCTCTCCATTAGGGCCTTATGTTGGAAGGTGGGTCAATAGTTGTGTGGCATGCACAAGTAATGGGTCCTCACACGACCACTGGGAGCCAAACACCCCATTGTAGAGCTTGACTCTCATAGGGTAGCGTTGCAAAGCAGCCCAAGGCTTACTCAGGGGATGTGGTGTGGGCTAGTGATCCCCATTCACGAGCACACAAGCATGGCACTCAATGAACGACTGTCCAGTCTGTGCTTTTTCTTTTGATAAAGTACAAGTACATTTATTACACACACACTACTCAATACAATGCAACAATTTACAAATATACACAAATTGATGGAATTTCCCATGGATGGCATTGTGTAATCTCTCATGTCTACCCCTAGGGGAAATATAATCCAACAACCTACAGGGCAAAACAATCCCTGGCATCCGAATGTACCATTTGCCTGTAAGGTGAAAGCACCAAAATCTGACAAATATGCACATCTACTGTGCGAGAACGTAATTATCAGTTTCATTACTCAAATCACCACTACAAGAAACACATAAAAACATGTTTAAACATTTTAAACAATAAACATTATTTTGGGATTCCTTTTAGATGAGTTTTTGATTACCCTGGAGAAACATCATATCCTTGATTAATCTGGTGCAACACCATCCCACATCCCTAGAGAGTACAGTAACCCATGATAAGAACAAAAGTTCCAAGCACTGGTGTTTTCCATTTATTTGTAACTGTGGGGGGGGTATATTGCCTTTGTCCCACACAAGCTAGGGTGGGGACATAACCGTTGCATGAGGAGGAACGCTGCGCTTTTCCTGCAGCTCCTCCTGGGAAGGGTTGGTGGTGACCTCATCTTCCTGCGTCCGCCATGAGCTGAATACAGTATTCAGGAAGACTTGTGCCTCGTGAGGCCTTATGGGACATATGCATAACAAATTAGCGGCTCTCCCGCTCTCCCGTTCTCCCGGGGAGAGCAGATTCATGTTTCTTTGGTCACTTTCCTTTCTTGCAGCCTTGTGCTGCGTCACCGGGTATCTTGGGTGGGGGGCAGCGCAGGGAGCCCACCCCCAGCTGCCCTCACGGTTGAGGGGTGTCCAGTCCCACCCGGACACCCCTGTCATGCTGCCACCTTGGTGGAGAGCAGCACAAGGAGCCCACCCTCGGCTGCCCTTATGGTTTGGGGTGTCTGGTCCCACCCAGACATCCCCATCAGATGAGTGATGTTATGAGTGGCTTGGGGAGCCCACCCCTGGCCGCTCCCATTGGCTCCCTACATGGCCAGCACCTCTAGGTGCAGCCGCGGGAGCCGGCCTGTCCTTTGGTGTCTGCCTGCTCCTGCGGGCAGACGCGTGCTGCTGTGGCAGCTGTCAGGGCCACCGGGGGGAGTGCAACAGCACTTCCCCACCTCCTCTGCCACATTGGGGCTCCAGGATGGGGCGTGGTGCCCCTCCTCCTTGTTCAGGGGAGCGTGGCGGCGATCCCTGTCTTCGGCCTCTTCTCGGATTTCCAGGTTGGGGCCCGGGCCCCTTTTGGCCTCTTTGCATGGGGGACACAACAGTGCCCCTTGACTTCCTCTTGCTGATGGGTCCCCGGGAAGGAGTCTGGGGCCCCGGCTCCATTTTCACCGAGAGTGCGATGGCGCTCCCCGGCTTGATCTTCTGCCACTGGCTCTCCCTCAGCTGGCGGCTATCCTTGCGGGGGATGCGACAGCGTCCCCTGACTATTCTTCTTGGCGGGCACTGGGATTGGGTCCAGAGCCCCCTCCCGCCATTACCGCGAGGAACACAACGGTGCTCCCCGCCTTCGTTTGCTGTGGGGACTCCGGATGGGGTCTGGGGCACTCCTAACCTTTTCTTCATTTTGGGGACAGCCCTCTGGGCCCTGGCCCACCCTGGAGGCATTGACCAGAGCAGCGGTGGAGCCCCATACACTTCACTGCTCATTCAGACATAGGTCAAAAGTCACAGACCTTCTCTTTGAGATATCTAAGGTCGGCGGGCCGATTGTGATGATTCTTGTGTCGTTTCGCTCCTGGTGATGAGCCCTTGCCACTAGGAGCACCCTCATTAGGCCTCCTGGCTTAGAAGGATCCCATATTAAAGGGAGCCAGTCTTTACTCTGGGTGCCCTCCATTCCTTCAGCGTGCTCTCCTTGCGGCAGCCCAGTCTTTCCCCCCAACTAGGCCTCAGGGGAAGTAAAGGAACCAGCTTACCTGACACTGGCCTGCGGCTCGCTGGGCCTGAAGTCCTTCAGAGGCAAGGTACCTGACCCAGGGTGCATTCAGGGGGTTCTTCTATTCGGTTGTCCATGACTCCCGTCTACAGTCTCACTGTCCAGAGGTGAAGCACAGCCAAGAGAGCGAGCTCTTCCTTGTGCAGGACCTTTTAAATGGGGGTGGAAGTGTCCAGCAGACTTGCACCTCTGGCCAATCCAGACGTGCCACATCACTTTCTTGCCTCTGTCCCGTCCTTCCTGCACAGTCCTCTGGGATAGCTCAAAATGGTGTCGTCCAGGAGCTTGGGCCACATGCCCTCTGAAACGCAACTCCTTCCAAACATTCCTTTCAGGGCTTCTTCGCCGTCTTCCTGGCAGGGCCTGACAGTTGGCTCATTGATGCAGGGCCCCGGTCAGGCAGCTGGATAGAGCAGTAATTGGCCCTAATCTTGATCTGAGCCAAAGAAAGATGACATTCCTGGATGACCCATAAGTTGTACAACTATGCTTTTGTAAACTACTGCATCAATCTTTTCATACAGGTTACAGTGTACATAGGTGTGACTCTGGTCTCTGTGGGCCATAGGGATCCAGAATTATGCCCTAGGCCACTCTTTCTCATTGACATTGAATGGAGTGTCCCTACAGTGAAAAGACAGTAAGCACACTGATGTTAACATGTAGTGGAGTGTCCCTATAGTAAAAATACAGTAAGCACACTGACTATCCCTCCTCTCTGTACACCTATCTCATGAGGCCTACTCCAGGTCATCACCCATTCTGCATAGTTCCTTCTGCACCAGGCTCCCTAAGTGCATTTCTTGGGCTGTGCATGCCAGGAACCCTCCCCACGCAGCCCTTTCATGGGTGCACCCGCGTGTGCACACATGATCTCGTGTAACCAGCCCGGGGCCTCCTACTCTTGCTGCACCACAGCAGCCTTTCCTTAACAAAGCAGCCCCGGCGGTCACATATGCAGTCCATTTTACCATGAGCTTACTGTGGGGTATTCCATGACTAGGAGGCTCCCTCATAGTAAAAGGTCAAAAACTAGGTGGATAAGATGGTCGGAAGTGTCCTCTAACACCTTAACTCACAGTTGCTGTGACACTGAGATGCAGCTATCTCAGGAAACTCACAATATGCTCTTCTACACCCAGATCAGTCGTACCTCCTCCAGTGTCTAAGGTGAAGGATGGGCTTAGTAGTCACCTCAATCTCCTGGGCTAAAACATATAAGGCCTCGTTTACTAGGCTTATAGCTCAGGGTGGTGCAGCAAGTGCCTGCGCCACTGGAAAAGAGCAGAAATGCTCAGTGTCTGCAAGATACAGTGCATTTCTGTCCTCTCCCCCTGCACTTGGGCGCAAATTGCTGCCATACGCCAACGCAGGCACCCTTGCACCAACGGTGCCTGTGTTGTGGCAAAGATTGTTTTTGTGCATGAAGGAACACTTTCCAGCACAAAAACAATCTCAAGAGATGTTTTCCTCTTTCTATGTGTGCTGCAGAATGCAGCATATGTAGAAAGAGGAAAAACTGGGAGAAATAGAGATATGTCTACCCGTTGCATCACTTTTGTGCCCCCCCTGAGGTGCCGTAGGAATTTGCCTCATTCCGGGACTAGTAAATCTGGGAATGCATCAGATTCCTTTGTGTTCCATGGGTGCTATGTGGTAACACTCCAAGCAACAGCCTTGGAACACCCCTTTCAAGCAGTGTTATGTGTGAAAGGGGTCCATATTTACAAAGCCATGAAAAGTCACACAAGGTGGCTTTGCTTGGCCTTGTAAATATGGGATAGCACATTGTGCCACTAGAGCATCAAATAAAATTACGCTCAGGTGGCGCAGTGTGCCACTAGGACCTCATAAATGAAGCCCATACCTCAAGCACAGCGAGGAGTGAAAGCTGTCCCTGACCCCGCCTACTTCAAACTGTGTCCGAGGTGTAACATGAATTTGGTAGCCACCTCACGCTCCTTGTCTCAGATAGTACATCCCCATTGATTCATATTATGTTCCTTTATGTTGGGTTGATCCTGCTTTAAAATAAGATTACTGTTTATTTTGATAACATTATCAGAAAGAAGGAAGGCATTCCTGCCCATGTGCCCTAGGCGAGCTACACAATCTTATGGTTATGTTTACTACTTACTCTTGGAAGAATTCCAGGTATTAATGAAGATGGCATGACCAGTGGCGTAAGGAAATTTGAGGGGGCCCTCCTGTAAAGTACCTGGAGAGGGTCCCCTTCCTCCTGGACTCTGTCAAGGGCCTGCCGCACGTGCACAGTTCTCTGTACTGAGGGGGCCCCCTGAATCTTGCTCCCCCATCCCGCACCTTAGGGGCTGTGGGGCCCTTTGTTACCCCATTGGTCGACTGCCATTAAACAATGGTGCGTAATCTTATGGCAAATATAAAACAGTTAATTTAAAAATGTCTGAATATTCTTAAGAAAACAGAGAAGATGAAACCATTCATCTTCTTTTAAAAGATTTTGCAATATATATCTCACAACCCTACACCGGTCAGAGGAGAAATTGTATGTGCAAAATGAGATTGATTCACCAAAGGGCGGTGGATGCACAGGCATGTCTAATGCAGCGGAATTCAACTGAGCATTTCCTAAAAAGATGGCTTAACAAGTGGCATATGCTGGCATATGACGATCATAAGTTCGAACCACAGTAAAGGAAACTTAGGGCTATATTTATACTTTTTGACGCAAAACTGCGCTAATGCAGTTTTGCGCCAAAAAAATTAGCGCCGGCTAACGCCATTCTGAAGCGCCATGCGGGCGCCGTATTTATTGAATGGCGTTAGCTGGCGTTAGCCGACCGGCGCTGCCTGGTGTGCGTGAAAAAAAACACGTACACCAGGCAGCGCCGGCGTAGGGAAAAATGGCGTTTGGGCGTCCAAAAATGGGGCAAGTCAGGCTGAGGCAAAAAAATCGTCTTAACCCGAATTGCGCCATTTCTTTTTGGCGCCCAGACGCCATTAACATGACTCCTGTCTTAGCAAAGACAGGAGTCATGCCCCCTTGCCCAATGGCCATGCCCAGGGGCCTTCTGTCCCCTGGGCATGGTCATTGGGCATAGTGGCATGTAGGGGGGCACAAATCAGGCCCCCCTATGCCACAAAAAAAAATTAAAAAAAATACTTACCACAACTTACCTTTTCTTCCCTGGGATGGGTCCCTCCATCCTTGGGTGTCCTCCTGGGGTGGGCAAGGGTGGCAGGGGGTGTCCCTGGGGGCAGGGGAGGGCACCTCTGGGCTCATTCTGAGCCCACAGGTCCCTTAACGCCTGCCCTGACCCAGGCGTTAAAAAGAGGCGCAAATGCAGGGTTTTTTGCCCCGCCCACTCCCGGGTGTCATTTTTGCCCGGGAGTATAAATACCACGCACATGCCTGGGAGTCATTTTTTAAGACGGGAACGCCTACCTTGCATCTCATTAACGCAAGGAAGGTGTTCACGCCAAAAAATGACGCTAACTCCATGAACTTTGGCGCTAGACGTGTCTTACGCCAAAGTATAAATATGGAGTTAGTTTTGCGTCGAATTTGCATCGAAAAAAACGATGCAAATTCGGCGCAAACGGAGTATAAATATGCCCCTTAGGCCCATATTTATACTTTTTTTAGTGCTGCATTTGTGCCGCTTTTTGACGCAAAAGCGGCGCAAACTTACAAAATACAAATGTATTTTGTAAGTTTGCGCCGCTTTTGCTTAAAAAAATGACGCAAATGCGGCGCTAAAAAAGTATAAATATGGGCCTTAGCTTTCCATCGTTCTGAGGCTTATTAATTAAGTTACATGAAAATAGGCAATAGTACCATCTGTTGTTTATAGAAAATTTACAAAATGCAATAGTACGTGCTATAGGAACAAGTTCTTTTCGTATTTATAAATTGATCAAAGTTTTATGGAAATGCGAGAGAATACAATATTACATGCTATAGAAACAACTTATCTGTGCATGTTTAAAATGATCAAATTTTGAACTTTCGACAAATAAAATCCAGATGGACAAGGTGGACATGGTATGAGGCAGAGCATCCCAAATCACCATAGCATACTCAACCATGTGGAACCCACTCACCTGAGCACCTCATGGTCCTTACAGAAAATGTGAGTACACACAAACTGGAGTACTTATTGATGGTTGTCTAGTGTACCACACAACCGTGGAATATGGCAGATGTCAAAAATCAAACGTAAATGCCGATCCAATGTTCATATTCAGTAATGCAAGTAAGGAAGAAGGGTTGGTCTCTCCGATTGCTGGACTTCGTGCCCCCACGACTTGCTGTGCTATTGATAGCTATGCTTCACTACATTACAATCTGTAAATCCTTCACAATTGCAGTGTTCCTCATGGTGAAATTAAAGTCACTTTTTGTTCCATTCAAGTGAAAGGCTGCTCTTCATAACTGACTGTTGTCATTTAACCGTATATATCCAGAAGATCAATGAAAACTCAGGATTCATTATATTGTAGAGAATATAATAATCCTGAATTTTCCCACATATTCCACTCTGCACAGGTTTTATGCTGTTTATAGTTTCTTTGACATTACAATGCCTATTGATGCTCTAGTTCTAGTTTTTTGACTATTCTCCTTACATGTTTTAGGTCCCAGACATCATGGCCCGTATTTATACTCCGTTTGCGCCGAATTTGCGTTGTTTTTTTCGACGCAAATTCGACGCAGAACTAACGCCAACTAACGCCATATTTATACTCTGGCGTTAGACGCTTTGGGCGCCAAAGTGCCCGGAGTGTGCGTCATTTTTTAGCGTGAACCCCTTCCTTGCGTTAATGATATGCAAGGGAGGCGTTCCCGTCTTAAAAAATGACTCCCAGGCCTTTACGTGGTATTTATACTCCCGGGCAAAAATGACGCCCGGGAGTGGGCGTGGCCAAAAACGGCGCTTTTGCGCCGCTTTTTAACGCCTGGGTCAGGGATGGCGTTAAGGGACAAGTGGGCTCAAAATGAGCCCAGAGTGCCCTCCCCTGCCCCCAGGGACCCCCCCTGCCACCCTTGCCCACCCCAGGAGGACACCCAAGGACGGAGGGACCCATCCCATGGACATTAAGGTAAGTTCAGGTAAGTATTTTTTTTTTTTTTTTTTTGTGGCATAGGGGGGCCTGATTTGTGCCCCCCTACATGCCACTATGCCCAATGACCATGCCCAGGGGACAGAAGTCCCCTGGGCATGGCCATTGGGCAAGGGGGCATGACTCCTATCTTTACAATGATAGGAGTCATGTTGATGGGGGATGGGCGTCGAAAATAAATGGCGCAAGTCGGGTTACGATGATTTTTTCGACGTAACCTGACTTGCCCCATTTTAAGACGCCCATGCGCCATTTTCCCCCTACGCCGGCGCTGCCTGGTGTACGTGGTTTTTCTCGCGCACACCAGGCAGCGCCGGTCTGCTTGCGCCGGCTAACGCCATTCAATAAATACGGCGCCCGCATGGCGCTTCAGAATGGCGTTAGCCGGCGCAAAACTTTTTGACGCAAAACTGCGTTAGCGCAGTTTTGCGTCAAAAAGTATAAATACGGCCCCATGTCTTTGTATCTGGAGTGTGAGTGTTCAGTGTACTTCCTCAGGGAGACTTACTGGCACAAAATGTGAAAAAAACTGCAATAGTGATGGGAAGTAGCGTCATGCATACCTTCACACTTAAAAGGTTTGAAAACATAAATGTTAATGACACATTGGGGCGACAGTTACGTGTGTAACACGAGTAAAATATTTAATTACAGAGCATAAAGCGAGAAAGGCTAAATTGCAAATAAACATGCAACCCAAAACTGTTATAATCAGTTTCTTAACTTTAATATTGATTAAACACAATGAGAAACAAGAGAGCAGGTACAAAACTGAAACAGTAAAGGCCAACAAAAGTGCAACTTACACTTGCAGAGCAGTAAAGCTTGGGTATGTTGCTCCTCACACAGCCGAAAAAACAAAGCGGAAAACTCTGCATATTTAATTTGGCATTTCTATCATGCAACTTTCAAAGTACGTCTCTGATATTTTAGCCTATGTGATTGAATAATTAAGATGAGTCCCTTTGTGCTGCATAGTGAAGAATAACATTGGCTGAATGTTCTCTCTTTGGACTAGATGTATAAATCATTCTTTCATTTCAAACGGCCAGATTTGCAGAATCAGGCAGTTTGCAAACGCAAATATGCCTTTCCTTTTGCACACAGCATAAATTGCTATTCAATAACCTGTTATCAACTTGCAATTTGGGTTTGCAAAATGGTATTTAGAAGGGGCGTGTTTGGGGCATCTCTTCCAAGTGCAGATTGGCATTGGTATGTACGAATGTTTTGCGACCAAATTTAGATAGGTGGTAACTGGTGCTTAATTTGTAAATAAAAAGGTACCAGTGTCCAAAGCTCTCCTTTTTGAACACGCCGCTACTGATTTTAAATGTGCGAGCAAAGAATACTGAGGCAGCGTAATCCTAAAGCCATCTCAGTCCTCTTTAATACATTTACAGCACTCCCTGCTCCTGCTTTCTGCTTGCTACCTTTCTGACACTTTGTCATTTTTCTTTTCACCCTCTTTTCCCATTTGTTTCATTTGCTTGCAGTAAATGACTGATGCAGAAAATTAAGTTCCAGCCCTCAAAATTAAGTGCCGGTGCTTGCACCGGAAACCACCAGCTAATATTAAGCACCAGTGGTAACCCATTCGCAAATGAGAAGATGTCCACTTGGGACCCCTTCCTCTTTCAGAATAGTTGAAAAAATATTTTTTTAAACCACTGCCTATGTTAAAAAATTAAAAAGTGAACTTTTTGTTTCTTATTTTTTAAATGCATCCCATTTTCCATTAAGGGAAACGGGCTGCATTTTAAACAAGCATTTGCAATGCAATAGGTCTCACATTTTCTTGAGTTAGAGCTACTGGCACTGCAAATTCATAACCAGACTTTTCTTGCCACATAAACTGGTCATCCCTGCCTCATAATTTTGTCTTTTCCTGCCATATAATTACAGTGGCCCAGCATAAAACTAAAGCACTTTCATCTAATTTCTTACTCTATCCGCAGCAAAAAATGAAAATGTTGCTATTTGGAAGCGTTTAATTGGGCAAAGCTTAATTGAAGCATGCTAATGTTGTGTTTACTGATGGCAATTATGCGCTTACAAAATGCATGATTTCCATTTAAAAACTATAGTCGAACCAAGGAACACAGGGGCATATTTATACTCCGTTTGCGCCGGAATTGCGTCGTTTTTTTTTACGCAATTTCGACGCAAAACTAACTCCATATTTATACTTTGGCGTTAGACGCGTCGAGCGCCAAAGTCCATGGAGTTAGCGTCATTTTTTTGCATGGACACCTACTTTGCGTTAATTATATGCAAGGTAGGTGTTCCCGTCTAAAAAATCGACTCCTAGGCATGTGCGTCGGATTTATACTCCCGGGCAAAATTCACGCCCGGGAGTGGGCGGGTCAAAAAAAATGACGTACGGCCGCTTTTGCGCCGTTTTTTAGCGCCTGCAAAAGGCAGGCGTTAAGGGACCTGTGGGCTCTGAAGGAGCCCAGAGGTGCCCTCCCATGCCCCCAGGGACACCCCCTGTCACCCTTGCCCACCCCAGGAGGACACCCAAGGCTGGAGGGACCCATCCCAGGGACATTAAGGTAAGTTCAGGTAAGTGTTTTTTTTTTTTTTTGTGGCATAGGGGGGCCTGATTTGTGCCCCCCTACATGCCACTATGCCCAATGACCATGCCCAGGGGACAGAAGTCCCCTGGGCATGGCCATTGGGCAAGGGGGCATGACTCCTGTCTTTGCTTAGACAGGAGTCATTTCTATGGGGGTTGGGAGTGAAAATAAATGACGCAAATCGGGTTGAGGCGAAAAAATTGCCTCAACCTGACTTGCCCCATTTCTTGACGCCCAAGCCCCATATCCCCCTACGCCGGCGCTGCCTGGTGTACGTCGTTTTTTTCCACGCACACCAGGCAGCGCCGGCGGCTAACGCCGGCTAACGTCATTGATTAAATACGGCGCCCGCATGGCGCTTCAGAATGGCGTTAGCCGGCGCTAATTTTTTTTACGCAAAACTGCGTTAGCGCAGTTTTGCATCAAAAAGTATAAATATGGCCAACATTGGCTACACGGAAAATAAATATTTTTTAAAAGCTAATGCCTGCATATTAAAACAATTGCATTTGTTAATATTTATGTTTACATGTTGCTTTACTTGTATGTCCCACATGGTGTTTGGCTGCAATTTACACTGTTTAGGTGGGATTCACTCCACAAAGTTTTATAGCATTTGATAACATTGCTGTTATTTACAGACCAAGCCAGCCAGCAAGTCATTTACACTCTTTCATCTGGGTGATGCTGCTCTTTCACGAACACATGCTAATGTTTCTGCTCTGGGTTTTTGTTTTTCACGTTAAACTTTCATCTCCCCAGCAGTCTTTTTTACATTAATTTGCTGTATTTCACAGTGTTTATAAGTAAAGAGTGATTCATGTCCCTGTGTTAAAAAATGTTTTCTACAACATGATAACATCTTGCTGTTTCAACTTCCAGCATGGGAGCTTGTTTATAGTTTGGAGCGGAAGGACATTTTCACATGTTAGAGTTTGCATTTCTAATAAATTATTCTTTAATGTGCCCATAGTAAATCAGTGAGGCAGAAAAATAACTGATGGCCCTTTAACAAACATTGTTTGTGCCCTGCATCGGAACACATCGGCTCAAATTAAGCACTGTGAACATAGTAAGTGTGCCTTCTTTAGATCCAGCTTGTTACTCTATTCAGAAGCCTGATTTATTTTCCTTGATAGCGAAGCCATAAGCTTTATGTTTTTAGCTTACGAGACCCACAATTGCCTTGTTAGCATACACCAAAATTATGTTTTTTCTAGGTTCAGCTGTCACTTTACACCGCACGCTGTGAACTGCTGCATATACTTTTGCGAGTACTGAATCCTAAAGCAGGCTAATTTGAAATTGGCAAAGAAGCAAATTTTCCGTTGTTTGTGTTGCGTTTTCATTTTGGTTTTGTTTTGACTTTCCTAAGTGTCTCTTTTGGTCATACTAAATGCAGCACTGCAAGCAAAAGATGAAGCTTGGAATTATCATAAGGCAGTGCAGAGAGTTAATGTGGCTGCTGCAAAGAACGTGTGGTAGGCAGATCACAGACTGCATTCAATCTTTAAATATTAAAATAACTCTGGTGATTAATGTTATTTCTGGAGAGAGAATGTACTTTTCTCTAGTGGAAGCTTGGACTAATTATAAGGTAGCTGTTGGACTTTTTTCCTTATGCAGGGTCATCCCCAATCTTTTTTCCTCCTGCCTCCTATTTTGTCTGACCTGTTTTTGTTGGCTTTTGAAGTCTGAGCACTTTACCACTGCTAACCAGTTGATTGGTTTATCCATGATTGGCATATTTGATTTACTGATAAGTCCCTAGTTCAATGCACTAGAGGTGCCCAGGGCCTGTAAGCCAAATGCTACTAGTGGGCCTGCAGCACTGTTTGTGCCACCCACATTAGTAGCCCTGAAAACATGGCTCAGACCTGCCACTGCAGTGTCTGTGTGTGCAGATTTTAACCGCCAATTCGACTTGGCAAGTGTACCCACTTGCAAGGCCTAAACCTTCCCTTTTCTTACATGTAAGACACCCCTAAGGTAGGCCCTAGTTAGCCCCATGGGCATGGCACAGTGTATGTTTAAGATAGGACATATACTAATGTGTTTTATATGTCCTGACAGTGAAATACTGCCACATTCGGTATTCATTGTTACAAGGCCTATCTCTCTCATAGGTTAACATGGGGCTGCCTTTAAAAATGATTAAAGCATATATTCCCTTTGGGAGCAGATAGACATGTGGAGTTTGGGGTCTCTGAACTCACAATTTAAAAATACATCTTTTAGTAAAGTTGGTTTTGAGATTGTGTGTTTGAAAATGCCACTTTTAGAAAGTGTGCATTTTCTTGCTTAAACCATTCTGTGACTCTGCCTGTTTGTGGATTCGCTGTCTCGGTCAGTTTGACAGTTGGGCTGTTTGCACCTCTCTCTAGACAGTGACACAAAGGGAGCTGGGGTGTAGCCTTCATATCCTGATGAGCCATCTGTGCTAGGAGTGAGGGGAGGAGTGGTCACTTACACCTGAAAGGGCTGTGCCTGCTCTCACACAATGCAGTCTCCAACCCCCTGGTGTGTGTCTGGGGCCTGGCCTGGACAAGGCAGGATTTCACAAACAAGAGAGACTTTCCTTTGAAGTAAGCCTACTTCAAAGGCCAAAATGGGTATAAGAAGAGCACCCACAACCTCAGACTTTAGATCACTTCTGGACATCAAGAGGAACCTCTGCATGGAAAAGACCTGAAGAGCTGAGGAAAAGAGCTGCCCTGCCTGTGACTGTGCTTTTTGGAGCTATCCTGCAGTTGCTGCTTCTGCCTGTGCAAAGAGACAAAGACTGGGCTTTGTTGTGCATACCTGCTTGTGAAGAAATCTCCAAGGGCTTGCCCTGAGCGTGCCTCCTGTTGTTGAAGTCTCAGGGCAATCAAAGACTTCTCCTGCCAGCACTTAGACTCTGTGCTGAGACTTCTGCCCTGCCAAAAGATGCCCTATCCAGTTCCTGGGGCTTCGGAAGGTGAAGCTGGCAGACCAAGACTGAAAATCCACTGACAGATCGCCGTGAGGGGAACATTTTGACGTGCCTTCCAAGACGTGGCTGGGAAACGACACGCCGCCAGCTCCACGGCATAAATTGATGCTCCATCTGCATTGCGGCTGGAAAATCAACTCACGCAGCTGGAGAAATGACGCGCAGCAACCGCTGACGAAGGATGCTAACGTCGCAACCCACGAAGCACGATTTCCTGATACCGTGCCGCCGGATTTTTGCCGCAATATTGCTGGGTGCAGAAAACGATGCACCGCTCTCCTGTGGAGAGAAGAAACGACGCAGGCCGAAGCGACCAGAGGAGAAGAAATGACGCACGGTATCACTTGCGGGTGAGAAATCAAAGCATCGCTAGCCTTTCCTGATGCACACTCGCCCGTACGTGTTATTTTGACACTAATTCAACGCTGGCAGTGTTTTTACTGTTTTCTCAAGGATGTAAGACTCTTTCTTGCTTTTTAATTCATAACTTGACTTGTGTATGGTGGATTTTTTGTTGTTTTGGTCTTGTTTTGTTTAGATAAATATTCCCTATTTTTCTAAACTTGTGTTGTGTAATTTTGTAGTGTTTTCACTGAGTTACTGTGTGTGTTGATACAAATACTTTACACCTAGACTCAGAAGTTAAGCCTGCTTACTTGTGCCAAGCTACCATGAGGGTGAGCGGGGGTTAACTAAGGGTGATTCTCCTTTACCCTGACTAAAGTGAGGGTCCTTGCTTAGACAGGGGGTAACCTGACTGCCAACCAAAGACCCCCATTTCTAACAGTAGCACAGAAGGTTAATGTGCCTGCTGCAAGGAACATAAACTAGGCAGATCAGAACTAGAAACTAATGTAACAAGCTCCCACGAAAGGCGATATATACGGGCTGCAGGCAAGCAGCGTAAACTTTACTGGAAGGACAGATGGGGATTGTTCTTTTTAAAACTCTCTTCCCCTATGGAGGTGTTTCTGAAAGCAATTGAAACCAGGGACCAACTCATCCCCTTCGCTCCTAATAGCCGGGAAGATTTTGGTTTGTGTGCCGTTTCTAAGCAGTACTGTAGTACCCCTATAGTGAAAAACAAAAACACGAGCTGCTCAGAAAGAGCATAAAAGAGAAATAAGTATAACACACACCAAAGATATGATCAGTAAACAACTAATAAAAAAATGAAAATAATACAGTTTCACATAAGCGAGCTGACAGCTGCCATGAGCATCAGCTTGAAGAGACACAAAAGAAAAAAGAATTTCACTGGCAGTCAAACATATTGGCAGAAGTGCAATTAGCCATTTAACAGAAGTGATAGCCAAGGCGGTAACAAAACCGCCCTAAGGAGGGACAAACGTAAAGCATTTACCAACAAAAAGAAAGGATTTTTGAAAGGGAGGCCTGTGAATGAGTGATAGTAATGGGCATGCAGTGGGAGTGGTTAAAGGCCCAGATACATACCAACATGACAAAAAAGCAGTTCTTGGGCACTGCTATGCTTGGCCTGAAAATGATTGCTTTATTTGAAAGCAATCACAGGCATGGTGGTCAGTCTCTCTAGCATGTTGTCATTCCTGTGATGGTATTGAATTCTAAAGGGTCGCAAATATTGACCTACCTCATTATTATTCATGAGGTAGGACTCCTTGTGACCCACTACAAATTGCTAATCGGACAGATATCACTTTTGTAAATTGGTATAGTGACTGCCAAATAGCAACTTGCAAAAAATCGCTATTTGTAATCCCTATTACCAATCTTCGTGCATCTACCCTTTCTTTGTGGTGCCCTGCTAAAATATGCAAACTTCGTGGTTGGGATTTTCATTACCATCCTTCTTTAGTGGAAAATGCTTTAATCATTCCCTTTCTGAGAAACATCACTGTTCATTGTAACTGATCCTGAATTGTAACTGAGTGCTTCTTTCTTTGATTCTCTCTCAATTGTTGTCTAACTAGGTTTGTTCCTACAAATTCCTACATATGCCACAAATTCTCTGGATGTGTCTTGCGAATTCCTGACAACGCTAGGTTGGAAGGACCTTGAAGCCAAGAGCAGAATTTGGCATTCTTCAGTCATGATCTTTCGGTTTCATGCTTATATTAAGTTCCTGCCTCAAACTAACTTTTCAAAAGTTACTGTTGAATCAGTGAACAAATGCAGTACAGCTTGAACAAAATATCTGCAAGAGAAAAAAAAATGGATTATTATTTGGGGTGGGAGACTTTCCTAAGTAATAATAACACTTCTTCTAAGGGTGAACACTCAACATCACTGTCTGAGTTCAATCCCCAGGTAGCTATGAGGCAGAGCAAACAGTCTTAACTTATGTAAAGTATGTAGTCCAGAAAATAATAAAATCAAAACACGAACAATAATAATCCCAAAATGAATTAGAAAAATTGAGTAAAATGTAATAAAAAAATTACACCAAATAACTAAAACCCAGGAAAGGGAGACATCGATGAGATTTTTAATATATATTTTTTTAAATTGAAATAGCACCAAAAAGCACTAAGAGCCAATGTCAGACTTTGGAGGTAGTACTCTGGGACCTAGGCACAATTTGATGCAGACTGCAATGGAGCCCTAGTCCCCCAACTAGCTTTGGGTATGCCCCCAGTGACTGTGTGCAGTGAGGACCGGTCTTCCTCCTCCTCACTTAGGCTCAGATGCCCTCCCTCCCCTGAGTGGTTGGAGCTAGCATACTCCCGTGCTTCTTCCTCCTCTGGAGCTTCCTCTGAGCCTACTTCTTGGGCCTCAACCCATGCTGTCAGGGATTTAATCAGGACATGCTTCCTGAGGTCAGTGGTTGCAGGCAACCCCCTTGCAGTACACAACCCCCTAAGCTGGACTACTGTCAGTGTGGGTAGGCTAGACAGAACAAGCTCCATGGTTCCCTAGCTTTGTGTCAACAAAAAACGTTTTGCAAAAATTGGAAACAAGAATTTTGAAAAATCACAAAAATTCAATAACTGAAATTAATCCAAATTAAAAATTAAAAAACAGTTTTGGCACTAGCATAATTTAAAGGACATTTAATTTGTTTTTCTGAAAACTGTAATGTGATACCGAACACAAGTACAAGATCCCACCACTGCGCACCAAAAATGTTGGAAAATGGATATTGGTAAGGGCAAGTAAGTACCTACACTTAGCAATAGGCCACTAACCTCCACTTAGGTCCAGTTAGGTCTCAGTAAATTAAACCCAGCTCAACCCTTGGTAGCTTGGCAACGAGCGACAAGGCTTAACTTAGGAGACAGAGTGTAAAGCATTCAAATATCACAAAACAGTAACTAAATAAAACACAGGAAACAGTTTAAAAATCCAAAATCAATTTATGAAAATAGGTAATATTTTTAGCTTTAAAATGACACAAAAATGAATAAAATCGGATAAGGGGAACTGGAGATATGAATTTTTAAAGAATTATTACTTTCTAGCGTATAGAAACAAAAAGCGCCAATCTGGTCATCTGGTCGCACCTTGACTGGGGCAAAGTCAAAGTTTAAGGCCGACCACGATGGAGCCTGGCTCGGCTACAGGCCACAGGAGGCCTAGGTCAAAAGTTTACCTTAGGACTTAGTTGTTTTTCTGAAGATTTCCTTCAGCAGGACGAACCTGCCAGTCCAATCCAACCTCCTGGAACTCTTCCTCAGATACGCGTTGCGGGAGCCCTTGGTGGAGATTTTTACCTTCGGACTTAGTCGTTTTTTCGAGGTGAAAATCCTCCGACCGGGGCAAACCTGGATCTTGATCCAACGTCCTTAGAGCCCTCCTCGGATACGCTGGCTGGGAGGTCCCGGTCAACTTCCTACGTTCGGATTTAGTCTCTTTTTTGGAGATTTTCTTCACCGGGAAGAACCTACAAGTCAGACCGGGTCGCAGTTGTGGCAAGCCGGCTAGAGTTGCCGCGGCGGGTCGGTCCCTCTATGGAGCTTTTTTCCAAAAGTTCTCCAAAAATTCTCCAAACTTCTGGATCTTCTTCCAGATGTTCTTTTAGGGTTCTTTTGGGGTCCACAGCTCACCCCAAGGGTCCAGAAGCTCTGAGATACTCCTTGGGGGTGCGGACTACAACACCCAGAATGCACCTGGCACAAATTCCTTTTTGGCCACTGGAGTTGGTGCAGGGGACTCTGGTTAGCAAGTTGTCACCTGTAGCAAACAGGGAGTCCCTCCTTGAACCAGTTGAAGCAAGGCAAAGTCCTTCTTGTGGTGAAGCCCAAGTGTGCAGCTGGTGCAGTCCTTCAGAGTGCAGGGTCCAGGTGCAGGCCAGGGGTCCAGCAGGGCAGTCCTTCTTCTCCTGTAGTTCTTCCTTGTTCGAATCTGATGGGGATCTGAGGAGTGGGTGCAGGTCTGCCAGTTTTATCCTTGCTCCTGGGTGAAAAACAGGGGGGTCATGGTTCTCCAATCAGGGGCAGGGTCCTTCCCCCTGTGATGACCACTTCCTGGGAAGTGTGGCAAAAATCAATACCAGGGAGCAACATTCCTCAAAAATCCATCATGGCTGAAAGTTATTTTTGGAGGTTACATCTGGCTGAGCCCACCCCCAGGTAAACACACCCCTCTCCTGCCCTCTCCTAACCTAATCTAATCAAGGGGGCACCTAATTGTCTGGGTTTGCAGGATGTGAGGGTGTTGCTGGGATGTTCCAAATGTCCTTCTCTGCCTTTGAAGACCAGTTTGGCAGCCCTCCAACTTCCTGCTTCACCATCTGCTGAGAGGAGATCTCCTCCCCAAGGCACATCTCTTTGTGTGGAGCCAGGCCACTTCACACCTCATCAAGGCAGCCTGACCAGGCTGCCAGAGGCTTGCCAATCAGAGCACAGCAGCATAAACACGGTAGGGCTGAAGTTGGCAACTTTTCAGGTAAAGTTTAAAATTCTTTACCTGAACATGTTGACTAAAACCAACAACTGGAGGTTGTGGGATTTATTATAACAATTAAATTGATACAAAACTTCTGGTATCTGTTACTTAAGGGGACTTTTAAAATTAAAATAAAGTCTCCCCATTCTAGCCTATGGAGGCCATTCGCTACAAAAAGGGAAAAACGAATTTGGCTCTTTTACCTCACCAGGGCTTAAAAAACTATTTGATAAGGTCCCTGCTTATAGTTACATGGTACCCAGCCCTAGGGGCACATAGGGCACACCTTAGGGGTACTTAAATGTAAAAATAAGGTAGTTTAAGACTTTGGGGGTTATTCTAACTTTGGAGGAGGTGTTAATCCGTCCCAAAAGTGACGGAAAAGTGACGGATTTACCACCAGCCGTATTACGAGTCCATTATATCCTATGGAACTCGTAATACGGCTGGTGGTATATCCGTCACTTTATCGTCACTTTTGGGACGGATTAACACTCCTCCAAAGTTAGAATAACCCCCTTTGTAACTACTTTTAATTCCAAAGTTGAATTTGCCTGTAACTTTAATTTAAAAGCAGCCAGCAAAGCAGGCCTGCCTGTAAAATGACACTGGGCACCTCAGCAGTGCACCTATGGGGGCACTACCTATGCTGGGTCCCTAAACCTCCATGCCCTACCATATACTAGGGACCTATAGGTAGGTCAATTTTGCCAATTACAAATAGCCGAATTTGCATATCCACTTTACACAGAGCACTGGCCCTGGGACTGGTAAGCAGTACCCAGGGCACAGCCAAGAGTCAGTAACCACTAGTACCTGTCCAAAACGTTTGGGGGTGACCAGAGAAAAAAGGAAGACTTTCCTACATGCATGATAGCTTGCTTGAGAAACAGTAAAATAGCTATGTTCTGGCTTCATTCAGGTCAAGACTCAGAAACCAAACACAAAAGAACTAAGGGCCAGGTTTAGAGTTTGGCGGATGGGGTTACTCTGTCAGCAAAGTGACGGCTATCCCGTCCACCGTATTACAACTCCATTATAGCCTATGGAGATCCTAATATGGCGGAGGGGATATTATTCACATTTGTGACGGAGTAACCCGTCTGACAAACTCTAAATCATGCCCTTAATGTTCCTTTCTATGGCACTGACCACTTGGTCCACTGTTAGGATGAATTCAATGAAGCTGGCCACATTATGGAGGAATTTCCTGCAGAACACATTTCTGTCAAAAATCAATCCTAGGATCATGCAGTTGTAGGCCTGGATTTTCATCCATTCCACTCCCCACTCATTATGTTGAATATACTTCTTTCTCCTATTATTTTAATAGTAGTACTGACAATTTGGCTTATACATCAAACATAGGCGCTTCACAGCGTAAGAAATAAATTTATTTTCAATAGATGTCAGTGGTTATATTGGGATAGCCCATGTCAATGCACACAAGGATACATTCACATATAAGAACGAAGGGCCAGATGTAGCAAGGGTTTAGCGAGTCGCAACCGGCGAAAATCGCCGTTTGCGAGTCGCTAAAGCCACTTTGCTATGTAGAAATGCATTTTGCGAGTCGGAACTGACTCGCAAAATGCATTTCCCACTCGCAAATAGGAAGGGGTGTTCCCTTCCTATTTGTGACTCGCAGTGCTATGCATTTTCATTTGCGACAAAATGAAAGCGCAGTTACCATCCACTTGAAGTGGATGGTAACCCAGGCGCAAACGGGAAGGGGTCCCCATGGGATCCCTTCCCCTTTGTGTCTGGCAAAAAAAAAAATTTTTCAGGGCAGGCAGTGGTCCAATGGACCACTACATGCCCTGAAAAATACTGAAACTAAAGGTTTCGTTTTTTATTTTCAAAGTGCAGCTCGTTTTCCTTTAAGGAAAACGGATTGCACTTTGGAAAAAAAAGACTGCTTTATTTAAAAGCAGTCACGGACATGGTGGTCTGCTGTTCCCAGCAGGCCACCATCCCCGTGAGTGCCCTGAATCGCTATGGGGTCACAAATTGCGACCCACCTCATTAATATTAATGAGGTGGGTCTTTGCGACCCCATAGCGACTCGCAGAAGGTGTCTGAGACACCTTTCTGCATTCCAAATTGCGAGTCGCAATTTGCGAGCCGCTGGGACTCGAAAATTGCAACTCGCAATTTGGAACCTTGCTACATCTGGCCCAATGTCACATCCCCATTATTAGAACATTGGAATGCTTGGATCTCCATTGCAGACAATGGAGTGCTCCGGGCTTTTACTGGCCGGTAAAAGCCCGGAGCCAACATTCCAATGTTCTCTTTGTTCACAGCAACTGATGTGAACAAAGCCTCACAGAGCCCTAGGGGATTTTAATCCCCTCGGGCTTCATGAGGAATTTGTTTTATTTAATAGAACATTCTGCCCCCGAGTGGCAGAATGTTTTAATAGCCTTAGAACCCACCTTAGCGGGCTCTACCGGCCACTAAATGCTCTCTCCCTTGTTAAAGGCCCTCGCCTTCGGCTCAGGCCTTTAACGCAGGAGAGGGCCTGTAATAGCCAGTAGAGTCCGTTACGGCGGGTTCTAAGGCTATATTAGATTCGTCTGTCATAAACTTCCTATCAACCCCGACAACTAGATAAGTGGTCAGGCACGCTTTGAGACCTAGGCTCGAGGTTACTGACTGACAGGTCACAGGTGGGGTGACACGGAGCTGGCAGGCAAATGCACAAACAGCAAACTGATGTCAAGGCAGGTACACAGGTAGAGGCAGCAGAGGTAGAGGCAGCAACACCTCAATGGTCCCAGGAGATTGGCCCCAATAAAACACACATGGCCAGAAGGGTGCGTGCATTCCCAAAAACATCATAAAGTTAGATTATGCATGCAGTTAGGAACACTTTGACAATCAGAATAAAGTACACGTAGCAACCACGTGCCCCTCAGGCCAGACATCTGTGCACGTACTCGCTGGCCCACATTGTATGCACACAAGGTCGAGGCCCACCTGCATTTTTGTTAAGAACTTTATTAATGAGTCCATGACAACTGTTCACATTCTCAATCGAGAAAGGAATGTTTTAATTACTTTATGGTATTCAGAGAGATGTATAAAACCTCACTGCAATTTGATGGACATTGAGAGACAATCCTCAGACCCTGGTTCTGTAACTGCTCTCCTGGCCGTACTGTTTAATTAAACAATCTGTTCTAGTTTTGCCAAATGCCTCTTGTCTTTTGTTTTGCATGGTAAATTCACATTCCAGCAACATCAGTTTTAATTTAAATGACATTATTTCTCTATGGTTTTGAACTGTGGTGATTGATAGCAGAATTGCCTTGTACCTTCTATCAAGAAACTCCACTTTTTCAAACCACTGTTCTCCTTTCTGTGTCAAAGGCCTGAATCTGGCAACATATCTGTGGTAGGGATGACAAAAGAGGCATCCTCATCACCCAGACATCACAGTAACCGCAATGATGAGAAAAACCTGTGGCTAGATTATTGAATTGAAAATGACACTAATGGCCCATATTTATGAAAAAGTGGTGCATCGGAGCCGATGCGCCACTTTTTCTGTGCTCCACATACCGGCACCTAATGACACCATGGTTGCGCTGTATTTACAATACGAGGCACGTTATTGTGGCACTTTGCTACACTACCATCAAAAATGTTGGCACTAGTTAGCAAAGTGCAGAGAGGCCCATTGGTTTCTATGGGTGAGTTATTTTAACAACTGCTTTGAGCAGGTGTTAAAAATGACGCCAAAACTGTTGCAGTGAAATCTGTTACAGTTCACTGAGACTAGCGCTGGAATGCCCCCCTTGCATACATTATGCCTGGCTCAGGCATAATGTGGCACAAAGGGGTTACAAAGTGGCACAATGAATGCATTGTGTTGCTTTGTAAATATGCTGCAGGGAAAAGGCCACCTTACTGCTGCCTTTGCAAAAAATAAAGATGCTGAGACGGTGCAAAGGGTTCTTAAATATGCCCCTCTGTGTGTTGAAAGCACTCAGAATTGAATATGTGACCAATTAAAATTGAAAGCAAAGCCTCTTATTCACTGCTGCCAGAGTATTGAGGAGCTGTGTCCATTAATGCACTATTGAACATTGAAGACCTTACCCTCAGTTTTTTTACGTGTTTCCTTCAAGGTCTGTGTATGTTTCAACAGCTATATGATTCTGGCAGAATTTGTATGCACTGGTGTTTCCTGGGTGCATAATAAAGAAGTTTCTGGTTTGTAATACGCATTACTGTTTCATCAATGCATTTGCTCACTTGCCAGCCTGTTCTTCTGACAGTCCTGTGCACATGAACGTCTAAGTCAAGTCTTGACTTATGTCTTCATTGACTTACTATTGGCTGAGTGTAGAGATTACTACAGAGTCGGCTACCTCCTCACGTCCAGGAGAAATGGAGTACACAGCAGTATGTTTGAGTCATCTCAAGAGCTGAAGTGCAGGACATACCTTTACATATACCCTTTATGTATCCCTAGTGGCTCTAATAAGATGGACACATGTACAAAAACATCCTCTTTAAATGGGGGGGTCATGCTATCTACTTTACACTCTAAAGACTATAAACTCTTACTATATTGTTAGAAATTGGGTCTTTGGTTGGCAGTCAGGTTACCCCCGTCCAAGGAAGGACCCTCACTCTAGTCAGGGTAAGTCACACACAATCCAAATTATCCTGTGCCCACCCTCTGGTAGCTTGGCACTGAGCAGTCAGGCTTAACTTAGAAGGCAATGTGTAAAGTATTTGTGCAATAAATCATGCAATAACACAGTAGAACACCACAAAAATACACCACACAGTGTTTAGAAAAATATATAATATTTATCTGGTAAGATGCAGGTCAACATGAATAAGATGCAATAAGTATATGTTGAAATATCACTGAAAAAATTATATAAAGTGTCTTTAGTTTCCTAAAAAGCAACAAGTGTCTCTTGCAAGCACAAAGTACCTGGTTTGCATTCAAGTTCCCCGCAAGAGACTGCAGAGGAGGAGATGTGTGGAAAACGGGGAGGTGTGCGTTGATTTTTCTGTCGCACACAGACGATGAGTCGTCGAGTCTTCACGCAGGGCAGGCTTAGCATTGATTTCCGGCACATAGACTGGGATTCTCTTTAGGTTGCGGGATTTTCGGACACCTGGGGGACGATGCGTTGAAATCAGTGCTTGTAGGATGAAGTCACAGGGGCTGCATCGATCCGGTGGGCGTTGTGTGGAAATTTCTATAGCACGGCAGGCGCTGCATCGATTCCTCTCAGGAAGTCGGGCTGCGTCGTTCCGGCTCAGCTTTCCGTTGATCCAGGGTGCCGTGCATCAAATTTCTGGTCGCCACACTGGTGCTGCGTCAATATTCTCCTTGTGAAGTCGGGCTCCGTTGTTCCGGTTCGGCGTGCGGTGTTTTTCTCACTGCTATGCAGGCTGTGCATGATTTCTTACAGGCTGTGCACCGATTTTCACCACACAGGGAGTTCTTCTTGCAGGAATGAAGTCTTTTTGGTCCTGAGACTTCAGGGAACAGGAGGCAAGCTCTATCCAAGCCCTTGGAGAGCACTTCTCAGCACAGCCAGAGAGCAGCAAGGCAGCAGGGCAACAGCAAGGCAGCAGTCCCTCTCAGAAAAGCAGTCAGGGGAGTCCTTTGGGCAGCCAGGCAGTTCTTCTAGGCAGGGTGCAGGTTCTCGTTCAGGTTCTTCTCCAGGAAGTGTCTTGATGAAGTACGGTGTCTACATCAGAAGTGTCTAAGTTGGTAGGGTCAGAGACCCTGCTTAAATACCCCAATGTGCCTTTGAAGTAGGGGAGACTTCAAAAAGTGGCTTAGAAGTGCACAAGGTCCCCTTTCAGTTCCATCCTGTCTGCCAGGGTCCCAGTAGGGGGTGTGGCAGTCCTTTGTGTGTAGGCAGGCTACTGTCCTTTGACATGTAAGTGGCAGGCCCTCCACCCTCCCAGCCCAGGAACACCCATTCAATATGCAGGTGTATGCAAGTGTGACTGAGCATCCTATGTTTGGGGTTTTCTGAGTGAATGCACAAGGGAGCTGTCAACTAAACCTAGCCAGATGTGGATTGGAAGGCACAGAAGGATTTAAGTGTAGAGAAATGCGCACTTTCTAAAAGTAGCATTGTAAAAAATAGTACTATAAAATTCAATTTCACCACTAAGCAGGATTTTGTATCACCATTCTGGCCATTCTAAATATGACCTGGCTACTCCTTTCAGATCAGGATCTACCACTCAAACAGTATATGAGGTTAGTCCTAATGTTATCCTATGAAAGGAACAGGCCTCACAGCAGTGTAAGACGAATTTAGGAGTTTTACACTACCAGGACATATAGAACACACATGTTCATGTCCTGCCTTTTACCTACATAGCACCTTGCCCCATGAGCTACCTAAGGCCTACCTTAGGGGTGACTTATATGTAGAAAAAGGGGAGTTTAAGGCTTGGCAATTACTTTGAAATGCCAGGTCGAAGTGGCAATTAAACTGCACACTCTGGCACTGAAGTGGCAGGCCTGAGACATGGTTAGGGGAGTACTTATGTGGGTGGCACAACCAGTGCTGCAGCCCACTAGCAGCATTTAGTTTACAGGCCCTGGGCACATATAGTGGACTTGACTATCGACTTACAAGTAAATGAAATATGCCAATTGGGTATGAGCCAATGTCACCCTGTTTTAAGGAGAGCACATGCACTTTAGCACTGATTAGCAGTGGTAAAGTGCACAGAGTCCTAAAGCCAGCGCAAATGAGGTCAGAAAAAGAGAGGGGGGAAGGCAAAAGGTTTGGGGGTGACCATGCAGAAAGGCCATTTCCAACAGATATGAAGAAGAGAACACTGAAAACCTCCTCAACCCTTCTCAAGGACACCATGGGAATATAAGCTAGATTTGCTTTGTCTCCCTGGGAATGGACACCATTCTTGGTCCTGGGACCTCTTTAACAATGAAAATGTTTCTGCTACAAGACCATAAGCATGGCCAAGTGGGTTTCCCACAATTGCATGGATACAATACTTTGCAAATGAAGAAATGTGCACCAAAAACTTCAGTGGGTGCGCACGAATGGCCAGATTTGCTAATGGTTCATGCAACGCAATGCAACGAGTCAGTTTGGTGCACTGCACTGCACTGCTTGAATAGGAGAGAGCAGAATTGTGCAATAGTTACAAAGATATGGTGCAGTTCTGCTCTCCTTTGTACTGGTGCATATGTGACTGCCTGACACCAACACAGGCACCTTTGTGTTATATTGCAAGGGTGCCTGTGTTAAGGTCTTGATAGTTTTTGTGAAGGAATGGATAACTTCCTAGACAAAAAACTATCCTTTGAGGCTAATGCCTCATGTAAAGAAATAGAGATATTTCTGCTAGTTACGCCAGCCTTGGATAGGCACACCATTTTGGCACAAACCCATATTTACAAGTCTTTGTACATAGGTGGATACATGAGAAACCCATGTAACTCCTAATTGTCACAATGTAATGCAAGGCACTAATGTTCCAGGAGGGGTCAAGTTGCTCCTACAGTAACAGGAGATGCATACTCTAAAATGTTAGCAAGATATTGCGTTATTTGCAAAGCTTGATACTCTTTCTTTAGTGCAAGCCAGAGTTCTTTTTGAATTTGATAAAGTCTGCTCTCATAACAATAGGATTTTTTATTTATAGGTTTGTGTGCACCAGTGATGGTTATGACATATGTTTGATTAGCAATAAGTACCAGAAAAAGAACTACGCCGCAAACTCCTGCTTAAAGTCCCTGTCTGTACCCCTCAAAGCAAGGGTGTTGTGTTAGTTTAGTATAGGCCCCTACACTATGGCATGGTCTACCCTTCAACATCAAAAGATCTTTCTCTCTCAATTCCAGGGGTAATGTAAATCGGTGTTGATTGGTAAGCCATTTATAAGACCATTACCAAGAGACCCTCTGAAGAATTGGGTACTATATAAAATGAATTCTGTCCATCAAAACTGACAGCATTTTTATGATTTTAATTTTTCTAGCACTTAAATAACATAGATATCACACTCAGAGGTATCAGACAGCATTAGAAATTACAAAGAGCTGAGAATTATGGCCCATATTTAAAGTATAGCGCCAGCTTGAGTCATTCCAAAGCACCAGCCGGGCACCAAATTTATGGAATCCAGCAAGCCTGCGCAAAGGGTGGGCTAGCACCTGGGAAAATTACGTTAGCCGGGTGGGGTTGGCGGTAAGGGGGAATGGGTTTTGCCCCAAACAATTATGTTAGGCTGGTTAGAGGCAAAAAAATGCCTTTAACCAGCCTAGATTCATTTCCTGATGACAAATCATCCATACCACATGACTCCTGTCTTATAAAAGACAGGAGTCATGCCCACCACCCCAATGGCCAGCACAGGGTCAAGGGTCCCCTGGGCATGGCCATTGCACCCAATCAGAGTCCAGTTTGCAGTGGAGGAGGCTGCGAGGAGCAGGGTGCTTATTGTGGATGGTTGTCAATGTAGCATGAAGAACCTGTTAGACGTTGTGGACGGTCGTTGTCAGAGCTTCATGTTAGCAGTCACAACAGGATGCCAATACTGTACTATGTAGTGCAGATCTCACATTGCCAGTCATCCCTGGCAGCTCCCTGTAGTTCAAAGAGTCGGGTTCACAGGAGCTTCACGTTGGTGGTCGGCATGGGTGACAAGATCTTGGTGCGAACTGGCCCATTCACTGCTGCGAAGAGCTCAAAATTTCATAATTTCTCCTCTTCTTCCAAGAGGTGCTCAACTGATGCCACAACAAGGGTCCAGGATTTGGGAGGGAATCTTGGAAATCAGGACCTCACTCCAGCAGAGTCCAGCAGGGGTCAGGCAGGTCCAGTTGCAAGTCCAAGCAGGTCCAGTGCAGCAGGTCAACTGACCAGTTGCAGAGGGACCTCTGGAGCTTGTTGTGTTCTTGTAGCTCAAAACAGAATGCCAGTTAACTAGTCCTTGGAGTCACTCAGGTAGCCAGGGATGAAGAGAGATGATCCAGTCTTCCTTCTCAGACAGCAGGGCAGACCTCAAGCAGCAGGGCAGTCCTCTGATAGCAGGGCAGACCTGTAGTGTTAACAGGTCTAGGAGTGTACTGAAGAGTAGGTCTGAGGGTCCTAATTTTATACCTGGTGCCAGTTTTAAAATGGAAGGTGCTTCTGGAGTTTCCCCCCCCCCTCACAGAAGTGTCTGGAATTTTCCGCCTCCCTACCTTAGTCCCAGGATGTCTTAGGGGCACAATAGGCTAGTGTGAAGTTCTTGTTTGTATGATGATGCATTGTCTTTGAAGTGATAGGTGACAGCTTAACTTGTCTCATCAAGTCAAAATGGCCCATCCAGCCTAAACCCAAATCCCTTTATTGTTTGGCTACCTGGGAGGACTACACAAAGGTCAACTGCCAACTACACCTAGTCATGTGACCCAGAAGTTAGAATACAGGCACCAAATGGTCAGGACATGAAAAGCACAACGTTCCAAAAGTGGCATTTTCAGATTTGTGACTTTAAATTAGGCTTTACTCTTTAAAAAAACAACTAAAAACAAATAGTTATAATTGTCGCTCTTTAGTTCTTAGAGATGTTTGACCTATTACGAGATTTTAAGCCTGATGCAGTATTACTCACTGAAACTTGGCACCATGAGTTTTCTACGCCTGATATTATACTACCCCTTCCATCAGGACAATGCATAACTAGACAAGGTCGAATTGTGGTGCGGGGCTAGACATGAATTTTAAGTCAAGCTTTTCCTGCCAGAGTGCCAATTTGTCTATTGCTGACTGAGAAAATGTTTTCTTCTCCTTAGTCATTACAAAAAATGTACTTTCTCTGGGTCCTTAATTTTCCTTCTTCCCAGTTCGACTGGTACTTGGTACTTGGAGCTCGAGGCTGGTTGAGGCGCTATCTCACTTTATTCTTAAATGTGCCAATTGCAGAGTTCTATGGAAATTCAACATTTATTTTGATAATATAAATTGTAATACTATCATTTTTGTTATCAGAGATTTCACACTTTTGGGCCTTAAACTCCTTGTCAATGAACCCGCCCACAAGGCAGGCCACCAGTTAGACACAGTATTTTCCAACTGAGCTGGGGTTTTCATGCACGCCCGCTCTTTTTGAATTGGTTTGATCACTTTGCAATTTCTTTAATAGTTATGGGCTCTGAGCTGGAAGAAGTATGTTAGGCTGTAGCTGGCCTCTCTAGATGCTGGGCCAAGCTTGATCACACTGAAGTTTGCTCTAATCTCCAAAACTCTATAACGAAGCTGGATGGATCATTGGACACCCGTAATTGCTTGCTAGATTACTGAATTCAATTCAACTTTGACTTAGCACTTCTTTTCCAGCCCAGAAGGAAAGTTAACTCATACCATCCTGCCCCTTGGTTTACAGTTGGGGTACTAGACCTAAAGGAAAAGTACAGAAGACCTGAGCGTACTCAGTGCAATGCTGCAAAACATAAAGTGAGGGTCAAGGAGTCCACTAGAATTTATCACAGGACCTGAAGGGCTGCTCAAGCTCTGTATTTTTCGGCTAAAATTTCTAATGCTAGTAATGCCCGTAAAAGACATTTTTCAGATTGTAAAATCCTTATTAGACCCAGCAAATATAGTTTCTTGCCCTGCTCTTTCGCAAAATAAAATGGTTTGGCAGAATGTTTCTATAATATGGATGATACCATCTGTAAAGAAATGGCTCCCTGTTGCAGTTACCCCCCACTTTTTGCCTGATACTGATGCTGACTTGACTGAGAAGTGTGCTGGGACCCTGCTAATCAGGCCCCAGCACCAGTGTTCTTTCACCTAAAATGTACCATTGATTCCACAATTGGCACACCCTGGCACCCAGATAAGTCCCTTGTAACTGGTACCTCTGGTACCAAGGGCCCTGATGCCAGGGAAGGTCTCTAAGGGCTGCAGCATGTATTATGCCACCCTAGAGACCCCTCACCCAGCACAGACACACTGCTTACCAGCTTGTGTGTGCTAGTGAGAACAAAATGAGTAAGTCGACATGGCACTCCCCTCAGGGTGCCATGCCAGCCTCTCACTGCCTATGCAGTATAGGTAAGACACCCCTCTAGCAGGCCTTACAGCCCTAAGGCAGGGTGCACTATACCATAGGTGAGGGTACCAGTGCATGAGCACTGTGCCCCTACAGTGTCTAAGCAAAACCTTAGACATTGTAAGTGCAGGGTAGCCATAAGAGTATATGGTCTGGGAGTCTGTCAAACACGAACTCCACAGCACCATAATGGCTACACTGAAAACTGGGAAGTTTGGTATCAAACTTCTCAGCACAATAAATGCACACTGATGCCAGTGTACATTTTATTGTAAAATACACCACAGAGGGCACCTTAGAGGTGCCCCCTGAAACTTAACCGACTATCTGTGTAGGCTGACTGGTTCCAGCAGCCTGCCACACTAGAGACATGTTGCTGGCCCCATGGGGAGAGTGCCTTTGTCACTCTGAGGCCAGTAACAAAGCCTGCACTGGGTGGAGATGCTAACACCTCCCCCAGGCAGGAGCTGTAACACCTGGCGGTGAGCCTCAAAGGCTCACCCCTTTGTCACAGCACAGCAGGGCACTCCAGCTTAGTGGAGTTGCCCGCCCCCTCCGGCCACGGCCCCCACTTTTGGCGGCAAGGCTGGAGGAAACAAAGAAAGCAACAAGGAGGAGTCACTGACCAGTCAGGACAGCCCCTAAGGTGTCCTGAGCTGAAGTGACTCTAACTTTGAGAAATACTCCATCTTGCAGATGGAGGATTCCCCCAATAGGATTAGGGATGTGCCCCCCTCCCCTTGGGAGGAGGCACAAAGAGGGTGTACCCACCCTCAGGGCTAGTAGCCATTGGCTACTAACCCCCCAGACCTAAACACGCCCTTAAATTTAGTATTTAAGGGCTCTCCCTGAACCTAGAAACTAGATTCCTGCAACAACAAGAAGAAGGACTGCCTAGCTGAAAACCCCTGCAGAGGAAGACCAGAAGACAACAACTGCCTTGGCTCCAGAAACTCACCGGCCTGTCTCCTGCCTTCCAAAGAACTCTGCTCCAGCGACGCCTTCCAAAGGGACCAGCGACCTCTGAATCCTCTGAGGACTGCCCTGCTTCGACGACGACAAGAAACTCCCAAGGACAGCGGACCTGCTCCAAAAAGACTGCAACTTTATCCAAAGGAGCAGCTTTAAAGAACCCTGCAATCTCCCCGCAAGAAGCGTGAGACTTGCAACACTGCACCCGGCGACCCCGACTCGGCTGGTGGAGAACCAACACCTCAGGGAGGACCCCCGGACTACTCTACGACTGTGAGTACCAAAACCTGTCCCCCCTGAGCCCCCACAGCGCCGCCTGCAGAGGGAATCCCGAGGCTTCCCCTGACCGTGACTCTCTGATACCTAAGTCCCGACGCCTGGAAAAGACACTGCACCCGCAGCCCCCAGGACCTGAAGGACCAGACTTTCACTGCAGAAGTGACCCCCAGGAGTCCCTCTCCCTTGCCCAAGTGGAGGTTTCCCCGAGGAAGCCCCCCCTTGCCTGCCTGCAGCGCTGAAGAGATCCCTTGATCTCTCATTGACATCCATTGCGAACCCGACGCTTGTTCTAACACTGCAACCGGCCGCCCCCGCGCCGCTGAGGGTGAAATTTCTGTGTGGGCTTGTGTCCCCCCCGGTGCCCTACAAAACCCCCCTGGTCTGCCCTCCGAAGACGCGGGTACTTACCTGCTGGCAGACTGGAACCGGGGCACCCCCTTCTCTCCATTGAAGCCTATGCGTTTTGGGCACCACTTTGAACTCTGCACCTGACCGGCCCTGTGTTGCTGGTGTGGTAACTTTGGGGTTGCTCTGAACCCCCAACGGTGGGCTACCTTGGACCAAGAACTGAACCCTGTAAGTGTCGTACTTACCTGGTAAAACTAACAAAAACTTACCTCCCCCAGGAACTGTGAAAATTGCACTGTGTCCACTTTTAAAATAGCTATTTGTGAATAACTTGAAAAGTATACATGCAATTGAAATGATTCAAAGTTCCTAATGTACTTACCTGCAATACCTTTCAAACAAGATATTACATGTTAAATTTGAACCTGTCGTTCTTAAAATAAACTAAGAAAAGATATTTTTCTATACAAAACCTATTGGCTGGATTTGTCTCTGAGTGTGTGTACCTCATTTATTGTCTATGTGTATGTACAACAAATGCTTAACACTACTCCTTGGATAAGCCTACTGCTCGACCACACTACCACAAAATAGAGCATTAGTATTATCTCTTTTTACCACTATTTTACCTCTAAGGGGAACCCTTGGACTCTGTGCATGCTATTCCTTACTTTGAAATAGCACATACAGAGCCAACTTCCTACATTGGTGGATCAGCGGTGGGGTACAAGACTTTGCATTTGCTGGACTACTCAGCCAATACCTGATCACACGACAAATTCCAAAATTGTCATTAGAAATTGATTTTTGCAATTTGAAAAGTTTTCTAAATTCTTAAAAGTCCTGCTAGGGCCTTGTGTTAGTCCCTGTTAGCATTTTCTTTTAGAGTTTAAACATTTGGTAAAAGTTTGAATTAGATTCTAGAACTAGTTTTAGTTTCTTAAAAAGTATTCCAACTTTTAGAAGCATAATGTCTAATACAGATGTGAATGTGGTGGAACTCGACACCACACCTTACCTCCATCTACAGATGAGAGAGCTAAGGTCACTCTGTAAACTAAAAAAAATAGCAATGGGCTCCAGACCTTCCAAACTACAGCTCCAGGAGCTGTTGGCAGAGTTTGAAAGAGCCAACCCCTCTGAGGATGGCAACACAGAGGATGATGATAGTGACTTGGAGGGTGATTCCCCCCCACCAGTCCTATCTAGGGAGAACAGGGCTTCTCAAGCCCTGACTCCACAAATAATAGTCAGAGAGGCTGGTTCCCTCACAGGAGGGACCAACAACTCTGAAATCACTGAGGATAACTCCAGTGAAGAGGACATCCAGTTAGCCAGGATGGCCAAAAGATTGGCTTTGGAAAGACAGATCCTAGCCATAGAAATGGAAAGACAAGAGATGGGCCTAGGACCCATCAATGGTGGCAGCAACATAACTAGGGTCAGAGATTCTCCTGACATGTTGAAAATCCCCAAAGGGATTGTAACTAAATATGAAGCTGGTGATGTCATCACCAAATGGTTCACAGCTTTTGAGAGGGCTTGTGAAACCAGAAGAGTGAACAAATCTCACTGGGGTGCTCTCCTTTGGGAAATATTCACAGGAAAGTGTAGGGATAGACTCCTCACACTCTCTAAAAAAGATGCAGAATCTTATGACCTCATGAAGGGTACCCTGATTGAGGGCTTTGGATTCTCCACTGAGGAGTATAGAATTAGATTCAGGGGGGCTCAAAAATCCTCGAGCCAGACCTGGGTTGATTATGTTGACTACTCAGTGAAAACACTGGATGGTTGGGTAACTGGAAATGAAGTGTATGACTATGTTGGGCTTTATAATTTGTTTATGAAAGAACACATTTTAAGTAACTGCTTCAATGAAAAGTTGCATCAGTATCTGGTAGACCTAGGTCCAATTTCTCCCTAAGAATTGGGAAAGAAGGCAGACCACTGGGTCAAGACTAGGGTAACCAAAACTTCCACTGGGGGTGACCAAAAGAAAGGGGTTACAAAGCCTCCCCAGGAGAAAGTGGGTGACACTAGAAACAAAGAAAAAGAGTCCCCTGTAGGCCCCCAAAAACCAGACCAGGTGGGTGGGCCCAGAGACACAACCCAAAACAAAGGTGGGTACCAGGGTAAGAGCTGGGATGCCACTAAGGCATGGTGCCATAACTGTAAACAGACAGGGCACCACACCAAGGACACTTCTTGTCCCAAAAACAAACCCCCTAGCAAAATTCCAGGGGTGACCAGTGTAGCCATTGGGGATGACTCCTCAGATGAGGAGGTCTTCATAGCCTTCAACTGGAAAAAAGGCCCAACAGGTGAGTTGGAGATTCCAGAGGGAAGTAGACACTTCCACCACCTACTGGTGAATGGAATCCCAGCCACTGCCCTGAGAGACACTTGTGCCAGTCACACTATTGTGCATGACAGGCTGGTGTTCTCAAACCAGTACATCCCAGGTGAGACTGCCAGAGTAAGAGTTAGCCCAGACAGGGTCACTTGTAGGCCAGTGGCTTTTGTGCCCATAGAAGTGGGTGGGACTTTTAGCTGGAGAAGGGTGGTAGTCAGTACAGACCTCCCCCTTGATTGTCTCCTTGGAAATGACTACCCAGAGGTTAGTCAGAGCCCAAGAGAGGAACTGGTCCAGTGCCAGTCCTCTCCCAAGGATTCTGGAGTGCCTACCTCTGCAGTAAATGCAAGTAGGCCCCAGAAGAAAAAGAAAAGGAAACAGAGTAGGAAAGGTGGACAACCTTTAGCCAAGGTTCCAGCAAGCCAAGGAGATTCTGCTCCAGTAGGGGAGAATTCCAAAAGTGGCTCTGATAAAGTCCAACCTGACCCACAAGAAGTCCTGGCTAGTCAGGCAACTGTTAAGCCCGAGTGGGTGGCTCCTCAGCTAACAGAAGAAAGAGTGGAAGAAGGGTGTTTACTACAAGATGTGGTAACCCCCCACTCTAATACAGCAGACAGGCACCCTGAACCCAAAGAAGCCTGTAACTTAGCCCCTTCCCTTGTAGGTGAAGAGCTAAAGGAGTGGTTCTGGGCACTGGCAGCTGTCAGTGGCCTCTGCTGGGTGTTAGCCTTTATGGCTGCACTATCCTTGGCATGGTGGTCTGACCCCATGCCAAATAGCAAGTTAGGCCCCCTGACCCTGTTGGTCATGGTGGGGTTACTCCAGCTATGGGTAACCTCTTTGGGTAAGCTAGGGGTGACCCTGGCTAAGATAAGATTAGCAGAGGTGGATACCTCTAACCCCAAAATAGAGAGAATGGGTGAAGACATAAAAAGCACAGACAAGAGGCAGTTCAGACTAGGTCCTATCACTGTGGAAGTGGGTCAGTTCCCCAGAGGGAATGACCTGAACAGGAGGATGTAAGGCAGAGTAGGCCCTGCAACAAACCAGCCTATTTCCTCTACTCTTCCTCGCCTGACAGACTAGGAAGACTCTCCCAGCTTTGGCTGAGTCTCCTGGCCTGTGGGCTGGGGGGGCTTGTGTAAAGAAATGGCTCCCTGTTGCAGTTACCCCCCACTTTTTGCCTGATACTGATGCTGACTTGACTGAGAAGTGTGCTGGGACCCTGCTAATCAGGCCCCAGCACCAGTGTTCTTTCACCTAAAATGTATCATTGATTACACAATTGGCACACCCTGGCACCCAGATAAGTCCCTTGTAACTGGTACCTCTGGTACCAAGGGCCCTGATGCCAGGGAAGGTCTCTAAGGGCTGCAGCATGTATTATGCCACCCTAGAGACCCCTCACCCAGCACAGACACACTGCTTACCAGCTTGTGTGTGCTAGTGAGAACAAAATGAGTAAGTCGACATGGCACTCCCCTCAGGGTGCCATGCCAGCCTCTCACTGCCTATGCAGTATAGGTAAGACACCCCTCTAGCAGGCCTTACAGCTCTAAGGCAGGGTGCACTATACCATAGGTGAGGGTACCAGTGCATGAGCACTGTGCCCCTACAGTGTCTAAGCAAAACCTTAGACATTGTAAGTGCAGGGTAGCCATAAGAGTATATGGTCTGGGAGTCTGTCAAACACGAACTCCACAGCACCATAATGGCTACACTGAAAACTGGGAAGTTTGGTATCAAACTTCTCAGCACAATAAATGCACACTGATGCCAGTGTACATTTTATTGTAAAATACACCACAGAGGGCACCTTAGAGGTGCCCCCTGAAACTTAACCAACTATCTGTGTAGGCTGACTGGTTCCAGCAGCCTGCCACACTAGAGACATGTTGCTGGCCCCATGGGGAGAGTGCCTTTGTCACTCTGAGGCCAGTAACAAAGCCTGCACTGGGTGGAGATGCTAACACCTCCCCCAGGCAGGAGCTGTAACACCTGGCGGTGAGCCTCAAAGGCTCACCCCTTTGTCACAGCACAGCAGGGCACTCCAGCTTAGTGGAGTTGCCCGCCCCCTCCGGCCACGGCCCCCACTTTTGGCGGCAAGGCTGGAGGAAACAAAGAAAGCAACAAGGAGGAGTCACTGACCAGTCAGGACAGCCCCTAAGGTGTCCTGAGCTGAAGTGACTCTAACTTTGAGAAATCCTCCATCTTGCAGATGGAGGATTCCCCCAATAGGATTAGGGATGTGCCCCCCTCCCCTTGGGAGGAGGCACAAAGAGGGTGTACCCACTCTCAGGGCTAGTAGCCATTGGCTACTAACCCCCCAGACCTAAACACGCCCTTAAATTTAGTATTTAAGGGCTCTCCCTGAACCTAGAAACTAGATTCCTGCAACAACAAGAAGAAGGACTGCCTAGCTGAAAACCCCTGCAGAGGAAGACCAGAAGACAACAACTGCCTTGGCTCCAGAAACTCACCGGCCTGTCTCCTGCCTTCCAAAGAACTCTGCTCCAGCGACGCCTTCCAAAGGGACCAGCGACCTCTGAATCCTCTGAGGACTGCCCTGCTTCGACGACGACAAGAAACACCCGAGGACAGCGGACCTGCTCCAAAAAGACTGCAACTTTATCCAAAGGAGCAGCTTTAAAGAACCCTGCAATCTCCCCGCAAGAAGCGTGAGACTTGCAACACTGCACCCGGCGACCCCGACTCGGCTGGTGGAGAACCAAACACCTCAGGGAGGACCCCCGGACTACTCTACGACTGTGAGTACCAAAACCTGTCCCCCCTGAGCCACCACAGCGCCGCCTGCAGAGGGAATCCCGAGGCTTCCCCTGACCGCGACTCTCTGAAACCTAAGTCCCGACGCCTGGAAAAGACACTGCACCCGCAGCCCCCAGGACCTGAAGGACCGGACTTTCACTGCAGAAGTGACCCCCAGGAGTCCCTCTCCCTTGCCCAAGTGGAGGTTTCCCCGAGGAAGCCCCCCCTTGCCTGCCTGCAGCGCTGAAGAGATCCCTTGATCTCTCATTGACTTCCATTGCGAACCCGACGCTTGTTCTAACACTGCACCCGGCCGCCCCCGCGCCGCTGAGGGTGAAATTTCTGTGTGGGCTTGTGTCCCCCCCGGTGCCCTACAAAACCCCCCTGGTCTGCCCTCCGCGACACGGGTACTTACCTGCTGGCAGACTGGAACCGGGGCACCCCCTTCTCTCCATTGAAGCCTATGCGTTTTGGGCACCACTTTGAACTCTGCACCTGACCGGCCCTGAGCTGCTGGTGTGGTAACTTTGGGGTTGCTCTGAACCCCCAACGGTGGGCTACCTTGGACCAAGAACTGAACCCTGTAAGTGTCGTACTTACCTGGTAAAACTAACAAAAACTTACCTCCCCAGGAACTGTGAAAATTGCACTGTGTCCACTTTTAAAATAGCTATTTGTGAATAACATGAAAAGTATACATGCAATTGAAATGATTCAAAGTTCCTAATGTACTTACCTGCAATACCTTTCAAACAAGATATTACATGTTAAATTTGAACCTGTGGTTCTTAAAATAAACTAAGAAAAGATATTTTTCTATACAAAACCTATTGGCTGGATTTGTCTCTGAGTGTGTGTACCTCATTTATTGTCTATGTGTATGTACAACAAATGCTTAACACTACTCCTTGGATAAGCCTACTGCTCGACCACACTACCACAAAATAGAGCATTAGTATTATCTCTTTTTACCACTATTTTACCTCTAAGGGGAACCCTTGGACTCTGTGCATGCTATTCCTTACTTTGAAATAGCACATACAGAGCCAACTTCCTACACCATCTATTCCACCTTTGAGCATTCAGCCAACATCACTGTTATGAATTGGGAACTACTGACTTTCAAAATAATTTGACCTGTTTTCTCCCTCAGAGACCACCATATCCTGAGTCCTACTGAAAGCCAACTTGGGTTCTCCCTCAGGTCCATTACCACCAGATCAGCTAAAATCATTGGAGGATACCCCTTATCTTGTTCTTATTGATCTACTGAACACTTCCTTATCCTGTGGCATGGTCCTGAGGGCATGGAAACATGCCTTAGTTTTACAGTTACTAAACAAATCCTAAACCTTTATTTGCGCGTATTATTCCCCTATTTCTTTGCTGCCTCTCCTTGCAAAGATTACTGAGAGGCACGTCAATGATCAGTTATCACCATACTTGCAATCCCATAATGCTTTGCACTGCTCCTAGTTTGGATTTTGACAGGAACACAGCACCAAGTCTCCACTGTTAGGTGTTATGGAGCACCTGATGCTGAATTTGAACAGAGGAGGTATTTTGGCCCTCACACTTGTGGATTTATGTGATTGTTTGACACTGTTTCCCACCAGGTGCTCCTCAAGCAATTAGTGGGTGCTGACATTCAAGGCATGACTTTTGCCTGGTTTCAATTTTTCCTGGAAGAATGCTCATTTCAGGTTATTCCTCAATCAAGTGAATCCTCGGTTGCCGGGTTACTGCATGGAGTCTCTCAAGGCTCATCATTGATTACAACATTGTTCAATATATATGTCTGTCCTTTGACAGATATAGGGTAAATCATATATTTACTGCTATGCCGAAGACACTCAAATTGTGATATCTTTGTCTTGGTCAGACAACAGTGCCTCAAAGAATATGGCTAATTGGATGAGGCTTAACTGTCTGAAATTAAATGGAAGTAAGATGGAAGTGATGGTCTTGGTCAACCAGCCCTTGCTGTGGGACCCTCACAGCTGGGCAGGGGAATTAGGCAACTGCCTGACCCCCAGAGGACGTAGTTAAGGATCTGGATTTTTGGTTGGATGATAAACTGACTATGTATCAGCAAATTACTAAGCGAGTTGCACGTTGTTTTGGCTTGCTAAGATGGCCAAGCAAGATACTATGGTGACTATTTTCTGAGACCTAAAAAATTATTGTGCAGGCATTTGTAATGTCAAGATTGGATTATGGCAATATGCTGTAGCTGGGCGTCACAAACTTCCAGATAAAGCACCTGTATATTGTTCAGAGTGCTGCTACACTATTACTTTGCCATATTCCTTGCTGCGCCTCAGTTTCCATTGGCTTCCAGTAGAAAAATGCTGAAGTTTAAATCATTATTTTATATCTAGAAAGTCTTGCAGAAGGCTGGGCCTGCATGTATTCACTCCATGATCCATCCATACATCCCCAAGCTGGAGTTTTGGTCAAGCAATTTCAATTTAGCCACTATTCCAAGAAATACACATGCTAGATGGGCAGGCAGTCCTTTTCATTTTTAGGGCCCAAGCTATGGAATTCTCTGCCTCTCTCTCTTCACCTCTGTAACTCCTATGTGATAGTCAGAAAGATGCTTAAAACCTGACTCTTCGTGTTGTTCTCGTCTGGCTCCTCTTTCTCACTCTAGTGCTGGGATACCAACTGAAGTAGCCAGCAGTCTATAAACCTGAATTAAATTGAATTTAATTGGATTTTGAATTATAATTCATTTGACAGCAAGCATACCATTTCTACCCGCTCCCAAACAAAAGTTATAACTTATTAAATGTAATAAGGTAACCCAATGTTATCCTATGGGAGCGGGAGGCTTCACAGTAGTGAAAAATGAATTTGGGATTTTTCCAATACCAGGATATGTAAAACATAAAAGTCATGGCCAATATTTTAAGTACACTGCACACTGTCCTATGGACTGTTTAGGGCTTATGTTGGTGGTGACGTATATTAATTAAAAAAGGACTTTTAACCCTGGCAAGGGGTTTATTTTAACAAATATGTTATAATGCACTTGAACTTTTCAATCATGAATATTCAATGAACTTTGAATCACAATAGTAAACAAAATGTAAACTAATTTTCAGTGTGCAGCAATGGTATGAGCTCTGCCAAATGCTTGTACAGTTATTCATGAATAGCTGGTCCACTAAGTTGGGAGAGGCCCAGTTGTGCCCTTTGGGTCTGGCCCAACTTAGTGGACCAGCTACTCATGAAGGGGTTTATTTTGCCAATTCAAATTGATGGTTTAAAACTGGATACAGTCTTCAATGGCCAGCCTGAGACATGTTTTAGAGTGATGTAAGTGGGTGGGAGAATAAGTGCTGCTTGTACACTAGAAGCATTAGATTTACCTGGGTATATGGTATATCACTTTACTAAGGCATTATACGTAAATTAGATAAGCCGATCATGTGTAAGTCAATTTCACAATGTTTTAGAGAGTGAGAACAAGGACTTTAGCACTGGTTAGCAGTGGTAAAACATAAAAAGTCCTAAGGCCAACAAAAATGAATTCAGAAAAACAGGAGAGTGTATGTAAACGGTATGAGGGATTAACACCCAAATGTATCAGGTCTAACATGAATGTACATAATTTATATTATTTGCACAGAAGGATATGTCAAGAAAAGAACTCTAGAGGGATACATATGAGTAGTTTGTGGTTTTCGAGCGTGGGAGTGTTAGAGTGTGTCTTTTAAAAGCAATATTTATTTGAAAAGCTTGCAATATATTCTGTAATTAAGCTGCATAGAAAATGTGTTAATGTAGAAAAATAATGCACACGTTTGTAATGTGCCCACGGGGAGTGGCTACCAATGTATATGAAGACTAATGAAACTTATTAATGATGAATTAATAATATACTAATGTTTTGAATTTGTATTAGCATATCATAATTAGAGTCGTGTATTAGGGGTTTGTTAACTAAATTACTAGGACTTAGTTAGCACGGGTCTGGGCGTAGCTGCCTGGTCTCATATTAAACTGTGTTTTTCCTATGTGCTGTCTTCCTGAAGGACACAACACTGTACTTTTCCAGAAGTTACATGTGTGTGTAGCTGTGGTAAATTCTTTCTCATGGGACCCGACTTGCTCAAGGAGACATTCTTGCTGAATGCAACAGTGTAATTCGTAACAGGTGCAAGGCTGCCTGGAGTAGGAGAAACAATGGGACTACTGACTGGAGCGTAAAGTGTAACTTTTCTTACCTGACATTCCAACCGATGAAGACGTCAATAACATGGGCCAATCAACGACATGAGAACTGTTTTTTGTGGAAAATTCTAGTGAAGTGCGTGGAGAATTATTGGACAGAGATAATGATGCACCAAATATTATCCAATGGGGAATTGAGGGCTAGTTTGACAGTTTTGATTTAACCACATAACCCGAGGAGAAATCAGCCATTATTCGGACATTCCACTTCAAGCCATACCTTGCCATTATTCTTTTGAGGCTTTGCCGTTTCTCCTTCCTGATACTTTAACCATCCTCTATCTAAGTCCTTACTGATACTTACTTCTCCTCTATATGAGGGAAGAGCCTTATTCTTTAGTTATGCCATACTGAGACTTTGCCCTGTCCTATCTTTGCTGATGGTGAATCGACTGATGTCCTGAGGACGAAGACTGACGCTGTTTGCTGATTCGTTGGATGGGTAACTATCTGATGAAAATTGTAATTGTCTGTTTGCCCTTTCTTTCTAGGTACTGATGAAGCAGAAAATGAAGGTTTTACATTTATTAACACGTAAACGTAGTGTGAAATAATCATGTGTGACTTTAACCGAACTAATAAAGATTGTACGGGGACAAAATGTGCCCTCAGAGTAGTTTGCCAACATTTATAAGCGTGCTTTATATAACGTGGTGTATTAGAATTGCACCAATCCGACATAATCGTAAACGTGTGCTATGATTTGCTTGTTGGAAATGTTTTAGCTTAGCATTACTTTAGTGCAGGCTTCGGCCTAGTGGCCTGGTCTCACGGTTTAGATGCTCGTATTTTTCCAATGTGCTATTAAACGTGTACTTTTGCTTGAAGCTGTACTTTTCCACTGAGACCGTTCACATGCTTATCTTAAGGTTTCGTGCCAGCCTGGCATATTTTCTCTTTACTCCAAGGTCGATCTGCAGGTGCGGACAATGGAAGCTCTGAAAGTGAGTTAATTGGTATAAAATGTTGCAACTTGCGTACCCATCTCCAAGGATAATGTATGCTTAAGTAAAAGCTTGAGAACTGTCGTTTTTGATTGGACAATTTGAAGCTAACCTATGAACCCTCCAATGGAAGACCCTACTGGATTTGAACTGTTGTCTATTTATACCAGGTGCACGAGAAGAAAGTGGCCATTACCCGGACATTATAGCCATTGCGCCATTACGGCCATTATTGGACATCCCGCCATTTTGTAGACTTTGCAGCTATTATGGCCCACTTTGCTGCGATGCCATTTTGAAAGAGACTTTGATTCTTTCTCTAATCGAGAGAAAGAGACTTTAGATGATTCTTGCCCTAGAGACTTTAACTTTGATTTAATCCCTTGCATGAAGTAGTAGTTTTACCTTGCCGCCGTGAGGCAATTGCCCCGTCCACCCCTGCCCCTTTTGCCCCGTCCCATGCTGATCGAGAAACGGTACCTGTGAGACGAAGACTTCCTTGATTGCTGATCGTAATTGGTAAATATGAAAGGAAATTGTAAAATTGCATTGTGTTTCCTTTAGGTAACCAACTGCTGATTTTGATAAGCGCCCTAGTTAGGAGTTTTTCTAAATTAATGTTGCTAAATTGTTTTTGCATGAAGTCCCACATGCCGATGCTAATTTGAGGTTAGACGAGGATTCCATATGTCGCACGATGCAATTTGAGATCTTGTTATGCTGACTAAATGTATGCAATTAGTTTGTTACAGATTATCGTATTAGTGATTTGCATTGCTATTATCGAATGCCTTGTGATTCAAATGCTACATAGATTGCACCTGTTTCGCCGTTATGGACAGCTATTAATGTCCATATATGTTTATCATTTGGTGTTGAGACACATCTATATCGTGCTAGCTTTGTTAATATAGGGAAATAAAATTCACTAACTTTGAATAAACTGGTGTGGTTATTCCTGACTGAAAGGTCAGGGTTCGCCGAAATGTATTCTGGATTAATTGTCAAGTGTTATGTTGATCAAGGTATTGCTTATGTTCGTTATTAATTATTGATTTAAGGAAGTTGACCAATATAGAGTACAGAGAGTCCCACTTAGTCAAAAGATTAATCGGCCTAAAGAGCGTCCGAACACAGGTAAAATTATTAGTACGGACAGCTCTATCAGTAGATGGTAGCAGAGGATGGTTTCGTCTTTTGGGACCCTGTACTCTTAAAGTACATGGTGTTGAATTAACGGTTACGCATTTTGAGACCCCACTCGAGAAGTTGAATTAGATTTTTCTTGGATAAAATAGATTGACAGAATGATGATGGGCTAGGTCCACCGCGACTTTCCCGGGATCTCGGAGCTTGCGAATGGAGAGAATGGAGTTGTGGATTCGGCGTTGGCGGTACTAGCGATGGTATGAGTGAAGTTAGGGTTTTGCGCTTGCACAGCTTATTGCCGCAGGGTGTGTGAAAAGGTTGCGAGGATTTTTCTTTTAAAAGATAGCGGAGGTGCCACTCCGAGTGTAGAAGTAGAGAAGTCGTCGAACTTCATAGAAATAGCGGAGGTGCGACTCCGAGTGTGAGAGTAGGGAAGTCGTCGAACTTCATGTGCGTGTGGTGCTTTGTGCATAAAAAGGTCCACGTGGTTGTTGTTGTTGAGACGGGCCCTGCGAGGTCAAGAGACTCCGGAGTATGTTGTTTTATGTTGTGGTCTGGGCGGTTTAGTAGGTTGATCGGGCGTGGTCAACGAGTCGGTACGCGTGTAAGGGAGTGAAAGAAACTTCGACTTCGGGCTTTGACAAGATTCTAAGTGCACTAGAACAGATCATTGACAAGTTGAGAGTAGGTCTGCGGGTCAGATTTGCTTGCGAACGTGGGGACCGAGAAAGATGGAATAACTGCCGAGGCTAGTGAAAAATCCCTAAGGTCCTGAAGCGATTGTGTTACCCTTCCTGTAGTAAACCGACAGATCTGTTTTAGTTTTTGGTAGCTCGCGATACATGCAAGAAGTTGTTACGATAGGAGCTGAGTGAAGGAAGACTAGCCGCGAGGCTTTGTCAGCCGCAGTGTGTGTGAGTGTGACGTCACTAGGAGCCGCGCTGGGATAGGTTGGTTGCAGAGAAGGGTCGCGCACGGATTGGACGCAGTCCGTGGGACTCGATTGGAAGGGGAAAGGCAAGCGAAGAGTATTCCGGGAATTAAAGTCACCTATTGATTACAAACTTTGTGAAATAAAAGACGAGAAAATGAAATTCTTTAAAGCATTTAGGAGTGCGATGAAGGGGGAGTCTTACATTAAAGCGAGCGTAGGAGAGGAGACGCCGCCCGAGGGCACACCAGCTTACATTGTAATGGAAGAGAAGGGGGTAGCTCCGTGTCTTTGGCTAAAGCAATGGCACAAACTGACAGAGAAACATGGGAGCGTAGCGTTCCCGATACATGGGACATTCAATATAAGGATCCTAGAGAATTTGAGATTCACGATGTACGACATGGAGGTGCCTCCAAAGCCAGCCCAGTTTGAGGCTCTAGCGATTTGGGAACTAATGGCCAGACAGCAACAGCAGAAGAAGTTTGAGACCAGGATGAGAAAGGTAGAAAAGACACTAGCGGATGCTAGGTGGGATAATGCACAGAAGGTGTGGAGGTCAGATGTATTGCAGGGGATAAAATTGTTTCCCGCAATTACTAAGGAAGAAGGGGAGGCAGGTAAGAAAGCTACCTGTAAGACAGACAGGAAGTGTTCCAAGGATAGAGAGGACGAGGAAAAGTTGAGAAGAGAAGAGGAGTTAGAGGATGAGGAGTTAATAATGCAATTGCTGAACGACCGTCCACCACCTTATGCGGAGAATGGACAAGGTCCAAGTACCAGTTCTGCCCCTCCGGCACCGGTACGGAACAGTGAAACCCAGAGTTCAGGAGCGTCATCGGGATCTAAGGACCCGAGTTTATTGTCCACCCCGCAGATACCGCAGGTGAGGAGAATATATCCAGATGTGCCCATGTTGAAACCAGCAGAAAATTATCAGCCGCAGATGCCAGGGTACTACAGCAGTGACAACAGTGGAGGAATGATTCTAGAACAAACCGTAAGGGGAGTACAGAATGGTCACAACCAGACACTGGCACAAGCTGAATCAACTCAGTTTTTGATGCCCCAAAAGCAGATGCAGGGGGGAAACGCACATGCTCAAATGACGGGGAGTCAGATGGGCATGCCGGCAATGATGACCCATGGTGTGGGAATGAACATGCCTCAGAACATGGGAAATGGACAAAACCCAGATGCGATATCACTACCCATTACTGTAGGTCCACCGGTACCTTTGTATAGTCAGCCTAACTTAGGTCTGAGCGGTCAGGGATCAATGCTGCAGAATGGGACCGAAAGGAGGTGCATAGAAAACACTCCAGGGATAACTCCGATAGCGGCTCAGCCAAATGGATCTGGGTCCTTGATGGAGTTTAGTCCCATGTGTGCTCAGTCAACACTGGTGAGGTCGAGCCCCCCCCTGATAATACCTCTAACATCGAACACTGAAAAGTTGCCGCAACCATCAATGGCAGTCGATGTGAACGCTACACTGATGGGGGTGAATGCGCAACAGCTGACACAGTGGTTCAACAGTTTGAATTCCACCCAGAGCTCAGCCAGTGGGAAAGGAGAAGATTATCTGAATAGGATGAGGTTAAACATGGAAGCACAAGAATTGGTGGAAGGGACTATGGGTGTGAATAGGTTAGAGTCCTACTCGGAAGAGGAGCTGAGGTATCTATGTCCAAAGATTACGAAGGAAGTGAACAAGGTACATAAAAGCTTGCAGGAAATAGCTGACAAAAACGGGGTTGACATAGACAAGACAAAACACTTGAGCAGGAGCTACAGGTTGGATTTTGGGACCACAGATTTTGAACACATGAGGTCAGCAGGCATGAAGGCACACCTTAGAGAATTGTTGCAGAGTGCACAAGTGTGGAGGTGTTTAGACAAGTGGGAAAGCAGGTGGGTAAAGAGAAAGGAAAAGAGGAGGGACAGCGCTACAGAGCACAATGAGAAAAGACCACAGAGCAGTGATACAGTAACTATGTTACCAATGAGGGAGACAGCAGGGGGAAAATTAATACATGTACCATGGCACAGAAGTGACATTCAGGGCCTGATTCTAACTTTGGAGGACGGTGTTAAACCGTCCCAAAAGTGGCGGATATACCACCTACCGTATTACGAGTTCCATAGGATATAATGGACTCGTAATACGGTAGGTGGTAAATCCGCCACTTTTGGGACGGTTTAACACCGTCCTCCAAAGTTAGAATCAGGCCCTCAGTCTTTTACGGATGATTTTCCCAAACTGAGAGAGAAACCGATTGAATGGTATCAGCAGACTGACAGGTTTGTGAAGCTTGCAAAATGTCTCTGGGAAGACCTGAATACTCTCTTTGAGATTGTGGTTCCGGCAGATTTGTGGGAGGATTGCAAAAGAGCTGTAGGTTGGCCGACAAGTGAACCAGAGAGAGACAGGGAGACGGGTGCACCATCACCTATGGTGATGAGCTTGTACTATAAGGTGATTGAGCATTTGAAGACGAAGGTTGCCGCGAAAAATGTGGATTGGCAGAAGATTGATCGAACTGCCCAAGAGGCTAAAGAGTCGATTCACAGTTACTATGAGAGGTTGTTGAAGGCGTTTAAGAACTACAGTGGCACAGAGACAATAGAGGCGAAGGACATGCTTCATTTTGTGTTCAGATTTGTGGAAGGGCTGAGACCAGAGATAAGCCAGATGATAAAGTCGCATTTGATTTGCTGGCAGTCTAAACCGATTGACGAAGTCTTGAATTATGCGAAATACTGTAGCGACGAAATTGAAGTGAAACAGAAAAAGTTGAAAGAGAAGGTGATGATGATGCAGCTTAAGGCAGCTCAGACAGGTTTGCAAGGTCTGCAAGGGTTGCAAGGGTTCCAACAGCAGATACCGCAACCGCAGCCGCAGTTACAGGGAAACACGGCGTTTCAGCCACAGGCCAGAGGCAGAGGCAGAGGAGGTTTTGCGAATAATGGTCCGGATTTGAACACTGTTGTGACGGGTGTGCAGGCAATGAAGAAGGTGATGCCGTGTCACGCGTGCGGAATAGTAGGTCATTGGAAACGCGAGTGCCCGATGGTGGTGCAGGAAGATGCAGGTGCAGGTGTAGGTGTTGGTCAGCAAAACAATGATGTCAATGCATTTCAGACAATGAGGGGACCGAAAATGAGAGGTCCAAACCCAAATTTTCAGACCATAAATCAATTGCAGGGATTGCAACCTATGCAGCCGCAGCAGATGCAGATGCCCCGTATGCAGATGATGCAAATGCAGCCAATGCAACAGCAGTTACCCATGGTACCTAATCAGCAAATGCAAATACCTTTGGCACCAATGAGTCAGCAGCAAGTGATGGTTCCTCCACAGGTCTCGGGTCAGGTAATGAGTACAAATGGCACAGTGCAACAGTTCCCACTACACAGTGAGAGTGGAATAAACAATGTATGGGAGAGTGAAAGCTCAGAAGAAGAAGGAGATTGTGTGCTTGCAGCATCCTTGGAAGTTGATCAAAAGGGTCCGTACGTAGGGGGAAGAGTAATGGGTCATCGTGTCTCGTTCTTGGTTGACACGGGAGCCACACGTTCAACTGTTAAGAGCAGTGAAGTACCAAATTTGCCACTCTCAGGGAGGACAGTTCAAGTGGTGGGAGTAGCAAACAGACATCTGACGAACCCAATAACAGATCCGGTACCAGTCAGCATCGGTAACTATCAAGGGGTACATCAGTTTGTGGTATGTGACTCAAGCCCGATAGCACTATTAGGGAGAGACCTATTGTGCAAATTTGGTTGTTCGATCATGTGTTCGAACGAAGGAATAACAATCCAGACGAGCAGTGATGGGGAAGAAGAGGACAGTGTAGAGGGGGATGAGATGGAAACTGTCGATGAAGAATATCCTCTGATTTGTCTTTTCCCGATGATAACTGAAGAAGATATTCCAGCCGAATTACGGGAAACAGTCGGAAAGGAAGTGTGGGATATGACAGGGAAAGAGGTGGGATTGATGAAAGGAGTGGAACCAGTGAAAGTGACTGTAAAGCCCAATGCAATCTTTCCCCAGACCCCACAATACCACATGGCACAAGACACCCTCATGAAAGTTGCTCAACTTATTGACGAATTTGTAAAACAGGGAGTACTGAAAGAAGTGTTAAGCAGTCCATGTAATTCACCAATAATGGGACTAATAAAGCCGAGTGGAAAGGTCCGACTCGTGCAGGACTTGAGGAAAATAAATGACATCATAGTCAAATGCTGCCCAGTAGTACCAAATCCAGCTGTGATAATGTTCCAGGTCCCTTGCGATGCTGAGTGGTTCTCAGTCATCGATTTGTCACAAGCATTCTTCTCGGTGCCTCTTCATGAGGACAGCCAATTTCTCTTTTGTTTCAAATTCCTAGACAGAGTGTACAGTTGGTGTCGAATTCCTCAAGGGTTTTCTGAGTCACCGTCAATCTTCAATCAGATTCTAAAGAAAGATTTGGAAGCATTAGAATTGCCATTCGAGTCAACACTAGTACAGTACATTGATGACTTACTGGTTGCATCAAAGACAGAAAGTGGCTGCACAGCCGATACCATTGCTCTGTTGAATCATTTGGGAAGGAATGGACATAAGGTGTCTCCTTCCAAATTGCAGTTCTGTCAGAAGAAAGTGAAATACTTGGGTCACCAGATAGAGAAAGGGTCACGGAGAATAATGAAGGAAAGAATAACAAGTGTACTTCAAATGAGTCCACCAAAGACAAGGAGGGAGGTGAGGAAGTTTTTGGGAATGGTGGGTTATTGTCGCCAGTGGATTCCCAACTTCTCGACTCTAGCAAAGCCTTTACTGAAATTGACCCAGAAGGATGCCTTGGATCAAATTGAGCTGAAGGGAGATGAGATGGATGCTTTTGTTGAACTGAAAGAATGCATGTGCAGGGCTCCAGCTTTAGGTATGCCTGACTACACAAAGTCTTTCACATTGTTTTGTCATGTTCCCTGTCTGTCTTGACTCAAGCCCATGGTGGCGTAAACAAACCAGTAGCGTATTTTTCAGCTACTTTGGATCCGGTCGCAGCAGCACTCCCAGGGTGTTTGCGCGCCGTAGCAGCAGTTGGTATCAGCCTCACTCAGAGTGAAGGAATAGTGATGGGACACCCAGTAACGGTCATGGTCCCTCACTCAGTTGAGATACTTTTGACCCGCTCCCGAACGCAGCACATGACTGGAGCTAGACTCACAAGGTATGAAACGATAATTCTGGGCTCACCAAATGTGCAGCTGAAAAGGTGCACTACGTTGAATCCAGCAACCTTGCTCCCTGGAGAAAATGCCGAAATTGAGAACGCTGAAGACGTCGAGCATGACTGCCTTCAGGTGACTGAATTTTGCACAAAACCTCGACCGGACATTAAGGATACTAAGCTTGATGAAAATGACCAAATTCTTTTTGTTGATGGTTCATGTCTAAGAGACGGGATGGGGATTTTGAAAGCAGGATATGCTGTATGTACTGTAACAGGGGTCTTGGAAGCGGGATGGCTTCAAGGAGTCTATTCTGCACAAGTAGCAGAACTTGTAGCCCTTACCAGAGCATGTCAACTGTCTGCATTGATGAAAGTCACCATTTACACTGATAGTCAATATGGGTTTGGGATTGTGCATGACTTTGGACAACTATGGTCACAGAGAGGTTTCCTGACTTCTTCAGGATCCCCAGTGAAAAATGGGGAAAGAATAAGGGAATTGTTACACGCCATTCAAATGCCAGCCGAAGTTGCAGTGGTAAAGTGTAGTGCTCATACGAAAGGACAGGACTATGTTTCTCTGGGAAATGCATATGCGGATCAAGTCGCAAGATTTTGTGCCTTGAACTGTATATTGCTCAGGGATGAATGGAATTCGATAAGTGAGCCAGAACTCGAACCAGCTGAAGCATTTGCCTTAAAGGTCGTAGATACAATAGATGAACTAAAAGCATTGCAGAATAACGTCAGGGAGGATGAGAGAGACTCCTGGATTAAATCACAATGTATAAAGAGACCAGATGAGTTATGGGTTTCAAATGAGGGAAAATTTGTTTTGCCAAACAGTCTCTTATCACAGCTTGCGCGGTTCTATCATGGGCAGGCTCACCTAGGGAGAGATGCCATGATAAGATTGTTCAAAACTGATTGGTTTAACCCCAGATTTCGTCAAGCTGCAGAAGCAGTTTGCCATCGATGTGTCACTTGCCAGCAGATGAACCCAGGAAAGGGAACAGTTGTGAACGCGAGCCACATTGGTAGAGCAAGCGGGCCTTTTTGTCGTATGCAGATGGACTTCATTGAGATGCCTGTGCATGGAGGTCTGAAGTATGTGTTGGTGATTTTGTGCATTTTTAGTCATTGGATTGAGGCATACCCCACACGTAGAAATGACAGCCTTACAGTTGCAAAGCTATTGTTGAGAGAGTTAATACCACGTTTCGGATTCCCGATCTCTTTAGAATCAGATAGGGGAAGTCACTTCAATAACGAGGTGATAAAGTTACTTTGCGAAGCGCTGAACATTGAGCAAAAACTGCATTGTAGCTATCGCCCTGAAGCATCAGGATTGGTGGAGCAGATGAATGGTACACTGAAATCAAGAATGGCGAAAATATGTGCATCGACAAATTTGAAATGGCCTAACGCATTGCCCTTGGCGCTAATGTCAATGAGAAACACCCCTGATAGAAAGACTGGATTGTCTCCGCACGAAATTCTCATGGGCAGGGCTATGAGACTTCCTGCAGTTCCCGCAAACGCGCTTCTGAATATTACAGATGATATGGTGTTAGACTACTGCAAGGGTCTGGCTGACGTGGTTCGCTCTTTCTCTCACCAGGTGGAAGCGACCACCTTGCCACCGATCCAAGGTCCAGGACACGCACTGAAAGCAGGTGACTGGGTCGTGGTAAAGAAGCACGTGAGAAAGTCGTGTCTGGAGCCCCGTTGGAAAGGCCCTTTCCAAGTGATCCTGACGACAACTACCGCTGTGAAGTGTGCGGGGGTTCCCAACTGGATGCACGCCAGTCACACAAAGAAGGTGTTGTGTCCCACAGATGAGGAAGTTGAAGCGCTAAAACTGCCAGTGCCTGACAAAACAGTGCTGAGAGCTGAGACAGAGCAAAACCGAACTGAAAGCGAACAGGCAGAAACGGGAGAGAGGGAGATATTCTCTGAGGACGAAGAGACCAATTCGCTTGGGGGAGACCAAGGAGAAAGTTCAGACAGCGACGAAGAAGCTGAAGGTGACAAAGAGCCTGAAGCAGCTGAGGGTAGCAAAAGCCTGAAGCAGCTGAAGGTGACAAAGAACCTGAAGCAGCTGAAAGTGATAAAGAGCCTGACGAAAGTAACGGTGACGAAGGGCTCGAAAAAGGTGAAAAAGCAGGAGAGCCTGATCAGAGGAGGGCTTTCCCAGAAGCAGACGGTATAGAAAAAGAAAAAGAGAACGTGATTGATTCCCCAGAAGGAGGGGACAAGGCAGAACAGAACGAAAAGGTTCAAGCTTCCTCAGAAAAGATCGCAGGTCCATCAAATGGACACGGTGCAAAGAGGAGACTAAGTATTTCACCAATAAAAGAAAGGACTAAAGAAAGTTTGAACGACGGAGAAAGGCCAAAAGTGAAAGAGAAAAGAAAGGAAGTGACTGTTGTGGAACAATCCTCAAGTGAAGAAAAAGACTTGACAAAAGAGGAAAGTACCAGCGAAGCAGAATCAAAAAGAGAAGCAAAATTGAAAAGGAAAAGGATACCAAACAGGAGATATTCCGGTCCTGAATGGGCATATGTAGTCAATGACGATTGGACTGACGAGTTTGTATCTCTAAGCATCGAGAACGAAGAAGAAGAAGAGATACCAATAGAAAAGAAAAGTTTTATGGACTCTGTCGATTGAAAGGGTAATAAATGATATTGCTTGCTACAATATAACGTGAAACAAACAACCAGCTGAGACATTGCTAAACCGGATGAGACTTACTGAACTGATAAAGACTGAGTTATTGCCGAATTGAGACAAATGCTGCTAACCGATAAGTGACTGGCCTTCTGAAGAAGACGGTGTGAACATTGTGCTCGTTCAGCTTTGTAATTGAATTGCTAAATAGTTTCTTTACAAGTGCTTCTAGCTCTCTGATTCTATACAGATCATGACGCAAAACAATAGAAAGAAATATTGTAAATATGTGTGTATAGGCTTGATAATTGCATGCGTACTAATAATAATGGCAATTGTGCTTGGAATGCATGGAAAGGGCGAGAATGAGAGAATTGCTGCTTCTACTTTTGCTCCTGTTACTGTCACTGAATTAACCGCATTGAAAAGACTAGAAATAGATGAGAGACTCTTGCATGATAAGAAAGAGCTTTCGTATAATGTTTTCTATCGCTTGCTAACAGAATATGTTGAGACTATGGATGCGAAAGATTGTTATGTGTGTACGCAGATACCGACATCAGTAAAGGAAGGGGTGACATATCACCACATGCCTCTTACATACGGGATTACATGTAGTATAGTAATGTCTAGATTTTATGGTCAAACTAACATACAGTATTTTTACTCAAATTATGATGTTACCTTTGCATATGTTCCTATAATAGCGCAGCTAAGCCAGATTGCTAAAGATTGGGATGCTAAAATAATGAGGGAATTTTTCGAGCCAATGCTACCTTTTGAAACGGCTCACGCTCACAGGGAAAACCTTACCTGCTCGCTCTCTGCAGTAGAAATAAGCTTTTTAGATCGCACAGATGATAGAAGGGCACAAATGAATGCGAAATTAGAAAAGGAGCTACATAAGAGGACTTCAGTAGATAATTATGATTTTGCTGCAATAAAGACACAAGGGAAAATAGCTTTAGATGATTGGCATGTAGGGAAATTTTGTATATATCGAGGTGAATAATATTATGACAACATTTTTGTAGGAGTGAGTGAGTGTAAACATACGTTTATCTTTAAGGCCAAATGGACATTCATGATGAACGGACTTGACCCTGTCATTCCAGGTGTATATTACATTTGTGGGTATAATGCCTATTATCGTCTTCCAAAGGGATGGTGGGGGAGATGTTATTTGGGTATAGTGTTCCCAAAGGTTTATCAACTGGATGACCTATCGATGATTCAAAAGACATCTGGATCCCATCGTATCCAGAAAAGAGAGACCGCAGCTGCTGTGGTAGGAGATATATTTGGAGCCATGATTCCTTCGTTGGGAGTCGTGTTGAATTCCATCAAAATAAGAAAGTTGTAAAATTAAAACTATGCTTGCTAATCTAACAAACGAGAGTGCAGATTTGAAGGAATTGAAAGAACCAGGAGTGTGGGAGAAGGTTGGAAAGGGTATTGTTTCAGTGGGAAATTGGATTGGGGGAATTTGGAATGGAATATTGTTAAAAATAATAGAGGGAATTTTAATAGTTATAATTTGTATATTTGGAATTTGGGGAATAAAAAGGGGAATAATAATGATTATGGAAAGAATTAAAAGACGGAAGGAAGAGAAAATAATGAAAAGAATGGCAGAAGAATACAAAGCGAAAACTAGGGGAACTAAAAGGAAAAGAGAACTGACAGAATTTTAATGGAATAAAATTTGTGGGCATGGTTTGGTGTGATGACTAGTAGTCATCAGAGGAGGGATTGATGAAGCAGAAAATGAAGGTTTTACATTTATTAACACGTAAACGTAGTGTGAAATAATCATGTGTGACTTTAACCGAACTAATAAAGATTGTACGGGGACAAAATGTGCCCTCAGAGTAGTTTGCCAACATTTATAAGCGTGCTTTATATAACGTGGTGTATTAGAATTGCACCAATCCGACATAATCGTAAACGTGTGCTATGATTTGCTTGTTTGAAATGTTTTAGCTTAGCATTACTTTAGTGCAGGCTTCGGCCTAGTGGCCTGGTCTCACGGTCTAGATGCTCGTATTTTTCCAATTTGCTATTAAACGTGTACTTTTGCTTGAAGCTGTACTTTTCCACTGAGACCGTTCACATGCTTATCTTAAGGTTTCGTGCCAGCCTGGCATATTTTCTCTTTACTCCAAGGTCGATCTGCAGGTGCGGACAATGGAAGCTCTGAAAGTGAGTTAATTGGTATAAAATGTTGCAACTTGCGTACCCATCTCCAAGGATAATGTATGCTTAAGTAAAAGCTTGAGAACTGTCGTTTTTGATTGGACAATTTGAAGCTAACCTATGAACCCTCCAATGGAAGACCCTACTGGATTTGAACTGTTGTCTATTTAAACCAGGTGGACGAGAAGAAAGTGGCCATTACCCGGACATTATAGCCATTGCGCCATTACGGCCATTATTGGACATCCCGCCATTTTGTAGACTTTGCAGCTATTATGGCCCACTTTGCTGCGATGCCATTTTGAAAGAGACTTTGATTCTTTCTCTAATCGAGAGAAAGAGACTTTAGATGATTCTTGCCCTAGAGACTTTAACTTTGATTTAATCCCTTGCATGAAGTAGTAGTTTTACCTTGCCGCCGTGAGGCAATTGCCCCGTCCACCCCTGCCCCTTTTGCCCCGTCCCATGCTGATCGAGAAACGGTACCTGTGAGACGAAGACTTCCTTGATTGCTGATCGTAATTGGTAAATATGAAAGGAAATTGTAAAATTGCATTGTGTTTCCTTTAGGTAACCAACTGCTGATTTTGATAAGAGCCCTAGTTAGGAGTTTTTCTAAATTAATGTTGCTAAATTGTTTTTGCATGAAGTCCCACATGCCGATGCTAATTTGAGGTAAGACGAGGATTCCATATGTCGCACAATGCAATTTGAGATCTTGTTATGCTGACTAAATGTATGCAATTAGTTCGTTACAGATTATCGTATTAGTGATTTGCATTGCTATTATCGAATGCCTTGTGATTCAAATGCTACATAGATTGCACCTGTTTCGCCGTTATGGACAGCTATTAATGTCAATATATGTTTATCATTTGGTGTTGAGACACATCTATATCGTGCTAGCTTTGTTAATATAGGGAAATAAAATTCACTAACTTTGAATAAACTGGTGTGGTTATTCCTGACTGAAAGGTCAGGGTTCGCCGAAATCTATTCTGGATTAATTGTCAAGTGTTATGTTGATCAAGGTATTGCTTATGTTCGTTATTAATTATTGATTTAAGGAAGTTGACCGATATAGAGTACAGAGAGTCCCACTTAGTCAAAAGATTCATCGGCCTAAAGAGCGTCCGAACACAGGTAAAATTATTAGTACGGACCGCTCTATCAGTACCAACTGCTCTTTTGATAGAGGCCATAGTTAGATGCTTCCTAAATTTGTGTTTGCTAAATTGTTTTGCATGAAGCCCAACTTGCTGACGCTAATTTGAGGTTAGTGAAGGTGTTCACAAATACCAGACGCAAATAGACAAATGACTGAGTTCTTGCTTTGTTGAATCTTACACTCTGAGGCTTTGCTAAGCAGTTCTTATTAATGATGTATTAATGCCAAATGAATATTTTCTATGCATTGATTAATTGTGTTCTAATTATAAATCTGAAGAGTTACTAATGAGATTGATTGCTAATGAGACTAAAGGAGATGACTATTAGATTGTGACCAACAGGGAAATAAATATCCTAACACTTAACTAGATTTGTGTGGTTATTCCTGACTGAAAGGTCATGGTGTATTCACTCTATTGATTCTTATTAAATGTTATTGATTAACTTGTTGATTAGTTACTGCAAATATTTATTGGGTTATTGGTATTGATTTTGTGATGCCAGAAAGATATCTGGTACTTAGAAGTCCGAACGTGGTTAAAAGGTTCATCGGCCTAGGCGTGTCTCCTTGTAAGTTTACTTATCAAGGTTCTGACACGCTATCGGGAGAAAACCATCTACTAATAATTGGCCTAACACAATGTAAATGCTTCCAGTAGATACAGAATATGTTTTGCGCAAAACACCATAAAATCCCTAAAAATGTTTCTGATCAACGGTTCATACTGGGTCTAATTAATATTAAATATAATGTTAGTGGGAACCAGTAAACTTGGAAATAAACAGAATAATTGTTCAGGAAAAAAAGTTCATATTGGCTATTAATAATATTAAATATAATCATATCATCAGACGATTAATGTCCGCATCAAAAAAGCTGCAGCATTTTTTTGTGATTTTTTATCAAATTGACTGCATTCTAAATCCAGCCCATGCAGGCTAGTAAGAGAAGTAAAATTAATATAATAGCAAGTTTATTTATCACTTAAATAATATTGCATGTATTGCATGGTGAGGTAGAGGCTGTTGTTCGTCCTTGGTGCATTGTAAAGACAATGGTTGAAGGCCACACTGCTCCTGGAATGCCCAGGTGAAATGTCATTTATATACAAAAGAAAAAGCGTCTTTGCGGACTAACTCCACATGCAGCAGCAGTGCTTTGACTTGTCTATTGGTCTTTGATTCGGTAAAGAATGTATTTTTAAATTGCTTTTTTAAGACACACATACGTAAACACACAAGGAAAATATTATTTTCACACCTCCGAGTGATAAAAGGAAAATAGGATTTAAAAGGATTATCTCATATAGGCGATCATCCTTTTATCACATAGATACCATTTATAAGATTGTAATCCTGCTTAGCGTTTCGCATGTAGGTATGATAGTCAAACGAAATCAGATATCTGAATGTGATACTCTGACAGGCAACGAAAATAACACAATTCCATTCACAGAAAGCGTTAGATAACTCAATTCCATTCACAGGAAGTAGTCTATAATTCAATTCCGTTAACCGAGAGTGTTTGTGACTGGCAGTCTTCCATTGTCGCAAAAAGGCAATTACTTCTTTAGACCTGGCTCTTCGCAGTATGTGCCAAGATAGTGAGTTTATAGATCAGAAGTATAAAAACAACAGAGGACTGGTATTCCTCATAATTTACATGCTCTTAAACAGTGCCTTCCCCTCTGGACCTCCATAGCTATTCTCCAGATAACAGGCTGTATAATGTAAACAGTGTTGTGTCGGCCATATTAGATTCAGTGAAATCAAACAAAAAGACGTGCGTTCCTTGATATTTGAGTTTGTCAAGGCCGAAAAGCTGACTGTTGTATTTTAAGTTATTATTTATATACAGTAGATACTCCTATCATAGTGCAATGATTATTATTTGGTAGCAGCTATTCACTCAGCCACCGGGCAAATAGTTTTTTTTTTTTCTGCTATCACGCAGCAGCTGGCTAAGTAGTGTAAATTATTTATTTTGGCCGGTGCCCTAGGAAATAGCAGAGAAACTTTACCTGGCCACTGTCTAGTTGCTGGCTGAATAGTAGAGATTCTGCACTGTTTGGTCGACGCAGTGCAAACAGCACGAAAACATAACTATTTACCTGGAGGCTGGCTGAGTAGTGAAGATTCTGCACTGATCAGCTGGCAGCCATTTAAATAACAGAGAAACTTAATTATTTACCCATCTGCTGGCTAAATAGTAGAGATTCTGCACTGTCTGGCCAGCGGCCATGCAAATAGCAGAAAAACTTCACTATTTACCTGGCTTCTGGCTAAACAGTAGGGATTCTGAACTATTTGACTGGAGGCTGTGCAAATAGCGGGAAAACTTTACTATTTAGCTGCCTACTAGTTAAACAGTAGAGATTCTGCACTGTGAAGCTGGCGATCATGCAAATAGCAAAAAAGCTTCCCTATTTATCTGGCCTCTAGTTAAATAGTAGAGATTCTGCACTGTCCGTCCAGCAGCTGTGCAAATATCAAGAAAACTTAAATATTTACCCAGCAGCTGACTGAATCACAGAGATTTTGCCCTGTTCAGCTGGCAGTCATGCAAATAGCAGAAAACCTTCACTGTTTTCCAGAGGCTGACAATATCCTAACCCACAGGATCCCCTTTCCTTTTGCAAGTTAGTCACCACCCTAACTAAAAGGTCCTCAGCTCATCAGTGGTTTACAACAGCAATTGCAGTCACAAACTATCAATAAATTCCTTTCCAAATTTGTTCCCCTCCTATTTGCAATTCAGAAACAATCTCAAAAGTCAGTTCACTAGTATAAAGACATTTTCTACTTATTCAAAGAGTTTTGTACATAGTGATAAGTATTTTTGTGGCCATAAACCTTGTGGTTTTACAACATGTGGCCCTCAGTGCTAAAACTGGCTTAGAAGCAGGTACTAACTTAAAGTTCTAAATATCCGAAATATCTGAAGGTTTCTAATTTATTTTGACAAACATGACACAGAATGTTACTTCTTTATAACATGGACCAAGACATAGCCACTTAGAAAGCCCTTTATGGAGCTGTCTCGTGATATATAAATGCTCCTATTCCTTTACATTTACTGCCAGATGTGACCAATGATAAAAATGATTAGGACCTTTGCAAGACTAGCTAAAGCGGTTTACTCTTCTAAAGCAATATACTCACTCTTACTCACAAAGCCATAGGAATGTACAAAGGTCAGCTATAGGATTGCCTAAGGCTCCATGTTATGAGAACACCAATATTTCTGCAGCAAATCAGAGCATTCTGAAATTATCAAATCTGGTTCAATTCAAGTAAACAAATCAGACTAAAATTCCTGAATACTCTTACTAGTAAAAGTAGAAACAAGAAATGGAAAATTTGTATCACAGTAACATAGAGCCATCTAATATTTAGGGTGACTTGATCAAAATAGAAACAATTGCAGAGGGTTCCTTATGAAGTGACCAACATAGTATAATTAAGAGTTATCGTTCCCATCTCATGACAGATAAGAAAAACTATGGGACTGATTTAGCGTTATGAGGGCAGCGTTAACTCCACTGGAATGGCAAAGGACAATGCCTCCAACATCCTGAGAGACCGCTGCCAGCCAAATTTAAATTTGTCCTCTGGACCATGGACAACTCTCTACATTGGCAGGGTCTGATGTAATGGCAGTTGGGCAAAACATTTGAAGGACAGTACAGTGAGACATGATCGCTGGTTAGCAAACGTTAAAAAAAATAATTGTTTTTCAAAAACAAACTCCTGATGCAGAAGTTTTTTTTGAAAACCAAAACACTAATGGTCCCACATAATGGGAGTTTTCGCCTAGGGTAAAGGTGTCATAATGTTTTTTTGCTGTCCCTTACAGTCAGGTTTACTCTAAATTGTGTAGAATGCATAGTGTCCTACTTTTGATGTCCTGCACTTCGTCTGGCCATCAGTGGAAATATTCTGTCAAGAAGCAACATGCAAAGGAATGGGACTATAACTAATTGAACTGAACGTCGTTGAACTATGAATTCATGTTCCCATTAAATCAGAGAAAGACACATGGGCATCAAATACACAGAAGAAATAAAAGTTACATAGATTTTTATTCTTTCACATTACTACAAATATTGTAAGGAATAAGGCACTGAATAAATAAAGACATTCTTGTGACCTACTGATTTATCATTTCACAGTTCCATTTTAATACTCATTCTCCAGACCAGGATGTGGATTAACTGTTGAGGTTTCAGAACTGATTTGGGGTGCTTATCTTTTGAATATAAGTTTCCGGCTGTTGTTCAGACACAGCCTTTGTGCTAGGTGATGGCTCTCACAGCAGTAGCAGTAGTGCAAGCTCCAAGCAAAAGTACCCAAAACAGGGACACAATGAAGCATGAGATCTCAGCACCTGACTGTCATCATCCTTTTTGCGTAGTCATCAGGCACAGACAACTGGGCAGCCCTGCTTAGAAACTCTCACACCTTTAACAAGAGAAACCTATCATCTACCCCTTACTCCTACCATCTACTCTATATTGTCACTCAGGAAGAACTAAACAGCAGCCCTTTGCTAAAAAAAGGACCGCACACCATTTCTATGAGTAGTATTTTATCCATTCTCCCTCGCATCAGTTCTGGGTCTCCATCCACCATCCACAAGGATGCAGTCAATTCACACCCACTAAGTAGAGAAACTATATCTATTCTCCATCATGCCATACAGGCAGCACAGGCCCTTAAATGGAAGATACTACGTCATGCAAAGCCACAGAACAAATTGCTATCTTGCTGCCTTGCATTGCTAACTTCTTTGTAAATCTGCCCCCTGCCACATACCCACTTCACATCTACACATTTAGAATGTCAGCACAAAGATCTGATGGTCACACGGAATCTCTTTTGGGCCATCTGTGATGATCTATCTGGAGCCTCTACCACCCCTCTTCTGCTCAACAGAGCCTTCTTGTGATCTTGAGCTTCCATTTGCTGATTGCCATAATCCTTCTGACCCTTTTGTTAGCCACTCACCATTTTTCCTGACTTTAGCCATCTGAGTTTCTTAAATCCTTTCTGTCATCCTTCACAGATCACACTCACTTTCACCAATCCACTTTTAAACTCCTCCGCCAAGTTTCAGTCCTTATGCCCTTAGATCCACCTGCATACTATTATGCCAACAGTACAAAAGGGATATTATAATACATGTGACCTATACCAGCATAGATGTCTTTCTGCTCCTGGTCTTCTTCCTTCCCTTATAGGTTTTTCTGTGCTTTTAGGCATTGGTCCTCCTCCTAGTCCTGTTCCAAGTCCTCCTTTTCTATGTTGTTTTAAATCTTTTGATCCTGACCCTGGTCTAACTAGTTATAGCCACCCTGGTACTGGTTTCCTGAATCCAAGGAACCTGGATGTAGTCATTCCTAACCATGGTCTTCCTTGTCCTGCTCCTGGCACATCCTTGTATTAGCACTTCCTGGGCCTCTCAATCCTGTTCTACTGATGCTCACCCTGATCATGCTGGTCTGCTGGGTCCTTATTCACCTAGCCCTGGTGTCCTGGTTCTCCTAGAGCTGGTGCTCCTAGCCTTTCTGGTTTGGGTCATGTTGTGAGGTAGCAGATGTTGTTTATACTTAAGATTGTCCTGAGTAAAATACCTTAGTGGTGTATGTTAGAATGGTATGAGGTAGATGGAATTGAGAATGTTGGGGCACAGGAACATTTTTCAGAGAATGATGGTTGTTGCTCCTTGCTGTGTCTGCATTTACTTATATAAGAATAAAGATCTCATATGCACTTCTGGATTAGAGTCTTTACTACAGTTGTGTCGACAAGCGACCCCTGCACATGGATCTACGAGTCAGAAATTGTCAGTCAGCATTTAAGAATAATGTAGTACAGCTCCAGATTTATTTCATACTACTGGTGAGAGTGAAAAAAATATCGAAACGTTACCACAATGTTCAGTGCATCATATGCCGTAGAATTACAAATGATACATGCATGTTTGTAAACTGTGGTTTGCTGCCATGTGCATCCTTCGAAACGCTGCTCAGAGCTGCTTTTTCATTACTGTGAGCACAACACTTACTGCTTCGACTGTAGAACACTAGCGTCTCAATTTTCACACTCACAATCATGTGGCAGGACAACACATATGCACTGCGTAAATGCCACCATCATGAGGAAGATTACAGAATTGTAGGAGGATTACTAGAACAGGCATAGACGCTGCTTACGTTCAACAAACCAGAAAAAAATTAAGACATTCTTGGATTTAGGGCTATTTCTGCTACTGTTCCTGGCTGCACCAAGTCTATAACCACAGTGACTTATATGCAAATGGTTGGGGTATGTTTTTTTAACGTCATGCTTCAGTTAAAGATTACTAGTGTCTAAACATTAATTTACACTATGGCTTCAGGCAATGCTTTAAATCTGTCCCCTCCACATATTTTCATACCGTCATCTGGAGATACAGCATTAAAGTGGCAACAGTGATATGAGTATTTTGTGAATTATATCTCCACTTGTGATGATGATGATTTTACACTGGATAAAAAGAAACAAATATTATTACATTGCTTTGGTGTTCAGGGTTGGAAGACGTATAATCACATGGAAAAAAACAAGACAACAGGTCAAGATAATGTTTTTAGCAATGCCCTTGAAGATTTGGGCATGAATTACGCACACACTGTATGTGTAGGCATTGATAGGTACAAATTCTATCATACAGAAAAATCTAAGGAAGAGTCAGTTGAAAACTATGTGTCAGTTTTAAAGACATTGATGTTGACACGTTGCTCTGGGGTACTACATGATGAATTAATAAGGGACCACATAGTTAGGCATGCAGCACATTCATCCATACAAGACTCTTTGGCCAAGGAAGAAGCTTCACTGCAGGAAGTAATGGATATTTTTAATAAAACAGAACTCGCTGGCTGTACTGTCAGAGAACAAGAAGGAACTATAAGAGGCAGTGAACAGGAATCTAACGATGTGGTCTATAAAGTTAGAACTGGAAGGAAACTAGTTGTAAACACTCTGTAAATATCAAAAAAATATAATAGCTTTCAGAAACACAAACAAAAGAAATAATGGAATGACAATAACACTGACATGAAGTGTTAGAGTTGTGGTTTTGCATGACATTATACTAATGATAGGGAATGTTCGGACTGCAATCAAAGATGTTCTGCTTGTGGAATCATGGGAAATTTTTTGAAATAGTGCAGGAAAAAGAAGGATGGTGCAATACAAGTGTTGGAGGGTAACTCTAACTCGGTGTCACATGATTCTGAAGATGGCAATACAAAACTGTGTATTCTGAGTGTAGAAAACCCTTCAAAATGCAAAACACATGTAACCAAAAGAAAAAAACTAAATTTGAGCTATATTTTGGTGCGGTAACCTTGATTATTATCATAGATCCAGGCTCTCTCTACACAATAATAAGTGAGGTGGCACCTAAGTTAGGGGAAAATCTGGAGCCCCCAGATAGTTCTCCTGAGAGCTTCACAGGTGAACCAATCAATTTATTGGAGACATTTCTGATTTGTGTTTAAGAGTAGAGAAGCTGATTGTAAATTATACATTTCAAACTCAGGTCCTTCTGTACTTGGGTGGTGGGATCAAGGTGAGTTATGTATAATTCTCAATTCCAACAGCCTGGAATCAGTCTCAATAATCTAGGAAGATTCATTAGGGGAAACAAACATTGGAAAAAGCATATCTAGAAATATTTTCCGGTACTATAGGCGAGCGTAATGGGTTCCAACATAAAACCATTTAAAAAGATAATGTTGTAACCTGCAACTATAAAGCCAGAAGTATTCCTCTGTGTATCAGAGAAGAAGTGTCAGGGAATTAGAAAAGGTACAAGTGGCAGGTATTATAGATTCAATTGAGTCATCAGACTGGGTTGCACCATTACTGGTGGTGTGACATGCCAACTGTAAGTTGCGACTGTGCTTTGATTCAAGAGATCTCAATAAAAACATCATGGTAGATCAGTTTCCCCTTCCTAAAATCAATGAGATGACATAATTAACTAAAGAGATTGAATGGTTTACCCCCATTGATATACCCTCAGCTTACCATCAGGTATCTCTGTGTATGGATAGCTGCAGACTTATTGCTTTCATTACCCCGTTTGAGTGCTACCAGTTTGTGAGGGTCAATTTTAGCCTAGAGTCACCAGCAGCCATCTTTGAAAGGCTCACATTTAAACTATTCAAGAGGATCCATGATGTAACTTGTTTCTGGGATGATATCTTGACTATAGAGAGATCTAAAATAGAACATGATTTTAAGCTGAAGAAGGTTCTGCAGATTTTGAGTACTAATGGTCTCACTGTATAGCAAGTGTAACATTTCAAAAAGGAAAGTTACATATCTTGGGCATGAGATCAGTGGAAAGGGAATAGAATCTGGGGCAAGTTGGTAGAAGTAATAAAATGCACATCAGAGCCGACCAACAAGGATGAAGTCAGGGCATTTTTGGGACTGGAAAAATTGAATTCCAAGTTTGAAAATATTTTTTCTAGTAAGGCATATCACATTATACAATTACTAAAATCTAAGAGTGTGTTTGAATGGTCCAAAGAATGTCAAGAAGCACTTCAATTGATTAAGAACATTTCCTAGGCACCTGCACTACGGGATGTGAATCAAATTTGAAGAGTATTGCCACTACTGATGCCAGTAATTGAACAAGAAGCTTTAGTATGTGGGGGTTGGAGCATTATAGGCCATTCATATGGGACATACAGGTAACTCTGAGCAGTAATCATAAACTGATAAGCAAAGTCCTTACCAGCTTAATTTGTCTCAAAGACTTGCCCAAAACTATTTTAAGTTGTTAGATTACAAGTATGAAGTGCAATATGTGCCTGGCATTAAGAATACCATTGTAGATTTTTTATGTACATTGACACTTTCTACACAACTTCCAAAAGATAAAGAGTTTGAAAGGCAGGGTGTTCAGGAGGAGGAATCGTGAGAAGCATCAAAGAAAGATATGAGATTAACATAGGTACAGACTTGGATACATGAGGGTTGGCCAGCTAAAAATTAACTACGAGGTAATCTGTGCATCTATTGGGAACTGAAGCATGAACTGTCGATGAAAAATGTTATGGTGTTACGCATTGGCAGGGTCATTCTCCAAGAGGTACTTAGAAACAAATTACTTGATATTTATGATGAAGGATATCTAGGAATTTTCAAGACTAAGATCAGAGTAAAAAGCTGTACTGGTAGCCAGGAGTTGATTTGGCAAAAGAATAGAAGGTAAGGGAGTTCATGCTGTGTAATGAATCAAAACAAACCTTAGTAAGTTATAAGTCCCATTTATGTCTTATTGTGAGTCCTGATATGCCAAGGGCGAGATTTGGTCTAACATTACTAGACCCATATATGAGGAGGGTGTACCCTGGTATATTGGGGTGATAATGGACCATTTCACCAAATGGCGAAAAGTCAGTATAATTTCTAGAGTTGACTCCCTTGCTATAGGTAATTGTCTATACAACATGTATGAAGGGAGGGTCTACTAAAAATAATCGACCTCAATGTACCTCAGAAAAAATGTTAAGGCATACTTAAAAAGGAATGGAATAAGGCACAACACTTCATCAGGGTATCACTTTGCTGGCAACAGCGTTTCAACAGGATATTGAAGAACGCTATACATTTAGTGAGTGATGCAAAATTGTCCTAGAGGAGAAAAGTATGGAGAACTGTACGGGCCTACAAAGCCACACACATGTATCTACATGTTACAATCCATTTGAACTTATGACAGGTAGAATTCTGTTTAGGAAGAATAACGTAGGATGCATGATTAAGGCCAGGAAAAGTGAGTGGACACCAGAACTAGTTAAAGGGAATCTAACTAAAACACAGAAACATTCCAATACGTTTTATGATTATAAACACAAGATGTTGTTTATACTTAAGATTCTGTTTGTGGGTAAAATACTGAAGTGTGATAGCTTAGAATGGTATGAGATAGACAGAATTGAGGAATTGAGAATGTTGGGGAGAATGAACAGGAGCAGGTGGTGGAGGATGATAGCTGTTGCTCCTTGTCATATCTGAGTTTTACTTACGTAAGAATAAACCTCTCAAAAGCACTCATGGATTACCGCCTTTGCTACTCGTCAACCTGATTCTTAATGCCCTGGTCCTGGTTTTTGTGGTCCACATGGTACTGTCTTAACTGGTCCCGGTCTTCCTTATTGGGTCTTTTAGGGCTGGCCTGTTCGTTTTGGTCCTGGTCTGGTCACATTAGTCTTCATGGTCTTGGTACTCAAGGTCCTGATCTCTTTATTGTGAAATTCCTAGTCCTCTTGGTTCTTTGTTTCCTGGCCCTTCTAAAACATTTGCTTCTGACTCTGGCTGCATGTGTCCCTGATCTCGGCTACAAGGCTCTCCTGGCTAAGATCATTCTATTCTTCTTTTTTATAGTTTGTGTCCTTCTCAAAATTCCATGCCCATTGTCCCCAGACCTTCATCATTCTGTTCCTTATAGTTTGGGTTCTCCTGGACCCAACCCACTTGCTATCTTAGGCTTGGTCTCCTTGGTCCTGGTCGTTTAGTTCCTTGTTGTCCTATTGAGCTTGCTATCAAAAACGTTTTCCTTTTGGCCATTATGGCAATTCCTGTTTCCTCCAGTCTTGGCACATTTGGCCCTGTTCCTTTGGAGTCCTCTTGGTCTTAGCGATTTTGTGCTGGTTCTCCACACCGCCAACCTCCTAGCCCTGGAACTGTAGGTCACAGTCCATATTGCTTCTCGAGTCCTGGCACTCTTAAACTTTGTCCTCCTGTTTTGGGAGGTACTTGTTTTCCTGAATCAGTTCCTGGTCCATTTAGCCCTAATGGCATTGCAGACATTGATACAGGTCCTCTAGATCCAGGCTCTCTTTGCTTGGGTCCTCTTGAGACTGGTCATTTTAGTCCTGGCCCTATTGCTCACCACTGTTCATTCCACTGGGTCTTCCAGTTGCCTGTTGGCTTTCTTACCTCAGATCCTTCTCACCCATCTCCTGCTACTTGTAATGATTTCTCTGTCTTGCTTGGTAATTTGAAATTGGTCTCTTAGGACCTGATCTTCATGACCCTCTTAGCCCTGTTTCCAGTCTGTTAGTAAATGCGGGGCTTATTTACAAGTGGGTTGTGCCAGCAGTCTGTCACTTTTTGTGACATACCTGCAGTGGAGGCTGCCATCCCATTTATAAAAGTGGCTTTTCATGGCCTTGTAAATATGAGTAAAGCAACACAGTTGCTGTGTTGCCTTACTTTGTGTCAAGGAGGCGTTCCATGGGTGGTGCGGTCAGTGTTTCCATGCAACACCCATGGATTTTGACTCATTCCATGATTTATAAGGTTTTGTAAACGTGCAAATGTGTCATAAGCTTACATCACCCCAGGGATGGCATAAGGATGGTGTAATGGGGAGAAATATTTTTATTTCCCCTTTTTTCCCCCGTTTCTATGTGAGTTGCATTGTGCAGCACACTTAGAAAGAGGAAAACACCTCTTATGATTGTTTTGTGCAGGAAGGTGTCCCTTCCTGCCCCAAAACAATCATCCCCGAAATGCAGGCACCTTTGCACTATGGTGCAAGGGTGCCTGCGTTGTGGCATGGCAGCTATTTGTGCACCAGCGCAGGGGAAAAGGACAGGAATGTTCTGTATCTTGTAGATACAGCACATTCCTGCACTTTTGTTTTGACGCAGGGCAGCCGGAAGGCTTGTGGTGCTGCCCGCACCAAAACATTGTATGCAAGGCCCTGGGTCTCTAGTTGGCAGAGGTATACACCCTGTCCAACTAGGAACCACAATCCTAGTCAGGGTTCGTGAGATACACACCCTAAAGTAACCTGTGCCCTTCCTCTGGTAGCTTGGCACAGAGCAGGCTGGCTTAACTTAAGAAGCAATGTATAAAATATTTCTGCAATACTTAAATTACATTAACACAGTGAAAACACCACAAAAGGGCTCCATGCCAGTTCAAACACATAGAGAATATTTATCCGAGAAAATCAGATCAAAATGACAAAAAAAACAATGAGTAGGAGCAAGGTTGAATTTTTAAAGAGTAAATGTGAAAACAGTGCATAGAGATCTCTAGAGCTCAAAAGGTTACTTGAGGTCATGAGGGACCAATACAAATCCAAAATACAAGCTGGCCGCAATGGAGGGTAGGCTGGTTAAAGGACCCACACAAAGGCTGCTAAAAACAGTACCAATGAAGGATGAAAGAATCAACGGTGAGGGTACAATGAGTTGGTTTTTGCAGAAATCAGATATAGAACCCAGTACTCGAGGGGGCACCTCATACAAGGGTAGGACTCACAGATGGCAGAGTTAGCAGCACCAGGAGAGTTGCAGGCAGTCCTTGATGTCTCTGAGACTGCAGGGGAACAGGGGGCCAGTCAACAAGTCCTTGGAGAATCTTGGGTTCAAGGATGTAGAGAACAAGTCCAGTCCTTCTCACTGCAGGTAAGAAGCAGTGGTCAGTAGACCAACACTGCAAAGCAAGGAGCAAAGTGGAAGTCTCTCCTACAGTACAGCACACAGGACGCAGTAGGTCAACACAGCAATGCAGTGCAGAGTGGCAGTCCCTCCTGGCAGCAAAGCAGCCCTTCTTAGGGGCAGAATGTTCTTGGTTCCAGTAGAATTCTGATCTGGGGAGGTTTGGGGTCCACTACTAATACCCAAATGTGTCTTAAAAGGGAGGGGGGCAGGGGGTGTGGCCAAGCAAGTCATCATGGCTGCCACATTCTGAAGGAGATCGCTCTCCTCCAATCTGCTAACCGATCCTGCTTGACATCAGACTGGACCCACCAGCTAACACGGGTGGGGGAGATACCCAGTGAAGTGGGGAGTCTGCTTCGGCCCTCCAAGGCCTACAATCGATGGACCAGAGCAGCAGGAGCCTGGACGAGGGCTCCAGCTCAACGCATGCTGGGTGCCTTGCCAGCGTACTGAGTGAAAGTGCAGCTGGAGCGAAGGAGGAGTCAGTGTCTCCAGTGGTGCTGTGTGCAAAGGGCTGGTGGTGCCTGGCAGGGTGGACCGCGGAGGGCTGAGGCCCTGAGGTGGGCCCACAGCAGTGCCGGCCCCATCACTTGGCATACGACGCAGGAGGTGGCAGCACGGCCCCGGCGATGACCGCGGGGAACCCCGACCAAGGTGGCCAGCTTGGGCCTGAGGTGAGAGTGTGCTGAGTGGCCGCCCTGAAGATCTCCAGGGCAGCCTAGGCCAGACACCATGACGAGGCCAGAACCGTGAGGCCTTCTACGGTCTGTGATTTGGCAGTGCCCAAAGGGGGGAAAGATGGAGTGAGCTCAGGAGTCACTGTGAGTGGGGCTGGACTCAGCATTGCACTTGAGGCCCGGGGGCCCTACGATGCAGTCTCTTGGGCTTTCTGATCCCCCCTTATTCCCCAACTATAGACTGCTATTGGAGTCGGGCTGCTGATTCAGCGTGCTCGGGCTGCCAGATTAATTATAGATGCATTGCTGGCTCTTGGCCGAAGTGGAGGAAACACTCTTGGGCCGGGGACTGACTGACCCTGTTCAGGCCTGTCGCAAGCCCTCTGGGGGCTGGTTATGATGCCTTGCTTACCCGCTCTTGAGAACTGATGCCCCTGATAGAGCGTTCCGACCTAATAAATTACCTGTATTTGGACGCTCTTAGGTCGATGAATCTTTTGACCAAGTGGGGCTCTCTTCACCCGAGAGTAATCAATTTAATCAAATCAATAATCAATAACGAACATAAGCAATGCCCTGATCAACATAACACTTCACAATTAATCCAGAAAACATTTCGGCGAACCATGACCTCTCGGCCATGAATAACCACACCAGTTTATTCAAGGTTAATGAATTTATTTCCCTATATTAACAAAGCTAGCACGATATAAATGTGTCTCAACACCAAATGATATATGTAAATGAACATTAATAGCTGTCCATAACGGCGAAAAAGATGCAATCTATGCAGCATTTGAATAACAATGCATTCGATGATAGCAACGCAAACCACTAAAACTATAATCTGTAATGGGCTAATTGCATACATTAGTCAGCATAACAAGGTCTCAAATTGCATCGTGCGACAAATGAATCCTCATCTAACCTCAAATTAGCATCTGCATGTGGGACTTCATGCAAAAACAATTTAGCAACATTAATTTGGAAAACTCCTAACTAGGGCTCTTACCAAAAATCAGCAGTTGGTTACCTAAAAAGAAACACAATGCAATTGTACATTTTCCTTTCATATTTACCAAATTCAATCAGCATTCAAGGAAGTCTTCGTCTCACAGGTACCGGTTTCGATCAGCATGGGACGGGGCAAAGGGGCAGGGTGGACGGGGCAATTGCCTCACAGCGGCAAGATAAAAGGACAAAACTACTACTTTATGCAAAGGGGCAAATCGAAGTTAAAGTCTCTAGGGCGAGAATTACTTAAAGTCTCTTTCTCTCGATTAGAGAAAGCATCAAAGTCTCATTCAAAATGGCGTCGAACATCAATTGGCATCGTAGAAGATGGCAAAATGACGAGGTCGGCAGGATGGGCCATAATGGCTGCAATGTCCTGCAAATGGCGGGTAATGTCTATAATGGCTATAATGGCTAATGGCCTCAATGGGTGCAATGGGAAAATGGCCGCTTTCTTCTTGTGCACCCGGTTTAAATAATCAACAGTTCAAATCCAGTAGGGTCTTCCATTGGAGGGTTCATAGGTTGGCTTCAAATTGTCCAATCAAAACGACAATTCACAAGCTTCTACCTAGGCATACATTATCCTTGGAGTCGGGAACGTAAGTTGCAACATATTTTACCAATTAACTCACTTTCAGAGCTTCCATTGTCTGCACCTTCAGATTGACCTTGGAGCAAAGAAGAAGATGCCAGGCTGGCACGAAACCTTAAAGATAAGCATGTGAACCGATCTCACTGGAAAAGTACAGCTTCAAGCAAGAATACACGTTTTATTAGCACATTAGAAAAACACGAGCATCTAAACCGTGAGACAAGGCAACTAGGCCGAAGCCTCCACTAAAGTTATGCTAAGTTAAGACATTTCAAACAAGCAAATCATGGCACACGTTTACGGTTATGTCGGATTAGTACAATTCTAATACATCACGTTATATAAAGCACGCTTATAAATGTTGGCGAACTACTCTGAGGGCACATTTGTCCCCGTACAATCTTTATTAGTTCGGTTAAAGTCACACTTGATTATTACGGCACTACGTTTATGCGCTAATAAATGTAAAACCTTCGTTTCTGCGTCATCAATCCCTCCTCTGATGACTATTTGTCATCACACAAAACCATTCCCACAAATTTTATTCCATTAAAATTCTGTCAGTTCTCTTTGCCTTTTAGTTCCCCTTGTTCTTGCCTTGTATTCTTCTGCCATTCTTTTCATCATTTTCTCTTCCTTCCTTCTTTTAATTCTTGCCATGATCATTAGTATTCCCCTCTTTATTCCCCAAATCCCAAAGATACAAATTAGTACTATTAGTATTCCCTGTATTATTTTTAGTAATATTCCATTCCAAATGCCACCAAGCCAATTTCCCACTGAAGCAACTCCCTTTCCAACCTTCTCCCAAACTCCTGGTTCTTTCAATTCCTTCAAGTCTGCACTCTCTTTTGTTGGATTTGCAAGCATTGTTTTAATCTTCACACTGTTGTCTGGTATATACGTGCAACAGTGACGCGCACCAAGCATTTTGCAAACGCCGCCATCCTTTGCTAAAAGAATGTCTAGGGCAAGCCTGTTTTGAAGAGTCATAGCTCTTTCTGCTGCAAGTTCAGCATCCATCAGGATTATAGCACCTGAAAACTTTGTCAACATGTTATCCACTATAGTAGACAACTTTCTTATTTTGATGGAATTCAACACAACTCCCAATGAAGGAATCATGGCTCCAAATATATCTCCTACCACAGCAGCTGCGGTCTCTCTTTTCTGGATACGATGAGATCCAGGCGTCTTTGGAATCACCGATAGGTCATCCAGTTGATAAACCTTTGGGAACACTATACCCAAATAACATCTCCCCCACCATCCCTTTGGAAGACGATAATAGGCATTATGCCCGCAAATGTAATATACACCAGGTATGACAGGGTCAAGTCCGTTCAGCATGAATGTCCATTTGGCCTTAAAGATAAACGTATGTTTACATTCACTCGCCCCCACGAAAATGTTATCATAATAAGACTCACCACGATATATACAAAATTTCCCTACATGCCAAGCGTCTAAAGCTATTTTTCCTTGTGTTTTTATTGCGGCAAATGCATAATTATCTACTGAAGTCCTCTTACTTAGCTCTTTTTCTAATTTCGCATTCATTTGCGCCCTTCTATCATCTGTGCGATCTAAAAAACTTATTTCTACTGCAGAGAGCGAGCAGGTAAGGTTTTCCCTATGAGCGTGAGCTGTTTCAAAAGGTTGCATTGGCTCGAAAAATTCCCTCATTATTTTAGCATCCCAATCTTTAGCAATCTGGCTTAGTTGCGTTATTATACGAACATATGCAAAGGTAACATCATAATTTGAGTAAAAATACTGTATGTTAGTTTGACCATAAAATCTAGAAGTTACTAAACTACATGTAATCCCATATGAAAGAGGCATGTGGTGATAAGTCACCCCTTCCGTTACCGATGTCGGTATCTGTGTACACACATAACAATCTTTCGCATCCATAGTCTCAACATATTCTGTTAGTAGGCGATAGAAAACATTATACGAAAGTTCCTTCTTATCATGCAAGTGTCTATCATCTAATTCTAGTCTTTTCAATGCGGTTAGTTCAGTGACAGTAACAGGAGCAGAAGTAGAAGCATCAATTTTCTCATTCTCACCCTTATCACGCGTTGCAAGCACTATTGCCATTATTATTAGTACACATGCAGTTATCAAGCCTATACACGCATATTTACAATATTTCACTCTACTGTTTTGTGTAGCGTACTTAGTCATGATCTGTATAGAATCAGAGAGCTAGAAGCACCTATAAAGAAATGATTTAGCAATTAGTTACAAAGCTGAACGAGCGCAATGTTCACACAGTTTTCTTCAGGAGCCCAGTCACTTATTGGTTAGCAGCATTTGTCTCAATTCGGCAATAACTCAGTCTTTTATCAGTTAGCAACGTTGTCTCAAATCGGGCTTAAGAGTCAATCAGGTTATCAAAGTCTTATCAAGATAGCAAATGTCTCATCCGGTTTAGCAATGTCTCAGCTGGTTGTATCACATTAGATTATAGCAAGCAATGTCATTTATCAGTTTTTCAGTCAATAGTGTCCATAAAACTTTTCTTTTCTATTGGTATCTCTTCTTCTTCGTTCTCGAGGCTAAGAGATACAAATTCGTCAGTCCAATCGTCATTGACTACATATGCCCATTCTGGACCAGAATATCTCCTGTTTGGTATCCTTTTCCTTTTCAATTTTGCATCTCTCTTTGATTCTGCCTCACTGGTACTTTCCTCTTTGGCCAAGTCTTTTTCTTCACTTGATGTTGGTATCACGACAGATGCTTCCTTTCTTTTCTCTTTCACTCTTGGCCCTTCACCGTCGTTCAACGTTTCTCTAGTTCTTAGTTTTACTGGTGATATACTTGGTCTTCTCTTTGCACTGTGTCCACTTGATGGACCTGCGATCTCTTCTGAAGAAGTTTGAACAGTTTCGTTCTGTTCTGCCTTGTCCCCTCCTTCTGGGGAGTCAATCAGGTTTTCCTTTTCTTTTTCTGTACCGTCTGCTTCTGGGAAAGCCCTCCTCTGATCAGGCTCTCCTGCTTCTTCACCTCTTTCGAGCCCTTTGTCACCGTTACTTTCTTCAGGCTCTTTGTCACTTTCAGCTGCTTCGTAGCTGTCTGAGGCTTCTCCTTGGCCTTCCCCAAGTGAATCGATTGTTTCGTCCTCAGAGAATATTTCTCTCTCCTCTATTTCTGCCTGTTCGCTTCTAGTTCTGTTTTGCTCTGTCTCAGCGCTCGGCACTTTGTTATCAGGTACTGGCAGTTTCAGCGCTTCAACTTCCTCATCTGTGGGACACAACACTTTCTTTATATGACTGGCGTGGATCCAGTTGGGAACTCCCGCACACTTCACAGCGGTAGTGGTCGTCAGGATCACTTGGAAAGGGCCTTTCCAACGGGGTTCCAGACACGACTTCCTCACGTGCTTCTTTATCACGACCCAGTCACCTGCTTTCAGTGTGTGTCCTGGACCTTGGATCGGTGACAAGGTGGTTGCTTCCACCTGGTGAGAGAAAGAGCGAACCACGTCAGCCAGACCTTTGCAGTAGTCTAACACCATATCATCTGTAATATTCAAAAGCGCGTTTGCGGGAACTGCAGGAAGTCTCATGGCCCTGCCCATGAGAATTTCGTGCGAGGGCAATCCAGTCTTTCTGTCAGGGGTGTTTCTCATTGACATTAACACCAAAGGCAATGCGTCAGGCCATTTCAAATTTGTCGATGCACATATTTTCGCCATTCTTGATTTCAGTGTACCATTCATTTGTTCCACCAGTCCTGAGGCTTCAGGGCGATAGCTACAATGCAGTTTTTGCTCAATGTTCAGCGCTGCGCAAAGTAACTTTATCACCTCGTTATTGAAGTGACTTCCTCTATCTGATTCTAAAGAGATCGGGAATCCGAAACGTGGTATCTACTCCCTCAACAATAGTTTTGCAACTGTAAGGCTGTCATTTCTACGTGTGGGGTATGCTTCAATCCAGTGACTAAAAAATGCACACAATCACCAACACATACTTCAGACCTCCATGCACAGGCATCTCAATAAAGTCCATCTGCATTCTGCTGAACGGGCCACCCGCCCTGCCAATGTGGCTCACGTTCACAACCGTTCCCTTTCCTGGGTTCATCTGTTGACAAATGACACAACGATGGCAAACTGCTTCTGCAACTTGACGGAATCTGGGGTTAAACCAATCAGTTTTGAACAATCTTATCATGGCGTCTCTCCCTAGGTGAGCCTGCCCATGATAGAACCGCGCTAGCTGCGATAAGAGACTATTTGGTAAAACAAATTTTCCCTCATTTGAAACCCATAACTCATCTGGTCTCCTTGTACATTGTGACTTAATCCAGGAAACTCTTTCATCCTCCCCAACGCTATTCCGTAATGCTTTTAGTTCATCCATTGTATCCACGACCTTCAAGGCAAATGCTTCAGCTGGTTCGAGCTCTGGCTCACTTATCAAATTCCATTCATCCCTGAGCAATATACAGTTCAAGGCACAAAATCTTGCGACCTGATCCGCATATGCATTTCCCAGGGAAACATAGTCCTGTCCTTTTGTATGAGCACTACACTTTACCACTGCAATTTCGGCTGGCATCTGAATGGCGTGTAACAATTCCCTTATTCTCTCCCCGTTTTTCACTGGGGACCCTGAAGAGGTCAGGAAACCTCTCTGTGACCATAGTTGCCCAAAGTCGTGCACAATTCCAAACCCGTACTGACTGTCAGTGTAAATGGTAACCTTCATTAATGTAGACAGTTGGCATGCTCTTGTAAGGGCTACAAGCTCTGCTACTTGTGCGGAATAGACTCCTTGAAGCCAAGACGCTTCCAAGACACCTGTTACAGTACATACAGCATATCCTGCTTTCAATATTCCCAATGCATCTCTTAAACATGACCCATCAATAAAAACAATTTGGTCATTTTCATCAAGCTTAGTATCCTTAATGTCAGGTCGTGGTTTTGTGCAAAATTCAGTCACCTGAAGGCAGTCGTGCTCGACGTCTTCAGCGTTCTCAATTTCAGCATTTTCACCGGGAAGCAAGGTTGCTGGATTCAACGTAGTGCACCTTTTCAGCTGCACATTCGGTGAGCCCAGAATTATTGTTTCATACCTTGTGAGTCTTGCTCCAGTCATGTGTTGCGTTCGGGAGCGGGTCAAAAGTATCTCAACTGAGTGAGGGACCATGACTGTTAATGGGTGTCCCATCACTATTCCTTCACTCTGAGTGAGGCTGATACCAACTGCTGCTACGGCGCGCAAACACCCTGGCAGTGCTGCTGCGACCGGATCCAAAGTAGCTGAAAAATACGCTACTGGTCTGTTTATGCCACCATGGGCTTGGGTCAAGACAGACAAAGAACATGCATCACGTTCATGACAAAACAATGTGAAAGGCTTTGTGTAATCAGGCATACCTAAAGCTTGAGCCCTACACATGCATTCTTTCAATTCAATAAAAGCATCCATCTCATCTCCTTTCAGCTCAATTTCATCCATGGCATCCTTCTGGGTCAGTTTCAGTAAAGGCTTTGCTAGAGTTGAGAAGTTGGGAATCCACTGGCGACAGTAGCTCACCATCCCCAAAAACTTCCTCACCTCCCTCCTCGTCTTTGGTGGACTCATTTGAAGTACACTTGTTATTCTTTCCTTCATTATTCTCCGTGACCCTTTCTCTATTTGATGACCCAAGTATTTCACTTTCTTCTGACAGAACTGCAACTTTGAAGGAGACACCTTGTGTCCATTCCTTCCCAAATGGTTCAGTAGAGCAATGGTGTCGGCTGTGCAGCCACTTTCTGTCTTAGATGCAATCAGTAAGTCATCAATGTACTGTACTAGGGTTGACTCGAATGGCAATTCTAACGCTTCCAAGTCTTTCTTTAGAATCTGATTGAAAATTGACGGTGACTCAGAAAACCCTTGAGGAATTCGACACCAACTGTAAACTCTGTCTAAGAATTTGAAACAAAAGAGAAATTGGCTGTCCTCATGAAGAGGCACCGAAAAGAATGCTTGTGACAAGTCGATGACTGAGAACCACTCGGCATCGCAAGGGACTTGAAACATTATCACAGCTGGATTCGGTACTACAGGGCAGCATTTAATTATGATGTCATTTATTTTCCTCAAGTCCTGCACGATTCGGACCTTTCCACTCGGCTTTATTAGTCCCATAATTGGTGAATTACATGGACTGCTTAACACTTCTTTCAGTACTCCCTGTTTTACAAACTCGTCAATGAGTTGGGCGACTTTCATGAGGGTGTCTTGTGCCATGTGGTATTGTGGGGTCTGGGGAAAGGTTACATTGGGTTTTACGGTCACTTTCACTGGTTCCACTCCTTTCACCAATCCCACCTCTTTTCCTGTCATATCACACACTTCCTTTCCGACTGTTTCCCGTAATTCAGCTGGAATATCTTCTTCAGTTATCATCGGACAAAGGTTAATCAGAGGATATTCTTCATCGACAGTTTCCATCTCATCCCCTTCTACACTGTCCTCTTCTTCCCCATCACTGCTCGTCTGAATTCTAATTCCATCGTTCGAACACATAATCGAACATCCCAATTTGCACAATAGGTCTCTCCCTAACAGTGCTATCGGGCTTTAGTCACATACCACAAATTTATGTGACCCTTGATAGTTACCAATTCTGACTTGTACTGGATCTGTGATTGGGTTCGTCAGGTGCCTGTTTGCTACTCCCACTACTTGAACTGTTCTCCCTGAGAGTGGCAAATTTGGTACTTCAATGCTCCTAACGGTTGAACGTGTGGCTCCTGTATCAACCAAGAATGAAACACGATGACCCATAACTCTTCCCTCCACATATGGACCCTTTTGATCAACTTCCAAGGATGCTGCAAGCACACAATTTCCCTCCTCATCTGAACTTTCACTCTCCCATACATTGTTTATTCCATTCTCACTGTGTAGTGGGAACTGTTGTACTGTGCCATTTGTACTCATCACCTGACCCGAGACCTGTGGAGGAACCATCACTTGCTGCTGCCAAAGGTATTTGCATTTGCTGATTAGGTACCATGGGAAACTGCTGTTGCAATGGCTGCATTTGCGTCATCTGCATCTGCTGCGGCTGCATGGGCTGTAATCCCTGCAGTTGATTTATGGTCTGAAAATTTGGGTTTGGACCTCTCATTTTCGGTCCCCTCATTGTCTGGAATGCATTGACATCATTGTTTTGCTGACCAACACCTGCACCTTCCTGCACCACCATCGGGCACTCGCGTTTCCAATGTCGCAACAGTGTTCAAATCCGGACCATTACTCCCAAAGCCTCCTCTGCCTCTGCCTCTCGCCTGTGGCTGAAACACCATGTTTCCCTGCGGCTGCGGCTGCGGCATCTGCTGTTGGAACCCTTGCAACCCTTGCAAACCTGTCTGAGCTGCTTTAAGTTGCATCACCATCACTTTCTCTTTCAACCTTTTCTGTTTCACTTCAATTTCGTCACTACAGTATTTCGCATAATTCAACACCTCATCAATAGGTTTCGACTGCCAACAAATCAAATGCGTCTTTATCATCTGACTTATCTCTGGTCTCAGCCCTTCCACAAATCTAAACACAAAATGAAGCATGTCCTTCGCCTCTATTGTTTCCGTGCCACTGTAGTTCTTGAACGCCTTCAACAACCTCTCATAGTAACCATGAATCGACTCTTTAGCCTCTTGGGCAGTTCGATCAATCTTCTGCCAATCCACATTTTTTGCGGGAACCTTCGTCTTCAAGTGCTCAATCACCTTATAGTACAAGCTCATTACCATAGGTGATGGTGCACCCGTATCCCTGTCTCTCTCTGGTTCACTTGTCGGCCAACCTACAGCCCTTTTGCAGTCTTCCCACAAATCTGCCGGAACCACAATCTCAAAGAGGGTGTTCAGGTCTTCCCAAAGACATTTTGCAAGCTTCACAAACCTATCAGTCTGTTGATACCATTCAATCGGTTTCTCTCTCAGTTTGGGAAAATCATCCGTAAAAGACTGAATGTCGCTTCTGTGCCACGGTACATGTATTAATTTTCCCCCTGCTGTCTCCCTCATTGGTAACATGGTTATTGCATCACTACTCTGTGATCTTTTCTCGTTGTGCTCTGGGACACTGTCTTTCCTCTTTTCCTTTTTCTTTGCCCATCTGCTTTCCCATTTGTCTAAGCACCTCCACACTTGTGCACTCTGCAGCAATTCTCTAAGGTGCGTTTTCATGCCTGCTGACCTCATGTGTTCAAAGTCTGTGGTCCCGAAATCCAATCTATAGCTCCTGCTCAAGTGTTTTGTCTTGTCTATCTCAACCCCGTTTTTGTCAGCTATTTCTTGCAACCTTCTATGTACCTTGTTCACTTCTCTCGTAATCCTGGGACATAGATACCTCAGCTCTTCTTCCGAGTAGGACTCTAACCTATTCAAACCCATAGTCCCTTCCACCAACTCTTCTGCTTCTATGTTCAACCTTACCCTATTCAGATAGTCTTCTCCCTTCCCACTGGCTGAGCTTTGTGTGGAATTCAGACTGTTGAACCACTGTGTTAGCTGTTGCGCATTCAACCCCATCAGTGTAGCATTCACATCGACTGCCATTGATGGTTGCGGCAACTTTTGAGTGTTCGATGATAGCGGTATCATCAGTGGGGGACTCGACCTCACCACTGTTGACTGAGCACATATGGGACTAAACTCCATCAAGGACCCAGATCCAGTTGGCTGAGCCGCTATCGGAGTTGTCTCTGGAGTGTTTTCTATGTACCTCCTTTCCGTCCCATTCTGCACCACTGATCCTTGACCGCTCATACCTGAGTTAGGCTGAATGTACAAAGGTACCGGTGGACCTACAGTAATGGGTAGGGATATCGCATCTGGGTTCTGTCCATTCCCCAGGTTCTGAGGCATGTTCATTCCTACACTATGGGTCATCATTGCCGGCATGCCCGTCTGACTCCCCGTCATCTGAGCATGTGCGGTTCCCCCCTGCATCTGCTTTTGAGGCATCAAAAACTGGGTTGATTCAGCTTGTGCCAATGTTGGGTTGCGACCATTCTGTACTCCCATTACGGTTGGATCTAGAATCATTCCCGTACTGTTGTCACTGCTGTAGTACCTTGGGACCTGCGGCTGATAATTTTCTGCTGTTTTCAATATAGGCACATCTGGATATATTCTCCTAACCTGCGGTATCTGCGGGGTGAACAGTAAACTCGGGTCCTTAGATCCCGATGGCGTTTCTGAATTCGAAGTTTCATTATTCTGTACCGGTGCCGGAGGGGCAGAACTGGTACTTGGACCTTGTTCACTCTCTGCATAAGGTGGTGGACGGTCGTTCAGCAATTGCATGATGAACTCCTCATCCTCTGACTCATCTTCCTCTCTATCTTTGGAACACCTCCTGTTTGTCTTACAGGTAGCTTTCTTGCCTGTCGCCTCTTCTTCCTTAGCAATTGCGGGAAACAATTTTATCCCCTGCAATATATCTGACCTCCACACCTTCTGTGCATTATCCCACCTAGCGTCCGCTAGTGTCTTTTCTACCTTTCTTATCCTGGTCTCGAACTTCTTTTGCTGTTGCTGTCTAGCCATTAGTTCCCAAATCGCCAGAGCCTCAAACTGTGCTGGCCTTGGGGGTACCTTCATGTCGTACATCGCGAATCTCAAATTCTCTAGGATCCTTATATTGAATGTCCCATGGATCGGGAACGCTACGCTCCCATGTCTCTCTGTCAGCTTGTGCCATTGCTTTAGCCAAAGGCACGGAGCTACCCCCTTTCCTCCATTACAATGTAAGCTGGTGTACCTTCGGGTGGCATCTCCTCTCCTACGCTCGCTTTAATGTAAGACTCCCCCTTCATCGCACTCTTTAATGCTTTCAAAAATTTCATTTTCTCGTCTTTTATTTCACAAAATTTGTAATCAATAAGTGACTTTAATTCCCGGAATACTCTTCGCTTGCCTTTCCCCTTCCAATCGAGCCCCACGGACTGCGTCCAATCCGTGCGCGACCCTTCTCTGCAACCAACCTATCCCAGCGCGGCTCCTAGTGACGTCACACTCACACACTCTGCGGCTGACAAAGCCTCGCGGCTTGTCCTCCTTCACTCAGCTCCTCTCGTAACAACTTCTAGCATGTATCGCGAGCAACCAAATAATAATAAAACAGATCTGTCGGTTTACTACAGGAAGGGTAACACAATCGCTTCAGGACCTTAGGGATTTTTCACTAGCCTCTGCAGTTATTCCATCTTTCTCGGTCCCCACTTTCGCAAGCAAATCTGACCCGCAGACTCTGCTCTCAACTTGTCAATGATCTATTCTAGTGCACTTAGAATTTGTCAAAGCCCGAAGTCAAAGTTTTCTTTCACTCCCTTAACACACGTACCGACTCGTTGACCACGCCCGGTCAACCTATTAAACCGACCAGACCACAACATAAAACAAGTGTCTCATACACTTTTCAACATACTCTGGAGTCTCTTGACCTCGCAGGGCCCGTCTCAACAACAACAACCACGTGGACCTTTTTCTGCACAAAGCGCCACATGCACATGAAGTTTGACGACTTCCCTACTCTCACACTCGGAGTCGCACCTCCGCTATTCTCTAAAATCCTCGCAACCTTTTCAAACAATCTGCGGCAATAAGCTGTGCAAGTGCAAAACCCTGACTTCACTCATACCGTCACTAGTACCGCCAACGCCGATTTCACACCTCCATTCTCTCCATTCGCAAGCTCCGAGATCCCGGGAAAGTCGCGGGGGACTTAGGGCATCATCATTCTTTCAATCTGTTTTACCCAAGAAAAATCTAATTCAACACCATATACCTCTCGAGTGGGGTCTCAAAGGGCGAAACCGTTACCTCTCGAGTGGGGTCCCAAAGGGCGAAACCATTACCTCTCGAGTGGGGTTCCAAAGGGCGAAACCATTACCTCTCGAGTGGGGTCCCAAAGGGCGAAACCATTACCTCTCGAGTGGGGTCCCAAAGGGCGAAACCGTCCTCTGCTACCATCTACTGATAGAGCGTTCCGACCTAATAAATTACCTGTATTTGGACGCTCTTAGGTCGATGAATCTTTTGACCAAGTGGGGCTCTCTTCACCAGAGAGTAATCAATTTAATCAAATCAATAATCAATAACGAACATAAGCAATGCCCTGATCAACATAACACTTCACAATTAATCCAGAAAACATTTCGGCGAACCATGACCTCTCGGCCATGAATAACCACACCAGTTTATTCAAGGTTAATGAATTTATTTCCCTATATTAACAAAGCTAGCACGATATAAATGTGTCTCAACACCAAATGATATATGTAAATGAACATTAATAGCTGTCCATAACGGCGAAAAAGATGCAATCTATGCAGCATTTGAATAACAATGCATTCGATGATAGCAACGCAAACCACTAAAACTATAATCTGTAATGGGCTAATTGCATACATTAGTCAGCATAACAAGGTCTCAAATTGCATCGTGCGACAAATGAATCCTCATCTAACCTCAAATTAGCATCTGCATGTGGGACTTCATGCAAAAACAATTTAGCAACATTAATTTGGAAAACTCCTAACTAGGGCTCTTACCAAAAATCAGCAGTTGGTTACCTAAAAAGAAACACAATGCAATTGTACATTTTCCTTTCATATTTACCAAATTCAATCAGCATTCAAGGAAGTCTTCGTCTCACAGGTACCGGTTTCGATCAGCATGGGACGGGGCAAAGGGGCAGGGTGGACGGGGCAATTGCCTCACAGCGGCAAGATAAAAGGACAAAACTACTACTTTATGCAAAGGGGCAAATCGAAGTTAAAGTCTCTAGGGCGAGAATTACTTAAAGTCTCTTTCTCTCGATTAGAGAAAGCATCAAAGTCTCATTCAAAATGGCGTCGAACATCAATTGGCATCGTAGAAGATGGCAAAATGACGAGGTCGGCAAGATGGGCCATAATGGCTGCAATGTCCTGCAAATGGCGGGTAATGTCTATAATGGCTATAATGGCTAATGGCCTCAATGGGTGCAATGGGAAAATGGCCGCTTTCTTCTTGTGCACCCGGTTTAAATAATCAACAGTTCAAATCCAGTAGGGTCTTCCATTGGAGGGTTCATAGGTTGGCTTCAAATTGTCCAATCAAAACAACAATTCACAAGCTTCTACCTAGGCATACATTATCCTTGGAGTCGGGAACGTAATTTGCAACATATTTTACCAATTAACTCACTTTCAGAGCTTCCATTGTCTGCACCTGCAGATTGACCTTGGAGCAAAGAAGAAGATGCCAGGCTGGCACGAAACCTTAAAGATAAGCATGTGAACCGATCTCACTGAAAAGTACAGCTTCAAGCAAGAATACACGTTTTATTAGCACATTAGAAAAACACGAGCATCTAAACCGTGAGACAAGGCAACTAGGCCGAAGCCTCCACTAAAGTTATGCTAAGTTAAGACATTTCAAACAAGCAAATCATGGCACACGTTTACGGTTATGTCGGATTAGTACAATTCTAATACATCACGTTATATAAAGCACGCTTATAAATGTTGGCGAAGTACTCTGAGGGCACATTTGTCCCCGTACAATCTTTATTAGTTCGGTTAAAGTCACACTTGATTATTACGGCACTACGTTTATGCGCTAATAAATGTAAAACCTTTGTTTCTGCGTCATCACCCCACTAGCGGTTGGCCAGACTAATCACAGGCTATTACCCTACAAAAACCAGGCGAGTGTTAGTGGATATGCTCAGACGGGACTGCTGGGACCCCTTTTGATCGGGGGTGTTGTGCTGTGCCCTTGGTGTGTAGCGACCAATACATTGAGTGGTGGCGCAGCCAGTGGCCCGGGTAGTACTGGTCTTTGCTCCCTGACACCTGCTCTCCTTTTAGGGGTCGGCCGCTTGGTTGGGCGCACCCGGAGACTTGGGACACGACAATCCCCCCCATACTAAGGTGGCACAGACAAAAATGGACCAATACACCGCACCTAGGAACACAGGACCCGGCTAACGGCAAGGTGCGGTAAAAGAGGCAGGGAAGACCCCACACCAGCCGGATATGAGGACTCTTCAAAAGGTGATCCAGGACTCAAGGGAGGCTGTAGAGTCCAGGGTGGATGGAGTCCGCGTGGACATCTTCCTGGTGTATATCAATCAAAAATAGGGGGATAGGGTGGAATAATGGTCCAGTGTATGACCTCCCTCAGCTAATACTATGCAACAAAAATCAAGATACGCTGTTCCAAAAGAAATTGACAGGAGAAAGAACACAGAGAAGTCCTAATTCTAGGAGCAAGAGTCCTCACCCACCCGAATGGGTGTCATGCTTCATCATCGGAATTGCTCCTCGTCAGACTGGCGCTGCAATGTCTCTATCAGACACACCGGCTATCTTTAATTCTGATGGGGGGCCCTCCTTGACTGATACTCTGGAGAGACCTTCACCCAAAACACTGAGGTTGTACAAGTACTATGCACTGATATATGGCTGAGGTGGAATGATGGTGATGGCAGGTCATTTCCATCCTGGTAGGGCCTGGGGGAGCGGAAGGGTTGACATTACAGTTGAGATTTATTTTGCCAGGTATTGCTCCCCCATTATTGTTTATTGCTAATGTGAATGTAGCTGTCAGACGGAGTATCGGTTCGTGGGCGGGAGGTACCTATTTGCAGGTTGCCTGACACCTCCACTAGTTACCACAGTTTTCAAATGTTTATGGGGGCGGCACATGCTTCTAAGGAGGAAGTGTGGAGTGGGGGGAGTTGGGGGGAAGGGGACTTGTTCCTTTTGGTATTGTAGTTACCACTGATTGCTGTCTTCAAGTTCAGATGAAGGCCACGTGTAACACTAATGCTCTCCATGCACAGGTTCTGGGACACCAACGTAGAATAAGTGTTGGTTTAGAAATCTTCCGGCATTATGGTCCGCCGCCCCCACGTGTTGCCCTTTGTGCATCCGGGTGCCTCATGGGCTGAACACATCCATTCCTACACTCAACATGATCTCAGGAATTTCATAGAATGTTAATGGGCTCCTAGACCGCATCAAACGGACTGCAGTAGTTGGACACATTAAGAGGCATGCTCCGGGGGTGATCCTACTGCAGGAGACTCATTTATTGAAGACCCGCAGCTCCTTATTCGGATGATTTGGATACAACAGGGTCTACCACTCTGGTTGCACACGTGGGTCCCGGGGAGTGGCCCTGCTGTTACACAAGTCGCTACCACGGACAGTGACTAAGGTTCACGAGGACCCTTGGGAGGTACATTGGAGTGGAGGGTCAGATAGAGGTGAAGCAGTACAACTTGGTGTCCTGCTATGTCCCCCCAAATCTCTTGCAACCTACCTGTGAAGCGCTTGGATCGCTGTTGGTGTCCCTCCCGGCCGTCTTTACACTAGTAAGATTTCAATCCAGTGCCAGACCCTCTTGGGGAGGTCTCTGCGGAACCCAGTTCCGCCTGCCGCATCCGATCTTCATGCCTTAAAGCTTGGGCAGTTTTGTGGGTCCTTTGCGATGCCTGGTGTGTCTGGCACCCGCACGAGCGTGCCTACATCCACAGTCTGCTGCCCATCACACTGAGGTCCGAATGGACCTTGTGTGGGTTCCAGCAACGTATGTGATGAACCTGAGGTCAGTTCGGAGCCTCCCCAGGGGTACATCCGATCATGCACCATTGTTGGTGGATTGGGGGGCTGGGCAACAGGCACACCGGCTGACCTGGAGAATCAACGCTTGGTATTTGAACTCCCCAGAGTGTGCTGAGTTTGTTGAGGAGGAACTTGAGGCCTTCTTTTGTTGCAATGAGGGCTTGGTGGTTTCGAAGGCGACGCTGTGGGCGGCATGTAAGCCAACAATGCCTGGCATTATTAAAAGCTACATCCGGGGACAAGAGCTACACCAGAGGGCGAAATGTGCTCAGCTCGAGGCTAAGATACTAGAGTTGGAGGGCCAGAGCGAGCACTTGGATACACAAGTGGTGCAGCATCAACTGGCCCTGGAGCGGTCTGACCTAAGCCAGATTTCCCTTGAGGAGGCCAAGCAATGGTGGCAGGCGTCGACCAGCAGAGTGTATGGGATGGGGGATAAGTCAGGCAAATTGCTCTATTGGATGGCAACGAACCGAGCTGCAGCCAGGGTTTGCCAGCTATACGTGATAGGGAGGGCAGCACCCAAGTGGAATTGGAAGCGATAGCTCAGGCCTTTGCAACTTGCTATCAAGACCTATATGCTAGAGAACCCCTGCCACGTCTGGCAGAGGAGGGCTCTGTATTGTGGGTTCTTCCAGTGCCAACTATCCCATCTAGCCTTGTTCCGGACTTAGAACAACCATTTACACCAGAAGAGGTAGATGCCGCAATATATCTGAGCTCACCAAGGGGAAGACGGCGGGGCCAGACGGGTACCCAATGGAGTACTATAAAAGGTTCCATTCACTACTTCTGAACTTTTATGCAGATGCTTTGTCGAAGGGAGCTTTTCCTACTGACCTAGATTGCGCTCCAATTGTGGTCCTGTTAAAGGAGGGGCTGCTCCCTGACCAATGTGCATCATATCGTCCAATCTCCCTTATCAATGCTGACATAAAGATATATGCCAAAATACTGCAACACATCTCACCCATATGCTGACCCATCTAATTCATCTGGATCAGAGTGGCTTTATGCCAGGCAGGAGTATGCGACACTGCATCAGTCAAGTTCAAGTGGCCTTATCCCGTGGCTCACTATCCAATGATTCCTCTGGCCCTATTTTTTATTGAGTATTGCAAGGCATACAAAATGATCTCATGGGAATACATGGAGGTAATCCTACTACGTATACGGCTGGGGCAGTTGATCCACTGAATGATCCACATCCTGAATCATCACCCCACAGCCTAGGTGAATGTAGTACTCTCACCCGCATTTGCTAACCGTCAAGGAACACGTCAGGGATGCCCTCTGTCCCCACTGCTATTTGTTCTGGCTATTGAACCCCTGGCATGCCAGCTGCTGAGTGACCCTCTGATGTGGGGCTGGAGATGGGGGGATGGAGTAGAGGATAGAGTAGCACTCTACGCCGATAATGTCCTTGTGTTCTTGGGAGATCTGCCCTCTTCAGGCCCTAGATGTGTGGAATTATTGGCAAGCTTTGGGGAGGTATCCGAGCTTCTAGTCAACACTAAAAATCAACACTGGTGGAGGTAAGGGATATGTGGAGGGTCGACAGTCTTGCCCCCAATTCTCAGAGCAGAGTATAAGGTTAAGTACCTAGGGATCCACATCTCTTTTCTGCCTGAATTAGCGTGGGTGCGAAACTTTAGGGGTCTATCAACATACTTGGTGAGGGACCTGCAGCCCTGAACAGACGTCCCCTTAAGCCCCATTGGGTGTACTGCCCTCCTCAAAATGATGTGACTCCCCTGATACTTTGATGCCCTCACGAACTATCCATATCCTATACCAAGGGAGTGGTTCCGAGCACTCACGTCAAAATTTACTAATTTAGTATGGAACGGAGGGCCTGTTGGGAATGCTTAATGGAGGAAGGATTCCTGACCAGACAGCTTCATGCACCTGGGTGGCTGTGGGTTGCTGGAGGGAGTCCTTCAGATTAATAAAATGGGACCGGCACTTCACTCAAATGACCCCACTGTGGCATGGGGTATGGCTGCACCATCTTACTGCACTTAAGAGGTTTCATTGCTGGGACTCCATTGGGATCACCTACCTGGGGGACATGTACACAGGGGGTAGACTTCTATCATTCCAGGCTCTAAAGTAACAATATGGGCTGCACAATGCACAAATCTTTCACTACCTGCAGCTGCGCCATGTCTTGGGGGCCCACATTTCCTTAGACACCTAACTTTCTGAACATAACCCACTTGAGGCAAAATTTGTGGCTGGGAATTTGGGGAAGAAAGCAGTATCCCAAATTATTAAGTATCCACTTACAAATGCCCCTGATGGGTTTGACCACCTGCAGCAGAAGTGGGTACACTGGTTTGGTGAGCTAGATGATGAGGACTGGTGGGAGGCAGCACTGGCCCCCAGGGAATTAGCCATCTCAGCTAGGCTGCAGATTATACAGTTTATCTGCCTACCTATTTAACCCCAGCAAGACTCTCAAGAATGTCCACCTGTGTCAGGTGTGGTCTCCCTGAGGAAGACTTCTTCCATGTGATCTGGAGTTGTCTTCCGACATAGCCCTTCTGGGAGGGGATCAGCAGTCAATTAGCAGAGGTCCTAGGGCATTCCATAGACTTGAGTGTCAAAATTGCATTGCTGGGGCTTCTAGAGGAATTGGGGGACCCCTGCATAGACTGGATATTTGTAGAGGCTGCATGCCTTGTAGCCAAAAGGGATATTGCCCACATGTGGCGGCAACCCAGAAGTCCATCATTGGCGGGATGGATGATAGGGGTGGACTGGTGCACCAACCAAGAAAAAACTATTTATGCTGCCCGAGGGTGCCCGTAAATACATGATAAAATATGGGGTAAGTGGTGGACCTACCATGGAGTCTTATTGTAATGTAACTGTTAGAAATGGGGTATTTGGTTGGCAGTCAAGTTACCCCCTGTCCAAGCAAGGACCCTCACTCTAGTCAGGGTAAGTCACACACAATCCAAATTATCCTGTGCCCACCCTCTGGTAGCTTGGCACTGAGCAGTCAGGCTTAACTTAGAAAACAATGTGCAAAGTATTTGTGCAATAAATCATGCAATAACACAATATAGCACCACAAAAATACACCACACAGTGTTTAGAAAAATATATAATATTTATCTGGGTATTTGCAGGTCAAAACGATAAAAGATGCAATAAGAAATTGTAGAGATATCACTGAAAAGTGATATGAAGTGTCTTAAGTCTTTAAAAAGCAAACAAAGTCTCTTTCAAGCACAAAGTACCTGGTTTGGAGTGAAAAATCTCTGCAGAGGGCCGCAGAGGTGGAGATGCGTGGAAAATGGTGTGTGCGTCGGTTTCGCCTCTTCACACACAGACTTGCGTCATTATTTTTCACACGGGGAAGACGTTGCGTCGATTTCCGGCGCGCGGACAGTCTCCTCGGTGGGTCGCAGGGTTTTCAGACGCCCCGGGGTCTGTGCGTGGAATCCTGGGCTTGTTGTCCGGCTGCGCGTCGTTCCGGTGGGCTGTGTATGGAATTTTCACCCTCTCGCCAGGCGCCGCGTCGATTTCCTCTCTGGAAGTCAGGCGGCGTTGTCCAGGAGGGCCGTGCGTCGAAGTTCCAGTCGCACCGCAGGCGTTGCATTGATCTTTTCCTTGCGGGGTCGAGCGGCGTCTTTCCGGATCGGCGTGCGTGAATTTTTCACCGCGGAGCAAGCTGTGCGTCAAATCTTTCGGCCCACAAGGAGTCCAGTTGAAAGATAGAAGTCTTTTTGGTCCTGGGACTTCAGGGAGCATGAGGCAAGCTCTATCCAAGCCCTTGGAGAGCACTTCTGCAGCAGGGCAAGAGTTCAGCAAGGCAGCAGGGCAACAGCAAGGCAGCAGTCCTCTGTAGAAAGCAGTCAGGTGAGTCCTTTAGGCAGCCAGGCAGTTCTTCTTGTCAGGGTGCAGGTTCTGGTTCAGGTTTCTTCTCCAGCAAGTGTCTGAGGTGGTAGGGCAGTGGCCCTGTTTTATACCCAAATGTGCCTTTTAAGTGGGGGAGACTTCAAAGAGTGGCTAAAAAGTGCACCAGGTCCCCTTTCAGTTCAATCCAGTCTGCCAGTGTCCCAGTAGGGGGTGTGGCAGTCCTTTGTGTGAGAGCAGGCCCTCCACCCTCCCAGCCCAGGAAGACCCATTCAAAATGCAGATGTATGCAAGTGAGGCTGAGTACTCTGTGTTTGGGGTGCGTCTGAGTGAATGCACAAGGAGCTGTCAACTAAACCCAGCCAGACGTGGATTGTAAGGCACAGAAAGATTTAAGTGCAAAGAAATGCTCACTTTCTAAAAGTGGCATTTCTAGAATAGTAATATTAAATCCAACTTCACCAGTCAGCAGGATTTTGTATTACCATTCTGGCCATACTAAATATGACCTTCCTACTCCTTTCAGATCAGCAGCTACCACTTCAATATGTATGAGGGCAGCCCCACTGTTAGCCTATGAAGGCAGCAGGCCTCACAGTAGTGTAAAAACGAATTTAGGCGTTTTACACTACCAGGACATGTAATCTACACAGGTACATGTCCTGCCTTTCACCCACACAGCACCCTGCTCTAGGGGTTACCTAGGGCACACATTAGAGGTGACATATGTAGAGAAAGGGGAGGTTTAGGCTTGGCAAGTACTTTTAAATGCCAACTCGAGGTGACAGTGAAACTGCACACACAGGCCTTGCAATGGCTGGCCTGAGACAAGGTAAAGGGAGCTACCTAAGTGGGTGGCACAACCAGTGCTGCAGGCCCACTAGTAGCATTTAATCTACAGGCCCTAGGCACATATAGTGCACATTACTAGGGACTTATAAGTAAATTAAATAGTCCAATTGGGTATGATCCAAGGTTACCATGTTTAAAGGGAGAGAGCATATGCACTTTAGCACTGGTTAGAAGTGGTAAAGTGCGCAGAGTCTAAAAGCCAGGAAAAACAGTGTCCAAAAAGTGGAGGGAGGAAGGCAAAAAGTAAGGGGTGACCACCCTAAGGCTGTCAGGTCTAACAGTAACACTTAGGCCCCCATTATGAACGCGGTGGGATTTCCCACCGTGTTCAGGCTGGCGGTCTAAACACAGAACGCCAGCCCATTGAGGACCCCGCTGGCCGAATAAAGAACATTTGGCTGGGCGGGCTGGTGGAAATAGTGTTTCCGACAGCTGGCCCAGTGGAATGCTGGGCCTCGACATTGCCGAAGGCTCCACATGGAGCTGTCGTCAATGTAGCAGTGCGGGGGGTGCAGCAGCACCCGTCGCACATATCACTGCCCATAAATCGGGCAGTGACATGCGTGACGGGGCTGTGCCAAGTGCATGGGCAGTGCAGGGGCCCCCATTCCACCAGCCTTTTTCCTGCAGGGGGAAACCGCCGTGGAAAGGCTGGTGGACACAGGTTCTTTATCCGGTGGGCAGTGCTGCTTGCAGCGTTGCCTTGTCGGATAAGGAACTCTGCCATTGTCAGGCTGCCTGTTGGCAGTAGCTTGGCGGTGGCGGGGTTCTGCCTGTGGCGGTCCCGCCATGAACATAATATGGCGGTACGGACCACCATGCCAGACCACCTATGTTCATAATGACCGTCTTAATGTTGGTGACCCAGTAATGAAATGTGAACCTTTCTATGCACCATCTGTTAATGATAATGTCGGAGTTCAATGTGTAAACACAGTTTTCAGATTTACTAAAAACAATAAAAATGTGGTTATTAAAAAAGGGTGGGGGATCTTCAAAGAGGCCTTTCCTGGCTCCAGACACTCTAGAGGGGGTTATGCAGCCCTTCCTGTGGGGGGAAGGCACAGCCCTATTCATGTGTAAGTGAGGTAGTGCTACACTCCACCCCCATCAAGCAAGTTAATGGCCAATCAGCCTGGCGATGGGTCATCAGGTTGCAAATGTCATATCCCAGTTCCCTTTGTGTGTGACTGTTTAGAGGAAATGTGCAAAGCCCAGCTATCATTCACCCAGACATGTATTCAGAGGTAAGCAGAGGGCCAAAATGGTTAAAAGTAAGAAAATGCCAACTTTCTAAAAGTGGCATTTTCAATCCAATTTGTAAAGCACACTACTCACCCGTGAGGGTCTCAACGCGCTGATAATTTAAAATCCAACTTCAGCATAAGTTGTGATTTTAGATTGTGAGCCCAGAGACACCATACTCTATATTTCTACCTTTTCCCAATTGAAAGTTTCATTTAAATGATGTTTCAAGGCAACCCCAATGATAACCTATAGCAGAGATAGGCTTTGCAGTAGTGAAAAACTAATTTAGCAGTTCTTCACTACCCGGATATGTTAAACTTAAAAGTGCATGTCCAATTTTTCAAATATACTGCACCCTTCCTTTTGAGCTAACTGGGGCTTACCTTGGGGTTGAATTATATGTATTAAAAAAGAAGGTGTGGGCTTGGCTTGGAAGTGGGTGCACTTGCCAGGTCGAAAAGGCAGTTTAAAACTGCATAAACAGGCTGTTCAGAGGCAGACCTGAGACATGTTTGAAAGGCTGTTGTAGTGGGTGGCACAATCAGTGTGCTTTTGTACATTTGCCTGGCGGCATGATGAATAGACACTTCCATATCTGTTGAAATCAAGCTTTGTGCAATTAGTTGCTAGCAAATAAAACACCACCAATAGCTTTTACAACTTAGAAATTCAAATTGGAGGATGGATGGCATTCTGCCCTTTTGTGTAATTGGTTTACCAAGAGTCTTAAAAGAAATTTGTGCCATGATGCCTCACAAATAGGGTCACCACCTTTGCAAGAGAAAAATACCAGCCATTTGTTGTTATTGTTTTAGGATTCTTCAAATGTATGGACTTGATACTAAATAGGGAAAGCCCAAGAACTAATAGGACAATCCAAGCCAGGGCCAAGCCAAGGTCTGGCTTGGGTCTAAGAGCCTAAGGTCGAGCCAAGTCCAGAGAAGAAAATCAGCATGCGAACCATGAAAATATAACTCGCAGTTTCCAGTCCCACAAAAACTAAAGAGTGATCTGGCAGGCTTAATACGAAGTAACTAACACAGCCCTTCCCCTGGTGCATTGGGGTCCGTAAGTCTACTAAATTGTTTGCTGTGTTGCTGTGTTGATGTGCTAAAAGGGCAGTGTGGGCAGGCTGATTGTAATGTAATTAACAAAGCCTTCCCACTGGGACACTGGCTAAGGGTCCGTGATGATGTGCTAAAAGGCAGTGCATTCCTTCTCGTGGTGGCTGTTTTTACAGTTTTAGCAACATCTAACATTCTGGTATAACCCTAAAAAACACCACCATGGGTGCACTGTCTTGTACACAGACATGCTAAAAAGCAGTGCGTTTGTGTTGATGTTTTTAGAGTTTTAGCTCAATGCTGTTTTTCACAGTCTGTGAAAACTAACATTCTGTTACAGCTTTAAAAAACATCAACACAAGTGCATTGTCTATTAGAAAAATATGCCTATAGACAATTTGTTAGGTTTTGTGTTTCTTGACTCTGGGATTGTGGGGGGGTGTTGGACTGGAGGATCTATGATGACGCCGAGCCAAGCTAGAGCCAGGCATCTGGCTGGAGCCAAGCTCAAGCTTTTAAGGGCTCACCTACCTTTGAATAGGACTTCATACATAATCGTTTATATTCCTTTCTAACATGACTTTTCTGCCTTTGTTTACTTTCTCTATAAGTCAAGGACCGTTTAAGCAGCTCCAGAACACATTTAAAAGTGCTTTCTATTTATATTTGCTGTTTGGAGTACCTTCAGATAAGGGCTAATAATACCAGCTTTGGATGATTTCGCTTCTTTTTATACTGGCTAGGCATCAAAATACAAGTGGTGCCAGTAGAAAACCAGCCAGAAGAATACCGTACTAGCAAAACATAGCATTTCTCTTCTGCATACCTTGTTCTGGAAAATGTCAGTGAGGAAATGCAAATCCAGGTAGGTATTTCTGTTGGTTTCCTGTGTAGATGTGCTTGATTGTAAGGAAGGGACCTTTTTACATGATCACAGTCCAAATACTTGCCCTGATGCTGCTGGTGTTTTGATTCAAAAGTGCACTGGGTACTGCTGACCAGGCCCCAGTGCACGTGCTCTGACCTTTCAAAGTGTGTGCAATTGGTTATTACCTGATTGGCATACTTAGCTTACCTGCAAGTCCCTAGTGTATGGTACAAATATGTACCCAGGGCCTGGGAGTTAAATGTCACCAGCAGACTGCAGCACTTATTGTGCCACCACTGCTGCAACAAAGTGAAAACAAGGCTCTTAATCGATCACAGTCTGGTTGGGCAGCTTTAAACTGCCAACTCGACATGGCAAAATAACTCCCTTCTCCAAGTCCAAACCTTTTTTTCCAATATTTATAAGGCACCCCTAAGGAAGCTGCTACAAGCCAGTAAGGAAGGGCGCTGATATTAAAAAGGAGGCCATGTTTAATGTATACTTTACATATCCTGACAGTAAAAACTTGTGAGTGCCATATTTGCCCATAGCTCTATTGGCTAACATGGAGTTTCACTAGCCCACGTGCTAAGTGCTAACTTACATTTGGGACCACTGAAAAAAGTACTCCAAGGTGTCAAATTAAGTGTTACATTAAACCAGATGTATTGCTGAAGTCTGATTTAAAGTAACTTTTAATGCAGAGTTGACTTTATAAGGTCATCACTTTCAAGGCTACTGCTTCTGCTTCTGAAGGCAATTGTGAGCCATTCTTTTTGGTGGATGGGCTGCATCTCTCCAAGAGGGGTAACCTGTGCAGAACTAGCCTTTCAAGAGGGTGGTCATGGTACTGGGCACCCCCTGGTGGTGTACCCATGGTTCTCTCCCAAGAAAGAAGGGTCCAGATGTTTTAGATTTGGGCAGAGAGATGCACTGTGGGATTACTTAGTGCCAACCCCACAGGGAGTGATGTAAAAGTGGGTAGGTTTGCCATGGGACAAAAGTAGCCCCATTGGCTAGTGAGTCCTACCGACCCACACCAGGGTTCCAGCTTCAGAACTCTACTAGACTCGGAAAGGACAGAAGAAGGACTGCATCGGCTGAACCTGTGAACATCAGAAAGGAAGGCTGTATCCAGAATGACTGCAGCTGCTACACCGCTGAGACAAAACAGGACATCCGAAAGAGAAGAAACCAAACAATGGACTCCAAGAGCTAGTTGCCTAGACTCCTGTTTAGCTTCAAAGACATAAATCCCTGCACCTACACAGTGCCCAGCTGACCAGTGTGTAACAGACTAACTGACTCTGGACTCCTCTGGTTTACCCCAAGAGATTGAGTTCTAGCCAGATACCAGTCCCTTTCAGGTCCTGAACCCTCCCCTAGTTCTGGAGTGTACTCTCTCGACACAGGACTTTAACCTTATAACTAAAAGCCAAAGTTAATAGTTTTTTAGCACAGAGTCCAAGGCTCATAGACTACTACTACTTGATGGTTTTCTAAGTAGCCATGAACAATGCCAAGAAACAAGGCTTTCACATCTGGATTTTGCCTTGCTGCTGACTTCAAACCCAAAGTCAGACATAAGCTGCAGAGTCCTCTGCTATCTTCACTGTCACTGAGAAAAAGAACCAGAAATGTTTCTAAGTACAGAGGTAAAATCTTGACCAGAACTAATCCTGCTCGAGCATCCGACCCCGACTTCCACCTCTGTTGGCCTGAAACTTTGACTTTGGCCCATACCCTTGTGTTTGAGGCTCATAGACTACAAATAAGATTGAAAAGCAGTGATTTACTAACCTTTTAAAACTTTTCCAAATTTGTTGGAATGAAAAGTAGTGATTTATGTAAACCTTGCAAAAATCTTAACTCCGATTCCCTTCATCAACTTTTTGCTGCTTTGGTGTCTATTTGAAGATAAAAAATATATACTATTTGTATAAACTGGAATAGGGTTTTTAGTGTGTCTTTTCGCGTAGTTATTGACTGTTTTCATACTGGTAAATGCTTTACACTTGTGTTTCTTTGAGTTACGTCTGACAGCTCTGTGCCACAGCTACTCAAGACTGAGCTGAGGTTTTCCTTAGAATACACCAAACTGGACCTGATAATTATTACTTAGTGTTGTCTCAAAACCACCTCAACTAATAAATCACTTTTCCCACACTGATGTAAATAGGATTTCTGCAGTGTTAGGGTCCCCACAGTTGCAGAAGGAGTGAATGTAATCAATTTCAGCACATACTTCCGGTGGCAGAAGAAAACCTGCAAGGTAAGATGAAGAGCCCTCCATACTGCAAGGGGTGAGATAGCCTCTTTTACGCCCAGCAGCAGCTTCAGCTCTATGATACAGTGAGGACAAGACAGGGGCGTATCAGTCACACTTAGGGCATCTCACACAAAAGGTACTTGATGTAATGTTTGAATTAGTCTCAGCCGTTGGTATTAACTGAGGCCTCATTCCAAGACATTGTAGACAGAAATCATATAACAGTTAAAAAATAGCAGTGTTCAATGGAATCCTGTAGAAACCTCAAATGGTACTGGGGCTACTTTTGACTCAGCCTCCTCAATCCTAACCTCTTGAAAATGTTTGATCAGGAAAGAGGACCGGTCCATGACTTCCCAGCTACTTTTGTTTTCACAGGTTGCAGTCATACATTGTACTCACCAGCACATTTAAGTCCTTTGTTACTGTACAGCATGTTTTTTCTTCACTGATTACCTGATTCAGTTGCTGTTGATAGTAACAATAAAATGTCTTTATTGCTGCCATCCTTTGCCTTTTCTGTAAGTAACAGGTGGTACTATCACCCAGTTTAATAATTCTCAATTTTATCATCCTTGAAAAGATGAAATACTGGCAATGCATTACTGGGACTCATATACTGTGACCTACAAATCACACTAAATATCAGCAGCATTTTACTCGCTGAGCCTGCTTAGCAGAAGATTTGCTGTTTAAGATTCCCCATAACTATATGCTTCCTGAAGTAGACATATTTCTATGTTTCACTTGAAAAGTGGAAGCAACCCATAAAATGTGGTCAAATATATTCGGGAACTTGTTAATTTGCTATTCTCTATCTAATTTTCGAGTACTGGGAAATGTATAATTTTTTAACATCCTTTAGTTTGAAAATAAAGGCAGATCAGGGTGCACCTAATAAAGCATCTGCATGCTTAGCATGTGGTTAAGATTTGAATTACAAATGAGTTTCTAGTTTCATCATATGAAACACTGGCACTTTCAATGCATCAAGCTTAGAGGCCTATTTACAAGATGGTTTGCATTGTTCTCGCACCACACAACAAGTTGCAAAAGCGACACAAAACATACATTTGATTTATTAAGCCATGCAAGGCCATTTTGCGTGGCCATGATTGGCTCCATAAATTTGGAGTAAAGCAGCACAAATTGCTTGGTTGCCTTACTCAGAGCTAGGGAGACATTTCATGGGTATTGCATGAGTTTTCCCACAGGACTCCCATGTTTTTTTGACGCATTTCCAGATTTACCAGAACTGGTATACCTGGGAATGAAAGCGTATTTAGAGACCCAACCCAGAGGGGAAAAAACATCCACAGAAAAAACGTTTTTTTGTTAGAAAAACCCTAACCCACCAGGGTTACCCCTTGGTGGCATGCTTCATCATTGGGTTTCTTCCCGTTCTGCTGCAGAACGAGGCATGCTGCAACCAACGGAATACATGGGAGCACTATTGGTATCAGCGATGCGGATGCTAGAAAAAGATAGGAGAGGTGGGAGTCTTGGTAAATTAAAAATACCCCCCTCTGGGTGATATTACTAGTTTAATATGTCTCACAGGGGTGGTATGATTAAAAAGGGGTGTTAGGAGGGTGGATATATCATGTACCTGCCCTGCTTAGTGGTCTACAAGTTTTAGAGTTTACCCCTAAACTCCTCTTCAGGACCAAAGTGATCTCCCTAGTATCACTCCTCGTACGCCTTATACTAGTAGAAGTACTTTTACTATTTACTGTGGTAAGGTGATATATACCAATTAAATTAAATTAAATAAATACTACCCATCAGTGTCAACGCTCTGCTGGGCAAATTTGTGGAAGAAAAGAGAAAATTAAAGACATAAATGCATCTCTCAGGGGTGTGGTGGAGTTGTCACCATCACCCAGCCAAATGGCATCAGTAGTTCATACATAAAAACAAATACAAGACATACTACATATAGGAAACACTACAAAACACTTAAAACACGTGAGGCACCTCTAAGTAAACACATGTGGTGCATTTGTGACCTACTTTCAGTGTTTATGTTAATTGCATCATAGGTCCTCTGGGAAGGGTGTGTGCTTATAGTCACATGCTGTAAAATATACACAAATGAAAATGCGGTGAAGGTCAAGCTCAACGAGCGCGTTCTAATCACTGCCGGTGGTCTAGGGCATACAGAGTACTTACTTCCTCAAAGCGACACTATCATCTTAAAACCTACTCCTCACCTCGCCGTGGCCCGAAATAAGACCGCAATCCCCGTAGGGATCCAGTTTAAATAATGGAGAAGTGCTCACATGACCCGGCTTGTCGGAGCGTGAGAACGCTAGCCTACAACCTTCCAAAGATGGCGGTCGTCGGTGGCCCGGGGGAAGGGCTAAAAGGGTCCCGAATAGGGGATGCCCCTGGAGATGCCTGTATCTTTGAAAAAGAAGCCGACACAGGGAAAAGTCACAGGGAGGCGGGGGAGAGAGGGATGGGGGGCAAGGGGGAGGGAGGGTGAAAAATGAGGGGAAACAACGGGGGAGGAAAGGGGGAGAGGGGTATACAGAAAAAGAAAAAAGACAAGAAAGAATATAATATAGTAATTATAAGGAAAGAAAATAAATAAAAGAAAAGAAAAGAAGTTGAAAATATATACTAAATATAGAAAAAATATAATAAATAAAAAAAATAAAGAGGGGTAAAAAAAGGAACGAAGGAAAGAAGAAAAGGAGGAAAAAGGATTTTTAGATAATATAGTTCTCTAAATGGCAACTTAATATCTGTGATCATTTTCCCCTGAGCTTACAGATTTCATTAACATGTATTTTACAGCCCCAGAAGGACAATGATGCCTTGGTAAACGATATTGAATCGGCTTCGCGCAATGGCTATTCATTGCGATGGTCCCAAATAGAGCCACAGGGTCTTTTGAAACAGTTAATTTGCGAACATATGTCAGATTTTGTGGACTGCCATACTGAAGACATAGACCCAGTTAAATGTAATACTGCCTTTTTTTCGATATTCAAAGGTGCGAAAAAAGCTTTGATTAACAAAAGAGGAAAGGTGGGACAACAGGATAAAACGGGCTGGTTTGATTTGGAATGTACGAAAGCACATAAAAAACTATAAAAGGCGCTAAGCACTACAACAAGATGCCCAAGTGAGGTACGGATCGGAAGATATGAATATAAGGAATCCATTAGGAAAAGGAAAATTAGTTTGAAGGAGGAAACTTGGGAATCCCTTCATAATGCTAGTCTTATGAAAGATAATATCCTCTTAATAAATAATTAATTCTCCTACTCCAGGGGTCAGACAAGACCCCAGAATGGAGATTGCAATAGCAGAAGAGGATTGGATAAGCCACTTTTCCGAGATATATGGCCCGGCTCCTGAGCTAGAATTATTCGATCTCTTAACTAGCAATTCTATCAAACTACTCAAAACAATCTACCTATGACCATAACACCTCACTTTGGATTAGAGGAAGTATTAGAAGCCATTAATGCAAGTAAAGCCAGAAAAGCTCAGGGCCCTGATGGTGTCCTGGTAGACTTATATAAGGCCAACGTACAATTATGGGGCCCCTTATTGACCCAGGTGTTCAGGGACTGTTGTACTTTAGGTCCTTTACCATCATGGCTAGACTCTATTATTGCCCCCATATTTAAAAAAGGCGATCGTCTCAACCCAACCTGTTATAGAACCATTTCATTACTTGATTCACTAGCTAAAATTGCTGGGAGAATCATTTTAAATAGACTACAAGAGTGGGCTGGAAAAAATAACACCTTGTCTGAATTACAGTATGGATTTCGTTCAGAAATAGGCACTGTCGAACAGGGACTGAATCTAAATATTATAATTGGGAAGTATACAAAGATTAGAGAAGGTAATTTGTATTTGGCCTTCTTAGATTTGTCCTCAGCATTCGACTGTGTAGCCCATGATAAACTATAGAAAATCCTAAATGAACTGGGGGTAGAAATGACAATAAGCCAGTTTATATGGGAATTGTATTCAGGAAGTAGGGCGAGGGTGAGATACGAGATGGGGGGAATGTACTAGACCATTCTGTATATATAGAGGTGTACGCCAAGGCTGCGTTTTAGCACCCTTCCTATTCTCAATATATATAAATAAATTGAAACTAGAACTACTAAGTAAATGTAAAGATCTACTGCAAATAGGTCATCGCCCGATTCCGGCTTTACTTTATGCAGATGACGCAGTTCTCATGGCTCGGACCCTGATAGCCCTACAAAGACTCTTAACAACTTGTGTAACTTATATGTCAGAACTGGGCCTAAATGTTAATCATTCTAAAACATTTACAATGAAATGTGGCTGGAAACCCATCAAGTTCGGAGATATTACCATGCAAGGTGGGAAGATTGATAGCACCTCAACATTTGCCTATTTGGGAATAATGTTTGATAAAGATATGTCATGGCCTCAATGTGTAAAGGTTAAGAAATTACAGTTTATTAAGACAACTATGGCCCTGAAGAATTGTTCTAAGCGGTTACGGACGATTACACCACAGAACATGCTAAAAGTATCTAGAGCTAAATGCATCCCTTCTGACACCTATGGAGCAGGTGTATGGGGATAAATTATTTGTAATGCGATTCAAACTATGGAAAATGATTTTCTGCAATATTTATTAATGGTACCAAAGGGCACTTCATCATATGTTAGTCACGCTGAACTAGGGGCTTTTTATCAGGTGGATTTAATAAAGATACTACCCGTATTGTTATGGCAGAACATCTGGACCTCAGAACACGCTGGCCTAAATAGGTCAGTTTTATGGGATTTTACGGCTTTGACATATTCTTTAAGAGTCCCATGGCTGAACTACATGAGGAATTTTTTCAAAAATATGGGACATAAAGAATATTACGATAAGCCAGAATTATTGGAGACCTTAAGTAGGAAAGAGCTTAGGTGCCTGTCCTTGAAGTATTTAGAAGATTTGAGGTGGTTAGTAGAGTCTAAAAAAGTAGTGTCATGACCAATCAATTGATTTTGACCACAGATCGAATGCAATTTTATTTGACGCATGTAGTAAAATCCAGACATCGCTTTCTTCTTACTCGGCTGAGGCTGGACACGTTTCACCGTTTGGTGGCTTTTCCTATTATGAATGACTGGAGTCCAATATTAGGGGTCTGTCCTTGTGACCTAATGTCAGCACAAAGTACAATACATGTGGTTCTCTTTTGTAAATGTTATAAAAAACTGAGAAAGGATCTTTTAATTCCTTTTTTAAGATCTTCACACATTCGACAATATCGTCCCGCCTATTTATACCTTCAGATGTTACCTTCTTTTGAAATATATGGTATTTAAGTTAACTTTTTAAGCTCTATAATCTTTCAGAGAAAGTGTATGGAAAGAACAGTAATATGAAATGTTGGGTTCTTAGATTTTTCGTAATTGATTAACATGTTAGTAATGAATAATCCATGCCTGTGCATAACCAAATGTTAAATAATTGTGTCTTGGCGTAGAAATGGTGAGGAGCTCTTTTATAGTAGTATGAAATATTATGTTTTATATGTAAGCATATTTTAAATGGATTTTTAACTATGAGCTATGATGTATAAATTGTATTTTAGACAAGCTATTGATTGAATGGGAACTCATTTAGGGTCCTAATAGTGCCTTCTATATATAAGTGACAATGAGATGATTTTATAAAATATATATATGCTTTTGCTTTTATGGTCCATGGAGACCGAATAAAGAATTTATGACACACAACTTAATATCTAGCTATCATGTATAGCTCAGATAATTAGCTAGTTCTGAGTACTGACTAGTTACCATTATCTTATTACCTTCTTGATAGGTCATACAAACAATTATTTTCAGAAACGTTCACAGCACCTGGTGCCAAATTTTGTGTCTGGTCATGTGCAAGATTGATGCACATTAATTTGAATGTATTTAATGCTAGTTTTGATGGGAGACAAGAAGGTAAGCTTATTTCACTGTATGAATTTCTCAAACAAGCATTCCCAAAAGAAGCTATTATGCCAGGAAAAGTGCATTCAAGTTAGTTTTGATTTTCTTTAGATTCTGTTCTTGAGTTCGGATCTCAGTTCTATGCACCATCTAAAAATCTATTAATGTTCTTGTCTCTATTCTAGCTCAACAATGATATTGCCAAACGCACTTGAGATGTTTCCTTGTAATACTCCAGATCACAAAGCAATGACAAAGCACGCCTTTCTTCTGGAGCCATGATTGGGAATCAGGTACATTCCTTTTCTCCTGCTTTTTATATATCAGTGGACATCATCGCTTCTGTGAAATCTTTCTGTTTGTTAACATCATGCAAGAGTGTGATTTTGATGTGACGTTTAGAAAGTATACCTTTTCATTAGCTACTTGTGATCCTTCAAACAGTAAGTAGTAGTAGAACATATTTGGAAAAACTTTGAGACTTTTCGTGAATGTGTTTGTTTCATAAGAGTTGAGTCAAATGTCCTGACATTCTCAACAGGATGTGTCATGCCAAAAAGCCATTGCAGCAACCCAGATGCTTTAAACAGTAATACAATTAAAAAAATAACTGCCTGCCTAAGGGAATCAGAATAATATAACAGAATGAGCAAGTGTCTTCATGAAGGTAAGAACAATAGACACTAATATCCAGGTACACAAATGCATCCTGCTGGATGGGAGTAATTATGCTTGAAAGTATTATTCGTGCAGGGCAAAGCTGAAAGCTATATCTGTCCAGGAATCAACAACCTTCCATATACTGTGTAGGACCTCTTGTTGATCTCTGGATAGTTGATATAAAAAGCTCAGAGGTAGAAATTGGGCATCTGAGAAGTGATGCCCAATTCAAGATTGTCAGAACCTAGATTAACCTTTCCTCAGACAGTTTTGTCCTTGTATATGTCCTACTGCTCTAGCTGAGCAATCAGGTTGAATCAAAGCATAGGGGGTTATTACAACTTTGGAGGAGGTGTTAATCCGTCCCAAAAGTGACGGTAAAGTGGCGGATATACCACCAGCCGTATTACGAGTCCATTATATCCTATGGAACTCGTAATACGGCTGGTGGTATATCCGTCACATTTGGGACGGATTAACACCTCCTCCAAAGTTGTAATAACCCCCATAGTATTTAATGGGGCACAACACTTCTGCCTCAACATCATGTTCATCAATATTTGAAGGGTTGAAAAATCACTGAGTGAGTTATGAAGATTGTTCAATATAATGAGGTTACACACGATAAGTTTTCAAATTGAGAAGAATGAGAATCCTGCACCCTCTTCATCTTCCACATTCTAGAAGATTATTTTTTTCCTGAAAAAAAGTAAAATATTACACAAAATTGAATTTTTAGGGGAGAGTAAGGCACTGTGTGCTTTCTTCTGGAACAGTTCTAGTAAACACAGTCCTCTTTGGGAAACATCAAGGGCAGCTAGTCACAACTGGCAATGGTCTGAAGGGTCCTTTCAAAAGTACAACAGTTAACTTACAGCTCTCTGTCTGGTCAACTGCTCCCTGTGGTTTGAGTACTTCTCACTTTCCAAGAACTTGGAGGGAAGTTCTACAGCATTGCAAGCAGGCTGCTGATGCTGGATCATGACAAGCTGGTTAGTTGAGGGAGGTGACTCCTTCCTCTTACAGCCATTTTTAAGGTTCTTGGAGCAGGGACTGAGGCAAGAGGTTTGGCGATCTCTTTCATTTTCCATCGTACTTGCAAGGCATGACTTTCTGAATTCTATTCTTCTCTTCACTTATTTTTCTAGTGAAAGGTCAGATGTGCAGAGGTTCGTAAGAGGCAAATCAAAGTTGTCATTGCTGGATGCGCTCAAACAAATCCCTAACATGCCCTTAAGTTTCCCTGCTCCCCATCTGTTCATGGTTTGGTTTGTTTCTGGAACAGTCCTTTATGGTAGAAGAAATCTCCTAAGAGTGGTGTATGCCCCATGAATTGTCGAAGGCCTTTTCAACAGGTCAGGTGTCTACTCTCCCATAAACTCCTCTAATGTAAATCAAGCTAGGTCCTCACCAGGGACGTCTTTATGGGGGTACAACTTGTGCAGACGCATTGGGCTCTGACCTGGAGGTGGGGCACTGACCTCTGGGGGAAGGAAGCAAGTGAATCAGGATAGCACCAACATAGTAATAGAAGAAGGTGATAGGAAACAACACATTTCTCAGAAGTCTGCCTCAGGTATGGTCTACACCACAGTTCCTTCAAAGAGTAGCAATCCTTAAAAGCTTCTAGGAGCCAGTAGGCCACATTATGCATGTTAGCATGCACAGAAAGGATGATTATCACTTAAACACACTCTGTCTAAAGGTGGGCTAGATGGTCTCTAATTTCCACCTCCAAAAATCGTTGCAAAACAATTTATGATCTTGTGAACCATTGCAGAAGATAGGTTAACAGTCAAGGTTGTTAAAGAGCTAGCAATTTATGTGACTATTTGAGGAGGGAGATTATTAATAAATTACTCATGGATGGTATGGCTTCAGATGAACTGAAAGAAAATCCGACGATGCTGCACAAGGAAGTGCATGCCAACCCTACAGATGACAAACAACCTTATCTGACAAAACTCCTTCAATGCAAGTTTCCAATCGGCAAATAGTACTCAGGTATTAATTACTTCCAGTTAGGGTGGTGTAATTGGAGAAGCTGATTGTGGAAATAAGGGCTGTTTTGGAACCCTGGTTTCAATAGACTTTTCAATGCCTTTCAGCACCATTCTTTTTTTAATTCCCAAACGGAACAAGATTACAATACAACATCCTTCCATGGCCTCAATCAAGATTTACATGTAGGAAAGAACAATCCCTCATACATAGTCCTGGTAATCAAACTAGTTCACTCTTCTGGGGATCTGCTCTATATCTTTGATCAAAAAAGTTCAATACACTTGGTGATATGCAGATGAAGCATTTGCTGTAGCCCGATTTCCACCCATTATCAGGTTTGAACTATATACTTTTATTGGTAAAACTGTATGTCTGTGCAAATGTGGTGGTCATTTCAGTCGAGATTGTGCTGTCTGTAAATTACAGTGTTCTACCACACCATGCTTCTGCAATATTTGTGACAGTGCGCTTTAAAATGCAACATCAGCTACATGATATAGCACTACAACTCTCCTTCTGAATTAATTTGCTACACTTGTGCTTTGTGTGATGCTTGGATTTTAAGCACAGTCACCATGACTTCAGTGACAATTGATGGTAGCAGTGCACCTCAACTATTAAGATTGTTCCTGCACTATGGAAATATACTGCCCAGCTCCTGATGGTCCTCAACAGGAAACCCCCTAGAAGGGAATCATTCTATGTGTGGCTCCTGCCTCGAATGCAAAGAGGCCATGTGAACAAGTGTCCCATAATTCTTTCCCTGGTGGGGACATTGAATGTAAATCACTGTTATGGAGCTAAACACTGCAATTACCATTATGTAGTTATCAGGAAGGTAATTATATTGTCTGGCCCCTGTAGTACTTCCAAAAGAAACTATGTTGGTCTTTGGCTCACTGTTAGAAATTGGATTGTTGGTTGACTGGGGTGGAAACCTTAATCAAACAACAACCACAATCCCAGTCATGGTAAGTGTCAGGCAAACCCCAAATTAACTTGTGTTGTCCCTCTGGTAGCTTGGCACAGAGCAATCAGCCTTAACTTAGAGGCAGTGTGTAAAATATTTGTGCAACACTTCAAACAGTAAAACAGTGAAAACACCACACTAAAAGATTACACACCAGGTTAGAAAAATAGATCAAAATGTAATAAATAAAGCAAGACCAAAACAACAAATATCCAACAAGTAGAATGTGTTAAGAATGTTTTAAAGATGTAAAATAGCGCTTAGAACCAAAAAGTACCAACCAGGTATATCTAGTTGTGCCTTATTGGGACAAAGTCACAAGTTGAGGCCGACCGTGATGGAGTGCAGGCTGGATACAGGGACCCAGATGGGCCTGCTGAACAAAAGTAGCTTAAATCCTGGTTGTCGAGTGATGCGTCGGTTCTGAACCATGCAGTAGAGGAGATGCATCACTTTAACCCATGCCACAGCAGCGATGCATCTGTTCTGAGATGCGGTGAGGCTGTGATGCGAGTTCCTAGTGTGTCTACGTCGAGGATCTGATGTGCAGTCTAGGAAATGCATCAGTCCCAATAAGCGCAGGGGGTTTGATGCAGAGTTTTGATGTCGTCATTGAGGATGCCATCAACAGGGATGGGAGGAATTTGTGGCAAAAAAAATGCTTCAGTGTTGGATCAGAAGGCAATGCACTGGTTCTGAGTTGTGAGGTACAGTGGAAATGTGGTGATCGTTGCGCTTGTTCCGACCCATACAGTAGTGGTGCTTTTCTCCTTGCACCAGCGGCAATGCGTTATTTCTACTTCAGCAACAGAGGATGCATCGGTTCAGCTGGCACAAGCACCTTAGGCCCATTTCCAAGGATCCGGGACTGGGGTGGCACCACTTGGCAGGGCAGACTCACAGATGGCAGAGTCCAGGAGCAGTGTGGTTGGAAGTCTTTTATATCCCTGACACTTTGAATCAGGAGGCCAGCTGACTAGACCTTGGAGTTACTCTGCAAACTCACTTGCAACTGCAGTCTCACTGAATTGCTTCCTTTTTATCTTTTGACCTTCAGGTAGAGGGTCATAGCAGGCAAGGCATACTTTTGGAAAGGGACATGGGGCAGCAGCTCAGATACTGAGAAACGCAGATCTAGCCTACATAAATAGATGGTCAAGTTAGTTCTATTACTTTGAAAGTAAAGCAAAACTTGAAATCTCTATTTTATTCATTAGTTTATCATTATGTGTCTATCCACAGTTAAAACATCCCAGCCCAAATCCATTTTATACCACCTGTCACGGAAGAGAAAACAACACATTTTATGAGGATGCAGAAGTTAAACTAGGCACCTACATTTGAACATTTCAGGGCATACTACTACGCTATTTGGTTGTATGTGCGAGGTATACGTAGTTATATGCGTGAATCAGATACAGTACCTGCACATTTATGTTTGTGCTGATAACTTCAAGGTTGCCTGGAGGTATTTGAGTCTGCAAACGTGCCTATGCAGTTTATGCTATAATTGCATATGGCTCTGTTTGGCACTTTGTGGTTATACCTGGTAGGTACTGTGCGTCTGGTCTGTCATAAGTGTGCTCCCAGAATTTCATGTCAGCACCCTGATACAGAATATACGTCAAATAAACATTTTTACCCGCTTCAGCCTTTGTTTACAGCATGCTTTCATTTGGGTATGTCACGTCCTGTGATGTTATCAGGATTAGAAATCACGTGGCATTACTTCCAGTGAGATTACTGGAATGAAAGGTAAAGTGATGCCCTTTCCTGTGGTCTTTAGGGGGCTCAAATGGCATGTGGTCTCACTTCTGCTATACATGATATCTTGTTGAATCAACGTCCATGTCTTGTGCTGGGCGGAAAGGTACATATTCTATTCATGTGTATCCGGGACCATGGGATCCTCCAATGCTATGGTTCCAATGCATTGCATGGCTATACTGAAGCAAGGTAGCACACCATTTCGTATTGCAGTATCTCTAGGACCTCACATTTGTGTAAAGCCTGAAATCTGTTCTACAACAGCCTAATGGGTGTGCAGTTGATTGTTGCATGTGAGTTAGCAACTACAGCAAGCCTTGACATCTCGAGTAATCTACAGCTTGTAGGGTTTCTAGGCAAGATAATCTCATGTATTCATACAGGCATGCATTCAGTGTGGTGGTGTGACAAAAAAGACGAGGTGCATGTGACTTTATGTAAATTTTGAAGACACATGTGTCTTCTAGTGTTTCGTCATTAGGCTTATGTAAATGAGGGTCAATGTTTTTGTAATTTTTTTTACTGTAAGAAAGTGCATTTCAGGATGGCTTACACGCATGCATGCAAATTGCCAACAGGCATCTTATAGGATTTCCCAAAAATGTAATTAAATTAATTCCAAAATGCACACGCATGCTAAGCGGCCATCTGGAGAATACAAAAAAAAAAACATTGGTAAAGTCAGTAAGTCAAAACCTAGTTGCAACTGTGAGGCCTACAACGTTGCCAATGGTTATGGAGTAGTTATGCACTTTCCCAAACATATTGAACAATGCCCAAAGAAAGGGAGGTGTTAATACATCTACATACCATTTTGCAAAGAGTAGGTCGTAGTTCATCATCAAACAGACTTTATTCGACTTTCAACTAGCCATAAAAGTATCAAATAATAGCACATTTACTAATAAATATGTATAAGAAAAATTATAGATAAATAGGGAAGGTAATAAAACACATCCTTAATTCATTCAAGGACAGGTATATAAAACTTTGTAAATTTACATCAGTGCAAAATCGAGTTCCATTACAGTATTTTCTAGAGAGTGAGGAGTTTACAGGAGATTCCAGATATTCAAGTAAAATTAGTTCAGTACACCCATAGACTTCCTTACAGAGAGTACTGTACATAAAAAGTTTGCTAAAATTCCACACATTTCAATAGAGGATAAAATCTGTAAGCTGAAATACGCGTCGCGGCACTGACGCAAATTAGTCGATCTTAAAAAAGGCAATAAGAAACGTTTTCTTGGTATATCATAAAATTTACAAAAGAGGACCACATGCATTGTAGATTGGGGAGCTTTCGCATCACATGGACATGCTCTTAAAACTGTACTCCAGTCACTCATAATCGGAAAGGTTACTAGCCGATGGAAGATATTTAAGCGGAATCTTGTAAGAACAAATCGATGTCGGGGATTTACCACGCTTACTAGGTAAGGCTGGACTGCATCCGTCGACAGAATTAGTTGGTTAGACATTACTGTAGATTTTTTTGATTCCACTTCCCATCTCTGTTCATCCAAGTGCTTCAATGTCAGAGCCCTCAATTCTCTCCTGGTTATTTTTTCCAGTGATTGTGGGTTTTGGTAATAGGCTTCGCAGCCCATATTTTTAAAAAAGGTCATAATATATCTCACCAGGGAACTCTAAACGAGTGTGTTAGGTTCATGCAGTCGGATAGTATGGCCTTGTTTAATCCGGTATGCTCAGAGGTCCACACTTTATGCCATAATAATAGAGGCTGTAACTTAATTAAATCAATTACAAAGTGGACCCCTAGTTCCGAATGGCTAATATATGATGACGTGCTATTTGGTGCCATTAGCAGGTATCTGAGGAAGTCATTTTCCACCAACTGAATCGCATGGCAGTTGGTATACCCCCAGATACATGCTCCATAAGTGGCCGCCGGGATACATTTGGCTTTGTAGATTTTTACCATGTTTGACGGGGAGATCCCCCCTAGTTTTTTGGAAAAGATCTTCAAGGCCGCCGTTGTTTTAATGATCTGATCTTTTTTTGTTTTCACGCAGTGTGCCCAAGTGGTCTGTTTATCGAACATTATGCCCAAATATGAGAAGGTGGGAGCTATCTTCACCTTGTCCTCGTGAATAGTGATTTTATAGGACTTGCTCAGTTTCCTGCCACAGTTCATTATGAACGTTTTCGAGCGGTTGACTGTGAGGCCCAGGACTGTCATGTAATTTATACAAGTGGTTAGGAGTTTCTGGAGGGCTAGCGGTGTCCTGGCCATGAGTACTGCATCGTCTGCGTAAAGGAGTGCAGGAACGGGGCGATTGCCTATTTGTGGAAGGTCTTTACATTTGCTTATCAATTCACTTTCTAGGTTGTTTATCTATAATGAGAATAGAAGTGGTGCGAGAACGCAGCCTTGACGCACCCCTCTGTATATGCCAAAAGACTTAGTGCATTCCCCTCTCATCCCGTACCTTACTCTTGCTCTGTGCCCAGTATACAAATCCCTTATAAAATGGACTATTGTTGGTTCGACCCCCATACTTATTAGGGTCGTAGTTCTTGTGGGAGGGAAACAGGACAAAGGACATCAGCAGGATCTGATCTGAGGTTCTGCACGACCTGACTGATCTGACCTCATTCACAGCTAGAGAAAGATGCACAGACTTTAAAATACTTCGAAGTGGGCAGCCAGAGAACTAGAAATGGCAGTCTCTGGAATGGTTGAATTTATCTCCACATGGAAACTCGTGATTGTGAAGGAAACATTACAGCCAAATGTCCCTTAAGGCTAGGAGGGCATGACTTACAAAACTATAAGACATTGATGATAGGCATTCTTCATAGCAAATTGGAGACACACTCTGGAAAAGTAGCAATAGTGGCTTTTATAGCAATATGAGAATGGACTTGCAGGGATTCAGTTAACATTTATAAAGTTTTACCAATTCGACTGCAGAACTCTTATGGCAGAAATGGACTGACTTTTTTAAAGGTAAGCTATTTTGGTCGAGCCAAGTGTGGATGATTTATTGAACCACCTTGTCACTCATGAGGCTGACAGTTGATTAATAATAGGGGCATGATGGTTGTAAGATACTGGGTTATTAGTTGAGAGGGGTAGAAATTCCACTCAAATAATGTACACAACCCTTGTAAGGGTGAACCACAATAAATCACTAAATTAACTTGTCTGTAACCTTGTAGTAGCTTGGCACAAAACCAGTGAGGCTTAACTTAGGGGCAATGTGCAAAGTATTTATGTAGCAAACAAACAGTAATAAAGTAAAAACAAAGCACAAGAAAGATCCATCATCAATTCAGAAAAATAGAGTCTGCATTATTAAATAACGAAGACAAATTCAATCCAATCAATAGAACTTTGAGTTATGTTTTTTTTTAAAGCTTTTGTGAAGAATAGCACCTAAAGGATCAAAGCGGCAACCGTAGGTATCTGATCATGCAAGACCAGTCAAAGTCAAAAGTTAAGGCAAACAGAGGTGGATCGGATACAATGGGTAAGTTAGCCGGATGTCAGTTTACCCTCGTATTTGGAAGAAATTTCAGAAAAGGTTCTTGAGAAGGTAGATTCTCAGCCTGGGAAAGGCAGCAGGCTGTATCCAAGGGTACATCATTGACAAAAGGGAGGTACTGGATGAGATCTCTGTGAAACCATCGACGAAGACGGGCAAAAGCTCTGAGTGGGAGAGGCTGGGTTTCCATGCTGAGAAGGTTGTTGTCTTAGATGAGGTGCTTGTCATCGTCAAGCCCAGTGAAGATTTCTTCCTTTGGAACTGGAAGTTTTCTGAGCCTCAGCCTCAATAGATGATGCTTCAGGCTGCAACAGAAGAGGGCTCCATGAGGCCAAATGTCACTGCCACTGCTGGGAGGTCCATCTTAATAAGATTTGCTGCTGTGGAGATGAACGTAGCAGAAGCTGCAAACAAATCAGGCCAACCATCGATGCATCTTGGGTGGATCAGCTGGTAGGTAGGTCCTGGTCTTCTGTTGGTTCTCCAGTCAGTTTTTCTTGAAAAATGTTCTAGCTCCAGCTTTTAGGGTTAGGCAAGAGCAGCACCAGCAACACCACTTCCAATGGTTTAGGACCTGGTGGCACAACTTGGGTGTGGAGGACACACTCCACCAGAGACCAGCAGCAGGGTTCAAGTCCTCTGGAATTTGCTATGTCCCTGTTGCTCACAAAGGAGGCCTGCCAGCTAGCCCTTAGAGTCACTGTGGTGGTCCTGGGTTCAAGGAGCAGGTCTACTTTTCTTTCCTCGGGCATCAGGACAGCAAGGCAGTCCTTCCAGCAGGAGGGAAGCAGGGAAGTCCTTTCAGCAGCAGGCCAGCAGAGAAGTCTTTCTTCTAAGTCTTTTACAGCTATAGAAGTGATGTGAAGAGAGGGTCTGGAGCAGATCCAATATTTACTTCTTTTGACAGCTTTTGTGCGTGAACCCTGTCCTACCCCCACATCTGCCTCTGGAAAGCTCCTCTCTTCCCCTGACAAACTGTCTGGGATGACAATAGTCTGGTGTCAGGTTACTTTGTGCGTGCTGGAGGTAAAGCCCATTGAAGTGTAAGTGGGGCAGGTCAGAGCTAAGTCCCCAGCCATCCTGGCGGGATGGCCCATCCTGCTCACACTTAGTCCCCTTTGTGTCACTGTCTGGGAGCAATACACAAACTCGAACAGCAGAGGCATTTACCATCATGTTACCCAGGATACTTGCAGAAGACACAAATCCCTCTCTGCACTCTCTGCAGCATGGTTATCACTGCTTCTCCTGGCCAAAAAGTGCCAGTGTAAATACTTGTAAAGAAATAGAAAAAGACCTATGGGACTAGTAACAAGGTAAGTTACACATCAGTTCTAAATGCTTTTCGGAAAAGTTCAAGAAAGCACAAGTGGACACCTCTGTTAAGAAAATCCATAAAGGAGGAAATTCCAACAAAACTATTTTTCAGATAGTGAAGTTGTTTCTGTCTCTGAGGGAGATAAACAAAGCATGACTACTTTGCTAGCTCTATGTGGCAACCTCTCTAATTACTTCCAGGATAAAGTCACGAACCTTCATTCTAATTTGATTTCGGAAAATGCTGCTTCTGTCCTCCACCTGAATTGGTAGCTTGTGAAAACAGAGAGAAAGGAATTAAATGCTTTCAAAGATATCTCCCCCCAGATCTAGAAACATCCATTCTATCAGCAAGTTCAGAATACCTATTATAGCCTTGCCCCCGCAATATCTTGCCTAATCAATCAGATTAATCACCTATTTAATTTATTTTTGAAAGCAGGTATCTTCTGAGTGATTTGGTAAAAAGCACTGGTGCTCCCAGAGTTAAGAAGCCTAATGCAGATCCAGACTGTTTGCAGAACAATACCCTATCTCCCTTCTGCTAGCACTGGAAAAAATGTTGGACCACTTTGTTAATAAACAGATATCCCAATTCAGAAAAAAAGAGTGGGACTCTGTAGTACACTCAACCCAGTTTTCAGTTAGGCTTCATTAATGGAAGTGGCTCTTCTGAAGGTGACTAAGTTTGTCAAAACTAACATAGACACTCGAAAAAAGTAGTTATCATCCTCTTGGACATCTCAGCAGCTTTTGATATAGTGTCCTGTGGATCCTACCAGAGTGACTGATGGAGGCTGAGATAACCAGCACATCAATTTGCTGGTTAAAGTTTTTCTTATCAGAGAGCGAGCAAGCAGTCTATCTTCCACCTTTCACTTCCAGTTTTAAGGAACTGAGATAAGGGGTTCTTCAAGGCTCCACATTGAGTCCTACATTTCTTTACATCAATATGGTACCATTGGGGAGGGCTGTTGAATAATGGCGCTTCCATTTTTTCTTATACAGATAATGCCTAGTTATTACTGTGATTTCAGCAAATCACAACTCAGTTGTTAAGAATGTTCTTGGCTCTCTGACTACTGTTGGTAACTGGTAACTGGATGAAATGAAGCTGTCCGAAGTTGAATTCAGATAAATCAAAAATGTGCACATCAGGACCTTGTGACTAAAAGATCTCAGGAAACCTCCAACTCCCAAACTTGAAGCAAGAAATCTCAGTATAAAATGTGACAATGACTTTTCATCAAAATCTCAAATAGGGGCAATCACAGCCACAGGTTTCACATTGCTCAAACTCCTAAAAAAAACACTGAACTTTCCTCCTAGGTACACAGAGAAAACAATGGTGCGTGCCCTGGATACTGATAATTTGGACTGTGCAAATGTGCTGTACTTGGGACTCCCGGAAGAGCTCCTGAATAAGCTTTAGCTGGTTCAAAACACAGCTGCTCACCTGCTTTTGACCTGCCCAAAAAGGCAATCTTCCTTAAGCAGTTGCATTGGCTTCCAGTCAATCAAAGGTTCAAATACAAAGCTAGGCTAAGCTCCTTCAGAGCATTACAACAAAAAGCATGTTTATACTTACAGAGAAGATTCAGCATGTATGTTCCTGGTAGGCCACTTTACTCCTCCTATCCAGGTTTGATATGCATTGCAAGTATCCATAACAAACGGTCAGGTGGACAATCTTTTTTGTTTCTGGTAACAACATTTCGGAACTCTCTGCTGAAAGCTCTGAGAGACTTTGACTCAGAGAAGGCTTTTAAATCTGGACTGAAAACTCATTTGTGTAGGGAATTCCAGCAAGTTTATAATCCACTGCCTACTGGTTCCAGGGATGGCACTTCCTTCTGAAGCAGCTGTGCACCTTATAAATGGTTTTTCATTCATTCATGGTTGGGAATATGAAATGCCAACTTTCTGAAAGTGGCATTCTCAGAATTGTGACTTAAAATTGACTTGACCATTAAGAAGGGTTCTAAAGAATTGCCTTTACTATCATAGAGGATTCTAAATTACAATTCATTTAAGTCTAAACACATATCTCTATATTCTCCCGATCCACATAACATGTCTTAAATGTAAGAAGATAGCGTAATGCTTGTTAATGAGAGAGATAGGCCTTACCACATTAAAGAACGAGTTTAGGAGTTTTTCACTGCCAGCACATGTAAAACATGAGTACACATGTCCCACATTTTTAATACCATACACCTTTCCCTAAGAGCAAATAGGGCCTACCTTAGAGGTGACCTAAGTTTTTAAGCCCATATTTACAAGGCCCTTGTGCTGCCGTTGTGTCACTTTTTGGGATGCAATAGCGGCGCAGTCCACTAAATCATATTTATGAGGCTTTCAATGGCCTCACAAATTTGGAATAAGGCAAGGCAGCACAAATCTTACTTACTCTGTGCTAGGAAGGCATTCCATGGGTGTTTCAGTAGGTGTTCCCACGCATCACCCATGGACTTTGACACATCCCCAGGTTTACGAGACCTTGTAAATTTGGGAATTCACCAAAACCTTACGCCTCCTCAGGGGAGGTTCAATGAGGAGACATATCTTAATTTCTCCTTGTTTTTTCCTCTTCCTATGTGGGCTACATAGAGGTAAATACAGGAATGAACCATATTGTCTAAATAAATCACATTTCTGCCCTTTCTCTTTGATGCAGGGCGATGCAGCACAGTGACTTGTTGCGCTGCCCCACTCCAAAATCTCATAAATATGCCTCTTAGTGTCTACTTTAGCAGGTGGCAAAATTTCTGGATTTCTGCAGCTTCTTGTATACATGATGTACATCTGAAAACATGTTACTTCTAGGTCTTGTGGGAAAGCATTTCCTTCACCCTGTAACTCCATATCTGCCTTTTATCTACTGTGCCAACATTTTTCACACATAAAGTTGACTTACAAAGTAGCTGGTACAGCAACTTTAAACTTACATTGTTGTCTTTTTTTAACAACACATGTAACTTAGGACTTGTTAGCAGGCCTCTGCTACTTTAGAGGGCAACATTGCAAATGTCCAGGGGGAATAAAATGGGGGACCAAGCTCAATTATATAGATTTCCTACACTTCCCTTTATCATATTCTCACCAGTCCTGGGTGAAACATCTCTTCTAAACACTTAAGCTACCCATGAGTGCCCCTGTGCTAAGTGCTCTAAAGCAGAATAATGTTAGCATGTTAGCATGCTGTGTGTTAAGATTTAAGCAAATAGGTTGGAGATCCAAGATTACATCTTCCTACATTTTTATTCTAGCATGGTAGCAGCACACAGACCAATCACACAGCTTGGCAGCCGAGCATCAACTGCCTAGACAGAACAGCTAAGAATTAGAAGCATATAACATGTGTAGGATTCTACCTGTAAGAAGCAGCAGTAACAATCCTAGACATGGCATAGGCAATAACACGGCTCCTTCCTGTGAGCTGACAATAATATTTGACAATGTAACAAATTAAAAGAAAAACAATTAAATAATCATAAAAAATTAAATATTAGTTTAACAGGTATAACACAAACAAGGAAGTCTAACAGTTTTGAATATGTGACAAAGCAAGGGAAAGATATTAACCCATTGCAAATTCTTTGGGCCAAGCAGAATTTCTTCTGTATTCTCTATTTTGTCTTCCAACACAAGCACAGTCTTCCTCCTGAGCGACAGGATCGTCAACTCCAGGAGTTCTATTACTAATTTTCTCTGAAAAGTCATTAAACTTCACCAATCTGTACATATTCCAAATACCACCAGAATCAAGCACAATCACATTCTCCTTCACCTTACTTAAGAGGTATGGGCCTGTGAATTTTGATAGCCTATTCTTATTTAATAACATAACACCACCAACCACCCATTGACCATGCTTAACCAATTCCGCCATTAAACCTGAACTTGTATTTCTTTTGAGATTCATTCCACCAAGAAGTTACCATTTCTTCCAGAACACCAACCTTACCTCTCTTTCTTCCAAATCTCAATAATGCAGGATTCAGTTTAGTGTAAGGCCTTTTGGCTTTCAGAGAGAAGAAAGAAGCTCATAAAGAAACACAATTAGGTGTATTGTGATGTGCCCACCTAATTTAACGCAAAACCTCCTTGAGTGAGATTTCACTGTCAATTGCTCTCTGGATACAACTCTTCACCATTCTGTCCACTCATTCCGTGAACACATTTTCTTGCTGTGAAAAAAGTGCTATCCTCAAATGAGCAATTGAAAGGCTAGCGAAAAATTCACATATTTTATGTGAGATAAATTGCACCCCATTGTCTGTGATAATGGAACTAAGGATGCCTTTGTGAAAAATAACTCTTTTAGAAACTCAATGACCGTACTTGTGTTAACAGATGTGACATACTCAGTCACCACCCATTTAGGCGTGTAATCAACCAACGGTAGGAAATGCCATTCGTTATGGGATAATGCCTCAAATGGACCAACATTATTCAGTCCCAGTTCATCCATGCTTCAGAGGGAACTTCAATTGATGCAGGAGAAGCAGTGCGCAAAATCCATTTGTCATTGTTCACACATTGCCAACAATCCTTTACAAGCCTTTCCACCAGGAGATCATTCCCAAGCCACTAATGTCACTCACATAATCAAGCCTTGGTTAGATTCCTTATCAGGTTCCCTTCACATACTGGATTGGTCATTTTGTTCCCACAATCCCACCAAAGGAACAACATGATCACCTCTACAACAACACTGAGTTCATCACATGCATTCCACAATCTTTAGGTTACATCAACAAGGTCCCTGGCATCAGCCACCCTTTTACTACAAATACTTTCAACACCACAGGAGATTTATCCTCATTAGTAGCATTGCACCTCTCATCATTGTTCCTAGATTAATTTATGTATTCAGAATTAAGGTTGAACTCAATGAAACCCTTAATATATCTCTTCATCCTCTGAGTTAGATTCTCCCCACTTCTACAAGTGAATATTTGTGATAAAGGATGATGAACTGATCTGACTGTGAATAGTATAACCCACAGAAAAAAAATAAAATGGAAAACCATACACTGAACAGCTTACCCCTCGCTCTTAATGACAGAGTATCATTCTTCCACTCCTCTCACAGAGTGTAAAGCAAAATCTGTTACCTTTTGCTCTTCATCTACAGTCTGAAATACCTTAGCACATAAACCATTTAAACTTGCATCAGTTGATAAAATGGTTCTTTTGCCTCAGTAACACTTCAGTACTTTTTGTGATGGAATCAAACGCCACATCACATTCACACATCACATTCATCAGACCACTTAAACTTTACTCCTTTCTTGAGCATTGGTCTTAAAGGTTGTTACAGACTTGCAAAATTGGCACTGAACTAAGAACAAAATTCGGCAAGTCCTAGAAATAAGGATGCCTGGTCTGTATTCCCTGATATAGGTACATTTACAATACCTTCAGCTAGATCAATCTTTGGCCTCATCTTGTCACCCGAAATGGTTTGTCCCAGTTAAGTAACTGAAGTTACAGAAAATTCACATTTTTCTCTTTTAAGAATGAGACCAGAATTCTGCGGTCTGCTCAAAGCAAGTTCCAGAATGTTGCCATGCTCCTCTCAATCTTTGCCATAGACCACCATGTCATTTTGAAAAACTAAAACCTTCAGAAGACCATTTAACACTTTCATTATCATCCTCTTAAACCATGTAGCAGCACATGCTAATCTGAAAGGCATGTGTACAAATCTGTATGCACCCAGAGGTGTAACAAAGGAAATCAAATGCCTGGACTCTGTGTGTAATTTGATGAGATGCCAAAGATAAGTCCATTACACTAAAGTGCTTGGCACCATTAATCATTGCAGGGGTCTCAGAAATGTTTGCCCTGATTTGTATAATCAAGCCACGTAGATCCACACTCTTCTTATCTTCCTTCCACCATCCTTAGATGCCAAGATTACATGGATCAGCCATTCATGAAATTCAATTACTTCAATTAAACCAACAATCAATAGTTTCTGCATCTCTTCTTTGAATGGGCCCAACATCATGGTAGGAACCTTTCTCACTCTATAGACACATGCAACAACATTTTTTAATGTGATAATGTGTTTGCAATTTTTGCGTAATCTTAATCCTTCCACAAACACCCTGGTAACATCTAAGTAAGTAAGTAGCCTCCACCTGATCAAAGTTTGATAACAATACACGTACAGACGAATTAGGACTAAAGGTTATCCACAGGTCTCCTCAGTGTCATCAATTTGGTAAGCTATCCCCATGTATGTCAATGTAGACTTTCCCCGATGTCTCTCTGTCCGTCTGTCTGTCTGTCTGCCTCTCTCTCTCTCTCTCTCGCTCTTTGATTTGAAATTCATAAAAGAATAACCCAACACATCAATCTGTGTGCCCCAGTTCCAAACTGAATTTATATAAGAGGGAGTGAGTTGAATATTATCACCACCAAATACATTGTTCCAATTCTTACTGCCTATCAAAGCAAACTGGAATCTGCAAAACCATCAAAATATTGATGGGTTCAACTTTTCATCTCACACTCCGACATAGTTAAAGGTTCAGAATACACTTGCCCATGCTTTCCTATACTTCAAGTTACTTTCTTTTCATGATTCTGACAGTTTTCTCCATGTACTTTGCCACTGCGACAAAACCTAACATAATGGCTCTTTTACCAATTTTTTTGCAAGTTACAGACCTAGCAAAGAGCCCTGGGCTTGTAAAACGGATATCCTTTATTCCCACACCTATAACACTTGTTTTGCATCTCCTGATTGTCCTTATTCAAAGCTTTGTTAACATCAGAACATCAGTGACTTGTGTAACCGGCATCTCAGGTTTGACCAGTGTTGTGACTTCACACAACTTCACCCATATCATTTACCTCCTTTGACTTACAGTCCTTCATCTTTCATACCATGTGCTAGTATTCTCCATTCCAACATGCTCTTTAAGGTAAGGATTTTTAGTGAGATGTTTCTCTTCCACCTGCTGACTATTGGTATACCTCATTAATTGATTTTTAATGAGAGAATCAGTGACAGTGCCAAATCACACATATGTGTCACTGTCTTGAAAATGTTGCATAACTTCCCAGCTCCAATTTTCCCTGAATCCTTAGAAAGAACTTATATCAATCTGTAACCCCAAAACGTCTTCAAGCATCAAAGGTGACATTTCTTATAAATCATTAGGTTCACCTTCAGTATTCCTCTCATACATGTAACTGCCTTCAATTCTCAGATCATGGAGAAGAATTGTTTGCCTTCTAAATGCAGAAACATGTTCACCTCCAGTAGCCACTAAATAGGAGTCAAAAGCTGTTGAGACATGTTCATTGCAGCCATTGTTCACTGGTAAGAAAATTGTGGAGCCTTTGACTGTTAAAGAAAGATAGAATCACTTGCATTCTGAAAGAAAGCCAAATTAAGTACCATTCAGTATTTCCACATTTAATAAAAATGAGGAATACAAGTTTTTCCAGAATGAATAGTCAGACACACATTCACCTTAGCCACACTTGAAGAAGTATTGGCTAAAAACACAATTGTACTTTACAACAGTTAGAAGAAACATTTTCAATCATTAATATTGCATTACCGCGTATAGGTTGGGTTAAGTTCCCCCAGACTAAGATAGCCACAATACAATGTGTGCTTGTGACTTTGTTAGAACCCCGTTAAGACAGCCATAAGGCAAGCAGGTGCTACTGGGCCCAACCGTCGAGATTGAGACCTTTTACTATTATGTCCCGGTGCCCGAAGTATTATGGTACTGAGCAACTGGGCCAAGTACCTTTTCAGGACTTGACTCTCAGTGATAGCACAAGTAAAGCAGTCCAAAGTTTCTCCTGGGCGGGGGGGAGCTAAACACAGGGGGGTGAACACAGGCTCACAATCTCAAAATATATTCAACAGCAATGATAAATGACTGCCCAGTCAAATACTTGCTTTTATGAAAAAAGGAGTATTTATATATCTACACAAAACAAATATGGCATTCACAAACAATTTATACAGTCAACTGAAGTCAGGGCTCTAGTTTTTTAGCAGGTAGGTTCATGAGTCCCACTCCCTCTCGCTAGCAGTAGTGGTTATTCCCCATTCTCTAAAGGTGCCATTCAGGTTAACCCCACTAGAATCTGAGTCTTAGGAGTCCCACCCTTACTTGTAATAAGTCAAAAGTGCTCCAGTGCAGAAGCACTATCTGGCAGGCAAGTTCCCCCTGGGGCATTTGGCCTGTAAACTAGTCTTACCAGCACCATCAGGCCCTGCATGTCAGTAGTTTCCAAGCACACTCCCTTCAAAAGCACTGAAGCTTCACCGGCAGTCTCCAGTACGTTTCACACATCTGGTCCTGCAAAGTCAGTGGTCCATAGCTCCTCAACATTCTTCCGATGCCAATAAGTTTCCCTTGGCTCTCCCCACAGGCTCCCATCCCTATCAAAAATGACTTCAATCCATGAGACATGCCTAAATCATGGTGCACACACACATGATCTGCATCAGGGTTCCAGACATCACTACAGCTGAAACTTAGAACATGTGTTCACATTGACCTAATTCTTAGAAAACAATATGCTAAGGCAGGAAATCCTGCAAAGAGTCAATCATGATCAAAGCATTTACACTGTGACAGAAATTTCTTTTGAAAATCAATCTAGCTATGACATGTGAAGAACAACCAGTACATCATTGTGGTATAAAATGTATCCAATTAAAATTGTTATTATATAGCCACTAGAAAGGAAATGTCTAGGCCAGAATTATGTGATCAGATAGGTGGTGAGATGTTTTTTTGCAAAAAGCCTCAAGTGAGAGAAACCATAGCCAATCCAAGAGAAGAAGTGGCATATTTTGTGACATAAATGGTATATTGGTTTTTACAAAGACAGTGGTGGTCATTACAACCCTGGCGGACGGTGTTAAAGCGGCGGTAATACCGCAAACAGGCCGGTGGAACAAAAAAGGGAATTATGACCGTGGCGGAAACCGCCAACATAGACAGCCACTTTAACACTCCGACCGCCACGGCAGTACAGACAAGCAGCGCGGCGGTCACCGCCAACAGACAGGCAGAAGACAACGTACTGCCCACAGTATCACAACAGGCCAATCCACCACCTTTTCCGGGGCGGATTCACCGAGGATAAAAACACGGCGGAAACAGCTTTTGAAATGGGAAAACACTCACCTTAACACACTCCACGAGGAAGGAGGGCACCATGGAGCCGGAACTCCAAATACTCCCTGCGATTGTCTTCCTGCTCCTCTACGAACATCAACAACGGCGGCGCCGAAGACAACGGTGAGTACTGTGTTGGAGGGGAGGCAAAAGTCAGGGACACACACATGCAACACCCCCACCCCCACCCCGACCCTTGCACACTACAACACACACACCAATGCATTTCCAAACATCACAGTAACAACCCACAACCCCCCCCGGAAGAATGCAAATACAAAAAGGAAGTCAGTACAACCATTGTAATGTATCAAAATACAGTAAGCTCATATATACATAAATATATACACATTCCAAATATATACATCACGATTAGTAGTGCAGGTGTGCACATTTCAATGTCCGTGGACCACTGGGCCCAAAATGCATGGGCGAGGCCCACACACGATACCTGACCAGAAACGGAGAGAACACTGCAGGTGCATCAGATAGAAATACAACAGGCACCTCAGGGGGAAGGGAAGGGTGGGCACCTCAGGCGGATGACAGCACCACGCCAGATCCACAACAGGGCTCCATGCCCATTGATGTATCCTGGGGAGTGCAAAGCCACAGTCTCACAAGTCTTTTCAGTGGGTGGTTTGCCCACTGTACCATCCTGGGGAGTGCAAAGCCACAGACTCACAAGTCTTTGCAGTGGGTGGTTTGCCCACTGCTCTATCCTGGGGAGTGCAAAGCCACAGTCTCACAAGTCTTTGCAGTGGGTGGTTTGCCCACTGGACCATCCTGGGAAGTGCAAAGCCACAGTCTCACAAGTCTTTGCAGTGGGTGGTTTGCCCACTGCTCTATCCTGGGGAGAGCAAAGCCACAGTCTCACAAGTCTTTTCAGTGGGTGGTTTGCCCACTGTACCATCCTGGGGAGTGCAAAGCCACAGTCTCTCAAGTGGATAACAGTCTCCACTGGTTCTGGAGGGGGACTGGTGCCCAGAGTGCTTCATCCTGTTAAGGACTCAGGTAGTGGATGCTGTTCTCCACTGGTTCTGGAGGGGGACTGGTGCCCAGAGTGCTTCATCCTGTTTAGGACTCAGGTAGTGGATGCTGTTCTCCACTGGTTCTGGAGGGGGACTGCTGCCCAGAGTGCTTCATCCTGTTAAGGACTCAGGTAGTGGATGCTGTTCTCCACTGGTTCTGGAGGGGGACTGGTGCCCAGAGTACATCACTCTCCCCGTGACAGTCCCAGTTCCGTCACTGCCCCTGCCGCACATGGGCAAATGATGCTTGAGTAGGCGGTGCTTGCCCTGTTCAGCGGTGCTTGCCATGGCAGTCTTTGCCCTGTTCAGCGGTGCTTGTCCTGTTCAGCGGTGCTTGCCATGGCGGTCTTTGCCCTGTTCAGCGGTGCTTGCCCTGTTCAGCAGTGCTTGCCCTGTTCAGCGGTGCTTGACTTTGCAGTTTCTGACCTGTTCAGCGGTGCTTGCCCTGTTCAGCAGTACTTGCCCTGTTCAGCGGTGCTTGACTTTGCAGTTTCTGACCTGTTCAGCGGTGCTTGTCATGGCGGTCTTTGCCCTGTTCAGCTGTGCTTGCCCTGTTCAGCGGGGCTTGACTTTGCTGTCTCTGACCTGGGCAGCGGTGTGTGCCATGGCGGTCCCTCATTGCCCAGAGGGGCTGTGGCTGCCGGGGCCCTCCTGGGCACTGACTCTGGCGGTGGTCTCCTGACCAGTGACGATTGTGCTGCCCTCATGGGCACTGACTCTGGCGGTGGTCTCCTGACAAGTGACGATTGTCCTGCCCTCCTGGGCACTGACTCTGGCAGTGGTCTCCTGACCAGTGATGATTGTGCTGCCCTCCTGGGTACTGACTCTTGTGGTGGTCTCTGGACCAGTGATGATGGGGCTGGCGGTGGCGTCCTGGGCAGCGGGGAGGATGGGGGCCTTCTCCGCAGTGCTGCTCTTCTCAGACTTTGGAGACTTCTTCTGCCCCTTCCCCACCTTAGGAGAAGTCACAGCTGACTCAACACTCCCCCCGGGACACTTGTGAGCGGCTTTGCCGGCAGGAGTCTTCACCCTCTCCCGTCGGGCACTGTCCAACTTCTGGTGCTTCACAGGGGGTGGACTGGTAGTGCTTTGGCTCAGTGTCACACTGGATGCCCTGGTGCCCGGTACACTCCACATACCTCTAACATGCACCACTGGTACCAGACTTTTTTTTGCTGAGGTGCTAGTACGGGACCTATGAATTAGGGGGGGGGGGGTGGGACAGAGGTCAAGGTTGCTCAGGAAAAGTTTCTGACGAACACTGGGACGGGTAGCTGGAGGGGGTCTGGGAGTGGAGGAAGAGGAGGTGGTTGTAGGAGGTGTAACTTTTGATGCTTTGGGTGCAGGTGCATGTTCTGGAGGCTGTCGTGAGGTGGATGGATGTTGGGTGTGTGTGTGCCCGCGTTTGTGTACTTTGGGAGGGGGCATCACAGTCACACTGGGAGAGGACACAGGGGATGTGTAAATGGTAGTGGGGGTGGTGAGTGCAGGTGAGCGGGGTGTGGTGCTGGGTGTTCTGGTGCGAGTTCTAGTGGCTGTAGTGGTAGTGCATGCAGGTGAGAGTGTAGACGACACTGGGAGGGAGGAGGGAGACGACGAGGAGGGGGACACAGTGGAGGCAGTGGATGTTGCTGTGTCTGTATGTGGGTGATGCTTGTGTGAGTGCCTGTGGGATGTGTGGTGCCTATGTTTGCCAGAGCTTCCCTTGTGTGTTGACGTGTGTGCAGGCTGGTCTGATGTTGTGCTTGGGATAGGCAGAGGTACAGGGGATTGGCTCTGGGTGGAGGAAGTTGGAGGGGGAGGCTAGACACAGGGACAATGGCTGCCACAAGTAATGAGGCCAGAGATTGCAGGGTTCGATGATGGGCAGCCTGACCAGAATGAATGCCCTCCAGGAATGCATTAGTGTGTTGCAACTCCCTTTCTACACCCTGGATGGCATTTACAATGGTAGACGGCCCAACAGTGTGTGACCTGAGGAGGTCAATGGCCTCCTCACTGAGGGCAGCAGGGGTGACAGGGGCAGGGGCTGAGGTGCCTGGGGCGAAGGTGATGCCCACCCTCCTGGATGAGTGGGCACGGGGCAAAGGCTGAGGGCTGCTGGGAGGGCGGTGCTGGTAGGGGGAGTGGCGGCTGTACCTGTAGAAGTGGGGGGCACAGATGTTGCCGCCACCACAAAGGAGCTCCCATCGGAGGACGAGTCTGTGCCGCTGGTAGCTGATCCGGTGACCGCCGTGAAGCTCCCCTCGCCCTCCGTCCCACTGGTATATTCCGTGGTGTGGCCCTCCATGGCCATGTGGGATGCAGCCCCCTCGTGCTCCGGTGCCCCTGTACCTCCGCCTGATGATGCTGATGCACAAAAGAACAGGGAGAGCACAAAAAGGGGTGGGGAAACAGAGGAAAGACAGGTTGAGTGCATGGCTTACCGCTACCGTTGGCGGACAATACAGACACAGCAGCCTCCTGCACTACGCCGTGCTCTTGGCCTCTACAGATGCAGTTCCTGGGATATGGCCTACATGGCTATGAGTGTCATCTGCCCACATAGATGACACAGGGGCATGTATACCTGTACTTGGCACTCTACAGAGTTGGGGTGGAGTGGCACATGGCCTGCATTACGGAGGGGCCTTGCCTACGGAACTTGCCCTGGCCTAGGGAAACCCACAGCCCTCCTCCCCCACCCAGACCCCTCCACTGCGCGCAAAGTCATGAGAATGTGAGTGTACTCACCCCCTTGTGTCTGCTGTGATGCCCTAATGCACTCATCCAACTCAGGGTAGGCCACCGCCAGGATCCGGAACATCAACGGGGTCATGGTGCGAAGGGCACCCCTCCCACGTTGGGAGGCCATCCCCAGCTGAGCCTCCGCCATCTTCTTGCTCCAGCGGCGAATGTCCTCCCATCTTTTCCGGCAGTGGGTGCTCCGTATCTGGTGGACCCCCAGGGTCCGGACGTCCTTGGCGATGGCACGCCAAATATCCTTCTTCTGGTGGGCGCTGACCTACATGACATGTACAGGGGAAGAAGAGAAGTCATTACCAACTGCACCGTCGTAGTGAGTGGCCCACATCCCTGCCCTTGCCATGTGGCACATGCATTCACACTCCTTCATGCTTGCAGAACTCTGCCCCCTTCCTACTTACATCCAGCCCTCTCCACCCAGGCATAGCCCATACAACTTGCACCCTATGTACTCACCTGTTGGTCTGGAGGACAGTAGAGTAGCGTGTACTGGGGGAGGATCCCGTCCACGAGCTTCTCCAACTCCTGTGCAGTGAAGGCAGGGGCCCTTTCCCCAGATGCATGTGCCATTGTCTCTTCCAGACCAAGGTCACAGCAGCACTTGCAGTGTAGGTCCTCTCCTGTCGAAGATCAGGTATCGAGTGATTGAACAGATAGAAAATGGCGGTCACGTCCGCGGCGGTGACGTTTGCAGCGGTGCGTATCATCACCGCCGGCGCACTTCGTCATTGGCTCCTGGGACCCATAGGGTCCAATGTTAACCAATGCAGCAATGCGCCGCGGTCTACGACCGCCTACTGCGACGGTGTACAATGCGAGCGCAGTCACCTCACATCCCATTGTCCCACTTTAGAGGTCAGGCATCCGCCATTTCAGGGGCCCACATGGCTTCATTTACAACTGCGTCACACATACCTAGGCCTGGACTCAACACACATACAGGAAGAATTTTGTATTTTGTGTCGTGTTCTGTGTAGCTGTGGGTACATAACTCAGAATTGGTTGACTCTGTGGTCGCTGTTGTCCTTCCTAGGCACCGTCAGCTGGGACATGTGAGGAGATGGCTGAATCCTCCGGTGTACTGACCGCTGGTGTACCTGTTGACAATGGAGGAGCGACATTTAATCATGACCTACAGGTTTGACCATGCCTCAATCCAGGAACTGTGTACCCAGTTGGAGCCAGATCTTATGTCACCAACCCGCCATCCCACAGGAATCCCCCCTCAAGTGCAGGTGCTATCAGTGCTCCATTTCCTAGCAAGTGGGTCATTTCAAACAACAGTGGCCATGGCATCAGGGATGTCCCAGCCTATGTTTTCCAACGTCTTGTCCAGAGTGTTGTTTGCCCTGCTGAAACACATGAGGAGCTACAACGTTTTCCCTCAGGTGGAGGATTTGGTTACAGTTAAAGTTGACTTCTATGCCCTCGGACATATCCCTAACATCATAGGTGCCATTGATGGGACCCATGTGGCTTTGGTCCCCCCCCACAGGAGTGAACAGGTGTACACGAATCGGAAGAGTTATAATTCGATGAATGTACAGATGGTATGTTTGGCAGACCAGTACATCTCGCAGGTAAATGCTATGTTCCCTGGCTCAGTGCATGATGCCTACATCCTGTGGAATAGCAGCATCCCTTATGTGATGGGTCAACTCCAGAGGCACCGGGTGTGGCTATTAGGGGACTCTGGTTACCCCAACCTGTCATGGCTATTGACCCCAGTGAGGAATCCCAGGACCAGGGCAGAGGAACGCTACAATGAGGCCCATGGGTGGACTAGGAGGGTGATCGAACGCACCTTCGGCCTCCTGAAGGCCAGGTTCAGGTGCCTGCATATGACATGTGGTTCCCTATTCTACTCACCAAGGAAGGTGTGCCAGATCATCATCGCCTGCTCTATGCTTCACAATCTTGCTTTGCGACGCCAGGTGCCTTTTCTGCAGGAGGATGGTCCAGATTACGGTGTTGTGGCAGCTGTGGAGCCTGTGGACAGTGATGAGGAGGAAGCAGAGGAAGAAGACATTGACAACAGGGACTCTGTCATACAACAATATTTCCAGTCACACACAGGTGAGAACAATTCTATTCCTAGTACATTCACTATCACACTTCTACCTCTATCCTGTCTGTCAATTTGAAGCAGTATTTGCTAACTGAGTTGTACATTTCCATTACGGTTTCACAGGTGTGGTTACCAACGTGTGTCATTTGCTTGCATCCTTCATGGGCTTGTGATGTGTGACATAGGTATGTTGACATTACATTTTCGAATGGATTTTGTCATTGTCATAGATAATACACATTTTCAAAATCACAGACTGACTCCAGATTGTTTTGTGGTTCAAGGGTGTTTATTGAAGTGCTAATTATTGGAGGGAGTGGCAAAATGGTGAGGGGTGATAGTGGAGGAATGTTCATGGCAGAGTCCAGTCTATTAGTCTCACAGGTGCACTACCCATATGGGCATAGGAAGTGGAGCTGGGGCAGTTCCAATATGGACAGGGTAACAAAGTGGGACAGTGGGATGACAATCAGGGTGGTCTCATTTCCTGGCGGGGGTCTTGCCATCTTGCTCTGTCCTGTTCCTGGATCTCAGGGACCACTTGCAGGGTGGTTCTCCGTCTGCAGGGGGTGGGGTGCTGGTGTGGTTGTCCTGTGGCGGGGCGTCCTGTCCACTAGCGCCGGCGGAGGTGGTGGGCAGTTCATCGTCCAGGCTAGTGTCAGGGGCCCCTTGGAGTGCCACAGTGTCCCTCATGGTCTTCTGTATGTCCTTCAGAACCCCTACGATGGTGCCCAGGGCGGAGCTGATGGTTCTGAGCTCCTCCCTGAAGCCCAAATACTTTTCCTCCTGCAGGCGCTGGGTCTCCTGAAACTTGGCCAGGACTGTAGCCATCGTCTCCTTGGAGTGGTGGTATGCTCCCATGATGGAAGAGAGGGCCTCGTGGAGAGTGGGTTCCCTTGGCCTGTCCGCCCCCTGTTGCACAGCAGCCCTCCCAGTTCCCCTGTGTTCCTGTGCCTCCGTCCCCTGGACCGTGTGCCCACTACCACTGCCCCCAGGTCCCTGTTGTTGTTGGGGTGGTGGGTTATCCTGGGTTCCCTGTAGTGGTGGACACACAGCTGATTGACGTGTCCTGGGTACGGAGGTATGGGCCCGCTGGGTGGGTGCTGTGCTGGTGTTACCAGAGGGTGGAAGGTCAGTGCTGGGCTGTGCCTATGCGAGGGGAACCGACTGTCCCGAGGCCCACGATGGTCCGGGCTGGTCATCTGGATCCAGTTGGCCAGAGCTGCTATCATCACTGTGGGCGTCTTCTGTGGGTGGGGTAGAGATGTCTGGACCCTCCTGTCTGGTGACGTTACGTAGTGGTCCTGCAGGGGTATAAAAGCATGATTATTGCATCTGTGTGTGTCATGGTGTGCAATGGGTGGGTGAGCGTGTACCCCAGTGCTAGCATTCCTGTGTGGGGGCTTGTGTGATGATGGTTGGGTGGTTTTTATGGGTATGTGCCGTGGGCATGCTTTAGTGCTGGGTGTCCATGCTTTGTTGTGTCATGCAGGGCTTGGTGTTGGGATGGGTGGTTTGTGTTATTAGTACATTAGTGAAGAGTTGGAGTGATAGGGGAGGGGTGAGGGTGGGGGTGTGTGATAGCATGCAGGTAGGGTGGGGGATATGATAGTTAAGATTTGACTTACCAGTGTCCATTCCTCAACCGACTCCTCCAAGGCCCTCAGGATGCATAACGGTCAAGACCTGCTCCTCCCATGTTGTTAGTTGTGGGGAGGAGGTGGGGGTCCGCCGCCAGTCTGCTGAATCGCAATGTTGTGCCTGGAGACCACGGAACGCACCTTCCCCCGTAGGTCATTCCACCTCTTCCTGATGTCCTCCAGATTTCTTGGGTGCTCTCCCACTGCGTTGACCCTGTCCACGATTCTTCGCCATAGCTCCACCTTCCTAGCTATAGAGGTGTGCTGCACCTGTGATCCAAATAGCTGCGGCTCTACCCGTACGATTTCCTCCACCATAACCCTGAGCTCCTCCTCCGAAAACCTGGGGTGTCTTTGGCATGCCATGGGGTGGTGTAGGTGATGTGTGGGGTGGTGTATGTGGTGATGTGTAGTGGTGTGGGGTGTTTTGTGCGTGGATGTTGTGTGGATGATGGTGGTGTGTCTCTCTGTGTGGTGGGGTTGTCTATTGCTGTGCTCTCTCTCTGTCGCCTTCGTCTCTGATTTTTGGTTGTAGGGGTTTGTGGGTGATGTGGGTCTGTGTTTTATATTGTGTTGGGTGTGTCGAAGTGGTGTTTGTATGTGTATCAGGTGTGTGTTTTTTTAATTGTCCAATGTGGCGGTGTTTTGGAGATGTGTGTGTATTTTGAGTGCGGCGGTGTGTACCGCCAATGGAATACCGCAGTTGAAAGACCGCCACGTGGATTCGTGGGTCGTAATAGCATGGGCGTGTTTCTGTTGCCGTGATGGTGGAGGATTTGTTTTCGCCAGTTTATCACTGACCTTTGGTGTGGCGGACTTGTGTGGGTGTCTGAATTTCGGCGGATTCCGAGAATGTGGGTCATAATAGCTGTGGTGGAATTCCACGGCCGAGGCGGTGTATTAGCGGTCTTCTGCACGGCGGTAAGCAGCTTTTAACGCCAATGTTGTAATGACCCCCAGTATATTATGTATATATTCTCATATTGATAGACCTTCTTCTGTCTTTAACAGCCGCATTAAAGTGTGAGATTTTCACATCACTATAACTTCACTCCCCACAGAAGGATCATGACGCTGCACAGGATCGTTCAATTCATTTATTGATTTGTGCAATTAGTGACTCTCAAAGGAGCAAAGCAAGTTGGCGTGTTTCGGCTAACAAGCCTTCCACTGGATTGCTTCCCTTCCGGTGCACCACTACTAAATGCATATCGTTAGTCTTTCATTTCTAATGTGGGCTCCATCTTTTAATGGATAAAACAGACAACTGTCATTCATATCTGATTTCAAAAAAAGAGAACACCGTTTCCAATCAATGCACTGTCAGATACTTCATATTCATACATTCAATATTCTCAAGAGACTTGTATCTATATATTGTTTTCAGTTATACAGGTCTCAAAACAAAATCATTTAGGCAATAGAGTACTTAAGATTCTACATCACATCAAATCATCATTGTGTATTACCAGATCTATACTTGGCATCTGCAAATCTCTCATTTTTTATTCCCCGGTGAATAAATATATAGAAATATATGTTATATATAAAGTGACAAGTGCTGTGCAAAATCAATCACGCTACGGCTTGGCAACAAATTAAGTTATTTTTTGTATTATCCGGGGAACAAAATTTGTATAAATATATATTAGATATAAAGTGACAAGTGCTGTGCAAAATCAATCACGGTATGGATTAGCAACTTACGTGCACATTAAGGCATCAGATGTTCAACAGGTTACGACATTTTTAGGGTGTTTAAAATTCTACTTCGCAACAAATCAACATTATAAATTACCAGATCTACATATATAGAGATATATATTCATTTAAAAAACAAAGGTTACAGGGACGTTGAAGTTAGCTGTTAGGCTCAGATTTTAAAAGTACAAAACCATAGAAACTGAGCTGTTATAATTAGAGTTACTTTGAGTAACTATAACTCATGCCCTCAGATAACTATAATTCGCTTTCAGCAAGTGAGAGCTGTTTGACAGCTCCGGCTTGCTGAAAGTGGAGTCATGTTCGCCTTTGCTTGGTAGGGGCTGTCAACTCCCACCAAGCAAAAGCAAACACCTACCTCCAAGGGTGGGCACTGCGGAGGTATCAGAAGCTGCCCCGGGGGGGTGGTGGCAGTCCCTAGATCATCTATGGCTCCATAAGGGGGTCTGCGCAGCCCCTCTCCAGTGTTTATTTTAGCCCCACTGAAGTGGTAGTCCCTGTGGCCGGGGGCGGCAACAGACTCCCTTCATTATTTGATTTGAGCCCCAGGGAGTTGGTGGTCCCTTGGGTGCATGGGGGCTGCATAGCACCCCCATACATTGTACTAAGTACCCCAGGGAGGTGGCAGTCTCCAGGGCTGAGTGGGGGACCTTGTGGGACTCCATGCCTACATACTACTTTATTGCTCCAGAGAGGTGGTGGAATGCAAACTCCAATATCCCTAGAACAGGTGAAACAATTCTAGCCTCATGGGTCACAGACCCGATAAAGCGCTACTTTAAATGGGGCAATTGTATATAATATCAGTGTAATCTGAATACCAAGACTTTTTCACATGGTAACATTCCTATCACTGTACAAACATCACAATAATTGAACATCTTCTAATGTAATTTGTTGTGTTTGGTGCCCATGTAATTTGATATGTAAACATTTCAACAAGTCAAAATCAGGATTAGCCAGCATAGAAACTGTATTCCCTGCTCAATTGTAACCAACCCCATGGTTCAGAACTATTTGAAAAAGCAGCGCACTGCGGATGACCTAAAATAACAGGTCATTAAGAAGGCCCAACTGTCGCTGAGAGGTGGGGACACATCATATTTTCTCTAAAGACTTAAGTGTCAATGGATCAATAAGTGTGACTCAATAAGAAACTGACTCAATACCATTGCTCTTATGAACTAAAACATACATGGCTCTGCCATATAAGCTAAGGTTCTGAACAGTTTTCTACGTCCTAAGATTGGGGGAAAGGATCTTCCTCCCCCATACTTACCTGTCTGTTTGTTCATTATCACAGTTTTCATGTGTTTGTAAAAAAAATGCTGTATTCTTTTTTATATGTTAGTGTGTTTTCTGTTTACTTTTGTACAACGTATTTGTTTATGATTTTGTGTTGCCCAGAGTGAATTTTATATCCCCCTCTTTGCAGGAGGCTGGCCTGGTTTGTAGTGGGTACCACAGGTACTTACACCTTATACCAGGTCCAGTTATTCCTTATTAGTGAAATATAGTCAGTATCTAGATGCCAGGCTGTCTAGCGGTAGCTGTAGACAGAGCAGCCAAGGCTGAGCTTGGAGACATGCAAAGCCCTTGCAATAGCACTGTAGTCACAGAGTACTCACACACATGAAAGACAATACCCAGTGTTACCAAAAATATAGGTACTTTATTTTACTGACACAATGGCAAATATATCTTGGAGGCTATACTCCCTTTGGAGGTAAGTATTATACACAAAATATACACTGGTAACCAAAATCAGGTAAGTAAACAGTCATAAAATAGTGCAAACATTGAAAATCACCATAGGTTACAATGGGCCTAGGGCAAACACAAACCATATACTAAAATAGTGGAATGTGAATGTCAGTTTCCCACCTAGGCAAGTGCAGTGTGTAGAGGGGCGCTGGGAGTGTAAGATAACACCAAAGGTAAGTAAACTACCCCACCCCAGAACCAAGGAAAGCAGGAGTAAAGTACAGCAAGTTTCCTAAAAACACTCTGGAGGTTGTGATAAAGACTAATTAAAAAACTAAGCAAGACTGCAAGACACCAATGACGGATTCCTGGACCTGAAGACCTGTGGAGGGAGGAGACCAAGTCCAAGAACTGCTGAAGAGTCCAGGAAGAACAGGAGCCCCTGCTATCCCATATGAAGGTGCAAAAGTGAAACCTCCTGTTGGAAGAAGAAGTCAGACATGCACCAAAGAAGACAGCTGTGGGGTCCTTCTTGGTGCAGGAGATGTTCCATATCAAGTAGAAGAATGCAGGCTAGTTTTCGTTGCTGGATTCCGCCAACAAGCCTTGGCTCATGCAAGAAGCGTGTTTGGCAGGAAAAGGCACTGTCTGGGCCCAGGAGGGACCTGGGGTTCTCAACCCAGGATGAGAAGACAGAGGGGGCTCTCAGCGCTTCAGAGATCTCTTAGAGCACCAGGTAGCACCCACATTAGTCCCAGGAAATGGGGACAAAGGAGTTGCAAATGGCAGTCTTTGCAGCACTACACAAAGGGATCCCATGCCGCAGGTGTACAACTCAGGGAGTTGGGCGTCACAGAATAGAGTGCTGGGGACCTGAGCTAGGCTGTGCAAAAAGGAATTCTTGGAGAAGCATACAGAAGCCCTAGGAGCTGCAAAACACATGTTGCACAGGGGTATAGTCTGGTATGGGGAGGCAAGCTCTTACATCCACCAAATTTGGATGCTGGACCTTTGGACAGTCAGGGTCACTTTAGTCCACCACCTGTTTTCCAGGATCCACACTGGCCATCAGGAGAGGGGACCCAGAGTACCAGTTGTCTCTGCAGAGAGGTGCCAGCTGAAGCAAGGAAGTGGCTCCGTCACTCCACAGGAGATTCCTTCAGTTCTTCTGGAGCAGGAGGAAGACAGACAGTCCTTGGAGCGTGCACAACCTGGAAACTGTTGCAGTTGCTGGCAGGAGCTGAAGATACAGAGTTGCAGTAGTTGCCTTGGACACTTTGTTGCAAGTTGTAGAGTTCCTGGAGCAGTTCTGCGGTTGAGCCAACAGTTGAAGGTGAAGCAAAGGATGCAGAGGAGCCCTGCTGGAGTCTTGCAATCTGAATCTGTGAAACACCCCCAGGAGAGACCCTAAATAGCCCTCAGAAGGGGATTGTCTGCCTAACCAGATGTGGACCTATTAGGAGGGGTCTCTGACGCCACCTGCTGGCACTGGCCCCTCAGATGCTCCCAGAGTATCCCACCACCTTGGCATACAAGATGGCAAAACTCAGGGACACTCTGGAGGAGCAATGGGCACCACCCATGGGGTGGTGATGGACAGGGGAGCGATCAATCCCCTTTCGTTTGCCCAGTTTTGCTCCAGGGCAGGTACTGGGGGTCCCTGAACTGGTGTAGACTGAATTATGCCAGGAGGGCACCATCTGTGCCCTTCAAAGGATTTCTGGAGGCTCGAGGAGGATACCCCTCCCATGCCTGTAACACCTATTTTTAAAGAGAGAGGGTGTAACACCCCTCTCCTAAAGTAACTGCTTTGTTCTGCCTTCATGGGATTGAGCTGCTCAAGCCCCAGGAGGGCAGAAGCCTGTCTGTGAGATGGCAACAGTTAGAGCTGCAGTGAAAACCTCAAAAGACTGGTATGGCAGTACTGGGGGACTATGGTGGAGCGCCCAGAGTGTATGGGATTGTGCAACCAATATTGGAATCAGTATTGGGGTATAATTCCCAGTTGTTAGACACCTCACATGGCCATATTCGGAGCTACTACTGTGACGCTATATACAGGTATTGACCTATATATAGTGCACACTTATTATGGCGTCCCCGCACTCACGAATTCCAGTAAAATGGGCCTGGACGACGTGGAGGCACTTCTGCTGCGGCAGGGGTGCCCTTACACACAGGTACTTTGCACCTAGCCTTCAGGGTCTGAAGGATAGACATATAGGTGACTTAGAAGTGACCTGGTACAGTGAAAATGGCTGTGAAATAGTGCTTACACTATTTCACTCCGCCTGCAATGACAGTCCTGAAGAAGGGCTTGTATGAGTTCCTTATGGATGGCAAAAAAAATGCTGCAGCCCATAAGGATCTCCTGGAACCCCAGTGACCTGGGTACCTAGGTACCATATACTAGGGACTTATAAAGTGGGTGCAGTGTACCACTTTGGTGTGGAATACTGGGTTACTAGTATGTAAATACAAATTTGGAACCAGGGAGAGCATAAGCACTGGAGTTCTGATTAGCAGGACTCCAGTGACACAGTCAAGCATACCAACCAAAATAATGAAACTGACTGACATGTAGGGCACAAAGGATAAGCACTGGGGTCCTGGCTAGCAGGATCCCAGTGACATAGTCAAAACACACTGACAAACAGACCAAAAATGGGGGTAACCATGCTAGAAAGAAGCTACTTTCTCACACTCTTCCTGCCGTTACTCTGGCATTCGCTAGCTGAGTACGGATTATCCGTCCATCATGACGATTATATAAATTATGATAACCACCCTGCCTTTGTGGCAACTGTCCAGTCTACTATGCCTTCTTGCATGATTACAATATTATGATAACCACTTCACGGTGACGGCGTTGTCTGTTGATTTTTATTTCCGGACAATCTGTTACACTGTAATTTTTCCCGCGATGCCCATTATGAACAATTTTGTGAGTCTGTTACGGTAATGGCATAATTACAACAGAATAAGTTTTACAGCCAACCGAAATATGACTAAATATGAAATGCTGACATTTCAGCATTCAATGCTCACCTGGCCGCCTTTGAAGCTTCCCCGAGGTACGAACATGACTAATTAGGAATCCTTGGGTCGGAGGGAGACATGGCTTCCCATAAGCCGCTCGACCCCTTCATGCCACAGACATGGCCATGCCTCTTTCACAAGAACGTTAACCGGCCACGGTGCCGGCATCTATTTAGATAACAATGAACAGGCACTCTCTTCTTCACCTGAAGAAAGGCGGTCTGTAATCTAGAGTCCGCCATGACCACTGCATCTTGTAGACAATCACCTCCCATTCAGGGGCCTCTGGTTACAATTCGCAGGTAAGAGCATTGCGTGAACTCTAATTTGCAGTATTATTAGGTTTAGTGATTTGAGTTTCTGATCTACCCTTTTCATTCGCCCAAATTTTAGGAACCAGCCTGTGAGTATAATTCTTTTGCTGTATTTAGGCACGTTGGTGCTCGTTACAATTATCGTTCTCTTTGGTAAGCAGCTTCTTTTCCTTAACACTCAATCCTTTGTGGACTCAGCTATTTGTCTTCACTAATTCCATGCCATGTATTTATCCTTGTACAGGTCACTTCCTGGGACCCGTTTTGCGGCCTTCCTGTCGGTCTTGATGCAATTCTGCACATAGATACAACCACAACCAATATGTTTTCCCATCACACCCAATACTACTTCATCGTTACTCATGGCACACACATGCTATTTTCGAATATTTCATTAGCTCCCCTAGTTTTTCGCCATCCTGATGAGACCCTCATATCCTGTTTAGGGTCGAAACGGATTTCTATATATATCTATATATATAATAACAATATATATATATAGATAGATATAGATATATACATATATACACTTGAAAAACCAAAGGTTAGAGGGAGATTATAGTTAAGCTCACATTTTAAACGTACATAACCATAGACATTTACTAGTTAGAGTTCCCTCAAGTAACTATAACTCATGCCCTCGCCATGCAGTTTTTTTCATCAAAAACTTTACTACAAATATTGCATTGATATTATCAATGATGTTATCAGAGATGTCATGAGTGCCGTAATTTGTGGGTTAATTAGCAGTGCATGGCAAGGGTGTGAGTTATAGTTACGTTAGGGTATGAGTTACAGTTACTTGAGGGAACTCTAACTGGTAAATGTCTATGGTTTTGTATGTTTAAAATGTGAGCTTAACTACACACTACAAGAGCCCTGGGGAGGTGGCAGTCCCCAGGGAAAGGGGGGGCCACAGGCCCCCCACATACAAAACAATAAGCCCTGGGGATGTGGTGGTCCCAGGGCCTCAGGAGGGGGACCAGAGGCCCGCCCCCCTGGTTTTTAAAAAAAAGCCCCCGAGACTCCTTCACCTCCCTAGATATACAAAATTTGTTTTTGCCATAATTTCTCAAAAACTACTGAACCTAATTACACCAAAACAAAAAAGCACTCTTTCTGGACCAGGACCTACCTTCCTGCCAAATTTGGTATAATTCCCTCCAGTAGTTTTTGCGCTATCGTTGTTTGAAACCCCTATTGGAAAATGAATGGGGAAGACGGGTTATGTTGTCCCCCTTTTTCTCGGGCCCCATGGACTGATCGCCTGAAACTTTTCAGGCAGCAGCTGAAAGGGCTGGCAAATTTTTTCAGGAAGGTTTCGTGAATATTCGTTATGCGGCACCAAAGATATAGGCAAGTAAAAAAACGCTTTTTGAATTGAAACTAGGTCCTATATATATATATATATATATATAAATGTATATATATATGTATATATTACCTTGTGGCAGTCGCCACTATAAAGCTTTCATAGGCTTTTATTCCAGCTTGGTAGCAGCATTCAGACCACCAGCCACACTGCTGGGTAGCACAGCTTGAACTCCCTAACCAGAACTCATCAGGATTACAAGCATATAACACATCCGGGATTCTACTTGTAAGTAGCACCGCAAGTGCTAGTCATGGCATAGCACACTGCCTCACAACTATCCCTAAATAAATAGAATAAGCAGGTCAATGAACTGAAAGGCCATTATTGGTTTAGGTCTACGTTAAGAACATACATATTCCTTTGAGATTTGGCTCTATGCTGTTCTGTATGTATTTAGATCCGCTATAAGTCACAAATGTTGTATCTATGCAAAAGAAAGCTGCAAATTCAAACTATCAAAGTACAGCTCAATATTCAGAAATGTTGTTCACGTTATACACGTAAATTCTGTGCACGTATTGCCTTGGAAATATAAGACATTATAATTTATTTCAGGAAGGATTTAGATGATCTTTGAGATGTAATGGAAGGCTAAATAGTAACGCATTTTCATAAAATGAACTGCTTGTTAGTAATATTTAAAGGGATAGTTTAAAGTGGCATCACCTTAGTGGAAACAGGTTCTGCCATAGCCATCTGTTTGTTATTTGTTGGTAGGCCATTCCCAAACATTAAGCATATGTTCAGGAAATTACCAGTGTAACATCTTAAGGGTAGATTCAATAAAAGCTGTCAGGAGAAGTCTTTTTACACCTGGCTGTACATTATGGGCCATATTTATCATTATTTCATGCAATGCAACAAGACACCTTGCTATGCTGTGCTGTGCTGCATGAAAGGGAGAGGGCAGGAATGCATAGTATCTATTACGACATTGCACATTCCTGCTTTTTACCTGCGCTGGGGCACACAAACTGCTTCCTACCACCAACGCAGGCATCCTTGCACCATGGTGTATGGGTCCCTGAGTTACAGGAAGGATTGTTTTTTCTGCAGGAAGAGACATCCTCCTGTGCAAAAACAATCCTCTGAGGCTTTCTCCTATTTCTAGGTGTGACGAAGAATGCTCCAGATTTTCAGAAGCTACTCCAGATTTCTCAAACCACACAAGGTGGGCTTACAAGGCTTGGTAAATCTCATTATAGGAATTGCAACACCCAGGGACCTCTGCGTGGTGCCAGGGTGGAATAAAACCTTTGATAAAAAAAAATCTACAGTTATAAGTATTCCCTTGGCAAATCCGGTCAGTTTTCTATTTTATCACAGTGCATTTCAGGTTTGAGAGGTGAGAATAAAGTTCTCTGTTTATTTATTGTTTTACACAGTTTAAAAATTGTTCTTAATTTCTCAATGCAGTAATGCTGTGAAATTGCTTCTTTTTCATTAAAGGGTCCATAGACATTTAGTAATATAATTTGTGTTCAATTTGAAGCTGGAAAATTAGATCCCATTCACTACTACTAAAGTTAGACTATGTTTCCTCTGGGATGCGTCTTACAGAAGTCCTGATTAAAGAAACCTATTCCTCAATTACTTAGTTACCTTTGGGCATTGTACCTGGTATTTTGATAACATATAAACATTCAGAAATTAAATGATTCACCTTTCCCATATTATTTTCTATTTGGTTTCCTGAAAATGAATTGTGTTGATATGAATCATGGAACCAAGTTAAATTAAATCTGCATTTTTTCCAAATTGCAAATACATTTCCAACATCACGGAATTCTAAACTGTGTTCTGCACATACCCTTAGAGATAAACGTGAATGTACTTCTCCAACCACAGTACCCTTCCCTGATCATATTCAATAAAATGCTCAATATACTGCTTCAAAGGAAGATCTCTAAAATCAGTTTTGAATATTTCACATGATCACTATGTATCAGTTGTAGGCCACAGGCAGTTATAAAACTATGAATTATACCAAAGATTACTATTGGAAAGCAATGATGTGAGCACTAGCACAGTCATAAAGTGACCACAACATTATTTGATAATGCACATGACATGAGTACGTTGGTGGCATGGAATGTGCAGGGCAGGAGAAAAGTTGTCTAGGAAAAGCCATCTTAGTAGAAATTTGGCCAAGCTGAAGGACTCTTCTGAAAAATAGTTGGATGTGACAGGACCAATGTCCTTTGCCAACTGTAGACACTAAGGGCCATATTTATACTTTTTGACGCAAAAATGCACTACCGCAGTTTTGTGTCAAAAAAATTAGCGCCGGCTAACGCCATTCTGAAGCACCATGCGGGCACCGTATTTATTCAATGACGTTAGCCGGCGTTAGCCGCCGGCGCTGCCTGGTGTGCGTGAAAAAAAATGACGTACACCAGGCAGCGCCGGCGTAGGGGAATATGGAGCTTGGGCGCCAAAAAATGGGGCAAGTCAGGCTGAGGCAAATTTTTCGCCTCAACCCGATTGGAGCCATTTATTTCGACTCCCAACCCCCATTGAAATGACTCCTGTCTTAGCAAAGACAGGAGTCATGCCCCCTTGCCCAATGGCCATGCCCAGGGGACTTCTGCCCCCTGGGCGTGGTCATTGGGCATAGTGGCATGTGGGGGGCACAAATCAGGCCCTCCTATGCCACAAAAAAATAAAAATAAAATACTTACCTGAACTTACCTTAATGTCCCTGGGATGGGTCCCTCCATCCTTGGGTGTCCTCCTGGGGTGGGCAAGGGTGGCAGGGGGTGTCCCTGGGGGCATGGGAGGGCACCTCTGGGCTCCTTCCGAGCCCACAGGTCCCTTAACGCCTGCCTTGTCCAGGCGCTAAAAAACGGCACAAAAGTGGCTGGACGTCATTTTTTTTGACCCGCCCACTCCCGGGCGTGAGTTTTGCCGGGGAGTGTAAATACGGCGCACATGCCTCGGAGTCAATTGTTTAGACGGGAACGCCTACCTTGCATATCATTAACGCAAAGTAGGTGTCCACGCTAAAAAATGACGCAAACTCCATGGACTTTGGCGCTAGACGCGTCTAACGCCAAAGTATAAATATGGAGTTAGTTTTGGGTCGGAATTGCGTCAAAAAAAACGACGCAATTCCAGCGCAAACAGAGTATAAATATGCCCCTAAAGGTGCAGGCGAGCATGTGGCTGAATAAATGGTCAGCTTCAGGGGTGGTGGGACTCTATACAACCTTAGTGTCGGTGTAGTCTGCCTCAGATAACAGCATGCACACCCCTCTAATGTCAGCAAAACTGCCCCCACTCACCTCAAATGCCCAACACCAAGAGCTCTGCCCAGGAGAATGCTTGCCACTTCACCACAAATTCAACTGGTTTGCATATTATTCTGTGGATAAAATGCAAAAAACTAAGGGGTGTATTTATAGGCCCCTAGCGCCATAGGAGCGTCACTTTTCGTGATGCTCCTATGGCTCTAAGCACTGCGCCGTACTTACAAGGTGGCATTAAGCAACTTTTTTTGGCTTAATGTCACCCTTTAAATACAACCCCTTCCTACGCAGCACTGTGTGTGTAAGGGGCTTGCAATGGGTGTTACTGTGGGCGTGCCACAGGAACACCCATTGCATTTTGACGCTGCCTCAGATTTATGAGTTTTTATAAACCTGAGGCAGCGCCAGAATCTAACGCCACCCCCAGGAGTGGCATTAGCAGGGCGCAACGAGGAGGAAGACTTTTATTACTCCTTGTTTTTTTGCGTATTCTATGCGTGCTGCATTCTGCAGCATGCATAGAAAGTGCGAAATGACAGAAATTATTGTTTATGTGCTGGAAGGTGTCCCTTCCAGCACATAAGCAATCATTTGAAAATTATGCTTTGGCACTTCTTTGTGTGCTGCATTGTGCAGCACACACAGAAGTGCCAAAGCACCATTGGTGATTGTTTATGTGCAGGAAGGGACACCTTCCCACACATAAAGAATCACAACCCTCAATGCAGACATATTTGCATGATGGTGCAAGGATGCCTGCGTTGGCCCTGGCAGCTAAATTTAGCGTCATGCAGGGGACAACACAGGGGTGCGCCGTATTCATTTAAATACGGCGCATCCCTGCAGTTCTAAAGTGATGCAACGCAGCGCTGGCAATTTTGGCGCAGCACCGTGCTGTGCCACTTTTCTAAAAATCCGGCCCTAAAAGTGCCAAGCAAAAGGCTACAAATCTCCCGCTGAAGGCATCAGTGGCGTAACAAAGGTCCCCGCAGCCCCTGCTGTTCAGGGGGGGCCGGGCTTCAGGGGTCCCCCTCATCACAGTACACTGGCCTGAAAGCTCCTGAGTGCGTTCGGATGGGGGATCCCTCAAGGTACTTTGCAGGGGTGCCCCTCAAGTTTCGTTACGCCACTGGGAGGCACGAATATTAACTCTCAGTAAGAAATAAAAAGTAAAACTAGGCAACATGTCCTACTGCTCTACTTGTTACACATTGAAATAGTATAAAACAGCCCTATTAGAAGTAACATCTACTCCTGTTGACAGGAATAACATCCTGCGCAGCAAACTCTCTTTAAAACCGATACGAAGGGCAGTTGGAAAATGGTTTAAGTAAAATTGTTAAAAAACACAAATGATGGACACTGCTTTTAAAAAATGACAAAAGCATTGCAGTTCAAATAAGGGGAAGTGCAAATAATAATGGAGCTAAAGGAAAACGCGCTTGATAATCAATTAAGTGCATTATGATTACTGTGAAACGTCACAACTCCATCCTTGTTGCTGGCCAATAAACATACCAATACAAGTATGATATATGAATGAGAACTTTATAGTGAAACTCCACTACATCTATGAGATTATTATTAAAGCCTGTTCCTCTGAAAAAAAAACTCTACCATAATGATGCTACCCCCACCATGTACTCACTCACCATCAAAACCACACTATCAATTCGTTTTTTTTACTGCAATTGTAGCCTCGGACTAAAGGCGAGAATTCATGGTATGTTTAGGGCATCCCTTCCAAACTCCGAATGGGATTGGTATGTATTAATGTTTTGTTACTGAATTCCGGTTGCAAAACAATCTTTTACCACCTTCTCAAAGGAGGTGTGAAGCCATTCACAACTGGAAAGGGGTCCCCAAGGGACCCATTCTCCTTTGTGAATGTTGACTAACGTTGTTAAGAGGAGGCAATGGTCCTCTGGAACACTGCCTAGACTCTTAAAGAAAATTAAACTTACACTTTTCATTTTTTTCAAATGTATTCTGTGCTCCTTTAAAAAAAAAAAGGGCTACGTTTAGAAAAATGCTTTATTTAAACGCAATCACAGACATGGTGATCTGCTGACCTTAGGAGGCCACCATCCTTGTGATGGCTGCTTTTCCTTCTGGCTCGCAATTTGTGACCTGCCTCATTAATAATTCTGACCCACTGAGAATCAGTAATTCGCAAGCCAACCTATTAGCACGTGCGTTGGTTTGCAAATTACACAATGTCCACAAAAATGGTGGTCACAAATTGCAACCAGTAGTTTGTGGCCAGTTCTTAGTACATCTGGCCTTTAGTTGCTACTTTACTTATTTTGCATGGGTGTGTGTGCAACACCAATTTAGACAGTATTAAGTTACATTTTTAAAGACAATTGGGTGCATTTCTAAATTGCTTTGAATTGCACGTGAACCTCCACAACCTTTAGTTAATAATGTTATTAGAATCCTGTAGCCTTTCCTGTACCTGTTGCTTGTTTGCAAGTGAGGATTTTTTGCTGTGCACTGCCGTTTGTCTAGCCCTTTCATTTTACCTATAATGTGTGTGAGGGAAGCTGGCATTGCCACTGCCAATGGGTTTCTCTTCTTTGTGTTCAGTGAAGCCAAGCTTACCTCTGTACCAAATCCCATTGTTATTGTCAAATGAATGGTTATAACTGCCATTAAAGGAGCATTTAAAAACAATTCTGCTACTTAAGGCCTTCATCACGAGTGCCATAGTAAATTGTAACACCCACACAAACCACTGTATGCACAGATGTCACAGTAATAAGTGGGGCAGAGTCTACTGCACTCTGCATAATGTTCCTAAGATAAATAACAGCAGGTCGAACCTGTGAAAAGGGCTAGTGACTACAAGGTTTTAGTTTGCAGGGAACAAAAAACCTGCATACTTTCACCATTGCAATGAGAAAAATTCAAAATAGGTGCTAATATTTCCAGCTTTTAAATTTCAAACAGCAGATTATCTGTATTTAACATGTCTGCTAAACAGCACCTGGCCTTCTTCTCATTTTGTAATTACAGCACTGGTGGGAATTCTGGGTAAGAAAACCTTGTGGGACACCTGCTGGCCACACCACCCTGGATTTCCCTGGTTGTCTAGTTTTCAGAAATGTCTGAGGAAGCTAGGTTTCCTTAGATCCCAGCCTATCTAGGTCAGAAATACTGCAGCCCCAATCACTTTGTGTAACACACCTTTTCCCTCCCACACATATAGCATGTTGGTTAAAACTTTAGTAAGGTAAAGCATGGAAAGGCTGAACAGTGTTAACATTGCTCATTGACAGGAAATATAAATCTTACCATGGAGAAAGAGAAGCTCTATTAGCATTTTACTCATTACGGGGCACAATTACAACAATCTTGCCCTGCTGTTGCTTCATTTTTCTTTATGCTCCAGTGTCACATTCTTTGCTCCATATTCACAAAGCAAAAGATTAGGCCCAATGCATCAGTTTTTGTAGGTCTGCATCAAAAAATACCTGTTCTAGAACTGCCTTTGACACACAGTTTATAATCTATGCAGGGTAGGCGTTTCTCACTCACAACTGACAGTGATATTTACGATTTTGGCAATGTGAAACGCATCTTCACGATGCGTCGCTTTCAGCCTGTAATGTGTCAAACTTTCGATGCCTCTGTAACCCAGTCATAGGAAATGATGATGTGGCTGTGACCAGCTGAAGTCACTTAACACACTGTAATAAGTTATAAAATCACATCCCCTAACTAGTAGTAGGCCTACACATGTAACATCATGTAGTAGGACCTCTTGACCAACCAGGGACCATGGCCCTTGAGATATTAACATCCACTGCAGCAATTCAATGTGACGCTGTGTATTCGGTGTAAGGGGCAAGGACAGGATTGTCACATGTCCATAAAGGAATGGGTCCCCAAATCCAGTCAGCGTACTCCAAAGCACAACAGGTAAGTACACACATAAGGTAGGTAACACATGAATTGCCACTTTACATTACAACATATACTGGTATCACATTCAAGTGTCACTCAATATGTCACACTTACTTTGGTCTCTACATGCACATAAGTAGACTATGCTCACTGTAATGTGACACATAGCCATACCTCATACTTGTCTTCATTACATCCACGAACAATCTAAACAAGGTGGCTATTCCATCTTTTTTCATTGGTCCCCACATATTAGGCTACTTGCGGCAGTCAGAACTGACACATCACCCATGTTTTTTGACACATTGTGGAAAGTGAGCTTGTTGTGATCTCAACTTCAGCAATGCACTACTTTTGGCCCTAATGCATTGCAGCATCCTTCCCACTGATGCATCTGAATTTCTGACGCATCCTTGGGACCTTGTACCATGGTGAGCTGTATTGTAAATATGACACATCCATAGTGTAGAAAACCTGTCTTGCTGCAGCGCAAGTAATTTTGACGTGTTGCGTCCTTATCATAGCGATGCATCATTCCTCATAAATATGCCCCAAAATTTGTTTTTTGTGTGTTGTTTTCTTGTCTTGACTATGTGATAGATAATATATAGCAAGCTACTTCCATGTATTATGGCATGCTTTATCATCAGATCCTCCCATATACCACCCGGAAATTTCCATATTATGTGTAAACTGGCAATAGTATATCTCAAAACTGCCACCAGTGTTAAGTGATTACAGAAGGATCTGTATGTTTCATTAGAGAGGTATGTGGTTGAAGTCTAACCTGTGTGAATAGAGTTGGGTGTTGTGATCCGTGTGTCACCCCTGTCATAACATTCTGCCTTCTCCATACACATGAGATCCTTATGAAAGCAAGTCCCGACTAAGATGTGGCTCTCTCTTCATGCCTTTAGCTTGCTGTGAGGTCTTTCGTTTGTATTTAACACACAAGTACAACTTCTACACTACATGGTAGAACATTGGACATTGCCCAAGAACAACTCTGTGATTCAGTCCTCAGACACTGTGAGCATAACTGCATTAGAAAATTGAGGTAGAAATCATGGGGCAGACTCTCGTAAATTCCCTAAAGAGGTTTTCCAGAAAAAAATAGCTCAATGAAGCACAATGCTATAAAGTCAGCCACAAGATTGAGGTGATTCTGTACTTGAGTTAGTACAAATACCATGATTCAAATATAAATAGTAAAGAAAAGCACTACCAGACCTTGCTAATTCTTCTGGTGCAAACATTTCCTATGATTTTCCAGTTCAGAAAGGACAATTTGAAAGTTAGCATAGGCAAGTCAACAAATAAACCATGGAAGATATATATTCATGCACGCCCATTTGTAGTTGCATACTAAGGTGGTCATTTTGACCCTGGCGGTCTTTTGACCACCAGGGTAAATCTGGCGGCCCCACCACCAACAGGCCGGCGGTGCAGACTGCCACATTATGAGTGTGGCAGGTTGGCCTCTGCCAACCCGCCACATCTCCACTCATACCACCATGGCGATCAGAACCGTCGGGCCAGAGATGATCATCTCCGACCCGGCGGTCCACAGACAACCGTCGGCGGTATTAGGAGCCGGCTTTCCACCATGGTTTCCGTGGCGGTAGCACCTCCACGAAAACCATGGCGAGAAGGCTACTGGTGACAGGGAATTTCTTCATTGTCACCGGTAGATGGCTCTCCCACCCCACCAGCAAGCACTAGACCCCCCCTCTCCCCACTCCCCTTTTGGCCACAGCACCCACACCCCCTTCAACCACAGCGGCCCCTCCCCGACCCTCCCTTCAGTCACAGCACCTCCACCACGCTCCCCACATACATGCAAACAGACACCCACATGCACCACGCATGCACCCATTCACCTACACTTACATACATGCATCCACTCACATGCATCCATACACGCATTCACAACAACATTCATGCACACATTCACAACATTCATGCACACATTCACAACAACATTCATACATGCATTCAAGCACGCATACTCACACCCATCCAAACATGCAGTTACACGCATACACACTTACATGCAGACATGCACTCACTTCAACATTCAGACACGTATATAACAATACATTCACACATTCATGCACACATGCAGACACCTCACACTCATACACTCACACACAACCCCCCCACCATCTCACCCACTTCCCTGTCGGACGATCACCATACCTGTTCTGGGGAGAAGGTTGTCCCGCAGGGAACAGGAATGGGCGCTTCCACTGCCGGCAGTGCCTCACCAGCAGGACACTGCCAGGCCGAAATATGGCCCATAATATGGCGGGCGGTGTCCTACTGGCAGGGCGGGGACGGTGGTGGAACCCCTAGAGGGCCTCCACCCGCCAGAATGACTACTGCTGGATTTCCACCCAAAGTGTGGCGGAAATCCAGCAGTACCCGTGACATGGTGGGTGAGAGACCGCCAGCACTGGCAGTCTCCTGGTACTCGTGTCTTTGGCGGTCTTCATGGAAGACCGACAAAGTCGTAATGAGGGCCTAAGTCTTGAACTGTCTGTTTCAATTCATTCATTTTCGCAGACCTTTAACTTTTTTGTGGTATGAAATGAAGCAAGTCAGAAAGTACAGTTCTGGCTTAGATGGGCACTGAGGACAGCTGTACAGAGTGTCTGGCCTCCTTTCTTCCTGGGCAGAATTTCTGCCCTTTCATTTCAGGCAACTCTTCTTCTCTGTTGCAGGAATAAGGTCAGTGAAGAAAATTGGGTTGCTGGTTGAGGGGATGAAACCCTACTCAAGCAACAACCACAATTTCTGTCAGGGTGATGTCACAAGCAAACTCACATTCATCTTTGCTAAAACGTCCAGCAATCAGGCATAACTTACAGGCAATGTGTAAAGTGCTTATGAGGTACTTCAAACAGTAGTAAAGTCACAATTCAGTACAAGAAACATCTCACATCCATTTAGAAACATACAGAACATTTTGATAAATTATTTGAGATCAAAATGACAAAAATCCAATCAGTAGAACCAGAGTTCTGCAATTTCAAAATGTTAAGTTAAGTATAATGCCTAAAATCTCAACGCATCACTAGCAGTTATCTAGTTGTGCGAGACTGGTTGAAAGACACAGGTTCAGGCCAATTGCTACGGAACACAGGCCAGATACAGGGACCAGATCAGTCATGCTGAAAAATTTATCTTTGAGAGTCTGGTGCAAAAAAGTTCAGTTCGTGGTGGAGGAGGCAGAAAGGAGCATGGAGACTATAGTAGATGGTCGCTGCTGTAGTGCAAAAAGCAGGCTGGGTGATGTGTATGTATGTCGCAGTAGCCTAAAGATCTTGTTAGGTGTCATGGACGGTCATTGCAAGAGATTTGCTTTGGCAGTCACCACAGGCTGTCGATGATGTAGCCCAAAGTGCAGATCTCTCATTGCCGTCCATTGCTGGTGGTCTCTGTAGTGTGAAGAGTCAGGTTCGCCAGAGCTTTGTATTGGTGGGTGGCGCAGGTTGCTAGATCTTGGCTCAAACTGGCCCACTCATGATCATGAAGGGCCCAAACTTCAGGAATTCTCCTTTTCATGGAGGGGCGATCTACTGATGCCACACCAAGGGCCAGATTTACAAGGCCCTTGCACCCCTTAGTGCCACATTTGAGGCAAAAGTTTTGCCGCACATGTGATGCTAACGGGCCACTACCAAAGCGCCATATTTAGCCACCTTGTAAACCCCTTGCGCCACATCATTCACAATATATACATGATGTACAAAAAGGGGGCATTCCTTCATAAGAGGGTTGCTAAAAATGGCGCAATGGAATCGACAAGACTCCATTGAGCCATTTCTAGCGTCATATTTAATGCTTGCTTAAAGCAGGTGTTAAAATGAGGCTCCCATTGATTTCAATGGGCCTCTTAACACTAGACTGGATTAGTGTTTTTTTTTACGATAATCCAGTATAGCATTATAATAGCACCGAAAATGTATGCTATTGCCCCTAACATGCGCCATGGTGTGCTGTATTGTAAACACGGTGTTACAATGGTGGCGTTAGGGGATGCCAGGGGGCTGCAAGAAAAGTGGCACAACACAAATAGTGCGTCACTTTCTTGTAAATATTGCCCCTAGGGTCCAGAACTTGAGGGGCACCTCTTGGGGCTCAATAACCTACTCCAGCAGAGGCCAGCAGGGCTTAGACAGTTCCAGTTGCAGGCCCAGGCAGCAGGTCCGCTGGGCAGATGCAGGGAGGCCTCTCCAGCTTGTTCTGTCTCTGTAGCACAGAACACAAGGTCAGTCAGATGAACCTCGAAGTTGCATTAGCCTGGTATGAATGATGTAGGTCCAATCAACCTTCTCAGCAAGCAGAGCAGGCCTCAGGCAGTAGTGCAGCAGGCCACCCTTCTTCTGTAGTATCATCAGGTCAAGAAGAGTATTCAAGAGTTGGGTCTGAGGGTCCACTATTTATACCTGGCGCCAGCTTTGAAGTAGGAGAATGTTCTGCAGGTTTCCACTGCCAGAGTTGTTTGGAATTTCCTGCCTCCCTGCCCTGACCCCAGGATCTAGCATTTAATGTACAGTCCCTGGGTACATGTAGTACCAATTTACAAAGGGCTTATAAGTAGGTTAAATGTGCCGATTGCGTGTAGCCATTGTTACCATGTTTAAAGGAGAGAGCACACGCACTTTAGCACTAGTTAGCCGTGGTGAAGTGCACAGAAAGTGCTAAAGTGCACAGTATCCTAAAAGTCAACAAACAGAGGGTCAGAAAACAGAAGGGTGAAAGCAAAAGGTCTGGGTAAGACCTTGCAGAAAGGGCCAAGTCCAACAGTCAGCAAAGTGTTGAACCCTTATCCTTGCAATAGACTCTAGAATTAATGATTTGGATGCTGCTACTTTTAAAGCAATGAGACTGATGTATAGTGAAACTAGATATTTACTGCCTGGAAAGTGTGTTTTGTGTAAAGCCATGGTGTACACAAGATTAAAGAAGCATACACTGCTATATTCTGCCTTGGAGAATATAAACGCCAGGAAACGTTGCTGAGAGGTGTACCACAACAGGCCAAATTTTGAACAGTCTGCCATGGTCTAGAAGGTTTTGTGGCAATGCTGAACAATTATCATTATGATACAGCATAAGTTGCAGATTCACAAACTATATCTGATCATCAGAGGTGGAAAGCTGGGTGTTACACCAAATAAGATAAGAGACCAGTAGGAATGAATTGATGGCTTTCACTGTATTTCCATGTGCAATGTAATGCCCCATCAACTTCCCCAAATCAGGTCAGAGTGCACAGGTGTGCCCTAGAATGAAACACCAGAGTATTATCATGTTCCCTCAAAACTTGTTCAGCCTGAAAAGTAGTTTTCTTCACACTCCTCTCAATACATATATCATCCACAAGAGATGAAATATAGTTATGGTGCAAAACATTTGTAGTATTGACTTTATATTCAGCAACTCTAATGAAAGGAGAAATTACAGACTATTAGAAAGTTAGCATGGTTTACACCTGAAAGTTGTGTGTTAGCCAGGACTTGTACAAGAGTAAGACATACCAACTCATTCACTACCCTTTGTGAATCAGGCACCTTATTCTTAGAGGATTGATCAATACTGTTATTTGATAGTGGGGAATCCTTTAGTGTTATTTCACCATGTTATGGTATTTAGCATTATATAAATGCCTGTGATACAATGATTAATGTTATTATTTACCTCTTCCATCCCCCAAGCCCCTTCTTTATATGAAACTACTCACGGTACATGGACTCAAATTACACACTCTAATTAAAGTGATTTATAAATATTTAGGTCAAGCGTAAGCGTACGACCTCTTGTATACTTTTAAGAATACTGCTTCTGTGGGCTGCCAGCTATTTCACTTGTTAGTTTCAGTGTCATTTAAAAATCCTTCCTTGCTAGTGGTCAGTCATGCCTCTTTGTCCCTCCTTCTTCTGAGTGGGAGCAGTGACCAACTACTGTAAAACTACGCTTTATCCTGTTTATCTGGTCTGTAGGGGACTATTTTTTACTTTGTTTCCTGCACCTGTCCAGGGAATCCTCCCTTTTCATTTTCGGGAGCATTCTTCCTCTGAGCTTAGCTGTGAACAAGACTATAAATCAGGCTGTTATCTTGGTCACATTTGGGCCCTGATTTATACTTTTTGGTGCAAAACTGCACCAACTCAATTTTGCACCAAAAAGTTTAGCACCAGCTTGCCCCATTTCTTACCTGCCTAGAGTCATTTTCTGATGCAAAACCATCCATACCACATGACTCCTGTCTTAGAAAAGACAGGAGTCATGCCCACCACCCCAATGGCCAGCACAAGGGACCAGGGTCCCATGGGCATGGCCATTGCACCCAGTGCCATGTGGGGGGGCCCATTCTGGGCCCCCAATGGCACTTTAAAACATAAAATACTCACCTGTACTTACCTGGGATGGGGTCCCCATCCTCCGCTGTCCCTTTGGTGTGGGTGGGGGTGTCCCTGGGGCCTGGGGAGGGAACCTGTGGGCTTATTGCATGGTGTTCTATTAAGGAAATAGGCCCACAGGTCCCCTAACGCCTGCCCTGACCCAGGCGTTACAAAATGGGGCAAAGCAAGCTTTGCACCATTTTTGACCCTTCCTCCCTTCTTTGTACCATTTTTGCACAGCAGTAGAAATATGGCGCTAAGGCCATAGAGTCATTTTTTGCACGGGAATGCCTACCTTGCATCTCATTAAGGCAAGGTAGGTTTCCACTTCCAAAAAATGACTTTAACTCCATAAATGTGGTGCTATACGGGTCTATCACCAAAGTATAAATATGGAGTTAGTTTTGCACCGAATTAGAGTTAAAAAAAAAAATGATGCTAATTCGGTGCAAACAGAGTATAAATATGCCCCTTGGTCTTTGTGGGCTCTCTGCGTCCTCTCTCAGCTGCCTGGCTCCCACCCTTCCTTGGCTTGAATTTTCTTTACCAAGTGTGCCTGCCTGTGTGCTGAGAGCAAAGGGGGAGGATCACTTGTAATTGCCTATAGCCTATGCACCCAGCTCTACCAGGGCTCCGCAATCCTTAGAGACAGTGCCCACTTCTTCTCATACTGGCATCCCACTTGCAGCTCAGTTCACACACTCCAAGCCCTCAGCCATGCCAGGAACCCTACACACTCTGTCTGCCAGATCCCCTCAGTTCTTGAAGTCAGTACACTCTGATGCTCCAGTACTGGGACCTCGGGCATAGCTCCATCAGTGCGCACACTTCAAGCCCTCAGCCATGCCAGTGCCAGGAACCCGACACAAGATGACTGCCAGAGCACCTCAGATATTACCGTCAGTACACTGTGCTGCTCTAGTACTGGGACCTCAGACGCAGCTCCATCAGTGCACCTCAGTTCACACACTCAAAGCCCTCAGCTGTGCCAGTTCCAGGAACCCCACACACACTGTCTGCCAGAGCACCTCAGTTCTTGCAGTCAGTACACTCTGCTGCTCCAGTACTGGGATCTCGGGCACAGCTCCATCAGTGCACCTCAGTTCACACACTCCAAGCCCTCAGCCGTGCCAGTGCCAGGAACCCCACACACACTGTCTGCCAAAGCACCTCAGTTCTTGCAGTCAGTACACTCGGCTGCCCCAGTACTGAGACCTCGGGCACAGCTCCATCAATGCACCTCAGTTCACACACTACAAGCCCTCAGCTGTGCCAGAACTCCCCACACACTGTCTGCCAGAGCACCTCATTTTGTACAGTCAGTACCCTCTGGTGTTCCAGTACTAGGACCTTGGGCGCAGCTCCATCAGTGCACCTCAGTTCTACCCCAAGAGGTCACTTCCTTTCCTATACTCGGTCCCCCTCACATGCAGTTCCATTACAGGAGCTCAATTCTAATATTCAGTCCCACTGCCAAGCCAATACTGGACCCAAAAGAGCAATACACAGATCAGCTATTGCACCTCAAGTCTAACATCCAACATCACTGTTGATGGGAACCATCACAGCTTAGCCAGAATCCATCAGTTCTAACATTCGGTGCACAATTATTCTCAGTGCTAATGCTCACACACATGCCCTTTAGGACTCCTCCCTTCTATGGTTCAGAGGCAATGCCACTCCAATACTGGGCCGGACTAGTAGCTTCACCAGGGCTCCTCCACGATAACACTTGGCAACACTGTCATGCCTATACTAAGGCCCTGATTACAACCCTGGCGGTCGGTGTTAAAGTGGGGTAATACCGCAAACAGGGCGGTGGAAAAAAATGGAATCATGACCATGGCAGAAAACGCCAAAATAGACAGCAACTTTAACACTCCGACCGCCACGGCGGTACAAACAAACAGTGCAGCGGTAACCACCAACAGACAGGCAAAAGACAATGTACCGCCCACCCTATCACAAGATGCCTATCTGCCACCTTTTCCAGGGCGGAACCAACACGAACAAAAACATGGCGGAAACAGTACACAGAAGGGAAAACACCCACCTCTCCAAACCCCGAGGAACCAGGACGCCATGGAGCCCAAATTGCATATATTGCCGATGCTGGTCTTCCTTCTCTTCTATCAGGAGCACCAACGAATGCGGCGACGACCACGGTGAGTACTGCACCTACAACACAGGAGAGGGGGGAGGAAAAAGAGAGTGACACACACACGCAACACGCAACACCCCCACCCACAACATCATACACACAAATTCATGCTGCAACAGTACACATACACCCCCCGCCCCACCCCCTGGAAGAACACAAGTACAAAAGGAATTGATTTTAACAAATTTAATCATGTGAAATCTCATTATCAAAGTTTAAAATCCAGTAAACACAATTATGTACACCAACTACATAAGTCCGGATAGTGCACCAATCATTGTCCGTGGACCACTGGGCCCAAAATGCATGGGCGAAGCCCACACATGATACCTGACTGGAAATGGAGAGAACACTGGAGGGGCATCAGATTGAAATGAAACAGGCACCCCAGGGAGGGGCACCTCAGCCAGATGAACGCACGACACCACTGCTGCACAAGGGGGTTCCATGCCCATTGATTGTTCCTGGCGAGTGCAAAGCCACAGTCTCTCACGTCTCTCCAGTGGGTGGTTTGCCCACTGCTTTATCCTGGGGAGTGCAAAGCCACTGTCTCTCAAGTCTCTCCAGTGGGTGGTTCACCTACTGCTTTATCCTGGGGAGTGCAAAGCCACAGTCTCTCAAGTCTCTCCAGTGGGTGGTTTGCCCACTGCTTTATCCTGGGGTGTGCAAAGCCACAGTCTCTCAAGTGGATGTATCTCTCCACTGGTTCTGGAGGGGGTATGGTGCCCAGAGTGCTTCATCCTGCCAAGGACTGAGGTAGTGGATGTCAATCTCCACTGGTTATGGAGGGGGCCTGGTGCCCAGAGTGCTTCATCCTGCCAAGGACTGAGGTAGTGGATGTCAATCTCCACTGGTTCTGGAGGGTGCCTGGTGCCCAGAATGCTTCATCCTGCCAAGGACTAAGGTAGTGGATGTCAATCCCTACTGGTTCTGGAGGGGGCCGGGTGCCCAGAGTGCTCCACGTGCAGTGTGGCCGGTACAATTCCCTCACCTGGGTGTGTGTGCCACGAGATTGCTGAGGCACAGGTAGCATGATACGCCATGGAGGCAGCGACATACCCCACACTGTTGCGGCTTCACATTCCACCTGCAGATGACAACAGTGATGACAGCAATGCTTCATGGAAGCTGCCCATGGTCCTGGAACTCACCACCAGCCTCGGACGACTCACCACTGGGGATGGTAGCCATGTCAGCGGTGGTGCCACTGTCCGAGGACGTCGCGGGGCCGGTGCTTGCGGCAGTGTCTGTCGTGGCAGTGCTGGCAGCAGTGTCTGTCGTGGTGGTGCTGGCGGCATGGTCTGTGGCGGCGGTGCTGGTTGCGGGGTCTGTGGCGGCGGTGCTGGCTGCGTGGTCTGTGGCGCCGGTGCTAGCGGCGTGGTCTGTGGTGGCGGTGCTGGCTGCGGGGTCTGTGGCGGCGGTGCTGGCGTCGGGGTCTGTGGCGGTGGGGCATGTGTCAGCACCTGCTGAGGGAGAAAGCAGGATGTCTCATGCAGACTCGGACAGCTGCCCACCGGGTAAGAGGATGGGGACTGTCGCAGCTGCTGTAGACTTGCCGGATGCGGTGCAGGTGGTGGTGCAGGTGGCGGTGTTCGCCACCATACAGGTTGGCGTGGACGTGGACAGAAGATGTGACACTGGTCCCTCATTCTGTGCACCATGCCCTTTCCGGACCTGCCCTTCTGTTTTTGGCCCTTCCCCACCTTTGATGGTGGCGCAGTTGTCGTGCCACTATCCCCTTTTTTTTTCGCTGACCTCTTGGTGGCTGTTTTTTTCGGCTTCTCCCTCCGGGATGTGGGCAACTTTTTCAACTTGGCAGGTGGCGGAATGTCCTTGCCCTCGCTACATGGCACACTGGCAGCCCTGATGGTTGGCGCATTCCATGACCCCGCAGTTGCTGGCACCACTGTGCCTGGGGATGTGGTGGTTGAGGTGCTGTGCTGGCACCTCGAAAGCCTGCCCTAGGGCAAGGATGGGGGGAGGTGAAGGGAAGAGGTCAATGTTTGCCAGGAAACATTTTTTAGTCATGCTGGGATGGGTAGATGGAGGGGGTTTGGGAGTGGAGGAAGAGGTAGTAGTTGTAGGAGGTGTACGTCTGCTGAATTTGGGTGAAGGTGCATGGGCTGGAGGTTGTTCTGAGGTGGATGGCTGTTGGGTGGGTGTGTGCCTGCGTTTGTGTACTTTGGGAGGAGGGCTCACAGACACACTGGTAGAGGACACTGGGGATGTGTGAATGGTAGTGGGGTGGTGAGTGCACGTGAGCGGTGTGTGGTGATGGGCGTGCTGGTGATGGAGGTAGTGGCTGAGGATGTAGTGCATACAGGTGTGAGTAGAGCCGAGACTGGGAAGGAGGAGGGAGATGTGGAGGAGGGGGACACAGTGGAGGAAGTGGATGTTGGTATGTGTGCATGGGTATGTTGCTTGTGTGAGTGCCTGTGGGGCGTGTGTTGCTTATGTTTGCCTGAGCCACTCTTGTGTGTTGATGTGTGTGCATGCTGGTCTGATGGTGTGCTTGGGATAGGCTGAGGTTACAGGGGATTGGGTCTGGGTGGAGGAAGTTGGAGGGGGGAGGCTGGACACAGGGACAATGGCTGCCATCAGTGCTGAGGCCAGAGCCTGAAATTCTCTCTGTTGGGCTGTCTGCCCAGAATGAATGCCCTCCATATATGCATTTGTTTGTTGCAAATGCCTCTCAACACCCTGGATGGCATTCAGAATGGTAGACTGCCAAACAGTAAGGGATCTCAGGAGGTCAATAGCCTCCTCACTGAGGGCAGCAGGGCTGACTGGGGCAGGGCTTGAGGTGCCTGGAGCGAAGGAGATGCCCACCCTCCTGGGTGAGCAGGCACAGGACAGACGCTGATGGGCTGCTGGGAGGGCGGTGCTAGTGGGGGTCTGGCGGCTGTACCTGTTGATGCGGTGGGCAAGGGAGCCCCGATCAGAGGAGGAGTCGCTGGTCTCTGCTCCTGTCCCTGCCGTGGAGCTCCCCTCGCCCTCCGTTCCACTGGTGCCTTCAGACTCCGTTGCTTCTCCCTCCAGGGCCAAGTGGGATGCAGCTCCCTCCTGCTCCGGTGCCAATGCTCCTCCGCCTGATGATGCTATTGCACACAAGAACAGGGAGACCACAAAAAGGTGGGGAAAGACAGAAGAAAGACATGTTCAGTGCATGCAACACCACTATTGTTGGCGGACACAACAGACAGTGAGCAGCCCTCTTCAATAAGCCATGCACTTATAGGGCCAGATGTATCATCACAGCTCTTTGCGGTTCGGAAATAGCGATTTTTAAGAAATCGCTATTTCCGACTCGCAAAGTGCCATGTATCACATTTGTGAATCGGAAATAGCGATTTCTTAAAATTCGCAAATGCTATTACCGAATCGCAAATTGCGATACCGGCCCCATTCGCAGCTATGGGCCTGTAGGCCCATATCTGCGAATTTTTTGCATTTCCATTTTGGAAATGCAAAACCCCAGGGTGCTGGGGGGCTAAGGCCCCCTCTGATGCACCCCAAAAAAAATTGGGGGGACATGTAAGGTGCACACATGCCAAAAGGGCATGTGTGCTTTACATGTACAATTTAAAAATGCATTTGAAATGCATTTTTAAATTTTGCACATGGTTACCACCATGTTCAACTTGGGGGTAATTAGCGATTCCTAAATGCCAAAATCGCATTTAGGAATTGCTTTATACATGCGCTAAGAAATCGCAAATAAGGAATCCTTATTTGCTGTTTCTAATTTAGAGAGTCGCAATTTGCGACTCTCTAAGCAGGGTCGCAATTTTAAGGAATCGCTATTTTAGCGATTCCTTAAAATTGCGTTCCGAATGTATTTCATACATTCTGAAATGGCATTTTGCATTCGCAAACAGGCATTCGCACCGTTTGCGAATGGAAAATGCTTTCATACATCTGGCCCAAAGTTCCTAGATTTATCACATGCCCATGGAGTACGAGGCCTAAGCCCAATTGCTGTACACCTGGAAGTCACAGGAGCCTGACTAGGTGTAGATGGCTCTAACCACTATTGGGGTTGGGGTGCCACATAGCCTGCCTCACAAGGGACCACACCTCGTAATGCGTGCAAAGTCAGCTGAATGAGAGTGTACTCACCCCCTTGTGGCTGCTGTGATGACCTCAAGCGCTCATCCAACTGTGGATAGGCCACCGCCAGGATTCGGAACATCAGGGATGTCATGGTGCGATGGGCACCCCTCCCACGTTGGGAAGCCATCCCCAGCTCGGCCTCCGCCGTCTTCTTGCTCCAGCGGGGCAGGTCCTCCCATCTTTTACAACAGTGGGTGCTCTGTCTGTGGTAGACCCCCAGGGTCCGGACGTCCTTGGCGATGGCACGCCAAATAGCTTTCTTCTGGTGGGCGCTGACCTAGAGGAATGGTACAGGGGGAAAGGACATTACTCACCCGTCCGGACCATCATACTCATTGCCCACTAGTTCCCACCAATGCCAGGACGCACACAAACTCCCTATCCGCACATGTAGGCCTCAGCCCCGCCCATGTATCTTCCAGCCACACCACTCAAAGCAGGCATTGCCCATTCAGCATACTTACAGTGTACTCACCTGTTTGTCTGGAGGACCGTACAGTTGCGTGTATTGGGGGAGGACCCCATCCACTAGTTTCTCCAGCTCCTCCGAAGTGAAGGCAGGGGCCCTTTCTGCAGACACATGAGCCATCGTCGCTTCCAGACACAGGTCACAGCAGCACTTGCAGTGTAGGTCCTCTCCTGTTGAAGGTCAGTTATCAAGTGAGTGAACAGACAGAAAATGGCGGTGACGTCCGCGGCGGTTCGTACCGTCACCACCAGCGTACATCGTCATTGGTTCCTCGGACCCATAGGGCCCAATGTTAACCAATGCAGAATTGCGCCGCGGTCTTTGACCTCCCACAGCAACGGTGTACAACGCCAGCGCAGTTACCTCATATCCCCTTGTCCCACCTTACAGGTAAGGCAGCCGCCATTTCAGCGGGCCACATGGCATTAATAATAACTGCGTCACACCTATGTAGGGCTGGAATACACACAGTTACAGGCACATTGCGGATTAATGAATTTGTGCAAATGACATTTTGGAATACCTCAGTGTTGGCAATCTCTCTGCTCACTGTTCTCCTCCATAGGGAACGTCTGCTGGGGCAGGTGATGAGATGACAGCCTCCTCCGGTGTACAGACTGCTGGTGGACCTGTCGACAATGGAAGAGAGACACATAATAGTCATATACAGACTTGATCGTTCAACAATCCAGGAACTGTGTGCCCAGTTGGGGCCAGACCTGATATCAGCTATCCGCCATCCCACTGGGATACCCCCTCTAGTGCAGGTCCTCAATTTCCTGGCAAGTGGTTCCTTTCAAACAAAAGTGGCCATGACATCAGGGATGTCCCAGCCAATGTTCTCTGACGTGTTGTTCATAGTGTTGTCTGCCCTGCTGAAACACATGCGCAGCTACATTGTGTTCCCTCAGGTGGAGGATTTGCCCACAGTGAAAGGTGACTTCTATGCCCTGGGACATATCCCCAACATCATTGGTGCCATTGATGGGACACATGTGGCATTAGTACCCCCATGCAGGAGTGAACAGGTGTACACAAACCAGAAGAGCTACCATTCGATGAATGTGCAGATGTTGTGTTTGGCAGACCAGTACATCTCCCATGTGAATGCTAAGTTTCCAGGCTCAGTGCATGACGCTTACATTTTGAGGAATAGCAGCATCCCTTATGTGATGGGGCAACTCCAGAGGCACCGTGTGTGGCTAATAGGTGAGGCCAAGGACCCAATACAGTGTGAATAGGTGTCTGAGTATGGGGTTGTACCTAAGGGTTAGTGTGTGTTTAACAGTTGTCCCTCGACATTTTCAGGTGACTCTGGTTGCCCCAACCTGTCATGGCTACTGACCCCAGTGAGGAATCTCAGGACAAGGGCAGAGGAACTCTACAATGAGGCACATGGGCGAACTAGGAGGGTGATCGAACGCACCTTCGGCCTCCTGAAGGCCAGATTCCGGTGCCTTCATATGACAGGTGGTTCCCTCTACTACTCACCAAAGAAGGTGTGCCAGATAATCATGGTCTGCTGTATGCTGCATAACCTGGCTTTGCGACGCCAAGTGCCTTTTCTGCAGGAGGATGGGCCAGCTGGTGGTCTTGTGGTAGCTGTGGAGCCTGTGGACAGTGAAGAAGAGGAGGCAGAAGAAGAGGATATCGACAACCAAAACAACATAATCATGCAATACTTCCAGTGAGACACAGGTAAGAAGATGTCACTGCCTCCCACATCTCATACAATTTTTGGACCTAGCATAAGTCTGTCATTTTCACTCAGTGTATGGACCCTGACTTGTCACTTTGACTTTCCATTTCACAGATGTGGGTCCCACTTTGTGCCCTTGCTATATTTCCTCCAGGCCTACAGCTGTGTTACATCGGTATATGCACAAGTAAATTGACATTGCTATATTCCATGGTTATTACAATTACACATTTGTGAAAGTACAGACTGATTCCAGATTGTTTGTCATTGAAGTGTGTTTATTTCTGTGCTAATGAGTGGAGGGGGTTGTAAAATGGGCTGGGGGGATGGTGGAGGAATGTCCATGGCAGAGTCCAGTCTATTTGTTTCACAGGTGCATTGTCCAAAGGGGCATAGGAAGTGGAGCAATGGCAATGGCAGTTGAAGGATGGACAGGGTGACAAAGTGGGTCAGAAGGGTGACATTCAGGGGGCTCTCATTTCCTGGCAGGGGTCTTGGCAATGTTCTCTGTCTTGTTCCTGGATCTCAGGGACCATTTGCGGGGTGGTTCTCCATCTCCAGAGGGTGGGGTGCTGGTGTCGTGTTCCTGTGGCGGTGCTTCCTGTCCACTAGCACTGGCGGAGGGCTGTTCATCGTCCAGGCTAGTGTCAGGGGCCCCTTGTTATGCCACTGTGTCCCTCCTGGTGTTGACAAGGTTTTGCAGCACCCTTGTTGTTAATGGACTTCAAGTCCTCCCCAATCCCAAGGTACTGTTCCTCCTGCAGCCGCTGGGTCTCCTGAAACTTAGCCAGTACTGTTGCCATCGTCTCCTGGGAATGATGGTAAGCTCCCATCATGTTGGAGAGCGCCTCGTGGAGAGTGGGTTCCCTGGGCCTAGCCTCCTCCTGTCGCACAGCAGTCCTCCCAGCTTCCCTGTTGTCCTGTGCCTCTGTCCCCTGAACCGTGTGCCCACTGCCACTGCCCCCAGGTCCCTGATTGTCCCGTGTTAGTGAGGTTGCCTGGGTTCCCTGTAGTGGTGGACACACTGCTGATTGACGTGTCCTGGGGACAGAGGGATGGGCCCGCTGGGTGGGTGCTGTGGTGGTGTTTCCTGAGGGGGGAGGCTCTGTGGTGGCTTGTGACTGTGTCAGGGGAACCGACTGTCCTGAGGTCCCTGATGGGCTGGGCTGGTCATTTTGATCCAGTTTTGCAGAGCTGCTGTCTTCACTGTGGGTCTCTTCTGTGGGGAGACTGGATATGCCTGGCACCTCCTGTCTGGTGATGTTGGGTAGGGGTCCTGTAGGGGTGTAAAGGCATGATTATTGCATCTGTGTGTGCCATTATGTGCAATGGGTGAGTGACCCTGTACTCCAGTGCTTGCATTCTTGGCTTGGTCCTTGTGTGATAGTTGGTTTGGGGCCTGTGTGGGTATCTGTAGTGGACATGCTTTGGTGATGGGTGTCCATGTATTGGTGTTGCATGCAGGACTTGTTTTTGGGATGTGTGGGTTGTGTTGGTGGGGTATCTGTGGGTTGTTGGGGTGATGGGTGTGAGGGTAAGGGTGGAGTATGTGATGGCATGCAGGTAGGGTGGGGGATAAAGTAGTAAAGATTCGCCTTACCAGAGTCCAGTCCTCCAGCTACTCCTGCGAGGCCCTCAGGATGCAGTATTGCCAAGACTTGATCCTCCCATGTTGTTAGTTGTGGGGGAGGAGGTTGGGGTCCACCGCCATTCCTCTGTACAGCAATCTGGTGTCTGGATACCACGGAACGCACCTTCCCCTGTAGGTTGTTCCACCTCTTCCTGATGTCATCCCATGTTCTTCAATGCTATCCCACTGTGTTGACCCTGTCGACAATTCTGCGCCATAGCTGCATCTTCCTTGCAATGGATGTCTGCTGCACCTGTGATCCGAATAGCTGTGGCTCTACCCGGACGATTTCCTCCACCATGACCCTGAACTCCTCCTCAGAGAACCTGGGATGTCGTTGAGGTGCCATGATGTGGTGTGGATGATGTTTGAGATGGTGTGGGTTGTGAGGTGTGAGGGGATGTGTTGTTGTTTGAGGTGCGTGGATTTTGTGTAAGTGATGGTGTTGTGGGTCTGTGGATGCTGGTATTGTTTTAGGTAGTGTCTCTCTCTGGCCTGCTTTCAAATTTCTAGTACTAAGGGTTTGTCAGTGATGTGGGTGTGTGCTTTATATTGGATTGGGTGTGTGGGTGTGGTGTGTGTATATGTATCAGGTGTGTGTATTTCGATTTGTCCAATGTGGTTGTGTTTTGTATATGTGTGTGTTTTTTGAGCGCGGCGGTGTGTACCGCCAATGGATTACCGTGGTTGAAAGACCGCCACGTTGATTCGTGGGTCGTGATAGCTTGGGCGTATTCTTGTTGTCGTGACAGTGTGGGTTTTGTTATCACCAGTTTATCACTGACCTTTGGTGTGGCGGACTTGTGTGGGTGTCTGTATTGTGGCGGATTCCGAGCTGTGAAATTCCCCGGCCGCAGCAGTATGTTGGCAGTCTTCTGCACGGCACTAAGCGGGATTTACTGCCAGGGTTGTAATGAGGGCCTAAGTTCCATACATCGCTCCATTAACATACCCCACTTCTGACCTTGGTTGCCCGTTACTATTCCAGACCTGCAGCCGACATACAACTCTGTCAGTGCTCCTCAACCCTAACCTGCAACACTTCATTATTCCAATACCAGGAATTACACTGAATTCTGTTTGAGGTCGTGGGGGAGCCAATTCAATCTATTCTTAGCTGTCATCTTTATTTGGGAGGGTCTGTTTCACCCATCTCACTCCGTTCTTTCTTCTACTCTGTTTACTCTCAAAGTTTTATTTTTCCCCCAGTTTTCTCTTTCCAGCTCTCAAAATCCACACATGAACAGTTTTGCTCTTTCTTTCAACTGTTTATTTGTACTTCTCTCTCTTTTTTATTTCCCTCTCCTTCTCGCTACCTCCTCTTTCAAACTTGCAAAAACTTGGTTATTTCTTTCCTTGTTTCATTCCTCTTTTTTCTCTTCATCAGGCGTTCATTCTTTCTCTTCCCTTCATTCTTTCTTTGTTTTTTATTTGCTCTTTCCTTTGACTGGGTATGCATCCTTTCACTCATTTTCCTTCTTTCTTTCCCTCCTTTCTTTTATTTCCCTTCTCTTTCTTCCTTTTGTCTGCTGAATTCCTTTCGCTTCTCTTTTTTCTCCAACATCCACTTTCTCTTCTATCCATGTTGATAAAGCCTGAAAGAATCAGCTCAAGATATCGAAGACTAATACTCTCTATTTTCCTATTAACTATTGCTGTAGGATAATAAAGGTGCTGATCCAAACCTACCTAAATTACGCCAACAATGTGTACAGGATCTTGTTGGCTAAGACCACCATGTGCCTGTATGTTGTGCAGAGCATTGCTTTTTACCCTATATTACTAAATGAATAAGGAGGCAGTATAGCCCCACTTGTAGAAGTCATCAATAGCTATCAATCAAGTCTCACCTGATTTTGAGATACCATGTTTGGTCTAAAAAATGAAAATAAATTTTAGGCGTGAATTTTGAGTTTGTCAGCAGCCTGTCATCCGCCAAAAAGCAGCAGATACCCATGCTCCCCTACTAACAGTTTATTGATGTTTATACACCTTAACTAAGCTGGCTGGTAAATTTGGAATTTGAGCAAACCTGTCCAAGATGTTTTTTTAATTTACTTTCCAGTGCAAAGAAATGCAAAGAAGCCCTTAGCTTTGCATTACACTTCAAAGAGCGGGTGTTGCGTGGGTTTCAGGCGTTAAAAAGGAGAAATGTTTTTTTATTTCTCCTGAGTTTTCCCACTTCACGTCTGTGCTGCACTGAAAAGGGTGTTTTGCATGCAGCAGCGGTTTCTGCTCAAGGGTGAGGGAGCGTTGCCCCCCTGCCCGGTGTGTGTCACACAGGCAAAAATAAAATGGCAATGAAAAGATTTTACATGGGCGTTCCCATGCATCCACTCATGATTTTTTAACCAATACCCAAACCCCTATATAATAACAACAGTAGACAGGGCTTTGTGCCAAAAAATGATGCCACTTTTGAAGCAGGCATTAAAAAAGAGAAATAATTTTATTTCTCCTAACTTTCCCCACTTTGCATGTCTGCTGCACTGCCCAGCACACATCTAAAGAGTGAAAAGTTTTAAAGTTAGTGTAAGCATAGAAATTTGTACTGGAATGGTGCCCTTCCTGTACAAAACCTATGCAAAACTCATGCAGACACCCCTGCACAATGGTGCAAATAGTGTGTGGGTGGCACTCGCCAGTCTGATTCTGCAGTGGCACAAAGGAGAAAGGAGGAGAGTCCCAAATCTCTGTATATATGGCAGTTTCCTGCACTCTCCTCGTCACACAACACAGCGCAGCAACTTTGGTTGCTGTGCTGCATTGTGTAACACTTTTGATCACCTGAGCCTAAGCTTTCAGGAGATTTCTGGGAAGGGTGATGTTGTCTCCATGTATTACAGACTTCCATGACCTTATGAAGGAACTTGTCCTTCATCCTTGCTCCTCTACATGGTCTGGGAACTCTTTGATGACGTGCAATAGCCTTATAATGTACTACAATGGAAACATTATCCCATATATAATGCTAGTTGGTGGCTTAACAATGCCTCCAAATACGTATGTTCTCCTTTTGGTAGTTGGTGCGCTCCATAAACTACAATGGACCCTTCTGATGTTCATCAATATTGGATTTTATGTATAGTACATGTAGGTGCAGCTGAGTCTTTCTCACACCCTCTACAATACCTATGCTTATGTGCAGCTACACTGATGTTTTTATTTTTTTTAATAATTTTTAATTTTTGTAGTTTTAAATAGCACAAAATGAATGCAAAGGTATTGGAATGCTTTACGTGAGCACCAGCTGCATTAAACAATGTCATTTTTATTTTAGGAACAGAGAGATTAAGGGTCTCATTATGACATTGGCAGTAAATGCTGCCTACCGCCACAGCTACGGCCGCCATCATTCCGTCGCCATGGCTACCAGCCGCCAACTACATTATGACCGTAACAGAATACCGCCAGAAGGCTGGCGGTATTCTGTCGACAGTCATGGCGGCGGACGACGGTAAGGTGGCACTGCTGCCAGCAGCAGTGCCACACCAGGAAAACACCGCCTACTGTACCATGAGCCATGATACGGTCTGGCGATGTTTTGCTGGCAGACGCTGCTGCTGGCACCAGGGCAGCGTCCTGTCTCCTGCTGGAGGACCCCCTGCAAGCAGGTAAGTCGGGTTCTCCAACAGGAGAAGGGGTGGGGGTGTTGTGTGCGTGTGTGTGGGGTTGTTGTGTGGTGGTGTGTGTGTCTCTTTTTGTATGCGTACATGCAGGTGTGAATGAATGAATGTGAGTGTATGTTGTGTGTTGTGAATGCATGTGTGCTACAATGTATGTTAGTGTGTGTTGCGGGGTGTGGGTATGTATGTGTGCGTGCGTGGGTGGTTGTGGGTATGTGTGTGTGTATGAGTGTGCATGTGTGCGGATGTTGGGGTGTCGGGAGTGGGAGGGGAAGGGTGAGGGAGGACTCCGGGGAGGGGGAGGTGGGCAGGTGAGACCCTATCAGTGCCAGGGAAGGAATTCACTGGCACTGATAGCGCCTACCGCCATGGTTTTTCTGGCGGTAAGATTGCCACAAAAACTATGGCGGTAGGCGGGGTCATAATCCCGAGAGTGGGATTGTGACAGCCACCGGGCTGGAGACTGTAGTCTCCAGCCCGGTGGCTGTTATCACACTGGCAGACCGAGCAGTACATTGGCGGTTTGGCTTGAGCCAAACCGCCAATGTCCTAATTTGGGAAAAGGTACGCCAGCCTGTTGGCAGTACCTTTCCCCAAATTACCTCTGTCCGCCAGTGTCGTATTGATCCCCTGTTAGAAATGTGGTTTCTGGTTGGCTAGGGTATGCACCTCAGCTAGGCAGAATTTACCCACTCTAGTCAGGGCAAGGGAGTTACACGTCCAAGATAACCCCTGCTCACCCCCTTGGTAGCTTGGCACGAGCAGTCAGGCTTAACCCGGAGGCAATGTGTAAAGCGTTTGCAGAACACACACCACATATGTGACGCAATATCCCCACCACAAAGGAAACACAACACCAGATTATATGAAAATATACTGTATTGTACACAACGCAATTATCAGACCAAACATCACATATCAGTACTATCCTGCTACCTTAGCAGTTGTCAGAACGTTACACATTAGTTACTCTGCAAACTAGCAGTAGTCACACATAACACACAGGTTACTCAGTATTCTGCAACATAAGCAGTAGTCAGGAAACACGTTATCACATTAGAACACTTGTCATAAGAATATCATAAAACGCCCATAGTAGGAACTTTAGAAAACATATGGCAAGTTAGGGAAACATATTAGCAAGTCATGCCCATAAAAGGAACATTTGCCCATATATGTAAAAACATCATCACACATCAAAAACAGGTAGGCAATATATCAATACACTAAAGTCTTTAGGAAGAACTTCTGAGATATATTGTCCCTGCAAACAGTACCTGAGTTGATGTAGGCACCTCTGGTGCCTAAAAGATGAACAATGGGGCCCCCGGCGCTCCTCTGCGCAAAACGGGGGCCTCTGGTATCCCTTGAGGAGAGGAGGGCGGCACGCACCTCCCCTGTACAATGTACAGGCCCCTCTGGGGACCGTGATAACTGGGGGCCCCCCTAGGCCTCCACCGGCCCTCTCGAGGGGGGCCTAGGTCAGGGAAATCTTTAAGGGAGGAGGGGGGCGCTAAGCACCCCCTCCGAATTGAAAATGGGTCCCTCCAGGGACCCGTGAACTCCTGGGGTCTCCCCGGGCCTCCACTGACCCTTACCAGGGGGGGAGACCCCCAAACAGTGCCACTGGCCCACGAGGGGGGCCCAAAAGAGATCCCGTGGTGTGGGTGAGCCTCTGATGACACTGCCGCCCCGCCTGCACGCTCCAGGAGAGCCCTCCGGACCTTGAGCAGGTGAGGGAGAGGCGTACTCCTCTCCCTCCTGCTCCGATAACACTCTGGGCCAAGACCGGGCCTGCCGGTGCCCCGGGGGTGCTCCTCGGAGCGATCCCTACTCCGGGGGCACCGCTAGGAGCACGCTTGCTCTGGATTCTTCAGCTTTGTTTGTTCTAGTGCCCTGGGGGCACTAGAAAGTGCGCGGCACTCGCGTCTCCAGAAATGCAGCCTCCCGGGCTGCGGCGGTGATTTCCTTTGGCAGCAAAATAGATAAAGTGACGCACCAGCAAGGGGAAGCGCTTTCAAGCGCAAAGGCAATCCCCTAAGGAGCGCTTTCCAAAGCGCAAAGACACAACAGGGGCGTCAGTGCTTAGAAGCGCCACTTTTGATAAAGAAGCGAAGCACTCCCCATGCTGAGGATGGCTACAGGGGTCAGGGGCCACAGCACCCTGCCCCTGGGGAGCAGATCCTGAGGAGCAGGTCCACAGGTGGAGGGGGGCCCAACAACAGGCCAGCGTAAAGAGGGTGCAGGCTAGTGGCAAGTCCTTCTCCGTGACCAGGCAGGTCACAGGTCAGCACAGCAGCAGCTGTCCATGGCAGTTCCTGGTGAGCCCTTCCAGTAGTCTGTGTACAGTTCCAGGTAAGTTCAAAACGTCTCCAAATTGTGGGGAAAATTCCCCTGTACTTATAGTCAGTTCTTACAGTGTTTTACAATGGTAGGGAGAGGAGGTTCCAGCCAGTTCCAACTGGTTCTGGGAGTGCCCCCTCTCTCCTTTCAGCACAGGCTCCGAACATCAGTGGGGGGTTAACGACCCTATTGTGTGAGGCCAGGGCACAGCCTTTACAAATGTAGGTGTGCCCCGCCTCTCCCTTCTCTCAGCCCAGGAAGACTATTCAGTATGCAGATGCACCTCTGTGACACCTCTACCCTCCCTGTTACAGGCTATCTAAAAAGTATGCACAAAGCCCCAACTGTCACTCTGCCCAGACGTGGATTGGAGTCAAGCTGCAAAACACCAGAGTCATAAGCACAGATAAATGCGCACTTTCTAGAAGTGGCATTTCTGTGATAGTAATAAAAAATACACTCACACCAGTAAGCAGCATTTATTATCACCATCACAACCATACCAAACACGCCTACGCTACCCCTCATAAATCAGACAATACCCCTTACACATAAGGCAGGGCATTTCTAATGCAATCCTATGAGAAGGCAGCACTCACAGCAGTGAGACACCAAGTTAGGCTGTTTGTCACTACTAGGACAGGCCATGCAATATGGCACATGTCCTGCCTTTCTACATACATGGCACCATACCCATAGGGCTAGCTAGGGCGTACCTTAGGGGTGACTTACATGTAGTAAAAGGGGAGTTCTGGGCCTGGCAAGTAAGTTTAGATGCCAGGTCCCTGTGGCAGAAAACTGTGCACACAGGCCCTGCACTAGCAGGCCTGAGACAGGTTTGAAAGTCTACTTCAGTGGGTGGCGCAAGCAGCGCTGCAGGCCCACTAGTAGTATTTAATTTACAGGCCCTGGGTATAGAGATACCACTGTACAAGGGACTTATAGGTAAATTAAATATGCCAATTAGGTATAAGCCAATCATACCAACTTTAGATGGGAGAGCACCTGCACTTTAGCACTGGTCAGCAGTGATGAAGTGCTCAGAGTCCTAGAGCCAACAGCGAGAGGTCAGAAAAACCAGGAGGAAGAAGGCAAAAAGACTGCGGATGACCCTGCATAAGGCAAAAAGTCCATCACCCCCTAAGTGATTTGTCCATAATCACAGGATGTTGAGCCAATGCCGAGACCCGAATATGGGTGCCCAGTTCTAAAGTTGGTAGCAGATCCTCTCCTATCATACCTCACACAACTCACCTAACATGTTCAATAAAGGCCAAACCACACAATAACCCTTCCAACCACCCTTTCAAATATGCAACAAGTAGTTGATACAAACTGGCGCAATTTAATATCCTTGTCACTGGTATGAAGATGACCCAGAAACATGCTTTAGGCCTTGTGTGGGATAGGCTCAGTGCTACATAAAAACCAGTACAATTCAATATAATGGGTTTCCAAAGTAAAATCTCCATTTTATGAATTCTAACAGTGAGTCCCAAACTCTTACTGCTTTTACGCTTTCGTTTATTTTGTTCCTAGATCCAATTATATTTAATGTAGCCCTGTATTGCATTTTTAACACCAAACTGTAGTTCCTGCATTCCTGAAAGGGATTTCCAGGTCTAGCCTACATTGTATGCACATCTGCATTTTAATTTTAAACTCCATTACCAATATGAACTTCATAACTAGAGCACACTTTAGCTTACATACTGTGGGGCATATTCACAAGTCCCTTGCACCACCTTTGCGCCGCCATAGCCTCATTTGTTTACGCTAGGGTGGGACTAAGGTGGCTTTTTTGCCACGCCATATTTACAAAGTGGCCCAGTGCTTGCATTTCACCACTTTGTGACTGCTTGCACCACATTATGCATGTATGCAAAGGGGTGTTCTGGCACAGGGAGGCCAAACAAAATGGTGCAGTGAAATTTACAACATTTTACTGTTCCATTTTTTCTGTCATTTTTAATGCCTGCTTAGAGCAGGTCTTCAAATGACACACCCATTATATTCAATGGGACTCCCTGTGCTTTGCTGCACTTCCTATAATTTTTTATGCTAGTTTAGCAAAGCGCCACAATAGCGTCCAAATTATTGATGCTATTGTGCTAACGACTTCCATGATGCGTCACATTGTAAATACTGCGCAACCATGGTGTCATTAGGTGCCAGTGGGGGGGACAAGAAAAGTGATGGATCATCTATGGTGTGCCACTTTCTTGTAAATTTGACCCTGTATTTCTTCCAAGGCAAAAAAATGCCTGAATTTGGCTGAGTATTTCTTTAAAAATCTCCTTTTCATCTAGCCTCTGCCAGGAATGTTAAGGGGGCAAGCACAACATGGGGGTGCCTGGCCCTGCGTAGCTGCGGTCCTGGCTCAGATCCTCAGCTAGCTTTGCCATCTGAAACTCTTGACCTCAGAGTCCTTTTGCCACCTTGATGTCAGGCAGGGGTGGCTCCTCCATAAGGGTGGAGGAGAGTCGCCACCTCCCCCCCGCCAGCAGCAACCTCTGCAAATCCTTTTGCAAGGAAGGGATAATAAACTTTGTTTATTATCCCTTCCTTGTGAAAGGGGCGGGGCATTGGGGGTGACAAGCAGAGGGGAGTGCACTGTGCACTCCCCTCAGATCGCATGTGTGTTTGGCCGGCCGTCTCGGGCTGGCCAAACACAGATGCGCACAGGGCTCTATCCATACCAGCAACACAGTTGCAAGCGCTCCCAGCCAATCCTGACGCTGCTTTGAGCAATGTTAGGATTTGCCGCAGGGCAGGCTGGGAGCCTGTGCCTGTGTGCAGCAGAGGAGCAGAGGAGCGGTGCAGCACGGGAGAGGAGGTAAAAAAAAATTCATGTTAATTATTACCCCCCGCACGCTGCCCTCCCTGCCCCCATGAATCTCTGCAAGCCACGACTGATGTCAGTTGTCCATGACACTGTTTCATCCTGTTTGGGACGTGGTAATCATCATAAGATGAAGCATGCAAGAACCTTCATCAGTAAAATTTCATGTGGTCCTTCATTTTTTCTTTTATAAAAGCAAACACCCTCATTGGAAGTTTATTAAAGTAAAACAAAAATGAATGCCAAGCTGGAAAAAAAACACATGGTGTCTGCCTAGCATTTAGCCCTGCTTGCAGTGCAACCACCGTTCCAGTGGATGCACTGTAGGCTAGAGAAGTTTTAAGACATATGCAACGTTGGCAATTGCCCAGGGCCCCCACCATTCAAGAGGCACCTGAAAAAGTGAACTGTTTCTCTAGCTCACTTAGGTGTACATTTGTATTGTACATTTTCACATATAATTCTAATCTTTTAGCCAACATAATGTGTGAATTAGCCAAATAGGGGCCCTCCAAAATATTTGCCCATCACATTTTAATGAGATTCTAATGGGTCATTTAAACTTTGCTCAGTGGTCCACAAGCACATCAAGTCTGCTCTCTACTCCTCTGGTGTAAGACTGCCTGTCATAATTTGACATCTGCACTGGAAGGGATCTCTATGCATTCGGGGGGGGACAAATTTATGAGGATTTGGTGAAGGGGAGGGCAGCAAAAAGTCACCTTGCTGGCTGCCCTGCGTCAAAGTGAAAGGACAGGAATGTGCCGTATCTATAGCATACAGCACATTCCTTTCCTTTGCCCCTGCATTGACCATGAACGTAAATTCACCAAGATGCCAGGGGTAGCGGAAGTGATGTAACACGCCCATTTTGACCTTCAATTCCACTCACACACATACACACATTCACACTTACATCCACTCACTAAACAGACACCCTCAAGCATGCACACAACATAAATATAAAAGCTTTTTTTGTTTGCCTCAGCTACGAGCGAGGGTCTAATCCAACTAATTGTGCTACATTTTTTAAATTACACTAATAGTGAACAATTAAACATTTTCCACTATCAGAGTAATAATAAATGAGAGAGAAAAAGATAAAGGAGCCCCAACCAACATCCACAACTACATGCTGCCTCTGTGTTTCTAGCACTGGTTTTGCCACCTCTGAAACCAGGGGTCGCAAAGGCAGTGCCAGGGATTGCAAGGGGCAAGCCAGGGGTCACCCCTGGTACTCCCCAGATGACATCCATGGCACTGACGCACAATGGGCTGCCTTGTGTCAAGGCAGACACCCTTTCACCTTGGTGCAAAGGTGTGTGTGTTGCAAGCAGGATTGTTTTGTGCAGGAAGGAGCACCTTCCTGACCAAAAACAATCTTGGGAGGTGGTTTCCTCTTTCTATGTATAGTACAGAATACAGCACACATAGAAAGAGCAAAAAATGAAGAGAATATATTTCTCCTTATTGCACCTCCCCTGGTAAGGTGTAAGGCGTAGGGTTTTGGCACATACCTAAGTCCGGTAAATCTGGTAATTTGCACGACCTTGCACAGAGTAAGACAACTCCACGTTTTGCACTTCCTTGCTGTACTCCATATCTATGACTCCATTTAGAGCAATGCAAAGTGGCTTTGTGTTGCCTCGTTTGCGCCGCAGTAATGTTACTAAAAGTGATGCAACATTGGCACATATGGCTGATAATTATGCCCCTCAGTGCGCTTGCCCTGAAGGCACAAGATTTTTTACCTTGGTTTGCACAGTGGAGTTTGTTTTCAGCAAAACAAAAACAACAATGTCCCTGATGTTCATGACAATGCATGTCAGGGCCATTGTTTGGGGTGACCATTCCCGTGGCCTGGCAGCTCAGTGGCGGGCGGGTTGTCAGTTCAAGAACTTCCAATGACAAATTCAGCTACAAATTTGCCAGCAGAAACCCTGCATTTCTCCACAAATTAATAGGAATGGGGAAAATTGAGAGTTTAAAGGATGGGCATTTGCCATTTTTGGAAGATTTAGGGGTGAGGAAGAGTCATCTAAAGGGAACATTTATTTGAGATTACGCCAAACAGCCTTTGTTTATGTTTGTGGATTGATGTTAGGGTTCATTCCCCTAATACTATCATTTATCTGTTTTGGAGATTATCAGTGGCAAGTCATTTGGTTTACTGCACACAGGAGTTACAATTACTATTACTAACCTCATAATGAATTTATCTACCTTCAGCAAGGCATGCATTTTATAAGCGTGTGAGGCAGAATGATGTGTGTTACAGCTTTCTCTATTGACCCGGGATTTTTCGTTTTCACACGATTAATGACTAAACACCACATTTTTCACTACGTGTCTTTTCCTCAGAGCAGCGAGGTGAAATAAATCCACTCACCGTTTTCCCCTCATAGCCCGTGTCTCTAAAGTTGTTTCCAGCTCTTCTGCTTTTTCTTTATTTTGTGTTCCGAATGATTAAGAGCTGATCTGTTTATGAATTACAAATAAGATCGTCTTTTTCTCAGTGTAATCAATAGCTCCGACCTTGGTTCTATCAATAAATCTTAACACACAATCATAAAGTCAATATTTTGATTAGTTTCCCTCAGCGCTCTCAAAGTGGATTACTTGCTCAAGTTTTTTCAAAAGTCTTTAATTTTTGAAAGTTATATTGGTTGGGTGGTTATTCTTTTACTTTTTATGTCTTTTAAATATGCTCTTGCTAGGAGAGCTGCTAGATGCCCTACAGCATGGCTGAAGCATGGAAGGGAGTGGCAACCACAACCATGTTATGTTTTGTTATTTTATATTTGTATTACTCAGTTTCTCCAATGGTCGCTGAGCACGAGTACAATTTGAAAGTGTAGGAGACTTACACAAATGTTACCTTATTTGGTATTTGTATTGTACGTTAGTTATATGTCCAAAACTATAATTGGAAATGGGCGTTTTTGCTTCCTAGGAAACAATAATGAAGTGATCTAGTAAAAGATCATAGTGTATAAAAGACCAAGGGTCAAATTTACAAAAAACTGGCGCATTGCAGTACTGTGCCAAAGTTAGCAGCGCTGAGGTGCACCAGTTTTAAAACGAGAATACAGTGCATCCCTGCATTTCTCCCTGTACCTGCGCTAAATTTAGCAGCCTGTGCCAATGCAGGCATCCTTGCACCATAGTGCAAGGTTGTCTGCATTGAGGGGTGAGATTGTTTATGTGCAGGAAGGTGGCCCTTCCTGCACAGGAAGGTGGCCCTTCCTGCACATACACAATCATCCATGGTATTTTGTTTCTTCTATGTGTGCTGTAGAATGCAAAAAAGCAAAAATTGAAGAGGAATAAAAGTATTCCTCCTTGTTGTGCCAGGCTAACGCCACCCCTGTGGTGGCATTAGATTTTAGCGCTGCCTCAGATTTACGAATTCTTGTAAATATGGGGCAGCGTGAAAAGCAATGGGTGTTGTGGTTGAACTTCCACTGCAACACCCTTTGTACGCCCCTCTGACGCAGAAAACTGCGTTGGAGGATTCCCATGTTTATAAGAAGGCGCAAAACCACAAAAAGTGGCATTACACCTCCTTGTAAATATGGAGAAGTGTTTAGTGCCACTGGAGCATCGTAAAAAGTGACACTTCGGTGTTGCTAGGGCCTTGTAAATCGGGCCCTCAATTTTTAATAGCTATACACATACTTACGTCCACATACATGTGCAGGCATTTAGCAGATAGGTAAATTGATGGTCTCTTAAATAAAGTAGATACAGCTGTACAAAAAACACATAGTTAGGTGCCCCAAGTGGACAGCACAGTGATAGTGATTAGTGAAAGGTAATGAACAGTGGTGCACAGTGTTACATAAACTAACAAAATGTTAGCCTGAGAAGCATAAACCTTTTAAGGAATCTGGATTCAAAATGACCACATAGGTTCCACCATTAGCAAACATCCATTTAAAGTCATCAAATCTATGTAGACGTTGTGACCCCTATAAGTACACTTGTATTGGAGTCTTCATCAGGACTATATTCGTAGACACCTCTCAAATAAGGCCACATACATAAAGATTAGCTTCTTGGTATTTATATGTAAATTTGTGGATCTGCAGTTGGGCACCCAATAAAAGGTTGCTGATAGGTGGATACAGGCACGGCAGTCATGTAACGCTATACCCGGGTATGAGGTCTTGGATTTGAGAGGTTTATCTCAAGTAACAATAAATTGCACCCTAAAGTAACTATACCTCAGGCCTGATTGTTGTCATCAATGATGTCATTTCAGATGTTGCAGTGATGTTATTAATGATGTCATTGAATATGTCATGAGTAATGTAATTTGTGATGTAATTAGCAGTGCATGGCAATGTGCAAGTTATAGTTACTTTAGGACACAAGTTATAGTTACTTGAAATGACTATAACACGTGAATTTCAGTGGTTTTGTTAGTTTAAAAGATTATGGGGGTCATTCCAACCCTGGCAGTCGGTGTTAAAGCGGCGGCTAAACCGCCAACAGGCTGGCGGTTAAAAAAATGTAATTCCGACCCTGGCGGAAACCGCCAACAGAGACCGCCACTTCAACACTCTGACCGCCACGGTGGGACAAACAAACAGCGCGGCGGTCACCGCCAACAGACAGGCGGGAGACCATGTACCGCCCACCCTACCACAACCCACCAATCCGCCACCTTTTCCGGGGCGGTAGCCCCGCCGATAAAAACACGGCAGAATCAGCCATTTAGAACGGGAAACGCTCACCTCCATACACCCCACGAGGAATCTGGACAGCATGGAACCCGAACTCCACATCCTCCCAGCTATTGTCTTCCTGCTCCTCTACCAGGAGCACGAACGCCGGCGCAGAAGACAACGGTGAGTAATGCACCTACGACACAGGGGAGGCAAAAAATTACGGGGACACACATACGCGACACACCCACACCCACCCCCACCCACTACAACACACACATCAATGCATAGCAATACATCACAGTTACACCCCCCAAACCCCCGAGAAGAATGCAAAGACAAAAGGAAATGATCATAAACAGTCGAATATATTGTATCACTGGCTTATAAATATATCACACATCTAAAACTATTATATACATAAATATTAAAAGTCCGATAATTTTTGCAGGCATTGTCCGTGGACCACAGGGCCCAAATTACATGGGCAAAGCCCACACAGGATACCTGACACCAACGGAGAGAACACTGCAGGGGCATCAGATAGCAAAACTACAGGCACCTCAGGGGGAAGGGAAGGGGGGGCACCTCAGCCAGATGAGTCCACAACGCCAGATCCACAAGGGGCCTCCAAACACTGTTCCATCCTGGGGAGTGCAAAGCCACAGTCTCTCAAGTCTCCACAGTGGGTGGCTTGCCCACTTTACCATCCTGGGGAGTGCAAAGCCACAGTCTCACAAGTCTCTACAGTGGGTGGTTTGCCCACTTTACCATCCTGGGGAGTGCAAAGCCACAGTCTCTCAAGTGGATGACAGTCTCCACTGGTTCTGGAGGGGGCTTGGTGCCCAGAGTGCTTCGTGCAGCCCTGCCCGACACAGATGAGGGCCTGCCCCTTCTGCCAATGGGCCAGCGGTGCTTGAGACGGCGGTGCCCTGTTCAGCGGTGCTTGAGACGGCGGTGCCCTGTTCAGCGGTTCTTGAGACGAAGGGCCCTGTTCAGCGGTTCTTGAGATGAAGGGCCCAGTTCAGCGGTTCTTGAGATGAAGAGCCCAGTTCAGCGGTGCTTGAGATGAAGAGCCCAGTTCAGCGGTGCTTGAGACGGCGGTGCCCTGTTCAGCGGTGCTTGAGACGGCGGTGCCCTGTTCAGCGGTGCTTGAGACGGCGGTGCCTGTTCAGCGGTGCTTGAGATGAAGGGCCCAGTTCAGCGGTGCTTGAGACGGCGGTGCCCAGTCCAGCGGTGCTTGAGACGGCGGTGCCCAGTTCAGCGGTGCTTGAGACGGTGGTGCCCTGTTCAGCGGTGCTTGAGATGAAGGGCCCAGTTCAGCGGCTCTTGAGATGAAGGGCCCAGTTCAGCGGTGCTTGAGACGGCGGTGCCCTGTTCAGCGGTGCTTGAGACGGCGATGCACAGTTCAGCGGTGCCTGAGACGGCGGTGCCCTGTTCAGCGGTGCTTGAGACAGCGGTGGCCTGTTCAGCGGTGCTTGAGACGGCGGTGCCCAGTTCAGCGGTGCTTGAGATGAGTGTCCAGGTCAGCGGATCCGGCCATGGCATGGATGTCACTCGCCACCTGACATGTGGCTGGCGGGGCCTTCCTGCCCATCTGTCTGGTGGCTTGCGGGGCCCTCCTGGGCTGCAGTACCGGGCCTGTGGGTGTCCTCCTGCCCACCTGAGATGGGGCTGGTGGGGGCCAGCTGGCCTGCTGCCGGACTTGTCGGGCGTGCTGCCCTTCCCACCCTTCCCTGTTCGCCTGTGGCCCTTTCCCACCTTTGGCGGTGTGCCAGGTGGCACCCGACTTCCTGCCGGAGCCATGGTAGGGATTTTGGTTCCTGGTGTCTTTGGCCTCTCGCGCCGGGCACTGGCAATCTTCGGATGCTTTTCCGGGGGTGGGCTGGCCGTGCCTTGGCTCCTAGCTGAACTGGCTGCCCTTGAGGGTGGGGGACTCCACAGTCCATGGCAAACAGTCTTTACAGGTCCCGGTTTTGTGGTGGCTGAGGTGCTGATTGGAGTCTTATGAGATGGACGGGGTGGGGGAGTTGTTGGAAAGAGGTCAAGTTTGGAAAGGAAAAGCAATTTTGAAAGAGAGGGACGGGTAGGTGTAGTGGGTATGGGAGTGGAGGAAGAGGATGTGGTTGTAGGAGTGTGAAGTCTGGTGTCTTTGGGTGCAGGTGCTTGGGCTGGAGGCTGTCGTGAGGTGGATGGCTGTTGGGTGGGTGGCTGCCTGCGTTTGTGTAGTTTGGAAGAGGGGGTGACAGACACACTGGGAGAGGACACAGGGGATGTGTAAATGGTAGTGGGGGTGGTGACTGCACGTGTGCGGAGTGTTCTGGTGGGTGTGCTGGTGATGGACGTAGTGGCTGAAGATGTTGTGCATGCAAGTGTGAGTGGAGACGTCACAGGGAGGGAGGAGGGAGACAAGGAAGAGGGGGACACAGTGGAGGCAGTGGGTGTTGGTATGTCTGCATGTAGATGTTGCATGTGTGAATGCTTGTGTGATGTGTGGTGCTTATGTCTGGATGAGCTTCCCTTGGGTGTTGAGGTGTGTGCAGGCTGGTCTGATGGTGTGTCTGGGATAGGCAGAGGTACAGGGGATTGGGTCTGGGTGGAGGAAGTTGGAGGGGGGAGGCTAGAGACAGGGACAATGGCTGCCGTCAGTGCTGAGGCCAGAGCGTTGAACGATCGCTGATGGGCAGCCTGACCAGAATGAATGCCCTCCAGGTATGCATTACTCTGGTGCACCTCCCTTTCTACACCCTGGATGGCATTCAAAAGGGTAGACTGCCCAACAATGATGGTCCTCAGGAGGTCAATGACCTCCTCACTGAGGGCAGCAGGGGTGACAGGGGCAGGGCCTGAGGTGCCTGGGGCGAAGGAGATGCCCACCTTCCTGGGTGAGCGGGCACGGGGCAAACGCTGAGGGGCTGCTGGGAGGGCGGTGCTGGTGCGCTGGGTGGCGGCTGTACCTGTTGTTGCGGGGGGCACGGATGTTGCCGCCACCACAAAGGAGCTCCCTTCAGAGGACGAGTCGCTGTCACTGACATCAGCACGAGTCCCCGCTGTGGAGCTCCCCTCGCCCTCCGTCCCACTGGTGTATTCGGACTCCGTTGCATGGCCCTCCAGGGCCATGTGGGATGCAGCTCCCTCGTGCTCCGATGCCACTTCTCCTCCGCCTGATGATGCTAATGCACACATGAACAGGAAGAGCACAAAAAAGGGTGGGGGGAGAAATAAAGACATGTTGAGTGCATGCATTGGCGACACCGTTGGCGGAGAGGACAGACACAGAAGCCCCCTGCACTACGCCACGCACTTGGGGTCCACTACGCAATCCGTGGGACATGGCCTACAAGCCTATGGACGACAACTGCACACATAGATGACACAGGGCCATGGATACCTGTACTTGACACCCTACAGAGGTGGGGTGCGGGGGCACAGGGCCATGCCTTACGGAGGGGCTTAGCCTACAGAAATCGCCTTGGCCTAGGGATACCCACAGCCCTCCTCCCCCACCCAGACACCTCCACTACGCGCAAAGTCAGCAGAATGTGTTTGTACTCACCCCCTTGTGTCTGCTGTGATGTCCTCACGCGCCCATCCAAATCGGGGTAGGCCACCGCCAGGATCCGGGACATCAGGGGGGTCAAAGTACGACTGGCACCCCTCCTACGTTGGGAGGCCATCCCCAGCTGAGCCTCCGCCGTCTTCCTGCTCCAGCGTCGGATGTCCTCCCACCTCTTCCGGCAGTGGGTGCCCCGTCTGTTGTGGACCCCCAGGGTCCGGACGTCCTTGGCGATGGCACGCCAAAATCTGGTGGGCGCTGACCTATGTGACATGTACAGGGAGAGAAAAATAGTTATCACCTTCTGCATGCTCGATGTGAGTGGCCCCCCATCCCCACCCTTGCCATGTGGCACATGCTCTCATCTGTCGTTTGATGCATGCCTCAATCGCTCCCCTCCCCACCATCTTTCTTCCACCCCACTCAACCCAGGCATTGCCCACTAAGCATGGTCCCTGTGTACTTACCTGTTGGTCTGGAGGACCGTAGAGTAGCGCATACTGGGGTAGGATCCCATCCACAAGTTTCTCCAACTCCTCCGCAGTGAAGGCAGGGGCCATTTCCCCAGTCGCATGAGCCATTGTCTCTTCCAGACCGAGGTCACAGCAGCACTTGCAGTGTAGGTCGTCTCCTGTGGAAGATCAGGTATCGAGTGATTAAGCAGATAGAAAATGGCAGTCACGCCCGCGGCGGTGCGTACCGCGACCGCCGGCGCACATCGTCATTGGCTCCTGAAACCCATAGGGTTCCATGTTAACCAATGCGGCTTTGCGCCGCGGTCTTCGACCGCCACGGTGTGCCGCGCCAGCGCATGGACCTCACATCCCACTGTTGCACTTCACAGGTCAGGCAGCCGCCATTTCAAGGGCCCACATGGCTTAATTTCTACTGCGTCACACATACCTAGGCCTTGCATCAACACTCATACAAACCTTTCAATGCATTGGGAATCGTGTTATGTGCAAGCTGTGGTTACGTACCTGTGGGTTGATTGACTCTGTGCTCGCTGTTGTCCTTCATAGGCACCGTCCGCTGGGACATGCGAGGAGATGGAGGAATCTTCCCGTGTACAGACCGCTGGTGGACCTGTCGACAATGGAGGAACGACATGTCATACTGACATACAGGCTTGACCGAGCCACTGTACAGGAACTGTGTGCCCAGCTGGAGCCAGACCTGATGTCACCCATCCGCCAACCCACAGGGATCCCCCCTCTAGTGCAGGTGCTGTCAGTACTCCATTTCTTAGCAAGTGGGTCTTTTCAAACAACAGTGGCCATATCATCAGGGATGTCCCAGCCCATGTTTTCCAAGGTGTTGTCCAGAGTGTTGTCTGCCCTGCTCAAACACATGCGGAGCTACATCATTTTCCCTGAGGTGGCGGATTTGGTTACAGTGAAGGGTGATTTCTATGCCCTTGGACATATTCCCAACATCATTGGTGCCACTGATGGGACACATGTTGCTTTGGTCCCCCCCAGCAGGAGTGAACAGGTGTACAGGAACCGGAAGAGTTATCATTCCATGAAAGTACAGATGGTGTGTTTGGCTGACGAGTACATCTCCCATGTTAATGACAAGTTCCCTGGGTCAGTGCATGACGCCTACATCCTGCGGAATAGCAGCATCCCGTATGTGATGGGTCAACTCCAGAGGCACCGGGTGTGGCTATTAGGGGACTCTGGTTACCCCAACCTGTAATGGCTACTGACCCCAGTGAGGAATCCCAGGACAAGGGCAGAGGAACGGTACAATGAGGCCCATGGCGGACTAGGATGGTGATCGAGCGAACCTTTGGCCTCCTGAAGGCCAGGTTCAGGTGCCTCCATATGACAGGTGGATCCCTAATGTACTCACCAAAGAAGGTGTGCCAGATCATCGTGGCCTGCTGTATGCTTCACAACCTGGCTTTGCGACGCCAGGTGCCTTTTCTGCAGGAGGATGGTCCAGATGGTGGTGTTGTAGCAGCTGTGGAGCCTGTGGAGAGTGAAGAGGAGGAAGCCGAAGAGGACGACATAGAGAACAGGAACACAGTAATACAGCAGTATTTTCAATGACACACAGGTAAGAGTACACACCGGCATATTACATTTACTTAAAGACTCCTACCTCTCTACTGTCTGACTTTTTCCCCCAGTGTATGGTAACTGTGTTGTGACTTTCCCTTCCGTTTTCAGAGATGTGGGCCCCACTGTGTGACATCTGCTTTGTTTCCCCATGGACTACAGCTGTGTGACAGCGGTTTGTTGCCATCACAATGTGAAAGAACATTTTGGCACAGTCATGTCTAATACATTTGTTGTAAATCACAGCCAGACTCCAGATTGTTTTGTGCAATAAGTGTGTTTATTCAAGTGCTCTAAATTGGATGGGTGGTTGCAAATCGTTGAGGAGTGATGGTGGAGGATTGTCCATGGCAGAGTCCAGACTATCAGTATCACAGGTGCATTGTCCAAATGCCTGTGGAAAGTGGAGCAGGGGCAGTTTAAGGTTGGACAGGGTGACAATGTGGGACAGTGGGATGACAATCAGAGCGGTATCCTTTGCTGGCGGGGGTCTTGACATCTTACTCTGTCTTCTTCCTGGATCTCAGGGCCCGCTTGCGGGGTGGTTCTTCTTCTGCAGGGGGTGGGGTTCTGGTGGCCTGTTGGTCTTGTGTCGGGGCCTCCTGTCCACTTGCGCCGGCGGAGGTGGGAGGCAGTTCTTGGTCCATGCTAGTGTCAGGGGCCCTTTGAGGTGCCACAGTGTCCCGCAATGTGGTGACTACCTGATTCAGGGCCACTACGATGGTACCCATGGCGGAACTGATGTTTCTTAGTTCCTCCCTGAACCCCATATACTGTTGCTCCTGCAGAAGCTGGATCTCCTGAAACCTGGCCAGGACCGTCGCCATCGTCTCCTGGGAGTGGTGGTATGCTCCCATGATGGAGGAGAGGGCCTCGTGGAGAGTGGGTTCCCTGGGCCTGTCCCCCCCCGTCGCACAGCAGCCCTCCCAGTTCCCCTGTTTCCATGGGCCTCTGTCCCCTGGACCGTGTGCCCACTACCACTGCCCCCAGGTCCCTGTTGTTGTTGGGGTGTTGGGTTAGCCTGGGTTCCCTGTAGTGGTGGACACACCGCTGATTGACGTGTCCTGGGGACAGAGGTATGGGCCCGCTGGGTGGGTGCTGTGCTGGTGTTCCCAGAGGGGGGAAGGTCTGCTGTGGCCTGTGGGTGTGTGAGGGGAACCGACTGTCCCGAGGTCCCCGATGGACCGGGTTGGTCATCTAGATCCAGGGAGACAGAGCTGCTGTCCTCACTGTGGGCCTCTTCTGGGGGTGGAGTGGACATTTGTGGACCCTCCTGCGCGGTGACCTGGCATTCGGGTCCTGCAGGGGTATAAAAGTATGGTTATTGCTTCTGTGTGTGCCATATCGTGCAATGGGTGGGTGCCCGTGTACCCCAGTGCTGGCATTCCTTTCTGGGGGCTGTTGTGACGGTGGTTTGGGGGGGGGGGTTGTATGTGTATGTGCAGTGGGCATGCTTTGGTGATGGGTGTCCATGCTTTGTGGACGCATGCAGGGCTAGGTGTTGGGATGGGTGGGTTGTGATGGTGAGACATTTGCAAGGAGTAGGTGTGATGGGGTGGGGGTGAGGGTGGGGGTATGAGTTGGCATGCAGGTGGTGTGGGGTGGATGAAGTAGTGAAGATGAGACTTACCAGAGTCCATTCCTCCAGCTACTCCTGCGAGGCCCTCAGGATGCAGGATGTTCAAGACCTGCTCCTCCCATGTTGTAAATTCTGGGGGAGGAGGTGGGGGTCCGCCGCCAGTCCGCTGCACCGCGATGTTGTGCCTGGATACCATGGAACGCACCTTCCCCCGTAGGTCTTTCCACCTCTTCCTGATGTCGTCCCTATTTCTTGGGTGCTGTCCCACAGCGTTGACCCTGTCCATTATTCTGCTCCAAAGCTCCATCTTCCTGGCAATGGTGGTGTGCTGCACCTGTGTCCCGAACAGCTGTGGCTCTACTCGTACAATTTCCTCCACCATGACCCTGAGTTCATCATCAGAGAACCTGGGGTGTCTTTGCGGTGCCATGGGGTGGTGTGGGTGATGTGTAGGGTGGATTGTGTGGTGCTAAGTGTGGTGATGTGTATTGTTGTGTTGTGTGAAGTGCGTGCAAATATTGCTGGGTGACAGTGAATTGGGCGTCTGGGTGCTCGGATGTCTTTTCTCAGTGCGTGTTCACGAATCTCTAGGAGTGGCGGTTTGTGGGTGATGTGGGTGTGTATTTTATATTGTATTGGGTGTGTGGGAGTGGTGTGTGTATGTGTATCAGGTGTGTGTATTTTGAATTGTCCAATACGGTTCTGTTTTGTACAAGTGTGTGTATTTTGAGCGTGGCGGTGTGTACCGCCAATGGAATACCGCGGTTGAAAGACCGCCACGTGGATTCGTGTATCGTGATAGTGTGGGCGAATTTCTGTTGGCGTGACGGTGGAGGTTTGGTCATCGCCAGTTTCTCGCTGGACTTTGGTGTGGCGGACTTTTGTGGATGTCTTTATTTTGGCGGTTTGCCTGTTGTGGGTCAGAATGACGTGGCGGTTTACCGCGGCCGCGGCGGTGTTATGGCGGTCTTCTGAACGGCGGTAAGCGCATTTTACCGCCGAGGTTGGAATGACCCCCTATGTTTTTACTGACGTTTTCACCTACCTATAATGTCTCTTTAAACTTTGTTTTTTCCAGTGAACTTCTAGGGGGGGTTCTTAATGCAATGTAAGGTATTATTACAATTCCTAACTACAACATAAACTTAACCCTTGGTTTTTAAGTGAATTTGTATTTTTTTTAATGTGAAGTAAGATATCCGTTGCTACGTGCGGTGTGACATTAGGTGCCCAATCCCCTGCCAAGCAAGCTTTTAGCCATGCACACTGTGGGGTTGGTGCAGGGCCTGGTCTGGGGCCAGGCCCTGTGCCTAAACCCGAGCAAGTGCCCAGCTCACCACTGCCTACGGCCTATGGTTGTGTGCAGCAAGGGGTTGGGTGCAAGGTTGCTAGCACAGCTGATTGGCATATAACAATGTAATAGGTGTCATTTTAAGTAACATAGACGTACTGGCTTTGTCAATGGGTCAGAGCACCAAATTATAAAAGTGAGCTATTGGCTTTACCAAGTGGCCAACATATTAATATCAAAAAATCCACACATTCATTTTTTATATAATTTATTGTACTTCCAAGTGTATACATGGCAATGATTCATAATATTCACTATTCTATAATAAAATATTGTTCTTCAAACCAACCATAAACATGTATTCAGCCTTTCTTTAACATTCCTCAAGCCACAAAATGCAGCCATAGAAATAACCTTGAAAGTACGCAGGAGCTTGAATTTACACTTTCGCCCGATGGACCTTTTTCTGTTAGTCGAGATGTGCATTAGAGTTATGATAACTGATAATTTAATTCACAGTGAAGCCCATTTGGTTCCACAATAAGGACCAGGAATTGATGATTGCAGTAACATTGATTTATTCCCAATCAATAATTGTTAGAAATGGGGTATTTGGTTGGCAGTCAGATTACCCCCTGTCAAAACAAGGACACTCACTGTAGTCAGGGTAAAAGAGAATCAGCCTCAGCTAACCCCTGCTTGCCCCCTTGGTAGCTTGGCACGAGCAGTAGGCTTAACTTTGGAGTGCTAGGTGTAAAGTATTTGTACCAACACACACAGTAACTTAATGAAAACACTACAAAATGACACAACACAGGATTAGAAAAATATAAAATATTTATCTAAACAAAACAAGACCAAAATGACAAAAATCCACAATACACAAGTCAAGTTATCAATTAAAAAGCAAAAAGAGTCTTCATGTAGTTTTAAACACACAATAACACTGTTAGTGTGAAAATTTAACTTGGGTGTGTCAAAAACAACCCCGCACGGCCGAGTGTGCATCAAAAAGGGCTTGCGATGCATCGATTTCACTCACGAGTGAGACCTTGCATCGTTTCTCCTTTTGTCGTGTCGGGCGTGTCATTTCTTCTCTCCACAGGACCTTGCGTTGTTTCTCCTTTTGTCAGGTCAGGGTGTATCGTTTCTTCTCTCCGCAGGAGAGCGATGCGTCGAACCGGTCAGCACTCTCGGGTCCGGGCAGGCCTTGCGTTGTTTTTACACGTCCAGCGGTGTTTGCGTCGGAAATCCAGTTGCACAATAATCCTAAAACAACGCAGCGCAGATTGAGATCTCACCAGCCTCCATCAGCGATGCTGTGCGCCGTTTCTCCAGCTCTGTGCGTCGATTCTTCGGTCGCGTTATAGGAGAGCATCGATTTTAAGACAGAGATCGGAGTTGCGCCGATTTTTCAGCGTCAGATCAGAGTCACGTCGATCTTTTCCCCGCACGGCGTTCTGTGCTAGGATGTCTTCCTCTTAGGCTGCCAGCTTCTCCTTTCAGGGTCCCAGGAACTGGATGGGCACCACTTGGCAGGGTAGGACTCTCTCCAGAGACTCCAGGTGCTGACAGAGAGAAGCCTTTGCTGTCCCTGAGACTTCAAACAACAGGAGGCAGGCTCTAAATCAAGCCCTTGAAGATCTTCACAAGAAGGAAGGCAACACAAAATCCAGTCTTTGCCTTCTTACTCTGGCAGAAGCAGCAACTGTAGGATAGCTCCACAAAGCCCAGTCACAGGCAGAGCAGCTCTTCTTCCTCAGCTCTTCAGCTCTTCTCCAGGCAGAGGTTCCTCTTGGTTTCCAGAAGTGTTCTAAAGTCAGTGGTTTTGGGTGCCCTTCTTATACCCGATTTCTCCTTTGAAGTAGGCCTACGTCAAAGCAAAGTCTCTCTTGAATGTGAAATACTGGCTTGCCCAGGCCAGGCCCCAGACATTCATCTGGGGGTTGGAGACTGCATTGTGTGAGGGCAGGCACTCCTCCCCTCCTAGCACAGATGGCTCATCAGGAAATGCAAACTATACCCCAGCTCCCTTTGTGTCACTGTCTAGTGTGAGATGCAACCAGCCCAACTGTCAAACTGACCCAGACAGGGAATCCACAAACAGGCAGAGTCACAGAAATGGTATAAGCAAGAAAATGCCCACTTTCTAAAAGTGGTATTTTCAAACACACAATCTTAAAATCAACTTTACTAAAATATGTATTTTTACATTGAGAGCTCAGAGACCCCAAACTCCAAATGTCCATCTGCTCCCAAAGGGAATCTACATTTTAATCACATTTAAAGGTAGCCCCCATGTTAACCTATGAGAGGACAGGCCTTGCAACAGTGAAAAATGAATTTAGCAATATTTCACTGTCAGTACATATAAAACATATAACTATATGTCCTACCCTAACCAAACACTGCTCCCTGCCCTTGGGGCTACCTAGGGCCTACCTTAGGGGTGCCTTACATGTATGAAAAGGGAATGTTTAGGCCTGGCAAGTGGGTACACTTGCCAAGTCAAACTTACAGTTAAAACTGCACATACAGACACTGTAATGGCAGGTCTGAGACATGATGACAGAGCTACTTATGTGTGTGGCACAACTAGTGCTGCAGGTCCACTAGTAGCATTTGATTTACAGGCCCTGGCACCACTAGTGCACTTTACTAGGGATTTACTAGTAAATCAAATATGCCAATCATGGATAAACCAATCGACAATACAATTTACACAGAGTGCACTTTAGCAGTGGTTAGCAGTGGCAAAGTGCTCAGAGTTCAAAAGGCAACAGCAACCGGTCGGAAAAAATAGGAGGCAGGAGGCAAAAAGATTGGGGATGACCCTGCATAAACTCAAAGTCTAACAATAATCAATCGAATATATGAAAGTCATTAGAATATTGAAGAGATACAGAATTACAGCTGGCAAGCTGACATATCACAATCTGTTCAGTCTCAATAGATTTAGATATGGTGCAATTCCAATCACAGCATTACAGAAGCTGAGAATTAGAAAAAGATGTTCCTTAAAGGAACTCCTATTCTCACTCTTAACATGAAATAGTTCTAAGTCATCTAGTTAAATTGCTAAGTGAGAAATTAGATTAATTAAGAAATAAATCTCAAGGATCTTTTGAATAAAGGCATAATGCAATTTGGGAATGCAAGAAGGTGTCAGTAAAATGTAGGCTCCAGTAAAAGTCTTTCAAAACTAAAGTGTTTAGCATAAACCCTCACACTTGCAAGAATAAAGGAAGCAGACAGGTCTGTACACCTTAAAGCCTAAGCAAATCTGACAGCCACCAACATACCCCGTGGAGGGGTACATCAGTTCGACATGTTATGACACACACACAACAATCCGCTAGATTACTGCCACATACACAAATCCGCCAGCCCAAAGGTCAGAGCTAAATTCGTGGTACGAACACCCATACCGTTACCCCACCAAAACAACACCCACCACATTATGACCCACGAATCACCATGGCAGACATTCAATGGCAGTAAACCATTGGCGGTACCCACCAGCGCACTCAAAATGGACACCCAAATACTAAACTACACAACATTGGCCAATACCAAAAACACACACCTGACGCTGATACACCCACCACACTCACCCACCCACAGCACTATAAAACACACACCCACATTACCCACAACCCTTTACGAATACACATTATTGCCACTAGACTGACACCAAGACCACTGCGACAGCTAGACACACACACCACATACACCCATACATCCCTCAAGCACCCCACTTCTCACACGTAACCGCAGTACCCAACACCCACACACTTACACACACCACACAACACCCATGTCCCCACAAAGGCACCCCATTTCACAGATTAGGAGTTGTGGGTCATGGTGGAGGAAATAGTCAGGTTATAGCCACACCTGTTTGGACCACAGGTACAGCAAATATCCATTGCCAGGAAGATGGAGCTATGGCGGAGAATCGTGGACAGGGTGAACACCATGGGACAGCATCCAAGAACAAGGGACAACATCAGGAAGAGGTGGAATGACCTACGGGGAAGGTACGGTCCGTGGCAGCAAGACACCCACTCGCCTTACAGAGGACTGACGGTGGATCCCACCTAATCCCCCACAGCTCACAGCATGGGAGGAGCAAGTCTTGGCAATACTGCATCCTAAGGGACTCTCTGGAGTTGCTGGAGGACTGGACACTGGTGAGAGAATATTTACTACTCATCACCCCCTTAACTGCTTGCCATCTCACTCCCTCACCCTCACTCCCATCACTCCACTCCATCCCACACACTGTACCTACACATATGACTAACCCCAATGTGAAACCCTGCATGCTATACCAATGATTGGAGAGCCCTCCTAGCCCTGCATGAATACCCATCACAAAAGCATGCACAGCATAGGGGAACTAACAATCCCATAAAACATCACCATACACAAACAAAGGTGGCAGGGCAACAGCAATGATAGAGGGGAAGCTAGGTATGTACAACATGTCACAGACATGAAGCATAATACATCACTTACATCCCCACAGGTGCCCCAGTCAATCTCAGCGGAGAGGAGGTGCCATGACAAACCAGTCCCCCAATAGAAGATGCCCCCAGTGATGACAGTAACTCTGGACGTCAGGATCTGGATGAACTACCTGGCCCATCAAGGACCACTGGTCAGTCAGACACCCCAGCCTACTGTCCACCACAGAGCCTCCCCCATCAGTAGCCAACACCACAGCACCCACCCAACGTGCTCACACCTCTGTCCTCAGGACACATCAATCAGCAGCGTGCCTACCTGTACAGGGACCCCAGTCCACACCTCGCCCCCAAGACAATAAGGGACCTGGGCCCAGTGGCAGTGGGCACACCGTTCAGGGGACACAGGCAGAGGACAAGAGGGACACTGGGAGGACCGCTGTGTGCCAGGAGGAGGACAGGCCAAGGGAACCGACTCTCCAGGAGGCACTTACCAAGATCCTGGGGCCTACCAACAATCCCAGGACACGATGGGCCAGATCTTTAAAACGTGCAGGAGAACAAGCCGCTGCAGGAGGAACACCATCAGGAGATCAGGGAGGACTTGCAGGCTCTCAAACCACTATGATCTCCATAGCAGGGGTGCTGGCAGACATGGCCAACATCATGAGGGAATGGACAGCACACCAGCGGGCCCCTACCACTAACCAGTCTATTGACCAGCCCTCCACTTCTGCTGCAGCTAGAGGGCAGGAGGCCCCACCACAGGACCCAAAGGCCATCAGAACCCCTCCCCCTGCAGAAGGTGAACCACCCCGCAAACATTCCCTGTGACCCAGACAGAAGCCAGAGACACTTGCCAAGACCAAGACCACCACCAGGAAATGAGACTCTCCTGACTGTTCCCCCTCATGTCCCACCCTGTCAGCTTGTCCACTTTGAACTGCCTTTGCTCCCCTTCCTATGGCCCCTTAGACACTCAATCTGTGCTACAAACAGACTGGAACCATGCCCTGGACTTTCCTCTACCATCACCCCATTCCATCGCACTTTTCAGTCAATTATTTGCACTACAATAAACACCCTTGAACACAACTTGAGTGACACCACTTTTATGTGTATAAAATGTTCATTTATGGGAACAGTCACATCTAGTGCAAATGATCTGAACAATGAGATAGCATACAAATAATGACCTGTAGCTGTCTGCAGTAAACACATCAGGACACTGTTGTCATATCACAACATCTGTAAAAGGACTAGCCATAGGTGACAGTAATCATCAATAGTCAGAGTAATGATCAGTTCCACTGTCTCACACTGTCTCACCTGTGTGTCATTGAAAGTATTGTCATATAACTGATGTTCTGTTGTCCTCATCCTCATCCTCTACCTCCTCATCCTCACTGTCCTCAGGGCCCAAAGCTGCCACAGGGTCATCTCCAGTCCCCTCCAGCAGGAAAGGCACATGTCATCTGAGGGCCAGGTTCTGCAACATGTGGCATGCCACTACTATCTGGCAGACCTTCTCGGGTGAGTAGCACAGGGATCACCTGTCAGATGTAGGCATCTGAACCTGGCCTTCAGGAGGCGGAAGGTCCTCTCGATTATTCTCCTGGTTCGCCCATGTGCATCATTATAACAGTTCTCAGCCCCTGTCCTGACATTCCTCACAGGGGTCAGGAGCCAGGTGAGGTTTAGGTAGCCAGAGTCACCTGCAAGTATTGAGGGACAAGATTTAGCCTAACACAGTGAAATGGGGATAACACTTGAAGGCATACACTGAAATATAGTGGGTGGGGACTCTGGCTCACCTTTTAGCCACACCCTGTGCCTCTGTTGTAGGGCCATCACATTTAGGATGCTGCTATTCCTCAGAATGAAGGCATCATGCACTGACTTAGGATACTTGGCAGTGACGTGGGAGATGTACTGGTCTGTCAGGCACACCATTTGCACTTTGAATGGGTGGAAACTCTTTCAATTCCTGAACACCTGTTCATTCTGGCGGAGGGGGACAAACGCAATATTTGTACCATCAATCGCCCCAATAATATTGGGTATATGTCCCATTGCATAGAATCCCGCTTTCACAGTGGCTGAATCTTCCACCTAGGGGAAAGGAATGTAGCTGCACATGTGTTTCACCAAGGCAGACAATACCCTTGCCAGCACGATTGAGAACATTGGCTCTGACATTACTGATGCCAAGCCCACTGTCACTTGGAAAGAACCAGTTGCCAGGAAATGAAGCACTGACAGAACCTGCACAAGAGGGGGATCCCAGTGGGAAGACGGATAGCTGATCTCAGGTCAGGCTCCAATTGGGCACACAGCTTTGTGATTGTGGCCCTGTCCATTCCATAGGTGAGTGTAATGTGTCTGTCCTCCAGTGTAGCTAACTCCACAAGGGGTCTGTACACAGGGGTTTGTCTCCTCCTCCTATTCATCCGCAGTGGTAGGTATGTAAGGGACACAAGAGTGATTAGGCTGTCACAATACAATTTGAACAATGGAACCACCACCTCACTGTGCATACATCATTAATGAGATGGGACAGTGGGAATGGCAATGTATGTGCAATTTTTCAGCAATGATGCAGTTATCGAAGATCTGTATGTAGTCCACCACCATAAAATGGTAACCACCTGTCCTGTATCTAGGGACAGTTGGAAGTGAGGTAACTCCGCCGTGCAATTCCTCATTGGCTAATATGGGCTCTATAGAGTACAGTGTTCAATGGGGATCAGCAGTGGCTGTGATGGTGTACACCACCACGGACAAGACCGCAATTTTCTGTCTATAACCTCACTTGATTCCTTACTTTCCACAGGATAACACCTATACTGTGTGTGCTGCTGTGACCTGTGTCTGGAACCTACCATGGCCCGCGTGACTGGGAAAGTGACGCTGCCTTCACTTTGATGGCGTTAAAGCGCTTGGTGGATGCGGTCCTGCCCCAGTAAGGATAGCTGTATGGGCTTCCAGACCAACAGGTGAGTACACCTTGGACATGATGCATATGGGAGGGTTGCATGGAGATGTGTGTGCAGGCATCATGTCATATGTGGGGTGGTATGTCTGGTGGTAGTGTGCATGGTGTACTCAGGGCGATGTGTGTGCCAATGGATTTGGAAACAGGATATTGCTGCGTGATCAAGCACAAGGTTAATGAGTGTATGGCAAATGCAGGTAAGCCCAGCTTGTTTGCATTCCATGACAGTCAGGGTTTTGTAGATCCCAGGAGGTGTGCAGTTGGCAGTGTTTGGCCCTCATCTTGCTTTGGCATCTAGCCAATTGAATGCCAGTGCAATGCATAGTGCTCAATCCTGATCCCCGTGTGTGACGGTGGTGTGTATGCCAACTGTGGTGTTGGTGTTGTAAATGACTCAGTGCTCCCTTTCTCTCGCTCCCCCCTTCTCCTTCTGTCATCCTGTCCATGTGTGCACTAGCATCATCTGGCAGAGGAGTAGGGGCACTGTCGACAGAGGGACTGAGGGAGCTGCATCTCACAGGACCTAGGAGGCAGAGTCCACCGACGCTGAGGGAACCAGTGGGACGGAGGGAGAGGGGAGCACCATGGTGGAGTCAGGAGGTGACAACACAGACTGGGATTCCTCCTCCGATGGAAGCTCCCTGGTGATGGCACACACCTCTGTGACCACCCCAGCTGCAGGTACAGCCGCCACCCCCGTACCAGCTCCACCCTCCCATTAGGCCCTCAGTGAGTTGCCCGTGCCCGCTCACCCAGGAGGGCAGGTATCTCCTTCACCCCATACACCTCAGGCCCTAACCCAGTGAGCCGTGCTGCCCTGAGTAAGGAGGCTTTGACCTCCTGTGATCCATCTCTGTAGGACAGTCAACCATTGTGAATCCAGAGGCTGGCATCCCAGATGCAGCAATGCAATACATTCCTGGAGGGCATCGATGGTGGACTGGCGGCCCAACAGAGATCGAATCAGGCTCTGGCCTCCTCTCTGATGGCAGCCATTTTCCCTGTTCCTACCGTCCCCCCTCCAACTACCACTTCCCAATCCCAGTCTCCTCAACCCCAGCCCAGCCCATGCACATATTTAGACGAGCATGCACACAAGACATCACGCAAGAGTGGAACAGTCAAACACAGGCACTGCTTCAACAGCCACCACTAGCATCACCACACCAAGCAGCACACACACCTCACTAGCAGACACCTCCCTCAACCTCCATTCCCATCCCTTGTCCCTCAACCCACCCCTCCATCCCTAAGAAGCTTTTCCTTGTCCAACTTGACCCCTTTCCTCCCCCTGTCCTGCCCGTAGGAGCAGGGTCCAACGACCCAAGCCAGCACCTCAGCCAAACAGTCCAGAGGGACAGTGGAGGCACCTCCTAGACAGTGAAGGATCCCACTCCACCAGCCAGGAAAGGGAAGGATCCCACTCCACCAGCCAGGAAAGGGAAGGATCCCACTCCACCAGCCAGGAAAGAGAAGGATCCCACTCCACCAGCCAGGAGGGGTAATGTTCCCACTCAACCACCAATGACAGAAGAGGTTCCCACTCAATCACTGTTAGAAATGTGGTCTTTGGATGGCAGTCAGGTTACCACCTGTTCAAGCAAGGACCCTCACTCTAGTCAGGGTAAAGGAGAGTCACCCTCAGCTAACCCCCGCTCACCCCCTTGATAGCTTTGCACAAGCAGCAGGCTTATCCCCTTCTGTGCCCAGGACGTAATGGCACCAGGGATCATTTTTTATTTTGTTTATTTATTTATTTTTTTTTTTTTTTTTAGAGGTGGGGAGCGACCCCTTAGGCAAGGGTCGCTCCCCTAGGGGGCAAATTATATTTAGGCCATTTCTATCTCCCTTGGGGGCAGATTGGCCTATTTTATGAGGCCAATCTGCCCCCAAGGGGGACAGAAACTACTAGACACCAGGGATTTTTTTTTTTTATGGGAATTTCACGCAAGGGGAGCGACCCCTTAGACAAGGGTCGCTCCCCTAGGGGGGAAATTATATTTAGGCCATTTCTATCTCCCTTGGGGGCAGATTGGCCTATTTTATGAGGCCAATCTGCCCCCAAGGGGGACAGAAACTACTAGACACCAGGGATTTTTTTTTTTATGGGAATTTCACGCAAGGGGAGCGACCCCTTAGACAAGGGTCGTTCCCCTGGGGAGAAAAATTTTTTGGGGCCATTTCTGCCCCCGTGGGGGGCAGATCAGCCTATTTTAATTAGGCCGATCTGCCCCCAAGGGGGCCAGAAACCACTAGGCACCGGGGATTTTGTTTTTGTTGTTGTTGTTTTACAAATGGTGAGCGACCCCTTAGGCAAGGGTCGCTCCCCTGGAGAGGCAAATTGTATTTAGGCCATTTCTGCCCCCTTTGGTGGTAGATCGGCAGATTTTAGGTCAATCTGCCCCCAAGGGGGGCAGAAACAATTAGGCACAGGGGATTTTTTGTTGTTGTGCCAATGTCACGCAAGGGGAGCGACCCCGTAGGCAAGGGTAGGCCCCAGGGCTAATTATTATTTTTTGTTTTTGTTTTTTAGAGATGGGGAGCGACGCATTAGGCAAGGGTCGCTCCCCTGGGGGGCAAATTGTATTTAGACCATTTCTGCCCCCCTTGGGGGCAGATCGGCCGAAATAACTAGGCACCGTTGATCTTTTTTTTTTGCGCCAATGTCACGCAGGGGGAGCGACCCCGTAGGCAAGGGTGGCAGCCAGGGAGGGTTGGGGGCAAATTTATTTTAGGCCATTTCTGCCACCCCTGGGGCCGGGTGAGCTAGATGCCAAAATCTACAGGTAGGCACTTTGCAAGAAACACCTCTGTTTTCTGTGAAAAAATGTGATGTGTCCACGTTGTGTTTTGGGCCATTTCCTTTCATGGGCGCTAGGCCTACCCACACAAGTGAGGTACCATTTTTATCGGGAGACTTGGGGGAACGCTGGGTGGAAGGAAATTTGTGGCTCCTCTCAGATTCCAGAACTTTTTGTCACCGAAATGAGGGAAAAAGTGTTTTTTAGGCCAAATTCTGAGGTTTGCAAAGGATTCTGGGTAACAGAACCTGGTCAGAGTCCCACAAGTCACCCCATCTTGGATTCCCTTAGGTGTCTAGTTTTTAAAAATGCGCTGGTTTGCTAGGTTTCCCTAGGTGCCGGCTGAGCTAGAGGCCAAAATCCACAAGTAGGCACTTTGTAAAAAACACCTCTGTTTTCTGTGAAAAAATGTGATGTGTCCACGGTGTGTTTTGGGCCATTTCCTTTTGTGGGAGCTCGACCTACCCACACCAGTGAGGTACCATTTTTATCGGGAGACTTGGGGAAACACAGAATAGCAAAACAAGTGTTATTGCCCCTTGTCTTTCTCTACATTTTTTCCTTCCAAATGTAAGGCAGTGTGTAAAAAAGACGTCAATTTGAGAAATGCCCTGTAATTCACATGCTAGTATGGGCACCCCGGAATTCAGAGATGTGCAAATAACCACTGCTTCTCAACACCTTATCTCGTGGCCATTTTGGAAACACAAAGGTTTTCTTGATACCTATTTTTCACTTTTTATATTTCAGCAAATGAATTGCTGTATACCCGGTAAAGAATAAAAACCCATTGCAAGGTGCAGCTCATTTATTGGCTCTGGGTACCTAGAGTTCTTGATGACCCTACAAGCCCTATATATCCCCGCAACCAGAAGAGTCCAGCTGACGTAACGGTATATTGCTTTAAACAATCTGACATCGCAGTAAAAAGTTACAGAGTAAAACGTGGAGAAAAATGGCTGTTTTTTTACCTCAATTTCAATATTTATTTATTTCAGCTGTTATTTTCTGTAGGAAACACTTGTTGACACAAATGACCCCTTGCTGAATTCAGAATTGTGTCCACTTTTCAGAAATGTTTAGCTTTCGGGGATCCAGCATTGGTTTCTTACCCATTTTGGTCACTAACTGGAAGGAGGCTGAAAGCACAAAAAATAGTAAAAATGGGGTATGTCCCAGTAAAATGTCAAAATTGTATTGAAAAATTGGGTTTTCCAATTCAAGTCTGCCTGTTCCTGAAAGCTGGGAAGATGGTGATCTTGCTACTGCCAACCCTTTGTTGATGCCATTTTCAGGGAAAAAACCACAAGCTGCCTTCTGCAGCCCTTTTTTCATTTTTTTTTGAAAAAAACTAAATTTTCACTGTATTTTGGCAAATTTCTTGGTCTCCTTCAGGGGAACCCACAAAGTCTGGGTACCTCTACAATCCCTGGGATGTTGGAAAAAAAGGACGCAAATTTGGCGTGGTTAGCTTATGTGAACAAAAAGTTATGAGGGCCTAAGTGCGAACTGCCCCAAATAGCAAAAAAAAAGGCTAGGCACAGGAGGGGGAAAAGACCTGGCAGGGAAGGGGTTAACTTCAGAGTGCAAGGTGTAAAGTATTTGTACCAGCACACAAAGTAACTTAATGAAAACACTTCAAAATGACACAACACAGGATTAGAAAAATAGAAAATATTTATCTAAACAAAACAAGACCAAAACAACAAAAGTCCACAATACACATATCAAGTTATCAATTAAAAACCAAAAAGAGTCTTCATGTGATTTTCGTTAGCGTGGAAATGTACTTGGCTGCGTGAAAAATAACCGGCCCAGGCGCGAGTGAGACAGTGATAATTTCTCCTTCAGTAAGGTCGGTGTGTGTGGTTTCTTCCCTCCGCAGGAGAGCGATGTGTCGATCCGAACATCACTCTCGGGTCCGGGCAGGCCTTATGTCATTTTTACACACCCAGCGATGTTTGCGTCACAAATCCTGCCGCACGATGATTAAAAAACCACGCATCGTGGGTTGCGATCTCACCAGTCTCTGTCAGCGAAGCTGAGTGTTGTTTCTCCAGCAGTGTGCATCAATCTTCTAGCCGCGCTGCAGGCGAGCATCAATTTCAGCTGCGAAGCTGCTGGCGTGCGATTTTTCAGCCGCGTCTCGGACTTGCATCGATCTTTTCCCCGCACGGCGGTCCGTGCGTCGATTTCTTACTCTTGTTCTGCCAGCTTCTCCTTTCAGGTTCCCAGGAACTGGATGGGCACCACTTGGCAGGATAGGAGTCTCAGCAGAGGCTCCAGGTGCTGGCAGAGAGAAGTCTTTGCTGTCCCTGAGACTTCAAGAACAGGAGGCAAGTTCAGTTCCAAGCCCTTGGAGAGTTCTTCACAAGAAGGAAGGCACACAGGCACACAAAGTCCAGTCCTTGTCATCTTGCACATGCAGAAGCAGCAACTGCAGGATAGCTCCACAAAGCACAGTCACAGGCAGGGCAGCTCTTCTTCCTCAGCTCTTCAGCTCTTCTCCAGACAGAGGTTTCTCTTGGTTTCCAGACGTGTTCTAAAGTCTGTGGTTTTGGGTGCCCTTCGTATAGCCATTTTGCCCTTTGAAGTAGGCTTACTTCAAAGAAATGTCTCTCTTGTTTGTGAGATCTTGCCTTGCCCAGGCCAGGCCCCAGACACACACCAGGGGGTTGGAGACTGCATTTTGTGAGGGCAGGCACAGCCCTTTCAGGTGTGAGTGACCACTACTCCCCTCCCTCCTAGCACAGATGGCTCATCAGGATATACAAGCTACACCCCAGCTCCCTTTGTGTTACTGTCTAGAGAGAGGTGTAAACAGCACAACTGTCAAACTGACCCAGACAGGGAATGCACAAACAGGCAGAGTCACAGAATGGTTTAAGCAAGAAAATGCTCACTTTCTAAAAGTGGCATTTTCAAACACACAACCTTAAAATCAACTTTACTAAAAGATGTATTTTTAAATTGTGAGCTCAGAGACCCCAAATTCCACATGTCCACCCGCTCCCAAAGGGAATCTACACTTTAGTCATATTTAAAGGTAGCCCCCATGTTAACCTATGAGAGGGATAGGCCTTGCAACCGTGAAAAACGAATTTAGCAGTATTTCACTGTAAGGACCTGTAAAACATATTAGTATATGTCCTACCTTAAACATACACTGCACCCTGCCCTTGGGGCTACCTAGGGTCTACCTTACGGGTGCCTTACATATAAGAAAAGGGAAGGTTTAGACCTGGTAAGTCGGTACACTTGCCAAGTCAAATTGGCTGTTTAAAACTGCACACACAGACACTGCAGTGGCAGGTCTGAGCCATGTTTACAGAGCTACTATTGTGAGTGGCACAACCAGTGCTGCAGGCCCATGAGTAGCATTTGATTTACAGGCCCTGGGCACCTCTAGTGCACTGTACTAGGGGCTTAACAGTAAATCAAATAACGCTGTTTTGTCATGCCATGTTCTTACGTAAAGCCATATTGAAGAATCTGATTTTTTTTTTCTTCAGTGACCCATTTCTTGGACAGGCTCCTCTCCTTAACAATCCAGACAGAGACTTTTTTACAACAGAATCAGAAAAGAAAATGGGTTGATAACAATGAGGATCATCTTGTAAAGGGATGAACAATAACAAATTGGGACTAAGAGGCAAGAATAAAGGAATGACTATGTACATTAAAGACTTTACTAAGTATGGAAGCCCACAAGTCTTCATTGTTCTTACAGAGGTCCATGTGTACACCATCAGGACAAGGAGTTTGAAGGACTCTTGATATTGCCATCTGCACCTCAGAGTGAGAATAAACTATATAGCATGTTTCATTCATATCTGAGAAATTAGAAATATGATCCTCAGTTTCCATTGAAATCATCACACTACAACAATGACTGACCAAAATACCAGGAATAATTGAGGCATCTAATTGTTGTGGAAAAAATGTGAGTTCAAAGTTTTCCAAAAGAGCCCACTACCCCTGTTTGAGTTGGTCAGAACAAGATGATCCTAAATTTTGTTAATTAAGCATTCTTCCTTTTATTACGGACTTTTTTTAATAAAGTGATCAACAATGTGCTATGTTATCCCTTTCTCCAGGTGATTTACTCTCAGCCAAAGAGTACATCCTCTTATATGTCTTACATCAAATATCTATTGACAGCTATACATATGTTACCAAAAGATTGAATAACTGGAGTATTCAAAGGACAAATGATCTCTAAATAGTTAAGGAAGTTACCAAAAGTTATACTCATGAGAGTCCTCAGGACAGTCAAAGGAATTAACCATCTGAGTCAATAACCCTTTCCTTAACAACCTCAAAACTCTGCACAATTTAGGAAGATTTCTTCTGCAAACAGGGAGGGGAAAAAGAGAAGATTGTGATATTCTTCTGATCATTACAGCCCATTAGCCTGACAGTGGATGATAATACTATATATATATATATCTATATATATATATATATTGCGGGACAGCAATGGGTACATGCTTCGCTCCAAGTTACGCCAACTTATTTATGGGTTGGTGGGAAGAACAGATATTAAACAATTTCCCCTTAGACAAATGGAATGAGCACATTATTATGTGGCTCTGTTATATAGATGATATCTTTGTAATTTGGAAAGGGGACGTAACCACTGCTAGTAAGTTTATAGAGGAGATTAACATCAATGATTGTAATTTGAAATTTACTGGGAAAGTTAACACACAAGAAATTGAATTCCTGGATGTCAAAGTAAGCATAGAAAATAATAAGATTGAAACAACAGAATTTAGAAAACCCACTGCAGGGAATGGCATATTACATGCGACTAGCCATCATCCCCAAGCTTTGAAGGATAATATCCCATTTGGTGAGTTATTAAGAGCAAAAAGAATTTGCAGTATGGAAAAGACTTACAGTGATGTCCAGGAAGAAATGATTGAGAGATTACAGATGAAGGGGTTTTCCAGTGAAACTCTCGAGATAACTACCAAAATCTAGATTGAGAGATGCGTTATTTTTTTCTACAGATGTAAGCACCAATACTTTTGGTAAAAAGAGGAAAAGAAATCAGAAAGACACAGGAAATGTGAGATTTATAACCACTTTCAACACTGCCCATATACAAATGAGAAAACTTTTACAAAGACATTGGCATATGTTAAAAAGTGATCCTGTTATAGGAGATAAATTAAAGAGCAGGCCATTGATTACTTATAGGAAAGGGACATCTACAGTATGAGAGATATATTAGTAAAGAGCGATGTGAGACATCAAATGACCCCGAAAAGAAGTTGGTTTAACTCACAGGAAGGGTTTTATAAATGCTTGAAATATAAGGTATGTAGGAATGCAGAAAATATCAAAACCATTGTCAGAGGTGACAGAACATTACACACCATAAAAGGAAGATATGATTGCAAGAGTGATTTTGTAGTTTACATCTTGAAATGTAGTTGTTCCAAAATCTACGTAGGCAGTACTAAACTCCAAGTACATAAAAGGATTTTACAACATCTAAGAGCGATTCTTAATAAAGATGATTCTTACCCGGTTGCTCGACATATACATGAGTTTCATGGAGGGGGAGTAGAAGATGTGAGGTAAAGCGTAATAGAGGGATAAAGAAAGACATCCGAGGAGGTGACAGGGAGAAGAACTTAAGAAAATTAGAGTCCAAATATATATTGGCATTAGACACCAAAGAACCACATGGGCTAAATTCTAGTGAGGAGTTATATATTCACCTGCACTGATGGTTCCAAAAGTACATGCATATTGGTAACCCCAGATTGACATTGATAAGGGTGAAATGAGGATGGTCCAAGCATCAATGCATAGAACAAGATGTATTTTCCAAATATTGGATGTTTACAATTTAGAGTATAAAATTCATTGATTGAACAACAAATATCATGTATTAATAGCTGAAATGATATATTAATGGAAATCAAATACGATTAAGGCACATATAATTATCATTGATTGAATAAGAAAAATTTATTATAGGTGAGCATGGACATCTTGATTGTATGAATTGGTTGTAGAAAAAGATCATGATATGGTGTTGCAACATAATTGGGTTAAAACCAAATGTAAATGATGATATATATTCTTTTAGCGAAAAAATATTTTTAGTGCTAAACCGATCGGGAGGCTTAGACACCGATTTTTTCCAGTTTACAATGATTATTATTATAACCAAGGGTTAAGATGAGTGAAATAGTCGGAGAACCATAAACATTTGTAATCTGGTTTAAAACGGCTGCATTAGAGTGTTTACGCTATTCCATGGGATACGTGGGTATTGTATAACCCTCTGTCATCATTAGGATGAGTTAGACATGAAAGGCACCAAGTGAAAAGGATACTTGATTAAATATGGAAAATGAAGGGAGGCATGGCATGAATGTAAGATTTTTAAGAACTGATTTGTTATGAGTTGGTATTTATTGCACTTTAGTTTGTGTAGTTTATGCACAGGGGCATTGCTGATGACGGTCACATGATATTTAAAGGGAGCCAAGATGGCGACCCTCAGGTTGAAGAAGGCGGTAACGCCGAAACGCATTCCTGTTTATGAAATACCTGTTTGTGAAATAAAATTCAAGCCTCAATGCTCGTGGAGTGCTGTCCATCCTTTACAAACTAAACAAGAGTTCTGGATATATTTATATATTTATTTGGTGAGATCACTAGAAATAAAAATAAAGTTAATAACAGTAGCATTACCCCACCTTTAAAAGTTGGATTACAATCATCGATCTCACCAGAGTTATCAAAGGCCAAGGAAATGTCTACAAAATTAAAAAATCCTGTAAGGTTGCAATGGTTGTTGAAAACACAATTATAATAATTGTTAAAGACTAAAATACTAAAATTCCTGTTCCATTTCACTCACAAAGATAGCATTTCCTGGAACAAAATGATATTAAAAAGACTTGAGCCAGGAATCATTAGATAATTTCAATTACATTCCTCCAGTGTTCCAGGATATGATATTTAAGTCTCCTTTAGAAAATGAAATAAAATCATCAGGGGGCACACAGTTGTAATTAAATGCAAAATGAATACTGGCAAATTGGTATGTGGGTCAGGATCATTATGCTGCATAAACAAGGGAGTAAATCTTTATCTTCCAAAGACTCCAAAGGGTAAAACAATTAAAGGTGAGTACCAAAAAGGTTTCGAATTGAGTTGGGAACATATATGAGAACATATATGTTTGATGCAGAATGTGCAATTAATAGGGTTTGTGAGATAGTGGATGATTATTTAAGTGGGTCATAGTCCACCATAAGTAACAATTGCATTATTCTTGTGAGGCCCCATAAAAGCTTTCACTGCATTAAACCAGAGCTCAATATCTGCTAGGTATGGAACAGAACAGACATTTTAATTTAAGAAAATGTGTAAAGCAAACAGTTAAAAAGTCAAACATCTCAATGCAATAAAAATCCCACTCAAAATTATGAACATAGAGAATATTGTAATGAACAAAATAACACCAAAACAACAAATATCTAATAAAAGGAACTGCAGATAAGAATTATTAAAGTTTTAGGTAAAAATAGTGCCAAAAAATGCAAAGCGCCTACCTCGGGCAACTGGTCATGCAAGACCGGGGCAAAGTCAAAAGTTAAGGACAACCATGGCCAATCTTGAGTCACATACAGGGACTTGGTTTGTTCCGGTCAAAGAGTTGCCTTCTTTTCTTAGAAACAGTTCTGGACCCTAATGGATGGACAATGGGTCTATCTGCACCGAAGGCAGCAGGCAGATGTGAAAGATGGGTGGCAGGAGGATCGGGTCTTAATCCAGTCATCAATAAAGTGGTAGTAGTTCCAGTTTCCATACCTGGCAAGTCGTTGTAGGAGGCTGGCCTGGTTTGTAGTGGGTACTTTGGGTACTTACACCTTATACCAGGTCCTGGTATCCCTTATTAATGAAATCTAGTAGTGTTCAAGCAGCTTCGGCTGATAGAGGTAGCTATAGCAGAGCAGCTTAGGCTGAACTAGGAGACATGCAAAGCTCCTGCAATACCACTTATAGTTGCGCAGTATTTATACACAAGTAAAGACAATACTCAGTGTTACTAAAAATAAAGGTATTTATTTGGGTGACACAGTACCAAAAATATCTTAGAGACAATACTCCTTCTGGAGGTAAGCATTATACACAATATATACACTAGACACCAAAATTAGACAAGTAAATAGTCATAGAACAATGCAAACAATAAGAAAAGCGATAGAATGCAATGGGAGAAAATAGGTCTAGGGGCAACACATACTATATACTAAGAAAGTGGAATGTGAATCACAATTCCCCCCTAAAAAAGTGTAGTGAGTGCAGAATCGCTGGGAGAGCAAGAATACAGTAAAGGTAAGTAAATTACCCCACCCCAAAGCCCAGAAAAGCAGGAGTAAAGTACTGCAAGTTTCCTCAGGACATACTATACCTCATGATTGGGATTTTGCAGCAACCAACCAAGTCTGCGAACAACAACTGCTGGATTCCTGGACCTGAAGACCTGCAAAGGAAGGGGACCAAGTCCAGAAGTCGAAAGAAGTTCCAGGAAGGACAGGAGCCCCTGCCAACCCAGAAGACAGTGCAAAAGAAGAGTCCCTGGTTAGTCGAAGACTGCAGGAATGCCCCCTAGGAAGATACCAGTGGGTTCCTGCATGATGCAAAGGATGTCCCACGACAAGAAGATTGTTGCAGGTGTGATTTTGTGTTGGAATTCACCAACAAGCCTTGGTTACGACAAAAGTGTGTTTTTTATAAAAATGGCATTGGATGGACCCAGAAAGGACCTGGGGGCCTCAACTCTATGTTAGGAGGAAGAAGGGGCTTTCAGCACACCCCCGGGAGTCTCAGGACAGGGGGACAAATGAGGAGCAAAATGCGGTTGATGAAGCACAACAAAGGACGGTCTCACGCTGCCAGAGAACAACTTAGCAAATTTAGCCTTGCAGGACGGAGTGCTGAGGACCTGGGCCAGGCTGTGCACCAAGGAATTTAGCAAATAGTGCTCAAAGGCCTCAGAAGGTGAAGAAGATGCAGTGTACAGGGGTACCGTCACTCTTTGAGAAGGCAAGGTCTTACTTCCTCCAAATTGCGTCAGCAGGACCTCAGGACAGTCTATGTTGATGATGTCCACTCTCTGTGCCCTTAGGAGCACACTTGTCGCTGTTAGAGGAGTCCAAGGGTACCGGTCGTCATCTTGGAAGGTTCCTGCTGGAGCAGGGGAGGGATTCAGTCACTCCACGGGATATTTCTATGGTCCTTCTGGTGCAGGGTGAAGTCAGGCAGTCCACAGATCATGCACACTGTGGAAACTGTTGCAGTTGCTGACTTGGAGCTGAGGTTGCAGAAGAAAAGTATCCCTTGTGGATACTTTGTTGCAGTTACAGCGGTTCCAGGAGCAGGCTGCGGTTAATTTGAGGTCAGTGGATGATGAAGTCGTGCATAGGATTTCTGAAGGAAACTTGCAAGCAGAATCTGAAGAGAACCCACAGGAGAGACCCTAAATAGCCCTGAGAGTGGGATTGGCTACCTTATCAGGTAATGAGCTATCAGGAGGGGTCTATGATGTCATCTGCTGGCACTGGCCACTCAGAGCCCTCCAGAGTGTCCCCACACCTTGCAAAGCAAGATGGCTGAAGTCAGGGACACACTGGAGGAGCTCTGGGCACTACCCCTAGGGTGGTGATGGACAGGGGAATGGTCACTCCCCTTTCCTTTGTCCAGTTTCGTGCCAGAGCAGGGGACAAGGGGTCCCTGAACCGGTGTAGACTGGCTTATGAAAGAAGGGCACCATCTGTGCCTTTCAAAGCATTTCGGGAGGGTGGGGGAGGCTACCCCTCCCCAGCCTGTAACACCTATTTCCAAAGGGAGAGGGTGTAACACCCTGCTCTCAGAGGAAATGCTTTGTTCTGCCTTCCTGGGACTGGGCTGCCCAGACCCCTGGAGGGCAGAACCCTGTCTGCGAGGTGGCAGCAGCTGTAGCTACAGTGCAAGCCTCAGAGAGCTGGTTTGGCAATACTAGGGTCCATGGTGGAGCCCCCAGGATGCATGGAATTGGCTCCCCAATACCAGATTCGGAATGGGGGAACAAATCCATGATCTTAGACATGTTACATGGCCATATTCGGAGTTACCATTGTGAAGCTACGTATAGGTATTGACCTATATGTAGTGCACGCGTATAACGGCGTCCCCGCACTCACAAAGACCCAGGAAATGGCCCTGAACTATGTGGGGGCATCTTTGCTAGTGCAAGGGTGCTCTCACACTTAGTAACTTTGCATCTAACCTTCAGCAAGTGAAGGTTAGACATATAGGTGACTTATAAGTTACTTATGTGCAGTGAAAATGGCTGTGAAATAGTGTGTGCACTATTTCACACATGCTGCAATGGCAGGCCTGTGTAAGAGTTTGTCCGAGCGCCCTATGTGTGGCAAAATAAATGCTGCAGCCCATATGGATCTCCTGGAACACCAATGCCCTGGGTACCTAGGTACCATATACTAGGGACTTATAAGGCGGGTCCAGTGCGCCAATTGAAATTGGTAAATGAAGTAATTAGCCTACAGTGACAAATTTAAAAGCAGAGAGAGCATAAGCACTGACGTTCTGGTTAGCAGAGCCTCAGTGACACAGTGAAGCACTACTGACAACACATACATTAGGCCACAAACTATGAGCACTGGGGTCCTGGCTAGCAGGATCCCAGTGAGACAGGCAAAAGACACTGACATATAGGTTTTTATCTATGAGCACTGGGGTCCTGGCTAGCAGGATCCCAGTGACACAGTAAAAACACACTGACACACACTCACAAACAGGCCAAATGGGGGGGTAACCATGCTAGAAAGAGGCTACTTTGTCACAGTCTTCGGTGTTGATCGAGTCCTCATCGATGGCGGCATCAGGTCACTGTCAGGTTATTACTAATCTGACATTGGTCCGCTAAGCAGAAATTGTGCAACAGGTTTCTAAGTCACATCTTTTATGGTTAGGAAGAACAAGTACACTCCGACACCAGTCAAAGGATCCAAGATCTCAGTAACAGCACTTGGGGGTCAGGTATCATTCCAACAGAAGCCCAGCCGAGCAGAGCCCAGGGTAGATCTAGTAGAAAATGGTTAACTCAGCTCTTTCAGGAAATTGATCATCTTGCAGCTTTTGTGTATCTGTTGTTTAACAGGAGGCCAATCAACTGACTCTTAGGGCCAGATGTAGCAAAGGGTTTTTCCCATTCTGTGTCAATGGGAAAATGTGTTCGTACATATGGCCCTTAGAGTCTACTTCTTAGTCCTGGGCACTAGTGGGAGCAGGTTCGGCTGATAGGGCTTTCGTCACACGTCTTAACAGTAGGTGTAGTCCTTCTTCTGTCTTCCACACATCTAATAGTGTTCTGAGGAAGGTGCTCACGGGTGCCACATTTATACATGGCAGTTGCCTATGGGTGACGTGACTCCTGACCTCTCAATAAACAACAGGGAGAAAGTATCCAAGGCCAACGATGCCCACTTTTGCAAGTCCTGTGTGCCCTACTGCACTTAAGCGTACAGTGTCCCAGTATACTTATATAGAACCGAGGTGGCAGAATTGTTCTTCCCTTGGGCAGAGCTCCTATACCCATCTTAGAGGTTTGGGAAGGAGAATGAGAACCCTTCCTCTGTGGTCAATCAAATCTGGCTCTGGGGGGGTTCCTCTCCCACTGGGTTTGATGGCTGGCTGATTAAAGTTCTTGGGCACTGCCAAGATGGTCATTCTGGAAAAGGGAGTAGGACACCTCCCTATACCCGAAGATTATGTCTTAGATCTGGGAGAAGGTTCACACCTCATCATGGAGATATTCAGATCCTAGGTGGCAGTTGCAAACTCATGTGAATTGGCTTGTAGAGGCTTTGGGCAGGCAAAATTTGATTTTTTTAAAAAGTACTCTTTGTAAAATATTTAAAACAAATCAGACTTTATCAATGAATTAGACTTGTAATAAACATTTTAAAAAGTGCATGGATGACCTTTTTAAATTTTTCCGAGGTGGAGATAATAGTATTTATTTTCAATATTAACTCCTGACTATTTCCTATAGAACACCTAACCATGCTACAGTGAAAAAAGCTTTTGGGGCTTGTTACTGTAAGGACATGTTTTCCATTTAACATGATCTACTTTTAAATATCATGCACCTTACCTTATTGGCCATTAAGGTTTACTTGGGTGTGACTTATTAATAAGCAAAAGGAAGGCTTAGGCCTTTCAAAAGGGATTTATTTTGACAAACCACATGCAGTTTAAACCTGCATTGCCACACCTGCAGGAATGTTTTGCACTTTTGTGGTGACACCATATGTGCTGCAGTCCACTAGTGACATTTAACTTATAGGCAATTAGGTATACTTTGTACCATATACTAGTGACATATAGGTACATTAATTATACCAATTAGTAATACAGTCAATTCCAACATGTATAGGGGTCAGAACACATGCACTGGGGCCTGGTTAGGAGAGGTCCAGTGTATACAGTCAAAAAACCAGCAGGATCAGTCCAAAGAAATTGGGGTGATCATATCAAAAGAACCTTTATCCTACACGTGGCACATGAGGTTTTTTCCAAAACTGCAAAGAAAATCTCTAATTGTGTTGCCCAAAAGGTTCCTAGATTCTAATTAACTGAACAGAGAGGAACTCAACAAAAATGTGTCTAACATAAACAGTCTATCAGGTAACAAAGTAAAAACTCTAACTTGTTTATGTAACCAGTGTGCTGCTTTGTTTTTAAACAAATCATATGCCTCACTTTTTTTATTATCAAAAGGAGGCATGTCACTCAAAACCATGTAAACTGAGTGGCATCAAGTGGGAGGCTACAAGAAATAAAATCAGGGTTGACACCTCCACGAGTTAGACAATGTGGACCAATGGGTTTAGGCTTTGAAAGCTTAGAAACAGAGAGGACGCTAGTGGAAATAACAGATAGGATTGAAGAACCAGGTTTAGAAAATAAAGAAGAAACTGAATGGGAAGGCTTATCAATCAAAAATGCCTTTGGTGACTGCAGAGACTTTGAGATATCAAATACACTTGCTTTGACAAATGAAAGCCTACCATAAATACATTTGAATCTGAGCTCTGGAACAGTCACAATACTAAACAAGAAATTATCCATCAGGAATTGATAAAATGACGGATTATTGGCATCTTCTTTGGAAGTGCTTGCACATAAAGAATGTACCAGTATCACTTCCATCTCAGGAATAGGGTTGCAATGTTATCCACATTATGAACTGCTGCCCGACATAAAAAGAGTTATTATTCATATAGGGATTAGCTAAAAATGTAAGGCATGGTGTAACAGTCAAATCTGTGGTGCAAGTATTTTTTGGGAGTAGTGTCTATATGCTGCCCTTGAATAAAGAAGGATTTCTTTCTGAAAAAGAAATGCACTTACATGTGTGGCAGAGATCAATGAGGAGCAAGGCAGCCCAGTCTCTTCTGTGTTCCAATGGGATGAGATGGTTTCAGTCTTGGACAAGACTTATCATGGGCACAGCCAGGGTGCTTCCCAAATATGCTGAAATAGTAGTTAAAAGGGGAGGGGCGTCTTTCAACCTCACTCTCCCCAACAGACAGCTGGAGCCTAAAGTCCTGAATCAGTTTGGACTAGTCTGTTATTACTGGAGCAGGTTCAAGACTGATTCGCGTAGGGCTGGGTGCAGACTGAAGTGGCATGGTGTGCAAAATAATGATTGTCTAGGATATGGCCAGAGTAATTAAATGTTGCTGAAATTAACTTAGGCATTCCACCAATCACCTTTTTGTATAGTTCAGTTGAGTCAAAAGTGTGTCCCCTGCAGCAAGATCCAAATTGTGCCTAATCGTCTCTAGTGGGAGCAGGGTCTCAATCGACCTCACCCTGACCAACTGCCTGCTTGGACTTAAAGTCCTAAATCTAAAGCATGTGCTGTGCAGCAGGATCCCAAGCGTGCTCTCTTCTGGGATAGGGGTCTTCTCCCACCTCGCCTTCCTCAAAGCCTCCTGGAACTTAAAGTTCTTGATCATCACAATCTAATTCCTTTAGTCAATTAAAAGAGATATAACTACAAAATATGCATACAGATAAATACTTTAAAAACATAAATACACAGTCAGGTATGCACTATAAAACAGTTTCATATTGTGACATAAGCACTCAAGTTTAAATGCTTAATATTCTCATCAGATCAAAGTATAAAATTTGCAGTAATGCAAAGAATCATCATCCTAAAACATATATGCTAAAAATTGTTATTCACAATATATAGTCATGGACTTGGATGACACTATAACATAAGGATTATCCGTCGAGTGATCTCCTAAATTAAACTGCTGCAGATAAAATAAACAAGCAAATAAGTATCATGTGAGTTCATCAGACAATAATTGTAAAAACATTAGGGCTGGATGTGCTTGAGTGCAGATCCTTCCCTTCAAATATGGAAAAATAAAATTCCTACAGGGTTTAACATAACACTCACTAAACAGTGAAGGGTGGCTTGTGGAGACAAAGCTGGTTTTGTACATGAACCATCATTGTTATATCGAACAATGGCAGACATGTTTATATGAAGATCCCTTAGAATATACACAATGCCAGGATTCACTCCCAAAGTTAGTTGAATGTTCTATAATTTAGACCTATTTACTCTATCAAAGACCAAGGTGAGGTCCATAAAAGACATATGAATACAACCTGGCCTGGGTACTGTGTACTTATTGATGATAAGGTCCAGGTTCAAACACTAATCATTTGTACCTAGGCGAGGTCTAAACCTACACTGCAAATCAGATGAGAAATTATTACACGCAGCCCAGGATATTAGCCTATTAAAGATCACCCTACTTATGACCTTCACCATGCAATCTATTAAAGATATTGGTCTATAGCAGTGCAGATCTCACTTATCTCCCTTTGTAAAAACTGGTATAATGATTGAAGTGGCCACAATGAGGGAGGACCTTCAGATATGGCACCATTTATCGTTTGAGTCAAGAGAGGGACTCAAACATCTGGATCACTGACATATAGATCAGGTGGAATTCTGTCCGGACTTAGGGCTTTATTTTACAAGATAGCTGCCTTCACCTCATCTAGTAGAAGAGCACAGATGCTGGGACCATGCCTCTTTATACTGATCAACGGGCATGATGTTATAGATGCCCTTGAAATGACTCACCGAACAATCTGGGGAATGTGAGAGGAAACATTTGCCAGATTCTGATAAATAGGGTGATTTATGATCTCATAGATCTCTTTAGATCTTTCAGAAATATTTTCTGATTTTTAATCTTCAATTTGTAATCTGATCAATAGATAGCTATCCGTGATTTATCTCGTGCACAGGACTTAAGCGCCCTAAGCAGATTTCCGTGGGGTTTTGAACAATCCTTGTCAAATCACCAGATTAGATGTGGTGAGAGAAACTGACTGGGTCTAGTCAACAGTCTTGGACTTTATGAGATGTTGAAGCAAATTCACTTAAAATGTCTTGGTCTGAAGGATCTTTATTCAAGCACATCTTAAAGGCTGCAGGACATCTGCTAAACAGCTCTGCGAAAAACCTTAGAGACCACCTTTGACCTCTCAGTCTCCTATGCCAATCAGTCAACTTCAATCCACTATAATCTGACTTGGGTATGCCCTACAATGATAAGCCCCTGCCTCCACCTCAGCAAAAGACTACATTATGATCACTGAACCCACAGGGTTTGATCTTAAAGTCTTTTATAGGCTGAGAAAAGGGTTTGAAACAAAGATAAAGTTAAGGGTTATAAGACCACACCTGGCCGTGGAGGTAGGTGTTAGTGGTAGTAATCATATCCATAGAACATGCCAGCTTGAATTCATTTGAAAACATATCTAGGAAGTCCCCTTGCCTTAAGGGTACCATGGAAAGATCATTGTTAAGCATACACCTTGGTTTAGAATGAGGAGATAAATGCGACCCCAGACACGAATAACTGTCAAAATTGCCCAATAACATAAGCCAACTGGTAAAGAAGTAGCCGTCCTCAAGACAGTCTAGGAACTATATTGAGGTTAAAAGATGCTTAAGGATGTGATCCATAGGAGTAGCAATATACAAGTTTAGTAATAAAGATTTATTATGTTTAGAAAATATAAACAATACAGCCTGCAAATTGGGAGACCCAGTGTGCAGCTCATGAAGCTTACAATTAGGGAAACCTCAACCAGTGTCAGCAATCTGCCATTGGGTCTGCCAGAAGAGGAGGCAATCACAGATAAAGCAAAGAACTTGAATCCATTCTGATTAAAAGAATTGGACAATTCAAATGACCTCAAATTTAATAATATATGTAAGCCAGATCAGATCATGTTTCTTCCTGTGCAAACCGTTGATATTCCAACTAAGAAGCGACTACATTGTCAGACTTGGTGATCGCTAGCTTGAGAATTGTCAGAAGGATAGGAAACCAGACTCATCATGGATGGTCAGCCATTACTACCCATGAGGTTCAGCTGATCAAACAGGTTAGATATGTGAATGTTGGACATATGAGTATTTAGCAAAACACACTTCTGCTTGACAAGGGATTAGGGGGCCCTGAGATAGTGGAAGATACATAGGGAGGTGGTGAGACATCTAAAAAGAATCTTGACTGTAGTACCATAATAGAAGAGGAGGCACCATAAATCCAAGGTGCCTGTGCCAACACGTGAGCAGCCACTCCGAGGTGGTTAAAATTGACAACTACACATTCTCCTTTGAAGCATTTAAGACCAATCTGAATTACTCACCTCACCATTTGATATGTTGACTAATGGCTGCCACCACCCCAGGAAGTCTGCTTAGCCAATGCATTACCTTGTTCTTCAATTGTGAATACCCTTCCCACACCCCATCCTGTAGACATGGCACATTACCCAAAACAATTATGTATGGTGTGACATCGGTGGCAAGTTTAAGACTATGCCTTCACCGGAAACAGCCATACCATTATGGCTGGCATGAGGGTTAATCACCTTCCCCCCCTCAGAAGGGTGTCAAGATGAGGCAGGGTGGTAAGAGGGGCCTATAACTGAAGGGATAGGGAAAGTCACAGGTGGAGGAGGAGCAGCTAAGGCACCAGAGGGATTACTCTATTGATCTCTAGAGCCTGACCATAAAAAATTAGATGTAATCCCCTCTGTGATGCTCATGCCAGAAGTTCTAGACAAGGCACCACTACTGGCTTCCGTATTAGCCGCTCGCTCTGTGGGCACCCTTACTATTGCTGCCAATGTGGCAAGTGCCTTTTTGAGGCTACACAACCTTTGGAAACACTAAGCAAAGCAAATCTTGACTGGGCAATCAATTTTAGTGGCCAGTTTGTCCAGTAAGAGTTCATAAGCTGATTCCTTCAGCTTTTTACAGTCCCCTTAAGCCTAGTGAGAGGCCTTAGCTGCCTTAGCAACTTGAGGCACCCACCTCCTTCTTTTTCTGTGTATGGGCCGGGCCTCAGTGAACAATAGTGAGTCCTCAGTAATGATGTCCTATTGGTGAATATCTGCCAACAATTAATTATAGGGGTTTTTCTACAAGCCCCTTTCTGAGGCTTATTAAGGGTAATACTGGAGGCAGAAGACTTACTTTTACACATCCTGGTTCGGTCACCGAGTGAGAGGTGAAAGAGATGTGTCCTGGTCCGGTCTTGAATAGGTGCTGACAGGTGCAGACATGCCCATCCTGGCCCAGTCTTCGCCCAAGCAGTGCAGAGGCCGGTCCCACGCTGCAGGACAATAAATCACTCTTTATGTGCTGTGGCCCTTCCTCCTGCATCATATGGGCCAAAACAGTTCTGGGTAATACAGTCCAGCGTGGGTCTTCACAGATAGTTTTTATAACTCAACTGTCTCCCTTTCTTAAGAAGACATAGATTAAAACAAACATGACTAGTTTTCCTTTGTATGAAGCAAGGGAATTTTCAGAATACTTGTGTCTTCTGGTGGTGCTCTAGAGGAAGCAGGGGCACCAGCCAACAAGCTGAGTTGAGTTCAATGGGCTTCTAGGTGCTTCAAAAGTCCCCACCTGAATAGCCGCCCCAACAATAGTGCCCCAAAAATTTTGGAACACTCTTGGTGCCAACCTAAGGTTTCATCAGTTGTATACACACCTGGAGAAATGTTGGTGTTCCCTAGAAATGCACAGACTCAATGAGTTTCTGTGTACCCTGTGGTTACTAGTCAACCTTGTTCAATAAGAGAAATATGATTTTCAGTGAGATGCTCATTATTTAGCACTGCTGCTATTAGAAGTGTGGCAACCCACATAAGTAGAGCTTTTTAAAAGTGGTATTCAAAATATGTGCATATTTGTGGCGACATCCTGAACTTTTCATAATGGTCAAATAGTTGTTGATTTTATGGTGACTCCCTGTGATAAATCGGTACATTTGACTTTTTATAAGAGTATCCTACGTGTTTACTTTCGGCATATATGGTGGAATTGTTTTAGGGGTTGAGTTTGCCAGCATGCTAACTGTTAAAGATGCCACAGTCCTACAGGGTCTAGTCCACTTTTAGTTTGTTACTTAAGTACTATACCTTTCTTTGGTGTACAGCCATGTAGTCTAAGAGCCCATTTCGATGATGTTCCCATTTTTTTTTCCACCTGCCATTTTGAGTCTATTTGTAATTTTGCATGTAAAATTTAGATTTGCATATGTTAAAACAAAAATTTTTACTTTTTAAAGAAAAAGCTCTGAATGGACATTGATTTTTTTTAGTGTTATTTTTTAGTTGCTGAATTGGTGAGTATCTCCCTCACCAAGTCCCCAATTAAGCCTTGGTCTGTTCTACCCGAAGGTCAAGTGTGGAAAGGAGTATGAGACTCAGTTCAGGGCAGCAGTGTGGAAGCCCCAGGGCACTTAAAACAAAATACATATTTATACTTTTTTTAGCACCGCATGTGCGCCACTTTTGACGCAAAAGCACCACAAACTTACAAAATACAATTGTATTTTGAAAGTTTGCGTCGCTTTGCGTCAGAAAATGACACAAATGCCGTGCTAAAAAAGTAAAAATAAGGGCTACCGGTTGTTATAATTGGGGCTTAGTAATTTTTGATTGCACAGGTACCACTGTTAGCGCATCAGACCCTAGATAACTAAACTTACCAGGAGACGCGTTTAGGCTGACAAACCTTTGGACCACGTTTGGAGACTTCCCAGGACTAAATATTTTCTTGTCATCACCAATCAATAGATCAATAATCAATCAATAACAACAATCACTAGTCAATAAACATTTAATAAAATGTATTATTGAACACACCATTGACTTCTCAGTCACAAATAACCACACCAGTTTAGTCAAAAGTTAAGATATTTATTTCCCTATTGGTTACAATCTATTATCATGTCTGTTGGTATCATTAGTAATAAACCCACGCCAAAACAATCCAATCAATAATCAAAACACGATTTTAATCAATACATCTACTAACTTCATTTAGCATCTAGGCAAATTATTATACGAATCAACTTAGCAGAGTCTCATTAGAACATGAATCAACAAAGCAAGAACTCAGTCATTTGTCTATTTGCACAAAATATTAGTGAACGCCTTAACTAACCTTAAATTAGCATTAGCATGTTGGGCTTCATGCAAAACATTTAGTGAACCCGAATTTAGAAAACATCTAAACTAAGGCCTCTATCAAAATAGTAGTTGGTACCTAGAAAGAAAAGGCAAACAGACAATTACAATTTGCATCAGATAGTTACCAATCCAACAGATCAGCAAACAGCGTCAGTCTTTGTCCTCAGGACATCTGTCGATTCACCATCAGCAGAGATAGGACGGGGCAGAGTCTCAATATAGCATAGCTACAGAACGGATTACTTCCCTCAGATAGAGGAGAAGTTAGCATCAAGCCAAGATGGGCAAAGGATGGTTTAAGGTGACTGGACAACTAAACTAAATTATGGCAACTGGCAAAAGTCTCATAGCAAAGGAATGGCAAATGGCAAGGGTAAGAGTCCCTGTTAAAGTGGAAGAAGAAGTGTCCCACGTTTTCCTCAGGTTACGCCATTAAATCAAAACTGTCTATTCCCTAATTCCTCATTGGATGAAGTTTGTTGCATTATTATCTGTATCCAATAATTTGTAAGCTCCTTACTAGAACTTTCCACAATTTGCACTTCCCATGTCACGGATTGGCCCAAGTTATTGACGTCTTTGATGGTTGGAATGTCAGGTAGAGAATGTTACACTTTGCGCTCCAGTCAGTGTCTTCATTGTCTTCTCCTAGTACGGTTAACCTTTCACTTGTTACAAATTACACTGTTGCATCTAGCAAGAACGTCGCCTTGAGCAAGCCGGTTCTCATGAGAAAGAATTTACTACGGCTACACACACAACTCCTGGAAAAATACAGCTTTGTGTCTTTCAGGAAAACAGCACATTACACATTAGAAAATACAATTTAATACTGTATGAGGCCAGGCAGCTGGGCCCAAACCCTCGCTAAACTAAGGCCCTCTGATTTAATAAAGCAAACTCTTAACACACAACTCTAATTATGATATACTAATACAAATTCAAACATTATTGCATAAAAAAATCAGAATTAATAAGTCTTTTCATTAGTCTTCGTATACATTGGTAGCCACTCCCCGTGGACGCATTTCAACGCATGCATTATTTTCTATGTTAACACATTTTCTACGCGGCTTCATCATACAATATATTGCAAGCTTTTCATATTAATATTGATTTTTAAAAAAACATACTCCAACACCACCGACCAGGCTTTCTCCCTTGCCATGACGTTCCTTTTCAAAACTGAAAATACTAAATCTATGCCTCGATTTTGAGGTTTCAGGTGAATATATTGGAAGGTGTTGTAGAGTTAAACGCATAACTAGCAATTATTAATTTATTAATTTCATGTTTGGCAGCTCTAATAAAACTGGGATACAAGCAGAGGAAGAACTGCTACTGTCTGTCATTTCTGTATGCACACTTCATCACAAAAGGCAACTAATATCATTAATGGAAGTTATCGCATAACGCTACACTTAAGCACAATTTCTGTCAATGTTTTAATTCAGTAAAGTGGAAATACAATGCCCTACAAACTATTTCTCCCATCATCTGCAGGTTCATTCAGGCTTTCCAAAACTCTACTTTTAGCTCGTCTTTTTTCATTTCAGACGCCAATCAGAAACACACATGCAAGTAACCAACGTGGGCTCGGCTCAGGCTATTTTCAAAATGTATAAATACGCTCAAAGTATATTTGTAGCTTATTGATACTCATGTTCCAAATACCTACTTGAAAGAAAGTGTTTTTTGGTGCAGACAAAAGCAATGAGAAACGTGTCATTCCCTGTCTCAGAAAAAAAGCAGACACAAGCATTAGCATGATATATGAAATCACAGAAAATTACTACATTTCCATTGGACAGCTTAAGGTATTTTACGGCGCACTTAATTAGACTGCCCAACATTTTTAGTGACATTCAAGCAACCTTCTTGTCTGAATCCTCAGGTGGTAGGCTATATTTAGGCAGCTTTCCATTTGCGAGATTGCTGTCCATTTTCTTGAGGGCAAGCTTTAATGCACTGGTAATCAGAGATGTGCCAAAATGCAGTTTCCTTAGCACTGATAATTTCCCACAGGGCTCCAGTTTGAAAAGTAAAAAACACATTTCTTGAATTTCCGTCTAATAACTAAGAGCTAGTGAAATGTGCCCATGATACGCCCTCATTCAGACACAACGCAGATGGACATCAGTTGGAAAAGTACAACATGGCCTCAATCTCGAGTAAGCAGAAACTCCACTTGTCTTAACTCTTGTCAGTGCTTTATTGTTTAAAGTGTAAGTACAAGTTCCCAAAGGATTTCCTAGTAACTGCCCTCAGTTGGGACCAGAAGCTGGGGCTGCCAGATATGAAGGCTGTCTAGTCTTGAGTCACAAGCCGCTCTCTTTCACCGCCCTACACTCCCCGTATCTTTATTTCACTCTAGCAGGATTTTTCATTTAGGCTTCCTCCCTTTGTCATGCTTTACCTTTCTTCATTGTTTCCTTCTCACTTCCGCCTTTCTCACCCTTGTTCGGGGCCAAAGACTCATGATGAACAATTGCGTAGGTCATTCCAAATGGCCACCAAAGTATCACTTCGCAGTTTTTGTGATCTGTAAATGCCAGTGCTAATTTTCATCACTTCCGTCTTTGTAATGGGGAATTGTTGATGCAAACCGGCAACAGAGGTATCATTGCAGACTGTCCCAATGTGTAATCAGTCTGGTTTCTACTGAATGGTTTTAACTAATTACATTTATTAATTAATGTATTTATTAATGTGTTATAGGCCTAGGAGTGAATGAACACATTGTACAGGGCCAGAAGAAACCTGTACGATGGTATGAGCATTGTGAAACAAAGCATAGCCATAAAAGTACAGAATAAAAAGTCAAATGAACAAGCTTACTGATCTGCTCACATATAAACAATGCTTACTAAGGTAAATAAACATGTAGCTGTAGTCCATATCCATGCTATGTCCCCGGAGAAGACAGATCAGTAATGATGGTAATAACTTTGATGAGTGAAACAGGTACACAATAAAGCAGGAGATTCCTAACCTCAGCATGAGAAATTCAAGAAAGGCATCTATCTATGGGAAATATTATGGTCATCGAAAGAGTAGGCTCTAGAGTGAAGAAGGATGGAAATAATGTCTGAAAATCAATTGTTCAGGTCTTTTTATGAAGGACGATAAGGACGGGATATCGCAGATAATAAGTGAACATATGTTTCAAAGCTAGAGCACAAGCAGAGAACGACTGGTCCATAGTACATTTTTTGCTGAAGAGAAGTGACTCAAATAATGGATTGTTGGAAGTTTGAACTTGATGGGAACCTCCTGGGATCTTGAGCTTTTCAGCCAGGAAGTGGGAGTGATCCGAGCATGGGTGGCTCCTCCGTTAGGGCAGAGGAGCGTTGCCTCCCGCCAGCAGCAGCTGCAAAACCTTTACCTTCTTGTAAAAGGGCGGGCATTGGGGGTGATGGGCACTGAAGGGCATGCACAGAGCACTCCCCTCAGTTAGCATGTATGTTTGGCCGGCCGTCTTGGGCCGACCAAACACACATGCGCAGTAGGCTCTCTCCAGCTCAGAAACACAGTTGCCGGGCTGGAGAGAGCCTGCACAGGCTTATAGTCTGCTTGAAAGCACCCTGGCTGGGCGCTCCCAGCCAATCCTAATGCTGCTTTGAGCAGCATCAGGAGTGGCCACAGGGCAGGCTGGGAGCCTGTGCCTGCAGCCTGGAGCGACGAGGGAAAGAGGAGCGGCGCGGCGGCAACGGAGGAGGTAAGTTTTTATTTATTTATTTTATTTGTTTGTTATTAAATGTCCCCGGTCCCCGCGCGCCACACCCACCCCACCCTTTCAGAGGGCAGCGAGCCACGACTGGATCAGAGTGTAGCAATTCGTGCATGTAACATGCAAGTTTGGAGATAGATATACCCTTGATGGAAAGCCATTTCAAAGTCAGCAGTACAAGACTAGTGTTTAAATTAATATGTCCCAGAGATAAGCAGACCCAAAACATAAAATGTGTCTTTGAGAGGGGAGATGTGATTTTGTGGTCAAAGGGAATGCAGTTAAGGTAGTTGAATACTGAGCAGATGGGAGTTTGGGCTTTTTCCACTAGGCCTTAGGGGTTTAGGCACACAAATTAGACTTAGGTGGTTATTGGAATTTTCAGACTTGTTGCTGATGTGTTTGTGGAGATTGAGGCAATTATAAAAATAGAATCCAAATGATTTGGCACTTTCAGTAATTGTTGGGGTGCAATCTAGAATATTAGTTCAGTCTAATCAATCTTCAACTGTTGCAGAAGTGTATGGGAAGATATAAGAAGGAACTCAGAGTTATTGGGCTCCAATTATAGGCTGTGTCAACCAAAATTAAGTGTTGTCCTTGGCTAAGAAAGAGAGGAGATACCAGAGGCAGGGGAAACCTTCAAATAAAGTTGCTTGGCAAGAGCATAAATATGATGGAATATGCCAGGCTCTTTAATAATACCATGTAGGGATGCAAGCTAGATATTGAAGAGTGTGAACACTAGCATAGATCGGAGAGAGACTCCCTGTAGTAGAGGAACAGGGTTAAAAAAAAAGATGCCTATAAGCAAGTAACAAGAAAGGACTGAAACTATTCCAGCAATGAGTCCTTGAAACCCAAATTATCTTTTAAAGTACGAGTAAGACAACCAGTTGATTAAGCTTCTTGTTTCTCACAATGTTAAGTGTGAACACTTAATAGTGTTGGGGCATTTAATTTCCATTTTTTGGGGATATTGAGGGACCCCCCATTAACATTAGAGTTAAAGAGGATTTTGATGAAGCAGACCTTTTTCATCATGTTACTGGGCCCACAAATACTCCGGGTCATACACTGGACTTTATGAATGTAGAGACCAACCAGGTCTACGATGGAATGATCATTACCTAGTTAGCTTTTCCATGCAGATAAATTACAATCTATCTAAACCCCCTTGCGATCCTTACCTAAATGTTAGCCATTGAAACTAGTAACAAGGAGAGTGTCACAAACACACTTTCAAGACCAACTATAGGCCACTCTCCTGGTATTGACATTGTAGCAAAGAATTAGCATACAGCAACAGTAGAAGCATTTTACATCATTGCTCCGTTGAATATTAGCAAAGCTAAAAGGAAAGAATTTTTAGCTTAGTGGTATTCTGAAGAACTAAGAGCTCAAAATCAACATTTGAGCAGCTGGAATGGGCAAGAAGACATTCAAAACTCTAAATGGACAAAGTTTAGTACAAAGCCAACCACAGTATCTACAACACAATCAGTCGCTCAGAACACAGAATCTTTCTTACAGAAAAAATTTAGAAAAGCTACTCTGCTGCAAAAGAAATTGTTAGGCATTGTAAAAGAATTTTCTCATTCTTCAGCCCGCTAAATGCCTTCCCTGAATCTCTTAAACTGTGTGCAACGCTGTCCATTTTGTTCCAGGACAGGATCAAGATGATTTATGTTAACTTCAACATCCAACCTGAGCTGCACTCCCTGTCACATGTATGAGAGGAGTTACACCCAGCAACTCAGAGCAGTTTCAGAAGACTTAAAGATGTAACTTCCAGTGACATAGAGGTTATTATGAGGTCCATACACTCAGGATCCCCTGAGGACCTGTGTCCGTTTAATTTCTTCTCTTCTTATTCTGCTTTGTTTAGTGCTCACTTAGCTGAGCTTTTTAAGCTCCCTCTCACCACAGCCAAAGTCCTGGTTATTTGGAAACATGCTAGTGCTTTACAATTACTTAAGAAGCCCTGTGCGGACCCTCTGATCCACAGGAACTGTTCTCAATATTTCTTCTTCCATTTCTAGCTAAGATATTGGACACATTTGTAAATCAAGTTATCTTCTTATCTGGAGAACAAATACATCTTGAATGTCTTTTGGTCTGGGTTCAGGGCAGACCACAGCACTGAACCTAATCTTTTGGCAGTTTATGATGAGATTAGGATGAGCCTGGAGGATAGTAGACTTGCTGCCCTCATCCTACACGATCTTTCAGCTGCCTTTAATACGGTTCCACATTTGGTCATGAGAAGACTGCAAGAGATAAGAATATTTTCAAACTCTCTGGTCTGCTTTCAATCATTTCTATAGAACAGTATGCAGGCAACACATTTTCCACCATTCAGATGTAAAACGGATACCTCATTATGTAGAGTATCACAGGGATCGTCCCTTAGCCCCACACGTTTTAATATACATATATGATTCTACTCCCATTGGCCAGAGGAGACTGCCATTGACCTTGGTTTGATATATTTTTGTCTCATGTACTAGGCCCAGCCACTCAAGTGGTGCAGCATTTCTATTGTGAAAAGTGAGGTAGCACTGGGTGGTAGGAATTGTGTGAATTCCTCCAGATTCTGGAACTTTCATCACAGAAATGCAAGGCATATGTGTGATTTCAAGAAAATTTTGAGGTTTGCAGGACATTGTAGGCAAGAAAACTTGATGGGATCCATGTGAAACACACAACACTGGACTCCTCTGGATGTCTACTTATTAGCAATATGTGGGGTTGGTAGGTTTCCCTCGGTGGTGGCTGAGCCAGAACCCAGTTAACACAGTTACCACTACTGCCAAATCAGTTTAGCTTTTTGACAGGAAAAGTTGATGTTTCCACATTACGTTTAGGGGCTTCTCTTATTGTGGGCACTAGGCCAACCCATACAAGAAGGGTAGTTTTTTATTGGAATAATTAGGAGGATGCTGAGCAGTAGGAATGTTGTGGATTCCTCTGTATTCCGGGAGTTTACATCACAAATATGCAAAAAATGAGTGATTTTAGGAAGAGTTGGAGGTGTGTAGAGCGCTGTGGGTTAGAAAACGTTCATGGGACTCATGCCAGCCCTATCATGATCTCCCTTGATGTCTAGAATTCAGAAATTTCTAGGTTTCGTCGTTTTCTCCAGGTGGTGGCCTACCCAAGACAAAAAGGGCAGACATTCACTATTGCAAGTGGGAAGACCTTGGGATTTAGTACCATTCTTATGGCCTATCTGGGAAAATCAACTCCCAAAATAATCAAATGGCTTCTCTCTAGCCTGTGGGGTGGGATGTTATAGCCCCAAGAGAACAAAGACTGCAGAGTCTTTACGGATGAGGGTGGGGTCTGATGTCCGGAAAAAAAAAATAGTCATCATCACCTGGGCATTCTGACCCTGGGGGCAAATTGGGGGCTAACCTCCAGTCTACCCTTGGGAGAGGGTCAAGAAGATTGGTTTGACCCTTTTGGGGTGGGGCGTGGCCAATTGCAACACCCACACCCCTTTCTTTTGCCTCAAATGCAAAATGCCTGTGGTCTAGTGGGGTTTCTACCACCAGAGAGGGGGGCAGATTCTGAGCAACCTCCACAGTTATGGCAAATTTCCTACCTGCCACTGAGGAGGCAGAGAGCTACTATTGCCCCTTCTGGGGAAGGGGTATGGCTCCATACTGGGGTAGACCACCAACTCCTTTTGTTTTGGTGCATTTTATGTTCCTGGTGTTTAGTGTGCTTTCTGCCCTCCGCCCCAGGTGAAGGGAGGGATTGAGACTGAATACCACTATCTAGCCCTGGGGGATGGGCAGAAAGTGTATCGGTCCCCAGGGTGGAGACAGAATAGATCCATTACCAAGGGGGGGGCCCTCTCCCCCAAAACAATGCTGCATAAATTCTGTCAATCTCCTTTAGTAAGCTTTCTGCCCCCAGGTGGGCAAATTGGGGGTAATTGCTCAATCCAACTTTGAATTTGGGCAGAAATTCTGTTGAGCCCTTTTTTTGGGTGCAGGGCATCACCATGCCCATGATGGACAGCACCATCCCTATGTTTTATTCCCTGGTGTCTAGTGGACATTCTTGCCCCCCAGGTGGAGCAGATTGGGGGTAATCATCCCACATCTGCCACCCAGGGGGGCAGAAAGGCTGTCTGTAACCTTTATCGGTGGGCAGCATCCACCCCTATGTTAATTTTAAAAATATTTACCCTGGTGTCTAGTAGATATTTTGCCCCCCAGGGGTGTAGATAGGGAAAATCACTCCCATCCACCAACCAGAAGTTAGGTTCACTCTTCATTAGTAGCATTACAAGGGTGCCATGACCCCTAATGCTAGTAAGATAAAAAAAGCTTACTATCCCATGGTTTGTCAGTAAAACACAGTATGGCAGGGATTCAGTGGCCCCTTCATTCTTCTGGGCTCTGGTTGCACTGCATTTGCTGCCCTAGTGATAAATCTGCGACTGCACTGATTTGGTACTATCTCAAACTAGACATGGCTTTCCCAAGTAATTATCCCTAAGTACCAGATTAGGTTAATGGTTAATGTTTCTCAAGTGAGTTAAAGCCATCTTTTAATGCTACAGAATAGAAATCTTATTCAATCATAAAGTACCTGACAACAATAGCATTCGTCTATGACGCACGTTTTTTATCTGCTTGTACGATGGTAAAATAGCTTAGTAGTCTAATGTATCCATTGTGGAAATAACAGGTTCCAAACTGAGCCTTTCATTCTTCTGAAGTCGAAATATTGTATACTTTTAGGTTGAGTAATAACTAACATTTGTTATTCAGTGCTTATATACCAAACAAATAGAAGTTAGTGCTATAAAAATATAGTAATTATTGTGTAATTTTCTCTGGAACAACTGTACCTAAGTTTTTTCACCAATACATTTGTTGGGCTAATTACACATATTTGTGTAATAAAATTAGTATGTTTGGTCTATGCAGTCCGTGCACTGGCTGTGTTTTGAAACTTAAAATCGCGGTAAATTTCTCATGATTCCCAGCCCATGCACCCCGCAGCTGGTGAAACAAAGTGCAAGTGGACTAAGTGGTGGAAAGCTGAGGTAAAATTGGCAACAGTGAACAAAACGCAGCCTCTGAAGTGTTGTGGAGATGGTAGACATCACATGAGCTGTAACAAAGCTGAGGTGCTAATGGCGGCAATGCAAGCTACCATAAGGTCCTTGGGAGAGAACTGCAGAAACCTGGGGTGGATGAAAAGAGAGAATAACATAGGGCAATGGGGGCATTTGAAAAGCCAAACAACAAAGGGGGAGAAAGGATCAGATGCAGGCTCTATGAGAGACCAAAAGGCAGGATCCCAACAAAAGCCTTGTCAAGAGACGAGGTTCTAAGTGTCTGTCCTGCAGAGGAATGGGAATCCTGCAAAAATTCGCATAAATTACATAAATGAGTCTCAAAACCATAGCGTAAGTGTAAAGCATTACCAAAGAAGATTTAAAATGATGAACCACTCTTAACTTAAACAACTTATAGAAAAACAATATTTCAATAACAGCAATACAAAACAGACACAAAATTGTATGAAGCTTTGGGTTTAAAGATAAATCCTTCTGCCTAACCATTTGATCTGAATAGCTAATTATCCTATCATCTAACTAGGGTTCAAAGAAAAGCGTCAGCACAACATAACTTCAGTAGAAGGTTCTGTCGAGAGAGGTAATAGTCTTTGGAAATAGAGGTCTGTACCACATACGGATTCAATCTGCTCAAAGGGAAAAGGGAATCGGTTCTCCTGTTATCTATCCTAGTCTTCAATTTCAATATTTCCAAGGAATGTATCATCAAAGGAATTGTCTATTAAACAACAGCTCTATCAACTACCCAATTGGAAGCTGAACCTTGATGCATCCTTTGGTTCACTCCTGTGCTCAGGAATTCAGAGGAGTGTTCAATTGCCATCTCCATGTTACTCCCCTTAGACCTTGATAACACATCATCTCAGGCCCCCTTATCTTTTCTGCACAATAGAATCCTTATTAGACCCAAACTCATACCACTGCACCTACAGCTTAGAGAAATAAGACATAAAACAAACTTTCACATTGAAGATCAAACACAGAAAAATGTGGGCCTTCACTGAAGTCAAACCAATGTTTACCTAAAATGTAGTTTAGTTAAATGAGTTTAAACAAATTTCTCTTAGTGAGTGTAAAATGATTATAGAAATAACATTTTCTAATATACTTTAACATTAATAAATTTGCAAACATTTAATTAATGCGGGTTACAATTTAGATTATTATCATCTGTGCACTTTACTTGTATGCATTCCGGTGCCCCAAGTTATGTGGAAATCCAATTTCAACACAATTACATGAAGAAATACCCACTCCGCTATTTCACATACCATGAGAGATACTGGCACAGCCAAGTGATGCTCTTTCAGTCCCAAGGAGAAATTTGCCAAAAACAAACACCTCATCAGGGGTAGTAAGCCATAGAAATAAACTGAGAACAGCGTGGCCACGCCCCCTCTCCTAGGTACCGGTAAAGGCAGATAAACATATCAAGAAATAGTGTCATCTATTGAGACAGAAACCAGCAATTCCTCACAGGACAATAAAAAAAATCAATCAATTTCTGTTTTTTTAAAATACATGAGATGCAAAGGAAAATCAGAAGGAAGGAGAAAGGAAACATACAAGGAAATATTTTGAAGTGCAAGGTCAAAGTACATAGTAAAAATATGTGTTTTACTAGTATAATTTGCAAAGCTATTGCAGGCTTGCAAAAAAACACGTCCGGCTGACACAATGCACACTGATCAAACACATTTAGTAACTGCATGGAAGCAATCATAAGGAGCCTGACATTCAATCCTAATTATATACCTAATGAGGGTTCTATCTGACATATTCAGCCTTAGAATACAAGTATTGCCTTGTCCTTGGAGGTTGGCAGAGGGCATATTGGGGAGGTTATCACCATGGAGAGTGGGAGGAGGGCAGGGATGAGGATAGGAACTGTAGAGGCATGTACTCCGAGACTGCATGATGAAGAGTGAAAAAAAAATCTACCTTCAGGTATTCTTCTGGTGGTAAGTGTCCTTTCAATGGCCACAAGGGAACAAATGTCCAGGCTCTTATTAGCAGTTGCTTAGATTATTATTAGAGATGTCCAATATGTAGACATTAATGATTCTTTGCTGTCGCACCTCCAAACAATGAAAAATACGGTTACCAGATTTGTCCGTTATTCTCCACCCAGAACGGGGTCAACTACTATTTTGAATAAGCTGCACTGTCTGCCCATGTATAAGCAAATAATTTTTAAACTCTTTACTTCCATACGTACCACTGGAGTTGGTGTAATCATAGGAAGGTCATGAATGATTCTTTCCTAACCAGTTTGTTAATGGGAGCCAAAATGTTTATCTTCTGCTTTGTGCTTGTTTCATATCTACACCATTTGGGAGAGGCCCTGTAACTCCACTGTATCTGGGCCAAATCGCAATAAAACATTATGAATAAACAGAAGAGATAAATCTGTATGTATAAATATATATCCTACATGAAAAAATCAATTGATCACTGATGAAAATTATTGTCTTTCTTATTCCAAATATTTATTAGTTTTTTGTCTCTCTATGTTTTGCTCTTATCCATAAAATTGAATTCAAACTTAACACCACTACACACATAACTACATTTCCGACATTGTACAAATGGACATATAACCATTAACAAACAACATACTAAACCAAAATTAAAAATTAAAAAAAATAAGTTCAAAATTCAAAAAATATATAAAACGAAATAATTTTTAGCACTGAAGTCTTTCTTTAGATAAGCTGCTCAGCCTTTTTCTGGCAAACAGTCTTATAACATGAGGTGATGGTATTTAGTATCGTCCTTTCTAAGGTTCTTTCCTCCCAATATATATAGATGATACCATCTCATTTCCATTGTTTCATTGTTCCATAATTTCAAGAACATTCCTCCAAAATATGGTCGACACGTTTCGGCCTTTCAACTTCTGGCCCCTCAGGACATCAAAAACAGTGCCTACATATACGAACTTACAATAGATTACTACTAATCAACGCCATATAACAATAATCACCACCAGTACTGTGAACAGCACTGTTCACCCTTATCTGCACCATGTGTCTGCCATCTTGACCAACCACAGAAGCAAGCAGTATCATTGTATATTTATGCCACCTTGGTCCACCACAAGAGCAAGCAATGGCACCCCATAAACTGTGACATGCCCATCAATAACACTTAGATTTACATTTTACTCCAGTAGCGTGCTCTTAATCGGTGTATAATTTTTTAAGCGCATGCATATTAAGAGGGTCATTCTGACCCTGGCGGGCGGCGGGAACGGACCTGCAACAATGAAGCCGGCTCCGAATGGAGCCGGCGGAGTTGCAGCGGTACGACGGGTGCAGTTGCACCCGTCGCGATTTTCACTGTCTGCTAAGCAGACAGTGAAAATCATGGTGGGGCCCTGTTAGGGGGCCCCTGCACTGCCCATGCCAGTGGCATGGGCAGTGCAGGGGCCCCCAGGGGCCCCACGACTCCCATTCCCGCTATCCTGTTCCTGGCGGTAAAAACCGCCAGAAACAGGATGGCGGGAAGGGGGTCGGAATCTCCATGGCGGCGCTGCTTGCAGCGCCGCCATGGAGATTCAGCCCATGCAGGGGAAATCTTTACCGCTGCGGTCAGAATGGTCTGGGAAGCACCGCCAGCCTGTTGGCGGTGCTTCCGTGGTCCGGGTCGGAATGACCCCCTAAGTCATGACAAGCCTTTTCAGATATGTACTATCACATCTCCTGTATTGTTTGATCTTGCGTAATTTCTAACTCCAATACCTCAATTTCTTTTAGTTCAGCTTCACTTACTCGTAAAGCCGTTTCAATGGAAAGGGCCAACCAGTCATGTGAACATGTGTAGCCATGGGTTGTTGCTTCGCTCCCGAAATTGCTAATTTAGTGATGGATTATCTTGAAAATAAGTGGATATACAAGAATAACAACCCCTTTCAAAGACAGGTAAAATAATGGTTATGATATATAGATGACATCTTCATGATATGGGAAGGTAATTCAGAGTCCTTGTTGGCCTTCCATGAATGGATTAACCATCTTACCCCTGATTTAAAATTCACGATGTCATCTGACTCTACATGTATTAATTTTTGGGATCTGTGGATTGAGTCACAAAAAGGTCAAATTGTAGTTAATCTGTATAAAAAACCTACAGATAGAGATACCTTACTACATTTCTCTAGTAACCAGCCACGCAACCTGAAGGAAAACCTACCTCATGGCCGATTTCTGCAAATCCGCAGAAACTGCACTAACAAAGAAGACTATTTTGAAAATGTAGAAAATTTGGTATTGCGATTGACAGCAAGATGATACCCTAGAAAAACAGTGAAGAGGGCCTGTAACCGTGCTTGGTACACTCCTAGGGAATATTTACTAACTCCCAGAGAGAAGACTTATCTCTTTTCTTTTCTTTTAAAGGGGTCGCAACATACGTGATAAATTAGTTCATGCCTCATTTTCTGCACATAAGAAAAACAAAGATTTGACGGAAATGTTCGAGCTACCCCCTCTTATTGGCCATTTTAAATGTAACAATTGCATGGCATGCAAATATACAGAGAATACGAAGAACATTGAAGTGAACGGTAAGAGCCATCAACAACTTCGTTTCTCAAATTGTAACACAAGAAATGTAGTTTATTGCATCAAATGTCCATGTATGTTGAGATATATAGGACAGACTACACAACCAGTAAAAGTGCACATTCTGCAACATATGGTTTAGATGTCAAGTACGAAGTGCACCACTGGTTGACCATTACATAGAAAAGGGTCATAAGGATGATGATATAAGATGGTCAGTTTTATATGTGGCAGAAAAAACACAAACAGTTAATGAGTGTACCTCCATTTTACATCGTATAGAGGCAAGATTAATTGAGAAATATAGCACGGCCAGAAGAGGTTTGAATGACCTCGACGAGATGTGGGCATTAATTAAGGATTAATAATGTAGACAAATTAGGAGATGCCTTCTTCAACTCTAATCAGACTTTTTGGTCGTTTGTATTATCTGCATTTTTTAAAACAGGCAATATGACCAAACTGAATACGAGTGGGTCATTGATTTAGGAACAAATGTAAGAAAACATTAGGTCGTGTTTTCATTTATGGTCAATTTACACTCACTTGGGCCCCGTTTTTTGAGTTATAAAGGTTAATATGCTATTAGATTATTTTTATCAGGTTTTGCTGCTATAAGTTTGCACATAGGGGCTAGAGGTAGAACTATAAGATTGACATGCCTATTCTTGAGACACGACATGTTAATATGGCCACCATGGGAACACAAATGAGGCAGGCTTTTGACAGAAAGCTCTATCCTTTTACGCTTTCTCCCTTCCAGTTTACATCTGGATAGAATCAGCTCTAAGAGCGCTGGGATTAAATACACGCGCAGCGCCAAGCGTAAGCTAAGGGCGCTGGCTTTAAATACACGCGCGGCGCCAGACGCAAGAGATTTCAAGTTTGAAGAATACCGCCACAAGGGCAGCGTTGGACACGCGTCCGATGTTAACTTTCAAAAGAAGATTGAGGATTATTTGTAAGTACACTAACAAGTCTTACTTAAAGATCGTATAAACTGTAGCAAGAATGCAGTTTAAAACATTGCAATTATGTTTCTTAGCAAAATGGAGGGGTGATTCCAAAAGAACGGCTTTCTTTTTGAGTAAAAGCTCCACGAAAGGCAATTTCATATGTAAAGACAAGGCCAGCTAATGTTCATCATGTTTTTATTATATTTTTTTATTGTTTTTATTGGTTAAATAACAACATTACCATAAGGGAGTGGATAAGAATAACTTGAAAAAGGAGATGTGATAGTACATATGTGAAAAGGCTTGTCATGACGTAATATGCATGCGCTTAAAAAATTATACACTGATTAAGAGCACACTACTGGAGTAAAATTTCAATCTAAGTGTTATTGATGGGCATGTCACAGTTTATGGGGTGCCATTGCTTGCTCTTGTGGTGGACCAAGGTGGCAAAAATATACAGTGATGCTGTTTGCTTCTGTGGTTGGTCAAGATGGCAGACACATGGTGCAGATAAGGGTGAACAGTGCTGTTCACAGTACTGGTGGTGATTATTGTTATATGGTGTTGATTAGTAGTAATCTATTGTAAATTTGCATATTTAGACACTGTTTTTGATGTTCTGAGGTGACCAGAAGTTGAAAGGCCGAAACTCGTCCACCATATTTTTGAGGAATGTTCGTGAAATTATGGAACAATGGAACAATGAAAATGAGATGGTATTGTGCATAAATAATTGGAGGAAAGAGCCTTAGAAAAGACAATACTAAATACCATTACCTCATGTTATAAGACTGTTTGCCGGGAAAAGGCTCAGCAGCTTATCTAAAGAAAGACTTCAGTGCTAAAAATTATTTTGTTTTATATATTTTTTTGATTTTGAACTTATTTTTTTGAGTTTTGAATTTTGGTTTAGTATGTTGTTTGTTAATGGTTATATGTCCATTTTGGCAATGTTGGAAATGTAGTTATGTCTATAGTGGTGTTAAGTTTAAATTATTTTTTATGGATAAGAGTAAAACATAGAGAGACAAAAAACTAATACATATTTGGAATAAGAAAGACAATAATTGTCCTCAGTGATCAATTGATTTTTGCATGTAGGATATATATCTATACATACAGATGTATCCCCTATGTATATTCATAATGTATTTCTGCTTGTTTCATGTCAAGTTTTAAATTATAGATAGGCGAGCTCTTCCATTCCAGAAACATAGGAGGGAGGTGCTAATCCATCTCTTGTATATTTGTCTTGTGGCAAATAATATCATATAAAAGAGTAACTTAGCATTGTCTCTACTTAACTGGATTTGGTCTTGTAAACTTCCAAAGATTACAAGAGAAGGGCTTACCTGACAGCTAATAGAGAGAATTTCACTTACAGCCGCGCAGACATCCTCCCAAAATGTGTTGATTAAAGGGCAGTTTAAGAACATATGAAGGTCGGTGGCACAGTTGAGCTCACATTTCTTGCAACTAACCAGGTTACCAGGCACCAGTTTTCTATGTAGACCAAAAGGCCCAATGAATGGAAAAGAAGTGGCTTCTCTTTAGATGGCAGGTTTAACTGTAGCAGACAAAAAAGTAGTAGATACTTGCCATAAATCTCTTATCTGTATTCTGGGCAAGTTTTCTCCTCATATTTTTCCTGGTAGAGTAAATTCTCCTTCAGTGATATCCATCACCAAGCAGTACCATCTTGTCACTTCCTTCTTCATTGGCGCCCTCTGGCTCTTCCACCTTGTTTGATCCCCAACCTCATCATTCACACTCTGCAGATACCTCTTAATTTGTAGGTACTTAAATTTAGAGAGCCTCCCACCCATTTCCATGTTGACATCCTCCCACAGTATTAAACCAACACTGTAACAGAGATGACCACATTCCAGGAACCCAGCCTCTTTCAGTGGAATAGTCATGGTATTACTGACCCACTTTGGTGAACCTGGGGAGTCCCATAAAGGAGCATGCTTACTATAATATAGTAGATGAATAGATCTCCTAACTCTATTCTAAAACTCTTCCAGATGTCGCAGCATCTTAAACCTCACCTTCTGGAAGAACTTAGGGTCTCCAAACTTATACAAAAGGCTTGTCTGGGTTTCTTGGCTTATTTTAACATTATTTCACATATAGGCACCAACCCTGAATCTCCCATGTCATTCAAAAGCCTATCCCATATTTCAAGAAGAATGACCACGCATAATACTGAAGGTCTGGGAAAGCCAGTTCGCCTTTCTCTTTCTTCCTTCCCAGCTTTTTCTAGGCAGTACGTGCCCGCTGTGAAGCCCAGATAAAACTATTCATCTTGCTCTGGAATCTGCTCAGCCATGCCTTGTTAAATAGCAGAGATATCAAATTAAAAATAAAAGTAAGCTTAGGCAATATAGAGACTTTAATTATTTTGACTCTCCCTAAAATGATGAGGGGTAAATGCTCCCAACTCCTCATTAACTTACCTCAGTCTCCCCTGACCTTCATAAAGTTAACTTCTACAATTGTGTTTATATCTTGTGTAATGATGACCCCAAGGTATCTCAGTGCCCTCTTTACTTCTGCAGTCTCCCCTGGCACGTTTCAGGTCATAAATACCATCTCGTTGTTGTTGACAGCATAATCCGACACCTTCCCAAATTCCGCTGTCAATTCCTCTAGGGCTGGTATTGTATCCCCTAAAGTTGGCCTTATAAACCATTAAGTCGTCTGCATACAGGGGGAATTTCCTACACCACTCCCCACACCTAAAGAGGGTTATCCTCTGCCCTCCCTTAATTTTGCGTGCAAAAGGTTCTATATATAGATTAAATAACAGCGGGATAGTGGACAACCTTGCATTGTCTCTATTTCAATTTTAAAAGGTTGAGTTAGCGAGCTATCACCTAAAATTCTTCCATAAGGGTTCTTATAGATATTTTTCATCACCTAGGTGAAATTCCCTCCCAGGTTAAGAATCTCACATATGGTATTCAAATATGTTCAATTAACCTTGTCAAAAGCCTTTGTAGCATCTAACATTACTACTATTACCATTACCATTACTACTATTATTACTTAGCATCTACTGCTAAGGGTACCTCACATGTGTTAGCTAAATCTATTGAACCTATTAACCCCTGTGTCAACTCGTACATATATCTAACTTTGAAAAATCCTTTTTGGTCCTCATGTATAAGCTTCCCTATAACAGCACTTAGTCTTTCTGCCAGAACGTTTGCAAAAATCTTGTCATCACAATTTAATAAGTTAATGGGACTGTAAGAATAGCAGCTCTTCTAGTTCATCCTGGGTTTTAATATTAAAGTAACCCTAGCCTCTCTCCAGCCCTCTTTCCAGGATTAGTGGAGCATATCACCTGACTCCAGAATCCTGTTACATAAAGTCAAAACCTGCATTATACTCCTACCCCGGGCTATCCGGGCCTGAGGCTTTCCCTGATTTACCTGACTTTATGATCTGCTCCACTTCAGACTGTTTTATAAGTGCATTCAAGGCCACATTATCCTCATCACTCAAAGAGGCCAGGTCTAGCTCTTTTAATCCACACTTGACTGCTTCTGAAGAAACTTCTAAATGTTCTGAGTATAAATCCTCAAACAAATTCCAAAATGATTACCTGATCCCCTCGGGGCTTCTTCTAGTGACCCCCGTTCTCTTACACTGTATTTCACTCACTACAGTCCTAACTGGAACGAATTTTAATTTCCAGGCCAATAGCTCATCACACTTTTCCCCATATTCAAAGTGTGCTACCCTATTCACCTTGCATCTTTTTCTGACTCTGTCCTATATCACTGATGTGAGCTCATATCACACTTCCTGAGCTAGCTTCCTCATTTGATCAATTTCCTTGTCATCAAGATCCACCATTGCCAGCATCTGATCTATTCTCTGCAGACGCTCCTTCAGCATAATAATCTCTTCCTCATATGATTTCCTTTTAAACAAGCTTAAACTAACCAACCTTCCCCTTCAGAAAGATTTAAAGGCATCCCAAACCGTGGTCAAAGGTGCTGAACCTACGTTTAGACAAAATAGCTCTTCCGTGTCTGCATGCATTTCCAATACTACTTTCTCATCCAATAGTAGAGTTCTGTCTACAGCCCATATGGCCCCCAAATGCAATACTTTCTGTACACTCTTTTAAACTGCCATCTAATGGATCAGACTTGTTCCTTGACTGGTGTCTATATTTTTGTATTGTTGTAGGTGTACCCCATCCTTTCTCTCCATACATCATATAACCACAGCTGAGACATCATGGTTATTACTTGGTGTTGCATGTTTTCGTTAGTCCTCGACTTGCTACGAGATGACCTATCTAAATCATCGTTCATTACAACATTAAAAGTTCCCATCCAAATAATGGGGTCTGAAAATTGAAGTAAGTGTTGAAAGATGTCTACCAATGGTGCAATGTCATCAATATTAGGCCCACAATATCCGACTAGGGTATAAGCCCTTTCATATACAACCAATTGCCCAACTACCCATCTCCCAGCCTTATCTACTATACTCTCCTGAAGGGAATATGATGGCCGACTGAGTCGTGGGCTGCTGGGGAGAGCGCCCAGCTAGCAAAGTACAGGGAAATAAAACGCACAAGGGAGTGTAGTGTGGCTGCAAAGAAGTGTGCAAAAGTGAACTTGCTTGAGTCTCACATACATTTACTTACCTGTATTTTGTCAATGGATGTCTTCTTTGGCAACGTCAGTTTTGAATCCAGGCATGGTGGGGGGCCTGCGGTGTGGAAGCAGCTCAGAGTGAACCCGAGCTGCATCGGACGTGGAAGGAAGGCAGTGTCCAGAATCTCCATCCAGGGGAAAGGAGGCAGACTCAGGAGAAGTCGCAGGCAGACCATTGAGGCAGAGAGTCGTTCATCCTCAGCAGCAGCTCTCACACCCTGTGAGCAGGAGACATTGCTGAGTATTGCGGCAGTCCACAAGAACAAGCAACTGGGGGTAAGAAAGTGAATGGGGCAAAGTTTGGGAGGCCCTGTCTGCTGAAAATCGGAGGGGGAGGCTCCATGTACAAGTAAGCGTGGCAGGAGCCCTGCTTATGCCTTAAGGATCAGGAATGGACTATTAAAACAAAAGAGAAGGTGAAGTCTACAATAATGAGTCCTGCTGTGGAAATAGCATTGGAGGCTCCCTCAAGGACAAATAGTCATGGACATGTCTACAACGAGCAAGGAGACACAACTAAGGGCACATACATTACGCCAGGCTCACATAGTATCTCGAAAGATGACAGGGACCAGTATTTGGAGCTATTATGTAAGAGACCCAGGATTACCCCCTCTTTGAGGTCCTATTTTAGGGTCGTTCCTAAGACACTAATTCATAGTGAAAAGGCATTAAGGGGTTTGTTTGAAGACTCTCAATAAGATAAATCTCAGTGTAATGTCATTATGAATATTGAGGAAACACAGATTGAGTGCAGCCCTAATAGATTCCTGACTCTAGAGACTTTGAACACAGGAGAGGAGGGCGATTTGGGAATCGGTTCTGGCCCATTTTCAGGAAATAGAATGCTATTGAATGAGAGTGCCAAATTTTCTGAATCAGATTGGCCTAACGGCCAGAGCAAGGAGCTGGAGACCAGTGTCGTAGGTTGGTCAATAGGGGCACAACAAATCTCTGCAGGAGACAAAGCTGGGCAGGAGCAAAGCCACAAAGAAGACCATTATAAGCAGTCTATTGCAAATCTGCTTAGATCCCTATCCCTGGAAGTTAGGTGTGGATTTGAGGTTTCAAAAGTGAACCAGGAACAGATAAAATACTTGTGTGAGGATCTTGAGAAAAAGCTTAATGAACTGGCAGGAAGAACTGAGGCCCTGAAGGAAGCGGTAGGAGAACTGGAAGTCATCGTGGAACAAAACAGGGAGGAAATCAAGAGACTGAAGGCTGGAGAAGTGGGAACAACAAATACATTGGAAGTATTTGAAAATAATCAAAGAAGGAATAATTTGAGATTTCTAAATGTTCCAGAGGGGATGGAGGGGGGTGATTTAAAAGCACTGGTAGTGCATTTGATTAAAACAGGGATACAAGTGTAAGACACGGAAGAGGATATTGCAAAGGACATTGAAAGGGTTCACAGGAACCCCTTGAGAAAACCGAGCTACAGGGACAAGCTGAGAAAGATCTTGGTTAACTTCCATACATATGCAATGAACAAATGATTTCTATCAGCTGCATTGAAACAAAGGTCCCAAATTATGGGGGTCCCCTTTGAAATCATATTCGATCTCTCTAACATAACTGTCAATAAGCAGTAGGAGTTGGGAAAGAGAACTGAGGTGTTACAGAAGCTGGGGGCTACAGCCCAGCTGAAGTTCCCATCCATGTTGAGGGTTATGGTAAAAAACAAAATGTAATGAAGGGCATGATTTGAATAAGGATTTGGAAAAGGGCAGTCAGGGGGAAAAATGATTGTAGTCTCCTCATTGTCTCCCACCTTTGAAGGTGGATAATGGTTTAAGGGTTCCTGAAACTCAATGTCACGATGTGTGCGTTCATTTTAACATTTTTCTCCTTAATGCTAAACTAAGTGGGGGCTCTCTCCAAAAGGCAATGGTGCCAGGAGGAAGGAAGGGTCCTTCGAGGGCAGAGCACCAATAGGGATCTGGGTGTGGTGGGGGTTTGGCAGGCACAGGGGGGAGCATGTGAAATAAATAAAAAATGTAATGTCCTTTAAAGGAGTGGAGAGATGGATGAGATGACGGGAAGTGAAAATCAGGCCTGGTCCTTATCAAACAGAAGATTTTCAGGGGGTCCCCAAGTGAAGTTTGGAGGTAAAAACTATAATAGATGAACAGGATAGAATTATTGAGGCTTCCATCTTGGAACATTAATGGTTTAGGGGTAAAAACAGTTGAAGAACTTTGCTGCAGTTTTTGAGAGACTTCCGGGCAAACGTACTGGCATTACAAAAAACACACCTAACTAGAGAAGAATGCATAGAATTGTTGAGACTGTGCAGGTGGATACAACAAGTAGTATGTACCAATCAGAATGTGGCAATGAAGGGAGTAGCCATCTTGATCTGGTGAATTTCTTATATTTCATGTCTGTGTTTTCAACTAAATATATGGCTGAGGGATTGGTGATTTATTTCAATATCTTAAATAGTTTTTGAAGCAGTTTTTATTTAATCACCTAGACACTTGATAGATGAAAATTATGAATATAGGTTACTTCCAATGCCTTCTAGTTGCCCAAGATAATCTATATCTATATATATATATATATATATATATATATATATATATATATATATATATATATATATATATATATATATATATAAATATGCCTGACTCTAGAAGTGTTCTGTCAATCAATGTTTTTTAAAACTTCAGTCATGAAACTCCAGTACAAGAATGAGTGGTCAACTTTCCCACCCTGGATGGCTGCCCCACAGTTTTCCAGAGTGCCACATCACTGAGCATCACCCTTGATAATCAACTCAATCTTCACAGCCACGTATCAGCACACAACACCAACTTAGGCAGCTTTGGGGTATCAGACAATGGATTCCGGAACAAGACCTCAAAACAGTAGTGCAGTCTCTCGTTCTCTCCAGTCTATATTATGGAATTGCAATTCTCTCAGGCATTCCTAAAGTTCACCTAAGCCCACTAAGAGCAACACTACCTGCTCCAGCACCCTTCATCTTAGGTCTCCAGAAATTGGACCAAATCTCTCCTGCCCTGCTAATCCTCCAATGGCTCCCCATTGAAGTGCAGGCCCAATTCAAAATCACTTGCATTACCCACAGAGTGCTGCATTCCTCCTCACCCTCCTATCTAAAACTGAAAATCTGCAGAGCAAATCGGGGTTCCAGAAATGCCCAATTCCTGCTCCTGGAACCCCCCCCACCTTAACTTGAGAATGATAAATGAACTAGTCGTTCTCTGGTAGTGCCACTGGAATCTGGAACACTCTTCTTCCTTCACTCCATCTAACCACCTGTCTAGCAAGCTTCAAAAAGGAATTCAAGCTCCTCCTATTTAACAGATATCTTGTTTAATTTCACCTTCAACCAGACTTAAGCCTTTGCTCCCCCAGGCCCTGATATGCATTTGTTATATGATCCAACCATCTAAATCAAAGCTTTAAATTTGTGTTTGTCGTATGCCCAGTTTTTGTATCTGTCTCATGAGGTAACTCTTGTACACATCCACCAATGTAAATGTTAACTACTATTACTGTAACTCGCTGTAACCATGTATCCTGTGTGATGTAAAGTGCTCTGATGCCTTCGGGACATATTTACGCTATATAAAATTGCAATTAAATAAATTAATTATATGTGTTGCATCATGATCGCCCAAGGTGCAAGAGGTGTATATTAATGGTATCAGAAACACACATTTTAGGTCTGTTCAGTAGTCATGGTTTTTGGAAAGAACATGTAAAATGGAATTTAGTGCTGATCTGAGCAGTCAACTATGAAAGTATCATCAACATTTTCCATGTGGCAAGAAGAAAAACTAATTAAGTTTAAACAATGAACTGAGTGACAGATTTTGAGATGCAATATGTCATCAGGATGAAAAACAAGTCCTTATTCTTCCAGAGTAGTGATATGCTAAGTAATACACTTCCCTATATAATGAGGGAGGAAGAAGATGCTGCTGAGACAGTTCGCTACATTATGAGCATTTATTTAGTCATTCACCAAGTTCCCCTGTATTTCATATCTGTCAGTTCGAGAACCGAATTCCTATGTCATGGTAAGTGAAAATCTGTGGAAGATACTATTTTGACTTATGCAACGTTATTCTTGTGATGGTTTTGTCTTCCATGTAGCTCATGGAAAATCTCAGCAAAATTGTAATTGGCGCTATTTCTGAGAATGCAAACGGTGCACCGCATTGGTTCATTTTCAGTTGCATGCCCTTGAAATAAATATTGCATGGCTCTGTGGTGTTGTTGTGGAGGACCCAGTGCACATGTGGATAAAGATTTTGAAAAATCTTACATTGCACAGATATATTCCATTCTCATTTTTTCTTGTGTATAAGAAATGCTGCTTCTAGTGTGGGTCTATGCCAGACTTCTAGGCTTCTTGTAGGACTTGAAAAGAGGGTGTGTGAAATTGTCTTTTGCATCCTCATCCCTGCTGAATATTGGATACAGGTCTGTTAAAGCTTGCTACACTCTTTTCATTTTGTTTCAGAAATGCCATTCCATCTGACGCTCTGATAGGGAATTTAATCAGGTGCGAAGAATACTAAAAAAGCACTATTGCAATACAGAGCGATTAAAAATACAGAATTTGTCTTTGCTGTTTTTTTTATAATCAGTAATTGACCTAAATGTACAAGTTTGCTAAACACATACAACCAATATTCAGAAGGCCCCAGACCTTCAGAAGGAGTTTTTTCTTCATTAGAACAAAATCTCGTGAGGCTTGGAACACACTTCAACACATTTATAAGACGCAAGACCTATGAACATATATGCATGGAATCCTCCCTAAAACAAAGCAGAAGAATCAAATTAGTCACAATTGAAAGACATACACCTGAAAAATCAACCATCACTGAGTACGTCAATGAAAATGTCTCTGAAAGAAAAACATGTTGGTGAAATTTGTGGAAAACTACACAAAAGAAGAAATGAGCACTGGTATAACATCACAAAACATAAGCTTGAGACAGTTAGCACGTTCTACATGATGGGCACACAAAAACCTTAGGTCATTGCTGAGAAGCTTTATAAACACACAGCATCAACGAGCTTGGGAGCTCAAGTATTTTAAGAGGCTGAACATAAAGAACAAAGGCATTATGAGAAATATTCATTTCATGTAGTACTATGGAGCACCAAAGAAGTAGTCTACATTCTTAAATATGAACTATTTCTCCAAATTCATTAATTTGATTCATTATTCCCTACTGTATATGTGTAAATTATTACTGTTAAGTAAATTACTGGCATTCATTCAATAAATCATAGTTCTAAAACCCCTTTTCAGTATTTAAAGTGCGCTACAAAATACATACATAAATAAGCCCTTTAAAGCACACAGTAATTATTAAGTGACCTGACAGGCACTTTTATTAACTCCAAAGGATCAGATTACTGCGAACTACCTATGCCAGAAGCAGCTGGGTGCAATATACTACTTAGTAGTTTGCCAAGATCTAATTAGACCTTCTGAGGTTGCTACATGGCCGACGTGTATCTAAGTTCAGCAACTATCATGAACTTCACAAATTCTGCCAGTAGCTGTTCATTTTTGCAATTAACACATTTTATTACCCTCCTTGCATGTTCTGACACCAAGTCTAGTAGTGGACGGCTTTAAAAATGGTCTCAGTTCATCAATCAAAGCCAGTCAGAATTGGAAAAAGTGAAATCGTTTGTTGGATTTTGAGTTACACAAAATACATTTCTCAAAAATCACTTTTTTTTTCCAAATAAGTCGCCCGTGCTAAAACTAAACAATTTAAATCAGATTCGCAGAAAATCGACTTTAGTAGGTTATTTTAAGGCACAGCAAAATATAGTTGGATTCCTGGAGCAGATTAAGAACCTGTGCCATACTGAGGGTGCAATGATCACACATAGGGGATCTATGTCTCACCTCCGTTTTTAAAACACTTGAAAAAAGATTATAAAATAGGCCTACATCCCGGGATTGTTTCATACCCAGGTCGATCAGTGCCTTATTTATGGCAAAGACCAACTATCGCACTTGTCCCTATGACAATTTAGCTCTCCCCATAAGATGGCCATTACCATAACTAATAGTTTTTAGTAATTTAGCTTGAACGTCTTCAAAAATAGGTTCCCACGGAGGGACTTCTCAAATCACTAGCCAGACATGAATACAACTGAAGAAAGCTAGATCTTTTTAGTTTTTAGATTGATCTAAAATGCACACGTCTTTGATGGGGTCAATTACCAAAATATCTATATCCAGGGGGACTGACCTGACAATTGGCTCGTACTTAAATATCCAATAACCAGCATTATTTATAATTATGCAAAAAATCACTACAATTGTTTTTAAAAATTTAGGAGCAGATTTAAGGAAAGTGACGCTGCACCCAGTGCATCACCACTTTCCTTACACCTCTTAGCGCCCCCCTACTGCCACCATGTGTGCACCATATTTAAAATATGGCGCACCATGGCGCAGGGTAGGGGGCAATAGCATCATTTTTTTTACTGCTGTTGATTTACTTTGCAGGCGTAGCTCAAATATTTTGGCACTACTCCTGCAGAGTACATAGGAGGCCATTGTAATTAATGGCATGCCCCCTTTAAATGACTGCTGTGAGCAGGCATTAAAAGTGTTGAAAAAATGGCGCAAGGAAATCTTTTAGATTTCCTTGTGCCATTTATTCGGCACCCTTAACAGGTGAACCTCCCCCCGTATACATTATGCCAGGCGCAGGCATAATGTGGCGCAATGGTTTACAAAGTGGCGCAATGCATGCATTGCTGCAGTTTGTAGATATGGCACAGGGAAAACGCCAAGTTACTGCTGCCTTAGAGTGAAAAAAATGATGCTATGGTGGAGCTAAGGTGGCGTTAGGGGCTCTAAAATATGCACCTCACTGTCTGACGATTATATTCGCAGTATAACTCTAGACTAGTGAGTATGTGCTACAAACCAATAATCATCATGACTAACAAGAAAGTATCATCTGCATATTGAATTGGCACTGCAAGGCAACTTAATCTTGGAGAGCAGAACTGTTTTTTATTTCATAAAGGCAGTCACTAAAGATGCTACATATGGGCTAAAAAGCAGGGGAGCCAACACACAACCATGTCAGGCCCCTGCAGGTTTTTATTCCATAAGGCTGCTTCTCGGCTGTCCATCACAAAACTGGAGCCCTGATTTAAAAGGGCCTAGCTTCATCTAGGTTATACATTAGTGTAATTTTTTTATGTTAACGTGGCATTAAATGGCCAAAAACGCTGCACCAGATTTACAAAGTCCACTGTGTAACAATTCCTGCACCAAGCATAATGTATGCAAAGGGGGCAATCCCCCGTCAGGGGGGCCCAAAAAATGGCACAAAGAAGTCTAAAGGATTTGTTTGAGTCATTTTTTTCTTCACTTTAAATGCCTGGTCATAGCAGGCATTAAAAGGAGGCACCTTCTAACAACAAAAAAGGGGGGGGCTAACAAAATACGGGAGGTTCGGAAACAAAATCCTGGTCCTGTGTATAGTGCTCCCAACAAACGTATAGTTCAAAAAGATATACACAGTTCATGATTTAGAAGTAGTACAGGGGATCCTGTACCTACTTTCACTATACTCCGAACTGAGAGACTTAGGCGGTCATTCTGACCTGCGGCGGTCGCGGCCCACCAAGCGGTTCCCGCCGAAAGACCGCACCGCGGTCAAAAGACCACAGCGGTCATTCCGGCTTTCCCGCTGGGCCGGCGGGTGACCGCCAGAAGACCGCCGGCCGGCCCGGCGGGAAAGCCCCTTCAACAATGAAGCCGGCTCGGAATGGAGCCGGCGGAGTTGAAGGGGTGCACCGGGTGCAGTGGCACCCGTCGCGATTTTCACTGTCTGCTAAGCAGACAGTGAAAATCTTTGTGGGGCCCTGTTAGGGGGCCCCTGCACTGCCCATGCCAGTGGCACCCGTTCCCGCCATCCTGGTTCCGGCGGTGGACACCGCCAGACACAGGCTGGCGGTAAGGGGGTTGGAATCCCCATGGCGGTGCTGCAAGCAGCGCCGCCATGGCGGGTTCCCTGGGCCAGCGGGAAACTGGCGGAAAACCGCCGGCTCCCCTTTTCCGACCGCGGCTTTACCGCCGCGGTCAGAATCGCCGAGGAAGCACCGCCAGCCTGTTGGCGGTGCTTCCGCCGCACCCCCTTAGTGACTACTATAAACAATTTTTGTTTTTTGGGGAGTTAAGACCTTGTTTTATTTTCTCCCCAACTCCTGTTTTTAATCATGACAGAGGTCAGACATCTCAATAAATTACGTTTTACCTCTAGTAATTTTTAACTGCTTTCCTTTTCATACCAATCCTAGACTAGCACTCTTTTTGACCGGCTGTTTACCATTTGCAAAAGATCTCCGGCAAAGAGCCCCTCCGTGGGGCCGGTCAGGCATTGTAGTGCCGGCCTGACGAGGAGCATAGCCCTATAATGAAGCATGTCACCAAATGGTGAGTGAGGGCTCTTGCTTCAAATATTTTGACTCCCAGGAAATTGCGACCTATAGATACATACCCTCCCAGTGGAAATGTGTATATCTTTTTGAACTATACGTTTAAAGGAGGAACACCATTGTTTACAATGCGTCTCAATGGGCTTTACAGGATTAGTGTCAACGTTTTTTATGCAAATTCTGCACAGCTCCAACTTACAGTTAATTTTTTTTTACTCTAGTTCTCCTAACTACCGCTATGGTGTGCCGTACCTTACATACGGCACACACACATGGTGGCGGTAAGGGGGTGCAGGAAAATTGGTGCTGCTCTGGGTGCAGCGCCACTTTTCTTAAATCAGGCTCTAGGTGTTATGATACAGTCATTGAACTGCACGAAGTAATAAAGGGGGGGATTAACGGACGGTGTAACTTACTCCACAGCACCGTTCTGTTGATGACGTTGAATACTTTAAAAAAAAATAAGCACAAAAAGGTGTGCTGCCAGAGGTAGTGTGAGTTTTGGTCAGCATTGCTTATGCTATGATATCTTCAGTCGCCCCAGCCTTCCTTATCAAAGTCACTGAGCAAGCAAAGTGTGCAAGCCAGCCATGTCTATAAGGTTTTAGGGGTGCATTTCCTTCCGGAACAACACATATTTTTTTTAAAAAAGAAAGCCAAATGGTTTATTTTATAACAAGTTTCGGAAAATAAATGTTTTGCTGCAAAGCTAATGGATTTGCAAACAATTTTGAAGGAATACTGGTGAAGTAATACAAAAACAGGAATTCATGGTTATGCTGGCCCCCACCTGATGTGTTGGGGGATCACCCTGCTGCTAGAATATTTAAAAACAAAAACAACCAAATGTGAAAGCAAAAATATAATTTGCTAAGGCCAATTGTTTTTAGAGGTGTTTTCGAAAAGCAGTCATCATATACTGCAATATTTTCAAGGTGTCCTAGACAGGGCTTAACATGTCATTGGGAAGCACAATTTTTGCACAACACCTTCCTCCATGAAATCATGCTAAAGAATTGGTGAGAAAACATAGCATTCTACATACCAGTTGTTATAAAAAATGGCTGAAAGCCGCAGGATTTTAGGACGTCATTTAAACTGTGAATACAGTTTGATATGGCTTCATACCAATCTTAGGTCTGACCATAGCCAATACCTTTTGAGTTTTGCTAAATTATATGTATATATATATATATATATATTATATATATGTGTGTGTGTTTTTGCGTGTGTATATATATATATATATATATATATATATATATATATATATACATTCATGATACAATGGAAAATTAGATGATATAAAATATAGTGTGATTGATGGTATAGCTAAAGATATTAGAGGGGGCAATAGGGAGCTGAAATTAAGAACATTGGAATCAAGATACATAATTAGGTTGAATACTAAAGAACCTAATGGATTAAACAGCAGTAAAGAAATGTTTATACATTTACAATAACAGTTAATGGTCACCATTGCTAATAATAGATTAGTCAGTCAAGTGAGAATTAAGGAAAAATTAGCAGGCTATTTGAAATGGATTACAAGCCAAGTAACTAAATTAGGACACAAGAAAAGTTATTGGGTATTTATCATGACATCTGTACTATTGTGATTAAGTTAACTTTGAATGGGTAGTATAAATGTGGATATCGAAATTTCAAGATTAGATGCTAAACATTACGTATGAATCAATGTAATATAGAAATTGTTTAATGTTTACAATTTCAAATTTAGCAAATACAAGGTGCTATGTTCGTTTACGTTCTGAGAAAGACCATTTATCGCATTTACGATGAATTGATATGTTCATTTTACGACTATCCATATTGTTATGTGATTTTATTTGGATGGATTTATGAGTGAAATCAGAGATAGGTTAAAATAAGTTAAAATAATTTACAATGAGATATCCTTATGTGAGAAATGCAGCACAGTATTATTGACTATGAAGACTGGCTTGTATACACAAAAACCGAATGAGATTTAAGAAATATTTTGACATGCAAAATCAGTGATATGTCTATTTGATGACAATCCATATCATTATGTAGTTTTGTTTGGAGGGATTTTCAAGTGAAATGAAAGATATGTTAAAATAATTTATAATGAGATATTATTATGCGATTAATGAAGTATAGTATGATTGATTGTGTAGACTGGGCATTATATACAAAAAAAATCGAATGGGATTTAAGAAATAACTTGATTTGCAAAACAGATTATGTGGTATATAAGGTGACTGCGAGATTGACAATGGCATAAAAACCGAAACACATTCCTTCGCGTTTCAATAAATCATTTTCAGCAACTGTGGAGTGCCGTATCATTTTTGAAGTACAGAAGGAGAGTGTGAATATTTGACGTGGTGGCATGTGTCCGATATCGGCACCACGGCGATCAGGAGCGGATGAGTACGCCTCACCAAGGGTTTATATATATATATATATATATATATATATATATATATATATATATATAAATATATAATGGTTTTCAGCCAGCCCTGTTCACCAAGTGTTCTATTACTATGCCATTGAATTTTTTCTTCCAGTTGCTACAGCATTCAGCACAGTACAATGGGTCAGCCCTCTTTAGCCATTGGCTAACTTCACTGTGTTATGAAAATTCACAAACAACGCATCCATGCAATGTATTTCCCTTCTGTACACGGCACTATGGAGTCCCAATTTTTTTTCTTCACTTTTAGTCACTTTTTATGTTAAGTTGATGAAGGCCCAGTAGCTTCCCGACAATAAAGTTTTACAAAGACCATTACAAAACACAAAATCCATTGACAAAGCCAAAGGACTGGCAATCAGTGTCAGCAGGGGCGGCTCCTCTATTAGGGCGAAGGAGCCTCGCCCTCCCTGCAAGCAGCGCAGCTGCCAAACTTTTACAACAGTGTTTATTATTGTTTTCTTGTAAAGGGGTGGGGCCACAGGGGGGATGAGCAGTGTGGGGGAGTGAACAGCACTAAAGTGCATGTATGTTTGGCTGGCTATCTCGGGCCAGCCAAACACACATGCACAGTAGGTTCTCTCCAGCCCAGCAACTGAGTGACAAACCTATTTTCCACCACCCCTAAAGATAATATAAGATCTGGTAATCTGCAAGTGTTAGCCTACCCCACACCACCATGTGTAGTTTCCAGGTTTCAGCCCTTTTCACTCTTGTAACCTCACCACTACAATTCACTTTCACCATCAATTTGGGCCAAACGATCCCTCCAGGATTAACAAATTGTAGAAGGTAAGTACCATTGCACAGTGCCAAACCAAATAGTGTAAATATGTTAATATTGAAGCCATGCTGTTCCCTTTCATACATTGGCATTCCTAGTTTCAACAGTGTCAAAATATTTAAGCAACATTTGCCTATTTAAGACCAACTGTGATGTGTTATCTGAAACCTCGTCATGAAATATTTTTGTGATACGGTGCAAAGAGATAATGTGGCTTTTGTACTTCTGATTGTTTTTATAAATCTCATGATACAGGACTCTTGTGGACGGGTTATAGAATGCATGGACCACTAGGAACCAGTCATTGAGCTTCCTTCTGTACCATACAAAGCTCACTATGCTGCTTGCTTCACATTTTCACCTTCCTTCCTTTTTGATGTGTTTTAGGTATTGTAAGTTCTGTTCAGAGTAACAATCCCAAAGAGGTAAAGAGAATGTTGAATCATTTCCCATCTTCATTCGTGTTAGTACTGTAGCTCTTCCTACACTACCTGTACTTATTTGTGCATTGATGCATTCATTAGTGTGATAAGCCTGAAACAGAAAACAGTCTAGAACAGCTGTTTCTAACCTGTTGTCCAAGGACATCTGGGAGCTCGAGGCATGTGCTTAGGGGATTCACGACTGCTTAGAAAAGCAAATAACATTAACAGATTTTTTTTAAGTGCGTATGAATAAAGAAACTAAATGTAAAATTGACATATTTAGTAAGTTTGGTAAATTTGAAATAATTTGGAAATGAAGGCTAAAAAGGAAATTGATATCCTCAGATTGATTCCTAGGAGCAGTGCAAGTACATCAAACAGAATATAGGGGGTCATTATGACCCTGGTGGTCCTGCCCCACCACGTCGGCGGTGGCGGCCAGACCGCCAGCAGTGTGGCGATGCAGGACCTCCAAATTATGACCATTGCAGTGAACTGGCTGTATCGCAGCCAGTTCACCACCTGTACCACCAGGTGGGTGGGACCACCTGGCCGAAGGTTGAACACCTTCGACCTGGCAGTCCACCTAACACCACCCGTGGTATAATGAGTATCCTTACCACCAGGGATTCCATGGCGGCAGCCCCGCCACAAAATCCCTGGCAGTAAGGATACTGGCAATAGGAATACTAATTCCTGTCACAACAACAGGACTTCCCAAACCCCCCTCCCAGTAGGAACCCTCCGATACCCATAACCCCATCAGGAGCCCCTCGGCCCCCCAAGCAGCAACACACTCCCCCCCCTGATCTCCATTCTGACCCCCCACCCCCTGATCCCCGTACTGACCCATCGGCGCCTGGTTCGCGTACTGGCCTCCCCGATCCACACACGCACCACACATGACATACACATACACATCCACACATACATACATGCACACACCCACACTCACTCATTCACACACACGCACACCTGGCCACAACACTCCCCCATCCCCCACATACACGTATTCACACAAGCAAACAGACACTTGCACACACACAAACACACACAACACCCCCCCACACCCCTCCATTCGTACATACACCCCCATTCACGCGCACAACACTCAACACCCCCTTCCCCTGTCAGTCGTTCACCTTGCCTGGTGGTCGTCCAGGTGGGAATGGGATCCATGGGGCCTGCTCCGCCGACACTGCCGTGTCACCACAACACTGCCACTCAGATAACAAAGTTGTAATATGGCTAGCGATATTGTGATGACATGGTGGTGCCAGCGGAGCAACCACTAGACTTCCAATCGCCAGTATGGCTGCTGGCCGCTCTCCACCCAATTGCTGGTGGAGAGCTTCCAGGAGTCATACTGTGGCAATCTCAAGACTGCCATCACTGGCGGTCTCCTGGCGAGCATGACTTTTGACCACCGTATTCATAATGAGGGCCTTAGTTTGTGCAATGGGTGTCCTCAATTGAATATAGAAAATTTCCAACTTTTCCATTAAAAGATAGATTTTTTTTATATGAATGAAACAAAATATTTTACCATTTGCATAATTTTTTAATGAATGCTTGTTTCCTTGCTTGTGGGTATTGTTTGGTTCAAATCATCAAAATTGCTTAGGTCAAAGTCCCCAGATTCTAATAATGACTCAGTGGGGATCCCCTGACACCAACCTTGATTCAGTTGGAGTGGGGTCTTGAATTCTATTAATGATTAAGGGGGCTATTCTAACTTTGGAGGAGGTGTTAATCCGTCCCAAAAGTGACGGAAAAGTGACGGATTTACCACCAGCCGTATTACGAGTCGATTATATCCTATGGAACTCGTAATACGGCTGGTGGTATATCCGTCACTTTACCGTCACTTTTGGGACGGATTAACACTCCTCCAAAGTTAGAATAACCCCCTAAGTGTGGGTCCACAGAAGTCAAAAGGACCACTGGTCCAGAAGTACCTTAGGTCTCAGCCAGGTGACAGGTTCTCATAGAAGTGATGCCCGTTGAGTTCTAGTTTCCACAAATGCTGCTTTCATTATATTTGAAGCAGTTTAGCTTAACCTGTAGAGCTTGAATTAGAGTACCACTGAGACACAGGAAAAGGTATCATGGCAGACCAGTGGCTTTGCCCAAGGACCACCACAGAAAATATTAAAGCCACCTACTTCCTAATTCAGGCAAGATTTATTTGACAAATGTTAGACCTAGCATCCTTGGTGTGGTTTTCCTATATCTTCTTGCCTTCAGACCTCCTGTTTCTGCTGACTTAATTTTTGTCGGCCTTAGAATTCTGCACACTTTACCACTGCTCACCAGTGCTAAAATGCTTGTGCTATGTTCCTAAAACTTGATAACACTGGCATATAACCAATTGGCATATTTAATTTATATATAATTCCCTAGTAAAGTGCACTGTTTGTACTGAGTGCCTGTAAATGAAATGCTACTAGTGAGCCTGCAGCACTGATTGTGCTATCCAAATAAATAACTTTTCAAATATATCTCAGGCCTACCACTGCAGATCCTGTGTGTGCAGTTTTGAACTGCCATTTTCGATCTGGCAAACTAAAACTTTTGCAAGGGCCAAACCCTTTTTAATACATATAAATCACCCCTGGGGTAGGCCCTGGACAGCCCAGAGGGGAAGGCGCAATATATTTAAAAGGTATGACATGAACATTTTAGTTTTACATGTCCTGGTAGTGAAACACTCTCATATTTGTTTTTCACCACTGCATGACCTATCTCTGCCATAGGTTAATATTAAAATTGTCTTATTTGATTTATAAGCATAATTTCCAAATGCGAAGAGATAACCCCTTCATGTTTGGTGTGTCTGGAATCACAATGTAAATCCTAATTTATAGTGAAATCAGATTTTAAATTGAAATTCTGAAAATGCCACTTTTAGAAAGTTGCCATTCTCTAGCCTTAGCCATTTGGTGCTTGCAGCTAGTCTCTGGCCACAAGACCGGGTATAGTTGGCAGTTGAGGTTTGTGTATTCCACATAGACAGCCACACACAGTGGAAGCTTAGGTGTGACTTGATGAGCCACCCTGGGCAGAATGGGAGGGAGGAGCAGGGCACAGCCTCATTTAAACCTGAATAGGCTGTGTCCTGTCCCCCTACAAAGGGCTGCATACCCCCTGTAGTTAGTCTGGAGTCAGGACAGGGAGGGCAGGACATCTGTGCACCTCAAAGGCATGTCTTTGAAGTCTCTACCACATCAATGGCACCACTGAGTATAAGAACTGGACCTCAGGTACCACCACTTCAGTACACTTCTGGACCTATGGATACTCTGCCAGGAAGAAGGACTGCAGTGCTGCTGAAGGACTGCCACTCTGCTGGAATGCTGTTTGCTGGACTCCTACCTTTCTGTGCTGACTTGTTGCTTGCTCCCCCCCTGCCTGGGTGTGAGAAGGACTGGACCTGCATCTCCCCAACACAGAACCTGGAGTGACTCCAATGGCTAGTTGGCTGGCTCCCTTTTCTGAATTCTCTGGGACACCAAAGACTTGCAACCACCCTGCTTCTGCACCTGGACTCTCCCATGTGTGAGTCTACACTGCCAAGTGGTGTCACCACAGTCCTAATCCCTTGAGAGTGGGCCCAAGGTGCTTCCCAGCAGAAATTATGCATTCTCCATGCTGAGTAGCACAACCCCGAGCAGAACCGAGGCATCTCCTCAGAAGAACGGTGCATCCTTGAGCAGAAATGATGCATCATCTCTGCTGCGTGGATTGGACTTAGTACTGAAAACTTGCATCACCTCCCCACCCCACATCTTGGGTTTGATGCATCACCTTCAGAACCACCGCTCAGAGACGCTTCCCTAAAGAAGGTCCTCGCATCCTTCTTTGATGGCAGCATTGACAACGATGGCAAAGCTCTGCATTGCAGCTTCACTGCTCATTGGAACCAATGCATCGCCTCAGCTGTGCAAGGCATCCCGACACCAGTCTTCACATCGTAAGCCCAGTCGACGGGATCCTCGACACTGACAGAACAGGACTTCGCACTGCAGCCTCGCCACATCTTGGAGCCAATCCATCACCATCAAATTGACTGCACAACACATCTTCAACTCATTTTGTTCTTCCAGGTAAAAGATTAGTTCACCGAGGAGAATGTAGGCTCTGGAGTTCATGGGCAGCAGAGTGACAAAGTTAATGATGAAGTTGGTAAAAGCTGCTCGTGGTCTGAGTGGTCAGAAGGTGAGGGTTCAGTTCAGAATGGAGTTTTCTGAGGTTTGCAGCTGGAAGTGCAGGAGTTGGGGTGGCGTTCTCTGTGGATGTTGTGCATTTGATGAATTCTTTGTAGATAATAGTGAGTCCTCCTCCTGGCTTGTGAAGGAGGTCCTCTCAACCAATCTTGTCAACCTCTGAGATTGCTATAGCATGTCAGGTGCCGATGAGGGGTTGAGTCAGGTCTCTGTGATAAAGAGAATGTCAGGTGCATCACTACTCAGCAAGTCCCATATTTCATTTGTGTGTTTGCTGAGTGATCATGTGTTGAGAAGCATGCATGCAAGTGGGTGTTGATGGGTGGGCTTGCTGTGGCATGTGGTGTAGGTTGGGGTGATGATGTTGGTGGTGCTTGTGTGGCATGTGTGTTGGGAGGAGGTGTGGAGGGTGTTGTTAGTATTTGCATGAGAGGTGTGGGTGTTTGGCTGCTGGAAGACAAGCAGTGGGTGGGGATGAAAGCTCCTAATGCAGTCTGAGGCGCAACACCACAGCAGTTGGGGGAGCGGTGCCCGGGGTCTAGCGTCTTAAATAGTGCTGTGAGTATTGATGGGCGATGATCTGACCAGCGTTCCTGGCAATGGGCATGGTCCAGTTGAGGACAGCTGCAGACAGAATTGCCTTTGGTGCACCTTTGGCACACAATCGGCGAGTGCACTGCACACATCCTCTTCACGCAAATGTTGCTGCTCCCATTAAGTAGGTCCTGGGAGAGGGGAGGATTGCAGGGTGCTATGATGTCATTTTCTGTGCTGATGGTTGATGGGAAATGAAGTTCTCTTGCGTGGCTGCTTCTTTTAGATGGTTTTGGTGAGAAAGCCACTAATGTCCCTTCCTGTCCAGATGTATAATGGGAATTCAGTGATGTCAATTCCTGGGTAGGTGGATGATGCGAGATCCATTGCTGAGGTGTGATAGAGCAGGAGCTACTGGAGCTGGTTCAGGCTTTGGCAGATCATTTGGGGCAGAACAAGACCTCTGGCAGTCTTGTTACCTACATTTACTGGCCCCAAATGAGAAAGGCCTCAGATGAGTTCTGTAGGTCCTGTCCTACCTGCGAGGCCAGTGGCAAATCAGGAGGGCAGTGCAAGGACACTCTTCAACCTTTCCCTTTCATTGGCACCTTTAAAATGACAGTTGTCAATATAATTGGGCCTCTGGATCCCAACACAGCCATGTGCAACAGGTTAATTTTGGTCTTTAATTGGACCATGGCTCTTGGTACCCAGAGGCTATTCCTCTGAGGAAAGTGTCTGCACCTGCAGTAGCCAGGACACTGATGGGGATCCTTACTCATGTGGGGATCCCCAAGGATGTTGATTCAGATCAGGGTTATATCTTGATGTCAGGGGCCATGTAGGCCATGTGGAAGGAGTGTGGGGTAACTTACAAGTTCTCCACTCCTTACCATCCGTAAACCAATGGGCTTGTTGAAAGGCTCAAAGAGACCCTAAAACACATGATATTGGGTGTGTCAGATCACATGAGGCAGAAATGGGATGTCCTCTTTGACAACCAATAACCTGTTCGTCCCACTGAGACATTGGCCCTCATTACAACATCGGGGGTAAAAAACGCCTACCGCCGCGGCGACGGCTGCCAAAAGACCGTTGTTGCAGCTACCAGCCGTCTGACATAATATAACCACAGACAGAATTCTGCCACAAGAATGGCAGAAATCCAGCTGTGGCCATAATGGCGGATGGCGGTAAGGTGGAGCTGCTACCACCAGCAGCGTCACGCCAGTAGACCACCGCCAGCCGTATCATGACACATGATACTGCCTGGCGGTGTTCTGCTGGTGGGCGCTGCTCGTGGTAGTAGCGCCCCATCCCGTCTCCTGCCGGAGGACCCCCTGGATCCAGATAAGTCGGGTCTCCGATAGGGAAAGGGGGTGGGGGGTGTTGTGTGTGTGTGTGTGGGTATGTGTGAATGTATGTGTGTGCGTGATTGCGGGTGTGTTTTGAGTGTTGAATGCGTGTGTGCATGTACGGACGTGTGAGTGCGTGTATGTTGTGAAATGTGAATGCGTGTCTGCGTGTATGTTTGGAAGTGTGTGCAGATGTGGGTGTGATTGGGTGTATGCATGCATGTATGTATGTGTGAATGAGTGTGTGTGTATGCGTGTGTGTGTGTATGTGAAGGGGGCGTGGATGTAGCGGCTGGGGGTGGAGAGGTAAGGTGGATGGGGGGTATCTGGAGAGGTAGGGGGGACACCAATCAGTGACAGGGAAGGAATTGCCAGTCACTGATATGGCCTACTGCATGGTTTTCGTGGCATTACGAACGCCCCGAAAACCCTGGCGGTAGGCGGGGTCATAATCCTGCAGGTGGCACAATGACGGCCGCCGGGCTTGAGATGGATATCTCCATCCTAGCGGCTGTTACCGCTGTGGCGGTCAGAGTGGTACATTGGCAGATTGGCTTCTGCCAACCTGCCAAAGTCATAGTATGGCAATGAGTACCGCTAGCCTGATGGCGGTAGTACTGCCACATTATCGCCGACCGCCCGGTGGTTATGACACCCATAATGTTGACCAAGCTGCTTCTTCACAATTCCACCTAAATGTTGCGTGTATCCCACTTAAATACGCATGATTGGCACCGCAATGTCCTGGGGGAAAGAGGATGGATGAGAGAAGTGAGCTACTAGAATCGCAGGGCTGGATCCGGACACCTAGTTCTTGAAGAGTCGGTCTTTCCTATGATAAATTACACATCAGTCACATAACTAATATCTCATAACCCATGTATACTCTACTGTTAAACTATGATGTGCAAGCTAGATGTACCTATTGGAGTCTTGTTTCCCGCTTTTGATGGCTCTTCCTCTCTCTAGGAATTTTTAGAAACAATGTGGATTACATATAATTAAATAAGCGCCTTGAACCTCCAATACTGTCTGTAACTACTCCCGCTGTGAATCCTGATTAGTTTCTCGTCACCTCAATTAAGCCTACCTAGATGTTCCTTGACATTCAGTGAATCTCTTGCGTATTTTACATTGATGAGATTTTCCAAGATGCTGACTCACTCGAGTCATTGACATTTACATAGGCAACAATAATTAAAAACTACAGGGATTTGGATTTTCCAGATGTTCAAGGGTTAATCATTGTACTGTGCGAGTATTATGAGAAATGCAATTCAGTGTTTAAATCACAATGAAAACATGGGGTCAATGTCAAGGATTACGGTTCACGTATCACTATGAAAACATAGGGTTAATCAATAGCATTCAACTTCATGAACAACCGGCTTATCACTGTTACATCACAGCTTAATTTTGAGCAAGGTACAGATAAGCTTCAACTTGGTTTAAGTGACAAACACAGAATTGTTAGACTTGGCATCCTTGGCGTGGTCTCCCCTAACATTTTGCCTCTATTTCCCAGGTTTATGATGTGTGCTGGACTCAGTTTTGTGAAGTTTGTGTTACTCACAGCACTTTACCACTGCTATCCAGTGCTAAAGTGCAAGTGCTCTTATGTAAAATGTATATGTAATTGGCCTTCCATGATTGGCATATTGATTTACTAGTAAGTCTCTAGTACAGTGCACTATAGGTGCTTAGGGCCTGTAAATCAAATGCTACTAGTGGGCCTGCAGCACTGGTTGTGCCACCCACATAAGTAGCCCTGTAAACATTGCTCAGACCTGCTACTGCAGTGTCTGTGTGTGCAGTTTTAAACTGCCAATTCGACTTGGCAAGTATACCCACTTGCCAGGCCTAAACCCTCCCTTTTCATACATGTAAGGCACCCCTAAGGTAGGACCTAGGTAGCCTCATGGGCAGGGTGCAGTGTATGTTAAAGGTGGGACGTTTTCTTATGTGTTTTACATGTCCTAACAGTGAATTACTACCAAATTTATTTGTCACTGTTGCAAGGTCTCATAGGTTAACATGGGGGCTGCCTTTAAATATTATTAAAGTACAGATTCCCTTCGGCAGCAGATAGAAATGTGGAGTTTAGGGTCTCTGAGCTCACAATTAAAAAATATATCTTTTAGTGAAGTTGTTTTTTACATTGTGTGTTTGAAAATGCCACTTTTAGAGAGTAGGCATTTTCTTGCTTTAAACCATTCTGTGACTCTGCCTGTTTGTGGATTCCCTGTCTGGGTCAGTTTGATAGTTGAGCTGTTTGCACCCCTCTCTAGGCAATGACACAAAGGGAGCTGGGGTGTAACCTGCATATCCTGATGAGTATCTAAGCTGGAAGGGAGGGAATGAGTGGTCACTTTCATCTGAAAGGGGTGTGCCTGGCCTCAGACAATGCAGTTTCCAAACCCCTGGTGTGTGTCTGGGGCCTGGCCTGGGCAAGGCAGGATCTTGTAAACTACAGAGACTTCTCTTTGAAGTAGGCCTACTTCAAAGGCAGAAAAGGATATAAGAAGAACACCCAAAACCCCTGAAGATTAGATCACTTCTGGAATCAAGAGGAACCTCTGCCAAAAAGAAGAGCCAAGCAGTTGAGGAGAAGTGCTCCTCCTGCCTGTGATTGTGAGTTGTTGGGCTATGCTGCAGTCGCTGCTTCAGCCTGTGAAAGCGGACAAAGACTGGACTTTGTTGTGCATTCCTACTTGAGAAGAATCTCCAAGGGCCTGAACTGAGCGTGTCTCCTGTTGTTGAAGCACCTGGACTATCTGCTGAGACTCCTGCCCTGCCAAGTGGTGCCCTGTCCAGGTCCTGGGCCCTTGAAAGGGGAAGTTGGCAGACAAGAACTGGAAATCCACGCACAGACTGCAGTGCAGGGAGATTTTCGGTGCACCTTCTGTAATGCAGCTGATAAATGATGTGCTGCCAACTTTGCGGCTGAAATCAACACTCCACCTGCATCACGGCTGGAAGATTAATGCAACACAGCTGGAGAAACGATGCACAACACCAGCTAACGGAGGCTGATAATGACACAAACCCCACGCAGCGTAGTTTTGTGATACCGTGCAACCGGATTTTCAACGCAACATCGCTGGACGTGGAAAATCAATGCAGAGCCTGCCCAGACCCGAGGTGCCCGTCCGGATCGAAGCAACGCTCTCTTGCGGGAGAGAAGAAACATTGCACAATGACCTGACCGAAGGAGGAATGATTCACGTTCTCACTTGTGGGAGAGAAATCGACACATCGCTGGCCTTTTCAGACGCACCCTTGCCCGTGCGGCTTTATTTTCACGCTACTGAGGTACTTTTGTGCCATAACAGCGTTCTCACTGTTTTCTAAGGATTAAGGGCCACATGTACCAAGGTTTGGTTTTTCAACTCGCAAATTGCGAATCAGAGCGACTCGCAATTTGCAAGTCGCAAAACCTTATGTTGTATTGTGTCAATGTCACTATTAGCGATTCGCAAGGGGGTCCCAAATGCCCACCTCATGATTATTCATGAGGTTGGTCGCTATTTGCGACCCCCTTTGGAATGGCGCCCTTCACAGGGATGGTGGCCTGCTGGAGACAGCAGACCACCATGTCTGTGACGGCTTTTAAATGAAGTAGTTTCTTTTTATTTGTTAAATGCAGCCTGTTTTCGAGATGCATTTCAAAATCCAAAAAATGAAACGTTTTTGTTTCATTTTTTCAGAGCAGGCAGTGGTCCATAGGACCACTGCCTGCTCTGAAAAAATGTTTTCACTGACATTCGCAAAAAGGAAGGGGTCCCATGGGGAACCCTTCCCATTTGCGAATGGGTTAGCACCAGTGTGACACTGGTGCTAACTGCGATTGTTTTACGACCGCATTCGCAGTCACAAAACAATCATACATGGGACTGCGAACCGCAATTAGGAAGGGAACACCCCTTCCTAATTGCGAGTCGCAATCCCTTTTTGCGATTCGGTAAATAGTTTACCGAATCTCAAAAATGGGTTGGTACATGGGAAGTGCATTTTGCACGTCGCAAACAGTCCGATTCGCTGTTTGCGTCGTGCAAAAGGCTATGTACATGTGGCCCTAAGACTCTTATTCTTTTAAAAATGCATATCTTTACTTGTGTATTTTGCATTTTTGTTGTTTTGGTCTTGTTTTGTTTAAATAAATATTTTTCTAAACCTGTGTTGTCTAATTTTGTAGTGTTTTCACTGAGTTACTGTGTGTGTTGGTACAAATGCTTTACACATTGCTTCTGAAGTTAAGCCTGCCTGCTCGTGCCAAGCTACTAAGGGGGTGAGTGGGGGTTAACTGAGGGTGATTCTCTTTTACCCTGATTAGAGTGAGGGTCCTTGCTAGGACAGGGGGCAACCTGACTGCCAACTAAAGATCCCATTTCTAACAAGAATGTTCTGCATTTCCAGCAACAATTTGAAATAATGCAAATGCCACTTTGGACTCAATGATAATAAACAAAATCACAGTACAAAGTATTGCAAATGACAATAGTAATGCAACATTAAACTCAGCGATAATAAACTTATTCACAGTATATCATTTTCATAATAATTGTCTAATAGACACTCCTTTCTGTGGTACAGTGCAAGCAAATACAATAAGCGTTATAGCATAACAAGCAGGGAACATCACAATGACCTTAGAAACCAAAGATGTGGCCTTTTAGGCACATCGCATCCTGGAACATTTGCTTATCAAGTTTCAAGTCAGAAGGTATCATATTTCAGGACTAAGGCCCTCATCATACCCCTGGCGGTCGGTGATAAAGTAGTGGTAATACCACCAACAGGCTGGCGGTAAATACCGCCAAATTATGACCATGGCGGAAAGAGCTCAGACAGACAGCAACTTTACCACACCGATCACCAGGGCAGAATCAACAGCCACCACGGTGGTAGCCACCTACAACCAGGCCGAAGCCAATGTACAGCCCACTGTATTATGACAGCCCAATTTGCCACCTTTTCTGGGGCGGTACCAATGACATCAAAAGCCTGGGGTGGGGCGTGTGGGTAGTGATGGAGTGATGGAAGTGAGAGTGGGGGTATGTGATGGCATGCTGGTAGGGGGTGAAAGTAGTGAAGAGTTGACTTACCAGAGTCTAGTCCTCCTCCAGCTCCTGCCAGGCCCTCAGAATGCATGATTGCCAAGACATCCTTCCATGTTATTAGTTGTGGGGGAGGAGGTGAGGTCCACCGCCAGTCCTTTGCACTGCGAGCTGGTGTCTTGCAGCAATGGAACGTACCTTCCCCCGTAGGTCTTTCCACCTCTTCCTGATGTCATCCCTTGTTCTTGGGTGCTGTCCCATGCCGTTGACCCTGTCCACGATCCCCCGCCATAGATCCATCTTCCTGGCAATGGATATCTGCTGCACCTGAGCTCCAAATAGCTGTGGCTCTACCCTGATGATTTCCTCCACCATGACCCTTAGCTCCTCCTCAGAGAATCTGGGGTGTCATTGTGGTGCCATGAGTGTTGTGTGAGTAGTGTGTATGAGGGTGTGTAGGGTGATGTGTTGGGGTGTGTGTTGTGAGGTGCGGGGTTGGTGTTTAGGTGATTGTGGGGTGTGTCTCTCTGGTCTTGTCTGTGGTGTCTGTATCGTGAGAATGGTTTGTAATGGTAAAGGGTTGTGGGTAATGTGGGTGTGTGTTTTATAGTGGTGTGGTTGTGTGGGTGTGTGTATGGATGTCAGGTGTGTGTAGTTTGAATTGGCCAATGTGGTGTTGTTTTGTTTTAGTGTGTGTATTTTGAGCATGGCTATATGTACCGCCAATAGTTTACCACCATTGAATGTCCGCCATGGTGATTCTTGGGTCATAATGTGGTAGGCATAGTTCTGTTGGCGTAAGGGTGTGGATTTGGATACTGCCAGTTTATCACTGACCCATGGTTTGGCAGACTTGTGTGTGTGGCTGAATAGTGACGGATTGGTGTGTGTGTGTCATAATATGGTGAATGGATATCCGCTGTGGCAGCGGTATGTTGGTGGCAGTCAGCATGGCGGTAATGTCATAATGAGGGCCTAAATGTTCTTAAATTGAGTGTAGCGTGATATTGCTTTTTGTAAGGTTAATTCCCTTGGACTCTTATTCTTCCAGAATCGGCCTCCAAGATGCTGGACAGAACAGAATGTGAAGATCAAAAGCGGAGGAGCAGAGATTCCTTCTCTGCAGCCGGTAACCTTTACAGCAAGCAATTCACTGAGGCATGGTGTGGTTTAAATACCTGCTGCACCCACCCACACCCATTCTGAGTCATAGGGGGCCACACCCAGACTTGGGATGCTTGAGGCTTGTGCAACACATGTTCCCAAACAAGCACTGGTCCCAAACAATCATTGATTTCAACAAGCATTGGTCTCTGCAAACAAGCATTGGTCTCTTTAAACATGCATTGGTCCTTGCAAAAGCAAATGATCAACTCAGAAGTTTTTTACTGGGGCATATCTGCACAACACTATTGCCATGCTTTTTATTTGCCTACAGGGAGCTACCACAGGAGGGAGTTTGCTTCAGCCCCTTTGAACTTCTATATGGGCACCCTGTGAGAGAACCTCAAAGTCTGATAAATGAGGGCTGGGAGCAAACTCCCAGGAAGGCCCCCTAGGATGTGGAGAGCTGCATGCTGGCACTCCATAGCCAGATGAGGCACTTCTAGAAGTGAGCACAAAAGAATATAAAAGGCAGCCAGTAGGATTTGAAACAAAGGTATGATCAGAATGCCCCCCTTGTTGAATTTCAGTCTGGTAAAAAATTGTGGAGCCCAGGGTCCTGCAAGACCACTAATCTGGGCCTTATTAGGTGAAGGAGCGAAAATGTGATGTCACCTACCTGCTGGACCTCAAGACTCACAGGAACCCTTTAAGGTTCCTACAAGTCAATCACATCAAGTTAACTCAAGAGGTTTAAGTTTACCATGCACCTAGTCATGGATGATGGGGTGGAAGAGGAGAGTGACCCTCTCCCCAACATCCTTTCTTCCATGAAGATGGATAGGTCAGTAGAGGGTGTCATGCTCTCCCCTCCACTGATCCTAGAAAAACAGAGAGACTGCCACCAGTTGTTGGGGGCAGGTTACCTCTGTATTCTCCCTTAGCCCAGGACTCAAAACATGGTGTACCCATTATATTGATACTGGGGACGGCATGCATGTAGAGAGTATAATTTTCAGGTTGTCAGAAAAGGTAAGAGCCAGCATTAAGGAGGAGGTCTTCAAGATTCTGGAGTTAGAGGTTAGTGAGCCCTCAAATAGCCCTTGGTCCAGCCCAATGGTATTAGTCCCCAAGGCCACCTCTCCTGGTGTCACTCCAGAACGTAGGTTCTGTATGGACTACCATGGACTCAATGTGGTCACTAAGACTGACACAAACTATATCCCCAGAGCTGATGAGCTCATAGATCAGCTAGAGGCTACCAAGTTCCTCCGCAATTTTGATTTAAAGTCTGAGTGCTTGCAGATTACCTTGACCAAGGGGATCAAAGAGAGATCTGTATTCTCTATCCCAGAAAGGCACATCCAGTTCTGGGCAAAGACCTTCAGGTTGAAGAACACTTCAACCACCTTCCAGAGATTGGTAAACCAGATCCTGACTGGATTGGAGAACTTCAGTGCCACCTATCGGTATGACAGTGCTGTCTTAATTTCTAACTGGGAGGACCACCTGTGCTTCTCAAGGAAGTGATTCAGGATCTGCAGAGGGCAAGCCTGACTTTCAAAGCCAGTAAGTGCCAGATAGTGTAGGGGGCAGTGGGTCATTGGTCTACTTGAGTCGCCCAGTGGAAGGAGGCAAAGTGCAGCCCCTTCTGGCCAAATTTAAAACCATTCTGCCTTAGGAGCCCCCATAGACCCAGACAGAGGTGAGGGCCTGGGTACTACAGGACATTTGTGAAGTGCTATGGTAAGATATTTACATCATTGACAGAGCTGACTTCCAAGAAGCAGTCATGCCAGGTGATCTGATCAGACGTGTGCCAGAAAGCTCTTGACACCCTTAAGGAGGCCATGTGCGCAGCACTCATGCTCAAGGCCCCTGACTTCTCCCAAGAAATCATTGTGCAGACAGAAGGCTCGGAGTATGGCATAGGGGCTGTGCTCTCACAGCTAAATGGAGAGAACCTGGATCAACCTTTAGACTTTTATCAGTAGGACATTACTTCCCAGGGACCAGAGGTGGAGTATAATAAAGAGGGAAGCCTATGCTGTGGTCTGGGCACTGAAGAAGCTGAGATTAGACCTGTTTGGTGCTCATGTCCGAATTCAGACAGACCACAGACCACTCAGATGATTAATGCAGATAAGGTGTGAAAATCCCAAACTGTTGAAGTTGTCCATCTCCCTACAGGGAATGGATTTTATGGTTGAACACCATCCTGGAATGGATCGCACAAGTGCTGATGGTCTCACAAGCTTCTTCCACCTTAGAGAAGAGAACTTCCAAGGGGTTTGGGAGCTTGCCTCACTTTCGGCTGGAGGGGACACATGTTAGACTTTCCACCAGTGCTAAAGTGCTTATGCTCTTTCCCTAAATCATGGCAAGATTGCAATATAGCTAATTAGCATACTGAATTGTAAAACAATCATTCATTTTGCACTGATCACCCCCATTTTTCACTGATGCTAGTGGTTACTGACTCTGAATGTGGCCTGAGCTCTGCTTAACGTGCCCTGGGCTAGTTCTCTGTCCTCTAAAGGTATGTAGTAATTGATATGATTTTAATTGGCCAAGACAATCTACCTGTAAGTCCCTAGCATATGATAGGGCCAGTAGGTTTAAAGAACCCTGTGGACGTAATCCATTCAAGTGTGTACTGTTGTGGTGCCTGGTGTCATTTAAAAAGTCAGGCCTGCCTTGCAGGTTGGTTCTAAAACAAAGTTATGTCCAAATTAGAATTTGGAATTAAAGGTACTTCCAAAGCCCAAAACTACCTTTTTATAACTTATAAGTCCCTCCTCATGTCTGCCCTATGCACCAAAAGTGTAGGGTGCCTTGTTATAAAAAGCAGTGACAATATAAAATATGTTTTGAAAGCCCTGGTAGGGAAAAACAGCCAATGTTATTTTCCCTATTGTAGTACTGCTAGCCCCATAGGCAAAACATGGGAAGGCTTTATTAAACTTAATAAAGTCTAACTTCTGATTGGACCTAGCTAGCAATCTCATTCAAATTATCAAAATAATGGCTACAATAAATCCAGAAATATGCCAAGCTTGGATCCATTAAGACTATTTGGGGAAAGTAGTTTTTTCAACTTACTATCCTGATTTTACCTAAAGCAGCCCTATAGGAGCCTCTTCTGATTGGTCAGCCTTTTATAGCCTGAGTGAATCTGATCCTTGAGTTGGTGTGAAGAGGCCTGGGGCTCAAACAATATAGCCATTTGGTGGGAGAAGATCTTCCTCCTGGAGAAGCATGGGAAAGGAAGGAGGCTGGGCAAATAGGTTGGACTTCAAAAGCAAGAGACCAGATGTCACAGGACCCAGGCCAGCCACCAATACCTTGACCTCAAGCCAGATGGGAACCCTCTAATTAGATTAGGAGAGAGACTGGAAGGATAGTGTAGTCAGATGTTAGCCACACCTCCTCGTTGGGTTACACAGACAAACACTCCAAGGTAAGAATTTCTCCATTTAGATTTTTGTGAGATCAGTGGATTTAGGGTCAAAAATATGCCACACATCGCACAAGGTGGTCATACTAAAGGGACGTAACTTTACCCTTATTGGTTGTAGTGTCCCCCCTCTTCTGCCAGCCCAGAATGAATGATAAATATTGCAGAGGTGCAGGAGATCATCAGATCACTGCCTTGAGCAACAAAAGAAGAACTGCCTTACTGGACTAATGAACTGCACCACAGAAGGCTTGCACTCAAAAAGACTACGGCCCTCATTCTGACCTTGGCGGTCTTTTCGCAAGACCGCTGAGTTACCGCCGCGGTGAAGACCGCCGACCGCGGCGGTGTGCCGCTGTGCGCATTCTGACCGCTGGGAGCGTTCCGCCGGAAAACCGCCAGCAGCCACACTGGCGGTCGGCGGGAAAGTGGAGACTGGTCAACCTCCACCGCCACGCCAGCAGAACACCGCCCACAGAATTACGACCCACATTTCTGTGTGGCGGTCTTCTGTTGGCGGTCTTCTGTTGGCGGTCACGTCCCTATGGCTCCCGTCGCCTCCCGGAGGACCAACGCACAAGGTAAGTTGATCGTCCGTGAGGGGAGGGGTGGGGGGGTGTTGTGTGATGTGGGCGTGCATGGGGGTGTGCGTGTGAGTGTGTAGAGGGGGTGTGTGAGTGCGTGTATGCGGGCGGGGGGTGCTGCTGTGTCTATGGGTAATGTGTGCTGTTCGGCAGGTGCGCATGTCGGCATGTATGTGTGCAGGTATGTGTCCCCGTTGTGTATGTGTGTGTAGGGGGTGTGTATATGTGCATGTTGGGGGTGTGTGCATGTCGGGGTACATGTATGTGCATGTCGGGGTGGGGGTGGGGAGGGGGTTCGTACCACCTCTGGGGGGTGGCAGGGGGGTGGAGGGTGTGGGGGGAGGACTCGGGTGGGTAGTGGGGGGTGGGGGAGACCCCTATCAGTGCCAGGGAAGGAATTCCCTGGCCCCGATAGTGCTTACCGCCATGGTTCGCACGGCGGTTCCCGCCCGCAAGAAACCGCGGCGGTAGGCAGGGTCATAATACCCTTGGCGGTCTTGGGACGACCGCCGGGCCGGAGTGCGCAAACTCCAGCCCCGCGGTCATGACCGCCGTGGCGGTCGGAGTGGAGAAGTAGCGGTCGGTCGCGGCGGGGACCGCCGCGGTCAGAATGCCATTTTTAATACCGCTGGTCTGTTCGCGGTCCGACCGCCGTCTCTCCGCCGACCGCCAGGGTCAGAATGAGGGCCTACATCTGCTGCAGTCTCAAGGCTCCACAAACAAATGACTGTTCCTCCTTTTCAAGGAAAAGGAGTAGACTCCCTGGGCAGCAACAGGTAGAAAAGTGCTGGAAGAAGCCACCTGCAACATCCAAGGACTACTCCAGCTGACCAACTACAAATGGATTTTCCTGGACTGACCATGTACATTGTAGGAGTTTGAGTTCTGGACCCCAGGAGGCAAACCAGAGCTTCTGAACCCTTGGCTGGTGCTGCTGGACACTTTCAACACAATGGAAACTACTCAGAAGACGTTCTGAAAGTTTGGGAACTTTTTAAAAAGTTTTGTTCAAAAGCTCCAAAAGAAGACAGGCTTGATGTTGAAAGTCCAGCTGCAGTCGTCGAACTGCGAATCAGCCTGACCAAGCTGGTTCATCCCTCTGAAAGCTCCAGAGCTCCTTGCTGTGAACGTCGGGGACAAAGACTTCTATATGGTTACCAAGGCATGGTGCTGCAGCAGGCTGCTGTCACCGATTTGAATTCCAGATCCAAAGAACCCAAGGACTCGACATCCAGAGAAAAGTTTCAGGAAATATTTGATACAAAGGTAAATGGTTCACCAGGACCTAGCAGTCTTCCTATCTGTTCTGTGCTCCATCGCTGTCAACCTAAAACTTTGACTTTGCCCTGGTCCAACACAACCAGATAGCTACAAGCGGTGTTTATGCCTTTTGGCGCTAGACTGCTCATTAATTTTTACTTAATCCTTGAAAATTCATACCTGCGGTTTCCTACAGTTGATTTTCGTTGTTTTCCAGTCCTGTAATAGTTAAAAATATTCTCTATTTTTATAACTTGGTGTTGGGTTTTTATTGTGTTGTGCCTTTTACTTGTTTAATGTTTTGGTGATATTACATGCTTTATACTTACCGTCCTCATAGGTTAAGCCTGACTGCTTGTTGCTAACCTACCAAGGGGTGAGCAAGGATACATTTATTGAGCCTTGACAGGATCTTATTAGTGATTGAGGTGTTATCATACTCCGAAGGTGCATACCTCCAACTACTAGTAATCCATTTCCCACATAATTTACTTATAAGTCCCTAGTAAAGTGCACTACATTTTCCCTTGGCCTGTAAATTAAGGCCCATATTTACAAAAAAAGACGCACAACTGCATTAGTGCAGTTGTGCATAATTCTTTTAACGCCATTCTTTAACGGCATCCATACTCCGTATTTATTAAATGATGCACCATAGTGCTAAGGAATGGTTAGCATCTCAAAAAAAGGCGCTAGCGGGTGAGTGATGGGGTTAGGAGAAATGGCGCTAGTGGGTCAGAAATGAAGTTAGGCTGGTTAGCGGCAACATTTCCACTGCTAGTCAGCCTAGCGTCATTTTTTGATGCACAAGCAACCAAAAAATGACTCCTGTCTCAGTTTAGACAGGAGTCAATACCCCTACCACAATGCCCACCACAGGGGACCAGTACACCTGGGCAAGCCCTACATACCCAGTGCCAGGCAGGGGCCCAATGGAAGGGTCCACCAATGGCACACCACACACATACACATACACTTACCTGCAAGTTACCTGGGATGGGATCCTCCTTCTGTAGTGTCCCTGTGGTGCGGGTGGTGGTGTTACTGGGGGTTGGGGTGGGCATCTCCGTGCCCATTCCACGGTGTTTACCCATGGAAATGGGCCTACCTGCACTTTAACACCTGGTCTGACCAGGCATTAAATAAAGACACTAAACAGGCTTAGCGCCATTATTTAGATCCGCCTCCCAGTTGCCGTCATTTCTGAGTCAGGAGTTAAATATGGTGCTGGGGGGGCTAGCATAATTTTTTGGGCGGGATGCCTACCTTGCATCTCATTGACGCAAGGTGGCTTGGCACATCCTAAAAATGGCGCTAACGCCAATATTTTGACGCTAGACCGATGTAGCATCAAAATATAAATATGGATATATTCACATCTGTGTACTTCATAGGCAGTTGTGGCCGCTGCCATGGTTGGCTAGAGGTGTGGGTGGCAGGAGGGAGAAATAATATTTTCTTTTATAAAAACCACTTACCTGCGCTGTCAGATGCAGCCTCTGTGCTCCCGCGACCTCAGTGCTCCTCAGCTCTCCTGAGACGCTTTTCTCATGCTGTTACGCAGTATGAGAGAAGCACTAGGATTGGCCAGAGTGGGTGAAATGCCACTCAAGGAGGGAGTGGGAGCCTGTGATTGGTCTTCACTCTGCTGTAAAATACAGGTTGGGTGGAGAGTTCTAAGTGGGCATGTCAGTTTGGCCAGCCTCAGGTGGCCGGTCAAACTGACATGCGTACTTAGAGTGCACCACCACTACTCCTCCTCCCTGGTGATGTGGGAGTTGCTGGCCCCTCCCGGCCTTCTGTAAGCAGAAAAATAAAATGACAATAAAGTACTTTTATTACCATTTTATTTTTCTGCCTTTCAGCAGTGGTGTGATGGGCCTCCCCCATATCGGAGGGGTTGCCCCTGTTCAAAGGCAAGTCTTTGAAGTCTCCCCCACATCATAAAGGGCACCACTGGGTATAGGAACTGGACCTCAGACAACAACATCTCAGTACACTTCTGGACCTGTAGATACTCTGCTAGGAAGAAGGACTGATGTGCTTCTTAAGGACTGCCACTCTGCTGGACTTCACTCTGCTGGACTCTTGCTTTGCTGTACTAAACTGTTGCCTGCTGCCCTCTTGTCTAGGAGTGAGAAGGACCGGAATTGCATCTATCCGACTCAGAACCCACTGCATGGTCTAGACGATTGGCCTCCTGATCAGAAGACTCAGGGAAACAAAACCTTTACAACGACCTTGCTTCTGCACCTAAACAATGCCATCTCTGATTCTACATTGGTAAGTGGTGCCACTCCAGTTCTGGGCCCTGTAGAAGTAGACCTATGGTGCTTCCCAGCAGAAACCAATGGATCCTATCTGCCTAGTGGCAAAACACTGAGAAGAACCCATGCATTTCCTTGGCTGAGCTATGCATCCTCGAGCAGAACCGACACATCACCGCTGCTGCATGGATTTGACCCAGTGCAGAAGACTTGCATCACTGTTTCATGCCGCATCTTGAGTTTGAGGCATTGCCTTTGACACCACCTCTGCACAGCCCATTCCTGGAGCAGGTCCATGCATCCTTCGCCAATGGCAGCCTCAACTACAATGTTAAAGCTCCGCATTGCAGCTTCACCACTCAATGGAACAGCGCATCGCCTCGGCTGCGCAACGCCTCCCCAACATCAGCCTTTCCTTTGCAGGCCCTGTCAACGGGGTCCTTCACATCAATGCAACAGGATCTCATACTCCAACCTCATCACATCTCGGAACCAACATACTGCATCGGCTGCACAATGCATCTTCACCTCAGATCCACGTAACGCTTCACAACCAGGATTAAGTTACTGTGTTTAGCGGGCCTATAGCTGACTCGTGCTCATACACGATCAGCCTGAATGTTTGACTTTGTCCTGGTCCGGCACTACCAGATATCCCCGGTTTGCACTTTTTTGCTTTTAGGTGTTATAGTACAGGTTATTCTTTAAAAACTAAAGTTCTACAGATTGGATTTTTGTCATTGTGGTTGTACTTTATTTAATACATTGAGTTCTATGTTTCTAACCTGGGGTGGAATCCTTTTTGTGTGGGGTTTTCACTATGTTACTGTTTGAAGAGTTGCACAAATATATTACACATTGTCTTCACATTATGCCTCACTGCTGTGTTCCAAGCAACAAGAGGTTGAGCATATGTTAATTTGGGGTTTGTTTCTGCTTTACCCTGACAAGAATCGTGGTTGCTGCTTGACCAGTGCTCACACCCAGTCAAACAACAGCCCCTTTTCTCACAATAAATAAACCACCTACTTGGGTTTGAGGCGGCTTTGAGACAGTTTGGATCTGCGCCTTGTAAAAGGCAAGCTTCTCTACAAAGACACAAATTTAATCCGCTTGGGCTCTAACTCCCCCTTCCTCCTTCATCAATTCATTTAGTGCTCTGAAGCCACCCAAAAGCAACACATTGCACTTTACATACTAATAAATGTATGCTCACCTACATAATACTTGAATACCTCTTCATGCAAACGTTCAACACTACCCAACGTTTCACCAATAAAATTGGAGTTGATATTGCTACAGGCCCCTTGATGAATGACATTTATGATCTTCTTTAATATTCATGGAAAGGGAAGGATTCCATTCTATTCAATCAAGTTTGCAGAATATTTACTTTTATGTCAGACAATGCAGCACAGCAGCCTGCGTTTTTCACTGGTACCCTTCCAGTACAAAATCCTCCTTAGGTTAACATTAAAACTTCTCCCACATTGGATATGTGCCATGCCATGTTGTAAAAGTTATTCAAAATAAAAAAACATCTCCCTTTTAATCGAGAGAGATATTATTTTTGGTGCAAAACCTTGTCTAAATTTTTTGTAAATATGGCTTTGTGTCAAACTGTGTGTGTGGGTGATTGTGAAAGTCCATGCACAATCCATTGCATGCACTTACGATGCAAAGACAGTCAAAATAGGATGAATTGCTATTTGCTTTACTTTTTCACAGCTTCCCAGTGCAATACAAGTATTTGTACTGGCACAAATCTTTGGTAAATCTGTAATGAAGTTTCCTAACTATTATTCTTCTACTGAACTTCCAAACATCTTGCAAACTGGAACGCTTAATCTTCTCTTACAGGAAAAGTAGTCAAACGTGAGTGAGGTGCAACAACCTTTTTAAGGTCTACTGCAAATGTACTTGTCTTAGCCCCTGAACTGTATAAATGTCAGCAATTGTTGGTCAACCAAACTCATCGTAATATGTCTTTCTTTTTTACCAGCTCTTTTGAATAACTATGATCTTCTTAACTTTTTCCTCCCCTTTCCCAAAAACCCAAATCATAGTAAAGTATAAAGAACCGTCATGATCTGTGATTGCAGAGTATGGGTGGGTCCTGCTTTTGTTTTCTTTCCAAAATACTCTTACCACAAAACAAAATGACATTACTACTCCCAAAGCTTAATTCCTCAGGGATACAATGGACTTAACGTTCTACAATCCCACTAAGATTAATTATATTTCCTGTAGTTCTTAATTTTAGATTGAATAATTAAATTTCACATTCAAAAATGACACTGATAAACTTGATTTTCAGTTCCAGTCAAAGCTCTCCAAGCTACTCCTTAATGATGTAAAGTACTTCAAATAATAGAATGAATGTTTTCCTGGGTTCTGCTATACAAATGTCATTCCCCTCTTCTAATTTCCCTAGAAACGCAATTCTACTATAGCCACAACTTTATTTCCCCACCTGCTGTTTTAACACCTGTTAGAAATTGAGGGGCATATTTGCAAGTTTTTTGCGCAGGGCAGAACCATAAGCCTTCTTGCAGTGCTGCCCTGAGTCAAATGAAAAGGCCCTGTATGTGCTGTATCTATGTGATAGAGTGCATTCCTGTTCTTTTCCCCTGCGTTGGCACACAATAGGCTGCCATGCGTCAGTGCAGGCACCCTTGCACCAAGGTACAAGGGTGTGTGCATTGCAGGGATTATTGTTTTTGTGCAGGAAGGGACACCTTTCTGCACACAAACCATCACAAGATGCGTGTTGGTGAAGGAGGAGAAATAAAGGTTGCGCCTCCCTTACACACCCCTTTTATTGCAGGTACTGCTTCATCAAGCTATGCAGCGGTGTCTTCAGAGCGGCCATATGTCATCATGAGCCTTACAGACTAACGTTGTTGAATAGACACTGCATCAGCATTGCTTCCGATTAGCGCAACAGCGCTGATGCATCTGCTTTTAAAGAAAACAGCTGCAGAGACAGGACTCACAGTTGGCAGAGTCCACCAGCTACAGCAAGGTTGAGGGAAGTCTTTGCTGGCCCTGAGACTTCCAGAACAGAAGACAAACCAGGAAGCCCCTGGTGAACCTAGGTTCAAGGATGTAGAGAGCAGGTTTAGTCCTTCTCACTCCCAGGCAAGAAGCCAACACAGAAGAGCAGGTCGCAAAGTTACAGTCCCTCCTACAGCATACAAATCAGCAGGCAACAGACCAAAACAGCAATACAATTAGCAAAGTAGCGGTCCCTCCTACAGCACAGCAGTTCTTCCTTCTGGCTGAATGACCTTGGTTCCAGCAGAGTTCTGTTTTGGTGAGGTTTGGGGTCCATTACTTATACCCGGTTGAAACTTTAAGAAGACTTCGAAGAAAGGCCTTTGAAGTGCACAAGGTCCCTATCCCTTCCTTCCCTGGCTCCAGACACTCTACAGGGGTTATGCAGCTCTTTGTGTGGGGACAGGCAAAGTCCTATTTAGGTGCAGGTGTCAGCTCTCCCCTCTCATGTAGCCCAGGAAGACCCACCAACCTGGTGATGGACCATCAGGAAGTAAATGTCACACCCCAGCTCCTTTTGTGTGTGACTGTACAAAGCCCAGCTCTCACCCTACCCAATGTGTATTCAGAGACATGCAGAGTCACAGAATGGATAAAGTAAGAAAATGCCAACTTTCTAGAAGTGGTACTTTAAGACTTACAATTTAAAATCTGACTTCTTCATAAGTTGTGCTTTTAAATGGTGAGTCCAGAGACACCAAATTGCAAATTTGTATCTTTTCCCCATTGGAAATTACACTTAAAGACTGTTTCAAGGTAATCTCAATATTAACCTATGGGAAAGATAAGCCTTACAGTAGTGAAAAACAAATGTGATCGTTTTTCACTAACAGGACATGTTAAACTTAAAAAGTACATGTCTAACCTTTTAAATACAACAACCCTTCTTCTTGAGGCTAGCTAGGGCCTACCTTAAGGGCGACTTACATGTAATAAAAAGGAAGGTTTGGACCTGCCAAGTGGGTGAATTTTTTAAGCTTAAAACTGGACTCAGAAGCTCTGCAATGGCAGGCATTAAACATATTTAAAGGGCTACTGTAGTGAGTGACACAATCAGTGCTGTAGGCCCGCCAGCAGTGTTTAATTTACAGGCCTTAGGCACATGTAGTGCACTTTACTAGAGGTGTAAAAGTAAATTAAAATGCCAATTGTGGATAAGCCAATATCACCATGTTTTAGAGGACCGAGCACCTGCACTTTAGCACTGGTTAGCAGTGTGAAAGTGCTCTGAAATCTGAAGCAAGCAAAAATGAATTCAGCAAAAAGTAAAGGGAAAAGGCAAAAAAGTGTGTGGATGACCATTCAGAGAGGGTCATGTCCAACAAAAAATGCAGAAAATAAATATATTCTATGATAAAAACAAAAAAGGCAGCAAGTTTGAGAAAGACTGGAACAAATTCCAACTCAACCAAAGAGAACAGCCATGCTTCTGAAAAGAAAAAGCAAAAACTGTCCATTCTCCAAGAAGAGGAACCCAGCATCGATTTAAGAATCACAAAGACCTAGAATAAAAAAGCAATGCACATTTAAAATAACAATACAGTTTTTACAGCCAAAATCAACAGCACTCTGAACATAACCGATGCAGAGGTGTAACACAGGACTCTGCATCTCCTATAGCACAGGGTGGGCGCAATCCTTAAGGGGGTCACCCCAACCCTTCAAGAGGCCCCCACTCAGACCCAGCCAAATTAATATCTGTGCAATATGGGTCTACTGGGGGCCCCACATCACATTCTGCAGGGTGGCCTCCACCATTTTACCTTATGCCACTGAGCTGATGCTGCCCTCTACAAACAAAATCACCAGTTTCTTCATCTCAAAAACAAATCTAAGGAAAAAATGCCTCCTTCCTACTCTCATTAACCATACTATTCTGCTCTGTGCAACTAAACTTTGCTGTAGTGCCCAAATACTCTATCCTCTAAACCCTGTCTGGGAGAAGGATTCTAAAACACTAAGGGGCATATTTAAGAGCCCAAGCGCCATTCCAAATGCACATTAGCATCAGTTTTTATGCTAATGTGTCATTTGACAGACCAAAGACATTGCGCCATATTTACAAAGGGGAGTAATGCATGCATTGCGCCACTTTGTAATCCTTTGTGCTACATTATGCCTGCGCCAGGCATAACGTATGCAAAGGGGGCATTCCCCATTAAGGGGGCCAAAAAAATTGTGTTAGGAGATTTCCTTGCACCATTTTTTTCAGCACCTTCAATGCCTACTCAGAGCAGGCATTAAAAAGAGGCTTCCATTGGTTACAATGGGCCTCTGGGTGCTTTGCAGGATTAGAGTTAGAATTTTTTACGCTAATCCTGAAAAGCGGCAGACTAGCATTGAAAATTCTGATGCTAGTCCCCTAACTACCACCATGGTTCACCATATATTAATTACAGCGCACGCATGGTGGCGTTAGGGGGGCACCAAGGGGCACAAAGAAAGTGGCATCGCACTGGGTGCAGCACCACTTTTCTTAAATCACCCCCTAAGTGTCAAATGTTCAAAGCTTTTATGTATACACAAGCGGCCTGATTTACAGTATATACAAATGCTTTTTTGCGATTTAGTAATCTATTGACCGAATCACAAAATAGGTTTTCGAGTCACAATTAGGAAGGGGCGTGGAAAGGGCATCCCTTCCTAATTGTGGGTCGCAGTGGTATATATGATTGTTTTGCGACAGTGAATCCGGTCGCAAAACAATCACAGTTAACACAAATTTCAAATTGGTGTTAACCCATTCGCAAATGGGAAAGGGTCCCCAAGGGACCTCCTCCCCTTTGTGAATGGGGGCGCAAACATTTCTCAGAGCAGGCAGTGGTCCCACGAACCTCTGCCTACTCTGAAAAGATGAAAATGAACTGTTTAATTTTTATTTTTGAAATGCCTCTTGTTTACCTTTAGAGAAAACAGGCTGCATTTAAAAAAACTGCTTTATTTAAAAAGCAGTCAGAGGCATAGATCAGCTTCACACTTGGAACATACGGATATCCTAAAGCGAATGATTGATTTCATATTGGATAATAATGTATTTATCCATGAAGGTTAATGGTTTTGACAATCCCAGGGAGTAGCTATGGGCTCACGATTTTCATCAGAGAGGCAGCGAGAGCCTGGATAGAACTCTGTTGGGCCGCTAAGCCAGTGTGAATGCCCTCAAGGAATGCATCAGTCTGTTGCATCTGGGCTGCCAGCCCCTGGATGGCATTCACAATGGTTGACTGCCCTACAGAGATGGATCGCAGGAGGTCATTAGCCTCCTCACTCAGGGCAGCAGGGCTAACTGGGGCAGGGCCTGAGGTGCCTGGGGCGAAGGAGATGCCCATCCTCCTGGGTGAGCAGGCACAGGCAACTCAATAAGGGGCTGCGGGGAGGGCGGTGCTGGTTCGGGGGTGGTGGCTGTAGCTGGGGTGGTCACAGAGGTGTCTGCCACCCCCCGAGAGCCTCTATCGGAGGAGATATCTGTGTCCGAACTGTCCCCTCCTGTCTCTGCCATGGTGCTCCCCTCACTCTCCATCCCACTGGTACCATCAGCATCAGTGGACTCTGCCTCCTGGGTCCTGTGGAATGCAGATCCCTCCGTCGCCGGTTCCTCTGCTCCTCCGCCGGATGATGCTAATGCACATAAGGACTGGGTGACAAAACAAGAAAGGGGGGGAGAGAGACAAAGGATAAACTGACTCAATGGCCCAGAACACAAGGAGTACGCCGCCCAGGGGACATCCACCCACCCCTCCTACACGAGGCCTTCACAAACACCACTCTATGCATTCATGCCACATTCATCGTGCTCACAGTGTACTCACCTGTTGGTCTGGAGGCCCAAACAGCAGTCCGTACTGGGGTAGTACCCCATCCACCAGTCGCATCAACTCCGCCGAGGTGAAGGCAGGGGCCCTTTCCCCAGTCACATGAGCCATGGTAGGTTCCAGACACAGGTCACAGCATTACATGCTGTAGGTACTCTCCTATGGAAGGCCAGGTAGCAAGTGAGTTATCAGATAGAAAATGGCGGTCACGTCCGCGGCGGTGTATACCGTCCCAGCCGGCATACATTACCATTGGCCACTGTACCCCATAGGGCCCAATGTTAACCAATGAGGAGTTGCACAGTGGTTCCGAACCGCCTCCTGTAACGGCGTACAACATCAGCGGAATTACCTCACTTCCACCTGTCCCTCCACACAGGAAAAGCGGATGCCATTTCAGGGGGGGCAGGGCCTGGATAATAACTGCGTCACAGTTAAAAATTGGACATACAGGACAAATACCAATTACCCATTACAAATTAACATCATGCATTGTGCTGTTGTGGCTCCGATGTTCAGTTTGTGACCGACTCCTCAATCTTTTGCCCCCTAGACTGCAACCGCTGCAGATGAATAGGAGATGGAGACATACACCCATGTACAGATCAATGGTAAATTTGGCAACAATGGAGGACAAGCACATTATCCTCACTCATAGACTTGACAGGGCCACAATCACAGAGCTGTGTGCCAAACTGGAGCCTGACCTGATATCTGCTATCCGTCACCCCACTGGGATCCCCCCTCTTGTGCAAGTCTTATCTGTGCTCCATTTCTTGGCAACTGGTTCTTTCCAAGTGACAGTGGGCTTGGTAGCAGGAATGTCACAGCCAATGTTCTCAATCGTGCTGACCAGAGTGTTATCTGCCCTGATTAAACACATGTGCATTATATTACCCCAGGTAGTCGATTTGGCCACAGCGAAGGCTGACTTCTATGAAATGGGACATATCTCCAACATAATTGGGCAATTGATGGAACACATATTGCATTTATCCCCCCCGGCAAACTGAACAGGTGTACTGAAATTGAAAGAGTTTCCACTCCATGAATGTCCAGATGGTGTGTTTGGTGGACCAGTACATCTCCCATGTCAATGCTAAGTATCCTGGGTCGGTGCATGATGCCTTTATCCTGAGGAACAGCAGCATCCCAAATGTGATGGCCCAACTACAGAGGCACCGTGTGTGGCTAATAGGTGAGCACTGGTACCCACCCAGTATATTTTGGTGTATGAGTATGGTGTGGGCCATATAGGATAGTGTGTGGCTAAATGTTGTCCCTCGATATTTGGAGGTGACTCAGGTTACCCCAACCTACCATGGCTACTGACCCCTGTGAGGAATGCCAGGACAAGGGCAGAAGAACGTTACAATGAGGCACATGGGCCAACAAGAAGGATAATCGAACAGATCTTTGGCCTCCTGAAGGCCAGGTTCAGGTGCGTCCATCTAACTGGGGATCCCTGTGCTACTCACCCAAGATGGTCTGCCAGATAATTGTGGCATGTTGCACAACCTTGCCTTGAGACGCCATGTGCCTTTTCTGCAGAAGGAGGAGGCTGGAGATGGCTGTGTGGCAGCAGTGGAACCTGTAGACAATGAGGATGAGGAGGCAGAGGATGAGGATGAGGACAACAGAACTGTAGTGATTCGACAATACTTCCAATGTCACACAGGTAAGACAGTGTTACTTCACATTTCATTGTCATTATTTAGATTATCTTTGGCATTGGCATGCCAACTCACTGTACCCTTTGGCAACTCATTTTGCGGATGTTGGTGCCCCACTATCCCTCCTGGTGTGGTCATTGCAGCCAACTACAGGTCTTTCCTATTTGAACATTACTGTACATTTGAATTGCAATGTTTGAACCTGTTTAAACAAATACATAATAAAATAAGTTTGACATACTCCATACTTGTATTTTTTCAAAGGGTGTTTATGTAAGAGCTAAGAAGTAGAGGGGCAAGTGCAATGGGCTGGGGTGATGATGGAGGAAAGTCCAGGGTATTGTTCCAGTCTATTGGTAGCACAGGTGCATTGTCCGAGGGGACATAGGAAGGGGAGCAATGGCAGTTCAAGGTGGAAAGGGTGACAGAGTGGGACACAAGGGTGACAGTCAGGAGAGTCTCATTTCCTGGCGAGGGTCTTGGCAATAGTCACTGGCTTCTGCCTGGATCGCAGGGAACGTTTCCAGGGTGGTTCACCTTCTGCAGGGGGAGGGATGCTGGTAGCTTGTTGGTCCTGTGGCGGGGCCTCCTGTCCACTAGCGGCAGCGGAGGTGGAAAGCAGTTCATATGTCTGGCTATTGGCAGGGGCCCACTGTTGTGAGACAGCCTCCCTCATAATGTTGACCATGTTGATGGCCTGCAAGTCCTCCCTGATCCCCTGGCACTGTCCCTCATGCAGACGCCTGTTCTCTTGCATGTTGTCCAGGATCTGGCCCAGCTTATCCTGGGAATGTTTGTAGGCTCCCAGGATTTCTGCAAGTGCCTCCTGCAGAGTCGGTTCTCTGTGCCTGTCCTCCCCCTGACGCACAGCCGTCGTCCCAGTTTCCCTGTTGTCCTTTGCCTATGTCCCCTGAACCGTGTGCCACTGCCACTGACCCCAGGATCCTGATTGTCCTGGGGTCCCTGCAGTGGTAGACACACTGCTGACTGATGTGTCCTGGGGACATAGATATGGGTACTCTGGGTGGGTGCTGTGGTGGTGTTTCCAGATGGGGGAGGCTCTGTGGATGTCTGGGACTGTGCCTGGGTAACCGACTGTCCAGAGGTCCCTTATTGGCCAGGTGGTCATCCAGATCCAGGTGACTAGAGTTGCTGTCATCACTGTGGGCCTCTTCAGTTGGGGGACTGGATATTGCTGGCACCTCTTCGCCACTGACATTGGCTGGGATACCTGTGAGAATGTAAATGCAGTGTTATTGTTTCTGTGTGTGACATATTGTGCATCTGTGGGTTGCCCTCTTTGTTTGTATTTGCCCTGACAGCTTTCACTTGTGTACATTGGTGTATGGTAGGATGATTAGTTCTCTCTAGTGTGCATGCTTTAGTGATAGATGTCCATGCAGCTCTGTGAGTGGTGTCCATGCATTGGTATGGCATGTAGAGCTTGGCATTGGGATGAGTGAGATGTGATGGTGGGGCGTGTGGGGGGATGTGGGAGCTGGTGGAGTGATGGGAGTGAGGGTGGGGGTATGTGATGGCATGCAGGTTGGTGGGTTATAGTAGTAGAGAGTTGACTTACCAGAGTCCAGTCCTCCTGCTACTCCGGCCAGGCCCTCAGGATGCATGATTATCAAGACTTGCTCCTCCAATGCTCTTAGTTGTGGGGGAGGAGGTGGGGGTACACCGCCAATCCTCTGTACAGCGAGTTTGTGTCTTGCTGCAATGGAACACACCTTCCCCTGTTGGTCGTTCCACCTCTTCTTGATGTTGTCCCTTGTTCTGGGGTGCTGTTCCACAGCATTGACCCTGTCCACGATCCTCTGCCATAGCTCCATCTTCCTAGCAATGGATATGTGCTGCATCTGTGCTCCAAATAGCTGAGGCTCTACAAGCATGAATTCCTCCACCATGACCCTTAGCTCCTCCTCTGAGAATCTGGGGTTTCTCTGTGGTGCCATGGGTGCTGTGTGAGTTGTGTAGGTGAGGGTGTGTAGGGTGACTTATTGGGGTGTGTGATGTGAGGTGTGTGTGTGGTGTATAGGTGTGAGTGTATGTGGCTCTGGTTGTATTAGTGCTCTTGCTGTCTCTCTCTGGTGGCAATTATTTGTAGTCGTAAAGGGTTGTGGATAGTGTGGGTATGTGTTTTATAGTGGTTTGGGTGTGTGGGTGTGTATGGGTTTCAGGTGTCTGTTATTTAAATTGTCCAATGTAGTGTTGTTTTGTATGTGTATTTTGAGCGCAGTGGTATGTACCGCCAGTGGTTTACTGCCATTGAATGTCCGCCATGGTGATTTGTGGGTCATAATGTGATGGGTGCTGTTCTGTTGGCGTAACGGTGTGTGTTTTGATACTGCCAGTTTATCACTGACCTTTGGTGTGGCAGACTTGTGTCTGTGGCTGAATAGTGACAGATTGGTGTGTGTGTGTTATAATATGGTGAACGGATATCCGGCACATGGGCGGTATGTTGGTGGCAGTCAGCATGAGGGTAAGTGGGATTTACCGCCAATGTCATAAGGAGGGCCTCAGAGTTAATTGTGAAAGGGTTTGATTTGTTAAATGAGTGACACGTACTGCTGAAACTCTAAAACTCCTGCATTTTTAAGATGGAATGATACTCATCAACTCATTACTGTCTGCTTCACCATTCATTGAACCAGGTGGAGAGTTCTAAAATGACGAATGCTAGCTGTAGTTGCTGCTTCCAAAGAAGGAGTTGGTGAGTTATATTGTCTTCTTTTGGGTAGCAGGTCTTTTTTAGTGTTAGTGGTCTATATATCCATGAGCATTTTCTCCACAGGTACAAAGCCTTCTTCCCTTGCAGATTAGGGGTGCGATTTGTGCTTGATTGGGTAGCATATCCATAATTGTAAAGAATATAACTGAATCCGCTGATAAGATGCACTTGCTGTCTGTAGTCCAGTAATATGACTTCCATCATGTCACTTTGGACTCCTTCTAAATTGGTGGTGTGCTCATCTTACCAGTTCTTGCCTGTATGGGAGTTATATGTTGGTACAAATGTTTAATCCTTTCTTGGTAATGTGACAAGTGATTATGCCAAAATTGAAGGAACCCACAAAGCCAGGCATTCACAGAGTGTGTTTTAATGCTAAAGGTTTCCATACTATTCCAGGAAGTCATGTGCTAGAGCTTATCCTTAACTTGATACCATGTATCACATGAATATTATGCTTGGAACAACTGAACGGCTGTTTTGGACTTTTTAATTTTGATTTTATAGCCTGAATCTGCTAGTATGGTTAAAATGATAACTACGTATTGCTATGGGGGTTGATTAAAAGAAATTATTCTTATCTTAATATTATAAAGCATGACCTCAGAATGTCCTTATAGGGGAATTCAGCCAGTAGTTTTTTTAAGTGGTACAGATAGATTATAAGGTGCACCAAATGCACTGCATGTCCCAATCTCTACCACTTCCCTACTGTTCATTTTGTAGACGAAGCTACACCACAAAACCCATCAATAAGCTTGCCAATCGTCAAGTTAAACAATGTTTAACCCCTTCCGTATATAGGACGTCTCCAACCCACCCTTGCACCAGTCCTCGTGTGCTGAGGCCTGGTGTGAACACCTAAGTGATTTCCTTTTGTTTAATTTAGCCTCCAGAGCTAGGGAAGAGCCTCCCCAGCAGCCTGCGGCATTTTGTTGTTCACAGTGTAATGACGATTCACTCCATGGCGTGCTGACGTCATTACATTAAAAGTGAAATGCATTTCATTTTCACTACATTGGTGCTCAGGGGCAAATCTCAGCCCTGAGTTGATGAGGGAGGTGTCATTGGAAAGGGGAGGATCTACTCTTTCCAATGGTGCCACTCTCTTGTGGATCCCTGTTTGGTGGATCACTGCAGGGCGATCCTCAAGCAGGGATCCACCCACTAGACTTCATGGACTATTTTTTGAGGGAGGTAGCAAACCCCTCACAATAGACTAATGCTCCTCCCGTTCTCCAAGCCCAAAAGTCTTTCTGCTCCCTGGGGGAAAATTGGGTGTTGCTAACTCTAATCTGCCCCCAGGGGGGCAGAAAGCCCACTAGACACCAGGGATTTATAAAGGGGAGTAAATAGGTAGGGGCAGCCCACCAGGCATTGGATCCAGCCCCCACTCCTCCCAAACAACCCCCACCAGAAATGGGTGGGGGAGGCCCACCTAGGCATTGAGTCTATCCCCACCCCTCACATGATCCTCAACAGTCTTTCTGCCCTTCCAGGCAAACAAGTGAGGTAGACCTTTTATTTAAACAAGTTGGAGAACACTGAGTAGTAGGAATTTTGTGGATTCAAGTTGATTCCCGAAGTTTACGTCACAGAAATGCAAGGAAAACGTGCAATTTTAGGTAAAGTTTGGGTTTGCAGGACATTTGTGTGAAAGAAGAATTTATGGGATTTACGCGAGGCAAACCACCCTGAACTCCCTGGGTGTTTAATTTTCAGAACTGTCTGGGTTTGGTAGGTTTTCCTGGGTTACTGGCGATCTCTAGCCAGGAAAATCAGATCATTTTTGTGACAGGAAATGTTGATGTCTCTATATTTTATTTTGGGACCTTTCCTGTTGCTAGCAATAGGCCTACCCACACAAGAGATGTACCATTTTTATCTGGAGACTAAGGGGAATGCTGAGTTGGGAGGATGTTTCTCAGTCGCTGCAGATTTCAGAACTTTCCAATACAGAAATGTGAGGACAATGTTTTTTTATGTTATAATTTGATTTGTGCAAGTGATTCTGGGTAAAACAACCTTGTGCGAGCCACGCAAGTGCTGGAGAAGGGATCTCAGTTCAAGTAAGGCTTCCAAAGTCATGAGGGAGAAATCATAATTTTCTAGGCCAATGGCCTTGGACGTTGAGATTAAACAGGAGGTGTACATCATTAAAATGATCACCACTGTTTCAGTTATTATTTTCAGTCGATAATGAGAGTTAATGTGAGTTTAAATGCTTTATTAATCAAATTTATTAGCGGCTCATCATTATTGAGTCAGCTTCTTAAATCATCAATATAAATCATTAGTTTTAGTCAATGATCAAAATAAAGCAATGAATAATTCATAACCAATCCATGAAGCACGTTCCCTAAAGGAAAGAATCCCTATTCTAAGAATGAGGATTGTTAGGGAAAAGTTAAAGGTGACAGTCAGAATCCATAAAGACCTCCAAGTAGACAGATCAATAAGTATAAAGCTTTGGCATTCATTTCAGCTCAATTCAACAAGTAATCAAAGCAGAACTTCCCAAAAAAAAAGTTCAAGTAACTCTGTAAAGTCTAAGAGCAACGCAGAGCATAGGCAAGGGAAAATGGTAAATGAATGAGAAGGGCAATGAAGGTAACCCACTCTAAGGACACGCATTATTATAGTCAGAATAATCTCAGCGCTTGCGACATGTTTCTTCTTCTTTCTCCAGCCAGCCAATCAGCTCTTGGTGTATTCATGGGAACAGAATCACTCCTTCGTCTTCTAACCAAAAATACAATACTCTTCAGACAGCAATGTCAAATGAAACATTTTTGTCAACAACATTGTATAATATCCTGCTTGTTCTCAGCATTCATTTGCCTTTAAGAAATTGTATTTTACAACATAAGCTTCTACATTAGCTTACTAAAAGATGGATTACTTATTAATTATTCTACAGTGTTCTTTGTGCAAATAGAAACATTTTCCCTGTTAAACAAAAGGTTTTTAAACATACATTATGAAAAATATGTCTAGGTCATGAAATAAACAATTGAGATAAATTCAACATTAGCTCAACATCCCTTAAGTAGGTCAGTTTGTCAGAACATGCTGCTTCAGCAGGTCTAATATGTGTAAATGCGACAGCTTGCTGCATTTCTTTGCATTAAAAAGCACTTATTTTCTTTAAAGCCTACACTTTAATTCTGCACATTATTGCATGATTTTCTCATCATTTAAAATGCTTCTACACAAGTTACTCCATCCTGGATTCCCCTAGGTGTCTAGTTTTCAAACATGTACAGGTATGCTAGGTTTGCCTAGGTGCAGGCTGATCTGGGGCCCAAAATCCACAGCTACCCACTTTAAAAAAAAGGGTCTGTTTTGAATGGAAAAATGTGATGTATTCATGTTGAATATTGGGCCATTTTCTGGTGCGCCACTAGACAGACCCGCACAATTGAAGTGCTATTTTGATCTGCACAGTTAGTGGAATGCTAAGTAGAAGGAAGGACATTTGTGTCTCCTGCATATTACAGAACTTTCCTTCACCGAAATGTGAGGAAAATGTTTTTTTTAGTCAAGGTTTGAAAGGAATTCTGGGTAAAACGAACTGGTGGCAGCCTTGGAATTCCTCCCACCCTGGATTTCCCTAGATGTATAGTTTTTAAAAGGGTACACAGTTGCTTGGTTTCCCAAGGTGCAGGGTGAGCTAAGGGCCCAAAATCCACAGTTACCCACTTCATAAAAAAGGGCTGTTTATGTTATAGTCAGAGAGAATGTATGTAGTTAGAGAATGTTGGGTAGTTGATTGAGAATGATGGAAAACAGACTTTAAGGAGGACTCAGTTGCTGCTGTGATCTGCCAGGGTTTAGATGCATGCATCTTGCCAAAAAAATAAATGAAGAAAGAAAAGCAAAATGAGGAACCGTGCTTTCTTTAGTGGCGACGAGGATGGGATATGAAGATTTTAGCCAACCCTGTCAGAATTCAAATGAGGGCCATATGCTTGTAAAAGGCAAAATATTGATGTGTAAAATGTCAGTCACAGCAGCGATGTGCCTGTGAAGGAATATCGGGTTGGACATTAATACCGATGTTTTATTGGTGAAGAATATGGTTATCACCAAATTTTATTGGATTGGCTGAGCAGCTAGTGATAACTTTGGGTACCTGATTCTGCCATGTGTGGCGAACCGCTGAAGGACATTAATCTGGCAAAGTGTAAATGACGCGTTGGATGAGACAAGAAAATAACCTTCATTTGTGTGTTGTTTTATATTTTTGTTCCAAAGTTTTTTTGTTTGTTTGTTCAGAAAAAGCGCAACGCGTGCCAATGCCATACCTTGTGATGCAGTAACATTGGTGATCCGTGTTTTGTCTAAAAGTGGGCGTGTGCAGCATGAGCGGTGTTTTTTGCTTTCTTCTTCACGCGATCTCAGTGTGTTCGTCAGCACAGGAAAACAAGGGAGATCGCACATAGAAAATAGACTGAGCATCTCATCTTTATGGACGCTATCTCTATGGTTATGTCCGAACTCCGAGGCAAGGGAGATTGCCTGTCGATAATATTCTGGGCGTTTGTCAGGAAATAAAGAACACAGAGTGCAACGCGGTAGTAGCACTACAATACGACCGTATCGTATTATCGGAACAAGTGTTTTTTTTTTTCATTTCTAAAAGAAAGAAGACAATAAGAAACAATAAGGAGAAATGGAACAGTTTAAAGTGCAGCAGATGTACCATTTGTAGAAGCAGAAACATGTAGCAAATGGAACAGTATTTGTTCATAGAACTTTGACAATTTTTCTCTTTTAGGTATTAAATGTGGAAATTTTGTTTGGGTTCTACCCCAACATGGAGGTATTTGGACAACGGTGACTACTTTTATTGTGTTAGTTTGTTGTTTAAAAAAAAAATATATATATATATATATATAAATAACAATAAGGATTCAATAACTTAGAATATACCATGCAGGAAATAACACCACTGCCTAAATTTTTATCTGTTCAGGGTGAACCATGTACATCTTCAGAGGATTGGCAAGAGGCATTCGAAATGTATTTGGAGGCCCTGAGTGGAGCTATTTTCACAGCTAAAAGAAAGTTAGCTTTGTTAAAACATAATCTAGGAGCGGAAGGGAGGAAAGTTTTGAAAATGTTGCCCTCTGTGAATATTGTTGTAAATGAGGATGGTGGGTCTGATGAAGAAGGGGATGAGGAAGATATGTACACTAGAGCAATGGTGGCATTGGAGGATCATTTTGGTCGTGAGTTAAGCATTGTAGTGGAACGTCATAAGTTTTTTTCAAGAGCACAAGCGCTGCATGAGTAAATTGATCAATTTGTTAGTGTGCTACGAACAATGGCAAATACGTGCAAGTTTAGAGATTTGTATGAGGGAATAATTAGAGATCTATTGATAAATCGCACAAAAAGTATGCATATTCAAGAATCATTATTAAGCCTAAAAGATCCATCCTTAGATGAAGCTATAACAGTGGCAAAATGGGTAGAGGATACATCAAGATATGTAAAGGAGTTAGGGAAAAATGGCGTAGATGATTTGTTGGTACAAGCAGTCAACGTTGTGAAACACAAGACAAGCAGTAAAGAGGATGGGAAGAAAAAATGCTTTAGATGTGGAAGTGCAAAACATTTGGCTTTTTCAATGAACCGCTCTGCGAAAGATGCCAAGTGTTTTCTATGTGACAAAGTGGGACATTTCCCGAAGATGTGTAACCAAAAGAAAAGTTTGAATAAGAAGAGAAGTGTAAATTGTATACGTGATAAGACTCAGGAACTTAATTGTTCTGATGAGGATGACGATTTTATAGAAGTGTTAATGCTTAATGGCATCTCCACGTGTGTACCAATTCAAGAAAACAGAATTTGTGAGTTGGAACAAGACCAGTATAGAACCTTGAAGTGTGTAATCAGTATAAATGGGGCGTCAGTGGACATGTGGGCAGATTTATGTTCTCCTTACACACTCATTGATAAAATAACGTGGTTCAGATTGGGCAGTGTGATTTATCTTGCTCTAACGTAGAATTGGTGGGATATAGAAGCAACAAAATCCCCAATATAGGTTGTTTCCGTGGAGAAGTGATGTTCAAACAAAGAGAAACCGCGTGTTGGGTGTAGGTAGTGGAAAATGGTCATTGTTTGTTGGGTTGGAAGGAACAAAAGGCGTTACAAATATTGTTAGATCCCAATGATGAGGAACAAGTTTTGACGGTAGTGCAAGAAGAGACAGAAAGATGGAAAATTGAGTTCCCTACCTTATTCAATAATAAGTTGGGTTGCTTAAAAAAATTTCATCATAAAATTGTGCTGAAGGAAGGTGCAGTGCCAACGGTGCATAAAGTGAGGAATGTGCCTGTGGTGTTGAGAGATGCTTTGAATGATGAACTTGCAAGATTATTGGGTTGAGGTGTAATAGAGAAAATTGAGTCATCAGAATGGTTGAGTCCGGTGGTTTTAGCTCGTACACCGAATGGCAAGATCAGAATGTGTGTGGATTTGAGGGACTTGAACAACAATATATGGGTGGATAGGCACCCTATCCCCAATATAAATGAATTGCTAGCTGGAGTTCAGGGTGGAAGGATATATTCTACCTTAGATTTGTCAAATGCATACCATCAGAATTTATTACACCCAGAATCGAAGCATTTGACATCATTTATCACACCAGAAGGAGCATTTAGGTTTATACGCATGCCATTTGGTCTGGCATCTGCTTCGGCAGTTTTCCAGAGAGTTATGAGGAATTTATTAGATGAGCTTAAGCATGTGACATGCTTTCAGGAGGATGTGTTGGTATGGGGAGAAAATATGGATGAACATGATTGTGTATTGAGATGGGTGTGCCAAATCTTGGAGGGAGCAGGTGTAACGGTTGAAGTAAACCAGTGTATGGTTGCGCGTCGAAGTGTAGAATATTCAGGTTACAAAATACCCAAGAGAGGTATAATACCTAAAGCCAGTTAAATGGAAACCATTGAAAAGGCACCTAGTCCAATGAATAAAGATCAATTGTGATCATTTCTAGGTTTGGCGGAGTATTATGCCAAATTTGGTCCGAATTTTGCAGATATTGCACAACCGTTACGCATTTTGATGAAAAAGAATCAGCAGTATGTTTGGTCAAGTGAGTGTCAACAAGCATTTCTCAAGCTCAAAAAATGCATTGTAGATGCTGTTGAATTGAAACCATTTGTAACACAAGACTGCACTATAATTTCGACTGATGCTAATATGTACGATTTAGGGGAGGTGCTGATGCAAATTTATAAGAGTAAGGAGCATTTGCATCTCAAACCTTAAAAGGAGTGGAAGCAAGTTATTCTACAATTGATAGAGAAGCACTGGCTTGTTGGTGGGGAATTCAGTATTTTAGAAATTATGTATGAGGAAGGAGATTCGAGGTACGCACAGATCATAAACCATTAGTGGATTTGTTCACTACGAAGGGTGCCAGCCGTGCATCTTCAAGGATTGCGAAGTGGTTGTATAGGCTGCAGGAGTATACGTTTACTGTAAAATATGTACCCAGTGTAGCAAATGTAAACGGTGATTGTTTATCAAGGTTACCAGTTGAGGTGAAGCATGATAAAGAAGATAAAGAATGGTTGGTGGCAGATTTACAGGACAATAATACAAAAGCCATAAGTGAAGAGGTGTGGAAAACAGCAATGCAGGAGGACACTGAAATGCAGATTTTGAAAAAGAATTTGAACAAACAATGGTCGAGGTTAGGAGAGGAGGCCAGATTGGTTTCAAAATTATAAGAATGTGTGGTCAGTGCAGGACGAGATGATGAGGAGACAAGTTGACTGTGCCGTATAAACTGAGACAGGACATTTAGTAAATTTTGCATGATGGTCATGGGGGCATGTCTGGCATGAAAAGGAAAGCGAGAGAGGATTTTTGGTGGCCATGTATGGATAAGGATGTTGAAAGGTATATGAGAAATTGTTTATGGTGTGCTTGTAGTGACAAGTCGAATATGACTGAGAAAACGCCGGTTGTTCCTGTTCCTTTTCTGTCTAAACCGTGGCAAAAGGTGGGAATGGATGTGTGCGGTCCATTTGATTTGGATGGGAGTGGAAAGAGTTTTGCCATTGTTATGGTGGACTATCATTCTAATTGGCCGGAAGTTAGGGTGGTGAAGGATATTAAGAAGAAAAAAACAACAAAAGGGGTCCCTGATACGATACGGAGAGAATTACAAGGAACAGAACTCAAATCACAACAAGTACAATTCTCCTGTCATATTAACAGAAATTTACATCGATAATTTTGATACGTTCTTAGAATTTTTTTATATATATATAATATAATTTATTTAACATGTACAAAATTTGGTGCATTGCCTGGCTTCTGGATACGATTTCCTAGGCATAACTACTAGACAATACATACAACATAAAACTAATGATACTTACTACAACAAACAAACAACATATAGAGATAAATATCTTTTCTCAATGGTGGCAAGTACACATTAATTGCACAACAAAAGTGACCAAAAGTTTATGTCTTGCCACTTTCCATAAGTGCTTAGAACTTACATCCAAATTAGTGCACTTATGTTGTCTTTTATTGATTGGCTATTATTTGTAATGTCTGACAATTTTTGTACTCCGCATTTACGTTGTTTGTCTTATAAATGCTTATAAGGACTTATGGAAAGTGGCAAGACATAAACTTTTTGGTCACTTTTTGTTGTGCAATTAATGTGGAATTGCCACCATTGAGAAGGGATATTTATCATTTTATGAGAACCATAGGTTGTGCTTGTGTTATTAGTTGTTATCATATAAATGAATTTATTTGTTAGGCTTTCTTAAGTTTTGTATTGGTTTACATTTGATATCTGTGATTGAACTGTAGCTGTTGGCTTGTGTTTGTCTTTACGTGTTTGTATGGTGATTTATTACTTGTCCACGACCAGTCTATATGTTGTTAGTTTGTTGTAGTGAGTATCATTAGTTTTATGTTGTATGTAGTCGTGCTTAGGAAATCGTGTCTGGAAGCCAGGCAATGCACCGAATTTTGTATATGTTAAATAAATTATATTATATATTTAAAAAAAAAAAAAGAAATTCTAAGAACATATCAGAATTATCGATATCAATTTCTGCTAGTATGATAGGAGAGTTGTAATTGTTGTGATTTGTGAAGGATAGTAAGGCCAGTATGATCACAGCATTCTGTGAAGAGGTGTGGAGAAGGGAAGGGTATCCTGAAGAGGTAGTGACGGAAAACAGTCCTCAGGTCATTTTGTGTGAGTTTGAAGGGTTTCTAGTAGGGTGTGGTGTTAAGCATGTTAGAACTGTGGTAGAGAGAATGGTTTGGTAGAAAGGTTCAACAGGGTTTTGGGTGAAAATATACATTTGTCACTCGAAAATGGTTTAGATTGGAAGAGAGAGATAAAGAATCTATTATGGAATTATCGGACAACTCCACATTCCCTGACGTTGGAGACGCCGTTCATGTTGTTGAAAGGCAGGAAAGCATGTACCAAGGCTGTACCGTGGTGGATGAGTAGAGCAGGTAGGAAAGGAGTAGATGGCAAAAGTTTGTTATGTCAAGTAGAAAAGATGCAAGGGAAATTCGATGAAAGGATGAAGGGGAAGGAGTGCAAGGTAATGATTGGAGACCGGCTACGGACCAGATTAGGGCAAGGTACAAAAAAGTGTTTGTCTAAGTGGTTGGAGCCTAGAATTGTGGTCAGAGTAAGGAGATACAGTGTGGATTTGGAAGATGGTAAGAGGTGGAATATGATGAGCGTGGTTAAATGTAGTGGGCAGGAAGTAAGAGGGTGGATGGAAACCCGGAATCCGAAGTTGGAAACAATGAAAGTCAGCATTAGGAAGAATGAATATAGAAAAAAGAGTGGTCAAGAAGCCAAAGTATCTGAGAGACTATTACACAGAGTAATGAAGCAATATATATATATATATATATATATATATATATATATATATATATATATATATATATATATAGAATAACTGCAAGTGAAAGTGGATTTTGTTTTATCATTCAGTGAATTAATTGTCTAAAGTTGTTTTTTGTTATTTTGCATGTAGTTTTTCTTTAGAGGTGTTCATTTTTAATCATTATTAGTATTGCTGTTGTAGGGAGGGAAATATGTTATATTCAGAGAGAATGTATGTAGTTAGAGAATGGTAGAATGGTGGGTAGTTGCTTGGCAACTAGGAATGGAATTGAGAATGATGGAAAACAGATTGTAAGGTGGACTCAGTTGCTGCTGTGATCTGCCAGGGTTTAGATGCATTTATCTTGCCAAGAAGAAAGAAAAGAAAAATGGGAAACCCTGCTTTCTTTAGTTTTGAGTAAAAAATGTGATGAATCAATGCTGCATTTTGGGCAGTTTCCTATTGCGGGCACTAGGCCTACACACAAGTGAGGTACCATTTTTGTCTGAAGACAGAAGGAAATGCTGGATGGAAGGAATTGAGTGGCTCCCCACAGATTAGAGAACTTTCCATCACAGAAATGTAGGGAAATGTGTTTTTAGTCAAAGTTTGTTAGCAAGGGATTCTGGGTAAAACAATCTGGGGAAGCCATGCAAGTCAGGCCATCCTGGATTCCTCAATGTATCTAGTTTCCAAAAATGTACAGGTTTGCTAGCCTTCCTTATGTGCCAACTGATGTAGGGTCCAAAATCCACAGCTACCCACTTTGCAAAAAAACAGTCAGGTTTGAGTAGAAAAATGTGACGTATCGATGTTGGGGTTTGAGCTGTTTCTTGTCGCAGGCTCTAGGCCTACCAACACATGAAAGGTACCACTTTCATTAGATGGCTTAGTGGAATTCTGGGAGTTTTTTACTTTTCAGAAATATAAAGCTTTCCTGGATCATCCATGCGTTTCACATTGGTTTGCACTACAAACTGGAACTAGGATGGAAACGTAAAAAAAATGGGTAAAATGACCTACCGCTTTGAAAAATGCCAAAACTGTGGTCACTTTTTTTATTCAGCTCTGCATGTTCCTGAAAGCTGGGCAGATTGTCACTCTACCACCACAAATCATTTGTTGATCCAATTTTCATGAAAAAATCAGACACTTTTATCCGGAGCACTTTTTTCCTATTTTTTTCAAAAACCTCAAAACATTGCTATCATTTAGCTAAATTTTGGGTATTTCCACAGACCCCTTTAGGAGAATCCACAAACCCTGGGTACCTGTGGAATTCCCAGAATGTTGGGGAAAAAAGGACTCAAATTTGGCATGGATAGCTAATCTGGACAAAAGGTTGTGGAGGCCTAAGCAGGAATTATCCTAATTAGTAAAAAGAAGGCTTAGTCTGGGGCAAGCAATGAAAGGTCTAAGATGATGTACCTCTTTAGGTAACTAGGTAACTGAATGCACATTTTGTGTGAATGGTTCATGTTCAAGGCTTTTTGGAGATGAGTTTATTCAGCTATAACATGCAAGTGGTGTGGACTAGACGTTGGAACTGTGTGGCCATATTGTCTAAATGACAAATAGAGAGGTGGGAATACCAAGAATGAATGCTTTTTTCTGCTCTCTGATGATTAAACTCCTAATCACACAAAAATGAAGGACGACTGAGGCAGTAACTGGGCAGACTTACTATTGAAGTGTAAAATCTTATCTATCTTGAAGAACTGTGCTATTTTACCTGGGTGAATTGGAAAGAGTTTAATGAATTCGTCGAGTCAACATCTTAGAGTAGGTATTTCTACTTTGCTATAACAAAAGAACTAACGTAGGGGGTCAATGTTCCTGGTCTTCCAATACACATTATTAGTGTAATCTGTTGGAGACAAAAGTGTGTCCATTATCAGTACTGTGATGGAGGTAACTTACCTAAAGGTAGATACTGTTTCATAAGCAGGCACAAGTGAATGTTAGATGTGAAAACCATGAAGGAACAGATTTTTGCAAAGAAACATTTGTTATAACATATAGGCCCAGATTTATTTTTAAAAAGTGGCACTGTACATAGTGCAGTGCCACTTTTCTTGAACCCCTTAGTGCCCCCCCTAACGCCACCATGTGTGTGCCATATTTAAAATATGGCGCACCATGGTGGTAGTAAAGGGACTAGCGGCATCATTTTTTATGCTAGTCCAGCGCTTTGCAGGTCTAGCTTAAAAATGTTTTATGGTAATCCTGCAAAGCACCCAGAGGCCCATTGAGCAAAATGGGAGCATCTTTGTAATGCCTGGACTTATCAGGCATTAAAAAATGCTGATAAAAATGGCTCAAAGGAATCTCGTAGATTCCTTTGTGCCATTTTACGACCTCCCTAGTGCCGGAATGCCCCCTTGCATAAATTATGCCTGGCGCAAGCATAATGTGGTGCAAGGGATTACAAAGCGGTGCAATGCAAGGATTGCGTCATGTTGTAAATATGGTGTGGTGTTTTTGCCCTTCCAACGCCACATTAGTGTAAAAAAAATGACACTAATGTGGAGCTGGAATGACACTAGGCCACCATAAATCTGCCCCATAGTGTTATAAATCAGACTGCCAAAACACACTGAGGGTCTGGTTTACAAACTTTTCATGCAAAGAACAGCAGCATCCAAATGTGCTGTGCTGCATTATGCAAAGGTGAAAACACAGTGCAGTATCTACAAAGATTGCCCTGCAGCTGCCATCATCTCCCGAACTGGTGCACAGGCAGGCTGCCTTGCATGACACACAACCTTGTTCCATGGTGCAGAGGTAAGTGTGTGCTATCTAGCGGAAGATTTGTACTAGAAGCATATCCGACAACTTCAAATTCCTATGTGTAGACAAACTCACAAGCTTTCCACATATTGGATGTGTGCTGTGCACTGCAGCGCCCACGCAATGCGTAATTTTGTTTGAAGAAATTATCACATGTCCCCATGTTTGTGCCTGTTTCATGTAGGCATTCATTTATGATGCAAAGCCAAGTCTAACTTTCTTAGTAGATCATGCATTGCATCAAAAGCTATGGGTGTCTGTGTTGATCCAACCCCTGAGGCAAAGCAACCCAACAGTTTGTGCTTGTGAAAAGGTCACTTTTTCTGTGTAAACACTTTTTGTGCTGAATAGTACACTGCAAACTTTGATGTGTCTTGCGTCATGCTAGGGCTGGCACAAAGTCTTAAAAATTTCAGTCTGAAGTAGTAAATCACTGTTTTTGTGCGTGAATAGTCAATGTTTCTACCTAGAAGTTATTTTTCTCGCCACGACTAGTGGACTATGTGGAATGAAGTGGTAACTTTTGCTAATTGTATTTTGGTTGGTTTGCCCTATACTAATGTCAATATATCCTACTAGTCCACCTATATCAATGTACTGATCTGAAAATGCCAATAAAGTTTGTTTAGAAAAAAGTAATGTTTTTCTTAACCGAGAAACTCCACGTTACATTTTAAATCATATTTACTAGAATCTTCTCACACACAGAAGATTGATTGACTGGGCAGAAGTGGGAGAGTAACTTTAGCTTCAGGAGAGGTCCCACAATGCCAATGAGTACAGTTTTAACATATGGTATCTAAGGCACAATAGGAGAGGATGGTCACAATGTTATTTTGAGCCATAAATGAGCTTTCACATTAGGCAATCAGAAGGACCCGCATGGTTATAGGCTATTGTGTGCAGCAAAAGTAACCAAACAATCATACAGATAAAGATATGGAAAAAACTAACCATAATGAATTGTTAAGATTAGAATGTAATAAGCAAAATGATACAAAAATTAAGAAAAATTGTTAAGTGCTTCAGATTTTAAAGGTTAAAAACTGTACTCATAAGAAAGCATAGAAATCATGAAGTCATTTGGATTTAGGTAACATATTACACATATTAAAAAACTGCCAAGTCTGATAATAGAACTATTACTGAAACCTAGCGACGAGGCATTTGAATGGAGGTTAATGCTTCGGACAACAAGGATTTTATCTTTGGTTTTACAAACTTTTTCAGAAATCTCTTAAGAATACTGGGCCAGATATAGGAAGCACTTTGCGAGTCGCAAACGGCAAAATTTGCCGTTTGCGACTCGCAAATGCGTGTTTCCTATGCAGAAATGCATTTTGCGAGTCGTTACCGACTCGCAAAATGCATTTCCGAATCGCAAATAGGAAGGGGTGTTCCCTTCCTATTTGCGATTCGCAATGGTCTGCAATTCCATTTGTGACCGCTTATGCGGTCGCAAATGGAGTCGCAGTTACCATCCACTTGAAGTGGATGGTAACCCATTCGCAAACGGGAAGGGGTCCCCATGGGACCCCTTCCCCTTTGTGAATGGACCCCAAAAATTTTTTTCAGGGCAGGTAGTGGTCCAAGGGACCACTACCTGCCCTGAAAAAAAACCGAAACAAAAGGTTTCGGATTTTTTTTTAAGTGCAGCTCGTTTTCCTTTAAGGAAAACGGGCTACACTTAAAAAAAAAATAACTGCTTTATTTAAAAGCAGTCACTAACATGGAGGTCTGCTGACTACAGCAGGCCTCCATGTTAGCGAGTGCCCATAGTCGGTATGGGGTCGCAAAATGCGACCCACCTCATTAATATTAATGAGGTGGGTCTTTGCGACCCCATACCGACTCGCAGAAGGTGTCTGAGACACCTTTCTGCATAACATTTTGCGACTTGCTAATTGCGAGTCGCTAGTACTCGCAATTAGCAAGTCGCAAAATGTTATAATGCTACATCTGGCCCACTGTATCTAGACAGGGAGCGCCAAAGCCACTTTTGTGACCCTTAAAATTCATAGAGCGAAGCATTTCTTTGTTAAGAGGTTTTAGGTCTTGCTATGCCTACATTGTCATCCTGGGCCAAATACCGAGAAACGCCGACATCTAGAATATTACATTAATATTTTATACTTACTAATAATAACCCCCTCTACCATTTATTAGTATACTGAAATGTCTCTATTACGCCGTAATAAGGGGTAAGGTGCAATATGCTATCTGTGCATGCTGCTGAGCCTTCTTCAGTTATTTTGACAACCTCTTCTGTAGGTCTTACTATACCTACGTTCTCATCTAGAGCCAGTTGTCAATGTAGAGAAGACTGTGCATAGCAAGGAAGAAGGCCCTCTGTTCATAAGGTATGATGCGATCTCTGAACATATGACGGAAATATAACCACTTGTCAAATAGGCAAATGGGAACCCCATTAGTACGGGGGCGCTTCTTGTGGAACTCATGGCCGTAATAATAATTTCTTTGTTGATTGAAGTTCTTCTCATGATGGTATTGGCTGCCTTCTCAGCCTCATGGTCATAGAACACGTTATATAGGTACTGTTTCCTTGTTTAAGCATCTATATTATTACAGATTCATTTTGCATGCTTAAGGCTATGAATACGCTCCCAGAATTTGTTGCTGTTGTAGGTGGCAGCCAATATGATAATGGTGTACCATCTTTTTGTCTCAAAAGAGGCTTTCTCCCCCACCTTTCTTTAAATTCTGCAGTTAGATTTTCAATTTAATTCTCCTTAAGTGGCTACTGGAACGGGCATGTATTTTTTGCAAGTTTGAAGAAATCAGCAGGTGATATAAGTGCAATTTCCCATTTTCTGATTCAAATATTGTCACTGTGGTTAGTACACAGGTGATTTACCAAACCGCGACCTTGTTGCTTTATACCACTTATACGGCATGTAAGTTTCACCTCAATTTTCTAATAGTTCCATTGTATTCTTTTCAAGAGAGTGTCCTCAATGAATCATTGATTTTAAGACTTTTAGGGCCATATTTATACTTTTTGACGCAAAACTGCGCTAACGCAGTTTTGCGCCAAAAACATTAGCGCCGGCTAACGCCATTCTGAAGCGCCATGCGGGCGCCGTATTTATTGAATGGCGTTCGCCGGCGTTAGTCGACCGGCGCTGCCTGGTGTGCGTGAAAAAAAACCACGTACACCAGGCAGCGCCGGCGTAGGGAAAAATGGCATTTGGGCGTCCCAAAATGGGGCAAGTCAGGCTGAGGCAAAAAAATCGTCTTAACCCGATTTGCGCCATTTTTTTTGGGCGCCCAGACGCCATTAACATGACGCCTGTCTTAGCAAAGACAGGAGTCATGCCCCCTTGCCCAATGGCCATGCCCAGGGGACTTATGTCCCCTGGGCACGGTCATTCGGCATAGTGGCATGTAGGGGGGCACAAATCAGGCCCCCCTATGCCACAAAAAAAATAAAAAAAATAACTTACCACAACTTAGCTTTTCTTCCCTGGGATGGGTCCCTCCAGCCTTGGGTGTCATCCTGGGGTGGGCAAGGGTGGCAGGGGGTGTCCCTGGGGGCTTGGGAGGGCACCTCTGGGCTCATTCTGAGCCCACAGGTCCCTTAACGCCTGCCCTGACCCAGGCGCTAAAATCCGGCGCAAATGCAGGTTTATTAGTCCCGCCCACTCCCGGGCGTCATTTTTGCCCGGGAGTATAAATCCGACGCAATAGCATCGGAGTCATTTTTTAAGACGGGAACGCCTACCTTGCATCTCATTAACGCAAGGAAGGTGTTCACGCAAAAAAATGACGCTAACTCCATGAACTTTGGCGCTAGACGCGTCTAACGCCAAAGTATAAATATGGAGTTAGTTTTGCGTCGAATTTGCGTAGAAAAAAACTACGCAAATTCGGCGCAAACGGAGTATAAATATGCCCCTTAATCTTCGTAATTTGTGGGCAGTGGTCACATTCAATAGGTGGAATTATGGTAAAGCAGTGAATAGTCCAATAGGTTTCCCGTGTATCCTACATAATGCGTAGAGCTAACTGAGCTATCAGGAGAATAACTACCATAAAAAAAAAAATAATCAGAATTTATTATCAATTTTGGTAATTGAACATTGATTTGTTGTTATGTTTGTGATTTTCCAAAATTCTATTAATGGGTCATATTTCAGACTTGAAAGGTCACAGAGTTCATTTGGACCCCCAGTAAGAATGAATTCAACATTAGCATTAGCATTTGTGATCTGCTAGCCCTGTATATGGTTGAGAAGGACAGCTTCTATTAGCTGTTTGTGAAGGGCCTCTAGTGACAAAAACATGTATTTAAAAATAATTCTTAGGTTTGGAATTTCCTTTAAATTGTAATTCAGTATCAGAGTAACTCTTCTGAGTTGATTCGAATTGTAGATGCAGTTGGAACCACACCCTTGTGATAATATATGTAACAAGCCCCACTAACAGCCTGCCCTTTTTTGCAACTTCACAGCTGGTTTAATCTTAGTTGTATAGTTGTTTAAAACACATAGGTCCGAATTTAAGAAAAATGGTGCTACATCTAATGCAGCTCCACTTTTCTTGTGCCCCCAGCCCTCCCAAATGCCACCATGTGTACGCTGTATTTATGATACCCAGATCTGTGACTGGGGGTAAATGATTGGTTCCACATACCATCCATCATTCGTGTTTGCTTGCTTTTCTTGCCCTAAGTGTGCCGGGTATGACTAAGCGTTGGTCCTGGGCTCACAATGCCACTGGATTCAAGCTAACCTGGCTAATGAAGGGTTATACCCTGAAACCGGTCCCAGGATGCTTGTTTCCGGTTCAGGGAGGACCTGGCATGGCAGTTCAGGCTGGACCGTTCCCAATGAGAACTGGGTTGAGACTTATTTGCATATGGCTGGGTCCAAACTGAGGTGGCATAGTAAGCAAAATAATGGATTAAACCCAGATCTGTGAGTGGGGATGAATGTTTGATTGGTTCCACATTCTGTCCATCATTTGTGTTTGCTTGCTTTTCTTGCCCCGTATTTATTTATGATACGGCACACCATTTGCGCTATTAAGAACAATAACGTCAACATTTTTGTCGCTATAATGGTGCTTTTCTCCACTAGTGTCAAAAATGTTGACGCTAGCGGAGCAAAGTGCAAGGAGGCCCATTGATTACAATGGGTGTGTTCTTTTAATGCCTGCTTTCAGCAGGTGTTAAAAATGACATAAAAAATGGTGAAATGAAATTGTGTAGATTTCAATGCACCATTTTTGCGGTCCTCCTTGCACCAGAATGCCCCCTTTGCATGCATAATCTGGTGCAAAGGATTACAAAGTGGCGCAATGTGCACTTTGTAAATATGGCACGGGGATAAAGCCACCTTACCCCCCATTAGCATAAAAAAAAATGACACTGAGGCAGCGCTAAAGTGGTGCAAGGGGCTCTTAATTCTGCCCCTAACTTCCTTTGCCAATATTTCCCGCAGAAACAGTTTCATGCTAACTTAAAATGTTTAGTAGATTATCAATTGTTCTTACTTTACAAATTCCAGCGATGTTCAATGATAGAATCAGTAGAGAATTTTATTTATGTTTATGCACTGCTTTGCTCTTGAATGGCTATTTTGATCTTACAAGTAAACTTGGAAGCCAGGTCTAGTCATTTGTACCCTTTACTTTTTCCTTTTGTATTTGAACAAAGATGTAGCATGTTCTTACTCTGTTCAGTTGTGACCCAACGAGATATTCATCAATTCCTTATATATAATAGATGAACCAATAACAATCCTGAGGATCGTCTCTGACATTTCTCTCTCATTGCGGAATCGATCTAGAAGGTTATCATGTCTTAGAAGCAAGGACCATTGATATTTGTTCTCAGTTTTGTCTGCTAGTTTCCATTTTCTGAAACTGAGTTTTCTAGTTCCGAATTAATGTTGCAATCTCTTAGATGGAGAACGTGATTCTTGTGCATTCGCTGTAACTTTTATCAAATCTGTTTCAGTGGGGAATTAACTCTACTTCCTCTATACATGAAAGGGTGAAAATTATTTTATTGTTTGATTCATTAAAAGTCTTGTAATAATCACTGAACTCATGCAAACAGTTTTAAAATCATCCTATAAACAATGTGGTCATGAAGTTCATACATAAAACCATTTCAGGCAATTATCAACTGTGCCCAATCAGGAGGGATTATATGACTTCCACGAAACAATTCCAAGAGCTATTCAAGTAATTTCAATGATGTACAACGCACACATGGAAAGATTGTTAGACTTAAAACAAGGCTCAAATAGGATGACTCCTCCATAAAGAGACAGGAACTTTCGTGACTTCCGTCCTTAAATTGTCCAAGTACATCTGCATAGATTTCAAGTAATTTCAGGATTGTGCAAACCTTACAATTGAAAAAAATATGGAATATAAAATAACGCCCAATTTCAGTGGCATTTGAAAGTTGTAGGGCCTTAAAGTTTGGTATAAGTGACAGGTGGAATGCAAAGCATAGCTAGCATGCCCGACAATCATAAGGAGTGTTGCAGGGGGTCATCTCCGCAAGACATTTTTAAAAAAGAGTGGGCAAATGGTGCATTTTCAAGGAAATTTGATAAAACAATAAGGTTGATAAAGCAAGTGAGGAAGTGTAGGTATGACATCAATAAAGAGATATCATATGACAGCAAGAACTACAGCGATTGCGCCACGTGTTACTGCAATATTTAAAGCCTAAGACTTTAGTTATTGCCGAAACTAATATTGAACACATGATGGTACACAACAGAATAACTCCTAATTCCTGTGCTACGAAAATAAGGCTCTATTTTTAGAAGTTCCATAATTGCTTCTAAGCAACAATCCATGTCTGCATCTTCTCAACATACCTGCTAACTAACTCCCTGCAGCTGCAGTGGCCCGTTCACAAGAGCCCACTGCATCAAAGACAAGTGGACCCCCAGGGGGTTTCTTTTCTGATTGATTACATCACACTTGAACATAATACAGCCAGGGGCAACACTGGAATCTGTTGCCAGGGTCTGCGTTTTTTTATGTCCTGATAAATGGCTTCTTGAATTTTACTGCTTGCAATTGAAAGTGCCTGCTTTCAGCAAATGTTTATGTAGGCTGCAAGCAAGCCATTTGTCAGGCAATAAAGACAGTCACATCACACAGGGCTGAGGGCTCAGGAGAAGTTCTGAAATGTTTAAGTACCAATGATTAATTTCAATTAGTTAAATGAAAGCCAAACAAGACTACAACACCCAAAATGCATTATGTCCTCACATTGTGGTCAGCTAGTAATGAGTGTAAGGGCTTAAGAGCTGGTGTAAGGTGAATCTGAATAGGCAAACCGAGGAGTTGCCTGACAGCAGGATTCTGAGATCTCCTGGATATAAGCTCTTCTATCTGTCACGTTGATACTTCACTGACACCTCTCTTTAAGATCGTTTTAAACAGCATACCGTGTAAACCAACATATCTTTCACAAATATCTTGCACTCAGCAAATACATGGGTATTATGATTAGTCCTGAAAATTATAATTATGAAGGCCAAGTAAATATAATTTAGAACATTGTAACCTGGTCCACAAAGCATTTTGCACATTTGTCATCAACTTAAGAGTGCAAAAGAAACTTGTACTTGTGAATATAACTTCTTTTTAGCCCTCATTCACAGAAACAAAAATCACAAAATTTTCCCTCACTCACTGCACTGGTACTATAAAGTACGTATAACCCCCGCCGGGGGTACAATACTGTTTTTGTCATTTTAATGAGTAGAAAGACAAAAATAGTATTTTGCGCCTGCGGGGTTACACAAACTTTTTGGTACATATGCCACCAGCCTCAGCCTCCTCCAACATACTGCACTGAAATTTGCAATGAAGTTGGAAGTCTTTATCAATGGGGAATTCGATTGGAAGATTATACATTTCAGTAGTTAGTGTAGTGTCTGCACACTCTGACTAGCTGCACGATTGCTAGAGCAGTAATAAAGATGCTGACACAGGGTGTAGGATTAAGTGGCATCAGCAGCTTCTGCTCGTCGCCCTGTGCCTTCTATCTCCCTCCCACCGGCCACACTTTATTCTTATACCCTCTGACACATGACCAGTAGGTCAAACACATTCACTACAAATATGGCTGGGAGTCGAGGGCGGCTCCCCTCTGATTACATTTTCTAGGTAATGACTAGTTACATCACTGGTGCGACACTACATTCCTCCCAAAAACCAATAACATAATTCAACTGAAACTCACAAGCTAGGCGGGGCATCGGCTCACACCAGAAGGTCTCGTAATCACTGAGATGGAGCGGGATTGCCACGTAAACTGTAGTTGGTGCAAGTGGATCTGTCTGTACTAGGATGGAACACCAGCAGGTGCCGAGCTAGTTGCAGCTGGATCGGGATTTGGACTGGACACGGACTGAGAGGTTGAAGGTCCATCCTCTGAATCAGGCATGGACATCTGGTTGATATCAGACAACGGCGGGTCAGACTCTCCTCCACCTTGTGGAACCTCTTAAACATGGAACTGTTCCATGTGACGGTGAAGTCCCTCGATGGGCCACAACCATGGATCCACACTGGTGCACAATGGTCCAAGGATTTTTGTCAAATGGCAGGCAGAACTTACTTCCAGGAGAGCGCTCCTTTAGCAGCATGACATCTCCAATGTGCAAATCTGATGCTCTCACATGGCACCTGTGGCTGGCCTTTAGATTTACACTGACCCATCTCTGCTGGACCTGAAAATCATCCATGGCACCCGGTACCCACTGCCAATGATGAGGAATGGAATCAACAACTGCTCTACCCAGGGAGATATGCCTGGGAGCCTTGCCAGTAGTAGAATGGGGAGTCTGATGATAGTTTCATAAAAAAGAATATATGGCATAGTCCCTTGACTGTACACTGGCCCCAGCAATTCATATGACTTTGTTTAGTGTGCGAATTAATCTTTCAACCTCCCCGTTTGCTTTGGCCATTGCGGGGAGATCCGTCGATGTCGGATGCCAGTGATCTCAAAGTAAGAGGCAAGCTCCTTACTCTGAAACGTGGGCCCATTGTCAGTTTTTATTTCAGAAACAAGGCCATGAGTGGCCAGGAGTTTCTCGATCCTGAGAATCATATATTCAGCCGTAAGAGCAGAGATGATCTCCACTTTGGGATATTTGGCGAAGTCGTCAATCATCACAATGGTGTATCGGCCATCAGGTAGACTCCCAAAATTGAGATGGACTGAAACCCATGGTTGTCGTGGACCTGGTTCCCTCTCAACAGGGACAGGCCAGCTGGGTTCCCCAGAGGCTTGGCACCACTCACACAACTGCACCAGGTTCTCGACTTGCTCGTCCATTAGGGGAAACCACACCTTCGTCCGCAGTCAAATTTTTGGTTTCACCATGCCTTGGTCTCCATTGCATGCCAACTGTACCAACCGGTCAGTGACGGGGGATGGAATCACTATCCAGTATCCTCGCAAAACAGGCACCCGTCGGGGTCCACTGATAGTTCATTTCGAACATGGTACAAGCTCTCCATTATTCTCTTGGCAGTGGGGTTGAGCGAGGGTTGATGCTTCCTCACAGCATGCCAATGATTTGAACTGATAACCTGCAAGGCTTTCGGAAGGCAGTCATCATGTACTGTGGCTTGAATTATTGTTTCGGTTGAGACAGGTAATGGTTGGGACCTGTTAGACACATACCTTTTATACTCCTCGGTTTCATTAGCTTTGTGGATTTCGCTAGTGGTCGCAGCTCACGGATGACGATACAAGTAGTGAGCTGGATTATCCGACCCTGGTCAGTACTCCAAACAACATCTAGAGTCCTGCAATTGAAGCATCCACTTTTCTATCCACGGCAGGTGTTTTGATGCAGTCTCGTTGAAAATGGGAAGGAGTGGCTTATGGTCGGTGGTGACGAGGAACGGTTGGCCATATACGTGAAGGTGAAAATGCTTGCAGCCCCAATGCACAGCTATAGCCTCCTTCTCAACCTGCGAGAACCGATGCTCGGTGTCAATCAATGACCGGCTCGCAAATGCCACTGGTGACCACTCACCGTTGTCTTGTTTTTGGAGCAATATGGACCCAAGGCCTTTTGGGCCAGCGTCAACTGCAATTTTCTTGTCCTTGCAAGGATCAAAGTAGCGCAGAATGGTCTCACTGGACAAGTGTTGGACCTGGCTTTTTGACAGGGTCATCCCCAAACTTTTTGCCTTCCTCCTTTTCTTTTTCTGACCTCAGTTTTGCTGGTTTTTAGACTCTGCGCACTTTACCACTGCTAACCAGTGCTAAAGTACATATGCTCTCTCCCTTAAAACATGGTAACCTTGAATCATACCTGATTGGACTATTAATTTACTTATAAGTCCCTAGTAAGGTGCACCCTGTGTGCATACGGCTGGTAGATTAAATGCTACTAGTGGGTCTGCAGCACTGGTTGTGCCACCCACTTAAGTAGCCCATTTTCCTTGTCTCAGGCCTGCCATTGCAAAACCTGTGTGTGCAGTTTCACTGTCACCTCGACTTGGCATTTAAAAGTACTTGCCAAGCCTAAACCTCCCCTTTCTCCACATATAAGTCACCTCTAATATGTGCCCTAGGTAACCCCTAGAGCAGAGTGCTGTGTGGGTGAAAGACAGGACATGTACCTGTGAAGTTTACATGTCCTGGTAGTGTAAAACGCCTAAATTCGTTTTGCACTACTGTGAGGCCTGCTCCCTTCATAGGCTAACATTGGGGCTGCCCTCATACACTGTTGAAGTGGCAGCTGCTGATCTGAAAGGAGCAGGAAGGTCATATTTAGTATGTCCAGAATGCTAATACAAAATCCTGCTGACTGGTGACGTAGGATTTAATATTACTATTCTAGAAATGCCACTTTTAGAAAGTGAGCATTTCTTTGCACTTAAACCTTTCGGTGCCTTACAATCCACGTCTGGCTGGGCTTGGTTGACAGCTCCTTGTGCATTCACTCAGACACACCCCAAACACAGGGTACTCAGCCTCACTTGCATACATCTGCATTTTGAATGGGTCTTCCTGGGCTGGGAGGGTGGAGGGCCTGCTCTCACACAAAGGACTGACACACCCCCTACTGGGACCCTGGCAGACAGGATTGAACTGAAAGGGGACCTGGTGCACTTCTTAGCCACTCTTTGAAGTCTCCCCCACTTCAAAGGCACATTTGGGTATAAAACAGGGCCTCTGCCCTACCTCACCAGACACTTGCTGGAGAAGAAATCTGAACCAGAAACTACATCCTGCCAAGAAGAACTGCCTGGCTGCTCCAAGGACTCACCTGTCTACTTTCTACAAAGGACTGCTGCCTTGCTGTTGGCCTGCTGCCTTGCTGAACTCTTGTCTGGCTGTGAAAGTGCTCTCCAAGGGCTTGGATAGAGCTTCCCTCCTGTTCCCTGAAGTCTCAGGACCAAAAAGACTTCTCTCTTTCACTTGGACGCTCCGTGCGGTGAAAATTTCGACGCACAGCTTGTTCCGCGGCGAGAAAAACGCCGCACACCGACGCTGATCGACGCGACGCTCTTGGGACGACCGAAAATCCGACGCATGGCTTCGCAAGGACAACGCCGCCTGACCTCTAGAGGAGAAATCGACGCGACGCCTGCCGTGAGATCGTAATTTCGACGCGCAGCCCCGCAGAACGATGCGCAGCCGGAAAACAAGCAGGAAAATCCACGCACAGACCCGGGACATCTGGTAATCCACGAAAAGAGACTGTCCGCGCGCCGGAAAACGACGCATGACTTCCCCACGTGGAAAATAACGACGCAAGTCCGTGTGTGCTGGGGAGAAATCGACGCACACAGTCTTTTTCCACGCACCTCTCCTTTTGTGGTCCTCTGAAGAGATTTTTCCACTCTAAACCAGGTACTTGTGCTAGAAAGAGACTTTGTTTATATTCTAAAGACTTAAGACACTTTATATCACTTTTCAGTGATATCTCTACAATTTCCCATTGCAACTTTATTCTTTTTGACCTACAATTATCCTGATAAATATTATATATTTTTCTAAACACTGTGTGGTGTATTTTTGTGGTGCTATATGGTGGTATTGTATGATTTATTTCACAAATACTTTACACATTGCCTTCTAAGTTAAGCCTGACTGCTCGTGCCAAGCTACCAGAGGGTGGGCACAGGATAATCTTGGATTGTGTGTGACTTACCCTGACTAGAGTGAGGGCTTTTGCTTGGACAGGGGGTAAGCTGACTGCCAACCAAAAACCCCATTTCTAACAACAAGGCATCCTTGGAGGCTTCAATGGCAGATTGCTGGGCTGACCCCCACACCCAAGATTCAGGAGACTTCGCCAGGGTTCTGAATGGCTGTGGCAGCGTGGAAAGGTCCTTAATGAAATGGCCACAGTAATTGACCATTCCAAGAAAGCTACAAATTTCAGTCACATTGGTGGGTGGGGGGACTTAGGGGGTCATAACGACCCTGGCGGCCGGCGGTATGTTGGCGGTAACACCCCCAACAGGCTGGCGGTGTTCCGCAAGCAATTATGACCGTGGCGGAAAAGCCACGGTCATACCGCCGGCCCCTCCACTTTCCCGCCAGGTTTCCGCCTGGCGGGCATAATCCCCAGGGCAGCAGTGGGGATTATGAGTCCCCGACTGCCAGCCTGTCCATGGCGGTAAACACTGCCATTGAAAGGCTGGCGGTAAGGGGACTGGGGGGGCCCCTGCACTGCCCATGCACTTGGCATGGGCAGTGCAGGGGCCCCCAGGCATAGCCCCATCGCACATTTCACTGCCCGAAGAAATGTGCGACGGGTGCTACTGCTATTACGAGCCGGCGGCAATGTTGATGTGACATTGATGTGACATTGATGTGACATTTCCGCTGGGCCAGCGGACGGTAACACTGTTACCGTCCGCTGGCCCAGCGGAAATGTCAAAATAGGGAGACAGGAATACCGCCGGCAATGGCAGTATTCTGTCTCCCGCAGCCTCGGCGGTCTTTTTGAAAGACCGCCGAGGTCGTAATGACCCCCTTAATGTCTTGCACCTTCTCAGGAACTGGTGCCACGCCATCCGCTGACAACACATATCCAAAAAACTGGATCTTGTTGGTGAGAAACTCACATTTCTGGCAGTGAAGGGTCAAGCTAGATTCCTTGAGTCGGTGTAGCACGCTCTTGAGCCTGGCATTATGCTCTGGGATGGTTGCTGCATGGATTAAGATGTCATCACTGATGTTGATAGTGCCAGTCAAATCTGCTAGGAATTCGTGAATGACATTTTGGAAAACCTCTGCAGTGCTAGAGATGCCTAAATTCAGTCTTTTGTAATGCCTTAATCCTACATTCATCGAAAATGTTGTGATATAGCGCAACTCCTTTGCCAGAACCAACCGGTGCTACCCTGAGCGCAAGTCCAGCTTGGAGAACCAACAGGATCCATATAGTTCACCTACAAGCAAAGGTGACGACATCCAGATCTTCTACTGTTTGGCATCCCAAAAGCATTCCATGTCCTTATTCAGCCACATATACTTGTGCGTTGACCGACTATGATCCACACGCAATGGATGTCTGGAATCTGCCCCTGAGGCCGAGTGTCGTACTCTGGCCTTACATGTACACTTTTATTTTTGCTATCTCTAAGGGGGGTGCAGGAACCAACTGGTGATATACATTGGCAGCCAAAGTATTTATGGAAGCACCGGTGTCAACAACAGCAAGGGTTGGATGGGAGTCTACCTTCATCTGGCACGAGGCAGTTTCTTGGAGGACTGGGCTGCATTGCCTATGGTGACTAAAGGAGTGGACAACATGTTCTTCAGCATCATCATCATCCATGTCACTGCCTCTCTCGGACTGGCTTGTGGTGACATTGACAGAGGCATTCCCTGTTCGTGGTTTGCTCGACCTGCAGACCTTCACGAAAGGATTGAGCTTTAAACAGCCTACGCATTTCGCTCCTCGGGGTGGGGCAGTCATTTGGTCAGTGTGATGGTCCACCACAATACCCACACGGCCATGATGGAAGCCTGCTGTTTCGGGATCTCATTTTGTTAGGAGGTGGTGCCACTGTGTTGACTTGTTCTTCCTTTATTGGTCTTTGGAGTGTGAGGCTCGGGCCTTGGATAATTATTTAGTGCATCCCATCATGAGGATGTCCAATAGGGACCTCCCAGACTCCTCAATAATTATTTCTTGCAGCTTTGTTGTCACGCACCCCTGAATCACTTGGCCTCTGATCTCTTCAGTCTCATCTGCAAACCCGCAAGTGATGGCTAGGTCTTTGAGCCTTATGTGGAATGAATCGAGCGATTCTTCTGCTTGCTGTCTGACTTGCCTGAACACAAAGCGTTCATAGTCTGTTTGCCATGGGTTCGAAATGCATATTCAGGGCAGCTATCAGGGTTAAATGCTTTTTGGGGGTGGCCTCCGTGAGGTTCTTGGATATTTTGTAGATGTCTTTCCACCCAAGGTGTAAGATCATAGCTCTCTTCTATGCATTTTCGACTTTGGTGGCCTAAAAAAAAAGCATAACTCTGTCTACCCAGTCCTTCCATCGTGGGGCTTGTGCAGACAGGGCCCCTTCAACGACAAAAGGCTCAACTGTGCTAATGGCAGACATGTTGATTCAGAGCAGGTAGTGTATGAGGTAGGGAGATACTTGCTTAGACCTCGCAGTATATCTGCCACTCACAGTTTGAGACAAGCACTTCTTGGTATGTTCACTGACTTGTAGGCGATATTGAGTTATACAATATTTTGCATCCAATGATCTTGAATTTACTTTTCCTTTTGAATGGATTTTGCCTCCCCAATGATGTGCAGCCCTGTGGTTTCTGTGTATATTGACTAAGGCCTATTATCTATATTTCTGTCTTTTTAAAAATTTATTTTTAGATGCTTTTATTTACTAGAAACAGTCACAGTACCTTCTGGCTGGTGCTCTTAAGGCAGGATGATGAATTTCTAGCTCCCACTAAATAGCCCTCAGTCTCAGCACGCCTGCTTCACCAAGGAGCAGTGTGTTGCAGCGTGTCTCTGGCATAGGAGCAGACCAGGGGGGTGGGGCCTTGGAGGCAGGCAGGCGAGCATGTGTGAGCATGTGTCGAAACAACCCGCTCTGCTCCTCAGGACAATCACATAGTGATTGCGACGGGCCGACTGGTGATTCTGCAGCCTCTGACGATGGTCGGACCTCGGGAGAGGCTTCCCTGAGGAAACGCACATGGCACGAGCAACACGTGTGAACTGCGGCCACCATGGTGTGCATAACTTCGGTAAGGGTGCGACCCCTCATTGCCAAAATGTAGTTTCTGCACACTCTGACTAGCTGCGCGATCGCTAGCGCAGTAATAAAACGCTGACACAGGGTATTGGATTAAGTGGCTTCAGCGCCTTCTGATCATTGCTGTGTGCCTTCTACCTCCCTGCCCACTGGCCACACTTTATTCTTATACCCTCTGTCACGTGACTGGCAGGGCAAACACATTCACTACAAACACGAAGGGCAGTCGAGGACGGCTCCCCTCTGATACATTTTCTAGGTAATGATAGTGCCCCGCGACCAGTTACATCACTGGCATGACACTACAGTTAGCTCAACTGAAGTGTTTTTCAATGGGGGATTCGAGGAGCATCATGATCTTCATCAATTAAAACCTTTGCCAAACAATCCCCCTGTCTGTTGAAACCATGACAGGCTTGGAGGCTCCCTTTGAACATTTCTTTCTTCCCACCTTCCCATCATCATCAAGATATGGTCACTGTTAGTGATAGAACAGATTTACTATTTCAGTTACATCATAGCCATACTATGTTAACAAAATTTTAGTACTTCCATGCAAGTCACCACTCACTGGTCACTAACTAATTTAATCAAATGTACCTGTGAACAGTGGAAACTGAACAGAACTCAGCTGAAGTCTTCAGGTTTTAATGAATGCTGCAGGAGTACTCCAGAGAATTTAGGATTAGCAATAAATGCTAGTTGTGTGCCACACGAAAAGGCAAGGAAGAGAGAGAGAGAGAGAGAGACAGCCTCCTCTCACCCCCGAGCTGCCTCAGATCACATGCACATTGCTGAGTTCAGAGAGGCCTCTAGTACCACCCCACTGCGTCTCTGTAAGACAATCCTGGTGCTGCTCCTGCGGTTGCTGCAGCACCAGGATTGGCTGGGGCAGGGAACCTCACCACTGATTAGTGAGACCGGGATTTGCAGTTTTGAGTCACCCTTGGCACAGTAATATGCACAGTTGGCGAGGCTGTGAGAGAACTCTAGTGCGCATGTTGGGCTGGCATGAGAAAGGTCGCCATCCTACTGCACTTACGTACGCAACTTCTGTACTAGTACTAGTGTGTGTCTGATGGCAACATTGTTTCACCTTTAAGCCCCACCCCTTCAGGACCACACTGGCTGTAGCATGCTCAATCTCAATCAGTTTACTATGCTGCAACTTGCCCCTGCGACTGAAGCACTTAACATATTTGTCATGATGACTGCCTAATAGTATATTTAATTTGGGGAATAGGGGGTCAAATTATGAGTGGGACAATGCCCCAACATCCTCAAGGAGGCTCCTCCCCTGTGCAATTTTGTTGGCTCCCCTATAAGATTAAGGCCCTCATTACGACTTCGGTGGTCTTTTGAAAAGACCGTCAAAGCCGCGGGCGCCAACATACCGCCAGTGCTGGCGGTATGTTTGGCACCACAATATGATATTTCTGCTGGGCCAGTGGATGGAAACAGTGTTTCTGTCCAGTGGCCCAGCGGAAAAGTCACCACAACATTGAAGCCGGCTCGTAATGGAGCCGGCAGCAATGTTGAGGTGCGTCTGGTGCAGCAGCACCCGTCGCGCACTCCACTGCCCGTAATTCGGGCAGTGGAATGTGCAATGGGGAACTGCAGGGCTCCCCAGGGGCCCCCCGAGTCACCCACACCGCCAGCCTTTCCATGGCGGTGATTACCGCCACGGACAGGCTGGCTGATGGGGAATCGTAATCCCCAGGGCAGCACTGCTTGCAGCGCTGCCCTGGCAGATTACAACCGCCAGGACCGACAGGCTGCAGGCTGGCGGCAGGCTGGCGGTATCGCGGTATTACTGTCATGGGACCGCCACGGTTATAATGTGGCAGTAAATACCGCCAGCCTGTTGGCTGTACTAACGCCACATTATCACCTCCCACTGGGGTCAAAATTACCCCCTAAGACTACCTCTAACACTTTTGTGGGTACGTTCCGAAGGTGCATGTGCAAGATTATTCAAATTTCTACTTTCTCTATGTTATTGAACTTGATCCCAGACAGGACACGATGCCTGACTCTATGAGGTGAAAAGTCAGCAAGAGGGGTACCATTCTAGTCCCTTACTTCTGGCTATTGCATGGCTAACGAAGATGGTGTGTTCTGTTATCCTGAAATGAATTAGCCATTACCTTCACACAAAAAAATGGCAATATGTCTCAAATTAGTGATTTAGAAAACAATGAAATAAATATATAATTAAACAAATAAAACCTTAATCAAGAGGACAAAAAAGTTCTGGAAGCTTGAGAGCCTTTCAAAAGCCGACAGGAGGTCCCCTGAAAGGTATTTTAAAAAATACTACACTTTTGACCTTTTAAACTATTATGACTTTAAAATAATGTAATAAATAATGCTATTTGATAAACTGAAAAGTTTTGAATTGCGATCATTAAACATATCCATCTCCTACAGCTATGAAACAAAGGCCCAGATTTATGTTAAAGTGGCACAGTGCGGTGCTGCACCACAAATAGCAGCACAGCGCTGCTCCACTTTGGAAATGCAGAGATACGCCGTACATGGAGGAATATGGCGCACCCATGCATTTGTCCCTGCGCTGGCACTGAATTATGCTGCCTAGCACAAACGCAGGCATCCTTGCACCATAGTGCAAGGGTGTCTGCGTTGAGTGGATAGATTGTTTATCTGCAGGAAGGTGTTCCTGCACATAAACAGTCTATGATGGCAATTTGGCACATCCATTTTGTAGGAAAATAGCCTCTTTTTAGCATGGTTACCCCCACTTTTGGCCTGTTTGTGAGTGTGTGTCAGTGTGTTTTTACTGTGTCACTGGGGTCCTGCTAGCCAGGACCCCAGTGCTCATAGTTTGTGGCCTAATATGTATGCCTGTGTAGTGCCTGAGTGTGTCACTGAGGCTCTGCTAACCAGAACCTCAGTACTTATGCTCTCTCTGCTTTTAAATTTGTCTCTGTAGGCCACTGACTTCGTTTACCAATTTCTATTGGCACACTGGACCCCCCCTTATAAGTCCCTAGTGAATGGTACCTAGGTACCCAGGACGTTGGGGTTCCAGGAGATCCATATGGGCTGCAGCATTTCTTTTGCCACCCATAAGGAGCTCAGACAAACTCTTACACAGAACTGTCACTGCAGCCTGCGTGAAATAGTGCACACACTTTTTCACAGCCATTTGTACTGCACTTAAGTAACTTATAAGTCACCTATATATCTAACCTTCACTTCCTGAAGGTTAGGTGCAAAGTTACTAAGTGTGAGGGCACCCTTGCACTAGCAAAAGTGCTCCCACATAGTTCAGGGCCATTTTCCCGGACTTTGTGAGTGCGGGGATACCATTACACGGGTGCACTACATATAGGTCAATACCTATATGTAGCTTCACAATGGTAACTCCGAATATGTCCATGTAACATGTCTAAGATCATGGAATTGTCCCCCATTCCATATCTGCTATTGGGGAGCCAAGTCCATGCATCCTGGTGGCTCCACCATGGACCCCCAATACTGCCAAACCAGCTCTCTGAGGCTTGCACTGCAGCTACAGCTGCTGCCACCTCACAGACAGGGTTCTGCCCTCCTGGGGTCTGGACAGCCCAGTCCCAGGAAGGCAGAACAAAGCATTTCCTCTGAGAGCAGGGTGTTACACCCTCTCCCTTTGGAAATAGGTGTTACAGGCTGGGGAGGGGTAGCCTCCCCCACCCTCTGGAAATGCTTTGAAGGGCACAGATTGTACCCTCCTTGCATAAACCAGTCTACACTGGTTCAGGGACCCCTTCTCCCCTGCACAAAACTAGACAAAGGAAACAGGAGTGACCACTCCCCTGACCATTACCACCCCACAGGTGGTGCCCAGAGCTCCTCCAGTGTGTCCCAGACTTCAGCCATCTTGCTTTGCAAAGTGTGGAGGCACTCTGGAGGGCATTGAGTGGCCAGTGCCAGCAGATGACGTCAGAGACCCCTCCTAATACGTCCCTACCTGATAAGGTAGCCAATCCCCCTCTCAGGGCTATTAGGGTCTCTCCTGTGGGTTCTCTTCAGATTCTGCTTGCAAGTTTCCTTCCTTCAGGAATCCTCTGCAACAACTTCAACATCCTTTGACCTCGGATCAACCACAGCCTGCTCCAAGAAATGCTGTAACTACAACAAAATTACTACAAGAGACACTTTTCTTCAGCAACCTCAGCTCCAAGTCAGCAACTGCAACAGATTCCACAGTGTGCATGTTTTGGGGACTCCCTGTCTTCATCCTGCACCAGAAGGACCAAAGAAATCTCCTGTGGAGTGACGGAGTCACTCCCCTGCTCCAAGCAGGCACCTTCCAAGGAGACAACTGGTACTCATCTCACGGCAACGAGCGATCTCATAAGGACACAAAGGGTGGACATCATCGACATATACTGTCCTGAAGTCCTGCTGATACAATTTGGAGGAGGTAAGACCTTGCCTTCCCTGAGAACGACGGTACCTCTATGTTTAGTGTATTTTTTGCCTCCTGAGGCCTCTGTGCACTCTTTGCAAAATTCCTTTGTGCACAGCCTGGCCCAGGTCCACAGAACTCCACCCTGTGATGCTCAACTTGCTGAGTTTTTCTCCAGCGGCGTGGGACCTTCTTTTGTTGTGTTGCATCAACTGCATTTTGCACCTCCTTTGAACCCGGACCCTGCAGCTTCTGGGGGTGCTGGCTGGCATTCTGAGGGCTCTCTAAAGTGCTGAGAGCCTCCTCTTCCTCCTCACATAGAGTATAGGGCCCAAGGTCACTCCTGGGTCCATCCAGCGCCATTTTGATGACAAATTTACTTTTGCTGTAGCCAAGGCTTGTTGGCACCTTCCAACACGAAATCTCATCTGCAACAATCTTCGGCCCGTGGGACATCTTTTGCATTATGCAGAAACCCACTGGCATCTTCCTAGGGTGCATTTCTGCAGTCTTCAACTAACCAGGGACTCTTCTTTCGCACCCTCTTCTGGACTGGGCTCCTGTCCTTCCTGGAACTTCTTTCGACTTCTGGACTTGGTCGCCTTCCTTTGCAGGTCTTTAGGTCCAATAATCCATCAGTTGTTCTTTGCAGATTTGGTTGGCTGCTGCAAAATCCCCAAAACGAGGTGTAGTGTGTCTTAAGGAAACTTCCAGTACTTTTCTGGGCTTCGGGGTGGGGTAATTTACTTATCTTTACTGTATTCTTGCTCTCTCAGCGATTCTGCACACACTACACTTGTCTAGGGGGGAATTCGTGATTCACATTCCACTTGTTTAGTATATGGTTTGTGTTGCCCCTAGACCTATTTTCTCCCATTGCATTCTATAGGATTTTCTACTGTTTGTATTGTTCTATGACTATTTACTTGTCTAATTTTGGTGTCTAGTGTATATAGTGCGTATAATACTTACCTCCAGAAGGAGTATTGTCTCTAAGATATTTTTGGTACTGTATCACCCAAATAAATACCTTTATTTTTGGTAACACTGAGTATTGTCTTTACTTGTGTATGAGTACTGTGTAACTTTAAGTGGTATTGCATGAGCTTTGCATGTCTCCTAATTCAACCTAAGCTGCTCTGCTATAGCTACCTCTATCAGCCTAAGCTGCTAGAACACTACTATATTCACTAACAAGGGATAACTGGACCTGGTGTAAGGTGTAAGTACCCAAGGTACACACTACAAACCAAGCCAGCCTCCTACACATGTTCTGCGAAATGCAGCACACATAGACGTACTAAGGCATCATTTTGAATGATTGTTTACGTGCAGGAATGTGTCCCTTCCTGCACGTAAACAATTGTCCATGGCATTTTGCTTTTTCTATGTGTGCTGCAGGATGCAGCACACATAGAAAATGCAAAAAAACGAGGAGGAATAAAAGCATTCCTCCTCATTTTCCCATGCTAACGCAACCCCCGGGCATTAGTTTTTGGCGCTGCCTCAGTTTTACAACGACTCGTAAATCTGAGGCAGCATCAAAAGCAATTGGTGTTGCGGTAGAACGCCCAGCGCAACACCCATTGCACGCCCTTCTGATGCAGAAAACTGCATCAGAGGGGCGAATATTTACAAGGAGGCATAACGCCACAAAAAAGTGGCATTACACCTCCTTGTAAATATAAAGCAGTACTTAGCGCCATCGGAGCGTCGCGAAAAGTGACCCTCAGGTGGCAGTAGGGGCTCTTAAGTATGCCCCAAAACATCTTCAAAACATTTGTTATACTTTGTTACTTTATTTATTGCAGATATTTATATAGCCAGAATCCTAACCATATAGGTAGTGAAGATCGTTTCATGCAATAAAATTACGTAGCAAAACTAGAGGAACGGGAACGGTAATAACATTTAAACTTTCTCTTCTGGTGTAGTCTCAAAAGGTGGGATTTTCAACCTTTTCTGAGAGCAAGAGTTTGAGCAGTGGTTCTAGATTCCAGGAGCATGGAATTAGATGACTTGAATCAATGAATTTTAAAACGTAATTTGCTTCCCTTGTTTCAGTCCCATTATATGTTTTTCCCTTTTAGCCCTCTTTTACAAGGAGAAGGCATTCCGCTTTAGTTTAGCCACATTCTTAAAATGTATACTATTCTTTCCCCAATTAAATTAATTTTCATTTAAGCAGGCATGCTGGCTGATTTTTTCAAAGTTTTTTCAAAGTTGTGTTTTAATGACTCCTCCTTGGTTGACAGTATTATTTTTCTTGCTACCCTTTCCTACTTCGCCTGTTTTCTCCGGGCTAATTATAACGTACGAAACAGTTAAAGTGAACAGCACTGGGGGTACGTTAGATAAGAAAAAGCTACATTGTTAATAGGTAGTATTTGAAAAAGTATGGATGATATGAAAAGGCTCAAAGTAAGAACGCGAACTACTTGGTAAGTGATCACAGCAAAAATCTCATTTCATTCAAACCTTATTGGCATCAAAGATACATGGTCTGATTAATCAAAAGTTTTCCCCAAGTGGCAGAAAAGAAACCTTTGATAAGTAGGCGCCAAAGAGGAAAAAACTGGCTTTCATCGACGCTTCTGAGAAGATAAATTCCCAAATCACAGATCCCAACTCTAAAGATTCTTTGTGCTGAAGGGACGTTCTGGGGTGGTGTGAGTAACTACTGTTCATATTTAAATGTTTTTCAACTCAGTATACTTCACAAACTTTCTAGAGTCGTTTTCTTAAGTTTTCGTGGCAGTGTTCTTTTGTCCACCTATGTTACCTTGTTGCAAGCGGTTAGTGTTTTTGCCATCTTTTATTCGTGAAACCGAGTTTTAAATATTTGGAATCCTTTAATGTTGGCATTCAATAATCGCAGCTACGTTTTGTGAAATATGATGATGAAACATCCCGCCATATTGCTGCGCATTGTTTTTAGAGTGATTTGTTTTGAAATTTTCAGGAGACCAAATCTGTCTCTTTCATGCTGTTGGGCTCTGTTCATCTGTGATTTAGACTGCCTGCGGATGTTCCTCCATTAAGGAGGAGGAGCATCGTCTGACTGCTTTGAGCAGTGCAAAAAAATGAAAATGAAATGACTATAAGGTAGTGTTATTATCATTTTATTTTTCAGTGTTGGAGCCAAGTTAGGGTGGGGCTGGGCTACATCACAGGGAGGAGGAGTGGAGTGCACCATAAGTGTGCATGATGGTTTGGCCAGCTGTGTTAACTTTCACAGGCTCCCACTCCCTGTCTGAGCGCCGAACCAGGACGCTCAGACCAATCACGACACTGCTGTCATGCTGGTGACAGCAGCATCATGATTGGCTTAGGGGAGTCTGGAGGCCTGTGTGCTGCCGGGAGTCAGGAAGAGGACAAAGATGTAGGAGAGATGGAACCTGACTCCTGACGGAGCAGGCAAATGTTTTTTTTTTAATCCCCACCCCCCCGGCCATCCCTGTTCAGTAGCAGCCACCCTTGGATTTAGGCACCACAAAAACTAACATAAAAAATGCTGGAATCAGTGTCTGTCAATGGTAACCAGTCTGAAACACATTGCTGTGTATCTGTTTTTGCTCATCATTGTAATTACAGATAGGGACAAACCATTCAAAAATGAGTCGTGTCCCTACCTCAAAAGGGACAGTTCAGCCCGAATTGCTAGGCTGTGTCACCTTTACTGGTAACACGATAAACCCCATCCAAGCTTTACGTTTGTTTTGCCTCATCAGTGAGGGGCAGCTTAAGTCATCAGACACAGCAAACTGAGGGTTTGGATGTTTTGTTGGGTCTCATAAGCGAGGGGGAGCCTCAGCCATAGGGCACAGCAAGAATATGACGTGGACCTTAATGATCTTGTAAATAAGTCTCTTGTCTTTGTCTCATCTGTACAGTATGGTAATGGTTTTCTTTACCTGTATGCTCCAGGTATCTATTCAAGCCACAGGTATGTGCTAATACCATAAACATTCATGAGCGCACTAAGGACAAGTACATACAAAGAGTGCATATTATTCTGAAAGTAAAGGTCAATTACTGAAAAGAGAAAGTGAAAGTTGGTTAGGAAAGTGACTTGAAGCGTAGAAGTTGGAAGGTCACAATAGAGTTAACACATTGTAGCACAGTCCCAATAATATATATATATATATATTGTATATATATATATATATATATATATATGTATTGAAAAGCTTGCAGATGTAGAGAAGTCAAAAGGCTATCTTCCTTAGTTTACTTTAGAAAAAACAGCCAAGGCCAAACTCAGATTCCATACGTTCTGGAGACGAGGTGGTTTTAAGATGGTTGACATTCATAATTACATTTGTCGGTTGGTCACTGAAGAGGTTATTTCATTGAAATACTAAATGTATTAGCTATAGAGCACAATTAACTTAAAAATGGAAAACATATCACATAAAATGTTCTCTTTAATCATTTTAAATTAACTCAGAGGGAACAAAGATACCATGTTAGTACAGGGTGGACATTAGATTCAAATAGGACAGGATATCAGAATATCATCTGACATAAATATTTTGTCCTAAATATCATACATAAAAATATTACCCAGTCAGAGCTAATAATAGAAAATGTACATCCAATGGGAACATATGTTTGTAAATAGTTAGGACACAATATAAATGCCGGGTGATATGTTTTATACAATATTCTGAAGTACTACTGATGACGCAGAAACGAAGGTTTTACATTTATTAGCGCTTAAACGTAGTGCAGCAATAATCAAGTGTGACTTTAACCGAACTAATAAAGATTGTACGGGGACAAATGTGCCCTCAGAGTAGTTTGCCAACATCTATAAGCGTGCTTTATATAACGTGATGTATTAGAATTGTACGAATCTGACATAATCGTAAACGTGTGCTATGATTTGCTTGTTTGAAATGTCTTTAGCTTAGCATAACTTTAGTGGAGGCTTTGGCCTAGTTGCCTGTCTCACGGTTTAGATGCTCGTATTTTTCCAACGTGCTAATAAAAGTGTATTCTTGCTTGAAGCTGTACTTTTCCAGTGGGATCGTTCACATGCTTATCTTTAAGGTTTCGTGCCAGCCTGGCATCTTCTTCTTTGCTCCAAGGTCAATCTGCAGGTGCAGACAATGGACGCTCTGAAAGTGAGTTAATTGGTAAAATATGTTGCAACTTACGTTCCCGACTCCAAGGATAATGTATGCCTAGGTAGAAGCTTGTGAACTGTAGTTTTTGATTGGACAATTTGAAGCCAACCTATGAACCCTCCAATGGAAGACCCTACTGGATTTGAACTGTTGTCTATTTAAATCAGGTGCACGAGAGGAAAGTAGCCATTACAGCCATTATTGGACATGCGCCTTTACCAGCCCATTACCCGTTATTGCCGACTTCGATGCCAATTGATGTTCGATGAGACTTTGATGCTTTCTCTAATCGAAAGAGACTTTAAGTAATTCTCGCCCTAGAGACTTTAACTTTGATTCGTCCCTTTGCATGAAGTAATAGTTTTGTCCTTTTGCCGCTGAGAGGCAATTGCCCCGTCCACCCTGCCCCTTTGTCCTGTCCCATGCTGATTGAAACCGGTACCTGTGAGACGAAGACTTCCTTGAATGCTGATTGGATTTGGTAAATATGAAAGGAAATTGTACAATTGCATTGTGTTCTTTTTAGGTAACCAACTGCTGATTTTTGATAAGAGCCTTAGTTAGGAGTTTTCCAAATTAATGTTACTAAATTGTTTTTGCATGAAGTCCCACATGCCGATGCTAATTTGAGGATAGATGAGGATTCATCTGTCGCACGATGCAATTTGAGACCTTGTTATGCTGACCAATGTATGCTATTAGCTCATTACAGATTATAGTTTTAGTGGTTTGCATTGCTATTATCGAATGCATTATTATTCAAATGCTGCATAGATTGCATCTGTTTCGTCGTTATGGACAGCTATTAATGTTCATCTACATATATCATTTGGTGTTGAGACATGTTTATATTGTGCTAGCTTTGTTAATATAGGGAAATAAATTCACTAACTTTGCAATAAACTGGTGTTGTTATTCATGACCGAAAGGTCATGGTTTCGTCAAAATGTATTCTGGATTAATTGTGAAGTGTTATGTTGATCAGGGTATTGCTTATGTACGTTATTGATTATTGATTTGATTAAATTGATTACTCTCGAGTGAGGAGAGCCCCACTTGGTCAAAAGATTCATCGACCCAAGAGCGTTCAGATACAGGTAATTTATTAGGTCCGTAACGCTCTACCAGTAGATGGTAGCAGAGGACGGTTTCGCCCTTTGGGACCCCTCACTCTTAAAATATATGGTGTTGAATTAACGGTTTCGCCCTTTGGGACCCCACTCGAGAAGTTTGAATTAGATTTTTCTTGGGTAAAACAGATTGAGAGAATGATGATGGGCTAAGTCCCCCGCGACTTTCCCGGGATCTCGGAGCTTGCGAATGGAGAGAATGGAGGTGTGGAATCGGCGTTGGTGGTACTAGTGACGGTATGAGTGAAGTTAGGATTTTGCGCTTGCACAGCTTATTGCCGCAGATTGTGTGAAAAGGTTGCGAGGATTTTAGAGAATAGCGGAGGTGCGACTCCGGGTGTAGGAGTAGAGAAGTCGTCGAACTTCATAGAAAATAGCGGAGGTGCGACTCCGAGTGTGAGAGTAGGGAAGTCGTCGAACTTCATGTGCATGTGGCGCTTTGTGCAGAAAAAGGCCCACGTGGTTGTTGTTGTCGAGACGGGCCCTGCGAGGTCAAGAGACTCCGGAGTATGTTGAAAAGTGTATGAGACACTTGTTTTATGTTGTGGTCTGGTCGGTTTAGTAGGTTGACCGGGCGTGGTCAACGAGTCGGTACGTGTGTTAAGGGAGTGAAAGAAACTTCGACTTCGGGCTTTGACAAATTCTAAGTGCACTAGAATAGATCATTGACAAGTTGAGAGCAGAATCTGCGGGTCAGATTTGCTTGCGAAAGTGGGGACCGAGAAAGATGGAATAACTGCCGAGGCTAGTGAAAAATCCCTAAGGTCCTGAAGCGATTGTGTTACCCTTCCTGTAGTAAACCGACAGATCTGTTTTATTATTATTTTGGTTGCTCGCGATACATGCTAGAAGTTGTTACGAAAGGAGCTGAGTGAAGGAGGACAAGCCGCGAGGCTTTGTCAGCTGCAGTGTGTGTGAGTGTGACGTCACTAGGAGCCGCGCTGGGATAGGTTGGTTGCAGAGAAGGGTCGCGCACGGATTGGACGCAGTCCGTGGGGCTCGATTGGAAGGGGAAAGGCAAGCGAAGAGTATTCCGGGAATTAAAGTCACTTATTGATTACAAATTTTGTGAAATAAAAGTCGAGAAAATGAAATTTTTGAAAGCATTAAAGAGTGCGATGAAGGGGGAGTCTTACATTAAAGCGAGCGTAGGAGAGGAGACGCCACCCGAAGGTACACCAGCTTACATTGTGATGGAGGAAAAGGGGGTAGCACCGTGCCTTTGGCTAAAGCAATGGCACAAGCTGACAGAGAAACATGGGAGCGTAGCGTTCCTGATCCATGGGACATTCAATATAAGGATCCTAGAGAATTTGAGATTCGCGATGTACGACATGAAGGTACCTCCGAGGCCAGCACAGTTTGAGGCTCTAGCGATTTGGGAACTAATGGCCAGACAGCAACAGCAGAAGAAGTTCGAGACCAGGATAAGGAAGGTAGAAAAGACACTAGCGGACGCTAGGTGGGATAATGCACAGAAGGTGTGGAGGTCAGATATATTGCAGGGGATAAAATTGTTTCCCGCAATTGCAAAGGAAGAAGAGGCGACAGGTAAGAAAGCTACCTGTAAGACAGACAGGAGGTGTTCCAAAGATAGAGAGGAAGACGAGTTAGAGGATGAGGAGTTCATCATGCAATTACTGAATGACCGTCCACCACCTTATGCAGAGAGTGGACAAGGTCCAAGTACCAGTTCTGCCCCTCCGGCACCGGTACAGAATGATGAAACTCCGAATTCAGAAACGCCATCGGGATATAAGGACCCGAGTTTACTGTTCACCCCGCAGATACCGCAGGTTAGGAGAATATATCCAGATGTGCCTATATTGAAAACTGCAGAAAATTATCAGCCGCAGGTCCCAAGGTACTACAGCAGTGACAACGGTACGGGAATGATTCTAGATCCAACCGTAATGGGAGTACAGAATGGTCACAGCCCAACATTGGCACAAGCTGAATCAACCCAGTTTTTGATGCCTCAAAAGCAGATGCAGGGGGGAATCACACATGCTCAGATGACGGGGAGTCAGATGGGCAGGCCGGCAATGATGACCCATAGTGTGGGAATGAACATGCCTCAGAGCATGGGGAATGGACAGAACCCAGATGCGATATCCCTACCCATTACTGTAGGTCCACCGGTACCTTTGTACAGTCAGCCTAACTCAGGTATGAGCGGTCAAGGATTAGTGGTGCAGAGTGGGATAGAAAGGAGGTGCATAGAAAACACTCCAGAGACAACTCCGATAGTGACTCAGCCAACTGGATCTGGGTCCCTGATGGAGTTTAGTCCCATATGTGCTCAGTCAACAGTGGTGAGGTCGAGTCCCCCACTGATGATACCGCTATCATCGAACACTGAAAAGTTGCCGCAACCGTCAATGGCAGTCGATGTGAACGCTACACTGATGGGGTTGAATGCGCAACAGCTAACACAGTGGTTCAACAGTCTGAATTCCACACAAAGCTCAGCCAGTGGGAAGGGAGAAGACTACCTGAATAGGGTAAGGTTGAACATGGAAGCAGAAGAATTGGTAGAAGGGACTATGGGTGTGAATAGGTTAGAGTCCTACTCGGAAGAAGAGCTGAGGTATCTATGTCCCAGGATTACGAGAGAAGTGAACAAGGTACACAGAAGGTTGAAAGAAATAGCTGACAAAAACGGGGTTGAAATAGACAAGACAAAACACTTGAGCAGGAGCTATAGATTGGATTTCGGGACCACAGACTTTGAACACATGAGGTCAGCAGGCATGAAAACGCACCTTAGAGAATTGCTGCAGAGTGCACAAGTGTGGAGGTGCCTAGACAAATGGTAGAGCAGGTGGGCAAAGAAAAAGGAGAAGAAGAAAGACAGTGTCCCAGAGCACAACGAGAAAAGACCACAGAATAGTGATGCAATAGCCATGTTACCAATGAGGGAAACAGCAGGGGGAAAATTAATACATGTACCGTGGCACAGAAGCGACATTCAGTCTTTCACGGATGATTTTCCCAAACTGAGAGAGAAACCGATTGAATGGTATCAACAAACTGATAGGTTTGTGAAGCTTGCAAAATGTCTTTGGGAAGACCTGAACACCCTCTTTGAGATTGTGGTTCCGGCAGATTTGTGGGAAGAATGCAAAAGGGCTGTAGGTTGGCCGACAAGTGAACCAGAGAGAGACAGGGATACGGGTGCACCATCACCTATGGTGATGAGCTTGTACTATAAGGTGATTGAGCATTTGAAGACGAAGGTTGCCGCGAAAAATGTGGATTGGCAGAAGATTGATCGGACTGCCCAAGAGGCTAAAGAGTCAATTCATGGTTACTATGAGAGGTTGTTGAAGGCGTTCAAGAACTACAGTGGCACGGAAACAATAGAGGCGAAGGACATGCTTCATTTTGTGTTTAGATTTGTGGAAGGGTTGAGACCAGAGATAAGTCAGATGATAAAGACGCATTTGATTTGTTGGCAGTCGAAACCTATTGATTAGGTGTTGAATTATGCGAAATACTGTAGCGACGAAATTGAGGTGAAACAGAAAAGGTTGAAAGAGAAAGTGATGGTGATGCAACTTAAAGCAGCTCAGACAGGGTTGCAAGGGTTGCAAGGGTTCCAACAGCAGGTACCGCAGCTGCAGCCGCAGGGAAATATGGTGTTTCAGCCACAGGCGAGAGGCAGAGGCAGAGGAGGTTTCGGGAGTAATGGTCCGGATTTGAACACTGTTGTGATTCCGAATGGTGTGCAGGCAATGAAAAAGGTGATGCCGTGTCACATGTGCGGGATCGTCGGACATTGGAAACGCGAGTGCCCGATGATGGTGCAGGAAGGTACAGGTGTTGGTCAGAAAAACAATGATGTCAATGCATTCCAGACAATGAGGGGACCGAAAATGAGAGGTCCAAACCCAAATTTTCAGACCATAAATCAGCTGCAGGGATTACAGCCCATGCAGCCGCAGCAGATGCAGATTCCCCGTATGCAGATGACGCAAATGCAGCCAATGCAACAGCAGTTACCAATGGTACCTAATCAGCAAATGCAAATACCTTTGGCACCAATGGGTCAGCAGCAAGTGATGGTTCCTCCACAGGTCTCGAATCAGGTGATGAGTACAAATGGCACAGTGCAACAGTTCCCATTACACAGTGAGAATGGAATAAACGATGTATGGGAGAGTGAAAGTTCAGATGAGGAGGGAAATTGTGTGCTTTCAGCATCCTTGGAAGTTGATCAAAAGGGTCCGTATGTGGAGGGAAGAGTTATGGGTCATCGTGTTTCATTCTTGGTTGACACAGGAGCCACACGTTCGACTGTTAGGAGCATTGAAGTACCAAATTTGCCCCTCTCAGGGAGAACAGTTCAGGTAGTGGGAGTAGCAAACAGATACCTGACAAACCCAATCACAGATCCAGTACCAGTCAGAATTGGTAACTATCAAGGGTTACATAATTTTGTGGTATGTGACTCAAGCCCGATAGCACTGTTAGGGAGAGACCTATTGTGCAAATTGGGATGTTCGATTATGTGTTCGTACGATGGAATTAGAATTCAGACGAGCAGTGATGGGGAAGAAGAGGACAGTGTAGAAGGGGATGAGATGGAAATTGTCGATGAAAAATATCCTCTGATTAACCTTCTTCCGATGATAACTGAAGAAGATATTCCAGCTGAATTACGGGAAACAGTCGGAAAAGAAGTGTGGGATATGACAGGAAAAGAGGTGGGATTGGTAAAAGGAGTGGAACCAGTGAAAGTGACTGTAAAACCCAATGTAACTTTTCCCCAGACCCCACAATACCACATGGCACAAGACACCCTCATGAAAGTCGCCCAACTGATTGACGAGTTTGTAAAGCAGGGAGTACTGAAAGAAGTGTTAAGCAGTCCATGTAATTCACCAATCATGGGACTAATAAAGCCGAGTGGAAAGGTCCGAATTCTGCAGGACTTGAGGAAAATAAATGACATCATAGTCAAATGCTGCCCTGTAATACCGAATCCAGCTGTGATAATGTTTCAAGTCCCTTGCGATGCCGAGTGGTTCTCAGTCATCGACTTGTCACAAGCATTCTTTTCGGTGCCTCTTCATGAGGACAGCCAATTTCTCTTTTGTTTCAAATTCTTAGACAGAGTTTACAGTTGGTGTCGAATTCCTCAAGGGTTTTCGGAGTCACCGTCAATTTTCAATCAGATTCTAAAGAAAGACTTGGAAGCGTTAGAACTGCCATTCGAGTCAATCCTAGTACAGTACATTGATGACTTACTGATTGCCTCTAAGACAGAAAGTGGCTGCACAGCCGACACCATTGCCCTACTGAACCATTTGGGAAGGAATGGACACAAGGTGTCTCCTTCAAAGTTGCAGTTCTGTCAGAAGAAAGTGAAATACTTGGGTCACCAAATAGAGAAAGGGTCACGGAGAATAATGAAGGAAAGAATAACAAGTGTACTTCAAATTAGTCCACCGAAGACGAGGAGGGAGGTGAGGAAGTTTTTGGGAATGGTGAGCTACTGTCGCCAGTGGATTCCCAACTTCTCAACTCTAGCAAAGCCTTTACTGAAACTGACCCAGAAGGATGCCTTGGATGAAATTGAGCTGAAAGGAGATGAGATGGATGCTTTTATTGAATTGAAAGAATGCATGTGTAGGGCTCCAGCTTTAGGTATGCCTGATTACACAAAGCCTTTCACATTGTTTTGTCATGAACGTGATGCATGTTCTTTGTCTGTCTTGACCCAAGCCCATGGTGGCGTAAACAGACCAGTAGCGTATTTTTCAGCTACTTTGGATCCGGTCGCAGCAGCACTTCTAGGGTGTTTGCGCGCCGTAGCAGCAGTTGGTATCAGCCTCACTCAGAGTGAAGGAATAGTGATGGGACACTCATTAACAGTCATGGTCCCTCACTCAGTTGAGATACTTTTGACCCGCTCCCGAACGCAACACATGACTGGAGCAAGACTCACAAGGTATGAAACAATAATTCTGGGCTCACCGAATGTGCAGCTGAAAAGGTGCACTACGTTGAATCCAGCAACCTTGCTTCCCGGTGAAAATGCTGAAATTGAGAACGCTGAAGACGTCGAGAATGACTGCCTTCAGGTGACTGAATTTTGCACAAAACCCCGACCTGACATCAAGGATACTAAGCTTGATGAAAATGACCAAATTGTTTTTGTTGATGGGTCATGTTTAAGAGATGCATTGGGAATATTGAAAGCAGGATATGCTGTATGTACTGTAACAGGTGTCTTGGAAGCGTCCTGGCTTCAAGGAGTCTATTCTGCACAAGTAGCAGAGCTTGTAGCCCTTACAAGAGCATGTCAACTGTCTGCATTGATGAAGGTCACCATTTACACTGATAGTCAGTATGGGTTTGGAATTGTGCACGACTTTGGGCAACTATGGTCACAGAGAGGTTTCCTGACTTCTTCAGGGTCCCCAGTGAAAAACGGGGAGAGAATAAGGGAATTGTTACACGCCATTCAAATGCCAGCCGAAATTGCAGTGGTAAAGTGTAGTGCTCATACAAAAGGACAGGACTATGTTTCCTTGGGAAATGCATATGCGGATCAAGTCGCAAGATTTTGTGCCTTGAACTGTATATTGCTCAGGGATGAATGGAATTCGATAAATGAGCCAGAGCTCGAACCAGCTGAAGCATTTGCCTTGAAGGTCGTGGATACAATGGATGAACTAAAAGCATTACAGAATAGTGTCAGGGAGGATGAAAGAGTTTCCTGGATTAAGGCACAATGCACAAAGAGACCAGATGAGTTATAGGTTTCAAATGAGGGAAAATTTGTCTTACCAAATTGTCTCTTATCGCAGCTAGCGCGGTTCTATCATGGGCAAGCTCACCTAGGGAGAGATGCCATGATAAGATTGTTCAAAACTGATTGGTTTAACCCTAGATTCTGTCAGGTTGCAGAAGCAGTTTGCCATCGATGTGTCATTTGTCAGCAGATGAACCCAGGAAAGGGAACGGTTGTGAACGTGAGCCACATCGGTAGGGCCGGCGGCCTGTTCAGCAGAATGCAGATGGACTTTATTGAGATGCCTGTGCATGGAGGTCTGAAGTATGTGTTGGTGATTGTGTGCATTTTTAGTCACTGGATTGAAGCATACCCCACACGTAGGAATGACAGCCTTACAGTTGCAAAACTATTGTTGAGGGAGTTGATGCCACGTTTCGGATTCCCGATCTCTTTGGAATCAGATAGGGGAAGTCACTTCAATAACGTGGTGATAACGTTACTTTGCGCAGCGCTGAACATTGAGCAAAAACTGCATTGTAGCTATCGCCCTGAAGCCTCAGGACTGGTGGAACAAATGAATGGTACACTGAAATCAAGAATGGCGAAAATATGTGCATCGACAAATTTGAAATGGCCTGACGCATTGCCTTTGGTGTTAATGTCAATGAGAAACACCCCTGACAGAAAGACTGGATTGTCCCCGCACGAAATTCTCATGGGCAGGGCCATGAGACTTCCTGCAGTTCCCGCAAACGCGCTTTTGAATATTACAGATGATATGGTGTTAGACTACTGCAAAGGTCTGGCTGACGTGGTTCGCTCTTTCTCTCACCAGGTGGAAGCAACCACCTTGCCACCGATCCAAGGTCCAGGGCACACACTGAAAGCAGGTGACTGGGTCGTGGTAAAGAAGCACGTGAGGAAGTCGTGTCTGGAACCCCGTTGGAAAGGCCCTTTCCAAGTGATCCTGACGACAACTACCGCTGTGAAGTGTGCGGGAGTTCCCAACTGGATTCACGCCAGTCACACAAAGAAAGTGTTGTGTCCCACAGATGAGGAAGTTGAAGCGCTGAAACTGCCAGTTCCTGATAACAAAGTGCCGAGCGCGGAGACAGAGCAAAACAGAACTAGAAGCGAACAGGCAGAAATAGAGGAGAGAGAAATATTGTCTGAGGACGAAACAGCCGATTCACTTGGGGAAGACCAAGGAGAAACCTCAGACAGCGACGAAGAAGCTGAAGGTAACAAAGAGCCTGAAGCAGCTGAAGGTAACCAAGAGCCTGAAGCAGCTGAAGGTAACCAAGAGCCTGAAGCAGCTGAAAGTGACAAAGAGCCTGACGAAAGTAACGGTGACAAAGGGCTCGAAAGAGGTGAAGAAGCAGGAGAGCCTGATCAGAGGAGGGCTTTCCCAGAAGCAGACGGTACAGAAAAAGAAAAGGAAAACCTGATTGACTTCCCAGAAGGAGGGGACAAGGCAAAACAGAAAGAAACTGTTCAAACTTCTTCAGGGGAGATCGCAGGTCCATCAAGTGGACACAGTGCAAAGAAAAGACCTAGTGTATCACCAGTAAAAGTAAGAACAAGAGAGACGTTGAACGACAGTGAAGGGCCAAGAGTGAAAGAGAAAAGAAAGGAAGTGTCTGTTGTGGTACCGACATCAGGTGAAGAAAAAGACTTGACCAAAGAGGAAAGTACCAGTGAGGCAGAATCAAAGAGAGAGGCAAAATTGAAAAGGAAAAGGATACCAAACAGGAGATATTCCGGTCCAGAATGGGCATATGTAGTCAATGACGATTGGACTGACGAATTTGTGTCTCTTAGCCTCGAGAACGAAGAAGAAGAGATACCAATAGAAAAGAAAAGTTTTATGGACACTGTTGATTGAAAGGCTGGTAAATGACATTGCTTGCTATAATATAACGTGATACAACCAGCTGAGACATTGCTAAACCGGATGAGACATTTGCTAACTTGATAAGACTTTGATAACCTGATTGACTCTTAAACCCGATTTGAGACGACGTTGCTAACTTAAAAAAAAAAAAGAGAGTGAGTTATTGAACTTTGAAAGAAAAAAAAAAGAGAGACTGAGTTAATGCCGAATTGAGACAAATGCTGCTAACCGATAAGTGACTTGGCCTCCTGAAGAAAACTGTGTGAACATTGCGCTCGTTCAGCTTTGTAACTGAATTGCTAAATCGTTTCTTTTTAGGTGCTTCTAGCTCTCTGATTCTATACAGATCATGACACAAAACAGTAGAATGAAATATTGTAAATATGCGTGTATAGGCTTGATAACTGCATGTGTACTAATAATAATGGCAATAGTGCTTGGAATGCGTGGTAAGGGTGAGAATGAGAAAATTGATGCTTCTACTTTTGCTCCTATTGCTGTCACTGAACTAACCGCACTGAAAAGACTAGAATTAGATGAGAGACACTTGCATGATAAGAAAGAGCTTTCGTATAATGTTTTCTATCGCTTGCTAACAGAATATGTTGAGACTATGGATGCGAAAGATTGTTATGTGTGTACACAGATACCAACATCGGTAACGGAAGGGGTGACTTATCACCACATGCCTCTTACATATGGGATTACATGTAGTATAGTAACTTCAAGATTTTATGGTCAAACTAACATACAGTATTTTTACTCAAATTATGATGTTACTTTTGCATATGTTCCTATAATCACGCAGCTAAGCCAGATTGCTAAGGATTGGGATGCTAAAATAATGAGGGAATTTTTCGAGCCAATGCAACCTTTTGAAACAGCTCACGCACATAGGGAAAACCTTACCTGCTCCCTCTCTGCAGTAGAAATAAGCTTTTTAGATCGCACAGATGATAGAAGGGCACAAATGAATGCGAAATTAGAAAAAGAGCTACATAAGAGGACTTCAGTAGATAATTATGCCTTTGCTGCAATAAAAACACAAGGGAGAATAGCTTTAGATGCTTGGCATGTAGGGAAATTTTGTATATATCGAGGTGAATCTTATTATGACAACATTTTTGTAGGAGCGAGTGAATGCAAACATACGTTTATCTTTAAGGCCAAATGGACATTCATGCTGAACGGACTTGACCCTGTCATACCGGGTGTATATTACATTTGTGGGCATAATGCCTATTATCGTCTTCCAAAGGGATGGTGGGGGAGATGTTATTTGGGTATAGTGTTCCCAAAGGTTTATCAACTGGATGACCTATCGGTGATTCCAAAGACGTCTGGATCTCATCGTATCCAGAAAAGAGAGACCGCAGCTGCTGTGGTAGGAGATATATTTGGAGCCATGATTCCTTCATTGGGAGTTGTGTTGAATTCCATCAAAATAAGAAAGTTGTCTACTATAGTGGATAACATGTTGACAAAGTTTTCAGGTGCTATAATCCTGATAGATGCTGAACTTGCAGCAGAAAGAGCTATGATTCTTCAAAACAGGCTTGCCCTAGACATTCTTTTAGCAAAGGATGGCGGCGTTTGCAAAATGCTTGGTGCGCGTCACTGTTGTACGTATATTCCAGACAACAGTGTGAAAATTAAAACAATGCTTGCAAATCTAACGAAAGAGAGTGCAGACTTGAAGGAATTGAAAGAACCAGGAGTGTGGGAGAAAGTTGGAAAGGGAATTGCGTCAGTGGGAAATTGGCAGGGTGACATTTGGAATGGAATATTATTAAAAATAATACAGGGAATATTAATAGTACTGATTTGCATCTTTGGAATTTGGGGAATAAAAAGGGGAATAATAATGATTATGGAAAGAATTAAAAGAAGGAAGGAAGAGAAAATGATGAAAAGAATGGCAGAAGAATACAAAGCAAGAACAAGGGGAACTAAAAGGCATAGAGAACTGACAGAATTTTAATGGAATAAAATTTGTGGGAATGGTTTTGTGTGATGACAAGTAGTCATCAGAGGAGGGATTGATGACGCAGAAACGAAGGTTTTACATTTATTAGCGCTTAAACGTAGTGCAGCAATAATCAAGTGTGACTTTAACCGAACGAATAAAGATTGTACGGGGACAAATGTGCCCTCAGAGTAGTTTGCCAACATCTATAAGCGTGCTTTATATAACGTGATGTATTAGAATTGTACGAATCTGACATAATCGTAAACGTGTGCTATGATTTGCTTGTTTGAAATGTCTTTAGCTTAGCATAACTTTAGTGGAGGCTTTGGCCTAGTTGCCTGTCTCACGGTTTAGATGCTCGTATTTTTCCAACGTGCTAATAAAAGTGTATTCTTGCTTGAAGCTGTACTTTTCCAGTGGGATCGTTCACATGCTTATCTTTAAGGTTTCGTGCCAGCCTGGCATCTTCTTCTTTGCTCCAAGGTCAATCTGCAGGTGCAGACAATGGACGCTCTGAAAGTGAGTTAATTGGTAAAATATGTTGCAACTTACGTTCCCGACTCCAAGGATAATGTATGCCTAGGTAGAAGCTTGTGAACTGTAGTTTTTGATTGGACAATTTGAAGCCAACCTATGAACCCTCCAATGGAAGACCCTACTGGATTTGAACTGTTGTCTATTTAAATCAGGTGCACGAGAGGAAAGTAGCCATTACAGCCATTATTGGACATGCGCCTTTACCAGCCCATTACCCGTTATTGCAGACTTCGATGCCAATTGATGTTCGATGAGACTTTGATGCTTTCTCTAATCGAGAGAAAGAGACTTTAAGTAATTCTCGCCCTAGAGACTTTAACTTTGATTCGTCCCTTTGCATGAAGTAATAGTTTTGTCCTTTTGCCGCTGAGAGGCAATTGCCCCGTCCACCCTGCCCCTTTGTCCCTTCCCATGCTGATTGAAACCGGTTCCTGTGAGACGAAGACTTCCTTGAATGCTGATTGGATTTGGTAAATATGAAAGGAAATTGTACAATTGCATTGTGTTCTTTTTAGGTAACCAACTGCTGATTTTTGATAAGAGCCTTAGTTAGGAGTTTTCCAAATTAATGTTACTAAATTGTTTTTGCATGAAGTCCCACATGCCGATGCTAATTTGAGGATAGATGAGGATTCATCTGTCGCACGATGCAATTTGAGACCTTGTTATGCTGACCAATGTATGCTATTAGCTCATTACAGATTATAGTTTTAGTGGTTTGCATTGCTATTATCGAATGCATTATTATTCAAATGCTGCATAGATTGCATCTGTTTCGTCGTTATGGACAGCTATTAATGTTCATCTACATATATCATTTGGTGTTGAGACATGTTTATATTGTGCTAGCTTTGTTAATATAGGGAAATAAATTCACTAACTTTGCAATAAACTGGTGTGGTTATTCATGACTGAAAGGTCATGGTTTAGTCGAAATGTATTCTGGATTAATTGTGAAGTGTTATGTTGATCAGGGTATTGCTTATGTACGTTATTGATTATTGATTTGATTAAATTGATTACTCTCGAGTGAGGAGAGCCCCACTTGGTCAAAAGATTCATCGACCCAAGAGCGTTCAGATACAGGTAATTTATTAGGTCCGTAACGCTCTATCACTACCGATGAAGAAGAAATACACACCAGAAGAATAGGGAGGAATTGCATGCTGAAGTGGGTGTTTTCTATGTCACATTTCGTTGCTGTTAGAATTTACCACGTGTTTACCCAGTACATTTTGATGGCTTTGACCTGCCGAATTTCACCGGGGTAAAATTGCAGGGTGTTGTGATAAACACAAACTGCAAAATTTTGATCCCCCTACAATCAGAGATTTGCATCAGAGATATCATAATTTAACAGCCCCCTTGGAATCAAAGCCTTGAGGGCCGAATAGGAGGGAATCTTTCCTTGTCTTTGATTCTGTATTCTGTGGTCCTAGTCATTGCCTGAGATTTGTTTTGCGATTGGTAAGTGAATGGCATTGTACATGGACTAAATGTTATTGTTCTTTTCACTCGGGTAATCAACATCATGGGCAGCCGGAAGCTGGGAGGAATATCAGCCATTAAGAATAGACAGAAATAGACTACTGTTCCTGGCCGGTTCTCAGATTGGTCAAGTTTATTTGACACCTTGTTTAATACAAATAATCAACACACACTGAAGCTTGCTAAATAAAAATAACTCTGACAAAATCTATCAAAAACATTTTTCTAAGATTCTTTTGAAAGTTTCAAGCATAAATGCTAAGTTAATTTCCCATGTCTATCTATATTTAGAAATACAATAGATGGACATTCTTTTCTGCCATCTTACTGTGGTGTTTGTTGCAATGATTATTGCATCAGATAAAATCAGACACTGTAGCGTGTTCGAAATTTATCAGGTGTATCAGTTAACGTCGTTAAATCATGCCCTTTAAATGGGACATAACATCAGAGACATTTTAAGGCATTGGCAAAGTGGGCAACTGCCAAAGGCACCACCATCCAAGGGGCCCCAGGGAAAGTGAATCTATTCTCTCTTAGGTCTGTCTATTTCTGTATCTCAACCTGTAACATAAAATTCAATATTATATGGCATCACAGGGCATTCCCATGCATCCACACATAGATTTTGGTGCATTCCCAGATTTGCAAAGAGATGTAAACCTAGGAAAGCATCAAAATGGTACATCTCCAAGACCAAGGTGTAACGAGGAGAAATAACTTTATTTCTCCTAATTACATCACCTGTGATGCATTTGGCATCACGTATAGAAAAATAAAATGTCTTTAATGATTGTTTTTGTGCAGGAAGGAGTCCCTTCCTCCAGAAAACAATCCATCCTGCCTATAATGTAGGCACCCATATGGTGTAAGGGTGCCTGTATTGGCGCTAGGCTGCACATAGTGCACCTGCCCTAGGAGGCAGCAGAAATCTGCCATATCAATGTTAATATGGCACATTTCTGATGCCTGAGGATGCTCCTGTGGTGGAGCCTATAGAAGCCAGTGACATAGCACCCGTGGACCAGACAACACCTGCCAGGGGGTTGCCATCCTGGGGTGAACGGCTGCTGACAGGCCCATCCTGGGGTGATCTCGGTAGCAAGGCCTGGAGCCCTGAGCTGGACGGCATGGAGAGTGGTGACACAGGTCTGAGGCCGCGAGGTGGCTCCTGGGGAACTTGTTGCGGCTTATAGGCTTCATGGCACTGGAGAGGGCTGGAACAAGGTGTGGGCCCTGAACTGCTTGTGCGACCTGCGTTTGGGAGCTGAGCAGCCAGGGCCACTGTCAATGCACCAGAGCCGTGGTCCCCACTGAGTGCAACAACTGTGACCTGCAAAATAGGCCTGATGAGCCGCAGCACCTCCAAAGTCCCGCCACAGCGTGAGTCCTGAGTGCTGTGTCACTGACATACGTGACACTCAATCCAAATCCACTGCAGCATCTGTGTCCCCATGGTGTTATGGTGACACCGCAAAGTCAACGTCTCGCATCTTGACCTGCTGGAATCATTGACCCGCTGGGTTGTAAGGAACAGATGCCTCACCAACAACGCTGCTCACCTCCTCTGCAACCACAAGGAACTGATGCCTCACCTCGCCTGCCAAGCAGTAAGGAACCCATGCCTCACCTCCCCAGCAGCAGTAAGGAATCGATGCTGCACCGTTTCCAGGGACGCCTCACTTCCCCAACTCTGTGCAACGTCTTTGTTTCCTCATCATTTTGCAAGGGACTGTACCTCAGGTCCGTGCGACTCTGTGACTGGCTCACACTCCCTCACGAGTAGCATTGAACTGTTGGGAACAACTCCATCAAGATGCTGTGATAGACCCAGTTGGAGCTATTGTGTTCCTAAGCAATATACTAAGACTGAGGGCCTGATTTATGGACAGTTAGCACCACCTATGCATCATTTTTTGATGCAAAAGCGGCGTAAACATAAGTTTGCGCTGCTTTAGTGTGAAATAATGACGCAAAGGCGGCACTAACGTTTCATAAATCAGGCCCTTAGTCTTTGAAAATTCTAAAATGTTGTATACCCCACCAACAAGTCAATGCTTCCTTTTCTATGGTAGAGTATGTGCTTCCAGCACCTTTGGGCGTTTGAGATGCAAATGCCACTGCTCTTTCTTGATCTTTATGCTTCTACATTAACACTGCCCCTAGACCATAATTGCTGGTATCTGTTATGATCACTGTTTCATCAGCTGGATCAAAAGGTTTCAATGCTACCACTTTCACAGTAGAGTCCTTAATACCGTCAAATGCCTGTTGACATTCCTGTGTCCATTCAAATATGGTTCCTTTTTTCATAAGTGCTCCCAATACATGGACCTTTTCAGAAAAATGATCCACAAACTTCGAGTAATATTCTGCAAGCCCCAAGAAAGAGCGCAGTTGTTCTTTATCTTGAGGAACTGGTGCGTTCTCAATTGCTTCCACCAAATTGCACGTGGGTTTAACCCCTTCACATGTCAGTGTATGTCCCACATATTCAACCTCATCCACCCCAAAACTACACTTATCCAAACCAATGGTAGGACCAGCCTGTTCCAGTCTTTTCAAAACCATCGGTAACACAACATCATACTGCTTTTCATTTTTTTATCCCACATTCATACATCAGCTTGGAAAACAAGCACATTTGTTAGACCCTGCAGTATTCTCGTATTACTCTTTAAAAAACTGCAGAAGCAGAAGCTAACCAAAAAGGCATGCAAATACGCCCCTTCTGGAGTTACAAAAGATGTGAGATGCCTGGATGCAGTTGTATCTGATGATAAGCATTCGATAAATCCAAATTAGTGAAATACCCAGCATTTTTCACAGACATCAACATCTCATTTATGCAAGGTAGAGGATGCCGGTCGTCCCATATATATTCAATAAGATCACCCAAGTCCACACACATACAAATCTTGCCTTTGGCTTTCTTCACTATGGCTATAGGGCTTATCCACTCAATAGGCTCAATTACACCACCAACACACAAACGTTTCAATTCCTCCTTCAATTTTCCCCGCACTGCCAATGGAACATTCTGTACTTTATGTACTTTTGGAGTAACATCTTTCTTTAAAACAATTTAATGTTCGAACTCCTTTAAACAACCCACTTTTTGAGCAAACAATTGTGGAAATAAAGAACTCCATTTATCTTTCTTACTAAGCTCTGTTAGTAACACTTGGTTAGGATGGTTGGGGTTAAGTATCATTCCCAATTCTCATTGCTCCCTTCAACCCAGCAATGTTCTCCCTTTTTCAACCACATAAATTATGCCTTTTGCTTTCCTTCCCAAACATTCTAAATCCACTGTGAAATACCCTTTTATAGGCAATTTAGTCCCACAATACCCTTAAGGCTTCACATCAGAAGGATACAACTCATACTTGCCTATACTCTTCCAAAGGGATTTATTCACCAATAATGTAAAAGGCAAGCATGAACCTGTGCCTATCTGAATCTCCTTATTATTCGACTTTCACATCACATTTTGGAGGGTGATATGGTTCACCAGTTTGAATCACCTTGTATAGGGATTTTACACCACATACTACCATCACTTCGACTTTGTACTCTTCATCAGTAACTACCTGATGTTTGATCAGTGTTTCAACCTTTTTCACCAGATTTACTCCCTTTTTCTCACTCGTATTTCACCTATCTTACACACCATTACAAAGTGTCCCACCTTCCTGCACATAAAACACCTTGCTTTGCCAGTGGGGCAATTACTTGCTTTCTCAGTGTGTCTTACACTTCCACACCTATAACATGTCTCCCTTCTGTCACCGTCCTGTGATTTCATCAGGCCATTTCCAATCTCTACCCTACTACTAGTGCGTATGGGTTTTTTCACTGCATTCACAACTGTATTCTCATTCTTTTCTATTTTTTCCTTGAACTCATTACTGTTCGAGTCCTTCACTTTTGCAAAATGGGTTCCATACGTCAAGCTATTTATATGTTATTTTCTAATGTGGTATTCTTCAAATAATTTCTCTTGAATCTTAACATTATTGGTTCTATTAATTAATGGATCCCTTATTATTTCATCATGTATATCTTTAAATTTACATACAATGGATAATCTTCTCAACACAGCAACATACTGCTCAATAGTTTCACCCTGCAATTGAGCTCATGAAAAAAATGACAATCCTTCAAAATGGACAATTTTCTTTTCACAACTAGCGTATCTCCCTTTATGGCCTCCAAGTACGCTTCAAACATGCCCTTCCAATCTTCCCATGCTATACTGGGAGATCCTGGTTCTTGCAAAAACATTGGCAGGCAAGGAATAGATTGTTCTCCCATGTATACACAAATATACTTATGTCTACTCAGTTATAAGTGCATGTACAAAATTGTAACGAAAATCACTTACTAAATAATTATACTTATATGTTCAAGCCAGCTCCCATCAGTAACCAGATTAGCAACAAAATAAATATATATGTGATGAGTTGAAAAGTTGCTCCACTAGATAGAGCTGTTGCTTTGAACAGTCATCCAAAACGTTATTTCTTCATACACCGATCACCAAGTCGGCTGGAACACTTCCTTGCCCCTTGACTGGAACAAGATATCATTCTAGACATTGCCTATGACTTCCTTATTAACAACCAATTGTTGTGGAGCGTCGTGACATGTGGTAGCTACACTGACAATGTAATTTCCCCAGATACTTAGCTCCAATCTACCCAGTGCCAGAAGAGACTCGATTGTGCCACCAAACGCCGCCACTTTTTCCTTTGTTTGCAGACCTAGGATGTTGGCTGAGACTCGATTATGCCCCCGATTGCCAACACATCACAAAATTGTGACTGTAAGTACAGTTAAAACGTAGCTGTATACTCAGTATGTAGTTTTCCTCCCAACGTTTCCAAAGTGTCACATTCCATCTCCTCAGCTTACATCACGCACGCACACAGCTCGAGCAGCCTTTTCTGTTATGCTTCATGTGCGCACAGCGCGAGTTTCTGTACAAGTACCAACAGTTCAATGATAATAAAACTTGGTTATGAGTGCCCTTGTCTGAAACTGCACATTGATGCAGGACAACCGACGATAATATTCTTCCTTCAAATTACAGCCTCACAAAAAACCACCGCAACACACTCTGAACTGCGCAACACAACTCGGGAAGCACAAAATTCACAGTAGGGTCACTCTCCAACTCGGCCTTTCGCACACATCAGTAATAAGTTGGGTTCAATCAGTCAGTAGCCCAATTTTACAAAATACTTGCCTCAAATGGTGTGAATACACCACTCACTTCCCCAATATCTTCAAAAACGAGTCAGGGGTCCAATACCTCTGTATGGTTTCCACAAGTTCCAACCACTGAGTGCTCAAAATCTGGATCCCATCCTTCGTCGCCACCTTTCCGAAAAGAAAGAACACTCTTGGAATAAAGGTTCAGGTTGTTTATTTGGTTACCAGCAAGGGTCTCTGACCGCAGTTTCTTCACCAAGTCCGATCTCCTTTCTCTCTGGAATCCCCCTTCACCAACATTCTACATTCAATAGCTTGTCAGGAGCAGAACAGTGATAATACAAGTACGTAGAAATATATACTAGCTAATATGCCACAAGATATAATAGTGTCCTCAAAATTTGCAAAGAAATCTAAGTATGAAGACCAGACTCAAATTTCACTTCATCTCACCAGGATGAGGACAAACATTCCTGATGGGAAAACTTTTGAGCATGCCTTTCATAGCCTGGTCTGCGCAAAAAAGACATTCAAGTAAGGATGTGTAGCCCGCAACACCAAATAAGCTTTTTCAAGGTTGGGACCAGCGGTCAGAGATTGCACATGAAAAGACAGTCCGGGAAGGGGCCAAGAGTATTTGAATACTGAGCTAGATATACGACCACTATGGATTGTGTCTCTCAATCTCTAATGTACAATATTGTCTTTAACACTGTTTGCAATTCACAAATGGGTCGCGAGGGAACTGCCTTATCAATATTCATGAGGCAGGCCGCAATTTGCGACCCCTTGTGAAGGGCTACAATCACAGGGATGATGGCCTGCTGAGGTCAGCAGACCACCATGTCTGTGATTGATTTTTTAATTAAGCAATTTTTGGGGGTAATGCAGTCCGTTTTCCTAAAAGGGAAACGGGATGCATTACAAAAAGAAAAATGAAAAGTTTTCTTTTAATTTTTTAAAAGTAGGCACTGGTCCATGGTCCTTAGTGTTGGCTCTAATCCTACACAGTACATCAATAGTGTCAAAGATTTTGATGCTATTGCCCCTACCCTGTGCCATGGTGAGCCGTATATTAAATACAGCGCACACATGGTGGCAGTAGGGGGCTAAGGGGGGACAAAAAGGTGTGCTGCATTGGATGCAGTACCACTTTTCGTAAATCTGGCCCTTTATGTTTTATCGAAGATTAATGGCTGCCCGTGAAGGGGGTTCAGATGGAAACGAGTATCGCAAGTCCATTTGTTGACAGCAAGCTGAAATGTAGGCTTGGTAATGTGAGCAGATCTGTGAATATTTATGGCGCTTTGTTGTTTTTCAGTGACTCATAATGTAGTCACTGCTTTAAAGTATTTTACTGCACCGAAGTAAAACTCTGATTGGCAAACGTCATGAGTAAGATTTTTAACAAATAAATGCCAATGTAGGACAATTGTACATGATATGTTTCTTTTTGCGTTCAAAACAGTGCTGGAATTGCAAATAATTTTCTTAGTGGACCTATAAAGTGGGGGCAAAGTTATAGTAGTGGAAAGGGGATGGAGTTACAAGAAGCGGAGTCAGTGAAAGCGGAGTGTTACGATCGACCTATATTTTTATTTTTTGAAAGATCTCCCAGAAAGAAATTGACAACAAGGATACATGTGACAGTAACTTTGTTCTGGTTTACTTAATTGGTAACAAAGGTATTACATTTTAAAATATCTTTTGAGGTTAAAGCACCTGCTGCAGAGATCTTTGTGTTCCCAGCAATTTTCAGAGGATAATAATAATGGTAAGAAATCTCTGGTGGTTAATGCAATTGCTAAAGAGATCTGTCTTCAGGCTAGTCACAGTTTTGACTCAAAGTAGCATGTAGGGTTAATGTGCCTGCTGAAAAATACATTGTGTAACATCAAGATCACAGATTTCTATTTTATGTAGTTTGGTAAATGGGTTACTGATTGATCATAATTTGCAATCCTTCTAATATGGCACAGTGAGCTATGAACTGGCATAAAGGAGCTGCATGCAAACTGCAAGGCATGTGTTTAGAATCTAATTGTATTTTTTCTCAATCTGTCATTTTTCTAATGGTGTGGTATGTGACTCCTTGTAACCCTCATTGTCTTATGTAACATTTCCTATACATTTAAATGCTTGTCTACGATGTATTGTCTCCGTATAACATTTCATGCGATATAAAACATTCTGACACCCTGCATTGGGATGAGTAGAAATAGAAAAACAATGAAACATAAAATAAATGATTGAGGGCCAGACATACAACCATTTTGTTTTGCGACTTGCAATTTGCTATTCACAAATCTTTTTCATTGCTGTACGTCTCCTCTGTGTTCTGTGTTGCTCTTTCTCACCCGTGTGCTTATCTCCCCCATGCTCTATGTTGATCTCGTCCATGTACTTCTCTCTATGCCCATGTGTTTTTCTCTCCCTTGAGTGCATCTCCCATGCCCTCCTTGTGGCTAACTCGTGTGCGTCTATCCCTTTACTCCCCCCAACTGCTACCGCAGCCCACTTCTCCGTTGCCCTATCACGGGCATTTCCGGTCCTATTTTTTTACCATATATTTTTGGAGGGTAAGGGGCGAGGCTGCAAATTGTTGTCAGTCCTTCTACTTCAGACATAAAAGCACGTTCACTCTTTCATTTTCATTTTTTTCATTTACTGATTCATTCAGGAACCAGAAGAAATGACCCAGGCTCCACGTCCATATCATCGCACCTTTTTTTATTTTATTCATGTTGTACAAAATTGTTAATGCCATTACTGTACAGCAAGAACAAAAAGCATTGACAGAGCGAATAGGGCTTAAAGGCGAAATCTATTGGCTTTGCCAATGCTTCTTAATTATGTCGTCGGAAAGAAAAGTCACGTTAGCAAGGCAGTGTGCTATTTCTTTTCTTCAATTGAACGCCCTGTGGGCGATGCAAGCACCCACTAGGTAATGCAGCATTTTTTTTTTATTTTTCTGTTATTAACGTGCATGGGCAACAAGGATCTTGGAGGGGAATTAAGCATTTATCTTTATTTTCTAGAGCATGGAGCTTCTCGTAATGTAAGCTGATCCTTGTTAGCAGTGTAGGTTTTTGATTTTAAAGTCACACGAGGGAAGACCTAGACGGAAGTGCTGTTTTGTGTTTTTGAAAGTTCTGTATGGAAGAGTGGATCTTGAAGAACATTGCAGCGCTTTTCTTCCTTCTGGAGAAGAGTGTCCGCTCAGGTAAGTTTTTTCTTAGTCTGCCTGTGGAGCAATGCTCCTTCGGGGAAATGATGCATTCTTTTTAAAGGTATGAAGCAGAAAGCATGCCACATCTGGACAATGCAGATTGTTTTTAAAGCCCTCTGGCCACCTGCAGTACACACAATAGTAGAACACTTCTCTATCTAGTATTCCGCCCACAGAGCGTGTAAAGTAGGACAGAAGGTCAACACAGTGGCCCTAACTCTGAATTATTCAAAATCCTTCTTGAATAATTTAACAGGTGGGGGATGCAATAGGACCTGATCTGCTGTGCTCACCCTGTTGCTTTTCTTTTGACCAGGAAGTCACAAAATAAAGTCTCTTTACTATGTTTACTTTAAGTAAATAAGGGCCAAATGTATGATGGGATTCTGCGGTGGCAAACTGCGTTTATCATCTTTTGCGACCGCAATTGTTGAATGTACTATTCCTATTTTGCAAGTTAGTATCCTGCTACCGATTTGTAAAATAGCAACTGTGAGTCCCAATTAGGAATGGGCCTTCCAAGGGCATCCCTTCCTAACTGCGACACACAGGCCCAGGTATGATTGTTTTGTGACTGTGAATACAGTCACAAACCATTTTCATTTTACCACCTTTTTCAAGTAGGTGGTAACCCATTCGCAAACAGGAAGGGGACCCTTTTCGGTCACAAAACATTCCTTCATACCTCTGAGATTACGCATTATTAAGGGATGCCTTTGACAAGCCCCTTTCTAATAACGAATAGGTATGTAGTCACAATTCCAATTTACAATTTGGTAACAAATTATTAAATCACAAATTGGAATTCACACATACATACCAAAATGCATGATACATCTGGCCCATAATCATTTCACGAAGAACATCCCCATTTTTAAGTACCTTTATAATATGCTTAAAAGAAAACACACTGGTGAGCTGAAATGGCTCATACATTCAAATCTTTCTTCTGTTCAGGCAGTAGATTGAAGATTGTTGTCTCCACGGTTTTCACTGAAAATACAGTCTATCTGTTGTGTTTGCTTTTGGGTACGGTTGCAATTATTCACCCTTTCAAAGTTGTCATAACGGGATTACAATGTTATCCTGATATCTGTAGATGCAAAACATGAACAGCTGTCCCTTAATCCTAATTGAACTAGATTCCTTTAGCAATGTGTACAGGGGCATTTAAGGTGCAATATGAATTTCAAAAGAATCTGTTGAAAGAGTGTTTTCTTAAAGGTCTTGCAGTACCTGCTGAAACTAACAGAAAAATTGAAACAGGCAAAAATTAGAAACCCTGGAATTTGACTCATCCTTCCTCATGGTCGAAAGCAGATTAATGAGAAGCTTTGTATATCTGTTGGCATTGCGTGCCCTTTTTATCCTTAGCAGCATTGAGAACACTTTATATGGTCACTTTATCGACTAAAATTAAGATTTTTCTTGCACAGTAAATGTATGTTTTATAAAATTAGAATAGCATTCTCTTGTGTCTCGAAAAAGGTCCCGACAGTCCAGTCTCTGTGTCGTCCAAAAAGAAAGGGTGTGGGATCCAAGAAGAACTTCTCAGTGGGGAACCTCACCTGCTGCAGCTTTTCTTTGTACCCCATATCGCTCAGTTCGCCGGTTTACCTTCAGTGAACACTGTGGTCCAGATTTATGAAAAAAAAGTCATGCAGTGCAGCAAGATATCTTCCTACACTGCATTGAGTGACAGTGGGGGTGGGGTGGGGGGGGTGCAGCCTAGCCCCAAGGCAGGCACACCTGCACTATGGTGCAATAGTGTCTGCACTACAGGCAGGATAATGTTTGCGCAGGAAGGGACACCTTTCTGCACAAAAACAATCCCCTGAGACTTTTTCCTCATTTTATGTGTGTTTCAGAATGTGCAATGCACACATAGAAAGAGGAAAAATAAACATATTTTTCCTCATTATGTCTCAAATGGCGGTATCATTTTGGCATATTCCCAGGCTAACATGGCTAAGATAATTTGGGAATGTGCCAAAAACTATGGGTGGATTCTTGGCAACACCCATGCCCCACCCATGGAATGCCTTCTCAGGGCAGAGTAACACAAGGCAGTGGCTTGCGCAGCCTTGCATTATTCTGCAAAGCTCTGAACTAGAGTCAAAAACGTTGACGCTAGCCCCGAACTACCTCCATTTTGCGCCGTATCTTAGATACAGCGCACACATGGGTGCATTAGGGGGGCGCTAAGCGGCCCAAGAAAAGTGGCACTGCACTCTCTGCAGCATCACTTTATTTAAATCAGGCCCATCGTTTGGCAGAAGGTTGGTGGCCAATGCCTGACCTATGCTTGTTTTCCATATTAGCTGTGTAAGCTCTGGAGGAATCAAAGGCTAGTAATCACAGGTTACCTAAACCCAGATTTATGAATGGCTTGCATCGCCATTGTGTCACATAAGGTGACACATCACACCGCAAGCCCTTAAATGAGATTTACTATGCCACTGTGCATGGCTCTGCATGGCATAATAAATCTGGTAATGGCCTGCACAGGCTCCAAGTCTGCCTGGGAGTGCCCTGGCTGGACGCTCCCACCAATCATGATGCTGCTTAGAGCAGCGTCAGGATTGGCGCAGGGCAGCATGGGAGCCTGTGCCTGCGTGCAGCAGTGGAACGGCGTGCCGGGATGCACGGAGGAGGTAAGCTTTTTTTTCCTTAATTTTTACTTACCCCCGCTCCACGCGCTGCCCTGCCCCTTCTGCACCCTGCGAACCGCCACTGCAAACAGGTGGTAAGGACATTACATCGGGGATCATTTTTTCCCATGTCATTCTTAGATGAAAACTCCAGAAATCTATCCACAACCACTGAAAATGTTACATTGGCTTGGCAGTGAACAGAGGAGTGTCATAATTTTACCTTCTTCCCCAGCTCTTAAACCAATCTTACATTTTGCCTTTTGCTATTTCCATCTCACCTTACGACCTCTCCTTTTACACTTTTTGTGTTCTCTGTGACACCCCACTTTAACCCTTGTTGGTCGTTCCACTTCTAGCTGTTTCAAACGAGCAGTGTCAGGCCCAATAGCAGCTGCATGAAAGAAATGAGAGAAGTTTTGCAGTGCCTTCATCACAAATCTCCACAAACTCCACCTCAGCACCACTTTTTCTCAAAGGTCCCTGTGACTACAGTCTCTACACTCTCTGCCTAGACTGCCTGCTCTGTAGGCGGTGGAGGATGGCATCAACGTATTGTTCAAACGTGAGGCCTAATGTTCAAGGCTAATGTCGAGCTATGGTGCATAGAAACCATAGCCCCTTCCCTATCCGCAGGGCAGCCCTCTGAGAGCGCAGCACTGCAGCTCCAAAGAAGTGCCTTTGTCAGCCATGTCATTCATACACAAAGAATGACAATTAGAACTCAAGAATAACTCGAAAAGTTATCCTTGTGAAAATACTTTAGTCTGATAGCAAGCGCTAAAGTTTTCTTTTGCTAGGTCTATGACGGGAAACAGCTTCATGTACCCAGAAAATCATATCTGAGAGGCATAAATGATGTTGCTGTTTTCGAAATTGTGTGCCACTACTAGGTACGATTACGCTGTAGTAAATCACATGCAAGGTTTTTGGCTGGATCAAGGTTTGCCTTGCGAGTCACTCAAAAAAAAAGGCTCGGAAAATTCTACGTTTATTGAAAGGAGGGCAAACCCAGCCAAACTTCGTGGGCATGTAGGGGAAAAGAATTGCCCCCTGGGAATGTTTTTTCCCAAGGGTTTAAAGTAAAAAAAGTAATAAAAAGTGTAATTGGTGCAGCTTTCAGCTTTGCAGGCAATTCTGGGAATACTTGTAAATTCTCAAACATTTCTACATTTAATACCTGCGCACAGGAGGGCTGGCCTAGTTGTAAAAACAGCGTTTTTGTGAATCAGGATCAACGCAAATTGTATCTGAGCAGTTCAATTTATGTTCATGTGTATTTTCAAGTTTATCATATTTTTGTTTGGATTATTTTTGAATCATTTATTAGTTAAGTTGATGGTTTATTCAAATTTTATTCAATTTTGCTTTCAGTATTTTACTCACACTCCTTCCTTTGTATGTATAGCAATCAAATGCCTTTGACCTCAAACAGCACTATACATTATGTGTTAAGTGCATTTCCATTTAAGTTTTCGTTCCATGTAGTTTAATGAAGATATTTTGACAAAGAATGAGCAGCTTCAATTTGCACAGCTTAAGGTCACCTTTGAAAGCGCAACCTACCTTTAATGACTTTCCTTTGAGAGACAAGTATGCATGATAAGGATGCAATTAGGATATAAACAATGAATTTCAAATTAACAATATATTCTGTCAATAAGATAGAATAGCAGGTGGTATCTCTTATGCAAATCACTTATAACGTCTCATATTCTGAAATGAGAGTTTGTCATTTCGAGCTAGTGACTGTCAGTGTCTTCCCCATGTTGCAGGTATCACATGCGTGTGTAATAACAGCCAGTACCTTCCTTGGAGCTACCATTGTTACCAACTGTATAAACGCAGTGCAATGCGCGTATTTGTTATGAATATGTCCTAATTCTGTTTGTGCACGTGAAAACTGTGCACTTGGACTTATTGGGCTACAGAGGTCCACAAAATATGGTCGTTGTGACATGCATGAAGGCAACAGCCAGTTATACTGACCTTAAAGCTAAACGCCCAAGACCAAATTTACTAATTTCTCCTGCAACGCGGCACATTGCAGCAAACCTAGGAAGGGAATGAAGGTGAAAGTTAGAATGTTCAAGGAAGTGAATAGTGCAGGGTGGAGGGAATGAGGTGGGTAGAAGAGGTGGTAATGAAATATAAGATTTAAATGGTCGTACACAGGTAGAATACACATGTTGAAATGTAATGTCTTGGCTCCATTTTGCATATCGCAATTTACTCAGGAATATCTAGTGCATCATAACAATTTGAAAAATATGAGTAACACCATGCTGTCGAGAGGAAATCTTTTTTTATTATCGTATTTATGCATTTCAGTACGGATCAAAACTACAAACAATGCCATCATTTACCAATTATTACCACAGTAAATACATGGTCAGTAATACACAAGCATGGGCATGCACTGTACATTATAAATCAGACCCACACAATCGCATCAGTAGTACCAGTATGTTAGGTCTCATCCGACAGTGTAAGCAAATAAACTGTAAAGGGAGACCAAATATCCTTTGGCTGGGAGGCCAGCGGAAGTTCCTCTGCATAGGTTTCAAGCTGATCACAGCAGTACGCCACATCCTGCAACCGATGCTGATGTTTGGGCATCTTTCTCCCCCAGCATAATTAACCTCTCCTCTGGGCTAGAAGCAGTGCAACTGCAGCCAGTTTACGATTTACAGGTTGCAGCGGGTTCACAAACCCCAGAAAGACACACCTGCGGGATCCTCTCCACCCTCTCCGATAGTACCGCAATCAGAGTTTGTATCACATGATCACAATATTGGCATATTGGCGTGCAGTCCCAAGCCTCATACATTTTGCTTCCTCACAATGTTCAAATCTACACAACTGCACAGGTGTATAATACATTTGACACAAATATTTAAAATGTATAATTCTGAGATTACCATTTGAGGTAAGCATACCAGTTAACACCCAGCTGAACCCCCAGTCTTCTACACTAAGGGGCACCTCGAGCACAGCATCCCACCAGTAAAGGTCATCAGATCCTGGCGGGCTTCTGTCACATTTGGATCCATTGTATAATCTTGTGATCAAGTGTTTGCGAGTATCACTGGTGAGCAATGCCTGAAGAGCTCCCAGAGCTGCCAACACCACAGGAAACCTGGGATACATCTATCTAAGCGCCGCCAATAGTCTATAATATAGAAAGATCAGCAAAGGGGATACGTCTCCCTGTTCCTGAAGGTTTGACACGGACACAAAGTTCCCTTCAAGGTAAACATCCCCCATAGTGTTCAGGCCGACCTCCCTCATCGCAGTCAACGCCTTCAGCTTCCGTGTCACAGAGAGCCCAGGGTGACCTGACAGAGACAACACTGATATGTACAGCGGCTCCACCATTGCCCACCTCACCCGCATCCTCCACGCATGTGTGGTACATTGTACCGTGTTTAAAACATTACCCGGCATGTCCGTGGATGAGCGCAGAACCATAGTTGTCAGTGGATTGGAAAAAGAATCATCACTCTCTACAACCACATGTGAAGTATATCTGGGTGGGAAGTACAAATAATGTGCAAAGTGAGTCTGGGCACATAAATAATACAGGTATAGATCAGGGGCTTTAAATCCTCCCTGGTCATATGATAAGAATGTCCTAGCTGATCCTTTACTGTTTACTAACCTACACTAGTCTAAGAAGGAGAGAACGCAATAGCCTAAAGAGGGCTTGTGTAAGAAGTATAGGGACATTTATAAACAAGTAAAAGAATTTAGGCAACACTCCCATTTTTGTGAGCACTACCCTATCTGCGAGAGATAGCCGGAGCAGGATCCACCGACACACTTGCTCCTCTAATTTGGAAATAGCCCTGCCATAGTTCCATTGTATAACTGTCACTGGGTGCCTATGAATCCATATTCCCACATTTTTGACAGATTCTTTGTACCATTTGAGAGGGTACTCCAGCAAGTGTGGTTTAGCATCAGGTGGTAAGAGAAAAAAAATTGATTTATCCCAATTAAAACCAAGTCCGGAATACAATTCAAATTGTATGTATTCATGTATAAGAGGTTCCTGATTTCTATTGGGTTCTCTAACATATAAAACCATATCATCAGCGTATAATGATATGGCAAGGACCGCTTTCAAAAGCGCAATGTCGCTGCAGCATACCTCTGCCTTATTATACATGCCAGAAGTTCTACAGCTACCACAGATAGGAAAGGGGACAGGGGACAACCCTAACTTTATCCCTGCATATGGGAAATGGTCCAGAAACATACCCATTAACCATTACTTGTGCTGTCTGAGTAGTATATAGCATCTGTATCCAATTCAGGTAAATCATCGAGACACCCATATGACGGAGGATACCGAACATGTAGGGCCATTGGATAGAATCAAATGCCTTGGCAGCATCTAGCGGTACTGCTGCAGATAGAAGCGTGGGCTCAAGACTGTGAAGCACTGAAAAAAGGGTTCACAGGTTATGTGTGGTTGACCTCTCCGGGACACAGCCAGATTGATCAGGTAATACCATATTGGGAAGGAGAGGTCTCAATCGAGTGACTAAGATGTAGCACACATAGATGTGATGCCAGCATAGGTGCAAATTCTTTGTAAAACTCGCTCGGTAATCCATCACTACCCGATGCCCTCCCACTAGGCAGGGATCAGAATGCCTCTTCAATCTCATCAAGCGTTATGGGCTGTACTACCAATTCCCTTTGTCCAGGGAGAGCCACGCTAGTGCTTTATCTGCAAGTAGTAAATGAGGCTAATATGCTCAGCCTGTCATGGCACACCATGCCATCTGTGGTCATAATTTCTACTACCTGTGATTGGGTCGATGGCTCTTTTTAATTTAGTGGCTAGAGTGCGGCCTGGTCTACCTCCTTCACCATAGGTACGGGCTTTCCATCACTTGGACATGTGGAGGACTTCTTGCTCTGGTGTGTCATTGTATTTAGATATTTGCTCTTGTATTTCTGCAAGGGTAGTCAGGTTCTGATATAATTCGTACTCTCTCTCTAATGTAATAAGTGTGTCCTCTATGGTCTTGAGCTGGTTACGGAGTGACCGCAAGACACCGGCCTGTAAGCAAATGCAGACACCCATACAGTCACCTTAAAGGCTTCCCACAGAATATCTATACCTTCCACTGACCCCGCATTCCTGTCAAAATACTCAACAATCGCCACCCTTACTCCATTCTCTAAAAACCTGGTCTAGCAGTGACGCAGTTTGCAACCCCCATTGAAATGGCAGAGGGACCTATGATGGCACAGTAACTTCTAATTGGACAGGTGCATGGTACGATAACATTTTAGACAAGTGCCTAAGGCTACATGCCCATGTGCTTACCTCCTTTGTCACAAGCCAGTATTCTGATTGTGACCACCAATTGTGAACAGTTGAGTGAAAGGTGCCCTACCTTCCCTCTGGATTCCCTAGCCGCCAGAAGTCAAAGAGACCGTGATCGCATACCCTCACAGGGTACCCTAGCAGTTTGTTTCCCGCCTCTCAGGGCAGTGGCCGATTAATCTCTACAGGGGTCGAGCATTGTGTTAAATTCGCCCCCCCCCGGATGACCGCAGATGGCAGCAATTTGAGGAGACGTGGCCAAATGTGCATGTAGAATTCAGGGTCATTAGGATTGGGGCCATATACATTTACAATGGTTACCAATTTGCCACATAACTGCACCTATAATATTATACTCCTCCCCTGATTATCCATCTCAGAATGTGACAGAGTGAATGGAACACCTTTTTTTAATCAATACCCTAACCCCACGTGATTAGGATGAGTAAGACAAGGCCACCCGGAGTCCAGCCCATCTAAAGCCAATTGTGTTCTGTGTGTCTAGTGAGATGCGTCTCCTGAAGGAGTGCCACCTGCTCCAAGTGTCTATCAAGATATGCTAATACATGGTGCATTTTCCTAGGGTTATTTAGTCCCTTAACATTCCATGTAAGGAACGTAAGCTGTGTTGTGGACGCAGTGTTCGCATTACAGTCTACAAGACAATGCAGCAATTACAAGTATATCTCATCTAGCTGTGTTACTGTGGCTTTTTAAAAATCTTGACAGGGCATCAATATAATAGCACAACATTAAATCAACAAACATTCCTCCCCCCACCCACTTCAGCATCCCAAATATGCAGAGACAAACCCTAATCCTTTGCAAAAACCAGCTAATGTCAAATGCCATGGATAGGCTATAGTGACGAAACCACTTAACGATTGGGTCTTAGCCAACTGGGGCATTCCTTCCGAAGGCCATCAGAGTCCACATCCCTCTCACTTGTGGAGGGTGGCCAGGGCTTTAGATATGAACCAACTCTTTGTAGGGTTCCAAATCGTACCAGGCTTCCTCCCAGAATCAGTCAATCATTTAAAAAATGATAGTGGTATATAGGTTGAACAACAGTCAGGCGATCTTACATTATCCTTGCAGTTTTCAATAGAAAGCACCACCTTATTCACAGTTACAAAACATTAAACTGCATAAATAGAGTAGAGGCTGAACAACAAACTCCACACTGGAGTCCAATCCCATACCACAGTTGCCAAACAAAGCATCCATGGTCTCACCACCGAGGGGCCATCACCACCCATTGAATTTATGTTCCTGTGCTGATGTCATCTACATCGGATGCTGAGCGCTGGTCGCAGGTGTGGGCAGAATTTTAATGAAAGCAAGAGCCTCCTTAGGCATAGCGAACACCTTCAGCCTACTCCTGTGCTGGATTCTCAGGCGGGACGGATATAGCATGGCATACTGTATGTTCATGGCTTGAAGCTTCTTTTTGAATGGCAGAAACTCTTGTCTTGCAGCCTGCATGAATGCAGTAAAACCCAGATAAAAGGCCACTTCATTTCATTGATAGGTTGTCTGCCTCATTTCACGTGCCCGTCGCAGCTCCATATCACAGTAATTAAGTAACTTTACAATTATGGGACGTGGTGGCAACCCCAGGACTGGCCTGGCAACCAGTGACCTGTGCGCTCTTTCCATGATAAGGACAGAGGAGAACTGGTCAGCACCAAAAACGTCCTTCAGCATGCCTTCTACATAGTGTTCCAGTTTTCCAGTGTTTGTAGTGTGAGGCACTCCTGTGGTCCGAAGATTATTTTGGAGTGAGCGAGCTTCTAAATGGGCTATATGAATGCCAGTACCTTTTCCATTTTCAAACACTTATTACTAACGGAAGACAGCCCATCCTCTGCGGTTGAGATGTGATGTTCTGCATCAGGCAGGCGATTGCCCAGCTGCTCCAACTTAGTTGCCATATTATTCATGCATAAGTTCAGTGCATCGATTTTCCCATCGATTGATTGGAGACGTTGTTGCATGGTCATCAGTGTTTCCTCCATTATTCACCATCAAATATAGCAGCTTCAGACTTCATGCTGCGCCGAGACTCAAACATGAGCCGTGACTGCTGCTTGTCAGTTTTCCCCATGTTAGCAGAGATTTCCTCCAAACCTTTGCAGCCCACCGCTCGGAGGCCAAGGAGAGCAGCACCACACTTCCACAAGACAAGAACCCCACGTAAAGACTGCAGTAATAGTTTACTGCTGGCTGCCAAATGGAATGCAAAGGGGGCCAATTTGTTGTCTGGAGATGACACTAGCTAGTGGTCCACCGCCCCAATTATCGGTGCATATAGAATGGGCCCCAAGCCTAAAGGGGGTCCGCATGGCAGCTCCCAGGAACACCCCTCTCCAGGCAGAGGCCAAAGTAGCCACCACCATACTAGTCCCAAGCCCAGTGCACAAGTATTGTTCCAGTTGTTCCTCCGTCTCACACCACCCGCCCATTACAGTATATAAGTTCTCCAGGCTCAATCATTAAATGCAGTCAGGGCGCAACACTCTCCACACTGGGCACAAAACCTGTCACCCCTCAGCGACCGGCCAGGATGTATATGAGGCATTTCCAATGGTGGTGCTGTGTCGCGAGGCCAGGGCCTGGCATGCCGCACCAGCCCCCCACAGAGCAGAAGGCAAGGCCTGATGGAGGCTGGTCACCGTGGTGACCACGCTGTCCTCTCACCTCCAATCCAAGTCCCCACCGCACCTCAGGCTCTATCAGCACAGCCAAGGAAGTGGATCATTGGCCTGGTCCGCAACGTTCCCAGGCAGAGCTGGCTGCAGCGCTGGGCTCCACCATTAGCAGGGGGAAGCCCCAGCCAAAGTTCCACAAGGGCACGGGTTACACTTGTGCCCCTAGCATCGCAAACCGCCGCTTTCCACGATGCACCGGGAGCCACTCCGACGCACTCCTCGAGAACCCCAGCAATCTGAACTCAGGTGCGGAAGACAGAGCCATAGTCAAGCCCATACCAGTCCTCTGGCTCCGGAGCGCCACATGCTATGGCCATCATTCGCAGCACCGGGGCCTCTGCCTTGCATCTCCACCCTCTGCAGGCAATACCAGGGCAGCACACTTCACCACAAGTCCTCCAGCATGCACCAAAGCCACCCCGGTCCACTCAATGCCACAGTTTCTGGCCAGCAGCCACCATTTTGACTGCTGCCATGGGCTATGCGGACCCCGGTATGCAATCTCCATTTGGCTCAAAAAGGAGATTTCTGCTCTCCTAGCAGTCCACTGTGCTTCCTTTACAGCTGGCAACCCATCAGTTCTGTCGATATCGGTCCAACATAAGTATATTTAAGGGATAGGTGGCCCTTGCTGGCTGAGCCTCACTAAAGTGCAGGCATCTTGCCATGGGCTCTCTGGTGCCCCGAAGAGAAAATCCTTAAAAGAAAAAGCAGTAATTTCTGTTTGCTAAGGTAAGGTAAGTGTAAGCAGCTGTGAGGCAATCGGGAGGTGAACATAGAAAAATAAAGAACAAATATGCATAAATGGTACAAGACATTTAACATACTCATCTCTAAATGAAGGGTAACATAGTATTATGTGTGGCACTCCTCCATTAGCATATGATCAGTGTTAGAAATTGGGTCTCTAGTTGGTAAAGGTATTCACCTTTGTCCAAATAAGGACCACAATCCTAATCAGGGTAAGTCACACACAATTCAAATTATCCTGTGCCCACCCTCTCGTAGCTTGGCACTGAGCAGTCAGGCTTAACTTAGAAGGCAATGTGTAAAGTATTTGTGCAATAAATTGTGCAATAACACGGAGAAAACACCATAAAAATGCACCACACAGGTTTAGAAAAATATAAGGTGTTTATCTGTTTAAATTAAGGTCAAAACGATAAAGATTCAATAAGCACAAGTTGAGATATCACTATTGGAAGTTTAAAAAGAGTCTTACATCTTAAAAATCAACAGTTGTCTCTTGTTTGCACAAAGTACCTGGTTTGCATCGAAATAAGCACGCAAGGAGACCTCAGAGGAGGAGATGCATGGAAACATTAGATGTGTGTTGGATTTTTCAACATGGCACAGACAATGCATCCTTTCTTTCCACGCTGAAAGGGGCTTTGCTTCAATTTCTGGCACCCAGTCTTGGATCCTCATTGTGATGCGGGGTTCTTTTGATGCCCCGGGACGATGCAGTGAAAAATCCTGGGCATGCGGGAAGGAGTCACAGGCATTGCATTGATCTGGTAGGTGATGCGTCACATTTTCTGTTGCATGGCAGGCACTGCGTCGATTCTTCACTCAGTAAGTCGGGCTGCATCATTCCAGTTTGACTGTGCATCGATCCGGTAGGACAGTGCGTCGAATTTCCGGTCGCAACAAAGGCACTGCGTCAATCTTTGCTTGGGAAGTTGGGCTGCGTCGTTCCGATTCAGCTGTGTGGAAAATTTCTTGTGGTGGGGCAAGCTGTGTGTCATTTCCGCCAGGCCGTGCCTCGATTTTAAGCACACATGGAGTTTCCTTGAAGAGATGAAGTCTTTTTGGCCCTGAGACTTCAGAAAACAAGAGGCAAGCTCAATCCAAGCCCTTGGAGAGCACTTTGTAGCAAAGTCAGAGGCCAGCAAGGCAGCAGTCCTTCACAGCATAGCAGTCCAGGTGAGTCCTTTGGGCATCCAGCCAGTTCCTTTTGACAGGTTGCAGGGTCTGGTCCATAAGTGTCTGATTTGGTGGGGTCAGGGACCCAGTTTATATACCCAAAATGCCTTTGAAGTCTGGGAGACTTCAAAGAGTGGTTTTGAAGTGCACAAGGTCCCCTTTCAGTACAAGTTTTAATGCCAGGGTCCCAGTAGGGGGTGTGGCAGTCCATTGTGTGAGGGCAGGCCACTAGCCTTTGAAATTTAAGTGTTAGGCCCTCCACTCTTCCAGCCCAGGAAGGCCTATTCAGTATGCAGATAAGTGCAGGTGTGACTGAGTATCCTGTGTTTGTGGTTGTCTGGGTGAAATGCACATGGGAGCTGTCAACCAGCCCAGCCAGATGTGGATTGGAGACTGACTGTAAGGCACAGATAGATTTAAAGTGCAGAGAAATGCTCACTTTCTAAAAGTGGCATTTCTAAAATAGTAATATAAACTCCAACCTCACCAATAAGCAGGATTTTGTATTACAAGTTCTGGCCATACTAAATATGGCCTGATTACCCCTTTCTGATTAGAATCTACCACTCAAAGGGTATGCCTAATGCTATCCTATGAAAGAAGCAGGCCTCACAGTAGTGGAAAACAAATTTAGAAGTTTTCCACTACCAGAACATATAAAACACACCTGTATATGTCCTGCCTTTTACCTACATAGCACCTTTCCCCCTCGGTTATCTAGCAAATGCCTTGGGGTGACTCATATGTAGAAAAAAGAGGTGTTAAAGGCTTGGTAAGTACTTTTGAATGCCAAGTCGAAGTGGCAGTGAAACTGCACACACAAGCCTTGGAATGGCAGGCCTGAGACATGGTTAAGGGGCTACTTATGTGGGTGGCACAACCAGTCCTGCAGGCCCACTAGTAACATTCAATTTACAGGCCCTAGGCACATGTAATGCACTTTACTAGGGACTTACAAGTAAATTAAATATGCCAGCTGGGTATGAGCCAATGTTACCATGTTTTGGGGATGGAGCATATGCACTTTAGCACTGGTTAGCAGTGGTAAATTGCGCAGAGTCCTAAAGCCAGCAAAAATTAGGTCAGAAAAAGAGAAGGAGGAAGGCAAAAACTATGGGTGTTACCCTGCAGAGAGGCCATTTCCAACAATCAGGCAGAGGACTAGGAGCGAGGTGTACAAAGCTATATAGTGTCTGCAAATTGTGAAATTTGTCATTTGCAACCACTAAACAGCCTTGTACCATGTACCAACCCCATTTTGCGAGTCTGTTACCTTTTACAGACTCACAAAATAAGATTTCAGATTCGCTAATAGGAAGGGACATGCCAAGGGTGTTCCTTCCTAATAGCGAGTCACGGGGATGTATCATTGTTTTGTGACTGGGAATGAGGTCGCAAAACAATCTCAGTAATCACCTACTTCAAGTAGGTTGTAACCCATTCGTAAGTGGGAAGGGGTCCACAAGGGACCCTTTCCCCTTTGTAAATGGGGGCACCAAACTTTTTTCAGAGCAGGCAGTGGTCCCATGGACCACTGCCTACTATGAAAAAATGAAAAGGAACCGTTACTTTTTTTTGTAAATAATCCCATTTTCCATCAAGGAAAACAAATTGCCTTAAAAAAAACCCTGCTTTAATGGAAAAGTAGTCACAGATATGGTGGTCTGCTGACCCCAGAAGGCACCTATCCCTTTGAATGCCGGCCATTATCAAAGAGTCGCAAAATACGACCTGCCTCATGAATATTAATTAGGCAGGTCCCTAGCAACCCATTTGCGAACCACAATCAGTGTTGAAGACACTGTTGTACATTAGAGATTGCGACTCGCAATTTATGAATCGCAAAAATACACAAATTGCGAGTTGCAATCTCTAATGGTCGTACATCTGGCCCTAGATTACTAATAAGGTAGTCTTACATTCATAGGTAGCTGTGTTAATTTAATTGTAAATTGGTATTCTTCTCTATTACTTTTAAACCTGTAGTAACTGTATAGAAACTTGTCTCTAATTTTCTTACTGCATTGAACTCGCAGGTTTACTTTTCATCTTTCATAATAAAATGGCGTAGTGGCTTCTGTGCTAAATTATAACATATGCATTCTTATGCCAACCATCTGCCAAAACAGTTAACAGGCTGTTCGTTGAGTAAAATTGCTCAGTGACCAGCCTGGCTTAATAATGAAATACTTTCTACTGAACTATTTTCCTCAAACACTTCACAGTACAGAGAAGATAATGGGCCAATTGTGACAATATGTTTTTTAATTGTTCAGTTGGTGTTCATTAAAAGAAAACAAAAAATTAGCAACCTAATTCAGAGTTTGGCAGATGGGTTAATCCATCATAACTTAAACGGCACAACGTGACAGATGTCCCATCTGTGTTATTACACATTACATAGGCTGTAATGTACCTGTAATAAGGCGGATGAAATATTCATCTCATTTTAACCGAACAATTAATCTGCCAAACTTTAAATTAGGCCATAGGTTTTTAAATACATACTAAAATGCAGAAGATAAAATTTGCAATTGAATACAAGTTAAATATTGTTGTTTCTTTTCACAGTTTAGAGTACACATTCATGGCAAAGTGGGTTCTGCCCATTTAGTACTCCCAGTTTTTTGCTTTTTTGATCACCTAGTTTTGGCCTTTTTACTGTGGGTGAGTCTCACCACATGTGCCTCACTCACAGGAATCACATGACAAATGGAATGCATGATTTTACTCCCAGTGTCCTCCTTTTAAGATAAGGTTGCTGAAATGCTGCTAAAGTAGGTGGCACTTGGCTGGTTACACCTGAACATGTGTGCACACATATGTACAAACGTGCTGGTGCACATGTGAGACTACTGTGGTGCACAGCCCAGTAACTGTGCACAGTTAGCCTGGTGCTGAGAGAAGTTAGATATTGACCTGGGGTAGGCCTTATAATGATAGTGGGCACTCATAGAGAAAGTCCATGTTTAATCAGCAGTGACACTTTATTATATTATACATATAGAGGTAAATATGCCTTATACTGCAGTTTCACTTCCCTTTGCAGGGCTGGCTTTAGGACTGATGGCGCCTTGTGCAACAGTTTATTTTGGTGCCCCCCACCCCATGACTTCCTCTTCCGTTTCACTCACCACCACCCGGCAAATGTGCCCCTCATCTCTCCATTGCTCCCCTTTCACATACATTCATCTGTTTTAAAGCATTTGTAAAGGCTGGCTTTACTAATCCACTCAGCTATCCACATAAACTATAGGGGCATATTTAAAAGCCCCTAGCGCCATTCTAACGCCACATTAGCATCATTTTTTGTACACTAATGGCGTTAGAAGGCAAAAAACATCATGCCATATTTACAAAGTGGCACAATGCATGCATTGCGCCACTTTGTAACCCTTTGCGGTACATTATGCCTGTGCCAGGCATAATGTACGCAAAGGTGACATTCCCCCTGTTAGAGGGGGCCAAAAAATGGCGCAAAGAAATCTGACAAATTTCTTTGCGTAATTTTTTTCCAGCACTTTTAATGCCTGCTCAGAGCAGGCGTTAAAAGGAGGCTTCTGTTGGTTACAATGGACCTCTGGGTGCTTTGCAGGATTAGCATCAAAATATTTACGCTAATCCTGCAAAGCACCTGACTAGTGAACAAAATTCTGATGCTAGTCCCCTAACTACCGCCATGGTGTGCCTTATTTTAAATACAGCACACTCATGTGGCGTTGGGGGGTGCTAAGGAGCACAAGAAAAGTGGCGGAGCACTGTGTGCATCGCCACTCTTTCAAATATGACACATGGTGCATATTGGAGAGCCCCTAGTGCCATTCTAATGCCACATTAGTGTCATTTTTTATGCTAATGTGGTGTTAGAAGGCCAAAAATGCTGTGCCATATTTATAAAGTGGTGCAATGCATGCATTGCATCACTTTGCAACAATTTGTGCTACATTATGCCTGCGCCAGGCATAATGTATGCAAAGGGGCATCCCACCCTTTAGGGGAGTGAAAAAAATGGTGCAAAGAAATCTGACAGATTTCTTTGCGTCATTGTTTTCTGACACTTTTATCTCCTGCTCAGAGCAGGCATTAAAACAAGGCTTCCATTGTTTACAATCGGCCTCTGGGTGCTTTTCAGGATTAGCGTCAACATTTTTTATGCTAATCCTGCAAAGCGCCGGACTAGCATAAAAAATTAGTACACTAGTCCTCTAACTACCTCCATGGTGCACCATATTTTAAATATGATGCACACATGGTGGCGTTAGGGGGGGCGCTAAGGGGTGCAAAGAAAAAGTGGCACTACACTATGTGCAGCGTCATGTTTCTTAAATATGCCCCATAGTTCTTTTTTTTTGCAGCAGGCATATTAACCCTCTATGCTACTTTATGTTGCTAGGCAAAACTCCCATCTCTCTCCCTAGCAGGAACATTAATCACATGAGGTATCTTGACATTTTAATTGTTTCCTGAAGGCTGGATGCACAAGGAACTTTTCAGCAGGTGCTTTTAAATCAAAAGTTTCAGAAGTTATTGCTAAACACAGCGCCCCCGCTGAGGTCAACACCCAGTGCGGCCACACCGCTCTCACCACCCAAAAGCCGGCCCTGTCCCATAGGCCACAAAGTCTCATGAGGAATGAAACTGGGGTGAAATGTTTGCACCCAGTTCCTATTTGCAGGTCCCATGACCATACATGTACACTTTATGGGTCATCCAGAATTGTCATACTTCTTCGACTCAGCTCAGGACCAGTGCCCAGGCCTTTTGTCACCCTGCAGGGCCACGTTAATTACATTTCAACCGAGCAGAGGGAACAAAGATCATCCCATAAAAAAGGAGTAATTAATAGTGCTTCCCTCAGCTCCTGAAAAGGAAAAAGTGGGTAAGAAAATCAGCATCTGTTAATTACCCGTCACACTGTTCCAGGGATAAGGACAGCCCAGGCTCACTGAACAAAGGAGGAAGCCCAGACAACTGGAGGAGTCTCCTCTTTGAAGGCTTGTTGAGAAAGGCCCTGGCAGCTATGTCAGTGAGGGGAAAACCGAGAACCCCAGAGGGAATGTGAACATTGACTCCTTGTTGATGCCATCTGGAAGTGTCCCAGCATGCTGTTTTGGAGGGTTGGGACAAATGCTGGCTTCTAGAACCATCCACCCCTTTTAAAAACTCTTGCAAAAGAGGACAGAGGCCTGTTTGTGTTTTCTCTACTGAACCCTGGCACAGTGACTTCCATGGACAAGTGAAAGAAGAAACTGCCTGATGCTCAAAATGACTCTGCCCCTTTTGACCCCAGAACCAGTGCGTCTCTCCAAGGGTCAGGGAGGCTCAACCTTTTTATGCCCCCGAGGACCAGTTTGAGAGATAGATTTTGACTTCTCACCCAGTGACAAAGACCAAGAGGAGATCTGGTGCAGGGAGCCATTGAAACCAGCTCCTTGCAACTCACACCACCTTGGAGGCCAAGAGCCTAATGCAACTGCTCATAGTGGCTATGTTAGACTTGGCATCATTGGCATGGTCCCCCTTAACTTTTTGCCTATACTTCCCAGGTTGCTTCCGAGTGCTGAACTCTGTTTTTGCTGTTTTTGTTTGCTCTGGACACTTTACCACTACTGATCAGTGCTAAAGTGAAAGTGTTCCCTGTACAAATTAGATGTATACATTGACTTATCCATGATTGGCAAATTTGATTTACTAGTAAGCCCCTAGTAAAGTGCACTAGAGGTGCCCAGGGCCCTTAAATCAAATGCTACTAGTGGGCCTGCTGCACTGGTTGTGCCACCCACCTTAGTAGCCCTGTAAACATGGCTCAGACCTGCCACTGCAGTGTCTGTGTGTGCAGTTTTAAAGCTGCAAATTCAACTTGGCAAGTGTACCACTTGCTAGGCCTAAACCTTCCCTTTTTATACATGTAAGGCACCCCTAAGGTAGGTCCGAGGTAACCTCATGGGCAGGATGCAGTGTATGTTAAAGGTAGGACATGTACTTATGTGTTGTACATGTTCTGACAGTGAAATACTGCCAAATTGGGTTTCATTGTTGCAAGGCCTATCTCTCTCATAGGTTTCATGGGGGCTGCCTTTAAATATTATTAAAGTGCAGTTTCCCTTTGGGAGCAGATAGAGATGTGGAGTTTGGGGTGTCTGAACTCACAATTTAAAAATACATCTTTTAGTGAAGTTGGTTGTTAGATTGTGTGTTTGAAAATGCCACTTTTAGAAAGCAGACATTTTCTTGCTTAAACCATTCTGTGACTCTGCTTGTTTGTGGATTCTCTGTCTGGGTCAGTTTGACAGTTGGGCTATTTGCACCTCTCTTCTAGACAGTGACACAAAGGGAGCTGGGTGTAGCCTGCATATCCTGACGGGCCATCTTTGCTAAGGGGGGGGTGGAGTGGTCACTTTGTGCTTGCCCTCACACAATGCAGTCTCTAACCCCCTGATGTGTGTCTGGGGCCTGGCCAGGACAAGGCAGGATCTTGAAAACAATAGACTTCTCTTTGAAGTAGGCACTCCAAACCCTGAAAATCAGATTACTTCTGGAACCAAGAGGAACCTATGCGGGAGAAGAGCTGGAGGAGGAGTACTGCCCCTTTGCCTGTGGCTGTGCTTTGCTGGGTTGGCCTGCAGTAGCTGCTTCTGCCTGAGAGAGGACAAAGACTGACTTCTGTGTGACTTCCCCCTGGTGAAGAATCTCCAAGGGCTTGAACTTAGCTTGCCCCCTGTTCTTTAAGTCTCAGGGACATCAAAGACTTCTCTCTGCCAGCACTTGGACTTTCTGCTGAGATTCCTGCCTCCCAAGTGGTGCCTTAACCTGTCTCTGGGTTAGGGCACCAGTAAAGATATAAAGGCTTTCTGGAAAGTGGTCAACTCTGTCCCACTGAATGACAAGGATAAAACTGCAATAGATTGTGTCATTCCAGCTCAGGATTGGGTGTAACATTTTTCTAAAATCTTTAAAACAGAGAACAAATTTCCCCAGGAAGAAACAAATGGCCCCATGGCAGGGAGAAATGCCTTTCTAGGCGCAGCCTTCTTTAATTCAATAGAAGTAGGCGATGTAATACAGGCTGTTCAAGATTGCCCTTTTGATAAAGCACATGGCCCGGATAGAATCCCAGCTGATGTATATAAAACCTTGCCAGAATTCTGGGGACCATTACTTACTAATGTTTTGAGATCTGCTATGACAGGCCCCCTAATAGATACCTGGAGAGAAGCGATTATCATGCCTATTTTTAAGAAGGGGGACAGGGCTGACCAACAATGTTTTTGCCCAATCTCCCTCTTAGATAGCTCGGTCAAGATATTAGGCTGAGTGGTTTTAAACAAACTGGAAAAATGGACCATGGAGACTAAGGCCCTCATTATAACATTGACGGTAAAAACAGCCTACCACCGCGGCCACGGCTGCCAAAAGACCGTCGTCGTGGCTACCACCCATCTGCCATAATATAACCACAGCCTGATTTCCGCCACAAGAATGGCGGAAATCCGGCTGTGGCCATACTGGCGGATGGCGACAAGGTGGCGCTGCTACCACCAGAAGCGCCACGCCAGTAGTATCATGAGAAATAATACGGCCTGGCGGTGTTCTGCCGTCAGGCGCTATTGGTGGTAGCAGCACACGTCCCTTCTCCTGCCGGAAAACCCCCTGGAGCCAGATAAGTCGGGTCTCCGACAGAGGAGGGGGTGGAAGATGTTGTGTGTATGTGTAGGGGTGTGTGTATGTTTGTGTGTGCATGATTGCGGGTGTATGTTGTATGTTGACTGCATGTGTGAATGTAAGGAAGTGTGAGTGCATATATGTATTGTAATCGTGATGTGTGTCTGCATGTATGTGTTGAAGTGTGTGTGGATGTGTGTGTGATAGGATGTATGCATGTGTGTATGTATGTGTGAATGCGTGTGTCTGCATGTGTGTATGTGTGAAGGGGCGAGAATGTAGGGAGGGTCATTGGAAAGGTGGACGGGGTGGGAGTGGTCATTGGAAAGGTTGGGGGTGGTGGGGGGCACCTATCAGTGTCATGGAAGGAATTCCCTGTCACTGATAGGGCCTACCGCCGTGGTTTTCAAGATAGGCGGGGTCATAATCCCACAGGCGGCACAATGGTTGCAGCTGGGCTGTTACCGCCATAGTGATCGGAGTGATACATTGGCCGGTTGGCTCCAGCCAACCCGCCAATGTCATAATGTGGCGGTAAGTACCACCAGCCTGTTGGCGGTACTACCACAACATTATCGCCGACCACCAGGGTCATAATGACCCCCTAATAGTTTATCAAAGGTACAGTATGGGTTTCAACCAGGGTTGGGTACAGTTGAACAGACTCTTAATCTGACTTTGATAGTACAAAAATACACTAAGGCAAAAAAAGGCTGTGAACACTTAGCCTTTATGGATCTGTCCTGTGCTTTTGACACAGTTGACAGACCCAAACTGTGGACTGTTATGTCAAATATGGGGATGGATAAAGACATAATCGCCTTTCTCAGTAGGCTTCATGCCTGCACTTCTGCACAGGTCTGTTTTACCCAGGAGGGCGATCTAACAGAAAAATGTGCTTCCTTAAATGGGGTCAGACAGGGATGTGTGTTGGCCCCCTTTCTCTTCTGTCTCCATATAAATGGCCTGGAAGATTTTTTTATGTAATATGGGGAAGGATTTGCGACTTAGTCAATTCAAGTTCTGCTTTATGCAGACGAAGCTGTACTTATTTTAAGGACAGCAAATGGTCTCCAATCTTTATTAAATGCTTTTAACATGTCTACGGGGAACCTTGGTCTTAAAATTAATAGAACAAAGTCATTTGTGATGAAGAGTGGCCCAAAGTTATCAAAAAGTAAAATATTTGTCCTGGAAGGTGCAGAAATACTTAAGGTTCCCAATGTTACTTACCTGGGGGGCCCAATAGATGTTGATTTTAACTGGAAATGTTTAATCAGTGTTCGTGTCCTGCAATTCCAAAGAGCCATAGGTGCTCTTTTTAGATTTCTTAAAAAGCTGGGGCATAAACCAGTAAAAAATGTTGACTGTTTTTAAAAGCAAGGGGTGTGGGGCTACACTGATTGTACGAGTCTTCAGATATTTGAAAATAAGTTCTGAAGAAGGCTATTAGCAGTCCCGCAATCCACTCGAGGGTGTTTTGTCATGAAGAGGTAGGTTTGAGAGGCATATCTGACCATATAAGACTGCATCCTATATTGCTTTGGCTAAAAGTCTGGCTAAATCCGAAAGCCCATCTATGCAGACAAGTGATTAAGGACTGTTTGTCACTGACTCGGCCGATGGACATACCCTGGCTCAGATATGTTAATTCCATACTTTGTCATCTTGTGTCAGGGGAATATTTTCTTGCCCCTGACTCCCTAGCAGGGTGGGCTAACAAGAGGATTAAGAAGCTATATTGGTATTCTATTTATGATTCAAACTCAATTAATGACACAGCCGGGGATCAGGAGAGGTGGCTGTCACAGTCATCACATCCTATGTTATATCTTGACATTATTACCTCTAAGCGGCACAGGTTTTTACTTACTAGACTACACTTGAAGAGTATACATTATCTAGCAGTATTTTCCACCCAAGGTACCTGGTTTAAGAAACCTCTGCCATGTCATTGTGACAACAAATCTCTCCAAAGCACTTTGCACTTTGCCTATTTTGTAATTTATATATTGTGCCCACGAGACGGTTTTTACGTCCAATATTCTTGTCCATGGGCATTAGGACTTGCCACCTTGCCTATTTTGTTTACATAACCTGGGAAATGAAGGGACAATACAGGCTGTGTTAAACCTTATATATGCTGCTTTTCGTATTCAAAGTTGTTATTAACTTTGTTATTTATTGTATTTATGAGAATTATGTATGTAATTGATTATGGGGGTGATTACCGCCGCCCGCCAAGCGGGAACTGCCAGAAGACCGCGGTCATTCTGGGTTTCCCACTGGGCTGGCGGGCGACCGCCGAAAGTCCGCCCGCCAGCCCAGCGGGAAACACCCTTCCCACGAGGACGCCGGCTCAGAATGGAGCCGGCGGAGTGGGAAGGTGCGACGGGTGCAGTTGCACCCGTCGCGAATTTCAGTGTCTGCAAAGCAGACACTGAAATTCTTTGTGGGGCCCTCTTACGGGGGCCCCTGCAGTTCCCATGCCATTGGCATGGGCACTGCAGGGGCCCCCAGGGGCCCCACGGCACCCCATACCGCCATCCTGTTCCTGGCGGGCGAACCGCTGTATGCGGTGTCAGAATCCCCATGGCAGCGCAGCAAGCTGCGCCGCCATGGCGGATTCCCATGGGCAGCGGAAAGTCGGCGGTACACCGCCGGCTTTCCGCTTCTGGCCGCGGCTGTACCGCCGCGGTCAGAATGCCCGGCGGAGCACCGCCAGCCTGTTGGCGGTGCTACCGCCAACCTCCGCCATGGCGGTAATTACCACCAGGGTCAGAATGACCCCCTATGTCTTTTATGGCTCTTTTGAACCGAATAAAGTATTTGATGATGATAATGATGAAGTTTTGCCCCAACCGGTCTCTGGGCCCTTGAAAGGTGCAGCTGGTGAAAAAGGACAGAAATCCATGCAAACACCACCGTGCGGGGAAATTTTCGATGCACCTTCCACAACGCAGCTCATAAATGACCCACTGCGGCTTCATGGCTAAAATTTACGCTCCACCTGCATCGCAGCTGGGAGATTGATGCATCACGGTTGGAGAAATTACGTGCAACACCTGCTTACAGAGGCTGATAACGATGAAACCCCACGCAGCGCGGTTTTCTGACACCGTGCAACCAGATTTCAATGCAACATCACTGCGTGTGAAAAATCAACTCAAAGCCTGCCCGGACCTGATGTGCCCATCCGGAAATCGACACATAGCTCTCTTGCAAAGGAGAAAAATGACGCATTGCCAACCCGACCCGGAGAAGGAACGACGCACGGTCTCACTTGCGGGTGAGAAATCGACGTATCAATGACTTTTGCGATGCATGCTCGCACATGCGGCTTTATTTTTGATGGAAACCAGGTACTTTTGTGCAGTTACAGCATTCTCACTGTTTTCTAAGGATTAAGGTGGGCATTATGACCCTGGCGGTCTGTTGATGTGGCAGTATTACCGCCAACAGAATGGCGGTAATTCCCACCAAATTATGGCCATGGCGGTGTTCCCTCCCATAGACAGCCAATGTACCCCATAACCGCCAGTGCATTAACACCACCGACCATGGTGGTAGCCTCCTGCAGCCAGGCGGAAGACAAGGATACACCCAACATATTATGACATTGGATACCACTAGGATTTCCGGTCGTTAGCAACGCCACCAAAAGCCTGCCAGAAACACGTCATCTAAAAGAAGACACTCACCTCCAGGGACACAAAGGAGTCCACGGCCGCCATGGAACCTGAACTGCAAGTCTTCCCGATGCTGTACTATGCCATGGTTGTCCTGGAGCATCAACGAAGACGAAGACAACAGCGGTGAGTACAGCTGCCTAGCACAAAAGGGATGGAGGGAGGGAGGGGAGAGTGACATATACACACACACAACACAAACCATGCACACACACCACACACCCAGAACCCACTACAGAGTTAATCAAAAGTAACAGAACCCAGGAGCACAGAAAGCCAGGACACATACCTCTGTTCTAACCACTGTAATAAGGTGGCAACACGGACCTCATAATAAATATGCCAAGTAATATACATTGAAATGTACAGAATGGGCCATTGCCCAGTCCAAAGTTCAAAATGGGCACATGGCCACAGGGCAACGTCCAAGGCCCAACTTGACTCCTGACATCATCATGACTTCACTGTTCAGGGGCATAATGTTAGAAATGGGCAGGCACCTCAGGGGAAGGGGGGTGGCGGGGTACTCCAAATCTGGAGGGGTCTTCTTCCCACTGGTTCTGGAGGGGGTTTCCTGCCCACTGGTTCTGGAGGGGGCTTCCTGCCCACTGTCTCTGGAGGGGGGCTTCCTGCCCACTGTCCCTGGTGGGGGGTCCTTGCCCACTGGTTCTGGAAGGGCCTTCCTGCCCTCTGGTTCTGGAGGGGGCTTCCTGCCCACTGTCTCTGGAGGAGGCTTCCTGCCCACTGGTTCTGGAGGGGGCTTCCAGCCCACTGTCACTGGAGGAGCCTCCTTGCCCTCTGGTTATTGAGGGGGCTCCTTGCCCTCTGGCGGTGGAGGGGGCTCCTTGCCCTCTGGTGGTGGAGGGGACTCCATGGCCTCAGTTTGGGAATAGGGCTCCTCAGCCTTACTTTTGTGAGGGGTCTCCTTGGCCTTTGTCCTGGAAGGGGTCTCCTTGGCTTTTGTCTTAGGAGTGGTCTCCTTGCCCCTAGGTTTTGGAGGTGCCTCTGTGGACTTGGTTGTCAGTTGGGAGAGGGCGGCACTTTAGGCCTCCATTTTGGGGGTAAAGGAGTGTCCTTGGTGGGGGGTGGCGTCCCACTCATGTGCCCCCTAGTGGCACCTGGAGACTTTGGGGGGAACAGTGCCAGACTGTGTGCATGAGGTACTGGGCTGGGAGTGTGGGACCTTCCTCTTTCGGGCAGGAGGGGGGATGGGAGGGAAGAGGTCAAGGAGGGAAAGGAAAAGCTTGTTATGGCCAAGGTGGCGGATGTGGGAGGAGGGATGGGAGTGGAGGTAGAGGTAGTGGTTGTAGGAGTAGGAGGTGTGCTGGAATTGGCCTCCTGGGTCCTGTGGGCTGCAGCTTCCTCACTCGCCTTTGCCCCCGCTCCTTTGCCAGATGATGCTAATGCAGACAAGGACAGGATGACAAAAGGAGAGGGGGGAGAAAGGGAGCACAGGGTCAATCACAGTACCAACACTACAGATGGCATACACATCACTGTCACACCCTGAGTTTGAGAATGGCCAGTATGGACCACACTAGCATACCATTGGCTAAGTACCACAGCAGGTAGGAGCCAAACACTGCCATCTGAAAACCAACTGGGACCAACTAAGCCATGGCTGCCATAGAAAGCCAGCTACCTAGCTATCAAAAACAAGCAATTCATCCCATTTAACCTAAGCGGGACCACACAGCAATTTTTAAGCTGGCTAAATGGGGCATCCACTGTCGAGTACCCTTCACCCATATCCCATGCCAGCCAACAGAGATGGGTGTCAAACACACTGTACTCACCTCCCTGTGGCTGCTGTGATACCCTCAAGCGCCCATCCAGCTCTGGGTAGGCCACTGCCGGTATGTGGGCCATCAGGAGGGTCAGGTTCTGACAGGCACCCCTCCCTCATTGGGAGGCCATCCCCAGCTGGGCCTCCCCCGTCTTCCGGGCCCAGCATCTCAGGTCCTCCCACCATTTCCTGCAGTGGGTGCTTCGCAGGCTATAAACCCCTATGGTCCGCACATCCTTGAAGATGGCACGCCACAACCCCTTCTTCTGATGGGCGCTGACCTTCAGGTGAAACACAAACAGAGGGACACCATGAACCAGACAATCCAGCCTGTCACACATTTGGCCTACGAACTGCATTTGCCCCTCATCAGGCACACACATGACCCGTACCTTTGCATTAACACTGCCACCAGCCATACCCCCTCCAAATGACGCACTGTCAGCACACACGTACATCTCCATGCAGCCATGTCACATGCAACGTACCCATGGTGTACTCACCTGTTCGTCTGGAGGCCCATACAGCTGCCCATACATGGTTAAGACCCCATCCACTAGGCACTCCAACTCGTCCGAAGTGAAGGCTGGGTCCCTTTCCCCTGTTGCAGGGGCCATGGCAGCTTCCAGTCAGAGGTCACAGCAGCACACGCAGTGGAGGTGTTGTCCTGTGGAAAGTTAGGAATCAAGTGAAGTGATAGTCAGAAAATGGCAGTCCTGTCTGCGGCGGTGTACACCGTTACCGCCGGCGGTGATCCTCATTGGTTACTGTACTTCATTGAGCCCCATGTTAGCCAATAAGGAATTGCACGGCGGTGCAGACTGCCTTCGGCCATGACACCTAACGGCGGCGGAGTGAGGTCACTTTCACCTGTCCCTGCATACAGGACAGGTGGTTGCCATTTTATACTGCTGGTACACAATTACTGAATAAATACTGCATCATTGGTGTCAAATGTACACACCTAGGCATTTCCATTGTCCAGCATACAAACATGCTCTGTATACACTGATGTGGTGGGTCCATATTTCCTGTTGTCACTCCCTTCTTACTTTTCAGTCCCTTTGTTACCAACCACTGCAGAGGAAAAGGAGGAGGAGGCAAGCCCCCGTGTACAGACCCCTTGTGGAAATGGCTACACTTGAGGGCAGGCACATCATACTCACCTATCGACTGGACAGGGCCACAATCACAGAGCTGTGTGCACAATTGGAGCCTGACCCGGAAACTGCTATCCGTTGCACCACAGTAATCCCCCCTCTTGTGCAGGCCCTATCAGTGCTTCATTTCCTGGCAACAGGCTCTTTCCAAGTGGCACTGGGCTTGGCTGCAGGAATGTCACACTCAGGCCCTCATTCCTACTTTGGCGGGCGGCGGTCGCCGCCCGCCAAACGGGAACCGCCAGAAGACCGTACCGCGGTCAAAAGACAGCGGCGGTCATTCTGACTTTCCCGCTGGGCTGGCGGGTGACCCCCAAAAGGCCGCCCGCCCGCCCAGCGGGAAAGCACCAGCAACGAGGAAGCCGGCTCCGAATGGAGCCGGCGGAGTTGCTGGTGTGCGACGGGTGCAGTTGCACCCGTCGCAATTTTCAGTGTCTGCCAAGCAGACACTTAAAATCAATGTGGGGCCCTGTTAGGGGGCCTCTGCAGTGCCCATGCCAGTGGCATGGGCACTGCAGGGGCCCCCAGGGGCCCCACGACACCCGTTCCCGCCAGCCTGGTTCTGGCGGTGAAAACCGCCAGAACCAGGCTGGCAGGAAGGGGGTCGGAATCCCCATGGCGGCGCTGCTTGCAGCGCCGCCGTGGAGGATTCACAGGGGCAACGGGAAACCGGCGGAAAACCGCCGGCTTCCCTTTTCTGACCGCGGCTTTACCGCCGCGGTCAGAATAGCCCCAGAAGCACCGCCAGCCTGTTGGCGGTGCTTCCTCCGTCCCCTACCCTGGCGGTCTCGGACCTCCAGGGTAGGAATGACCCCCTCAGTGCTCTCTATTGTGCTAACAAGGGTTTTGGCAGCCTTGCCCAAACACATGTGCAGCTACATTGCATTCCCCCAAGTAGATGATTTGCCCACTGTGAAAAGTCCATTCTATGCAATTGGACATATACCACATGTTATTAGGGCCATTGACGAGACCCATATTACCTGAGTCCCCAAACTCCGAGCCAATGAACAGGTCTACAGGAAAAGGAAGAGTTTCCACTCACTCAATATCCAGATGGTGTGCCTTGCTGACCAGTACATATCCCAACGTCACTGCTAAGTATACTGGGTCGGTGCATTACACTTTTGTCCTGAGGAATAGCAGCATTCCACAGCTGATGGCACAACTACAGAGGCACATAGTGTGGCTTATAGGTGAGCCTGAGTCCCCACCTAAAGTATGTCAGTGTATGCTTGTAGGAGTCAAACCCCATTCCATTGCGCAGGGCTAATGTGTATGCCTCACGCCTTGCAGGTGGCGCCAGCTACCCAAACCTGGTCCGGCTCTTGACCACTGTTAGGAATCCGAGTACAGGGGCTGAGAATAGGTACAATGATGCTCATGTGCATACCAGGAGGGTTGTTGAAAGGACCTTTGGTCTCCTGAAGGCCGGGTTCAGGTGCCTCCATCTGACAGATGGATTCCTATGCTACTCCCCTGAGAAGGTCTGCCAGATTGTTGCTGTGTGTTGCATGTTGCATAACTTGGCCCTCAGACGACATGTGTCCTATCTGCAGGAGGGGGGGGGGTGACAATGCACCTGTGGCAGCCGTGGACACTGAGGACAGTGAGGAGGTGGAAGAGGATGAAGATGTAGACAACAGGACACTAATGATACAGCAGTACTTCCAATAACACTCAGATAAGACTGTTGAAATACCTTTTTCTCCATTTTAGTGCTGTGCTGTGAGGCTGGAGCATGATGCCAGCCACTACCACGCCATCCTAACTGACTGTCACCTATGCCTTCCCATTTTGCAGATGTTGGTGTAGTCACAACTGTGTACTGATGTGATGACTACAGACATTGTACATTTCTGTCTGATAAAGCACTATTACTCCAGTTGTGTTCAAGGGTGTTTATTGAAGTGACAAAAATGAAGGGATGGTGCAATGGAGTCGGGGTGATGGTTGAGAAAAGCCCAATGTAGTGGGCTAGTCTGTTTGTTGCACAGGTCCAGTGTCCAATGGACCATAGGAAGGGGAGCAATGGCAATTCAAAGTGGACAAGGTGACTCAGTGGAACACAAGGGGGAGATTCGGAGGGGCTCATTTCCTGGCAGTGGTCTTGGTCTTGGCAAGTGTCTCTGGTGTCTGTCTGGGTCTCAGGGAAAGTTTGCATGGTGGTTCACCTTCTGCAGGGGGAGGGGTGCTGCTGGCCTATGGGTCCTGTGGCAGGGCCTCCTGTCCACTAGCTGCAGCTGATGTTGATGGCTGCTGGGTGGAGTGGCTAGTGGGAGTGGCCCTCTGATTTGCTCTGTCCTCCTGCAAGGTGTTGACCATGTTACCCAGCACCCCTACAATGGAGGCCATGTTTGCATTTAGGCACTGCAACTGCTGCTTGACCTCCTGGTGGTGTACCTCCTGCAGCCGCTGGTTCTCCTGCATGATGTTGATCAACTTGGCCATCTTGTCCTGGGATTGTTGGTAAGCCCCCAGGACATTTGTGAATGCCTCCTCTGCAGTCGGTTCCCTGGGCCTGTCCTCCCCTGGCATACAGCTGTCCTCCATGTGTCCCTGTCCCCCGTGCCTGTGTCCCCTCAGCTGTGTGCCCACTCCCACTGACACCAGGACCCTCATTATCTTGCCTGTGTGGTGTGGACTCGGGTCCCTGTACAGGTGGACACACTAGTGACTGACGTGTTCTGGGAACAGAGATCTGGGGGCGTTGGCTGGCTGCTGTGGTGTTGGATTCTGAGTGGGGGAGCCTGGCTTTGGGATGGGGTAGCTGACTAACCAGTGGTCCCAGATGGGCAGGGATCTGATCCAGAGCTCCAGAGTTGCTGTCATCAGTGGGGGCATCTTCGGGGGGGGGGGGCTGGGAAGCCGTGGCACCTCCTCGCTTCTGACATCGGCTGGGGCACCTGTGGGGATGTAAGTGTTGAATTATGCTACATGGCTGTGATATATTCCACATTGCTTTCTTTCCCAATGTTATTGGTGTTGTCCTGACACTTTTGGTTGTGTATGGAGATGAATTGTGGGATTGTTAGTTCTGCATGCTGTGCATGCATTGGTGGTGGGTGTGCAAGCAGGGCTGGAAGGGATGTACATGCAGTGGGTATGGCATGTAGGGGTTGCCATTTGGATGTGGCAATTGGGGTGGTGTACAGTGTATGATGGTATGGGGTGATGGGGTGAGGGTTAGGGGTGGTGGTGGCATGCAGTTATGGGGGGTGATAGGTAGAAAATGTTGACTAACCAGTGTCCAGTCCTCCGGCTACTCCAGTGAGTCCCTCAGGATGCAGTATTGCCAAGACTTGCTCCTCCCATGCTGTCAGCTGTGGGGGACGAGGTGGGGTCCACCTCCAGTCCTGCTGATGGCGACCTGGTGCCTTGATGCAATGGAACGCACCTTCCCCCGTAGATCGTTCCACCTATTTTAGATGTCGTCCCTTGTGTGTGGATATGGTCCCACGGCATTCATCCTGTCCACGATCCTTTGCCATAGCTCCATTTTCCTGGCAATGGATATCTGCTTTACCTGTGCACCAATCAGCTGTGTGTCTACCCTGACAATTTCCTCGACCATGACCCGCAACTCCTCATTGGTGAACCGGGGGTGCCTTTGTGGGGACATGGGTGTTGTGTGGAGTGTGTTGTGTAGAGGGTGATGTGTGAAGTGTTGGGGTGTGTGGTGTGTGATGCGTGAGGGATGTGTAGGTAGATGTGGCGTGTATGGGCAGTTCTGTGTATAAGTGGCATGGCAAAGTGTTTCGGTCTTCGAGTATTTGCAAAGGATAGTGGCTGATGTGGGTGTGTGATTCATAGTGCTGTTGGTGGGTGTGTGAGGGGTGTGTATTGGTGTCAGGTGTGGGTTTTTGGTTTTGGCCAATGTCATGTCGTTTTGTATTTGGGTGGCCATGTCTGCCGCAGCGGTGTGCATCGCCAATGGTTTACCACTATTGACTGTTCGCTGTGGTGATTTGTGGGTCATAATTTGAAGGGCATTGTTTTGGTGGCGTGACGTTATGGGTGTTAGTACTGTCAGTTTATCACGTTCCTTCGGTCTAGCAGATTTGTGGTTGTGGCAGTATTCTGTCAGTTTTAGGTGTATGGGTCATAATCTGGCAGGCGGATGTTTGCCTCCGAGGTGGTATGATGGCGGCAGTCACCGCGGCGGTAAGTGGGATTTACCGCCAATGTCATAATGAGGTCCAAAGACTCTTCTTCTTTTTAAAGTTCATAACTTGACTTGTGTATGTTGGATTTTTGTCGTTTTGATCTTGTTTTGTTTAGATGAATATTACCAATTTGTCTAAACCTGTGTGGTGTCATTTTGTAGTGGTTTCACTGGTTTACTGTGTGTGTTGGTACAAATACTTTACACACAGCTTCTGACGTTAAGTCTGCATGCTTGTGCCAAGCTATCAAGGGGCTGAGTGGGGGTTAACTCAGGGTGATTCTCCTTTACCCTGACTAAAGTGAGGGTCCTTGCTTGGATGGAGGCAACCTGACTGCCAGCCAATGAACCTATTTCTAACAGGCTACATCCTACTACCAGAGTAAATGAGCCCATGATCGCCCCAGTTGGCTGAACAGGGCCCAAGTTATGACTTTTTAGTGTCAGCTATCTTTGACCTTTTGTGAGCAAAAGTGTGCATAGAGCTCCATTGCATTTCCTAAAAATACCCCGTGGTGGATCACGGCCCGGGGGTCACCACAAGGGCTTATTAATAATTAACAGCCCCAGAGCTCTATTTATATGTATGTGCAAATGTGCTGAGTATATATGTATACATATATACACACACACACACCACATATGTACATTCTTTTTGGGAGAAACTCTCCAACCTCCCCCTTGTTGTAACCTTTCTATCCTTTTCCCATACCCACCCCTTAACCCTAGAAACACTATTACCACCTTATACCTCACCCACCTAAGAGCCTAAACCCACCCTTACCATCCTTTACCCCTACCCAACTCTGAACCCCAAAAACAAGCTTACCATTAAATACCCCTACCCATCCCTAAACTTAAACCCTAAAACACCTTTACTACCCTATGCCCCCACTCACCTATAAACCCTAAAAACACCCTTACCACTTTACACCCCTGTCCACCCCAAACCCTAAAACATTCTTATGCCAGGTCGTACCTGCCCAGATAGGATGGGCCAGGCTGATCTTTGACCCTGCTGGAGTCCGTCTAAGCAAAAGCGCTAGACGAGAGCTCCTGAAAACATTCACTGGAGGGAACTGGGGTGTTCGCCTATTACCCCAATCCTGGGTAACTGGGGTTAGGCCAGCAAGTCTCTCATACTGGCTTTTGGCCCCGCAGGGATCTCAACAGCAAGGAGCAGGATAGCTTCTTTCAATGGCCTGTGTTAATTATATGCCATTGTTATCCCCTCTATGGCTGTTCCTCCTCATCTACAGCCATCTCTGCCATGGGGACCTGAAGTCAAATGCCTCGTCCAGTCACTTTCTACCCTCTGTGCTCCCTATAACAGAAGATGCTCATTATAAAGGCCAACAAAGTATTCTCCAGGATGCCAATGCTAATGGCAGGCAAGCTGTTTTCCGCAATGCAGAGGAGGAGAAGGGTTACTACCTTCAGCAGCTTTTCATGCAATATGGTCAGAACGGCACCCTGTCCTTCAATGGACTGACAAACCTCCTCCAGAACCTGTGTCTTGGCCAGGTGCAGGTGGTGGAGATCCAACATGAAGATCTGGGTCATGGGCACGTCTCCCACTTAGACATCTTAGAGGTACAGGAGCAGAAGCATGCCCACTCACACTCCAGCTTGGAGCATGCAGTGGAATCTGACATTAATACCACATCTAGGTCTCAGGCTGTGAAAGTTTGGACAAAGCGAACCACAACTAAGCCAGGAAAAACCCACCTAGTTCAGTCGACAACTGAAGCTGGGAGGGAGTTCACTAACGCCGGCAATGCATGGAGTCGACAGTCTTGGAGCAGGCCAGAGCAGATCCAGTCTGAACATCACTGGGCCAGGAACAGTATCCTCGAACAGCTCTTATTGCTGGACCACTCTAGCTACAACCACTTGCATGAAGATTGCTTGAACGTCACCCAGCTCCTGCTGAACTTTGGGCTGAATGGCATCGAAGAGCTGACGCCCAGCAGTTCTCCCTGATCTGCCCAGCTTTGCTGTACCAGATAGACAGCTGTGTCTGTATCCGGCATAATGATGTGTTGCGTGTCCAGCAGGAAAAGGCTGCTTGGGACATGGCAGTGGTTGGTTTTGGCTTTTCGGCCGTCACCATCATCAGTGTGCCTTCCCTTTTGGCCATTCTCCTTGTGCCTTTGCTGAGCCGCAGCGTTTTCTACTTCTTGCTAGCATTCCTGGTGGCGCTGGCCGTAGGTACTCTATGTGGAGACGCGTTGCTCCACCTTCTGCCCCATGCGCATGGAACGCACCACAAGGTTTTGAAGCCACAACAAGTAGAAGCCCCAGAAGACAGCATTCTGAAGGGGCTTTGTGTGGTGGCTGGGATTTACTTGCTGTTTCTTATTGAGAATATTCTGGGACTGACTAAGCGGAGAACAAAGAAAAAGAAAACAAAGAGTGATTGTTCGGGATCTCAGCAGGCCAGCCTGGTAGCACTGCGAGCCCTGGGTTCCACAGAAGAACATGAGTCTCCCTCCTCCTTTGACCTGGAGCCAGGAAGTACTGAGAAGATACACCACTGTTCCCTTCTTGTGCAAGCTGAGCCAGGGGAAGAGCATAACAATACTGCACAATCAACTCGCACATCCAGAGAGGACGTGCAGTTCTTATGGGGCATTCTCATGGCCCCCAGCAGACAGGGGCAGCTGATATTTCTGATATCGCCTGGATGGTAATCCTAGGAGATGGCATCCACAACTTTACCAATGGACTAGCAATAGGTGCTGCCTTTTCCCAGGGCATACCCAGCGGTTTAAGCACCAGTATTGCTGTCTTCTGCCATGAGCTGCCTCACGAACTCGGTGACTTTGCGGTTCTGCTGCAGGCGGGGATGCCTGTGCGACGGGTATTGATCTTCAGTTTGCTGTCTGCTTTCCTGGGGTACCTTGGCATGCTTGTGGGCAACACCGTGAGCCAGAGCTCCTCCAAGGTAACGCCTTGGATTTTTGCTGGCACTGCAGGAATTTTCCTCCATGTCGCCCTGGTGGACATGCTTCCAGACATGTTGCAGCGGGATCCTGCTGGGAAGGGAAAGACAAAGATCTTCTTTCTTCACAATTTTGGGTTTCTTCTGGGAACAGCCTTGATGCTCTGCATCGCCCTTTTTGAAGATGGACTGCAGTTCCTCATTGTGGATTTATTAGCCCTCCGTTCATCGTTCGCCTCAATTTAATCTACCCAAACAGCCATTGATGGCCACAAAACATCTCTGTTTTCATTTTCAAAGATTAGATCTAATACTTGGAGGCCTCCTTAACCAGAACGTGTCTGGGACAGTCTGTAACGTACCCGACCGGGCTACGATTCTTCTGCAAAACTCATGGACAACCCCTTAACTCTACTCTGTTGTGGTCTCACAAGGAGGGTCACTATTACAAAATCTAAGATAAAATGGATGGACAAATGCAGAACGTAAAATGAGGTTTATAAGAGTTTCTGTCAAGTGCCCAAAAATAAGCTTTGACCTATCATGCCACAGGACAATGTAAGCAAGCCATAGGAATATATAGCCATCCAGTCCCATTGCTAACTGCCGTTTCTGTATGATGAAAATGTTGTGCATCCAATCATTTTACCAATAAAGGCTTTGATTTTTAAGCTAAAAAAAAACATTCTTATCACCGAATACGTTTTCCCATTCCTATACCCAAAAAACACCCTTACTTCCTTGTGCCCCTACCCACCCATAAACCCTAAAAGCATCCTTCCACCCCATATATTTACTTATTCCTCCCCTCTCTCTCTCTCTCTGTATATATATATATATATATATATATAGATATATATAACTTATTCCTCCCCTCTCTCTCTCGCTCTCTTTGTATATATATATATATATATATATATATATATATATATATATATATATATATAAAGAGAGAGAGAGAGAGAGAGAGAGAGAGAGAGAGACAGAGAGAGAGAGAGAGAGGAATCACCTTAAATATACTTTCCTTTCACTGTAAAGGTGTGTGTAGTAAAGGAATAAACATGGTAAAGGCATTGTGTGGTAATGAATGTGTTGTAAAGACATTTAGTTGTCTCCCATTATGGTGAAAAGCCAACGATAAAGGCTATAGGCCTGATTGGTTCATTGTTAATGTTGTGTCAGATGCTGTAGATCAGATCTGTTTAAGAAAAGTTACAAAAAAGGCCCTAGACCTGATTTAATTATTATATACCACATATATGAAACATACCATAAAAACAGTTAGGTATTTGCTACATAAAGATATTAGAATTAGTTTAATACCACTCAGATTAAAATAAAAATACTGTAGCTCAGAAAACATGCAGAGATATTCTATCTTTCCTACAAAGAGTGCAAAACAAAAAGTCACCATTATTATATTATTTCAGCTGATCACTAATCATCTAGAAAAACAGTGCAAAGGAAGGAAAAGCCAGGTTTTACTTTTGTTGTTTAAACTGCAGCTTTAATTTTGCTCTGTTTCTTGACTTTTCTTTTGGTTGCTGGTTCTTACAACTGACATTAGGAGGTCAGAACTCAACTCTAATAAGTTATTACATTTGAACAGCTATGTCATGTCTTTATTACAGGTGACTGGAGGTGTCACAAGTTGTCTGCAATAAGGAAATTACAGACAGAATGTTAGACAGAGATTGCTGACTCCCATGTATTACCAGTGGATAGTTATAATTAGGATCACATGTCAATAGAAAGAAGATTTTTTGGTTTGCTTATAACTTTGGTGCTGTGTAAAGAATCCTCACAAAACTTTCCAAAAAAGTATTATCCATCTCAGCTCCTTCTGGAAAGTTTGGCCAATAAAAAAGGGTGTCCTAAAACGAGCTTCCCGCATGCAACTTTACACAGGAGAATGGAACAGCAATATTCATCTTGGTCCGGAAAGTGTGATTTTTGTGATTTGGTGTAATCAGTTCAGTAGTTTTTGAGAAATTAAAAGTCAAAATTGATGTATAGATCACGCCACAGAGGATCCACAGAGCCAAAAGATCTAAAGATCTGATCAGCTGCCAACGAATCAACAAAGATGTGGTGGAAGCAATTTTAGGACCAGGGGACTCTGTCCCTTGTCCTAGAAAAATATTTTAAAACATATTTAGAAAACAAGGTAGAGATACCATGCCGCCTAGGCCTGGTGCAGGTGTTTCAGTGGGACACTCCAGGCAAAAACAATTATTTTTTTACAGCACAGTAGATCTGCAAAGGATACATGGATCTACAGTTCCCTCCGGATGGGCCAAGGCTAGGAGTTTGTTTTGTATTATTATTTTAGGGTAGAAGCATGCTCCCCTCGGGCTACATGTTATTATTAAAGGGGATTGGTTTGTGCACCACCTCATCCCCAAGCCATTACTAGACCCCAGAATCCCATCCTTCAGGGCCACAACAACTATGAAAATGCAGCGGGTGCCCCGGTAATTATAACACATGCCCTAAATGCTCCCACAATGCACAGTGTTGTCATCCATTTTGTCATTCCCAGTGGTGCAGTCATGTCATCAGTGCTGTCCTGGGACATGTCATAAGTGATGTCATATGGGAGGTAATAAGCAGTGCATGGCCAGGATGCAAATTATAGTTACTTTAGGGCATTAGTTGTAGTTAATTGAAATGTCTGTAACTGGTGAATTTCAGTGGTTTTGTTTGTTTAAATAGGTATGTTTTAATTGAAATTTCCACCTAAAATTTTAAAAGGTTTTTTTTATGTAAAGTTGCATATTATTACAATCCCTAACTAGAGAGTCACTTTAACCTTTTGTAGGAAAGTCCTCCTTTTTGCTCTGGTCACCCCAAACCTTTTTGGACAAATACTGGTGGTTACTGACTCTTGGCTGTGCGCTGGGTACTGCTTACCTGTCCCAGGGCCATTGCTTTGTGTAAAGTGGATATGCAAATTAGGCTAATTATAACTGCCAGTATTAACCTACCTATAAGTACCCAGTATATGGTAGGGCATGTAGTTTTAGGGACCCCAGCATAGGTAGTGCACCCATAGGTGCACTTCTCATGTGCCCAGTGTCATTTTAAAGGAAGGCCTGCCTTGCTGGCTGCTTTTAAACTAAAGTTATATGCAAATTCGACTTTCACATTAAAATTACATCCAAAATCTTAAACTACCTTATCTTTACATATAAGTCACCCCTAAGGTGTGCTCTATGTGCCCCTAGGGTTGGGTGCCATGTAATTATAATCAGAGACCTTATAAAAGTTGTTTTATAAGCCCTGGTGAGGTAAAATTGCCAAATTTGTTTTTCCCTCACTGTAGTGAATGGCTTCCATAGGCTAAAATGGGGAGAGTTTATTTTAATTAACAAAGTCCCCTTAAGTGTCAGATACATCAAGTTTGGTATCAAATTAATTGTTATAATACATCCTACAACTTACAATTGTTGGATTTAATATAACTAGTTCAGGTAAAGAGTTTTAAACTCTACCTAAAAAGTTGCAAACTTCAGGTCTGTAGTGCCCTTTTCTGTTTGGCAAGCCTTTTGCAGCCTGGCCAGGCTGCCTTGATGAGGTGTGAAGTGGCCTGGGCTGAACACAAAGGATGTGCCTGGGGGAGGAGAACTACCTCAGCAGATGGGGAAGCAGGAAGGGGGGGCTGCCAAAATGGTCTTCAAAGGCAGGGAAGGACATTTGGAGCAACCCAGCACCTCCCACACATCCTGCAACCCCAGATAATTAGGTGCCCTCTTGATTAGATTTAGGGGAGGGCAGGAGAGAGGTGTGTTTGGACTTTTAGCCACACCAGTGGGTGGGCTCAGCCAGAAGTAACATCCAAAAATCAGTTTCAGCCATGATGGATTTTTGAAGAATGTTGCTCCCTGGGATTGATTTTTGCCACTCTTCCCAGGAAGTGGTCATCACAAGGGGAAGGACCGTTTATCTGATTGGAGAACAAGGGCCCCCCTGTTTTTTCATCCAGGAGCAAGGATAAATATGGCAGAGCTGCACCCACACCTCACATCCCTACAAGGAAAAACATCAGGAGAAGAAGGTCTGCCCTGTTGGACCCCTGACTTGCACCTGGACACTGCACTCTGAAGGACTGCACCAGCTGCACACTTGGGCTTCACCACAAGAAGGACTTTGCCTGGCTTCAACTGGTTTTAGGACTCCCTGTTTGCTACAGGTAAAAAAATTCTAATGAGAGTCCCCTGTCTCAGATTCTGAAGGACCTGACCAGCTGACCACTGTCCATTGGCCAATTTGGAGTTTAAGCCAGGTGCATTCTGGGAGTTGTAGTCTGCACCCTCAAGGAGCCACTCCGAGCTTCTGGAACCTTGGGGTGAGCTGTGGATTCCAAAAGAACCTTAAAGACATTCTGAAAGAGGATCCAGAAGTTTGGAGAAGATTGGAGAACTTTTTGGAAAGATTCCATAAAAGGACCGACCGGGACCTCCTGCACAGTGTATCCAAAGAAGGCTCTGGGGTGTCGGATCAAGATTCAGGTTTGCCCTGGTTGAAGGATTTTCATCTAAATAAATCGTCTAACTCCGAATGTAGAAATCTTCACCGAGGGCTCCTGTGGCACGTATCCGAGGAAGGGGTCCTGGGAGGTAGCTCCATAGCGGTCGGCCTTAAACTTTGACTTTGCCCTGGTCGAGGCGTGACCAGATGACCAGATTTGCGCTATTAGTTTCTAAGTGCTAAAAAACACAAATTCTTTAAAAATTCATATCTCTGGTTCCCCTTATCCAATTTTATTCTTCTTGGTGGCATTTTAAAGCTAAAAATATTTCCGAATTTTATAAATTGGTTTTGGATTTTTAAACTGTTTCTTGTGTTTCATTTAATTACTGTTTTGTGATACTTGAATGCTTTACACTTTGTCTCCTAAGTTAAGCCATGTCACTCTTTGCCAAGCTACCAAGGGTTGAGCTGGGGTTAATTTATTGAGTCCTAACTGAACCTAGTGGGGTTAGTGGCCTATTGATAAGTGTAGGTACTTACCTGCCCTTACCAATAATCCACTTTCCAGCACCTTTAGTTTTTTCAGCAAATTTCCATGGGTATTGTAACATAAAATGAGATGTCTATCACTGTGTGTGGCATGGGATTGTCCTGCACCCAATCTTCCATGGGGGCCCACTGCCTTGCTATGCACGGCTGATTATGTCATATAACACTATAATGGCTGTCATTTAAAGAAAGGCAGACCTACTGGCAAGGGGTCAGCAAGCTTATTGCTGTATCATGGGTCAGCACATCAAAACATGTAAAAAAGACCAATTGACTTTGTTTAAACATCTGTAATACCCATAGAAATGCTTGGTGGAGCCTCTGTGCCTTCTAGGATTACCACCAAGATCTAAAAATATGATTAAAAATTCATTTGCAGGGCATTAGGTGGTGCTCCTTGCACGGAGCAGTTAATATTAAATGAGCCATTCCTATCGCTCATTTATTAATCTTTCAATTTTTTTGGGTGCCCTGGTGGCCACTGTGGGCACCCATAACATATACCAATTTTGGGGGCCACAGCAGAAGCCCCAAGTCCCCCTCAACCACAGCTGTTACCCTAATCTGCACCCATTGTGGTGCTGACTGAAGCTAGCATTGTTTCTTAAAGTGGGTGCCCCAGTGCCCATCAGGGGCATCCACAATATATGCTAATGTTGGGGGCTGCAAGGGTGGCTGCAAGGCCCCCACAGCTGCAGCTGGCCCTTCAGCCAGCGCACATTGTGGTAGTGGCGGGAACCTGCATTTTCTATTCCGTGGGTACAACTTGGGGCACCCACACTGCAGCCTTCTTAGGAGACACCATGTGGAGCCCCAAAATCCCCATGTCATCAGTCGACTCCCCGGCCAGCATCTATTGTGGTGCTGGTAGGAGCTGGGTCTTTTAATCTGCTTGAGCAGCATTCTTCTCTGCCTCTACCCAGGTGTGAGCAAACATGTGTTCACTGTCCAGGAGAGTGTGAACAGAGAATAAAGATTATATTCCCTGCCTGCCCTCTCCTGAACAGGAAACACAAGAAACCTGGGGGATGGAGGTCCTCAGGACACTGTACCAGTATTAGGCCCTGGCTGATGGGTTCCCTGGGACAGATCTATAACCAGGGAGGGGATCCTGATGCCCATCTCACCAAAAATACACTGGCCCTGTGGGATGGGGTCTGGGCCTTAAAGAGGCTAGAGGAGGGGTGCCGCACACGCCTTCCCCTAAAAAAGGATCAGCCCAGGGGATGGGGTCCCAGGCATAAATAGAGGCAGGGAGGGGGCCACAAACATCCCTCCCTAATTTTATCAAAAGTGGCCCTGGGGTGGGGTCCCCAGGGTCTGAAAAGGCTCCGGTAAGTGGGTTGCATGTCCTCCTAAAACAGAATTGGCTTCTGGGCTCAAAGGAGGCTCAGGGATGGGTGATCACCACTAGGTGGTTATAATTAGTATCATGTTTCCATAAAAAAAGCTTTTTTTTGGCTTGCTAATAACTTTAGCACAGTTTGACCAATCTTCCCAAAAGTTTACAAAACAAAATGTATCCATCTCATCTCCTTCCTGGAAAGGTTCGGGTTGATCCAACAAAAGGGAGCCTGAGAAAAATATGGGGTCTCAAGCTACAGTCAAAACAGCTAAACAGAATTATGCCAAAGTTGGCAGAAACCTAGATCTTAGTCTTTCCCGGATAATCCCTACCAGTTAACAGACTCCCCCAGTCATTTTGCGTCACAACATCCCACTATCTTGGTCTTCCCTCCCCTCACAGAAGATTCAGTCACTAACCTTCTTCATTCTCTAAAGTCAGGTTATCCACTGGACCCAGCACCTCTACACATCCTGGCCCTGGGGTCAGCAGTCATTGTTCTGGTCCTGGCTAACCTCCTCAACTCCTCCCTAACCACGAGCCATGTTCCGCACAATTGGAAGCACTGTATAATTAAGCCACTGTTCAAAAAGTCCCATCTTGATGCAGCTCTTCTCAATAATTACAGGCCAATCTCCCTGCTGTCGGCTGTGTCCAAACTAATTGAAAAACATGTAAATATTCATCCCACAGGCTTTCTTGAGGATCACAATATCCTCCACCCCACTCAAATGGGGTTCAGGCCTCAACACAGCACTGAGACAGCATTGCTTACTGTCATGGAAGAGGTCAGAAGTCGCCTCGATCAAGGGGGTTCGGCTGCTATTTTCCTGCTCAGTCTCAGTGCAGCCTTTGCTATGGTTGATCACTCCATTCTGATTCAGAGAATGGAGGGCACCAGAGTCCCTGGCAATGCGTTAAAATGGCTCTCCTTCTTTTTGGAGGATAGGACCTTTCAAGTTCTCGATATCTCGTACCTCTCTAACTGTGTCTTGTTCTACTGTTGGGTGTCCCAGGGCTCCTCCCTGAGCCCCACACCGTTCAATCTGTATAGGTACCCATTAGCAGAGATTTTAAAAGCATATGGTCTGTAGTTGGTGTCCTATGCCGACCATACTCAATTGGTTGTTTCCTTTTCCACCAAATCTAACATGGATCACTCCTCACTGACCCCTAGTCTTCACGCCGTGACCAGATCTGACTGCAAACTGAGATTAAACGAAGACAAAACTGAGGTGATGTTCCTAGGGAATCACTTCCTCCAGGATCCCTAGTCACTTATCCCAGATTGTCTGAAAGCTCTGCCTCTTCCTAAAGGTAATATAAAGAGCATGCAAGTCTGGGTTGATTCGCGGCTCACCATGGATCATCAGTCTAAAAAGACAGCCGCCACCAGTTTTAGTCTTCTCAGACTTTTAAGGAACGTTTTTAAAGTTCTCACATTCTTAGCCAAAAGCTCATAGTCCAGGCCCTGGTCATCTCAAATCTGGACTATGGTAATGCTCTTTACCTCAGCTCTCCCAAGTATGTGGTTAAAAGACTGAAGATGGTTCAGAATGCTTGCCTCCTCTTGAATATTCCAAGACATCAATCAACCAAATCCTCCATTTACCTCCTCCACTGGCTTCTGGTGGAACAATGGGTAAAGTTCAAATCTCTGTGCTTCATTCACAGAGCACTACACAATAGAGGTCCTGCCTACCAAGGGGGTGAGCAGGGGTTATCTTGAGTGTGTAACTTCATTGCCCTGACTAGAGAGAAGGTCCCTGCTTGGACAGAGTGCAAACTCACTGCCAACCAGAGACCCCATTTCTAACACACACCCCAGCCCAACTTTATGTTTCTGAGCAACAGAGAGCGAAGGCTTTCAACCTGGGGAGTCAAATTCTCATCTGTTGGTGGCAGACTGGCCAGAACTGGTTGGTGAGCTCACCAGCGGTTGGTATGTTTTCCGGGGGGCACCTCTAAGGTGCCCCCAGGGTGCATGTATGATGATTTTGTTTTACATTTTTTTGAACTTCCTGAATCCTACTGAGTAATATATTAGATTTTAACAGTGCAGAGTTGTCTTATTCATTAATTGAAGACTCGATCATATATACACATACTATATCTAAACAATTCCTCTAGGAGCAATTTTAAGTGATTCACAAAAAATGGGGACAGGGAGGTTGATTGGTCCAGTGTACGACCTCCCTGATTATCATGCAATTTTAAGTGAGACACTTTTAAAAAGTTGGCATTTTCCTGTCTTTAGCCCTCTAGGCATGACTGGGTGTAACTGACAGTTGTGACATTATGAATTCACCCCAGACCGTCAAACAATAGGGAAATTAGCAAAGCCTGAATGGGCCATTAACTGACTTGATGGGGGGGCAGATCTAAGCACAGCCCCACTTGCAACTGAATAGGCTGGTGCACTGCCACCACACAATATGCTTAACAACCCTGTTTGTCTGTGCAGTCAGGTAGGAGCCAAGGCAGGGGAGACAGGAAATTCCTGGAACTTCAGAGAGCTCTTCTGGAAACTTCACCCAACCTCTTGGAGCAGGGCACCAGGGTATAAAAATAGGGCTCTCAAACCTTACTCCTCATTTCACTACTGGACCTGCGGAAGGACTCTCAGAGGATTGCCTGCTGCTGTGACCTGCTGTGCACTCTGCCAGACTGCTGCTGCACCTGGAAGGACTGCTTTGCTGCCTGGAGTGCTGCTTGGAGCCCTGCTGTAGACCCCTGCATCACCACCTGCACCCAGGGCTTCAGAGGTGACTCCAAGGCCTAGTTTAGCTGATCTCCTGTTCTGAGCCACAAAGATATAACAGGCTCCCTTCATCTTAAACCTGCCTGAGATAGTCTTGCACCCAAAGAGGTCTCCATCCACTCCTGGACCCTTGGTTGTGGTGCTAAGGGTATCCAGGTGGCCATTTTCTAAAACTGAGGACTTGCTATTTTGACACTTAAACTTTGAAAAATCATAACTTGGGTTCTACTAATTGGATTTTGATGGTTTTGGTGTCAAATCATTTATTAAATGTTCTGTATTTTTCTAAACTGGGTTGGGATTCTTATTGTGTTGTTTTGTCACTGTGTTGCTGTTTGTGTAACCCATAAATACTTAACACATAGGGCCTGATTACAACTTTGGAGGAGGTGTTAATCCGTCCCAAATGTGACGGATATACCACCAGCCGTATTACGAGTTCCATAGGATATAATGGACTCGTAATACGGCTGGTGGTATATCCGTCACTTTACCGTCACTTTTGGGACGCATTAACACCTCCTCCAAAGTTGTAATCAGGCCCATTGTCTCCAAGTTTAGCCTTACTGCTTTTTGTGCCAAGCTAACCAACACCCCAATTTCGAACAATTGGAAATAATTAAATATTGTTTAATACTAATATTGCCCAAAATATATTGTTTTCTTATATATATATATATATATATTTTTTTTTTATATATATATATATATATATATATATATCGACTAATGTCTTGTACACTGTGGTTTTGGAAACCCTCATATAACCTTTCTACCCTACTGGGTCCCAAATCCTATAATCACAATACCCCCCACATATACTACACGCACAACATAAGTTGGTGTTTTTATCAATAAGTCAGGCGTACTGGCTTTTCATCAGTAAAAGCAGGGTACATTTCACCACTGCAATCAATGATAACAATATCAATTTGTAATACATGTTATAACCCACCATCGAATTCATGGGTGAGTACCAAAGGTCAAAAGCATTCTCTACATGGGATAACTTTCCATTTGTAACCATCATCATTGTCAATAAAGCATGGGGTTGAAAAACGTAACTCCCAAATCTTTCTTTTACTTTCATTATGCTGCAAATGCACATCTACGACCAGCCACCAGAAGTCCTCCAAAGCCCTTATGCACAAGCACAGGCTTGGGGAATGCTCTCAGATGATGAAAAGTCATTTCAGCGGCCATAATTATAAGACCCCTGGAGACTAGACAAAGATATTTTGGAGGGGACTGCTGGACGTCAAGCAGCTCCCACAATATTAAAAACCCATTAGTGGTGCCCCTTCCCCCTCTTTGGAGCACCATTATGAAAATGTCTTAATGCGCGCAGGGACTTATGGGATGATTCCCTGTCATGCAGTGTGCATATTAAAATAGTAGCTTTTCCTGGCATGCAGTCTCATACCGTAGTCCCACTGGTGCACCCACAGCCTTGTTGGTCACTAGGGGCTGCAAGGGAAGAGTCAAGGCCCCCTAGGTCCCTTAAGTGTGCAGCATGCATAAGCCAGAACATTTCATGATCTGCTCCTACTTGGTGGGACAAGTTTTCCTTTTGCTCCCATCTGTTGCTGGGAGTGGTGCACATTACCTGCCCACTTCATGAGAGACCAGGGCCCCCCACTGCCCCACATATGCGCATGGGGGAGGTTAATGCACCTGTCCAGAAGGATCCATTGCAGTTCCAAGTGATGGATCTCCTGTGAACTGCTTTTGATGTGCCTGCCAGTTATTAGACGGGGGCTCGCAGGAACATAACAGTACTTGGAGAGTGGTCAACACACATGCCCCTCCCATTAAAGTGTAAAAGAATAAACTTTAGCTGTTTCCTGGCCCTCCTTCTGTTTGAGAAAGCACCGTGAAGTGACATGTGCTTTGTTCTCTCACCAGTTCCTCTACACATACAGGCTGTAACGCATTATCCCACGATCCTGGGTTCATTGTGTTCCTGGTGGCCAGCCCTCTCCAAAAAGAGCATTATATTCAGGCTCCCTGGCCTATAAAGTGTGCTTTTTTACTGGGAGAAGGGTTTTCTGGGTCCCTGTGCCAGTCCCCTCCTCTATCTGGTCTCCTAGTACTCCTTGCTGCTTGTGGGGAATTCTTGTGCTGCACCTCCACAGGCAAACATCAATGCACCCTACCTGCCATACTCCCCAGGTCTCACAGCCACTTGGCTACTTCCAAGACAACTATGTGTCAGTGGGTGGAGAAATCCATCCTAGTCCTGAGGGACAACTGGAGTCAAAATCCAAAAATATATCCTGGTATGTGCATCATGTGGCATCTCCATACAGCTGGGCACTCTTTCACCATCTTTGATCCCAGGTCCAGTGTCTTCTCATCTGTCCCTCCCAGTACAGGAGTTTTAAGTGTGGGCATAGGGTTCTAGTAACCAGGCACCCCTGGCCAACCCTAGGGTGCCCCATCATCACTTTACCTCTGTCCCGACTCTCCTGCACATCTTTTAAGACATTCCAATATAGCAATATAGATTTCAAATTGTCTATGGAAAGAGAACCCCTTAGAGTATTTGCTCCATCTTTAGCTGATGTAGCTACCTTCAAACAAAACTTTGAAAATGAGCCCCTTCTGTGTTTGGCTCCAGAAGTCTGTTCCTTCTCCTTTATTTCTGTGGACCTGAGCTGCCCCAGCCTAGGTGTAAAGTGACCAGCTAATTTACCAATGAAGATTTTCTCCCCACCCTTCTTTTCCCAGAAACTGGGTAAAACACTGTTAAGAGCTGTATTGTGTGTGGATGCCTCTGATCCTGCTGCTGAAGAGCAGAGTATTTACCTGGCACCGTAGGAGGAACAAAACCCTGGATTCTAAATATGAGTTGAGCCAGGAAAATATGACAATTCTTACAGTGCCATAAGGAGTGTAGGTAAGATGTCAGGGTCTGTAAGTCTACAATTGGGATACATGTTTACCTCTTGAGTGATATGTCACTGGCCCATGCAGTGGTAAGTGGGGTAATATTGTACTTTAATGCAGATTTTGCCTCTAATGTGTAATATAGTTTAAGCACTACAGACCTACACTATGAATGTCACTCACATTATAAGGCCTCCTCCAGGTCAGTCCCAATCCTTGAAGGGTACCTTCTGTGACAGGGCTACCTCTGTGCAAATACCAGGCAGCTCAAGACAATGGTCTCATAAGTGCAGCCTGCGTACTTGAACACATGTATGTGCTTACTTGTTCATGTATAACCAGCAAAGAGACAAAGGCGGTCATTCTGACTGCGGCGGGCGGCGGTTGCCGCCCGCCATGCGGTTACCGCCGAATGACCGCACCGCGGTCAAAAGACCGCAGCGGTCATTCCAACTTTCCCGCTGGGCCGGCGGGCGACTGCCAAAAGGCCGTCCGCCGGCCCAGCGGGAAAGCCCCTGCAACGAGGAAGCCGGCTCCAAATGGAGCCGGCGGAGTTGCAGGGGTGCGACGGGTGCAGTGGCACCCGTCGCGATTTTCACTGTCTGCAATGCAGACAGTGAAAATCTTTATGGGGCCCTGTTAGGGGGCCCCTGCACTGCCCATGCCAGTGGCATGGGCAGTGCAGGGGCCCCCAGGGGCCCCACAGCACCCGTTCCCGCCATCCTGGTTCTGGCGGTGGACACCGCCAGAAACAGGCTGGCGGGAAGGGGGTCGGAATCCCCATGGCGGTGCTGCAAGCAGCGCCGCCATGGCGGATTCCCTGGGCCAGGGGAAAACCGGCGGGAAACCGACGGTTCCCCTTTTCTGACCGCGGCTTTACCGCTGCGGTCAGAATAGCCCAGGAAGCACCGCCAGCCTGTTGGCGGTGCTTCCGCCGCCCTCCGCCATGGCGGTCATGGACCGCCAGGGTCAGAATGACCCCCAAAGTTTCTAGCTGCACAGCAGTGGCCTTATCCTAAAAGGCAGACATTGACTGTTAGCACTCTCAGTCCATTTACTGTGAATTTACTATGAGTGACACACAGGTGAGACTCACTCAGAGTAAAAGTCCAAGAACTGGGTAGTCAATAATGAAAAAACCCAGAGGGATTAAATGATTGGAACCCATTTACTACCGTCAATGTTGCCAATATGTGCAAGTCCATGTTGGCGGAGGATAGCTGATACTACATGCAGAGAGTTAGACATGGTAAATTCCTTGTACAGGATCTTCAACCTGCCAGTAGTACTCTAGGACATGATATACATGTGCCACATCTTTGGGTTAGTGTTATAGGTACTAATTGTCCTGTGCTCTCAACAAATAATCTCTCAAGTTAGTTTTCTTCCTTAAGGCAAAGGTGGGATTCTGGGGTGCCTTAGCAAGGGTTTTAAAATGTGCCAATTGTTTAGCATGGCTAGTGATTTCTACAAAGGTAGTGACACAAGTTAGCAGTTCTTCCTTTAGTTTTGCAAATGGGAAAAATATTGAATTTCTTGGCTTATACAAGGCCTGTTTTTTGCTCTCTGTAGCAGTTGTTGCAGCAGGCTTTATTTAGGGTGACCTCTTTCTTTTGTGATTTATGTCATAATGGTTTCCTCCTTATGTGATTACTTTGATGGGCATAACACTGCTAGTTTTCCCCGAGCCAGCAATGACTTTTTGTGAAACTGTGCCCAGTCAAATAATCTGAGACTGTTTGTAACCCTTTTGAGTGCCTTATAATTCTTTCACTCTGTGCTTTCACACAATTCAAAACAATAGACCAGCTTTGGCTACTTGGTTGGCGTGTCAAAACAAGATACTTTAAGGACGAGCAAGTAAACAGGCCTCTTCATAACTTATATTGTCTCAGTAGCAGAAAACACCACCAAACAAAGTGAGCCTTGACTTGAATTATTATCTTTTTGCCTCTTAACTACGTTTCAGTTTCTTTGTTGTGCCTTACACCTTCACTTATTTGAAAGTGCAAAGGCATCATTTAGAGATGAATACAAATTCAGAAGCTAAGTCCCTGCAGCACAATTTTGAAATGCCCCTCTCTTTTCACTATTCAGCTGATTCACATGGAGAATAACTTCTTGTCACCATCTGATTTTATGCATTTTCACCATGTAACTGTCATCAGCGATATGCTGGTGATATTGACTGATAAATGTATTTTGTTTTATCTAGATTTCTCACAATAATGATGGGCTAAATCAACATCCAGCTAGAGATTTTTCTACAAAATATTGTCCGCAGACAGCAATATGAGCAGAGGTTAAGGGCCTTATAATGAATTTTGTAGTCCCACCGCGGGGACCGCCAGACTCGTGGATAGGGCGCCCCCTGAGCATATTACAATGTTCCCAGCGGGCTAGCCAGCGGGAAGATTGTAGTATGTGGTTCCCCCTGGGCTGCCCGGCGGGTACACTTCTACGATAATGGTCTTGTCTCCCTTAAGGCCATAGCACACAGCACCCTCAGAATGTCCACTGTCTGCAAAGCAGACAATGTGCATTCCAACGGTGCTGGGCGGGGGGGACCTGTGCTGCCCATGCCATGCCATGGGACCCCCTGTGGCACTGGGCACTGGCTTTCTATCAGCCTTCTCATGGCGGGGACCCCACCATAAGAAGGTTGACGAAAAGCTGATTTGTAATCAGCCAGGCGGAGCTGAGTTTAGTACCACCCCAACTGAGTACAGAACATTGGACCATCTGGAACCACGTTCCAGGGGGAGACAGTAGTCCCCTGGCGGGTCCACCCACCAGGGTTATAATGTGGCAGTCAGACTGCCACAGCTCGGTCGTCAAACTCTTTCTCATAATGAGGCCCCAAGTTTCTCACGTTTGATTGGTGACACTTTAAAGACCCCAACGTGTTGTGCTTGACCTATGTCTTTTACACAAGAGTAGTTAGCATATCTCTAAAAGACTTAGGCTTGCATCGCTTTAAGAGTAACTTTATAAGATATTCCTGGATGGGAAAGGTCTAGAAAAATATTTGAGAATGTTCACAAACATACATTCTTCTAACCAATCCCTCTACAAACCCCTTTTCCCATCCCCATTTCTATAGTTAAGAGATTGATACGTTTTACAATTTTAAAATGCTATTTATCCCGGATTTGTTATTCAGGATGGCAACATTTTAATCACACATTTGTCTTACACATCTTATGCCCATAGATGCATTTAAATTTATGCACATTGGCCTCTACAGTGATTTATGCTTCAAACCTACCTGGTCAATGAATTTCTCTTCTATCTCTTCCTTTGCAGCCATTTTCTTCTTCTTATGTTTGAATGTAATCTTGGGCAAGGTGTTCTTCAAAATATTGAAAGCCCAATATTAACGGATATTGACTGCCACTATGGGTTCTATTCACAAGTAAAGTATTTTAAATCTACTTTCTTTTACCATTTTCTGAAATTCACAAATTCCATCTGGAATCTACATGGAAAGCTATTCTGGCTCATGTCTCCCATGCAGAATCATTAGAAAACCATGAGTTCCTTTGAGGATTCATTGCCATCTGAATGGTGTTCTCTGTGAAGGAGAACTCTGCAGAGGAGAAATGGAAACCCCCAAATACACTATTTTATCATTATTTATTTTTATCTTCACATGGAAAATATTTTCCCCACGGAGAACCCCCTTTCCTGGCACAATGCCTAATTTAGGAGAGATCCATTTCCCTTTCACTGTGGAAAGGCATACACACACACACACACACACACACACTTAGCTGGAGTACTTTTTGGGCCTTTTGAGGCTTGAAAGGGGAACGTGAGCAGACTGTGATTGCCCAGAAATGTACTAATATGTGGTTGTTCACAAACGTCCAAGCCTAACCACACCCTTAATCCCATCCCTTGATCTCTGCACTTATGATGGAGATTTCAGCAAATATAAGTGAGCCCTTCACCCTTTCTGTCTGAATTCCTCGCAGGTGTAACTGAGGTAGCTGAAGTGTATTCGGTTGTAAAATTAAGTTTACAGTCAAATTTAAGTCTGTGAATTGGCCTCTACTACTATAATAGGATTCTCTATCCACGAACCAATTTTATTACTATTGCAAGAAATCAGAGCAAAGGACTGACTTGATCTGTTAAAGTAGGATTGACTATCTTGCTCTATTTTGCTGTTAGTCTGCACAGCAGCACGGTTTCTAGTGGATTCCTGGTGTGACTTTGTGGAACAGTTCTTAGGGGTTCCCACAATTCCTTGGAAACAAATTTAAGAACTTATTATCTACAAAATTGCACATATTCCCATTTCAGCACTGCTGTATGGTGTAATATCTGTTTTATGTTCCTTGGTAGCAGCTCAGTTATGATGATTTCCCCTTAAAAAGATAAAATGAGCGGTATCTTGGAATATGGTTTTCGCCCTTCATTGGTCTTATGGCCAGTACAGAAGTAGGCAAACATGTCATAGAGCAATAATAAATAACAGTGATCAGTTTGAGCTCAGTGCTTCAGAAATTATTACCTTGGGACATTAAAGCCAATATAGCAAATTGTCATGGGTAGTGCAAGTTACTTCACTCACCGTTTGACATGTGAGGGAATCACATTGTTCACCTTTGTCCCACAGTTCGCCCCTATACATACTTCTACATGCTGCTGAGTGGCTAAGAGAAGGCTACTCCTGCTTACTTTCTGTTCCTATTGCTGCCTTGAACACCCCTGAAACAGAAATGGTATCAGCAGTGCCAAGTGACCCAAAAATATATGCCTTGGGTGGCAGATATCTGTGTCTTGGGGGGTTTCCAGTCTTCACAACCAAGATTCCAACATTCATCCAAAAGAGGGCTTCCAGGGTTCTCCCTAGGAAATGTACCTCTTTGGAGATTCTATCTGACATTTCTACAGAGGGGGATTTGTGTTATTTCTGAGAGAAACATCTAAGCAGAGTTTTTTTCTATATAAGAATGAAGGACATGTTGGACTAGGGTTTTACTGAGAAAGGTATACTCTATTCTGAATTGTCAATAGTGAGGTGCTGAGTAAAAAGTATATTCACAGAGATCTGGATGGCACAATCTCCACATGTCAACTAATGATTTATGTTGGATGGTGGATTTAAATTTTGAGTGCATCTTAGTGTTTACTGACTTGACTATCCAATATAGGTTCATGCATTTGATTGCATTCATCACCAAATATAATATAATCATCATTATATTGGAGTAATTTATTGGGAATTGGTGTCCAGGAGGTACTAGCAAGAGAATCAATCAAAAAAAAAAGTCAATCAAAATAATTTTTTAAGCGCACTACTCACCCATTAGGGTCTCAAGGCGCTGTGGGGGGGGGGAGAACCTAGACCATATACATTTAAAATAGTTAGGGAGTATGTTATCAATAAGATGCTTTTAACAATAATCCAATTACCTTTCAAATCAGACTCTTGGGTAACAACTGTAAATTGTAATTTAATGTGACAAAGAATCAATACATCTTTTTTGTTTGTCAACCTTTAATTCAGAAAGGAGTATTTCTTGAAGCAATGCAACATCTGTTTTCAGTCTGGCTAAGTTTGCTAACACCTTCTGCCTCTTAATAGGGTTACCTAACACTTTAATATTCACCAAAAGTATTCGGGAAGTGTCCATAACTTATTTTCTACGCTACTGAAGAAATTTCTAAAGTGAGGCAGGCTCCTCATAAGTGGCTGTCCTGTCTCTGTTTGTCACTATAAACAAGCAAGAATGAATTAGGATAAATCTAGCATTTATGGCTCTTAACTGAGGTCGCATATCCAGAAATTGTTTCCGGTGATCTGCTGTAATTTTAGCAACATCCTGAGAGAAAAATAGTCCGTGGATGGCCCAGATAATTAGCTTTTTAGCTTTGACAGCAGACATTACTTGTAAAAGGTCTGTATGTTGCAAGAACAAAATAACTCCTCCTGGCTTGGTGTAAGTTCTGGAACCATGCCTGTGGGCCCTTTGTTTGTTGAGGGGAGTGGTTGCATACATATCTAGAAGCTTTGGGAGAAAAGACTGAAAATAATTGGTCAGGTTAAAACCATCTGTGTTTTCAGGAAGACCATATAGGCGGAGGTTATTCTTGCAATTTCGATTTTCAAAATCCTTGGTGTGTTTTTTTAAGGAGAGAAATCTTCGACTCAAGATGAGTAATATGGGAGAATGAAAGTTGAAGATTGTCTCTTTTTTGCTATACCATTAAAACTTGTGACTACAGAGAAGACCATTTATAATTTAAATGTTGTAACGTCTTGGTAGTCTCTTCTATTAAAGTTCACAGTGCACATATTTCTTCAAGAATCACATCCATAGAAGCCGGTGTAGATTTCATCTGTGAATGGGGTCTTTCTTTGGTCTTTTATTTGACCCTGTCAGCATTTTACCAAGCAACAAAGTTTTCAGAATGGTACCTAGATTGCATTTAGATTTCTGTGAATTAGTGTCATCCATAATGTTGCAATTAGAGTCTGAGTCTGATAATATACTGTTGTTGCAGGTACCAAAGAGTTTAAGGTTTCTTGTTTCCCCATATACAATAAAAGGGCTAAAAAAGAAGGGAAGATTTCAGGAGACTACTTATTCCTTACAAGCTTGTTAAGCAGAAAAGTAAGTAGAGCACATTGGTGGCATTATTGGCACAATGAAAACCACAGATACAGGCACTGAGACAGAGTAAATTGTGAATAACAAAAGTTTTGAAAAGTCACATTAATTATTTCCCTAGAAAGAACGATAACTCTTCCATGAAAAGAAATTCAGCAAACCACAGGACTGTGTAAAATGAAGAAAAAGCTCAGGGAAATATAGTGTAAATCTGAGAGCCTTTGGCAATAGCAGACAGTTATAGGCAGCTTAGGCAGATAAGGTGAAACTCTGAGGTGAAGAAGCATTATGATGTATAAAAAAAAAGTTTCCAGAGCACTCACCTTTTGTTTTCAGGCAAATGTAGTGTTTCATATTAAAATACAGGCCCAACAGAGGCCAAGGGCATGTTTTGTTTGGAGGAGAAAGTGGGGGTTTAATAAAAGGAGTGTGCCAGCTCCAGTTGCGGACATTAATGAGGAGATGCACTCACCACCTCTCAAAATGGTGGGTGCAACCTCCCATCATGTGAAGATATTGCCTGGGGCCGGCAGTAGGAAAGAATGAGGAGCAGCGAGGTTGTAGAAAAGCTACAGTGAATCACCAAATCATGAGAAAGAGACACATCATTTTCTCCTCCTTCAGCGAGCGCTGGAGCGGTCTCATGAAGTTAGGAATCTCTCTGCATCCATCGAAGCTAAGGAAGGTGCTTCCATCTTGGTTGGCCCCAAATCCATATCTCTTCACCCTGGATCATGCAACAATATGCGAAGATCTTGATATTATACCATTTCTACAGACACAGGTAGATTGAGCTTTAGTAATTAATTACTTTAAGACACTAAATTTACATTTCAATTTGAATCCTTTGCTTCTGAATTTTTTGCTTTTAACACTACACCCGATTCCTCTTTTGTAATGATTTGCTATGCTTTTAAAGCAGCAGCAAGAGGTTTAAAAATACAGTTTGTCTCACAAAAGATAAAATCTATGGAAGCCCTGCCAAACCAATTACTTGACAAGATGAAACATTTAAATATACCTTTACCATTCTAAAAATTAGATTTCAATTCAATTCAATTCAAAGAAGCTTTATTGCGGCTACAAGAGCCAAAAAAGCGCGAGCAGTAATAAATACAAATAAATGCACATGATAAAATAAAATTGCAGGTTAATATGGTGATAAAAGGGAATGAAATATAAATAAAAATTAAAATGGAATAAAAATGAGATAGAATAAAATGGAATGAAATTAGAAAAAATGAAATGAAGTGAAATGCACTCTGCAGGATGTTGGGACAGTCTTATTTGGAGTCTTTGTCCAGGAGAGTTTTCCCTCTAATAAGCCAACTAGCTCCGAGGAATTTGGCGATAGCGATCACTAGCGTTGGCCTGGTGTCTGATCTAAGGATTCGCAGAGCTAGCGCAGAGCAGCGTGCTCTCAGTAGTCTGCATGCCGGGGCCAGCCATTTCCTACGGGGGGCAGTATACGCGGGGCATGCAAAAAGGAGGTGAGGGAGATTCATTGCGGCACCATATAGACACCAAAATTACTTTTGATAGATTAACTACAAATGCTGCTTTCTCATACCTATTGAAGAGTAGTGAACAATACTATGGGGGTCAAAATAAAAAGGGAAAATTGTTTGCAAAGTATTTAAAAATCAGGAGCGACAGGACTAGAATAGAATCCTTATACAACAATATGGAAACTACCGTTTTTAAGGATAAAGGTATCTTAAATTAATTTATTAAGTTTTATACCCACTTATATTCACCAGAAATACAACCACTACAGTGGGATGTAGCCAAATACTTTCAATCTATTGCTTCTCCTTCTTTGCAGCATATTGATTGTGATACACTAGCAGCAGATATTACACTTTCAGAAATCACTCATGCTGTCTCCATGCTGCTTAGAGGGAAAGCTCCTGGACCTGATGGTTTTACTATTAACTTTTACAGTCACTTCACAAAGCTTCTCCTTCATAACCTTCTACTTGTATTTAACTCATTCATCACTAATGGTGCCTCTCAAGCCTCCTTCCAGGATGCCATAAATTGTTTAATTCCAATGGATAATAAAGATCTCTCACAGTATGAGAACTATCAACCCATTTCTATAGTTAGTGCTGATTATAATATTTTAGCAACATTTTGGCATTATGCATTGACCCTATTTTACCTGATCGTATAGACCCTAAAAAAATCTGTTTTTATTATGGACAGATTGGCCTCTGACAATGCTCTTGACTTTTTCAACATACTAAGCAAGGGCTCTCTACACTAGACCATCTGATTGCTGCCTTTGCATTGGAACCATAAAAAGCTTTTGATAGGATTGGTTGAGATTTTATGTTTCAAGCACTGAAAGAGATTTTCACCTAAGTTGATTGCTTTAATATATTTGCTGTACACAGGCCCCACAGCAGCAAGTGGGAGAGCCAAGGTTACCCGCTATCACCTCTTTTGTTTATTATCCTACTGGAACCCTTTCTAAACAAACTCAGACAAGATGCACTCATATCTTGCTTTCTAATTGGGTCATAACAAATTCAGATGGCAGTCTACGCTGATGACATTCTATTTTATTGTTCTAAACCTATAGCTTTCATTCCTCCTTTCCTTCAGCAAGTTGCTGCTTTTTCCCACCTGTCAGAATATTGCCTTATTACTGATACATGTGGGGGATTACTTTTAAATGTCTTGTTTAATAAGCAACTTTTTGCACATACTTGATTCACTTGGCAATCCTCCAAAGTATAATATCTGGGTCTGTGGTTCTCACTGACTATTAAGGACACTTTAAAATTACACTTTGATTATATTACCAAGACAGAAATTTGAATAATACCCATTGACACCCACTTTTTCTTTCATGGTGGGGCAGGCTCGACTCTATCTAGATGATGTTTACACCCGTAATATTATATGTTATTGCCAAGATTCCAGTTCATATTCCTGTTCGTTATTTTAAAAAAGTAGACTTCCTTTTATCAAAATTTATTTGGAAGGAAAGTCTCCTTGTATAGCCCTGTCCACTTTAAAAAAAAAAGGATAAATCTAATAGGGGCCTTAAATTCCCAGATTTGAAAAAATACCATTATGCCTTTTCTTTTAAACAGCCTACCTGATACGTTTCTCCAGATTGTCCATTATACCCCCCTTTGTGGCTGCAGTTAGAGAAATCTCTTGTTTTCCCTGTTTACTTTAAATAAATTCTTCCCTTCACAACAGAAATCTCTCAGTTATGCACACCAGTTATTTCCCATTCCTGCAAAATACTGGCACCTCTTCTACCTTGAACATCGCCCCTCAATTATTACTTTCCAAGAACCAACTATTCGGCATAACAGATTATTACAAGTGTGAAACTGTTTTATATACTAGGCAACTTGGTGAATCAAAGGATTGTTTTGGTTATCACGGCTATTTTAATGATCAATTACTATCCATTCCTGACCTCCAAACTAAATGTTCCCTCCTGTCTAAATGCAGTCCACAATATGAACTTTTGTATACATCTCTCCATCAGTACATTTTCGCATTACCTCCTACATCTACCTCTCCCTCCATCGCTGTTAGACGTTTTCCTTTGTTTTTGTAATTAGCTTACATCATGTCCACTAATGTCCATTTCTCTCTGCCTCCTCTGGCTGCATAAACGCCTATTTGTGTACAGATACAGTGGTAGTGCATTCCATTATGCATTAACGACCATATCTATATCTTATCCTAGTCTTTTAAAATTTGAATTAAACTGTATTAAAGGCATCATTTATTTCTGGACTCCTTTCAGGGGTAACCTTGTTCTCAGACTTACACCAACTGAGTAGTTTGGTGACCTTAGAGAGTTACTGTTGCACTCTGTTGTGTCCAAATGGAACCTGAGTTTTGGGCTCACGTTTGACTCATAGACTTCATTTCCTTACAGTGCATAGTACAGCCTCAGGAGGGACAGGGGATCATGTGACAAATGCAAAGTTGCTGCCTTGTGATCATTATTCCAATCCCTGTACCTCATTTCATATCAAATGGGGCGATTGCTCAGTGAGTTAAACACTTGCTGCTGAGTTATGCATTGACCTGCAAGTTATAATATCAAATTGCAACAACAATTCTGACCCATTGTGCCATCTTTCTGAAATTAGTACTTTGAATATGGTTGTTATGGGTAATAGTAACACCTATTACTCATAAAGCTTAGAAATTATAGAAGTTTTGCATGAAGTACTGCTTAAAAATAGGACTATTAAATGTATTACGACCACGAGGATATTGCATTTCTGCTCAAATGAGGGTGCAGTTTTTCTCAGTATCCTCAGAATGCAAAAACCCCTCACCACCTAGAAGGACCTGTGTTAGAAATTGGGTTTTTGGTTGGCAGTCAGTTTACCCTCTGTCCAAGCAAGAACCCTCACTCTAGTCAGGGTAAGTCACACACAATCCAAACTTATCCTGTGCCCACCCTCTGGTAGCTTGGCACGAGCAGTCAGGCTTAACTTAGAAGGCAATGTGTAAAGTATTTGTGCTTCTCTCTCAATAGCACTCCACCTTTGTTCCCTTGGTAATAGTCTTCTGCTAATAAAGACTACTGGTTGGTCTGAGCGTTCCTCATTTAGTTGTGCTAGAACAGCCCCTATGCCATGCTCTGAAGCGTCTGTCTGCACAATAAAGTCCTGGGAGTAGTCAGGGGCCTTGAGCACGGGGGCCGTGCACATGGCTTCCTTCAGAGAATCAAAGGCTTTCTGACAAGCCTCTGTCCAATTCACCAACCTAGGTTGTTTCTTGGAAGTGAGTTCTGTCAAGGGGGATACAATGGTACCATAACCCTTGACAAATCTGCGGTAGTATCCAGTGAGGCCTAAAAAGGCTCTCACCTCGGTCTGTGTTCTAGGTGGTTGTCAGGCCTTGATAGTCTCAATCTTGGCCTGGAGTGGCTGCACCTTGCCACCACCTACTAGGTGTCCCAAGTACACCACGGAACCCTGCCCAATCTGGCACTTACTAGCCTTGATAGTCAGGCCTGCCTGTTGCAGAGCCTGAAGCACCTCCTTGAGGTGGAGCAGGTGTTCCTCCCAGCTGGAACTGTAGACAGCCATGTCGTCCAGGTAAGCTGCACAGAAGGCATCTTTACCAGCTAGGACCCCGTTAACCAACCGTTGGAAGGTAGCGGGGGCATTTTTCAGCTCAAATGGCATCACCCGGAATTGGTAATGGCCATCAGGGGTGGAAAATGCTGATCTTTCTTTAGCCCCCTCAGTCGGGCCGATCTGCCAGTACCCTGAAGTAAGATCGAACGTACTCAGGAACTTGGCAGCGCCTAGCCTGTCAACGAGCTCATCAGCTCGGGGGATGGGGTGAGCATCAGTCCGGGTGACTGAGTTGAGACCCCGGTTGTCCACACAGAACCGGAGTTCTGGCTTCGCACCTGGGGCAGTAGCCTTAGGAACCAATACCACAGGGCTGGCCCAGGGACTACTGGATTTCTCAATAACCCCTAAAGTCAACATCTTGGAGACCTCCTCCTTGATGCTGGCCTTCACCTTATCCGACAACCTGTAAATTTTGTTCTTCACAGGGGGACTGTCACCTGTGTCAATGTCATGAACACAGAGGTGGGTTAGTCCGGGAGTAAGGGAGAACAGGAGGGAGAACTGCTCCAACGGCTCATAGCAGTCCCCTCTCTGGGTTAGAGTCAGGGAGTCAGAGAGAATGACACCCCCCACTGACCCATCCCCTTCTTTGACAGCGAGGAGGTCGGGGTGAGGTTCACTCTCCTCTTCCATGCCCTCATCTGTGACCAGGAGCATACTGACCTCAGACCTCTCAAAGTGAGGTTTGAGCCGGTTGTGATGGAGGACCCTTAGGGGGTGCCTATGGGTCTTGAGGTCCACTAGGTAAGTGGCCTCCCCTTTACGCTCCTTGATCTCAAAGGGGCCAGTCCAGCGGTCCTGGAGAGCCCTGGGCTCTACTGGCTCCATCACCCAAACTTTGTCTCCAGGTGAGAACTCAACTAGAGTGGCCTTCTGGTCATACCACTCCTTCATCACCTCTTGACTGGCCTCGAGGTTCCTCTGGGCCTGCTTCCAGAAGCGTTGGGTTTGGTTGCGGAGGGCCAGCATGTAGCTGACCACATCCTGGGGAGGTGACTTGGGAGCTTTCTCCCAGCCCTCCTTAACAATGCTTAGGGGTCCCCTGACATGTGACCATAGAGAAGCTCAAAGGGGCTGAACCCCACCCCTTTCTGGGGCACCTCTCTGTAAGCAAACAACAGGCAGGGTAAGAGGACGTCCCACTTAAGCCTCATGGCATCAGTCAGGCAACCAATCATGCCTTTCAGGGTCTGGTTGAATCTCTCAACAAGCCCATTGGATTGAGGATGATAAGGGGTGGTAAACCGGTAGGTCTCCCCACACTCATCCCACATGGACTTCATGTATGCAGACATGAAGTTTGTGCCCCTGTCGGACACGACCTCCTTAGGGAATCCCACACGGGTAAATATTCCCAACAGGGCTCTGGTCACCACCGGTGCAGTCACTGTTCTCAGAGGGATTGCCTCTGGATAGCGGGTGGCATGGTCCACCAAAACCAGGATAAACCTGTTGCCCAAGGCAGTTTTGGGGTCCAAGAGACCAACAATGTCGATGCCCACCCTTTCAAAGGGGGTGCCGACGACTGGGAGTGGGAGCAGGGGCGCTTTAAGCCGTTTCCCTGTCTTCCCACTATCCTGGCAGGTGGGGTAAGCTCTGCAGAAGTTATCTGAGGCTGTCCTCATTCTGGGCCAATAGAAGTGGGTGTCAAGCCTGTTAAAGGTCTTGTCTTGGCCCAGGTGTCCTGCCAGGGGGATGTCGTAAGCCAGGCCCAGTAGGAAGTTCTGGTAACACTGGGGGACCACCAGTACACGGGGTGCCCCAGGACCTGGAACCTTACGCTCACTACAAAGGAGATCGTTCTCCCAGTAAATATGGTGAGCGCCAGAGGCGTCACCTGCTGCTTGGGCTGTGGCCTGTTGCCTCAGACCCTCAAGGGCGGGGCATTCCTTCTGCGCCTTGCAGAATGCTGCCCTGGTTGGCCCCCCTTCTACTTGCCAGCCAGAAAGTTCAGGTAGGTTACCCAGGTCAGCTATGTCCTCCCCAGTTGGCTCAGGGGCCTCCTCCTCCTCAGGGGCCTCGTCCACCACAGTGGGAACATTTGAGGCGGGTTTCCCGCGCCTCTTGCCCTTCCTCTTTGCAGCTGTCTGGGCCATCTTTCCAGGCTCCAGACGCCCTTGACTCCCTTCCTGGGCAGCCATGGACTGTGTGGTCATGCAGACCCACTCAGGTAACCCTAACATCACCAGGTGAGATCTGAGCTCTACTTCTTTCCAAGCAGTATGCTGAAGATCATTGCCTAACAGACAATCTTCAGGCATGGCAGGACTCACAGCTACTTTCATAGTACCAGAGACCCCCCCCACTCAAAGGGAACCAGAGCAACCGGTAGGTGACTCTCACGATTGTCAGCGACTATGACCTGGTGGAATGTATTAGGGACTATCTGCTCTGTTGACACCAGCTGACTCTTGATAGTAGTCATACTGGCTCCTGTGTCACGCAGAGCCTTCAACTTTTGCCCATCAATGGTGACCCACTGCCTGTACTTGGAAGTATTTTGGGGCATGTGGGATTTGGGCACCATTTCTCTTTCTCCCAGGGACACTAGGGAAATCTCTACCTGCTCCCCAAAGCTATCTGGGTCCATCTCCCCCCGAGCGCTACACTAGTCAACCCAGGTGTCTGTCCAGTAGTGGACGGTGCCCTCTTGGAGCACTGGGGGTCGCCTTTATAGTGACCATACCGGTAGCACTCTAAGCATTTGGGGTTGGATCTCCCTGATTTATCATAAGTCCCTGGCTTTTTCCCAAATCTGGAAAAGGAATGGTTGCCACCCCCTCCCTGGGAATTTTTTTGGGGGCCTTTGGAGAGTTCCTTATCTGTAAGTTTATCTCCCCCCTCTTTCTTCTGTTGGGAACCCTGACCACCTTTGTGGGTGTGTCCCCCAGGTACCTTTTTGGACACTCTGGTGCTAACCCAGAGGGCCGCCTCCTCAGTAAGTTTCCTGGGATCAGTCAGCTAACTATCTACCAAGTGCTGGCGCAACTCTGTAAAAGTAATATTGAGCATATGCTCCCTCAGACTCAAGTCATATAACCCTTTAGAATTATCTACTTTGTTGCCCCGAACTCATCCATTCAGTGCCTTACTGGAAAAGTCAAAGAAATCTACCCATGTTTGTGTGGTTTGTTTGGTGCTGTCCCTGAACCTCTGACGGTATCCCTCAGGGGTCAGCCCAAACTTGGCAAGTAAAGTGGCTTTCTGAAGTGGGTATGTGTTTTGATCAGGTTGATCCAATGTGAGAAGTGTGTCCCTCCCCAATGGCGGCACATAACCCCACACAGCTACCCCCCATTGCCCTTCAGGAACCTCATGAGCCCTTAGTGCAACTTCATAAGCAGCTAACCATTTATCTATGTCATCTCCCACCACAAAACTGGGCACCACATTTTTGGGTATACAAACCTTCTTTTCTCCAGCCGGTCCTGTCTGTATGCTGCCACCATTACTGCTGGATTCAGACTGTCTCGCCTTGATCTCCAGCTCCTTGAGACTCAGTTCATGAGCCAACAATAGTTTCTTTTCAGCCAAAGCTCTTTCAGCTTCCACCTGTTTGGCTGCTCTTTCAGCCTCAGCTTGTTTGGCTTCTCTCTCTGCCCTCTTTTCCTCCTGATGGGCCTCAATTTTCAGTTTTGCCATTTGCAATTGGAACTCCCTTTCTTCTCTCCTTTCCTCTGCGGTCAGGCTTTGCTCAGAGACACTGCTCCCTGGTCTGGAAGGGGGCACAATTGCAGTGGTAAGATTACCCACTGATGGCAATAAATTATCTGAGAGGCCATTTTCTGGCTCCTCCTCCTCATCACTTTCCTCTAAATAGGCTTCTGCCCAGGCCCTCAGTGCCACTTGATAGTCCTCCTTTTTGGAGGCCCCTTGGGTGGGTACTCTCATCACCCTGCAGAACCCTTTTAGCTGTTTGACAGTATATGTCTCCAACAGGGCTAGGTCCAAATCTCCTACTTGAGACCCAGCCAGATACATGTTGAGTGAGGATTTAGTTTTTGAAAATCGTCAGGAAAAACGAATTTGCAAAAAGAGATAAAAATCAAGTTGACCTTCAACTGTGGGTATGTAGTGAAATACTTAGCTACTGTATGTCACTGCACAAATACAAGTCCTATCCTCACCGCTGATCACCAATGTTAGAAATGGGGTTTTTGGTTGGCAGTCAGGTTACCCTCTGTCCAAGCAAGAACCCTCACTCTAGTCAGGGTAAGTCACACACAATCCAAAATTATCCTGTGCTCACCCTCTGGTAGCTTGGCACGAGCAGTCAGGCTTAACTTAGAAGGCAATGTGTAAAGTATTTGTGCAATAAATCATACAATAACACCATATAGCACCACAAAAATACACCACACAGTGTTTGGAAAAATATAGAATATTTATCTGGATAATTGTAGGTCAAAACGAATGAAGATGCAATGTGAAATTGTAGAGATATCACTGAAAAGTGATATTAAGGTGGTCATTCTGACCCTGGCGGTCTTTGACCGCCAGGGCGGAGGACCGCGGGAGCACCGCCGACAGGCCGGCGGTGCTCCAATGGGGATTCCGACCGCGGCGGTAAAGCCGCGGTCGGACCGGCACCACTGGCGGGGTCCCGCCAGTGTACCGCGGCCCCATTGAATCCTCCGCGGCGGCGCAGCTTGCTGCACCGCCGCGGGGATTCCGACCCCCCCTACCGCCATCCAGATCCCGGCGGTCGGACCGCCGAGATCCGGATGGCGGAAGGGGGGGTCGCGGGGCCCCTGGGGGCCCCTGCAGTGCCCATGCCACTGGCATGGGCATTGCAGGGGCCCCCGTAAGAGGGCCCCTACATGTATTTCACTGTCTGCTGCGCAGACAGTGAAATACGCGACGGGTGCAACTGCACCCGTCGCACAGCTTCCACTCCGCCGGCTCGATTCCGAGCCGGCTTCATCGTGGAAGCCTCTTTCCCGCTGGGCTGGCTGGCGGTCTGAAGGCAACCGCCCGCCAGCCCAGCGGGAAAGTCAGAATTACCGCCGCGGTCTTTCGACCGCGGAACGGTAACCTGACGGCGGGACTTTGGCGGGCGGCCTCCGCCGCCCGCCAAGGTCAGAATGAGGGCCTAAGTGTCTTAAGTCTTTAAAAAGCAAACAAAGTCTCTTTCCATCACAGAGTACCTGGTTTACAGTGGAAAATCTCCGCAAAGGGCCACAGAAGAAGAGATACGTGGAAAAATGGTGTGTGCGTTGATTTCTCCCCTACACACACGGACTTGCGTCGTTATTTTTCACGCGAGGAAGTCGTGCGTCGTTTTCCGGCGCGTGGACAGTCTCTTTCTGTGGTTCGCAGGATTACCAGATGTCCCGGGGTCTGTGCGTGGATTCTTCGGCTTGTTTTCCGGCTGCGCGTCGTTCCGGGAGGCTGTGCATTAAATTTTCGTTCTCACGGCAGGCATTGCGTCGATTTACCCTCTGGAAGTCGGGCGGCGTTGTCCTTGCGAGGCCGTTCATCGAAGTTCCGGTCGCCCCGAAGGCGTCACGTCGATCAGCGTCGGTGTGCAGCGATTTTCTCGCCGCGGAGCAAGCTGTGCATCGAAATTTTTGCCGCACGAAGAGTCCAAATGAAAAAGAGAAGTCTTTTTGGTCCTGAGACTTCAGGGAACAGGAGGCAAGCTCTATCCAAGCCCTTGGAGAGCACTTTTACAGCCAGACAAGAGTTCAGCAAGGCAGCAGGCCAACAGCAAGGCAGCAGTCCTTTGTAGAAAGCAGACAGGTGAGTCCTTTGAGCAGCCAGGCAGTTCTTCTTGGCAGGATGCAGGTTCTGGTTCAGGTTTCTTCTACAGCAAGTGTCTGAAGTGGTAGGGCAGAGGCCCTGTTTTATACCCAAATGTGCCTTTGAAGTGGGGGAGACTTCAAAGAGTGGCTTAGAAGTGCACCAGGTCCCCTTTCAGTTCAATCCTGTCTGCCAGGGTCCCAGTAGGGGGTTTGGCAGTCCTTTGTGTCAGAGCAGGCCCTCCACCCTCCCAGCCCAGGAAGACCCATTCAAAATGCAGATGTATGCAAGTGAGGCTGAGTACCCTGTGTTTGGGGTGTGTCTGAGTGAATGCACAATGAGCTGTCAACTAAACTTAGCCAGACGTGGATTGTAAGGCACAGAAAGATTTAAGTGCAGAGAAATGCTCACTTTCTAAAAGTGGCATTTCTAAAATAGTAATCTTAAATCCAACTTCACCAGTCAGTAGGATTTTGTATTACCATTCTGGCCATACTAAATATGACCTTCCTACTCCCTTCAGATCAGCAGCTGCCACTTCAACACTGTGTGAGGGCAGCCCCAATGTTAGCCTATGAAGGGAGCATGCCTCGCAGTAGTGTAAAAACGAATTTAGGAGTTTTACACTACCAGGACATGTAACTACACAGGTACATGTCCTGCCTTTTACCCATACAGCACCCTGCTTCAGGGGTTACTTAGGGCACACATTAGAGGTGACTTATGTGTAGAAAAAGGGGAGCTTGAGGCTTGGCAAGTACTTTGAAATGCCAAGTCGAAGTGGCAGGGAAACTGCACACACAGGCCTTGCAATGGCCGGCCTGGGACAAGGTAAAGGGGCTACTTGTGTGGGTGGCACAACCAGTGCTGCGGGCCCACTAGTAGCATTTAATCTACAGGCCCTAGGCACATACAGTGCACATTACTAGGGACTTATAAGTATATTAAATAGTCCAATTGGGTATGATCCAAAGTTACCATGTTTAAAGGGATAGAGCATGTGCACTTTAGCACTGGTTAGCAGTGGCAAAGTGCGCAGAGTCTAAGAGCCAGCAAAAACAGAGTCCAAAAAGTGGAGGGAGGCAGGCAAAAAGTTAGGGGTGAGCACCCTAAAGCATGTCAGGTCTAACAACCTGGATAAAAATGTACATGCATTTGGAAATCATGAACATTTTTGCAATCTTTTTGTGATGGTGCATGCCTAAGAAATTAAGGGTGGATCATTTAGGTTAGGGATTTTTCAGTCGTGTGACAGCTGTCAATTCTAAATTCAAATTTCAAATGTTAGTTTTATTGAACTAGACCTCTGCTGAGGTCCACAACAGAGTGCAAAATATCATGCTATAGAACTTCATCCTCACCAATCGGACAATTTCATCATTACTGAATATTTAAAAACACAATATGCAGTGTTTTTAAACACATGTGAAAACCCATTAAAAAACGTAGGTACCATATAACAAATCTGAGAAGATTGATGGGAAAGAGTACAACAGGTCTTCTTACATAGATATATTAAACTTCACTGTTACAGGATACATAAAACAATTCCTAATACCTTTTAAAACAGGGCAGAGATGCAATACATGGAAAAGATCTTGAGGACCCAGAATACATAAATTACATGTCTCAGATATTGGAGCAATGCCTTTCCATTTAAAATTCCAAGTATTGAAGAGTCCTACTTCATAAAAGGTGGATACCTAGCTTCACTTTGTGAGACATTTGATAGAGCAAATAACGTAATGAAGACTGAAAGCTATTACATGTAACATATTTATCAAAATATTTCAGTTTTGAGCAGTGCCTTATATTGCAGTCAAGACTTAGGGCCTCATTTATGAAGAAGTCACACAGTGCAGCACAGCAAGTCACCTTCTGGGGTGCACTGTGTAACAGGGAAAGGGCAGGAACGTACCGTATTTAAGGCAATATGGCTCATTAGTGGCCCTGCCCATGCACTGGCGCACAATGGACTGCCCAGCACCAACTTAGGCACCCTTTCACCATGATGCAATCCTAGGAGGCATTTTCCTCTTTTGATGTGTGCTGCAGAATATAGATATTTCTCCTTGTTATGCCTCCCCTGGAAGGTGTAAGGTTTTGGTGCATCCCCAGTTTTAGAAGTTCTTGTAAATCTGGGGATGTGTCTAAAAACTAATGGGAGTTGTGTGGGAACACTCATGCAACACCCATGGAATGCCTTCACAGGGCAGAGTAACGCAGTGCAGCAATTTGTTCTGCATTGCGGTACTCCATATTTTTGGAGATACTCAGAGTGACGCATAATGGCTTTGCATGGCTTCAAAAATCTGTCTTAAGGTTTGTGTCACTGTTGCACCAAGTTGCATGGTGCTAGAATGCTGCTAACAACCTCAGAAATAGGCCCCATCTTCTGACAATTTGTATCTTTACAAAAATGGCACAATTGACTAGGAGACCAGAGTTTTAACAAGTCCTTATGAGAACTACAATATCTAAAGCAATTTTGAGATTCTGATTAAAACTCATTACGTTGGCTGAAGCCATATCAAAGTCCTCACTAAATCAACCATAGTGCCTGTTGTAGTCTTTAACCCTATTAGATAGCATTTGCCGGGGCACCAACAAAGGCTCTAGAAAGGCAAAACTCTAATCTCAGAGCCTGCTCACGTAATGCAGCACTCAGACTAAGAAAGTTTCATAACATTTTACCTTCCCATAGGTCTAGAAATGACCAGCAAGATGTTGGAATATATTCTACAGCATATTTAAGAGTTAAAGGGATCTTTGATCTATAAATGGTTAACAAGTGATTAAAATGATTGATCCCTCTCATGATTGTGTGCTTCTCAAATATATACAAAATGCAACAGCATTGAAGGTTTGAGTATGATTTTTTTAGCAGAGACCACTGTATTGACCGGCCTTGGAGTGTCCTGATTAGGTCATGCAAATTGATGTTTACAAAACATTTGACCCAAGAGTGAACAAAATGTATCACAACCTGCATTTTTGCTGTGATATATTTGTAGCTAGAGAGCAAGCCTATATCAGGCTAGGAGATTAATTGAAAATTCTTCACTCAGTACATGTCAGTCCTTAATTGTGTGTGTTCCTGTGCTGCATGGAATGAGTTTCTCTGGTTAAAGTTGAGTTGGAAGAGTTCATTAAATTTCTGTTCCTATTGGCGGTCACATAACTATGCAGAATTATGAGGGAATTATGAAGACCAGAAGGACACTAGGAAATTGTTTTTAGATTGGAGGGGGTGGAAAACCCTTCTCAAGCTACAACCAAACTTCCTGTCAGGGTGAACCACAAAAGTTACCATATTAACCTTTACTAACCCTCTGTCAAACTTCACGGATGGTCATTGCTGGAGCTTCAGTTGGTGTTCACTGTGTACTTGCTGAAACATGAAGTGCAAATATTGTGTTGTCAGTCGTCTCTTGCAGTCGCTGTGGTGTGAAGAGTTGGGTCCACCAGAACATGGTGGTTGCAGTTATTGGGAGTGGCAGGATCTCAGCATGGACTGCCCCGTTTCACAGTCACAAAGAGCTCACAATATCTGGATTTCTCCTTTTCTTCATCAGAGGAGCTCAACTGATGCCAACCAAGGTTCCAGGACATGGGAAGGCACCTCTCGGGATCAGGAACTCACTCCAGCAAGGACCAGCAGGGCTCATGAAGGTCCAGTTGCATGTTCAGGCAGGTCCAGTGAGCAGGTCAGTTGGGCAGGTAGAGGGAGGCCTCTGGAGTCTGTTTTGTCCCTGTGGCTTAGAACAGAAGGTCAGGCACCTGACCCTTGGAGTCACTCTGCGGGGAATGAAGGCAGTAGGTCTAGAGGTCCTTCTCAGAGAGCAGAGCTGGCCTCAATTAGCAGGGTAGTCCAATGGTAGCACAGCAGTCCTTCTGTAGTGCCCACTGGTACATGAGTGCACCTAAGATTTGGTCTGAGAGTCCAATACATATACATGGTGACACTTTGAAGTAGAAGAAACTTCGAGACTTCCTCCCACATCTGGTTCTGGATTTTCCTTCCTCTTTGCAGTTCCCAAGATGTCTGGGATGGCAAAAGCATGGTATCACCTTCTTTGTTAGTGTCCTGAGACAGCCCCTTTGAAAGGTAAGTTGAGCAGGGAATAGCTCAGCTCCTCCTATCTTGACAGAACAGCGCATCATGCCAACACCTAGCCCACCCTTTGTATCACTGTCTGGGAGGATTATGCAAAGGTAAACTGCCAAATACACCAACTCAAGTGAGCCAGGACGGAAGCTGCAGGAACCAAATGATTATGACAGAAAAATGCCAACTTTCTAAAAGTGGCATGTTCAGAATTGTGGTTTAAATTCAGACTTTACCTTTACAGGGTATTTTAAATTGCAATTCATTAGAGATTAAACATGACTTTTCTTCCTGTTCCAAACAAAAGTTATCACTTATTAAATGTAATAAGATAACTCAATGTTATCCTGTGGGAGAGGTAGGCCTTGCAGTAGTGGAAAATGAAGTTGAGTTTTTTCACTATGAGGATATGTAAAACGTTAAAGTGAATGTCCAACTTTTCAAATACACTGCACCCTGTATAGGGGCTAACCTAGGGGTGCTTATTTGTACTTAAGAGGAAGGCTTAGGCCTGTCAAACGGTTTATTTTGCCGGGTCAAAATGTCAGTTTAAAACTGCACACAAGTCCCAGTGGCAGACCTGAGACATGTTTTAAAGCGCTACTTCAGAGGGTGCCACAATAGGTACTGCAGGCTCAGTAGTAGCATTTGATTTACAGGTCCTGGGTACATGCAATATCACTGTTAGGGACCTATGAGTATGAGAAGTGTGCACAAGCACTTTAGCAATAAATAGCAGTGGTAAAGTTCACAGAGGCCTAGAGCCATCAAAAACAAATTTCAGTAAACAGAAGGGGAGAAGGCAAAATGTTTGTGAGAAGTCCACACAAACGTCTGGCAAGTCTAACAGACACCCTCTATACTTATTATTTAAACACACCCAAAATTGCACCTGTCAAAACTTCATTTAGGAATGACGATTCCCTACTGCTATGGGAATCTTCCAGGGTATACTAACGGGTAACTGTCATCTTACAGTCCAGCTGAGCTAAATGTCCCTAAGGTGTCAGGTACTAACCCTTAATATGTGCCTGCGCATTTACATGGATTGTATGAAAACAGAAGGGGAACTGTAAAGCTGCACCTTGAGCCCATGTCAAAACAAACCTTAAAAAATAAAGTTGAATAGTTTAATGATTCCTATCCTGGGTTTTTTGTCAAATCGTCGGGGCCACTAACATTAGGGGCAGTAAAAAAGGGGAACAAATGATCTATCATCCTAACTGCTACAGAAATGCTCTGAGCATGTGCTGATGAGATGCCTGTGCTTAGCCAGGTCCCAGCTATTCTTTTATTTCGTTTGTGGTATTTCACTTCTTTGCATGCTTTCACATTTGTACAATTTGTTGTAAGACTTCACTATATATATGTCTTTCATTTCTCGTGAGCTTAACACAACTGAAAGATTGTTGCATTCTATGTGAGAATGTGTAGGAAACTTCCAGATCTCTGAAACACCAGGCAGTCATATTCAGTCTCACAAATCCAGTGATTAATAGGTCCTCCCCCCGGGAGCGTTAATTTGCTTCAAGATGGTATTAAGCCCCAAATTACAAATACCAGAGGTGTGCCATTTTACTTCGTTTATTTTTTAAACAGTCAATAGAGATTTATTATGGGCCAGGCATGCAGCACCCCTATGCAGTCGCAAACCCAGCACTTCACAAAATCACAGGGCCTGCATATGCATACGAGTTTTTGCACAATGTACAAAATCCTTTCTGATTCGTAAAAGGGGTTTGGGAACTGTTTCCAAATCGGAAATTGGAGAGGGCTTGAAAGAGGGACCTCCAGACTATTTGCATTTTGGAAAGGCCTCTCTTAATGGTTTGTGATCACAATTGTGGTAGCAAACCATTGATCAGTTGGCAACCCCTGAATTGAAGTGGTGAGACAGTTTCACCTTTTGAAATTGTGTTGGTGAACTTATGGGAAGCAGCAGTGGCCAAGGGGATCGCTGCCTGCTCCCCATGGATGTACTCCTAAACGGGAATCTGATTTTTTAGGCAGCATCAGTACCTTTAATTGACAATGGGCTGACTGTGTAGGCAAATGCAAGGATAGAGGTCTGTTGTGCCTTGTAGGCCTCAAGTACTGCATTCAAAGTAAATTGAGGCCTGAATAATGAATACTTATCAAGCAGGCCATTTTGCTCCCCCCAACAAATGGACAATTTGCGATGCAACCTGTTAGTACGCAGCGGACATCACAAATGGCATTCTCTTTCACAAAGCATGAAGATAACCATGAATATTTTCTGACGCAAAACAATACTGTCCGCCACAATACATATGGAGCAAAATAGCAGATAATTTATGATACATAGTGCAAATTAGTACCACAAGCGTGGTTCCGGTGGAACAGACCCTAGTTTTTAATATCAGAATAATTCAATCTGAACCTCTGCTAGGCGGTATGCTAATGCCTTAGCCATGTCATTAAGCAACTTTTATTAAACACAGTATGCCACAATAGCGTGGCATACACCTTAGCTCGTGTTTCTCATATAATAAAACGATATTATCTTCTTAACCAGTTAATTAACATGACTGTGAAATGTTCCATAAATGTCCAATAATGTCAGCTCCACATATCAGAAGCAGGTTTGGACAGTCAAATTCTAACTCAGAAATAACACACAGATAGCATATTTAAAACTCGATTTAGCAATCTCAGGAAATGAATGAGTTTGATGCAGATGCTAATGAACTCATTTGTCAGGAAAAAAATCACTTTCAATGAGATTCGTATTAGCTGCATAATTTTAGAGAATGACTAAAATGGCATATTTATATAATTAGTGCAAATTACAGCACAATGGGGATTGAGAGATGATTATGCTCCATGGATCAATCATTTATATTCAGGAGCAAAATGATTCACTAAAACTTTCATGACTCAATTATTTTTTGACTAGGCTTGGAATAATGACAAAACATCTCCCATGCTGTTTAACTCACAGAAAATGTCACTTGCTGGTGAATTGCCTATCCGGAGCAAAACATTTTTTTCTGAGATGATGAGCATGTCCTATGAATGTCCGTCCACCAGATAACACCAAGGGGTAGGGAATGAGTTGGCGGTGTCAGTTAGCCTGCTGTGCAGACACGCAAAGGCCGGAAATCCTTGAATTTCCTGGAAAAAATACCCATTCCAATGCATATTCTCAGTCAACTACATTATAAAAAATCATCAAAGGCGGTGACGTTTTGAATGCTTAGTTCATGCATCAGTTGACCCTATACCCCAATATCAATTTAAAGCTTTTTCGGTATTTTCCATATTTGGAGACGCCTTTTTCGCTCAAACATTTGTCTTCATGTAAAGCGTTGCAAAACGAATTGTGGACGTAGCTCTAAAAAATATTAGTCAAAATTGTAACGGTTATAATGTAGGCAATTGCCGTATGTGTATTTCAACTAAAGCACTTGCAGATCATGTAGATTCCAAACTTTAGAAATGGACGCAGAAGAGGCCAACTGGGGATTCCAAACAAACTTTATTGGAAGGAGACCTGCTGCCATATTACGCAACTTGCAGGCTAATTCCTTCAGCCATCTTCTGGAAAAAGCAGGACTTAATCAGTGAGGAAATAAGTGCAGGGGTTGGAAGTTTTTCTTAAGAGCCAGCCACAAGCGCTGCCGAATGCAAGGGTTGCAAAATGACGGGGCTGCTTAGTTTTGATTCCAGCTCACATATCTCTTACACTGTTCTACACGTCCCGTCTCTTTAGCTCTCCCTTGCAGACTTTTTTCATTCCTGCTTTCTCCCTTCGTCATAGGTTTCCTGTATTCTCTTCCTCCTTTATCCTTTTCTTACTTTCTCTCTGTTCTCTGGATCATAGTCTGACGCTGAAAACCAATTTCGGACCCCAAAATTGTTTGCCGGTGCCCACCACCGGCACAACTTAAGCATTAAGGTCCTTAAGGTTCGAGCCATGATCTTCATGTGAAGATGGTAGAATATGTTGGTTGAGTTGTTCTCCATTTTCCTGTTAATATGAGTCACCATCTTATTTTGTTTTTATGAATGGTCTAGTGCCGAGAAACATTTGTTTTATTGTTATCACCTTTTCTACCATCTTTGTAGGCAATCTTTTATTCGTGTTACTTTTTGGCTCATGTTTACTTGGATGTGTTTGAAAAAGTACTTTATCATGCCTTTGGGTATGCTGTTCCAATGCATTTATTCATACCTGAGGACCGCTCTCGGGTTTACACCTTTTTCATCAGCAGCCAATTTACTCAGCCACACCAAAAGCTGCAGGACACTAATGTGGTGCTTACACACAATTGGGTATGTTCACAGAAGAGCAACGTCCAACCAGTACAGAAGAGTAGCATCACCAGCATCTGGAAGCTGGTGGGCGTCAGGGTAAGCAGCACTAGCAGTAAAATATGCAGAGTGCAAGAACCCAGGCTGCTTCAATATTAAGATGCAGGAGACAGTAAATACAAGTGGGCGGAGGTAAAACATCAGCGAGCAGAATACCGAGGAGTAGAGTGCACACCACCCTCGAAGGCACATCCGTGTATAAATCAGCTAGCAATAGACTTACATCTGTAACCACCTTTTTGCAAATTATTGCGTCCTCTCAAAACAGACACAGGAATACTCAAGTGTGGGGCACGAAATGTTTTTTTATTGCCCTATTTCCTACACTGGGACATACCTACATGGAGCAGGTTTCTGAGTATGTCTGTGCCCTTTCCTTTTTGTGGTTAAAATCCACTTCTCTCTGTCTTTCATTGGCAGGATACCAGGAAGCAAGATTAGGCCCACCCGAATATCCTGCACAAGGTGACAGCATCCTAAGGTTTAACGCCTTATGGAAGCACCAGTCATGTTTAAAACAGAAAAAACAATGACATTGTTCTAATGTTGTCAAGGAGGAGGAGAAGACATCTAAATGTGACCCACTTACAGGTCCTATTGTGAGATACCTGCCAGAACATTAATGCAATGACATGTTCATTTAATACGTGGGAACTGCCTTTGTGTTTGGGTTCCCGCTGCTAGAGGTCACCCAGCCGTACTGAGAGCGAATGCTTCAGCTGAGCCAGGAAGATGGTATTTAGCATTTTTTCTTAAACCGCCTTCTTGCCTTGTAGAAGGTTGCGTGGCTAATGATTTCTACAGAGGTATTCTACCTGTATTCATAACCACATAAATCCCTACAGCCTGGCAGTGTACGACATAATGGCCCTATGCGTACTCTACCTGCCAAAATAAGTGTATTCATGCAACCTCATTAAGCTGCTCATTAACTAGATTGTTTTGGACCTCTTGTTTTTATTTTGCTGTAGCCCATACATAACAAGTACATAGTTAAATGAAGTATTTGTTTACAAAATATGTCTAAGATTGTGTTTTTTTAGTTAGACACCTGACAACAAAGTTATTGCAAATCCTAGACAGAACTGTCGGATATTGAAACCCTTTCTTTCATTCTCATTTAGGCTCCTTTTCAGCATGATTTCCTGTAGACAATGGAGTTGACAGTATTATTAGATGTTAAATTAACAGCAGAGTGCTAGGGGCAACAGATAATTTTACGATTCCTATGATAATAATCTAATTATAAGTAATGATAGGCATTTACTGTGAGCAAAAGTCACCTCTAAGCAGAAGCAATACTTAATTAAAATAATGTAGATGCTCTGGATTCCAGGCTTGCGTTAAAGAAAGAGTTGTAGCCAATTATTATTTTGTATAGGCGCATTTATTAGATGGATTAAATGGTTTTTAAAACTGGCATGTAAATAAAATGTCCTTCACTGGTGTGTGTTGTATTCTGTCAAACAACAAAAACCAGAACAGTTTAAACTGCAAAAAGGTGTTGCAAATATTAACCCTTAAACGTCCATGTTCCTTCAGACGCCTTACTATTTAAGGCTAGCCCAAATGGATGTCATCATCCGCAAATAATTCACTGGGGTTCCCCTCTCTATGAAATCTACTTGCCATAAATTATATATTCCTAAATGTCAAAACAAACTAACCTATCACTGGCTGACAAATTCCTCTCTCTACGAGTTAAATCTCTGGACTTCAGTCTCAGCCCTAGTCTCTCACGCCCTCACCATATCATTCTCAATACCAAATCTTTAAAATTTCACCTTAACTTCCTCAAGAAGAGAGTATGGGCCAGATTTACAAGGCCCTAGTGCCTGCTTGCGCCATACTAGTGTCATTTGTTTTTTATGCTAATGTGGCTCAAGGAGGCAATTTTCGCTGCACCATATTTACAAAGTGGTGCAATGCCTGCATTGCTCCACTTTGCAACCGTTTGCGCAACATTATGTCTATGTCAGGCATAATGTATGCAAGGGGGGCGTTCCAGCATCAGGAGGCCCGCAAAAACGGTGTTGTGAAATCTAGTAGATTTCCTTTCACCATTGTAAGCGTAATTTTTAACACCTGCTCAGAGCAGGCATTAAAATGACACACCCATATTAACCTATGGGCCTCCATGTACTTGGCTTCACTAGCGTCAAAATCTTTGAAGCTAGCGGAACAGAGCGCCACAATAGCGTCAAAAATTTTGACACTACCATTGTGCACCGTATTATAAATGCAGTGCACACATGGTGTCGTTAAATGGGGCAGGGGCGATGCAAGCAAACTGGCGCATCAGTATTGATGCATCAGTTTCTTGTAAATCTGTCCCTGTGTCTCTTCTCATCCTCCCACTACAAAACACTGATTCAGACACTAGTCAGTACCTTGCTGACTTTTTATTGTCCTTGCTGTCAACAAGTGATTTGAGTGGTTTGCATTTGGTGGCTGCCTTTTTGTATCTAGTCTGATGACTATCACCTATTCCGAATACATGCCTCAAAAATGGAGCATAACTTGTAGAGTTTGGTGCTAACTCCACCAAAACACAACGGGGCAGATTTATGGAAAGTGGTGCTTCACCAAATGCAGCGCCACTTTCCCTGTTCCCCTTAGCACCCCCCACCGCAACCATGTGTGCACTGCATTTAAAATACGGCGCACCATGGCGCAGGGTAGGGGGCAATAGAGTCATTTTTAATGACTCGATTGATGCACTCTGAGAGAGTAGCGCCAAACTGTTGGCACTACTCCTGCAGAGTACATAGGGGTCCATTCAAAAGAATGGAAGCTCCCTTTTAACTAAAAGTGCCATAGTAAATGAAGCAAGGAAATCCCATAGATTTCCTTGCGCCATTTTACCGGCTCCCCTAACGGGGGAACGCCCCCTTTGCATACATTATGCCTGGCACAGGCATAATGTAGTGCAAAGAGTTACAGGGTGGTGAAATGCATGCATTGCGCCACCTTGTAAATACGGCACAGGGATTTTGGCCTTGTTGGGCCACTATAACGTCAAAATAAATGACGTTAATGTGGCGCAAAGGGCCCATAAATATGCCCCAACGTGTCTCAGTATTTACTGTGCTTTTTTGTCCCCGTTTTAGCAGGGGAATAATCTGAAGATGTGATCTTTATTCCAACCAGCACAAGATGCGTTGCAGTCTCTGTGCAAATAGGTGTTTTTGCAAGGAATGCTATTTTTACAAGGCATTCTTAATCAAGGCCTAAGGTGCCTGTTGTACAAGTATAGGAATTGCATACTGTTAGAAACTGGGTTTCCGGTTGGCAGATGTACACACCAGGATCCACAATCTCAGTCAGGGTAAGTCAGATACACACCATAGATTAACCTGTGCTCACCCACTGGTAGCTTGTCACACAGCACTCAGGTAAGAGGCAATGTGTAAAGTATTTGTGAACACTTCAAACAGTAAAACAGCAAAAACACTGCACAAAAAGACACCACATCTGGTTGGACATATATTAATTGTATGAATAAAACAAGACCACAACAACAAAATCTAACAAGAAGAAGTCGAGATATGATTTTTTTAAAGATTAAAATGCATTATAGTGCTTAAAGGCAAAAGGCGCCAACCTGGGCCTTCTGGTTACACTAGACCAGGTGAAATCCCAAATTTCAGGGCAACAGCGAAGGTGCATGGGTCGCAAAGAGTCCCAGACAAGTCCCTCTGAAGTTTTACCTTTTTAAAGTCGAGCCAAGAGTCCCGTTCATAGGGAAGAAGTTCACAGGAGCAAGGAGAGCGTTGCTGGTGGTGGTCCTCAAGCGGACAGGCGGACTGGAGCCCTGCAGCTGTAAGCGGCAATGCTTGTTGTGTGGAGTGACACATTTTCAGTGGCTTTTGCTGGTTCTTCGGGCAAGCAATGCGATACTGCTGTGAGTGGGTCCATTCGCGGTCACAAAGAATCCAAAAGCTTGATTTCAGGAGCCACAAAACTACTTGTGAGGGCACAATAATGGAGTGACGCCTTTTGGGGCTCACGAATGGTTGCAGACAAGTCCAGTAGCTGTAACAGGTGAGTTGGAAGCCTTTTGTGTCCCTGAGACTTCAGAAGAAAGGAGGTAAGCCAGCAAGACCTTGGAGTCACTCTGGTTATGGGTTGTAGAGACTCAAGTCTAGTCTTTCTCTCTACCAGGCAAGGAAGGCAGCAGGTTAGCACAGCAGAGATGGTGTCCAGCAGAGTGACAGCCCTTTTAGCAGCACAGCATTCCTTCTTCCTGACAGGGTTTCCACAGGTCCAGAAGTGTACTGAGCTGGTGGTGTCAGAGGTCCAGTACTTTCTCTGAAGAGTGGGAGACTTCAAAGAATAGGTCCTCCCTTTCTGCCCTGGCTCCAGACTCCCTACTGCAATCCTTTATATGGGGACAGGACACAGCCCTTTCAGGTGTGTCAGCTCCTCCCTCCCATCCTTCTCAGCATGACCCATCAACATGGAGATCGCCACTCAGTCACACCTACCCTTCCTTTGTGTGTGGCTGTCTAGAGGGACTGCAGGAAGCCAGCTGTCACCCATCCGAGACATGTATTCCAGAAACACGCAGAAGTCACTAACTTTCTAAAAGTAGCATTTTCAGAATTAAATTCAACTTCACTATAAATTGGGATTTTGAATTGTGATCCCAGATAAAACAACTTTGGGTGTTCCATCTGTTCCCAATTAGGAATTACACTAAAATGTAATAATGTTATTCCAATGTTAAGCTATTGGAGAGATAATCCTTGAAGTAGTGAAAAAAGAAAGTAAGAGCTTTTCAGTACCTGAACATGTAAATCTTAAAAGTATTTGCCCATTTTTTTTAAATACACTGCACCCTGCCCTTTGGCTGCCTAGGACTTACCTTAAGGGTGACCTATCTGTATTAAAAAGAAAGGTTTGGGCCTCTCAAGAGGGTTCATTTTCCAGGTCAACTGAGCAGTTTCAAACTGCCTTTACAGGTTCTGCATTGATGGCCTGAAACATATTTAAAGGAGCTACAGAAGTGGGTGGCACAATCAGTGCTGCAGGCTAACTAGTAGCATTTAATTTACAGGCCCTGGGCACACGCAGTGCCCTTTACCAGGGACTTATAAGTAAATTAAGGATGGCAATTGTGGATAACTCAGTGTTACCACATTTTAAGGAGCGAACACTTTAGCACTGGTTAGCAGTGAAAAAGTCCTAAAGCCATAAAACAGTTGCCAGAAAAAGAGGAGGAAGTCATAAAAGGTTGGGGTAACCCTGCACAAAGGGCTATTTCCAACACATACAGCCCTTTGTTGGCTTGAGATATTGGTGGGTGGTTTGGATAGTCAGACATTCTGGGAGCTTGTGTCATATAGCTGCATCAACAATCAACAGACTTGCTTTGTGTTGGAAAATTAAGAAAAGTAAAGCAAAGTTGCGCGTGGCGCTGCTTTTGCATTACTTTGCATCAAGGGGGCATTACATGGGCATTCGTATGCAACCACCGACCCTTTTTGACACAAAACCTTATCTATCAAAAATTAACGCCTTTTAAAACCAGACGTTAAAAGGAGAAATGTTTTAATTTCTCCTTTCTTTTTCCACCTGTGCATGTGTGATGCACTGTGCAGCACACATACAAAGTAGGAAAAGTTTTATAAGTTGTCTAGGCCTAGTATTTTGTACTGGAAGGCTACCCTTCCAGTTCAAAACCTGTGCCAAGACCCTCGCATACACCCTTGCACTAAGGCACATAGGGGTGTGCATGGCGCACAGCAGCTGAAATCAGCTCTAGCGTTAAGGTAAGGGGAGGAGAGAGACGTATCTCTGCAGATATGGTGCTCTCCTGCTCCTTCCTTCCCCCGCATGCAATGCAGATTTTTTGGGTGCTGCGCTGCTTTGCAATGAAGGATGGTAAATCTGCCCCACTGTTGTTACTAGGGATGAACTTGTCTGTATATCTAATTGACAAATGCTGAATTTTTAAGAAGTGATTTCCTTTGCATTGATGTCAATGCAAGTAGTAATTTATATTAAACTGTAATACCCTTTAAGATCCTGATTACAAGCTAGGGTTGACTTCAGATTCATCTGCAAACAAGGGTTTACAATGGGTCAGGAAATCCAAATTGTGCGACAAGGAACACATCCTTTGGCCCTGATTTATACTTTTTGGGGCAAAACTGCACTAATTCAGTTTTGCACCAAAAAGTTTAGCACCATCTTGCACCATTTCTGTGCACTAGCCGGGCACCATATTTAGGGAATGGTGCATGCCAGTGCAAAGGGTAGGCTAGTGTAAAAAAAAAATGACGTTAGTCGGGTGGGCCTGGCAGTATGGAAGAAGGGGGTTTTGCACCAAAAAATTATGTTAGGCATGTTAGAGTAAAAAAAAAAGACTCTAACCTGCCTAGAGTAATTTTCTGATGCAAAACCATCCATACCACATGACTCCTGTCTTAGAAAAGACAGGAGTCATGCCCACCACCCCAATGGCCAGCACAGGGGACCAGGGTCGCATGGGCATGGCCATTGCACCCTGTGCCATGTATGGGGGCCTGTTTCAGGGCCCCCTATGGCACTTAAAAAAAATATATATATACTTACCAACTCTTACCCATATGTATCTAGGATGGGGTCCCCCATCCTCCACTGTCCCTCTGGTGTGGGTCGGGGTGTCCCTAGGGCCTGGGGAGGGCACCTGTAGACTTATTGCATGGTGTTCCACCATGAAAATAGGCCCATAGGTCCCCTGATGCCTGCCCTGACCCAGTCATTAAAAAAAGGGGCAAAGCAAGCTTTGCACCATTTTTTGACCGCTCCTCCCTCCAGTGGACCATTTTTGCACGGGAGTATAAATATGGCATTAAGGCCATAGAGTCATTTTTTGCACGGGAACGCCTACATTGCATCTCATTAAGGCAAGGTATATTTCCACGTCCAAAAAAATGACTTTAACTCCATAAATTTGGCGCTAGACGAGTCTAGCGCCAAAGTATAAATATGGGCTTAGTTTTTCACTGAATTAGAGTAAAAAAATGACACTAATTCGGTGCAAAGAGAGTATAAATATGCCCCTTTGTTTCCTCTGTCAGATCAAACTTATCAGAGTGTAACGCTTGAAAAACAAAAGCCACGCATAATGTGACATTCAGTTCTATAAAAAATATTGTGTATATAGGCTCTTTTTCCAAGTGAGATTAGATGTATTTGCCTCACAGCTTAAATACCCCAGCCTGGGTTACCGATATTTACCGGGTGCAGTAAATACCTCACCCTTTTCCAACCTTCTGAGTATTCAGCTTGAAATCCATAAATACGGTAAATACCGAAATAATGAAGATCTCCTTTTTCTTTACTTGACCTCCTTGAATGTTACTAACTGGATAATGTTTTTACCTGCTTCTCTGGTGAAAACGATCTTCTTTATGTGAAAGCAATTGAAAATGTAATTTATTTATTTGTAACTTGTATCTGATTTAATGGATTTATTCTGAATAAAGTCTGTTCTGAATGAACTGCACTTTGGTAATGTCATAGTGATGGATGCCATTCGCTACCACAACACTATTTTACTCTGTGCAGCTCACTTCACCTGATGTTAAAGGATATTTGACCATGTCACACCAATTCCTAGATCTTCACTGACAATCAATTGAATGGGGAATCAAATTTAATAAGATGGCTGATAATGAAAGTAATTTAGCAAAATAAAATTCTGAATCGAAAAACATCTCAGGAAAACAAGAGGAAATCAGAAGGCAAAAATTAACTTTATTGTGAAACACCAAGGTTCAGAACCTCTCTGTCACAGAACTAGTCCTTCATAGACACTGCTAATGCCTACTGCAGTGGTTCCCAACCTGTGGTCCGGGACCCCCTGGGGGTCCGTTAAGCCTCCTCAGGGAGTCCGCAACCGCATAGAAAATCAAATGACATTTACAGATTAGGTCCCCAGCTTTCAGTAATGACTCAGTGGGGGGGAACCCAGATTCCAATAATGATTCAGTGGGAGTCCCCAGGCTCCAGTAATGATAAATTGGGGTCCAAAGAAGTCAAAAGGTTGGGAACCACTGGCCTACTTGAATTCTTTACCCCACACAACTCTGGACTTAACCCACTATTTATGAGTAGGGAATTTAAAAGATCAGCAGTTTCACAATTTTATCAATTACACAGAATCCTGTTTCTTCACTTGTCACACTGTAAATATTCTGCTCAGAGAGTGTTTATTTGTTATCTCTTATGCTTTAGACTCCTGGTTGTTGGGTTACTTGGAATGTGTACAAATACACTTTGGACAGTAAGAGTCCTACATGCAAATGTTAACAAAATAAATAACCCTCTTAGTTGTGGTTTCATGCATGATCCTGACCTCAAGTCACTTTGAACAGTGGAACTGCTCCTAAGACCTGAAAAATAGATCTTCGGTCAACTGAATTGTGTCAGTTTATTTAGAAATATAATGTGTTATCATCACAATTAGTGGTCTACTATGTTTTTTTCAAATCCAGTTTTTGTCTGAGAGAGTTTTTAAAATGTGTCTTCTGGCGTTGTTGCGAACACATGTCCTGAATCTATCAACACTCTTGACATTACCATTTACTCTTAACAGATAATATTTAGAGGTGGGCCTTGAACTCCACTCCTCTCACAGATTTTGCAGAGTTTTTCCCACTCCACGCTCCACTTAGAGTGCGGAGTTCTGAAAAACTCCACAAAGCCGAGTTTTTTCCTCGCCCAAGCTCGCCAGCGGTAAGTTGGTGAGCACAAGCGAGGAAAATCTTGCTCAAGACCGCTCACGTTGAGAAACCTTCCATTAGCATTGAGGAAGCTGCCGCTCGAGTAGAAAATCTACTCATGAGGCAGAAAAGAAGCAGTGCACTCTTGTGCTGCACAGGGATCCATTTGCGCTTATTTTTCAGCATGGGACAAACACCTAGGCCCATATTTATACTTTTATTGTACCGCATTTGCGTCACTTTTTGACACAAAAGCGCCGCAAACTTACAAAATACCAATATATTTTGTACGTTTGCGTCACTTTTGCATCAAACAATGACACAAATGCGGTGCAAAAAACTATAAATATGGGCCCGAGTGCTAAAAATCAGTGCAAACGCCACGACTTAACACACTCCACCGCTTGTGGAACTCCGCATACAGTGGCAGAGTTTTTGGGTCACTTTGCAGAGTTCCGCTGCACGGAACTCTGCAATCTCTGCCTAGGCCTAGTAATATTGTCCTGTTCCTATTATCAGTACCTATTGCATCATCATAAGGTCTGCCTCACCATCACCCATTTGGCATCATGACAATAAGTTTTCTAGAATTGTGACATTTTACTGTAGCTTTGCAGCCACAAGCACCTTGCAGTTGTCCTTCACCTAAACAGCAACATGAGTTAAATATCTGGGGTTACTTAATTGACTTCACACACTGCAGAAGCATAAACGTAGGTGTTCTGCTCTTAACTGAGGCAGCAAAGCCCATCCTGATATGGCCCCTGGCGTTATAAATCATTACTGCATCATCAAGCCTGGAACCTCTTTCCAAATCCAGACTCTCTCTTAACTTCCATTTACTGCATTTCAGCATAAATTGACAAGGATTGTGTTTGTCTGTATCTGCTCAGAAATGAGAAGAGGCTACTACATTGATCAACCCTGTGTCATAAGCGATTGATGTTAGCTTTTCAACCTTTGTTCTCATTACTCTAATGATAGTCATCTAGCTTTAGGCTTGTTTTGCTGTGTTGGTCTCACATTCTTTTCATAATCATCCTCCCATAATCTTCACCACTGCCTTCACACTTCTGTAAATATCTGGTGTGTTTGTCTCAAAAGCTGTATCATACATCTTTGTTTTTTTAATCAACTGAAGTCTGAACAACACACACACATCTACCATAAAGAGGTAAATTAAAAGTCAGCTGGAGTGGTAAACCAGAGGAAATTGTCAACATTCCAAAACAGAATCACCATGTATAGACTTCCCTGCTGGAATACAGGATGCATGACGCTTTGCTATCACAGAAATCTGTTGCAAGTATGTTTTGTTTCTATTGTAGTATATCAAACATTTCCAAGACTGTCACATTGCTTATTTACCTCTCTATAGCCCTAAAGTGTGTATATTTATTGTGATAACTAGATTGTCATTTTGGATGGCTGGTAGTCCACCACAAGTAATATGTCACTAGTTTTTAGGTCCAGTAAAGGTTTTACTAATTTAAACACGGGCTCAGTCCCTTACAGTGATGGCACAAAGCAGACACGCTCAACTTAAACAAATGTATAAAGCATTTAGAAGTATCAAAACAACTTAAAAGTCACCAACACAACACAATAACACTGCCTCCAATTTATGAAGAAAGCGACTAAATTAATGATCAAAATGACATAAATCCAGTAAGGGGAACCAGAGATATACATTTTTGAGTTTTAAATAACAACAGCCCAAAAAGCACTAAATGCCACTTGCGGACTACTCTTCACACTAGACCGGGACAAAAGTAAGGTTTAAATCTGGTTGTGATGGAGAGCGGGTTGGATACACATGTCAGATTGGTTCTGGACAGAAAGCTACCTTCACACTTAGAAAAGTTTGGAGAAGGAAGAGTCTTCAGTGGAGTGAGGCTGCAAGCCAGATCCAAAAATGGCTAGTTGATGATGGGTTGACAAAGGTTGAGTGAAGAAAGGAAAAGCTCAGAGTAGGAAAAGTCTGGAATTCACTCCCAGGAAGCTAGTGACATTGATTGGATGCTGGACGGCATCGGGCCCAGTGATATGTTCTACCTCTAGACATGCACTTCTTTTATTTATGTTGGAATTCCTCAGAAAGGCAAGAATGCAAGCTGTATCCTAGGAGGGTTTGACATTAAAAGATGCAGGGTGGCATTGGGTCCACTGAAATTGATTTGCTTCTGCAGAGAAGAATGTATCAAGAGCTTCTGCAAAGTCAGGCCCACCAGTGAAGCATCCCCAGCAGATCAGTTGCCAGATTGGTCTTAGACCCTCAGTGGTTCTCTAGGCAAAAAGTTAACAAAACGTTTCTAAGTCTAAGGCATGTAGGTTAAAGCAGGAAGAGTACACTCTGACACCAGGCAAGATTTCTAGGAACTCTGGAACAGCACTTGGGGAGGCCAAGACTCACTCCAACAGAAGCCACCAGCAGGATCCAGGGTAAGGCAATCTGAAACTGGTCATCTTGGCTCCTCCGGGAATGTAGGCTTCTTGCAGCTTTTCTATCTCTGTAGCTTAACAGGGGCTCAGCCATTTGACCCTTTGAGCCCCCTGCTGTGTTCTAGGTACAGTGAGAGCAGGTTGAGACCTCAGGTCTTCTCACACGCCACAAAAGTACGTGCATTTTGTTTTCTGTCTTCCACAGGTCCAGTAGTGTTCTGAAGAGAGTATTCAGAGGCACCACATTTATGCCTGGCACTAGCTTGTTGGTGGTTGTGATTCCTGGCCTCTCCCTAACCGACAGGGAAAATAAGTATAACCATACCCACTTTTGCAGAGGTTACCATCTACCCTAGTGCAAAGTATCCCATATTGACCATCTCTACCTTAATCCATCATGGCAACTCCTTTCTTCCTCTGTTTAGAGCTCCTGTGCCCATTCTAGAGGTGTGACCAGGGAAATGAGCAACTGCTTCTCTGTGTACACTTTAAACCAATTCTGAGGTCAACTCCTCTCCCACGGGGTCTAGTGCCAGAATGACTAGTGAGACAAAGAAAGTGAGCAGGCCCAGGTGTTATGTGCATCAGCTTATGACAGGGTATACTTCTTAGAAGTTAATTAAGTTATGGGGCACTGCCCAGATGACCATCCTATCAGAGGAACAGGATGCACACCCACACCTAAAGCCTTTTTCTCAGCTCTGGCAAAAAGTTCACACCTCCTGCTCCTGGGTGACAGTTTAAAGCTCATGCAATTGGACTTCCATAGGCTTTAGGCAGGCAAAGGGGGAGTTTTTTCTGGAATACATTTTGTAAAGTATTTAGAACAAATCTGACTTTACCAATGAATTGGGTTTGCAAGAAATATTTGAAAAAGGCCAAGAATTGATGTTTTACCTGGTTCGTAGGCTGCAACAACTTTATTAACTTTAATAACGTATTCTAGTGTTATCAATGGCACTGCTAAGCCTACTATAGCCAAAATAGCTTTTAGGGTCCTGTCACTGTAAGGATATGTTTAACATTAAACATTTATAGGTCCTACTTTTAAATACCATGCTCACGGCCTTATGTGCATTTTTAAGCCTACTTAGGAGTGACTTACTAATGTTTAAAAGGTGGGCTTGGGAATGTCAAAATGGGTTATTTTGACTGAGGAAAGGAGAATATCAATAAGCTGCACAGTTTCTAAATGTGAACAATAAAGCAAAAAAGTAGTGACCATAGGGGGCTGACTAAAATAATCTCAAGGCCGAAGGGGACTGACTACAGACCCTCTTTCTTCATGACAAAGAGACCTAGAAAGAAACATTTTATATTAGTTAAGGGATTTGTAGAGCAAATTTAACATACACCATTTTTAACGCATATTGTGTTCATAATAATAATTTTTAAGTAGCGCTATAACCGAGGGATGAATATTAGAGCAACACAATTATCATTATTAATTCGAAATTGGTACTCATTCTATCAGCCTTTGAAGGATTATAGGTATTATTATAACTCACACGTGGGCCAACAGATAACACTAAAACGAGCACAAAATATTACTTATGCCTTAGTACTACTGCTTTTTTTGAGCTGAGTGTAAATGCAACTTGCTCATGTTATGATCTCTCTTTACCCAACAGCATAGCAAGAGAACAAAATGCGAACATGTTGTAATAATGCTTATAAACTGTGCACAAAACCACTTGCATGCATTCTTAAAAACATTTGGTGACAGATTGTAAATTAGGCACCAAATGCTTGACAGAAGAAAGACACACTTGCAAATTCCGAGTCAAAACGCTGTGCCTGCTATAAACACCAGGGGTAAGTGACCTTTTAGTCTTTAGCCGGAAGCAAAGGACGCATCTTGTGGATAAAATAAATTACACGTGCGTTAAAATTACCTGAGTGGTGCAAGGGCTAGTGTTTTATAGCGTAAATCTAAACGAATAATTTACAGAGAAAATGCACAGAATCCCTCATATCTGCATTTCATTGAAATAGTTACCAAAAAATTCAGGTTTCAGATTTCTACCTTTCTCAAAAAGCTCTAAGGCGCATATTTGTGGGAGGCTTGCATCAAATTTGCACCATGCTACGTGGTACATGCGTGATGTAAACCTCTAAGTCAGATTTTTGAAGCCATGCAAAGCCTTTTTGCATAGTTCTGAGTGGCTTCAAAAATCTGGAGTAACGTAACACAGCATAAGTAGCTGTGTTGCGCTAGTCCGCCAGCCGAAGGCATTCCATAGGAGTTGTGAGGGTATTCCAACACAACTCTCATGGATTTTGACACATCCCCAGATTTACAAGGACCTGTAAACTTGGGGATGCACTACAATCTTGTGCCTCCCCATGAGAGGTGTAACAAGGAGAAATATGTCTATTTCTCCTCATTTCCTCCTCTTTCTCTATGTGCTTCACTCTGCAGCACACATAGAAAGAGGAATATGCCTCCCAGGATTGCTTTTGTGTAGGAAGGTGCCCTTCCATCATAAAATCAATTCTGCATGCAACACCGGCACACTTTCACCATGATGCAAGAATGCCAACATTGGTGCTAGGCAGACAAAAGGTGCCAGCACATGGTAAAGGAGAGGAATGCACGGTCTTCTGATAAATACGGTGCATTTCTGCCCTTCCCCTGTCACGCAGCGCGGCGTAGATGACTTTTTGCGGTGCACTGCTTGACTTGGCCATAAATATGGCCCTAAGAGTCTTGTTGAATCATAGTGCTTGGAGCCGGCATTCAGCAAAATTAGCACACAGGAAAGACAGCTATAGCTGAAGATGGAGAACTCTGTAATCAAAAGAGAGCTGAAAAACAGTGCAGTTTGTATTATAATAATGTGCTGCTGACATCTTGATTGAAGAGGACCATTAGTATAAAATTGGAACATGGAAAGCAGCATTTATTTTGCTACTTCTTTCAAAAAGTAAAACTAATGAAATATGTTACTTCATAATAGAATATGAATGCTTAACTGATAAGATGTTTAAACATAAAAAATAGCTTTCTGCAAGTTGGCTGTAACTTTGTTATAATCTTTGCTTTATTTATCTACCATGTGTAATTTGTATTGGGACATTTTTAAAATGTTCATACATTTAAAACTCATTTTTCAAATAATTCACACATTTTTTTATAAAAGATATTATGACATGTTAATGTTATAAATCTCCATTGAACACAAGTGAACAGCAGTGGAGCATATACACTTTCAGAGGCTCGATTCTGTCAGGATTACAATGTTTTAATCCACACTTTCTGACTCTCCCTCCTTCCTCCACTAGCTCACTCTGTTACTGGATCCCTGGAAAGAGGGACTGGGAATTCTCCTCCACTCCTGCATCTACTTTGGCTCTGCTAAACAGAGAAAATCAGTTTGGTAGAGCCCAAGGAAAATCAGCGGCTGTTTGCTACCCAGTTCACAGCTCCCACTGTGCATGTTTGACAGTTATTGCCTTGCTAGTAGACAGTAATTGTTAAACATGGACAGAGATGCTATAAAACAAAGCCTGAGAAACGTCTGAGCCATTTGGGAAGTTTAAATCCTCCATCTCCAGGAAAGCATTTGTTTTTAATTAGAACTCAGCCACATGGGGCAGAATAGCCTCATAGCTCCCTGTTGCACGATATACCAGACTTTATAGTCTTGGCCTTCGTGCGGGCCTTTAGCAGTGGATACCGCCCACTATAGCAGGCTATATGTAAGATTAGCTTTTTATTTTTAACTAAACAGACTTTTAGTTGAGTTTGAAAGAGGTGGATGAAATATCTAAATTTATCTGAGCTAACTGTAATTTCTCTGGGTTGCATTTCGGCAACACAAGCAACCCCAGGCATGTTTCGCTCTTTTTGACCCCAATCAGCAGGGTGCAACTTGAGACTTGTCAAATATAAACAATAATAGTGGAACACTCAAAGTTCTTTTTTTGACTCATTAATGTAATACTCGATGGAACCATCGGGAGAAGTATAATAAATCAATTAAAAAAATAGGAGAGAAGGAAAACCAAGCATAGAGAAATTAAATACAAACCATATAGGTGTCCACATTCTTTTGATCTGATTTATTTCTATATGACGAATATATTCAAATTTATATAAGAACCGTTTTTTGGATGTTCTGAGAAAATATTTTGTGTGATAAAACATTCGCAGTTGTAAATCTGCCACTTAGAAATGACCGCCGTGGCAATGAACTTAGGGGGTTATTCTAACTTTGGAGGAGGTGTTAATCCGTCCCAAAAGTGACGGAAAAGTGACGGATTTACCGCCAGCCGTATTACGAGTCCATTATATCCTATGGAACTCGTAATACGGCTGGTGGTATATCCGTCACTTTACCATCACTTTTGGGACGGATTAACACTCCTCCAAAATTAGAATAACCCCCTTAATGTTCGGATTATACACTTACTTGTAAACACATCTATCATGTGTTTTCATTGACGGGTCTCTCAAAGCTGCTTCTCTTTTTTTGATTGGGGTCTGATTGTATATACTTAGCGCCAGGGATAAGGATTTTAATAAATCGGAGAAAGTAAGTTAATTGTGGATGATAAATTTATTTATTACGAAGGAATTGTGGAACCTTGTCCTTTTGAAAAAACATTGTGTGATATGAACGTGTAATTATTGATACAATCATATAATCTGGTTTTGAAAAATAATGAAGTTTAATATATAAGAATTCTGTTTTTGTGTTGCAAAACAAGTGGACTTTTTATTTTGCTTTTACAAAATGGCCGCCGCGACAATGTAAATACCGCTTGGGTTGAATATTCACCTTACACTGAATTGCGGTTTGATTGGTTAGTGGGTTCTTTAAATCTGGTTGTTTTCACCGATTTGGGTTTGATTGCAAATAATAAATACTGCTTACAAGGCATTGGACAAGGTAGGAATTAGAGGTAAAAGGTATCGCGATAACAATGTGAATATAGTTTGGAGTAAGATAAATGTATTTCTATCTCTAAAGGGATCTTCGAGTTAACATTTGTATAAATATATGAGATAAACATGATGAACTACCGTTTACTGGTTCCTTCTTGACTAATATTATTAAATACAACACACATCTTTTTGACATGTGGATGGAGATTTTCTTAGCTTTAGTGAAAGAAAGTCTTGATCTTATTAAACACACGGAGGCGAGTATTATGCTAACTTCTCTTGCTTTAATTTGAACCGCAGCCAAGATAAACTACAAATCCCAGCAAACCTAGCTGGGGAACTACTGAAATATGTCACACAGTAGATAACCAATCAGAGTAACTGGTGAGTATAAACGTATTGACTGAGAGCAACAAGTCATCTTTTCTTGCAGAGCAGTTAAGGAACTCTGAATAAAGGAACAATCAGGAGTAAAATAACACATGCCAACAAAATTGAAAATAAGGCTTCAAAACGATATACGATATTAACAGTCTTTTGATCGAGTTCCGGGTTGAACAGGTCTTGAAGTAGAGTCCTCTTCTAAATCAAAGAAGGTATGTCAGTCGGAGCATCATGGTACGGTGAAGAAAGAACCTTAAGATGTCTGGTTGGTAGCGGTAGCTGTACCTGCTAAGAACAAAGGGAGGGTTAAATGGAGGAACAATAGTGGTGGGATAATACTCGCCTCCATGTGTTTAATAAAATCAAGACTTTCTTTCACTAAAGCTAAGAAAATCTCCATTTTATTACAAACACGGAGGCTCCTATTATGCTAGTTCAAAGCATAGAAATTACTGAATTAGCTACATGGGAAACAGGTTTACAATAAAAGGTTCTAAAGGTTGAGACATTCGACCAATCAGCTGATTTGAGAATGTCGCCTAAACTAAATTCTGCCCAAAAGGCCTTGGAAGCCATAGCTCTTCTGGTGGAATGGGCCCCAAAGAGGGAAATGTTGATACCAGCCAAGTTCATAATCCATTTTACCCAACGGGCCAGAGTAGTGGAAGTGACAGGATTGTGAGGGGATCTGAATGAGACAAGGAGTTGAGTTTCAGAAGGCTTTCTCAAATCTTTAGTTCTTGATATATATTCTTTCAAACAAGTTCCTACGCATAAATTAGCATGACCAGGGAAATATTGATAAAAAACCAACATTAAATTTGTTTTTGTCCTTCTTCGAACCTGAAAGAGAACACCTTGTGGAGTATATTGTACAGAAGTCACATCCAAGGCTCTAACATCAGAAATACGCTTAAGAGAAACTAGACAGAGGAGGATGGTTAGTTTAGCAGAAAGACATTTTAGGGATAAAAGAGAATCAGACTGTTGAGATAGAAGAAACTGTAAGATCACATTAACATCCCACATAGAATTGTTCTTAGGTAAAGGAGGTTTGGCAAAACGTACTCCCTTTAACAGTCGACAAATTAGAGGGTGTTCGCCAATCGGTTTATTGTTGACCATGTTCAGCGGAAATCGTGGACCTGTACATATTTACTGTTCTATAAGCCTTGCCCTGGGCTGCCAGGGAGGCTAAGAAATTAACAACTAGGACTACATCTGCTGAAGAGGGATCGGCACCCCTGACCAGACACCAATTATGCCAGATTGACCAGGTTGACTTGTAAGCTTTAGTTGTGCCGGGAGCCCAGGCTTGACGTATGAAGCTTGCAGCTTCCTGCGAAATTCCTGGGGTTCTCCAGGCAGACCCGAAACCATCCATGCGACTAACTGAAGAGAGTGGTTGAGTATCAGGTCGTGAGGTTGACCTTGAGGATTCAACAAAAGAGAGGGAAAGAGTGGAAGAAGAACAGGAAGGTCTACCAGTAATTCGAGAGCTGAGGGGAACCAAGGCTGACCCTGCCAGAGGGGGGTAATTAAAAGCACTTTGGTGGATTGACGGCGGACCTGCGCCAACACTCTGGGGATCATTATGAAGGGAGGAAAGGCATAATTGGTTTGGTTGGACCAATCCTGTTGAAAGGTGTTGGTGGCCAAGGCCTGAGGGTCTGGCCGCCAACTGTAGAATTGAGGGATTTGAGAATTCAAACGAGAGGCAAAGAGATCGACAGAGAAGGGACCGAATTTGGAAGAGAGATTGTTGAAGATAGAAGGGTTAAGACGCCAATCGCTGGAGTCTTGAAGATATCTGGAGCACCAATCTGCAATTGTGTTCATATTTCCCGGAAGGTATTCTGCTCGTAGGGAAATCTGGTTTTGAAGACAAAATTCCCATAGACCTCCCAGGTGATATATATAACGCACTGCTGAAAAGTACTCCATCCGGAGGAGAATAGAACAACTTACCCTGTCTTTGGGGAAGGTTTGGATCGCAAAGGAACCTGCAAGAATCTCTAAACAGTTTATGTGCAGAGATGACTCCTCTCTTGACCATAAACCTCCAGTCAAGAACTGAGTGCATCTTGCGCCCCAACCAGTCCGACTTGCATCAGATTCTAAGACAAGATCTGGTGCTGTAGAGAATATTGCCCGGCCATTCCAAGCGTCTAGGTGGTCGAGCCACCATTGGAGTTCGATAGGGGATTCGTGATCTAGCAGGAGTAGATCCTCGAATGCAAAGCCTTCGCGAAAATGCCGAATTTTTAGTCGCTGAAGCGCTCGATAGTGAAGAGGGCCTGGAAATATGGCTTGAATAGATGAGGCTAGAAGACCGATTATGCGGGCTAGGCTTTTGATCGTAAGTTGTGACTTGTTGAGAACTGAGTTTATTTCCTTTTTTATGTGGGAAATCTTTTGAGCTGGAAGATGAAGTGTAGCATTGATAGAATCTATGAGAAAACCAAAAAACTCCATTTGACGGGACGGAATGAGGTTGGATTTGTCTTTGTTTATAAGAAATCCTAGATTCTGAAGGAGTGAAAGGAACGTGTCTAACTGTTGTGTTAGTACGGATCTGTCCTGGTGTAAGATTAGGAAATCGCCTAGGTATACTAGAATCCTGACCCCTTGCACTCTCAAGTGGTTTATCACTGGTTTTAACACCTTGGTGAAACACCAGGGAGCTGAAGAGAGCCCGAAAGGAAGGCATGTGAAGCGGTAAAATTGGTCCTTCCATTGGAATAGCAGGAATTTCCTGAAGGACTGATGAACAGGGATAGAGAGATAAGCATCTTGTAAATCCAAACGAACCATCCAATCGTTTGTCAATAACGAATCTCGAAGATGGACAATAGTTTCCATCTTGAAATAGTGATAAACCACAAATTTGTTGAAAAATTTGAGATTTATGACAGGACGACATTTTTTGTTCTTGTTTTGGACCAAGAATAGCGTACTGGTGAAGCCTGAAGGATGAGGGGAACATGGCTCTATCGCATGCTTGAGAATTAGAGAATGAATCTCGTGAGAGAGCAGAGTGTCTTGTTGTTTGGAAAAAATTAAGGGTTTTGGAACATAGTATTGGAAAGGAATGGAATAGAGTTCTATATGATAACCTGAAACTGTCTGCAGAACCCAAGGATCTGCTGTTTAGGACTGCCAGTTTGTCATAAATAATGCCGTCCGGCCTCCCACGAACAATGGACCACAAACAGGAGCGCTTACCTGAATTTTGTGCACCTCTGGATCTGAAGCCACGTCTGAAGGAACGATACCTTTGTGGGTAGAACTGTGGGTTGAATTCCTGTTGGTAGGAAGTGGAGCCTCTGGTCTGGTTGAACGCACCTCTTTGGGTGTATCGGCCGGCAAAGCGGCTCCTGCCTTTGCCGGCTCTTCCAAAAACACGAGAATGAAAAATCTTCTGCATGGAAGACTGCGCTTTGTCCATGGAGGTAAAGGTTTGTACATATTTACTGAGTTCTTTTATAAAGGAGTCTCCAAACAGCAGGACGTTGGCTTCTGGACCCATCTCTTTAGAGGCAAGACTATTGAGTTTAGGATCAATTTTTAATAATAGGCTTTTGCGTCTTTCTTGCGCCATGGAGGCGTTTGTGTTGCCAAGTAGGCAAATCGCCCTTTGGGCCCAGTTGGCAAGAATGACCGGGTCAACTTTCTTGCCCTCCATCCTGGCTTCTTCAGCCAAATCCAAAATTCTGGTGAGAGGGCCAGAGAGGTCAAGCAACCTGTCCTGGCAGTTGGTCCAGGCTCTGTCAACACCTTTCTTGGGATCTTTCCCAAATTTAGTAAAAAACATTATCATGTTGGGATCAATGACAGGAGTATTAGTGATCTTGTTGGGGAGGGAGGGTCTGGGGCACTCAGATTTGAGTCTATTACGTACTTACTTATATAAAGGTTGTCGTAGTTTTTTTAAAACATATTCTGACACATGGTCACAGGGAGTCCATTTAGTGGAGTTAGGGTGACGGATAAGCGACGGATCAAACATCGGTTGACCCGCAAAATCCAATAAGGTATTATTTGATTTGGATTTAGATGACTCTCCCAATATATTTAGAGAAGTTTTACGCCTCTTCTCCACAGGCCCTGACCAGATCATTATGTCTGGATCATCCATGTCGTCATCTGTATCTCCCAGATTAGTGATTTGGATGGGGAAGGAAATGTTGGAGGAAGTGGACGGTTGATTAGAAACATTTTTCGACGGAGAGTCAGAATTAACATCAATATTGTCTGCCTTTCTTTTCCTGGCTTTGGAAGGGGTAGATGTAGATAGCAATCGTTTGACAGAGGCTTCAAAAGTCTTAGAAAAATCAGAAATTGAGGAGGAAACCACTTTCTGGACCGAATCTTGAATAAATGAATCTAAATCCTCATTAAATTGTTGGGCCTCTTCATCCTCGGAATAATTTTCCATAGTAGAGGAAAACTTATTTTTGGAATAAAATTTGGGAGTTGAAATGTAGGGGTAGACTGCCTTCAGAAAAAGAGGACTGAATCAGGCAGTTTAACTTTGAGGAAAAAAGAAGGAAATGACTTCGTTAAATGGGCATAACCTGAGGAAATAATAATGAGGAATCTGACAGAAAGTATTGCTGAAGCTTGAAAACGGTTGCGTTAATTAACTCGTGACCGACTGAGGGAACAGCTGATTTCCGGGGAAAAGAAACAAAAAAGGCTCATCGCAAAGGTTTGTTTTGTTTTTAGAAAGCGGTTGCGCTAGGAAAACGGGACCACAATGAAGCAAAGCTGAGGAAACAGCTAATCTGACTCGCGTCGATGGGAGAGACGCTGTCAGACGTTGTGCCGGCTTGCGTTAGGCAGGAAAAACGCTGCTGTGCACAGCGAGTGCCCCAGGCGTTCGCTTTAGAACGCTGGGGAATCGATAAAAAGAGGAACAAGTGGCAATAAAAGCAGGGAAACTAACCAGAGGGGTAAATTAGTACGAAGCGTATGGTAATACATTAGCACAGACAAAGTAATATAACAAAGAAAAACAGTAAATAAGTATATTAAATAATTACAAATACATGAGTAGAAAGATAGTACTCATCTTGACTGCGAGCAGCAAGAAAAGAGGACTTGTTGCTCTCAGTCAATACGTTTATACTCACCTGTTACTCTGATTGGTTATCTACTGTATGACATATTTCAGTAGTTCCCCAGCTAGGTTTGCTGGGATTAGTAGTTTATCTTGGCTGCTGTTCAAATTAAAGCAAGAGAAGTTAGCATAATAGGAGCCTCCGTGTTTGTAATAAAATCTTTATTTTCTAGGGATAAATTATGAAAGATTCTAAATAGTCATTGGCAAATAAAATTGTTAAGAATCTCACTTGAGGATGTGAAGTCAGAAAATAGATATCACATTTATCAATAATTCATTTCTAATATCGGCGGACGCAAAATGGTTTAATTTTGGCTTTCAATGATTTTGTAAATGTAAGCGAACTTAGTGGAGAAAGTGTCACTGTATGGGCATGGTTTATTAGATTCCTGTTTGGTCAATATGCAGCATCAATTTACTAATACTTTTTGAATTCTGTAATTCTTTGGTCATTGGTTACTTTATGTAATCAAACATTATTGTTGTTCATCATATTTAGATATGTACAAGTTACTATATGCGATACACAGACCCGCATTGAGAGTCTGGAAATTCTAAATATGGGTGAATTAAGAGACAATAAACATCCCAACCAGGATATTGAAAAACAAACAAACAAACCAATAATAAGGTTGGTTTACGTGATATGTGTGGATATACATTTTGAGCTTTAGATAGTTCATAAAATGTGTGATACCTTATAAAATCTTTGGACATTATTTTACAGAGTTGGATTCTAATGAATTAGAAATTTTGAGGTTTTTTTTTAACAGAACATAAGGTATATTAAGAAACCTTATTGTTATGGGATTTTGTGGCCACCTCCTAACTCTGATTCTTTATCTCTAGATATCATCACTAACAAAGCATGGATCACATTATAAGGGATCACTGAGGTTCTCCTCGGTTTAACAACTGTTCTCTGAATCTATGGGTGTTGGACTACACTTTTATTTTAAGTTCTTTTCACATATATTTGGCACTGTGTTTTCGAATAAAGGATATAGTTTAGGACACTGGATTATAAGGTGACTTTGACATTTGGCATCTATCAAATAATAATTGGGTGTTACAAATATTTGTGAGCCGAGAGAAACATGAAATAGATGATAGAATAATTTCTTTTTTCGGTGTTAATATCTTATCAGCCTTGATAAAGTCCCGGAATGGGACGAAACACGTGTCGGCTAAAACATCATATGGGCTGAAGCTTACCTTCATTGGCTGAGGACTTATAAAGACTGGTTAAAACATCATACGGCTGAAGTTTACCTCCATTGGTTGAGGACTTATAAGGATATTACATCTCGATCAACATCATATAAACTGAATCTTACCAGTATTGGTTAATGTGTTATAAAGACTGGATATTTGAACCCATTGACAAATGGAACCTCATATGAATGGATATCAATTTTTGTTTATTTCTAAAAGATAATAAGTTTGTTGATGGTTTTTTATGTGATTCTATGAATTATGAATTTGATGAGTTATACATTGCTTTTTAATATATAGAAATACATTATTATTGTTAAAGATGGTAATGTAATGATCAAAAGAATGTGGACACCTATATGGTTTTGTATTTAATTTCTCTATGCTTGGTTTTCCTTCTCTCCTGTTTTTGTATTGATTTATTATACTTCTCCCGATAATTCCTTTGAGTATTACATTAATGAGTTAAAAAAAGAACTTTGAGTGCTCCACTACTATTGTTTATATATGACATTAACTGGCATCTTCCCAGTCCACACATGGTGGCAACGGATGTGTTATAGTGTAATTGAGCACCACTAACTGATATTTTGAGTTTTGAAATAATTGTTTGGATGTGCGGTTAATCTAAAGTCACTGTTGCCATGTTGTTCAGCTTGAGACTTGTGGCAGAAAGTACTTCGTAGCACACATCTGTGTGTACCTGTCACACTTATAACTTATTATAGCTCATTGCGAAAAATCAAATACTGATGGATGCAATGTTTTCATAAGCTACAACCTCTGGTACTTACTCTGAGCCAAGCTCCAGTCAATTGTTTATTTTGCTTGCTGACCTTTTTGAAAATCAGTTTTGGCCTGCTCCAAAAGGGACAGTTCTGGTAAAGTGTTAGCAGGTAAACAAACAACCCCAGGCATGTTTTGCCATTGTTCTGCATCATAACTGACGTGTAGCTTGGGTACTACTAGGCACTGCTGCACGGTAGGCTGAGTAATTGCTGTTTGAGTTAAGGCATTTTACTGAATTAAAACAAAACAGCGAAATCTGCTTGAATTAATCCACGTTCAGGCATGACTTCCCCTTTTGAGGTGATTGCATGACTAATTGAAAATGGATGGTCAAGATGCACACAGAAGAGCTGAAAATAAACGTGACCCATCTGCTTTATGTCTAAAGCAGTTCCATCTATCAATTGTATGCTGTCTGAATGAACTTCAATTGGTAGTTTCATATATGATGATTGCTATTGCTTTAACGTTACAAGTAATATTAATTTTCATCATCAGTTGATGAGGACTGGCCACAGGTCAGTTCAGTTTCCTTTTTGATTGACTATGGAAAGGGTGGCTTCCCCCCCATCAAATGTGTCACCCTGCACTGTATGATACATGTGTCACATGTCTACTTAAGAGGGCCCTAGTTAGGAGGAAGAAAACTGAAATGTTATGCAGTCTCATTGGCTATCTTACAGGTCTTGATTGGAGATGAGACTTATACTGCAGTAGGAAAACCAGACACAGAATTCTTCCTGACATCAGGAAGAGAAAAGAGGCAAACCAAAAAAACACAAGATGAATAGAAATGGGGTTCAACTGCATGAAACAAAGATCAAGCACAAAAGAGAGAACAAGTGGGAGAATGAATGCCACAAAATATGGGGAATGAATACTGCTTGTGATTGCCTCCTATGTATGTGATTCAAACAGAAATTCACATCACAAGAAACACTTGTGCTTCATCTTGGTTTTGGTACCTTCAATAGAGTACTGTTGACAATCCACCAACTCAAAAAGGGTAGGTCAGAGGCATGACTATACCTCTTCCTTCAGAATCATGGCATTGGTTAAATATATGAGTAAAAAGACTGGGGTGCATAAGTGGAGTTACTGTACTGCATTACGTAAAGGAGATAGATTAATTTTTTCCTGTTTCTGTTTGAAAAATTTGTAACGAGTTATGCCTAGACATACTGTGGTAGAAAAATATAAATCCAACTGTTCAATGACTTCATTGGAAACATTTCCATCCCCAACAATTTCTTCTTTTGACAGCTGCTTATAAATTCTCAACCCTTCCAGACCTAAAGAACGTAATAATAAACCTTTCTTCCTCTCTACTGATAATGTTCCAGCATAGTCTGTAGTGGGTATAACATTCAGGAAATACTCCTTCCACTGCAACCATTGTACTGGTTGTTCTCCAGGCATGCATAAAAATTATTTAGGTGGGTTCTCTGTTACTAGACCTGGAAGCTTTTGGTGTGGTTTCCCTGTACTTTTTTGCTTTTGACCTCCTGTTTTTGGATCCTGTGCTGTAATTCATTTTTCCAGGTTTTTATACTTTGGGCTCTTCACCACTGCTAACTGGTACTAAGGTGCAAGTGCTCTCTGAAAGATACTGGTAATTGGTTTTCCATAATTGGCACATTTGATTTACTGGTAAGTCCCTAGTAAAGTGCACTATGTGTACCCTGAGCCTGTAAATCAAATACTACTGGTGGGCCTGTAGCACTGATTGTGCAACCCACATGAGTAGCCCTGTAAACATGTCTCCGTGACACCTTACTCAACCGTGGTCCCTGTAGACCCGTAGTGTGATCCCAAGAGGTCGCCCCATCATGTCTTGACCCGCTGGATTTATCGACCCTACCGGATCGTAAGGAACCAATGCCTTGTCCTGACGCCACATTACCTCATCTGTAATGCAGTAAGGAGCCAACGCTGCACCAGATCCAGTGACGCCTCACTTCCCCGACTCTGCGCAACAGCTTGTTTTCCTCGTTACCAAAGGTACTGTACCTGGGGGTCCGTGTGACTCCATGACTGGCGCCTCCCTTCTTGCAAGCAGCATCGGACTGTTCAGAACAAATCAGTCAACGATGTTGTGATAGCCCAAGTTGGAGCTATTGTGCTTCTAATCATTTTTATTGGCATTTAGGCCCGTATTTATACTCCGTTTGCGCCGAATTAGCGTCGTTTTTTTCGACGCAAATTCGGCGCAAAACTAACGCCATATTTATACTTTGGCGTTAGACGCGTCTAGCGCCAAAGTATGGGCAAATAGCGTCATTTTTTGGCGTGAACGCCTTCCTTGCGTTAATGAGATGCAAGGAAGGCGTTCCCGTCTAAAAAAATGACGGCGACGCAAATGCGTCGTATTTATACTCCCGGGCAAAAATCACGCCCGGGAGTTGGCGGGTCAAAAAACCCCGCATTTGCGCCACTATTTAACGCCTGGGTCAGGGTAGGCGTTAAGGGGCCTGTGGGCTCAAAATGAGCCCACAGGTGCCCTCCCCTGCCCCCAGGGACCCCCCCTGCCACCCCTGCCCACCCCAGGAGGACACCCAAGGATGGAGGGACCCACCCCAGGGACATTCAGGTAAGTTCAGGTAAGTATTATTTTTTATATTTTTAAATTTTTTTGGTGGCATAGGGGGGCCTTATTTGTGCCCCCCTACATGCCACTATGCCCAATGACCATGCCCAGGGGACATAAGTCCCCTGGGCATGGCCATTGGGCAAGGGGGCATGACTCCTGTCTTTACTAAGACAGGAGTCATTTAAATTGCGTCTGGGCGTCGAAAAAAATGGCGCAAATCGGGTTGAGGCGATTTTTTTGCCTCAACCTGACTTGCCCCATTTTAAGACGCCCTAACGCCATTTTCCCCCTACGCCGGCGCTGCCTGGTCTACGTGGTATTTTTTCCACGCACACCAGGCAGCGCCGGTCTGCTAGCGCCGGCTAACGCCATTCCATAAATACGGCACCCGCATGGCGCTTCAGAATGGCGTTAGACGGCGCTAAATTTTTTGACGCTAAACTGCGTTAGCGCAGTTTAGCGTCAAAAAGTATAAATATGGGCCTTAATCCCTTAAAATTCATATATCTGCTTTTGTCGGTTAGATTTTTGTCATTGTGGTCTTGTTTGATGTAGATAAATATTGTCTATTTTTCTTAACTGATGTAGAGTCCTTTTGTGGTGTTTTCACTGTGTTACTGAGTTTGTACAAAAACCTCACACGTTGCCTCTGAGATTAGCCTGGCTGCTGATGCCAAGCTACCAAGTGGGTGAGCAGGGGTTATCTGAGATGGGTGTCTCCCTTACCCTGACTAGATTGAGGATCCCTACTTGGACAGGGTGTAAACTGACTGCCAACTAGAGACCCCATTTCTAACATTGGTGGCAGTTGTGGAATAGTTCTTCTATTTGTACTTGACATACAGTGATTGATGTACACTACTGTCTCATTGCAGACCATTACACAACCACATACTATTTTATTCTCTTGGATTTTGCTTTTTCCTTTTTGGATTTCCCTTGCCTTCTGAAACTCTGCACCTTTGTTGAGCCTTACTCACAATGATGTCCCAGTCTGGTGAGCCATCTCTTGGAACTGCAGAAGTAGTGTTTGAGGAGGAGATGTTGGAGACCTATACGGTGCCTTAGCTCAAAATGTTCTGCAGAGTTTAAATGCTCTATTAAAAACCTCACTAAAAAGGAGGAGCTGCAAAAGGTGCTGAAGGCCTGGCTGGCAGCAAAGGAGACGGATGGGCCCACAGAGGAGGAGAATGTTTCTGTGGATGAAGAGGTGCAGAGCATCCATGATGGCTTGTTGGATAACCAAGGCCTGCCTGGAAGGAGGGCCTCCAGGACAGGCAGCAGTATTTCTTCCAAAGGCCTGACCCAGGAGGAACTGGATGACAGGCGGGAAACAGGAGGCATCACTGGAATTGGAGACGCTGAAGCTACAGCATGAAAGGGAGCTTCAGCTGGAGCTGGTTAGGATGAGAACGAGGAGGAGAAAGACAAAATTGCTATGAAAAAAAAGACAGAACTTCTATGGAGAAGGAGAAAGTGCATTTCGCTAAGGAGCTGAGTTTGAAGGAGCTGGATTGCAGGAGTAGGGCCAGCACAGATGGTGCAATGTTTCTTTATTGCAGTTTGAAAGGAGATTGCACTTTCCTAAGAGTGTAAAGAAAGAGTACACTAAGGAGGATGACACCCACAGGTGGTTTCAGGGCTATAAGGCAGCTCTCCACATGCATGGTAATCCTGAGAGAGATTGGGGGTGGGCCTGTGCTATTACTTCACATCAGCAAGGAGTGACACCTTGTTAGCACTAGGGACAGCTAGTGAGCTCACTTACTCTAACATGAATGGTGCCCTCATAACTAGGTATGCCCTGACACCAGATATGTATAGGAAGAAGTTCAGGGAGAGTAGAAAACTTGATTCCCAGACCTGGTTGAATGTGTGGATTCATTTTGCAGAGCACTGGATGGTTGGGTGAAGGGCAGTGAGGTAAGAGATTACCAGGGACTGAACAATTTGTTTGTATGGGAGCACTTTTCTAATCTGTGTTTTCTAGAGCTGCACCAGCACTTGATTGACAGCAGGCTTACTGAACCCAGGAAGCTTGCTCAGGAGGTCGACTGTTAGCTGAGTACCAGGGCCCACATGACGTTAGATGGGGGAGACTCTGCCACGGGTGGGCAGGGTCCCTAACAAAAGAAGGAGGATGGAGGGACAAGGATAAAAGTAAGGAGTTCTCAAAGGGACCCCAAACTAGTTCCCAGGGTAAAGATTCCCATCCCCCGTCTAAAAAAAGAGTTGGTTCCCTTCAGGAAATCCTGCAGGGGAGAGACCCATCAAGTGCTTTGCCTATGGTCAGGGAGTGCACATCAGAGGGAGTCCCAAGTGTCCTAAGTGGGTACAGCCCCCTACAGGTGGGCCGTCACTTGAGGTGGCAAGTGTAGTGCTTGGGGAGTAGTTTCCCCAGTTAGTGGTGGGGAGCCAGCTGAGTTAACCCCAGTCTCACTGGGTGAGGGTGAGGTGGTCCAGAGAACCCTCTGCCTGATAATACAAAAAAGTACAGGCAAAGGATGACCATCAATGAGAGGCGGGTGGAGGATCTTAGAGACACAGGAGCCAATATGATAACAGTCTGCTGTCATCTGGTGTCTCAAGAGCAGGTAATCCATTATATGGTCCACTATGTTGAAGCAGTAGACAACAGTAAATGCCAATACTTGGTAGCTCAGGTTCCCTTTGAATGGAGGGGGTCTCAGGTTCCTTGAGGGTAGCTATGAGTCCATCCATGCCTGTTGACTGTCTGCTAGGGAATGACCTGGAGCATACTGCCTGGAAGGAGGTAGGGCTTAGGTCACATTTAGAAATGTTGGCATTACCAGAGTGAGCGTGCATGACCATATATCCATGACAGCCAGAGAGGGTGATCAGAAGGGCCTGGAGCCTGAAACAGTGGCCCACGTGCCTGCCAGAAAAGGAAGGCGTGAAGGAAACCCACATCTGAGATTCCCACAGTCTGAGAGGAGGCTGCACCAGAAGAAGTGGCTGAACTGGGGGGCCTGCCTGAGCTGACCCATCAGCCGAAGAAAGGAAGGAGGCCCCACCAGGGAGGAGTTCTGCGCAGTGCAGAAAGCATGCCCCACCCTTGAGGGCCCTTGGAAACAGGCCGAGGCCCAGGCAGCTGGTGACACTTCTGGATCTCACCTGATTTACTGGGAGAATGTTCTCCTGTATTTTGAGCCTAAGGTTGCTCAGCCTGGGGCAGCCGTGTGCTGTGGTACCCCAGTGTTTCAGAGCCTTCCCACTGGGTCTGGCTCATGATGTGCCACTGGCAGGTCATATGGGGCAGGACAAGACCTTTGACAGGCTTGTCACCCACTTTTATTGGCCCCAAATGAAGAAGGCAAGAGATGCGTTCTGCAGGACCCGTCAGACCTGCCAGGCAAGTGGCAAATCTGGGAAGAGATGCAAGGCTCCTCTTCAACCCTTTCCTTTCATGACCGCCCCCTTTGAGCAGTGGGCATTGATACTGGATCCCAAGACAGACATGGGCAACAGGTTTCTCCTGGTCTTGGTAGACCATGAAATCCGGTACCCGGAAGATATCCCCCTCAGGACAGTGACTGCGTCCACATTGGCCAGGGCACTGATGTGGATCTTTAACCAAGGAGGTGGTATCATACTGGGGTACCAATTTAATGTTGCGGTACATGAAGGCCAAGTGGAAGGCGTGTGGTGTAACATAGAAGTTCACTGCTCCTTACCAACCCCAAAGCAATGAGCTGGATGAGATATTCAATTGTATCCTGAAGGGCATGAATATGAGTCTGTCTGAACCCATGAGGCATAAGTTACCATGCCTGTTGTTTGCTTACAGCAAGGTACCACACAAGGGGGTTGGCTTCAGCCCCTTTGAGCTTCTGTATGGGCACCCTGTGAGAGGGCCTCTCAGTTTGGGGAAGGAGAGCTGGGAGAAACCTCCCAAGAAGCCGTCCCATGATGTATTTAGTTACATGCTGGTCTTCAGGAACCAGACAGCCCGCTTCGGGAAACTCACCAAAGAGAATATGGAAGGTAGCTAGGAAGACATGAAATGCAGGTATGATCAGAATTTCACTCTGGTTGAGTTTCAGCCTGGCCAGAAAGTGTGGGTAATGGCCCCAATAGAGTCCCGTGCTCTCCAAGACTGTTGGTCTGGACCATTTGAGGTGAAGGAGTGCAAAAGTAATGTCATCTACTTGGTGGAAATGCAGACTCCTAGGAACCCTTTGAGGGTCTGGCACATGAACCGCCTCAAACTACACTTTGAGAGGTCTGAGCTGACCATGTTCTTGGTCACAGATGATGGGGAGGAAGAGGAGAATGAACCTCTTCCCAACCTCCTGTCTTCCAAAGACCAGGATGGGTCAGTGGAGGGTGTAAACTCTGACCCTAGATCAGAAGAGGGACTGTCTCCAGTTACTTGGGCAGTTTGCCTCCCTCTTCTCACTTACCCCTGGAGTCACCCAGTGGTGCACCCATGACATTGATACTGGGGACAGCATGTCTGTTAAGCACAGGTCTTACAGGTTAACTGACAAAGTGAAAAATGGCATCAAGGAGGAAGTCTCTAAGATGCTGGAGTTAGAGGTGATTGAGAACTCCAACAGTGCCTCACCAGGACTGATGCACACCTCATCTCCAGGGTGGATGAGCTCATTGACCAGTTGGTAGCTGCCAAGTTCCTCAGCGCGTTTGATCTGATGACTGGGTACTGGCATATTGCCTTAACCGAGGGCTCATAAGAGAGGTCTGCATTCTTAACACCAGAGGGACAATACCAGTTTTGTGTCATGCCCTTTGGGTTGAAGAACACCCATGCCACATTCGAGAGGTTGGTCAACCAGGAACGTCAGCACCACCTACCTAGATGACATTGCTAAACTTTGGTTTTACCAAAAAAAGGAATTAATTTTTCACTGAGCTAAACTATGAAAGTGTACAGTTTCTATTGCTGTTAAACTTAATATGGAGGGCACATGCTCACTGGCTTCAGCATTGACAAATGTGCAAACATGTGCCCTTGCTTTTTGTGCCGACACTGCTTATTGCATATGTTTATTAACTGTAGAGCAGAGACACTGCTCCTTCACATATGCGCTTTAAGTCAAAGAGCAGTAACCTTTACTGAGTGACATGCACCAACACTACTCAACCCTTCATGCGCATGAAGCAACACTCCTCTGAGCATTAGGCACACAGTCACCTCACCTTCAATTGCCAACAAACCACCAAAAATGTTGAGATTTTTTTTTCAAATGCTGGTCTGATGGACAGCGAAAGTAGACTAGGCTTTTTCCAGATAGCCATGCCAAGCAAGGCCGTGTCAAGGTCAAGCAATGTTGAACTGGGTCAGTGACAATTACGACAACCACAACTCTGTTGGAGCAGAACTACACATGAGGGCTCAGGTGCCTTGTCCTGCTCATCGCCAACAAAAGGTAGTAAGCACTTTACACATTTCTCAAGTAAAACCACATTTATTACGTCTAGGTGTAGGAGGTTGCAACTGGTCTCCGCTCTTCTTCCTCCAACTGTCAATAATAGCATACCTTCTTACAGTATCACATTCTACTGACGTTTCTTACTACATCATGACATTCCACTGGTCATGTCTGTGCGCTGACATTACTGCATTTTAACACACTGCAATGCTTTGAAATAAATGGTTACTATTAAGGGAGCAAGAACTGAAGAAGCATGTCCTCACATTCACCCTCTAGATTGATAGTCTTTCCGGTTAATCACAAATTGTAGATGACCTTTGAAAATTGATATGTCACATATGTCTTGAAATTCATGTCCTTGTACCATCATTTGGCAAGGTTCAGTTGTAAGCTGATGAGGAGATCTGGGGCAAATGGCTTCAAATGAGCTGAATGACAGACAGAATGAATGTTCCAAGTACTAGCCAATTTCAAAGGAAAAGGCACATGCTGGAAAAAAGCCCCAAATATTTTGCCTTCCTCCTTCTCTTTTCCTGACCTCATTTTTGCTGGCTTTAGCACTCTGGACATTTTACCACTGCTAACCAGTGCTAAAGTTCATGTGCTCTCTCCCTAAAACATGGTAACATTGGCTCACACCCAATTGGCATATTTAATTTACTTGTAAGTCCCTAGTAAAGTGCACTACCCGTGTCCAGGGGCTGTAAATGAAATGCTACTAGTGGGCCTGCAGCACTGATTGTGCCACCCACATAAGTAACCCTTAACCATGTCTCAGGCCTGCAGTTGCAAGGCCTGTGTGTGCTGTTTCACTGGGACTTCAACTTAGCATTTAAAACTAGTTGCCAAGCCTGAAACTCCTCTTTTTCTACATATAGGTCACCCATGAAGGGAAGGTCACTATGTAAGTAAAAAGCAGGACATGTGCTTATGTGTTTTACATGTCCTGGTAGTGAAAAACTCACACATTTGTTTTCCACTACTGTGAGGCATGCTAGACTAGCATTAGAACTGCCCTCATATACTTTTGAGTGGTAGATTCTGACCTGGAAGGAGTAGCCATGTCATATTTAGTATGGGCAGAATGGTAATAGACAAACCTGCTTACTGGTGAAGTTGGTTTTAATATTACTGTTTTAGAAGTGCCACTTTTAGAAATTGAGCATTTCTCTGCATTTACTGCCATCTGTGCCTTACAGCCTGTCTCCAATCCGTGTCTGGTATGTGCTGGTTGACAGCTCCCTTTGTGCATTCAATCGCAGACAACCACAAAGAAAGGACACTCAGTCACATCTGCATTCATCTGCATAGTGAATGGGTCCCTCGGGGCAGTAGGGGTGGAGGGGCTCTCTCTTACATTTTATAAGCCAATATCCTGCCCTCACACAAAGGACTGTTAACCCCACCAAAGGGACCCTGGCAGACAGGACTGGGCTGAAAGGGGAACTTGTGCACTTCAAAACCACTCTTCGAAGTCTCCCCCTTTTCAAAGGCATTTTGGGGTATATAAACTGTGTCTTTGACCCCACCAAATCAGACACTCATCTGGTCTGCTTTGCTGAGAAGGACTGTTGCCCTGTTGTTGCCCGGCTGGTCTGTGACTGTGCTGGAAGGACTCTACCTTCCCCCAAAGTGCTCTCCAAGGGCTTGGATTGAGCTTGCCTTCTGTTCTGAAGTCTCAGGGGCAGCAAAGACTTCATCTGCTGGCTTTTAGCTAGTTTTCCGACTTCAACGATGCCTGGTACGACTTCAGTGATCCCAGCACGGACGCCGCAGCTTGCTCCCGCTCTGTGGACATAGCTGCACGAAACAACCGCGGCCTGTAACGCAAATCCGATGTTGCCGTGACACTGCTGACACCATGTAGGGTTATCACGACACTGAAAAGTCAACATATCATGTCTTGACCGACTAGATCCATCAACCCTGCCAGGTTACAAGGTACCGACGCATAGCCACCAGTACCGCACCAACTCCCCCTGCAACCGGGCAGAACCAACGCCTCGCCTCCCCCCTGCCTCGCAGTGCAGAACCAATGCCTCACCTCCCCGGACTCCATAAGGGACTGACACCGCACTGGCCTACCAACACCTGACTCCGTGCAACGTCTTTGTTTCATTGATTTCAAAAGGTACTGTACCTGGGGGTCTGTGCGACTCCGTGACCGGCCCCTGTGACGTTGGATTATTGAGAACGACTCCGTCAATGACACTGTGATAGCCCCAGTTAGAGTTGTTGTGTTTCTAAGTGTTTTAGTGGGATTTGATCATTAACATTTTATAACTTTGCTTGTGTACCTTGGATTTTCATTGTTTCAACAATATTTTATTCAGATAAATATTCTCTAGTGTTCTAAATCTGTGTGCTGTATATTTGTGGAGTTTTCACTGTGTTATTCTATAAGTTATGCACAAATACTTTACACATTGCCTTCTAAGTTAAGCCTGACTGCTCAGTGCCAAGCTACCAGAGGGTGGGCACAGGATAATTTGGATTGTTTTGTGACTTACCCTGACTAGGATTGTGGTCCCTACTTGGACAAGGGTGTATACCTCTGGCAACTACAGAACCCATTTCTAACAGCACAGGATTGATATGATGAGTGATAACATTAGGGCCAGAGAATCATGGTCAAAATTTGACTAGCAATAAATTAACTTGAAGAAAATTGAAAGAAAGTAAAATTTTAACTCCAGGGACAAAAAGAGTTGAGCTTGATGTTGAGGTATCAGCATGTTTATTCATCTTGATCTTTGAACAGCCTATTTTTTTAGAAACAAGTTATCTCATTTTCTGAAGAGAAGAAGACAACTCTTAAATGGAAACCATCCATACAATAAAAGGGTGAAACCTTGGTAAATTTCCTCATTGAGTAGAAAGGATATTCAAATATCCAGGCTTTCAAAACAAGAACATCAATGATATTGCTCCAGACTTTGACTGGACTGCTCTGTTTGGCCATTGGAAGATATCCAGAAGAAGGGTTTTCTCAATTCCTGAAACCATATATAGATCCTTCCTAAAAGGAGACCGATATTTGATATGTCTATCAGCAATGATGGTACATTTAACCTATGAATATGAAAAAATATCTAGCAATTACATAGAGCTACTTTCTTTTCTAATGGTCACTTGGCCTATAGAAATATCCTTACTGGATAGAGTATCTACATTAATCATTACTGCTTGACATTCGTCAGCATGCAGAAGATCACTTTTAAGGTTACTAATATTCATACGCCTAAGCACAGTCACTACAGGTAGCTGCTGTAAATTTCCAAAAGGTTTCAAATGTGCTGACTTGAGTTGGGCACAAATGGGACAAGCAAGAACATATTCATAGACATCAGAATAAACAGTAAGCCACAATGAAGATTGTAAGTCTAAGTCCTTTGGATCCATTAGTTCTTGAGTTACTTTGATTCTGTTCAAGAAAGATTGAACAGCTCATTGAAAATAAACTAAATGTTGGTCATAAGTGAAAGTTGTCTCAGGATAACAATGGCATCTGTTTTCACAATACAATTGTTAGAATTGTCAGAATGATATCATAAGGTTGCTTGAGTAATCATTAAAAGTTCTTCCAGCTAGATCCCCGAAAATACCTTTCTCACTAGTTATCTCTGAAAAATAGTTGGGGCATTGTACAACCCAAATAGTGTTGCACAGTATTCAAAACCACAAACTGGAGTACAAAAAGTTATTTTATAGGTGTTACCCTACTTAATGTGCAGAAGATGATATGCATTTCTCAAATGAAGCTCAGTGCAGACTTGTACTCCATTGACACATTCCAATACCCTTAATTAGAGGTGAAGGATACCAATTATCTTGGTAATCAATTCAAGGTTGATGATCCTGATGTTTCTTGGATACAATAAACAAAGGTGATACACCTGGTGAAGAAGATGATACAATTACCAGTTTGGAAATTCTCCTACAAGTAAGCCTTCAGCATCTCCTTTTCATTTTCATTAAGGAACAAATGGATCCAAATGTAACAATAGTACCTCGTTCAGTTGGAAGGCATAATTAATCATATTCCTCATGAGGCAGAAATTAGGTGATTTTAGGGTTGGTAAAAATTGGAGGACAATTATAGTTCAGAATTTGCACTGAAGAAAGATTAGCCACTACTAAATTTGTGGTTGACAATCTTATCTCATTATTACGTTGACAATAACTTGTTCAAGTGTAAAAATGATCATAACAAATCTATGATAAGAAAGATACTGTTTTGGCAAGCTAATTGTTAATGACTTAGGCCTCATCAACCAAGGAATACCAAACACCCCACAAAATTGGGAGCAACAATAATGCACGTAGGTAGCCTTTCAATGTGATGTCCAAAAGTGACTTGTAATGGCAATAAGGGCTTCTTCAAAAATGCCTGAAGTCAAGAGCCATCAAATGACTGAATAAATGTCTTTAAACTTCATTCTTTTGTTTGATCTTTCTTGTAATCTATGTTCAATTAACAGCGCTTGATCAATATGGAATGAAGACCTGCTACATCAAGCTAGTTACCCTGGTCATAAATTCTAACTTCTGACTTGGGGCCTGATTTAGATTTTGGCAGATGTGTTACTCCGTCACATTGGTGATGGATATCCCATCTCCCGAAATATAAATCCAATAGGATAAAATGAGATTTATATTTTGGTGGACGGTATATCCGTCACCGTTGTTACAGAGTAACCCGTTCTAATGGAAGTCAAAATGCTACCTAATGACAAGGTTCAAAGCTAAGGCTAGCAGGGGTCCCTCAAAGTCAGATACACCTTGCGGAAGCTATTGGTGTTAGGCTAGCTCCAATAGCTCTGAGACTTGATTTTGAAGCAGCTGACAATGTATTGCCAGTCAGATATATTTGCTGCCTTACCCTGGTCAAAGGTGTACTTTTAGGCTTAGTCACTTTTTGGTTCGCAAAGTCCTTCATTGGTGCAAGGTGGGAGCTGTACCTGGGAAGGGCTCCAAGGGGCTGCTTTACTGTGAGATTCCATTGAACCCATTTTCAGCTTGGCAACATCTGTGAGCAGGACAAACCTGGTTTTCTGGTGCACACGCTCCTGTGGCAAGCTGCAACACCTCATCCTGGTCCTCTCCAGTTAAAGAATTGTAACTAGGCACCACTTTTCTTCAACTGATGGGAAGGTTTCTTCTGTTCAGTCATTCAGCCCACCACGTCTCAGGGCAAGCTGCTCTGACTCAGATCTTTCTCTAGCCAACCCTCCCATAGATTGTAGTTCTCTGTGGTTAGATGGGACTGGTTGGAATCTGAACTCCTTCTGATTTATGTGATTCTGAAGCAGGAAAGAGAAGGACACACTCTTGCCCTTTGAAGAGCCTGTATAGTACCTGGGTGCAAGTGCCAATCACCAGTCCTCTTCTTCCAGCAGGAGTCAGAAATCAGGAGTTAGAATGTGTATTTCCTTCAGTCCGGCCTTCTTCTTCAGGTGTATCCTTTCTAAGTCTGGGAATGTTCTGAGAATATGGTGGTTGATGTGCCAAATTTATCATAAGCGCTAGCCAGTGACTGAATATACTTGGACACTCAAACCTAACTATTTTATCGGAGTCACCATCATCCTTTTGCAGGACTTACTCTTTGCGTCACAGTAAAATTACCAAGGAGCCCCTTGTTCAAGATGGCATAACCCTTCTGCCACCAGACAGGCCTGTTTTCATCTCCTTAGCCGCTACCCTATTTATATGAGCTTTCCTCCTCCATAACTGGGTCCAAACTGGTTCTGTCACAACTGTGACTATAGCCTGGTGGTCTAGGATGGTCTTGGGAATATATAGGAGAAGCTCTCCTCCTGGGCTCGGAGACAGGCCATTTTCATCTAAGCCAGAGTCATTAACTCTCCTAGCCAAGAGTTTTGTTCCTGCTCTGTACATATGATGAGTGACAGAACTGCTTTTAAGACTGTTCTGGTTCAGGCAGCCTGAAGTACATTTCTACAAAGTTACTTTGCCATGCAAGTTATCAAAACACTGATTCCACTATCAAGTCAGATTTTGAAATTAAGTGGGAAACAAACTTGAATGACTTGTCTAGCATTTGCCAGGCAGAGATTTAGAATTATATATTTAATTAACATTTAGGCCTGTCTTATGAAAAAAGTAGTTGAACCTAAGCAGTGAAATAGCTTTTAGGCCTTGAATAAATAAACTACACAGAGTGAAAAGCAAACAGCATGGTCACAGAAGTCAGAAATTCTCTTAACTTTACATGGTCCCCAGAGAAATGAAAGGGCCCTGGATGGGCCTTGTTAGACCTGGCATCATTGGTGTGGATTTCTCTAACTTTTTGCCTTCAGACACCTTGTTTTGCTGACTTAGGAGCATATTTAAACTTTTTGCTGCAAAACTGCACTAACGCAGTTTTGTGGCAAAAATAGTAGCTCCGGCTTGCACCATTTCACATCCCCAGCTGGGCGCAATATTTAAGGAATGGCGCAAGCCAGTGCTAAGATTGGGCTAGCGTCATCAAAAATTATGCTAGCTGGGTGGGGGTGGTGGTATGGGGTGAGGAGGTTGTGCACCAAAAAATGACAATAGGCTGGTTAGTGACAAAAAGATGTCGCTAACCAGCTGTGCGGCATTTCTAGGCACACAACCATCCTAAAACATGACTCCTGTCTTAGAAAAGACATGAGTGTGTGCCCACCACCCCAATGGTCAGCACAGGGGACCAGTGTCCCCTGAGCATGGCCATTGCCCCCAGTGCCATGCAGGGGAGCCCTTGTTAAGGCCCCCAATGACACTTTTAAAAAAAGAAATCCCCTAATACTTACCCATGGTTACCCTACTTACCTGAGATGGATTCCCTTATCCTCTGGTGTCCCTCTGGTGTGGGTGTTCATGGGGCTTGGGGTGGACACCTGTGGGCCCATTCCATGGTGTTTGATCATGGAAATGGATCCACAGGTCCCCTAACGCCTGGTCTGAAATGGCGCTAAGCAAGCTTAGCGCCAATATTTGGGGCCTCATCCCACCTGTGCGTAATTTTTGCTTGGGGGGATAAATATGGCGCTCTAGAGAGAGCGCCAATCTTTGGATGGGAACGCCTACCTTGCACCTCATTGGTGCAAGGTAGGTTCACACATCCAAAAAATGGTGCAAACTCTAATATTTTTATGCTAGACATTTCTAGCATCAAAATATAAATATGGAGTTAAGTTTGTGTCGAATTTGCTGCAAATTCGGTGTAAACAGAGTATAAATATGGCCCTTAGTTTTTGCTGGCTTTAGGATTCTGCCCAGTTGTTCTAAAGTGTTTGTGCTCTTTCCAGTGCTAAAGTGCTTATGATAACCAGTGCTAAAGTGCTTGTGCTCTTTCCCTAAATGTGGTAACATTGGCTTATCCCCAATTCGTATGTTTAATTTACTTGTAAATCCCTAATAGAGTGCCATAAGGGCACCCAGGCCCCGTAAATTAAATACTACTAGTTGGCTTGCAGCACAGATTGTGCCACCCACTTAAGTAGCCCTTTAAACCTGTCTCACACCTGCCACTGCAGAGCTTGGGTGTGCAGTTTTAACCGTGCATGCTGACCTGAAAAAACAAACATTTTGCCAGGCCTAAACCTTCCTTTTTAATAAATATAAGTCACTCCTAAGGTCACCTTAAACAGCCCCAACGGTGGAGTGCATTGTATTTAAAAAGGTGGACATATACCTTTAGGTTTTACACGTGCTGGAAGTGAAAAACTCTTAAATTTGTTGTTCACTACTGTATGGCCTATTTCTCCAATAAGCTAACAATGGGATTGCCTTATTACAATTTATGAGTGTAATCCACAATCTGGAGGAGATAGACTTTTTGAGTTTGATGTCTCTGGAATCACAATTTAAAATCACAATTTATGGTAAAGTTGGATTTTAAATTGACACTTTTAAAGAAATTGGAATTTTTTTACTTTAGCCATTTGGTGCCTACTCCTGTCGCTAATCGCTTGTCTGTGGGGTAAGGGGGACCAGCTAGGATTTTTGCCTTCCACCTAGACAGCCAGACACAATGAGAGCTTAGGTGGGATATGAGGAGCCTTGATAGAAAATCCTGGCAGGATGGGAGGGAGGAGCTGGCCACACCCTCACTTACACCTGACTTGGATGTGTCCTGTCCTTTCACAAAAGGCTGCATAGCCCCCTGTAATGAGTTTGGTGCCATGGCAGGAAGAGCAGAACATCTGTGAGCCTAAAAGGCATCCCCTTGAAGTCTCCCTACTTCAAAGCCACCACTGGATCTCAGACACCACCAACTCAGCACACTTCTAGACCAGAATCAACGCATCTCATGTGCTGCAGGAATGAACACCAACACAGTGCTTCAGTTGCACCCCCCCATCTTCATCATCGATGCAACCAGGATGAAGGTACTTTTGTTCAGCATGCCTCACTAGTTCCCTGTATCTGACCTGCACTCCATCGTGGTCAGCCTGAAATTTTTACCTTATCCTTGTCCGACGTGGCTAGATATATCCGGTTGGTGCTTTTAGCTACTGAGCGTTATTTTACGGTTTGTTCTTTAAAAATTCATAACTCATTTTCTATTTATTGTTTTTTTGTCATTTTGGTCTTATTTACTAACTTAGATTCTATTTCTAACTGGTGTGGTATTCTTTTTGTGTGGTGTTTCATTGTTTTACAGTTTGAAATATTACACACATCCTTTACATGTTGATTCCAAGTTAGGCCTAACTGCTCTTTGCCTAGCTTCCAGAGGGTGAACACAGGTTAATTTGGGAGTTTCTTGTGCCTTACCTTGACAAGAATTGTGGTTGCTGCTTGAAAGCACAATATCTCACAGGCATACTGTAGTTTAAGTAGACCCACAAAATGCAGATCTGTTTTAATGGTGAATTCTTGAGATGTCATAGTTGTTACATTTGTGCTAGTTCCTGTAATCAATCCATGGAATGAACAAATTTAGGAAGTCATTGGCATCATAATCTTTTATGGATTGGACATGGCAAAGCTCTGAGAGTTTCCTTCTTGATTTCATAGCCAGAGGATGACTCCTGCCAGTATCCACAGATTCAACTGTACACTATAACACACGTGAAAGATGTCAGGAATCTATTTAAGGTAGGGTCACAGGCCCGTATTTATACTCCGTTTGCGCCGAATTTGCATCGTTTTTTTCGACGCAAATTCGACGCAGAACTAACGCCAACTAACGCCATATTTATACTCTGGCGTTAGACGCTTCGGGCGCCAAAGTGCCCGGAGTGTGCGTCATTTTTTAGCGTGAACCCCTTCCTTGCGTTAATGATATGCAAGGGAGGCGTTCCCGTCTTAAAAAATGACTCCCAGGCCTTTACGTGGTATTTATACTCCCGGGCAAAAATGACGCCCGGGAGTGGGCGTGGCCAAAAACGGCACTTTTGCGCCGCTTTTTAACGCCTGGGTCAGGGATGGCGTTAAGGGACAAGTGGGCTCAAAATGAGCCCAGAGTGCCCTCCCCTGCCCCCAGGGACCCCCCCTGCCACCCTTGCCCACCCCAGGAGGACACCCAAGGACGGAGGGACCCATCCCATGGACATTAAGGTAAGTTCAGGTAAGTATTTTTATTTATTTTTTTTGTGGCATAGGGGGGCCTGATTTGTGCCCCCCTACATGCCACTATGCCCAATGACCATGCCCAGGGGACAGAAGTCCCCTGGGCATGGCCATTGGGCAAGGGGGCATGACTCCTATCTTTACAATGATAGGAGTCATGTTGATGGGGGATGGGCGTCGAAAATAAATGGCGCAAGTCGGGTTACGATGATTTTTTCGACGTAACCTGACTTGCCCCATTTTAAGACGCCCATGCGCCATTTTCCCCCTACGCCGGCGCTGCCTGGTGTACGTGGTTTTTCTCGCGCACACCAGGCAGCGCAGGTCTGCTTGCGCCGGCTAACGCCATTCAATAAATACGGCGCCCGCATGGCGCTTCAGAATGGCGTTAGCCGGCGCAAAACTTTTTGACGCAAAACTGCGTTAGCGCAGTTTTGCGTCAAAAAGTATAAATACGGCCCACAGTTGGGAGGAAAAGATACAAATGTGGAACTCTATTTGGCACTTGATTTCACATGGATATTACGGGCCATATTTACCAGTGACTTGTGCTGCTGATGCGTCACTTTTTTGACACTCCGACGGTGCAGGCTGCAGGCCTATATCTACAAGGCCACACAAAACCGCTTTGTGTGACATTACATAGCCTTGTAGATATGGAGTAAGGCAACACAGCGCAAGTCTCTGCGTTGTCTTAATCTTCATCAAAAAGGCATTCTGTGGGTGTTGCGGTGGGTGTTCCCAAGCAACACCAATGGATTTTGACACATTCCAGATTTACAAGAATTTGTAAACCTGGGAATGCTCAAAATCCTACACCTCTCCAGGGGAGGCATAAGGGAGGCGCAACGAGGAGAAATACCTATAGTTCTCATTTTTTCCTTTTTTGTATGTGTGCTGCAGAATGCAGCACACATAGAAAGAGGAAAACACCTCTCATGATTGTTTTTGTGCAGGAAGGTAGCCCTTCCTCCACCAAAACAATCATCCCTACAACGCGGACACCTTTGTACCGTGGTGCAAGAGTGCCTGCATTGGTGCATGGCAGTCCATTGTGCGCAAGCGCAGGGGAAAAGGACAAGAATGCAGTGGTGGCTTGTGGGAGGGAAAAGGGGCGGGGCAGGGGGCTTGTGGCGAGGTGAGAAATAAAATTAAAATATATTTTTTTTAACTTATCTCAATGTTGTGCTGCTCCGCTGCTCTGCCTCTCCATCCTTGAGTGCAGGCACAGGCTCCCAGCCTGTCCTGCGGCCAATCCTGACGCTTCTCAGATCAGCTTCAGGATTGGCTGGGAGCACCAGCCAGTGTGCTCACAGGCAGACTGGGAGCCTGTGCTGGCTCTCTCCAGCCTGGCAACACAGTGCCGGGCTGGAGAGACCCTACTGCACATGTGAGCTTGGCTGGCCCGAGGCAGCTGGCCAAACACACATGCGCTCAGAGGGGAGTGCACAGTGCAGTCCCCTCTTCCTCGTCACAGTCTGTGGTCCCACCCCTTTTAATAGTTTATTATCATTTTGTATTAAAGGGTTTCCAGCTGCTGCTGCTGGCGGGGTACGACGCTCCTCCACCCTAGTGGTGGATCCGCCCCTTCAGGAATGCACCATATCTTTTAGAAATGGTGCATTCCTGCCCTTTTCTTTTGACTCCGGTCAGTGCAGCAAGAAGGCTTGTGGCGATGCCTTGTGTCAAAATATTGTAAATATGCCCCTAGGCTTCAGTTGAGATGCCAGACACAAACATAAGGAGTCGAGGCGAGTCAGACTAAAGATTCTACAAGAGACATCCAAATGGAATACAGCTGCTCAAGACAATAATCAAGGATAAAAATAGTGCGCAAGTGGGCCATTAATGTGACAATAATTAGGGGACAAATGTGTTGTGACTCTTCTTGTATCATGATTCCCTCCTTTTTTAAATTTGTTCAAACCATATTTGAAATCGCCGGAAAGACCGGGCTGCATCTTGGCTCGAGTTCTCTGAACAATCCACCGGTAGCTTAATTATGCCTCTTTTCCTTCAGCATCATGACTTTGACTAAGCATGTGAAGAGGACCAAGTTTGACATCCTTTTTCCACTGCTGGAATTCACAGCTCTTCTGCTGCCTGTGCTGAATAATGTCTCTAACTGATTGTGACTGCAGTAATAGAATCATCAGCACAAGCCGCCACAAAAGGACCATGCAACACACAGTTCAAAAGTGTGACGGACTCGCAGACTTCCTTTCACCCTGAATATCCTCTAGTAAGCCCTGGGCACAGATGTGACATAATCTTTATCAAATTGCACATGGCACACTTCCATCCCATTACATTGGTGTTAGTTCTGGTTTGGTGACCATCTTTCCTCTTAGAAATCCCCTCCGATTGAAAAATATTCATAGTTGCACATTTGTGAAAATTGCACTTCTCACACCAGCCCAGCAGTTTTCAATAGTGGTAATGTCACTCTCTACCCTGGTTTAATCCACGCTGCTTCTCTGTAAATGTATCAATTGTCATCAGAGAAGCAATTGGATTTTTGTGTGTTGCTAAACACCTCATTAAACTAAACAAATGGTGTTTACATGCGAAAGGTTTTCTTGTGACAACTGACAATTAACATCACAAACACACACTGGAATACAGCTGCACAACGTTTGATTAAGGGATCTGATCTTTGCGTCTACTGAATGCTTTGCTCGGTCTGCTTCTTCCTTTTTCACCTTTCCAATGGCCTTCGCCTTTCATGTACATATAAATATGCTCTTTCTCCCTCCTTTAATTCATGTCACCACCTACACAATTTTGCCCCTTCCACTTTTGAAAAACGTGTCTTCTCCTTGCATTTCAGCATTTACAAATCTCATTCAAGATACCTTTTACTGTTTCCCCAAACTATCCAGTCCATTCTTGAAGAGAACAATTCTCCAGACACATCTGCTAATCCCTTCCTTATTCTACCATACCTGTGTTGTTTCCGCTGCACTCTGCACCCTTACTTCTGAACTGCAGAGAGATATTTCAAAAATTATTTTTGTCCGCCAATCATTGATCTTTATTTTTTTTTTTTTAATTCTTGCAGCCTAACAATTACATCACAGGTTTTCACTCTGTCTCTTCTTGCATTTCCTTCATTCTTCGGCTTTCTTTTATTCATTTTTGTAAATACCTTTAGATACAATCTTGTTATTCTCATTCCTCCATTCCTAAATGAATGCTGTCCCCAAATAACTCCTCTCGCTAATCTCCCCTCAAATATTTTTGATTTGACAATTGGCACTGTACAGAAATCTCTCTTCTGCGTTCTTTCTTTAATCTCTTTCAAAATGTAGCATTTCTTGTTCTTTTGGTGAACCACTGGGGAACTGCAGCCAGCAGGTGCATCTCAAATCAACTCAGTCTGTCCTGTTCTTATGTTTTATTAAGCGGTGTTTCTTAATCTTTTACTGTTCTGCTTCTCCTACTCTAAGTACTTCAGGCATACATCTCTACTACCGCTCTTGAAGAAATATTCCTTTAATTGTTTTATTATTTTATTTATTTATCTATTTCAATGGAAAACAACCATTTGTAGGCTCCTTTGTGCTGAAGTATCTAGACTGACTATAAAAACTGTAAAAAAAAAAGGGAGGAGTTCTCATCACACACAGGCTACAGAAGCTGCTCTTATATTATGAACAGAGAATAGCCAGGTCTTTAACAATGTCGTTAACTTTACTCTCGTTGGCTCTTTACAGGCATATAGCAGATCATTCCAAAGCCCAGCTGCTGCTGCTGAAAAAGCACCGCTCTCCAAAGTGGGTAGACTGACTGAGATCGCAGACTATGCCTCAGGACATAAAAAGAAAATCTGTTAGTCATAAGACAAGATCTTTCATTAAATCAGAGATTTGTGTATCAGGCAGAGATCTGAATTATATTTTAAGAACCGGCAAGAAGTGCAGTTTTACTGTAGCAGGAGAGATGGATTAAAATGTATTGAGCTTTAATATCAACCTGGTGGCTGCATTCTGGACTTAGCTGGCAAGTTAAATAAATTGCATTGCTATAGTCCATCCTAGCTGACATAAAGGAATTTATGATCTGTAAACTCAGAAATTGAAAAAATATATTATTCTTTTCAGAATGCTCAGCTGAAAGAAGGAGGTCTTCATCACAAAATGTGTGTGGTCCATCATTGTAAGAGGGAGCCGATTTTTATCCCCTATTTTTTTACAGTATGCACACGGGTAGCTTTTTGACTCATCGATGGAGACCAAAAGGGATATTTTTACACCAATGTCTGTCTCACAGAGTAAGGATAATTTCTCTTTTCTCGTCACTTAGTTCTAATCAATTGTATTGTACATTTGCGAAGCATTCCCATTATATAGCAGTGTTCATGCTAGGATCTCTATCAACCACTAATAAAATATATGAGCCGTCTGCATACGTAAGCACAGATAGCCCGAATGATTAAATAATCTGGGGAAACTTTACCACATATAGGCTAAATAACAGGGGTGGAGGGAATCAGACCCTCAAGTATCCCACAAGATAAGATTTTATTATCAGGCGAGTATAGGTCAAGTTCAATCTGATCACTGCAGTCAAATAGAAAACTGTTGGACTAACTTATAGTAGTACTCCTGATTGCGAAGTCCTCGAGATGCTGTAACAGTACCTGGTGGTCAACGGTATCAAATTCTGGTGACAAATCCAGCACGATTAAGGCTATATAGGTATTACGATTGGCATACTGGTGTAAATCTTTTACTACTGCCACAATACCTCTTAATGTGATATATACTGCTCAATATCGAGTCTTAGTAGGATGAAGCAGCATCTGTTTACTCCACAAAAGTGAATATCTGATTGGGTAATGGGTGTGTGAACAGTTAATTAAGGTAACTATGCCTCCCTGTTGGTTTCCATATGATAAGGATCAAGAGTAAGTTTTTCAATTAACAGAAGTACCCAGGACTTTTTTTTAGCTCACTTGATACAATACCTGCACTTAAAGATTAATTTATAGTGGCCTGTACCGCAAAACATGATTTCAGTAACAGGGCTTTATGCAGTCTGGCTGGTAAAATATCTGCAGAACTAGAAGGCCTGGTCCTTTTCATTAAAACCAGACAATCCTCACCTTTTAGTTCAGATAATTATTTAAAACTCTTTATTTCAGAGTCCAACCAGCTTCAAATTGCAGACTATCATGAGAGAAGGTCATTTGATAAATGATCCGTAATTGCTGGAATTTGTCTTAAAAACTCAATAAACTGATTGCATCCACTCATGCAGCCAACCAGTCGTCAGATACCTTCATGGCACTTGTAATTCTTTAGAACTTGGAGCATAGCCGTGGTAGAGTTTGATGCATTTAAAATTCTGTCTTTATGACCGATTTATTTAGTAGCTTTTGAATCTTTCGATTTGTGTTTTTAAGCCTGGGCCATTTATTTCCATCATCTGTAGAGAAATCTGGGTACCATATCCTCTCTAATTCGCAGAGGTTACTCCACCGTTTTGCTAATTCCTCATTAAACTATCTACTTGGTCTCAGTTTAGACTAATTTTGTATATTTTGACAGGGGGTAAATACATCAATAGTCTCCCTCAAATGTTCACTGAAGCTCTCCAGTAACTGATTGGGATTCCTTATAACATCGGGTACATTTAGCTCTTGCACCCTTGCACCTAGTTATTTCCAGTGCTAAATCTGAGGCAGTGGTTGTCTTCTTCCTTATAAGACATCTAGTTAATTCTTCATAATCAGCTCATATATTACAGCGCATACTAATCACTGATTGCAGTGATTTCAAGGCACCCCCAAGGCCTTGAGACCCTCACGGGTGAGTAGCGCGCTCTATAAATTTTTAGATTGATTGATTGCACGTTAATCAGCACACACCCTTCCAGAGTGGCAAGTTCTAAATCTTCCTTCATATATAATAAATGTATATTTGCCAGATCAGTGTAAGGCATTAGCAGTCCTAAATGCTTTAGTCTGTCTCCACAATTCTTATAGCAGCATTGCTGTATTTTGCCAATGCACATAATTCTTCTGAGAAAAATCTTAGGATTGCTTTACTAATCTTTCTTCCCATTAAGAGGCAGCATTCTCACAGATCGCAGTCTGATCTGCTGCCCCCCCTGCCAGCAGCAGCAGCAGCAAAACTTTAAAAGTAAAACAATAATAAACAATGTTTTTTATCATTTGATTTTTAAAGGGTAGAGGCCATGGGGAACGACAGGCACTAGGGGGAGTGGTGTGCACTCAAGTCAGTATTCATGTGTGTTTGGCAGGCTGCCTCAAACAAACACGCGCACTGAGCTCTTGGAGTCAGCACGTCCAGGCTCCCAGTCTGCCTGGGAGCGCAAAGCCAGGGCACTCAGGCCAATCCTAACACTGCTTTCGTGCATGAGAGCAGCATTAGGATAGGCCGCACGGCAGGCTGGGAGACGGTCCCTGGGAGCCTGCAGTCCAGCAGAGACTCAAGGAGTGGCAGTGTGGTGGGTTCAAGGTAAGTTTTTCGTTTTTTTAATTTATTTTGTTCACCCCCCCCCGTACCTGCCCAGCAACCTTGCCCCACTGCCAGTCGCGACCACCTCTGATCATGGTTGGGTTCAGAGGAAATTGCCAACCTTGTGTTTGAATTAAGTAGCCAGCCTTGTATAATGTATAATAAGCAATTAGAGCACATACCCAAGCTGGTGCCCAAAAAATAGCAACCAGGAAGTTTAAAACTCCCCATCAGTGCGCAATCCAGGAATAGAGTTGGGTGGATTATAACAACCGACTCCTTAAAGCCCTTAACTGCTGAGGCTTTGCCACCCCCAGTGCTGAACCCTCTTTTAGTTATTTGGTCTCTACCTCCATTATTTTCTATGTGAGAGAGTGGCAGTCCTAGTGGTTAGTCATATGTAGTGCTGGACATACTAAAAAGTGTAAGCTACTACAAAATTGTAATTTACTACAAAAGTTCAGTTTGTAAATAACAAAAGTAGCAAACTTACTCAAAAGTATAAATATACTCAAAAGTATGAATTACCTTTGTGAATCAGGCCTCTGGAATTTAATATACATAAAATGTTTACATTTATGTGATCACAAGTTATTGCCTTTCTCATTTGTTAGCATCTACCTTGCATTGTGTTTCCATAAGGTATTTCATTCTTTTTAATGTATGGCGATTGTTTTAAGACTGTTCATTACTGTCTAACTGAAGTTTGTCTCATGTACCTTCTTTAGAATGCTGGCGACATAGTGCTAAAGACAAACTATTTTCTCTAGATGTTGCTGGAAATGTACCCTGCTTGCTGTGCATTTTAATGTTCCTGCTGATAGCGCATCAAAACCTTGATAAGTAAACTTTCAAGGAGACACGCCTAGGCCAATGAACCTTTTGACCACGTTCTGAGACTTCCCAGTACGAGGTATCTTTCTGGCATCACAAATCGATATTTCAATATCCCAATCAATGTTCGTAGTAACTATTCAACAAATGAATTAATAACATTCAACTAGAATCAATAAAGTGAACACACCATGACCTTTCAGTCATGAATAACCACACCAATTTAGTTAAGAGTTAGAATATTTATTTCCCTATTTGTTACAATCTAATATCATCTCCGTTAATCTCATTAGCAATCAATCTCATTAGTAACTCTTCAAACTTATAATTAAATTGCAATTAATCAAAGTATAGAGCACATACGTCCAGCATTAACATGTCATTAGTAAGAAACAGTTTAGCAAGTTGCAATGATACGTGATTCAACAAAGCAAGAATTCAGTCATTTGTCTATTTGCATCAGATTTTGGTGAACACCTTAACTAACCTCGAATTAGCATCAGCATGTTGGGCTTCATGCAAAACAATTTAGCAAACACAAATTTGTAAAAACATCTAACTATGGCGTCTATCAAAAGAGCAGTTGGTACCTAGAAAGAAAAGGCAAACGGCCATTACAATTTTCATCAGATAATTACCCCTCCAATGAATCAGCAATCAGCGTCAGTCTTCGTCCTCAGGACATCAGTGGATTCACCAACAGCAAGGTTAAGACAGGGCAAAGTCTCAGTATGGCATAGCTAAGAATAAGTCTTTTCCCTCATACGGAGGAGAAATAAATATCAGGTAAGGAATGGGCTGAGGATGGTTAAAGTATCAGAAGAATAAACAGCAAAGTCTAAAATGGCAAGGTATAGCTTCAAGTGGAATGTCCGGTAAAATGCCAGATTTCTCCTCGAGTCATGCGGTTATATCAAAACTGTCGAACTAGCCCTTAATTCCCTATTGGATCATTTTTGGTGCATCATTATCGCTGTCCAATAATTCTCCATGCACCTTACTAGAATTTTCCACAAAATACAGTTCTCATGCAGTTGATTGGCTCCTTTAATTGATGTCTCCATCGGTTGGAATGTCAGGTAAGAAAAGTTACACTTTATGCTCCAGTCAGTAGTCCCATTGTCTTCTCCTAGTCTAGGCAGCCTTGCACCTGTTACGAATTACACTGTTGCATTCAGCAAGAATGTCTCCTTGAGCAAGTTGAGTTCCATGAGAAAGAATTGACTATGGCTACACACACATATCTCTAGCTTCTGGAAAAGTACAGCTTTGTGTCCTTCAGGAAAGCAGCACATTGCACGTTCGGAAAAACACAGTTAAAATGAGACCAGGCAGCTAGGCCCGACCCTTGCTAAACTAAGGCCTAGTAATTAACTTAGCAAAACCCTAATTCATAACTCTAATTATGATATGCTAATACAAATTCAAACATTAGTACATAATTGTTAGACTTTTCATCCTTGGCGTGGTCTCCCTTAACTTTTTGCCTCTGTTCCCCAGGTTGTTGATGTGTGCTGGACTCTGACTTTGCTGTTTTTGTTACTCTGGGCACTTTACCACTGCTAACCAGTGCTAAAGTGCAAGTGCTCCTGTTTAAATTGTATGTAAGTGGTTCATCCATGATTGGCATATTTGAATTACTAGTAAGTCCCTAGTAATGTGCACTAGAAGGTGCCAGGGCCTGTAAATCAAATGCTACTAGTGGGCCTGCAGCACTGGTTGTGCCACCCACATAAGTAGCTCTGTAATCATGTCTCAGACCTGCCCCTGCAGTGTCTGTATGTGTATTTTTACACTGTAAATTCGACTTGGCAAGTGTACCCACTTGCCAGGCCTAAACCTTCCCTTTCCTTACATGTAAGGCACCCCTAAGGTAGGCCCTAGGTAGCCCCAAGGGCAGGGTGCAGTGTATGGATAAGGTAGGACATATAGTAATGTGGTTTATATGTCCTGACAGTGAAATACTGCCAATTTCGTTTTCACTGTTGCAAGGTCTGTCTCTCTCTCATAGGATAATATGGGGGCTACCTTTAAATATGATTAAAGTGTAGATTCCCCTAGAGAGTAGATGGACATGTGGAGTTTGGGATCCCTGAACTCACAATTTAAAAATACATCTTTTAGTAAAGTTGATTTTAAGATTGTGCGTTTGGAAATGCCACTTTTAGAAAGTGAGCATTTTCTTGCTTAAACCATTCTGTGACTCTGCCTGGTTTGTGGATTCCGTGTCTGTGTCAGTTTGACAGTTGGGTTGTTTTTCACCTCACACCAGACAGTGACACAAAGGGAGCTGGGGTGTGATCTGCATTTCCTGATTAGCCATCTCTGCTAGGAGGGAGGGGTGGAGTGGTCACTCTCATCTGAAAGGACTGTGCCTGCCTCTGACAATGCTGTCTCCAGCCCCCTGGTGTGTGTCTGAGGCCTTGCCTGGGCAAGGCAGGATTTCACAAGAAGGTGTGAGTCCCCTTTGAAGAAAGGTGACTTCAAAGACTAAAATGGGTATAAGAAGGGCACCCAAACTTACAAACTTTAGAAACACTTCTGGAATCAAGAGGAACCTCTGCCTGGAGAAGAGCTGATCGCTGAGGAACAAGTGCTGCCCTGCCTGTGACTGTGCTTTGTGGAGCTTTCCTGCAGTGCTGCTTCTGCCAGAGTAAGAGGGCAAAGACTGGACTTTGTGTGCCTTCCATCTTGAAGAAGAAATCTCCAAGGGCTTGATGTAGAGCTTGCCTCCTGTTGTTGAAGTCTCAGGGATAGCAAAGACTTCTTCCTGCCAGCACCTGGAGTCTCTGGAGAGACCCCTACTCTGCTCTGCGGTGCCCTTCCAGTTCCTGGGACCCTGAAAGGAGAGGCTGGCAGCCTAAGGACAAAAATACACGCACCGAGCGCCGTGCGGAGAAAAGATCGACGCGAATCCGATCGCGGCTGAGAAAACGACGCGACGCCGGTTCCGCAGCTGAGAAACGACGCCGCAGGAAACGCGACCGAAAAACCGACGCCCGGAGCAGGAGAAACGACGCGCAGCATCGCTGACGGAGGCTGAGAGATCGCACCCTGCGCCGCGGGACTTTCGGATCGTCGTGTGGCTGGCTTTTTCAACGCGCACCGCCGTGCCGAGTTGTTTTCGACGCACACAGCCGTGCAGGGTTACTTTCGACGCACACCGCCCGTGCGGGGTTATTTTTGACGCAAACCAGGTACATTTTCACGCTAGCAGCGCTAGTGTGGTGTTACAACTACCTAAAGACTCTTTTTATTTTAAACCTTTAAAAAATCATAACTTGACTTGTGTATGTTGGATTTTTGTTGTTTTGGTCTTGTTTTGTCTAGATAAATATTTCCTATTTTTCTAAACTGGTGTGGTGTCATTTTGTAGTGTTTTCATTAAGTTACTGTGTGTGTTGGTACAAATACTTTACGCCCAGCACTCTGAGGTTAAGCCTACTGCTCTGCCAAGCTACCAAGGGGGTAAGCAGGGGTTAGCTGAGGGTGATTCTCTTTTATCCTAACTAGAGTGAGGGTCCTTGCTTGAACAGGGGGTAACCTGACTGTCAACCAGAGACCCCATTTCTAACAATAATTAATTCATCATTAGTAAGTTTCATTAGTCTTCGTATACATTGGTGGCCACTCCCCGTGGGCACATTTCAAACGTGTGCATTATTTTCTACGTTAACACATTTTCTATGCAGCTTCATTACACAATATATTGCAAGCTTTTCATGTTAATATTGCTTTTAAAGGTCACACTCCAACAGTCCCTCCTCTGATGACTCTTGTCATCACACAAACCTTTCCCCTTACATTTTACATTCTAGAATTCCTTCATTTCAATTTCCTCTCTGAATTGTTCCCCCTGTGATTTAGTCGTAAACAATTTTTCCCTTTGTTTCTCTTCCCTCCTCTTATTATTTTTCACCATTTTCAACTTTATTCTTTTACTAATTTGACATGACAGCCATAATCCAAAAAAGCAAGCTATAACAATCAATATTCCCTGTATTCTTTTCACCAATATCCCATGCCAAATACTACTAAACCAACTTCCCACTGAAGCAAGTCCTTTTCCAACCTTTTCCCAAACACCTGGTTCTTTCAGTTCCTTCAAATCTGTACTATCTCTAGTTAAGTTAGTAAGCATAATTCTAATCTCATTACTATTGTCCGGTATGTAAGCACAACAATGAAGCTCATTAAGCATGTTACAGACTCCACCATTTTTTGCTTAAAGAATGTCTAAAGCAAGCCTGTTTTGAAGAGTCATAGCCCTCTCCGCAGCAAGTTCAGTATCCTTCAGGAGTATAGCCCCTGTAAAATTTGTCAGCATGTTATCCACAATAGTAGACAACTTTTGAATCTTTATGGAGTTTAAGATAACTCCCACTGAAGGAATTATTGCCCCAAATATGTCTCCTACTACACCAGCAGCAGTTTCTCTCTTCTGTCTAGTACAATGTAATTCAGACAATTTCGGAAACCTTTTCAAATCATCAAGTTGATATATCTTTGGGAAAACTATCCCCAAATAGCATGTCCCATACCATCCCTTTGGAAGACGGTAATAAGCATTATGTCTACATATATAATAGATCCCAGGTACCGCTGGATCCTGTCCATTTAACATGAACGTCCACTTACTCTGAAACAAAAACACATGCTTACATTCACTCATCCCCACAAACACATTGTCATAATATGACTTTGGTCTAGATATGCAAAGCTTGCCTACGTGTACTGCATCTAAAGCTAACTTCCCCTGTTCCCTAATCGCACTATAACCCTCACTACTAGCGAAAGCTCGCTGCTGAAATCCTTTCTCTAATTTACCCTTCAATGCCCTTCTTCTATCTTCTGTGTGATCTAAAAAGCTTTTCTCTACAGGTGTAAGCAAACATGTCAAATTATTGCGGTGTGCATAAGATGTACTAATTATTAATGTCACTTCAAAGAATCCCTTAACTAGCTTTATGCTATAGTACTTAGCTACACTACTCAAATCCTCTATGATAGGCACATAAGAAAACTCAAGGTCGTGATTGGAGTAAAAATATTGAATCTCTTCCTGGTTATAGAATCTTGTTAGTAACAGACTACAGCTTATCCCATATGTTAATGGCAGACTGTGAGAGACAACCCCCTCTTTTACTGAAACAGGAATCTGTGTACACACATAACAATCTTTTGCATCTATTGTGTCAACATACTCACTCCTCAAGCAATAGAAAACATTAGTTGATAATTCCCCTTTAACTTTAGTCCCCTCATGCAAATATTTTGTATCCTACTCAAACCTCTCCCAAGCTGTTAGTGCAGTGGCGGTCTCAGAAATTGTAGCATTGTTAGTTCCACTCTTACCCACTAACGGCAGACCAACAATCACAACTATGATGAACATTACACACACGACACCCAAACCAACACCCAAACATTTACAACGCCTACTTCCCCTATTATCATCTCTAGTGTTAGCCATGATCTGTAAAGAATCAGAAAGTGAAGGATGATTAGTTCAAACAACAACCAACAGAGGACAGTTAAAACTCATTTTTTTTTCCAGCAAAGTTAAAGCAAGCCAAAGTCTTTCTTCAGCAATTTCACATTCATTCCCATGATCCTTGTCAATTCAGGTTAGCAGCTTGTCAAAATCGTGTTTCAAAAGTAAATTCAGGTTAACAGTGTCACATCCAGTAAGTTATCAGTCTCTTTTCTCAACTTTTCTTCTTTAATTCAATTCTTAGGTCAACTCAGTCTCTTTGGCCAGACTCAGGTGCCAAAGTACTGACCTGGGACTTCTCGATCAAAGCAGAGCGCCAAGAACTCTTGTTGCCATTCAGCTGGCGTTGCATACGCCCATTCAGGACCTGCGTACCTTCTGTTTGCTACTCTTTTTCTCTTCAACTTGCGATCACCTTGCAACTCTCCTTCACTCAGATCTTCTCTCCTTGTTGTATCAACATCTTCCTCTATTGCATCTAAGACGACCACTTTCCCTTTCTTCACTTGCAATTCCGGCCACTTATCTCCTTTCAGCGTCTCTCTGGTCTTTGATCTTTCTTGTGGCAACCCTTCACCCTCCTCTGACTCTATGATGTTTTCTCTTGATGGACCTGCAATTTGCTCAGGAGGAGTCTGGACACTCTGACTGACTCTCTTCCGCCTCAACTCCTTCGCCTTCTGGGTCTGTCAGGGACTCTATTTCATTTCCATATTCGTCTGCTTCTGCGAGAACCTCCTTCTGACTTGGCTCTCCTGGTGCCTCATTTGAGATAGGCTCACCGTCACCCCTCTGGGTCTTTTCTCCTTCGCCTCCTACTGGAGTGACCAAGCTGTCCTCAACGGGCTCTCCTTCTGTCTCAGTTCCCCTTAGATCACTCTCTAACCCTGAGACTTCCTTCTCTGTTGTTGGTACTTTCAACAACTCAACTTCCTAATCAGTTGGACACGTCACCTTTTTCGTGTGACTGGCATGGATCCAGTTCGGAATTCTCGCACACTTCACAGCAGTAGTATTTGTTAGTATTACTTGATATGGCCCCTTCCTACGTGGCTCCAAACGCGACTTCCTTACATGTTTCTTGATGAAAACCCAGTCACCAGCTTTCAGATTGTGCCCTGGATCATTTATCAGTGGCAGGGTGGTAGCTTCCACCTGGTGAGAAAAAGAGCAGACCACGTCAACCAGACCCTTGCAGTAGTCCAACACCATATCATCTGTGATATTCACAAGAGCATTTGCAGGCACTGCGGGCAGTCTCATAGCTCGGCCAATGAGAATTTCATGAGGATATAGTCCTGTTTTCTTATTAGGTGTATTTCTCATTGACATTAGCACCAAAGGCAACGCATCGGGCCATTTCAAATTCGTGGCTGCACACATTTTTGCCATTCTCAACTTCAGTGTACCATTCATCTGCTCCACTAGTCCTGATGCTTCAGGGCGATAACTGCAATGCTACTTCTGTTTAATGTTCAATGCTGCACACAATAGCTTAACCACCTCGTTGTTGAAGTGACTTCCCCTGTCTGATTCTACAGAGATCGGAAACCCGAAACGTGGTATCAATTCCCTAAGCAGCAGCTTCGCTACTGTAAGACTGTGATTCCTACGTGTAGGGTATGCTTCAATCCAGTGACTAAAGATACACACAATCACCAACATGTATCTCGAACCGCCACACACAGGCATCTCAATAAAATCCAATTGCATTCTGCTAAATGGACCGCCTGCTCTCCCAATGTGGCTCAAATTCACCACTCTCTCTTTCCCTGCATTCATCTGTTGACAGATGGTGCACCTGTGACAAATCGCTTCTGCAGCTTGTCTGAACTTCGGGTTAAACCAGTCAATTTTGAACAACCTGATCATGGCATCCCTCTCAAATATATGCTTGATGATGGTAAAACCTCACAAATTGTGTCAGGAGACTGTTCGGCAAAACCATTTTCCCCTCATCTGAGACCCACAAGTCATCTGGTCTTTGTACACATTGCATCCTAACCCAAGAACGCTTCTCATCTTTACTGGCACGTCCCTGCAACAATCTCAATTCTTCCAACGTGTCAATCACCCTTAAGGTATAACCTGTGCATGTCTCATTTTCAGTTTCAGGTAACAATTCCCACTGATCTTTAAACGATATACAGTTCAATGCACAAAACCTTGCGACTTGATCCACATATCCATTTCCCATTGACACTAAGTCTTGCGATTTCAAATGAGCCCTGCATTTCACCATGGCAATTTCATGAGGTAACTGAATCGCGTGCAACAACTCCTTAATTCTTTCAATATTTTTCACTAGTGAACCAGAAGAGGTCAAGAAACCCCTCTGCGACCATAGTTGGCTAAAATCATGGACAATTCCAAATCTGTATCTGCTATCAGTATAGATAGTCACTCTCAGCTGGACAGAAGCATGGCAAGCTCTAGGAAGAGCAACCAATTCAGCCACATGAACAGAATATACTCTTTCAAGCCAAGAGGCTTCCAGGATACCAGAGATCGTATATACAGCGTATTCGGCTCTCAGCACTCCTACTGAGTCTCTTAAACAGGAGCCATCGACAAAGATAATTTGGTCATTTTCTTCCAATTGGGTATCTTTAATATCAGGCCTCGGCTTGGTGCTCATTTCTGGTACCTCAAGACAATCATGTTCTACATCTTCGACATCTTCAACTTCTATGTATTCATTTGGAAGCAAAGTTGCTGGGCTCAACACTGTACATCTTTTCAACTTTAGATTTGGTGACCCCAATATAATCGTTTCATATTTCATCAGTCTTGCATTTGTCATGTGTTGCCTTTTGGTACGGGTTAACAGGATCTCAACTGAGTGAGGGATCATGACTATTAAAGGATGTTCCATCCCTATGCCTTCACACTGTGTGAGGCTTTGACCAACTGCTGCTACTGCACGCAGACAACCAGGTAAGGCTGCTGTAACTGGGTCCAAAGTAGCTGAAAAATGTGCTACTGGTCGGTTTACACCTCCATGGACCTGTGTCAGGACAGACAAAGAACATGCATCACGTTCATGACAAAACTGAACAAAAGGCTTTGTGTAGTCAGGCATACCTAAAGCTGGAGCCCTGCACATGCTCTCCCTTAGCTCAGTAAACGGCTTCATTTCCTTCTCTGAAAACACTATAACACCTGGCCCATCCTTAACCATCAGTCTCACCATTGGCTTGGAGATGACTGAGAAATTTGGGATCCACTGACGACAGTAGCCCACCATTCCCAGAAACATCCTAACATCTCTCCGTGTCGTTGGGGGATTCATCTGTAACAGGGCAGTCACCCTCTCCCTGGATAACTTCTTCGCCCCCTTCTCAATTTGATGACCCAAGTATTTCACCTCTTTCTGACAATATTGCAACTTCTTTGGAGACACCTTGTGCCCCCCCGTTCTTTCCCAAATGGTTCAGCAAGGCAATCGAGTCATACTTGCACTCATTCCTTGTTTTGGATGCGATTAACAGACCATCAATGTACTGCACTAGAGTCGATTGGAAAGGCAATTCTAATTACTCCAAATCTTTCTTCAGTATCTTATTGAAGATGGAAGGTGATTCCGAAAACCATTGAGGAATTCGGCACCAATTGTAAACCTTATCCAGGAATTTGAAACTGAAAAGAAATTGGCTGTCCTCGTGAAGAGGTACAGAAAAGAACGCTTGGGGCAAATCAATTACTGTGAAACACTCTGCATCACATGGAACCTGGAACACATAATCACAGCTGGATTTGGCACCACTGGGTAACATTTCACCCCTATGTCCTTAATCTTTCTCCAGTCTTGGACAATGTGAACATTCCCACAAGGCTTTCTCAGCCCCATTATTGGTGAATTACATGGGCTGCTCATCACTTCCTTCAAGATTCCCTGCTTCAGTCTGCAATTAACTGTGCCACCTTTATAAGGACATCTTGCGCCATGTGGTACTGCGGTACCTCGGGAAACACAGCATTTGGCTTCACACTGACTTTAACTGGCTCTACTCCTTTTACCAGTCCTATTTCTTTCCCTGTCAAGTCCCACACTTTCTCTTGGACTATTCCCTGCAAGTCTGCTGGTAGATCAGTCACTGTGAACATTGGGAAGAAGTTAGTCAGAGGATAGTCCTCATCTGTGGTCTCCGTTTCAGGCTCTGAAATCTGCTTCTCATCTCCTTCATTGTCACTGTTTATCTGAACCTCAACCCCCTCACTGAAACAGGTGATTGAACACCTTGTCTTGCATAGTAAGTCTCTTCCCAGTAGGGACACGGGACTCGGATCGAAAACCACAAACCTGTGCAATCCCTGAAAAGTGCCAAGCTCAACCTGAACCGGATCTGTGATCGGGTTAGTCAGGAGTGATTCGCCACTCCTACTACCTTGACGGTACGTCCCGAAAGAGGCAATTTCGGAACCTCTGCTCTTCTGACCGTAGAGCGTGTAGCGCCTGTGTCAACCAAGAATGAAACCTTGTGACCCGTAACTTTCCCCTGAACATAGGGCCCTTTCTGATCTACCTCTAGGGACGCTGCAAGCCTGCACTCCTCACTACCATTGCTTTCTTCTTCAGCTTCCTCTGCTTCAACTCAATCTCGTCACTTCAGTATTTCGCATACTGCAACACCTCATCAATCGGCTTTGCTTGCCAACAGATCAAGTGATTCTTAATCATCTGACTAATCTCAGGTTTCAACCCTTCAACAAATCTGAACACAAGGTGATTCATGTCCTTCGCTTCAACAACCTCTGTACCGCTGTAGTTCTTGAATGGAACGCTGTAGTTCTTGAATGCAACCTCTCATAATAGGCATGTATCAACTCTTTGGGTTCCTGTGCTGTCCAGTCAATCTTTTACCAATCAACATTCTGCAGCGAAACTCTCTGTTTCAAGAACTCAATCACCTTTTAGTAGTGTCTCATCATCTCAGGAGACTCTTGTCTCTTTTCTTCGCTCATCTACCTTCCCACTTCTCTAAGGCTCCCCAAACCTGTGCACTCTGCAGTATTTCTTTAAGGTGCGCCTTCATCCCTGTAGACCTCATGTGCTCATAATCCTTAGGCTCAAAGTCTAACCTGTAACTCCTCTTCAGCTTTTTGGTATTTTTTAAGTCTATTCCATATTTGTTTGCCAAATTTGCCAACCTTTGGTGCACCCTGCTCACTTCTTTGGTTATTTTTGGACACAAGTATCTCAATTCTGCTTCCATGTATGATTCTAGCCTGTTCACTCCCATGCTTCCTTCAACTAGTTAATTTGCCTCCATGCCCAACCTCACAAAATTCAGATATTCTTCTCCTTCTGACCTCCCTGCTACTGCAGGAGTAGTCTGGGGTAAATTCAACTTGTCTAACCAATCGTTCAGCTGTTGCGCAGTTAAACCCTGTAAGGAGATATTCCCAGCCTGCACTATTAGTGTTTGCAGTATGTTTGTACTTGAGATCTGCGGAGTCAGCAGTCCCAAACCTGATTGTCTGATAGCATCTAGAGGAGGCCCAATCAGACTGAAGTCTAATAAAGACCTAGATCTTTTGAATGTCGGTTCCACTGGAGTCATCCCTTGAGAGCTCCCTACGAACCCTCCTCTTGTCATCTCTTGGGTCATTATTCCCTGATCGCATACAGTAGGTTTTGCCTGTGCATACAATGGTACCGGTGGACCAACTGTAATGGGCAAGGATATTGCAGCTGGCATCTGCCTATTTCCCAAAACCTGTGGAGCATGAACTCCCATATTCTGGTTCATTGCTGGTGCCATGGCTGACTGCGGTCCTGTGACCGAAGTGTAATTTGGAATCACCTGTTGCTGCACCTGGGGCAGTAAAGGTGGAGTTGAATCAGTCTGAATCAGCTTTGGTCTCGTATATGTCGGATCGGATGGCACCATCAAATTTGTGGTAGTCTCTAGTATTGGGACATCAGGGTAAAGTCTGTGAACCTGTGGTGGCTGTAACTGAGGTTGCATCTCTGGAGCAGTGGACATACTAATACTACTCTGCCCTGGAACTGGTCTGGAGACAGGAGTAACCTGTATCAGATTCGCCGTCACCTTCTCTTGAGTCGGACCTGCAAGACATGTACTAGTACTCGGTCTATTGTCATCTATTGCATATGGCGGTGGTCGGTCATTCAGTAACTGATTAAGGAACTCATCATCGTCTGAGTCATCCATCTCTGACCAGGGCCTCTTTGCCTCTTTGTCTTTAGAAGAGCTTTTGTCAATCTTACAAGTAGCTTTCCCCCCTTTGTCTTCACCATCTTGAGCTATTGCTGGAAACATCCTAATTCCATCTATTGTTTCTCTCCTCCAAACTCTCTGTGCACTATCCCACCTAGACTCCGTTAGTGTCTTTTCTGCTTTCCTCATTCTCCTCCCAAATTTCTGTTGCTGCTGTCGTATTGCCATCAGTTCCCAAATTGCTAGCGCCTCAAACTGTGCTGGTCTCAGAGGTGGCTTTAGCTCATTTAGTACCCTCTGCAAATTTTCCAAAATCCTTATATTGATCGTTCCGTGCTCCGGGAACGCCAAACATCCTTATTTCTCTGTAGCTTTGCACCATTGCTTTAGCCAAAGACATGGTGCAACACCTCTCTCCTCCATCACAGCATAAGCCGGTGTATCTTCTGGCAGTGTAACCTCCCCTGCACTCGAGGTAATATATGTATCTCCCCTCAAAGCGCTCTATAAAGCCTTGAACATTTTCATTTTTGCATCTTTTAATTTGTTCACAATCGAATCAGGAAGTGACTTTAATTCCCAGAACTCTCTTCGCCTACCTTCTCAACCAATTGCCTCTCACTGACGGCTGCCAATCCGTGCGCGACCCTTCTTACTAACCGACCTATCCCAGCGCGGCTCCAATGACGTCACACTCAGACACACTGCGGCTGACAAAGTCCTGCGCCTTGTCTTCTTCACTCTCTGTTCACACAAAACTAATGCAATATATTGCAAGCACCAACAAAAACTCAATTTGCCGGTTTACTACAGGAAAGGGTAACACAATCGCTTCAGAACTTTACAGAGATTTTGCTTAGACTCAGCCGCTACTCTCACCTTCTCAGATCCCGCAATCGCAAGCAAATTTGACCTGCAAATTCTACTTTTGACTTGTCAATGGGTTGTCCTACTGTACTTTAGATCTCACCAAATCTCCATTGAAGTTTTCATTCACTCACATTGACTCAAACTCGACTCGTCAACCACGCCCGATTGACCTATTAAACCGTGCAAATTTCAACATAAACCAAGTGTCTCATACACTTATCAATATACTCTGGAGTCTTAGACCACGCAGGGTCCATACATCACCAACAACCACGTGGACAATTTTTTAGCACAAAGCGCCACACTCACATGAAGTTCGCCGACTTCCCTACTCTCATACTGCGGAGTACGCACACTCCTACTAAAACATCATCATTTGGCCTAAAATTCTCACAACCCACACAATTCACCTGCGGTATGCATAAGCAGTGCAAGCGCAAACCCTATTTCACTCACACTATCACTAGAACGCTGAGAACATACCAATCTCACTTCGGCAGGCTCCGAGATTCTGGGAAAGTCTTCGGGACTTAGGGGCACATAATATCTCCAATTAGCATCATTTAAAAGAACAATTTTCCCGAAACCCAATTTGCCGATACACCTTGCTTACTTCCAAACTACGCTCATCAATTTCTACCAGATCTCTTGAACCATCAATTCTATCAAACAGTGATCCCTTGTCCTGGGGCCCCAAAGGGCCAAACCATCCTTTGCTACCAAAAAAAGGAGACACGCCTAGACGATGAACCTTTTGACCACGTTCGGAGACTTCCCAGTACGAGGTATCTTTCTGGCATCACAAATCGATATTTCAATATCCCAATCAATATTCGTAGTAACTATTCAATAAACGAATCAATAATATTCAACAAGAATCAATAAAGTGAACACACCATTACCTTTCAGTCATGAATAACCACACCAATTTAGTTAAGAGTTAGAATATTTGTTACAATCTAATATCATACCTGTTAATCTTATTAGCAATCAATCTCATTAGTAACTCTTCAAACTTATAATTAAAACACAATTAATCAAAGTATAGAGCATATACGTCCAGCATTAACATTCCATTAGTAAGAAACAGTTTAGCAAGTTGCAGTGATACGTGATTCAACAAAGCAAGAATTCAGTCATTTGTCTATTTGCATCAGATTTTGGTGAACACCTTAACTAACCTCGAATTAGCATCGGCATGTTGGGCTTCATGCAGAACAATTTAGCAAACACAAATTTGGAAAAACCTCTAACTATGGCCTCTATCAAAAGAGCAGTTGGTACCTAGAAAGAAAAGGCAAACAGACAATTACAATTTTCATCAGATAGTTACCCCTCCAACAAATCAGCAATCAGCGTCAGTCTTCGTCCTCAGGACATCAGTCGATTCACCATCAGCAAGGATAGGACAGGGCAAAGTCTCAGTATGGCATAGCTAAGAATAAGACTTTTCCCTCATAAGGAGGAGAAATAAATATCAGTTAAGGAATGGGTTGAGGATGGTTAAAGTATCAGAAGAATAAACAGCAAAGTCTCAAATGGCAAGGTATAGCTTCAAGTGGAATGTCTGGTAAAATGCCTGATTTCTCCTTGGGTCATGCAGTTATATCAAAACTGTCGAACTAGCCCTTAATTCCCTATTGGATCATTTTTGGTGCATCATTATCTCTGTCCAATAATTCTCCACGCACCTTACTACAATTTTCCACAAAACACAGTTCTCATGCAGTTGATTGGCTCCTTTAATTGATGTCTTTATCGGTTGGAATGTCAGGTAAGAAAAGTTACACTTTACGCTCCAGTCAGTAGTCCCATTGTCTTCTCCTAGTCTATGCAGCCTTGCACCTGTTAAGAATTACACTGTTGCATTTGGCAAGAATGTCTCCTTGAGCAAGTGGAGTCCCATGAGAAAGAATTTACTACGGCTACACACACACATATCTCTAGCTTCTGGAAAAGTACAGTTTTGTGTCCTTCAGGAAAGCAGCACATTGCACGTTAGGAAAAACACAGTTAATATGAGACCAGGCAGCTAGGCCCCGACCCTCGCTAAACTAAGGCCTAGTAATTAACTTAGCAAAACCCTAATACATAACTCTAATTATGATATGCTAATACAAATTCAAACATTAGTACATAATTCATCATTAGTAAGTTTCATTAGTCTTCGTATACATTGGTGACCACTCCCGTGGGCACTTTTCAAACGTGTGCATTATTTTCTACGTTAACACATTTTCTATGCAGTTTCATTACACAATATATTCCAAACTTTTCATGTTAATATTGCTTTTAAAGGTCACACTCCAACACTGCCCACATATACTAATTAATTGCACAGATCTTTGCACAATGCGAAGCAGCACTACACAATGCAAAGAGGCCCAGACAGCGGCTTCAATCAACTCTATTGTGCATAGGTTTTTTGGGGGTGAAAGTTATAACTGAACTAGTTCTAAAGCTCATTGTGTTTCATAGTGTCAAGCCCCTCTTAAGTTAGTCCATGCCTAGACAAATCACCTAGAATATCGCAAAGTAGCATGATCTGACTTTGCGTAGAAGCCTAGTAGTATTTGAAAACAGATGAAAGTAAAGTACAAAAAAAAACAAATATGTGATTTTTCTACACATGAATGTAATTTCTATAAAATTCCACATATCATGCAATTTACCATTGTGTTCATGCGTCCATGGTGGAATTTGTACTGGAAGATATATCTTGATTACTAAATGTGGTGCTTCACTAAATTCTGCTGTTTGTGTAATGCAAAGCGTCAGATTTTCACGTAGCGTTGCATGTTGAGACCCTAGTTTTTCAACTCTGCAGTATAGTTTCATCTTTTGAATGTTAGATGCTTCCTGGCAGATCTTGAAAACTGCACTTAGGCATGATACTCCTTCCCATTATAATCAACCCCCCTACTTCAAATATTCCTGTGTTGAAAATTCTTGATTGCAAATGCATCTTATGACTATTCATTGTCAAAAATAAAATCGCTCATTGTATGTGTCCCTCGAGCATAAAAAGTGAACATCTGCACAGTCAATCATAATTAGTGTCGAGCTTTTCCTTTGCTTTAACACTACATAATTCACCTGTGTCTGTCTGAGGTTATTGTGACACCTGTTATATTTGCATTATGTCATTTCTGTTGATAGGCTAAGGGTTTCTGAGGGCTGAGCCAGTAGGGACTTCACATTCTGAACCAGAGTAATTCAATCACCTTAAAAAGGGGCTGAAGGCCGCTCAGTTTGGAAGGCGGGGCATTACACATTTTTAGGCCGATGCCTTATGTTAGAGAGCATTGCTCTATGCAAATTCTGGTGCCAATTCAAGAAAAGAAACCTCTCTCTGAAGAATATTTAGTTCCACCTGAGGCTAACATCAAAATTCAGTACATTTCAATCATGTGAAGCGCATTAGGCTCCACAAGGAAGACAGAGGGTAGTTAAGTTTCAACCATAAACATTTATTTAAGGATTAGCAGTTACAAAATTAAATCAATTTCATCAATAATCGATACATTAATATATTAGTCAATATATTCAAAGCAATTCAAAGACTCATAAACAAAGAAAGACCATTATAAAGTTGTCTCATACAGAAAAATTTAGCAAGATCAGTTCTCCCATGAAGGGAACATCCTACTCTGCTAAATCAGGGAAAGGTTTTGCTTATAAGTCAGGAAAAAAAAGGTTCTGCAACAAAAATGAATCTGCATCTGAAATAAACCTGCTCTAAAACGGAGTGAAAGGGCATCTGTCTACAGGTCAGGGGAAAGTAGCTTCTAAGAGAATCCTTAACATTGCATTAGCCTAACTTACACAACTCTAATACTTGATACACCTACACCTAATCTCCAGGCAAAGGGCCAATAAGGTTAAGGCAGAAGCAGATAATACAAACTCAGGGCCTCATTTATAACATTTTGATGCAGGGCAGCATTGCAAGCCTTCTTGCTGTGCTGCCGTGTGTCAAAACAAAAGGGCAGGAACAAACCATATATACAAGATATGATGCATTCCTGTCCTTTTCCCCTGCGCTGGCGCACAAATTGCTACCATGCGCCAATGCAGGCACCATGTTGCAAGGGTGCCTGCATTGCGGGGATGTTTCTTTTTGTGCAGGAAAGGACACCTTCCTGCACAAAAACAATCTGGAGAGGTGTTTTCCTCTTTCTATTTGTTCTGTATTTCTCAGCACACATAGAAAGTGGAAAAACGAGGAGAAATAAAGATATTCCTCCCTGTTGTGTCATCCTTACACTATCTCTGGGATGCCATAGGCTTTTGACGCATTTCCAGGTTTATAAAACCTTGTAAATCTTGGAATGCATCAAGATCCATGTATGTTGTGTCAGAAAACCCGCTCAACACCCATGGAAACGCCTTCCTGGCATAAAGTGAGGCAATGCAGCGACTTGCACTGCTTTGCCTTACTTCATATCTACAAGGCCATGAAAAGCCACGCAAAGTGGCTTTGGGTAGCCTTATAGATATGAATCAGCAGCCTGCACCCTCAGTGCATCACAAAAATTGATGCACTGGTGGCGTAGGTCACGTAAATAAGCCCCTTAGGCCCTTATTTACACAAACAGACACATTGTTGCATTATCGCAGTGATGCTCCAGTTTTTCTTGCGCTGCATCATAAAAGTTTATCTTGCAATGGATGCGCTATATGTACAATATGGCGCTCCATGAAGCAAGGTTCCAAGGATGCGTCAAAAAGTTTGACACATCCTTGGGAAGAATGCCGCAACGCATCCAGCCCAAAAGTGGCACATTTTTGTTGTTGGTATAGAAAACTGACACAACTACAGCAATGCATCAAAATATAGAAGTGATGCATCAATTTTGACTGACCATAGCCTAATGCATGGGGAGCAATGTAATAGAATGCGAAAAGGTGAAAAACTCACCTTGAACCCTATTACATTGGTCCTGTATGTCACGCATACAAGTGGCATAGTGTACTTATGTGTACCACTATGCCCAAGTACGTGTGACATAAGGCATTGATGTAGTGTAGTGTGACATGTACTGTGTTACCTACCCTATGTGTGCACTTCCCTGGGATGTGATTTCCTTGCAGATTCCAGCATTGGAAGTGACTTCAGCTGATCAGATTTCTGCCACAGCCAATGTGTCATTCCTGCGCATGGGTTTTTCAGGTGTAGGAATTTTGGTGCATTGCTAGTGCAGAGGGGGTGATGCATCATTTTTTTTAAATGCCATAAATACTACTGTGTTCATTTTATGGGAGATTTTCTGATGGAACGCCTACCTAGCTGATGCAGCCAATTCCGATGCATGAAAAAACTGACACATCCCTACGAAAAGTAACACATCTACCTAGATGCATCACTTTGTAAATATAGAGCAAAGAAAATGTCGCTGATGTGTCAAAAAATGTGCAACACTGGAGGCGCAAGCTACATGTAAATGAGGCCCTCATTATTTGTATCAAGCTACTAGACAATGAGCCTACTCTAAAACGTCCTTTAAATCTTGAAGTTATCAGTAAAATAATGAGATACAATGGTCCAAGCTGTGCTCTGAAGGTGCATCGCAGCATCTCATTGGCACATTTTACAAGGATTACATAAAATAAAATATTTCACATGGGAACTGATAACGTCCATGGAGTCAACTTGCCTTGGAATAAAAAGGTATGTTAGAAAAGCAAGATGGCAACCAAAATGTTGCCTATATTAGCTGTGGTCAATCTAAATGTGTAAGATACACACACAGTGTATTTGTATGTTACATGGTAATATCAATATAAGAATAAATTAATTAATAATGAAAAATTGCCTTCACTTGCATCCAACATGGCCAAAATGGCTCCCATAATAATCTCTAAATTATGACACTGCATGCATGTGCTATAGCCAACATGCGTATTTCAATGAGTTCACATATATTTGACCCTTTTTCTGAAAGCATAGAAATGTAGCTGATTATATTTCATTACAAGGTAAAAGGTTGCTAGGAATTTATGGCTAGCTGTACTAAGAATACATTCACAAACATTGGTTGTAAATTACACACCACATTTTTCTGAATCAATTCTGATTTTTTTGAACCAATCTATGGATGCCATCACTGGCTGGGTTCAGCAGTCTGTGATAGTATTTAAATGAAGTACTTTTCTTGTTTAAATGCACCCCATTTTCCTTAAAGGAAACATGCCTGCATTAATGGAATTCTTTTAAGTTTCTGTAAATGTTGGTAGGGGTATGCTGAACCACTACCCACTCTCAAACTTTTTTTGCATTCACAACAGAGAACAGATGACAGGTGGACCCCTTCTTCTTCACAAAAAGGATACCACCTCCTTTAAGGAACCATATGGTATCTATGGCTTCTGACTAAAACTGCAGTTGCAAACTATTGATACATAGCATTCCTAATCACACTTTAGAAGGGACATCCTAAACACGCCCCTTTGAAGTTACAATTTGGTATGCATTTCTACACCCATTTTGCGATTTGGTAAACACCTACTGAATTGCAAATGGATTTAGTCAATACTAAAAAGCAATTTGCAGGTAGGAAAGTCTGTGATTTAGAGAATCATAGGGTTTAATATAAATAAAACTCATCAAGTTTGGTCCCTGTTTCTCACCGCAATAGAATCATTAGTGTTCTCAAAACCAGATGTAATTACTAAGTTCCATGTTATCAATTAAGTGAATGTCTATTTAAACTACCTTTTGTCGTTTCAGGAACAAAATATATAAAGGATGACAAGGTTTCCTGGAATTAGGAGTCCCTCTACCAAACTAAAAATGGAGCCGTCCAAGAGAAGGCGAAAAATCTCTTCTTTAAACCACAAGAAAGAATTAACTGGTTCGATAAAAGTTTGCAGCTTGAGTAAAACCTGACGGTAATGTAAATAGCATTCTGGCAGTGTTAAATTGACACAACATTGATATGCACAATGTCACTGAAATAGGAAATCGTAGGTTATTATGTAAACTCTTCTAAAGAAATGAAAAATGCCTTAATCATTCAGTTGTCGACTCTCTCTAGGACTATTCTTTTTTGACTTTGAGGAAATATATGAAAAATGCTGCCTACACAGGGAGCGCTGTACCCATGTATTTAACTTTTTTTTGTATAATATTAGTCCTTCCTAGTAAACATCCCCAAGTCTTATTATATTGCTTAAGCCTTGTGGATTTTTACGTTTTCAGTTGTTTTTCAATTATTCAAATATCAAACCACCCAGTGTTCAAACGCAGGCAGTCTATGGTAATATTGATTTGTGTTGATCTGCAAATTCTAAGTGAAAGATGGACCTATTCAAAGATTTGAGTCTGAATACTTTCAAAAGACCAGCATACTCAAAAAAATATTGTAAATGCATTTAAGGAGCGAAACAAATTTTAATACTTTAATCGTCAAGTTTGTAATTGAAAAAGTTAGTGTTTTTAATAGAAGAGGGTATGCATTTAATGTCAGATCTGCCAATTATTGACATGAACTATGCAAATATGCCCAGATTTACTAACAATGTGGGGTTTGTGTGACTTTTTTAAAGCAAACCGGATGCAAAGTGTGAGGGTGACATTTAGACCCATATTTATACTTTTTTAGCGCCGCATTTGCGTAATTTTTTTACACAAAATCGGCACAAACTTACAAAATACAAATGTATTTTGTAAGTTTGCGCCGATTTTGCGTCAAAAAATGATGCAAGTGCGGTGCAAAAAAAGTATAAATATGGGCCTTACTATCAAACTCATCTCCAGATTTGCGTTGAATAATTTCCAAAAGTATCCCAAAGTAGCGCAATGTACTACATTGCATGCATTCCTGCCAAGGGGTTTTCTTGGGTGGTGTATGGGCATTTCCATGCGCCACTCATAGGTTTTGATGCAAACCAATGTCTACAAGGAATAGTACAAAGGGGTTTGCGCTACAATCCTACCCCTCCTTCAGGCAGGCGTAATGAGGAGAAATGGTTTCATTTCTCCTAGTTTTTACTACTTTGCATGTTTGCTGCACTGTACAACACACATACAAAGTGGGAAGACCTTAATACATAGTTTTTGTAACTTAAGAGACACATTCCAGTACAAAACCTATGTTTTAGAGAACACATACACCTTGCACTGTGGAACAAAGGTGTCTGCATTGCCCAGGGCTGCCAAAAGGGTGCAAGTGTAGGGAGAGAGGAGAACAACGATATATCTCAGAAGATATGGCACTGTTCTGCTCTCTCTCCCTTGTTATGCATACGTATGCGTTGAGTGGTTGCTTAGTAATCTTTACTTTAATGACCAGTTATGGTCAGTTGTGTGAAATAAGATGGCTTGTGGCTCCATGAAAAATACACCCAACTAGGAAAATGGAAGACACTGGGTGGGATGAGAGCACTCAATAAACATAAAAGTAATAAACATAGGGGTTAAGGATAAATACAGAAACTTTTCTGAATGAGGTCATAGCCCACTTCAAGTATGTCCACTCATTTCTGTCAAAGGTCATTGCTGCAATAGTGTTCCCTATTTAGCCAGAAGTCAAATCTATTAGATAACATTTCGGCCTATCGAAAGAGGAAATATTTGCAGTTGAAACCCATTCGCTAAAGGAAAATCAACAATTTTTCAATCATTTTCCTTTCCAAGGTTTAATATTGGTGTTAACACAATACACTTGTGGTTGCTAAGAAAGATAACACACGTGTGTTTATAAAATGCATGTTCACCCCTTGGGGCACCTTGTTGCTGGAAATGTATTGTGTTTACTGTTGCCAAACTCATTGGTACTGTTTTATATCATATTATATTATTGTAAGTTATTAAGAAAGATAGACATTGGGCTTTCCGAGAGACGTTTATTTGACATCAGACTGATTAAAATGTCGATTAAAACAGAACTTGAAGTATTATCGTATTTGAAACACCAGTGATGTGGTAGGAATCTGTCTATTAAAAAGAAAAGAAACGTCGCTTTTGCCTCACAAAAGGTCTTGGATCATTGTTGCTGTGCGGTAGCTAATTGTGAGATTCATTTATGGGAAAATGAAATATACCCTTCCGGCGAAACAGTTATGCTTCCATTTCGCAATCTTGCACGAAAGGCTCACGTGTGAAGAATTGCTGTATTTTAGTTAGTGAAAAGTATGGCCCTAAAAATAGAATATTATTGGAAACTGAAATCGAAATCAAATGTGAAATCCTGATTTTTTATCTAGCGTAAAGGCGAACATTTGGAGCTATGGCCAGATTAGAGTCTCGCGTCGGCCTCAAAACCAGTGATTCTGGACAAATCAATTAATCTCACCATGCCTTAAAATGATTACGAGCTTGTGGAACATAACAGGTGGTCACGTAAAGCGTTCCAATACTTTCAGGGCGAATTCGCGCTACAAAAAATGCAACAAAAAAGTATTAGCCACAGAGGGAGAATGCCTTCCAACTGATACTTGGCGCCGCATTGAACGATGCGAGCCCACACATTTGAAAAAGATGTCCCACAAATGAGCGAGTCTGAAGGAATATTACAAAATTGCAGCCACCTGGTCAGATGAAGAACCAGGCTGTGCACTCAGCAGTTTCATGCGGGGCTTCTGGCTGTCTCTCCTTGCACAGCATAGCAGCAGAGTGCATTCTGATCTGATATGCAATACGCCCATTAATCATGTCTAGTCCCGGGGGCATTTCGATTACGACAGAGTAATCTGAGTAATTTCAGTAGTTTCGCTTTACTCTTTGATGCAGAATTACTGAATAATTAAGTGATTACTCCTACTTACGTAATTAAGAGTAATTTGGGAGAAAAATCCTACCCCAAGAACACATTTAGGGAGTACGAGAAGCTGCTTGAGATTTGGGCTCTATTACACTTAGGGCAGTTTCTTAGCGCACAATAAATCCTTGTGAGGGGGAATTTTTGCGCTAAGAAATGGTGTAATTCAAGCATAATCTTGTAGAATTCTTAGGTAATTCCATTTGATTATGCAACTGGAACCACACAAGTTATGCCCACCTCCAGTTGCGTCTGGACAGCGATGTGGGGCTGTCCATGTGAGGAGGCTGCTAAGGTCACGTCATAAATGGGTGCAAAATTCAAAAACATGCCTTGCATGTTAGTGCAGTGAATTTTATTTATAATCCTTATTTATTGTTAGAAATATAACACAGTACTTTATCACTCGTGTAAATCGTGAACATTTGTGCACTTGATTTGCATGGCTAACAGTGGACAGTTCTGTTTCTTGTCAGGATTGGTTTTTCCTCTGTGTCAGTCTTACATTTGGCAGGACTTGTGCAAAGGTGTGTTAACGCGTCCGTCTATGTCAATTTATACACATCAGGACTCGTTTTAGGCCAATGAATCTTTGGGCCCAGTGGTGAGACACCGTAGGACAAGATAACTGATCAAAATATCAATCAATATGTCAATAACATTGTCAACATTTAACACCAAAATATATCTTACTTTAGACATTAATAAACATTTGGCGCAACCATGACCTTTCAGTCATGAATAACCACACCTTGATGAAGTTTATAAGTTTTATTCCCTATTGATTACAATCTAGTAGCAAAGGCATTAATCTCAAAGTCAATAAGCATATAAGCACGATTACAAGATGACAACCACAATAAGTTTCAATAATGCAAAGATCAGTAGCATAGACGATCAGATAGATATAAGCAGATTATAACACATCGAACTTTCCCAGATACTAGTTCAGCATAGCACCATGTCAGTCACGTCAGTTTGTCAGTCAGAATGAATACCTCGTCTAATCTCTAACTAGCATTAGCATGTTGGGCGTCATGCAAAACAATTTTGAACACCAATTTGGAAAACATCTAACTACGGTCTCTAATAAAACATACAGCAGTTGGTACCTAGAAAGAAAGGCAAATGAGTTTTCATTAGCAATTTTATAATTACCCTCCTCTGATTAAGTCAGCATTCAGGATCAGTCTTCGTCTTCAGGACATCAGTCAGATCGCCATCAGTCTATCTAAGTTAGAGGTAAGACACTCTCCTCGTAAAGAGAAAAGTGTAAGGGACAGTAATGTGGGCAAGGATGGTTTGTCTAAACCTCGAGTCACAAAATAGTGTGACAGAGTTTCGGGATGCAATCAATATCATTCCCTACCTAGTGATGATTATTTCCTGTGTCATGGGTTTTTATCCCTTTCTAGTAATTCATTCCCCCAAAATTCTATTGGTTAGTCAATACACCCCATCATTGTTAACCTATCAAATTATACATTAAGTAATGCATTTGTCATCTCTTGATATTGTTTGGTCTTCTGATTGGTCTTCATAATCGGCTTTTCGTAGGTGGCATATCCGGGGTTACTTCATCATCTTGGCACACGTCTCAGGTTAAAAGTTCTCTTTCCCTCGTCCCATTGTCCTTGGAAGTATCTACAAATGTTTCGAAGCACATCATTTTATACTAAAAGATGCTAGCATGCGGATGGGAAAATGTCCCCATGTTTCAAACTAATACAGAAAGAACAATAGCTGGGTCATGGTCATTTGCAAGTCCGCACACTGAAGAGACAGGAAAAATACGCTTTTAATATGAGAGCTACACAGCTTCTGCTTGGCTCATGCTAACTTAAGATATACGAGTTCTAATGAATGCAGTTCTATACGTTTTAATGTACTCCGTTAGGCAAACTATAAACAATTATTTCTTACAGTTGACATTAGTTTATACATATTAATGATTCTCCATATTTGTGAATACACTTTAATGAATGTTTTATTTAGTACAGCATTGTTAGACATAAGCATTTCACGTCTATAATATGTAATATTAAATACGCTCTCTCAGGTGTAAATTTGTGTCAGGTATACTCATTGCCTACCTTCAAGAATAATAATAGCTCCATGAGTCAGTAGACCTGGAGATATGCAATTTTAAAGATTTAAGTGACAATAGTGCCTTAAAGCACAAAGCACCAACTGTCAATATCTGAGCTTGACAGACCAGGACAAAGGCGTTAAGTTCGGGCCAGCCTTAAGGAGAGCAGGCAAGATACAGGCACCAAGTTAGGCCTACTGAACAAAGTACCTTAAATTCAAGTTGTGGAGTGTTGCAAAATCCTGCGTGGAGCAAGCATGCATGCATCACATAGCAGTAGTTCATATGGGGTGCAGACTGTAATGCGAGGTCCTATGTCGAGGATGCATCGTGCTGTGGGTTGCACTGTCAGGTTCTGCGTAAAGGATGCATCACTCAACAGTATTTTCAAGGAGTTGTGGGACTATAATGTGAGCCTCTGCTTTGAGGAGGCATTGTGCAGCTTTAGTTCCAAAGGCCTGCAGGGTCCTGCATTGGAGATGTGATGCACAGCAGTTCTTCCAATAGGGAGCTGCAAGGTAATGTGTTGCCCAGCGTGCGTTCTGCTTGGACCACAGCTGTGCTGGCAGAGCACCTTCAGGATTACTTCCAAGGGTCCAGCACTTCAGATGCATCTCTTGGGAAGATAAATCGTCAACAGACAGAGTCTAGGCGCTTTGTTCCAGGTGGTTGGGATTTTTTTCTGTCCCTGAGGCTCTGATAAGGAGGCCAGCAAACTACCACTTGAGTCACTTTGGTGATCCTGGGCTCAAGATGCAGGCCCAGTCATTCTCACTCAGGAAGCAGAGTAGACATCCTTCCTGCTGGAGAGTGCACACCAGTCTTCCACAGGTCCAGAGGTGTACTGAAGAGTTTGGTCTGACAGTCCAATATTTATACTTTGTGTCAGCTTTAAAGCAGCAGAAGGTTCTGGAGGTTTCTACCTCCAAAGGTGTTTGCCATTTCCTGCATCCCTAACCTGGCTGCAGCTTGTCTGGGGGCACAAAACACTAGTGTTAAACCCTTTGTGAGTTTGCTGGGGCAGAGCCTTTGTGATGTGCAAGTGTGGAAGGTGACAGCTTCTTCCCCTCATCAAGTCAGAGATGGTCATCCTGCCAGCACCTAGTCCCCCTTTGTCTTACTATCTGGGAGCAATACACAAAGCACAACTGCCAGGTGTACTTAGTCATGTAAACCAGGATACAGGCTGCAGTCACCAAAAGATTTGGACAATAAAATGTCAACTTTCTACATGTAACAACTGTCTCTAAACTCTGGGTATTAGTTAGGCACTTCTACCAGTTTAAGATGGCCACCATAGTCACTGGAATGGTGGCATGACCTATCACTTCCTTATTTAAACTCACCGGGAAGGCCAGCAATGTTTGATTCCGACTCGCATTGTTTCAGCGGATGCGGATGGAGACAGACGCTAGCTGTTCCATATTAAGAAGGTATGAGTACGCTGAAATGGAGGCAGCGTTTTTCTAGAGTTTATGTTGTATGACGGTTAAACTATTTTAATATTTTAATCTTTGTGGATTTGTTTACTTGGACTTGTAGGTTGAAGTCCCCTTGTGTGTTGATACAGAGTTTATTTTTGCAACCTGCTGTAAGTAGCAGAATGTAGCTATTCAGGTTGGGAGCCTGACGCAGTGTATTATATGGTGCACGTTTGCTATGTTTTTTAAGTATTTTTTTAACTTTCTTTGTTATGTCGGTGGTGGCTTATACTTCTATCAACACCTGTCCACACCTGTTGTTGTGGTGTTTCCTTGGGTCCAGCTGGAGGTACACATGGTGTGATTTGGCACATTGCACCTACTGTTTTATAACACATTTTCCTTACATGTAAATATTATTTTACAACCCTGAGTCCTGATGATGATCTGAAGGACCTCTGATTGCCATCACAGGCCGAAAGTTTGACAATACCTTCTTATTTGACAAGCTGAATTGAAAGTCCATGATATTGCGTGAACTGCAATTGAAAACCAGGCAATTATTGTGCAGGACTGTGTCATGGGGAGGGTTATAACCCCTTCCTGGATCTTCTGCTGGGATTCAATCTTGTGATAAAGGGGGGTTATATACAGTGTTGTTGTTTATAAGGCATTGTCTGTACCAAGTTCCTAGTGGAATACTGGGTTGCTCCTAAGTGTGTTAATTAACTTTCTAAATGTGTCATTTTCAGAATTGTGACTTAAAATCTGTCTTTACTATTAGAGTGGGATCTAAATTACAATTCTTTAGACACCAAAATCAACATTCCTATTTGCCCCTATTGAACATGAGAAGTTATTAAATGCAATAAGGTAACCCACTTTTATCCTATGGGAGAGGTAGGCCATGCAGTAGTGAAAAACAAATTGAAGAGTTTTTCACTAGCAGGGCATGTCAAAGATTAGAACAATTTTCCAACTTTTTAAATGCACCGTACCCTGCCCTAGGGGCTGCTTAGGGCCTACTCTAGGTGTGACATATGTATTACAAAGGAAGGTTCAGATATGGCAAAATATCTATTTTACCAGGTTGAAATGGCAGTTTACAACTGCGTACAAAAGCTGCAATGACAGGCCTAAGACATGTTTGAAATTGGTACTTAAGTAGGTGGCACAGTCAGTGCTGCAGATCCACTAGTAGCATTTAATTTTCAGGCCCTGGGCGCATGCATTACAACTTTACTAGGGACTTATAAGTAAATGAAATGGGTGGAAGGCAATGTTATCATGTTTTAGAGGGTTAGCACACACATTTTAGCATTGGTTATCAGTGGTAAAGTGCACAGAGTCCTAAGGCCAGAAAATCAAGATCAGCAAAAATGGAGCAGTTAGGCAAAAGATTTTGGAGAAAACCACCATATAGCTGAGAGACCCTGAAGGAACAGCCTTTGTGTTTTGTGACTGAATCTATTTGTTCTTGACATTTAGCCATAGACATATGAAGAACAATATCTAATATTGGTTTTCAAAACTTAAAATTCCAGACCATATTAATGAAACTGAACCAAATGAATTCAGATTTATGATTTTAATTTATGAATGACTCTGTGTGATGTATACTGGAAAATCTGTCAGTGCATTTCCAATGGTATTTTGCCTTGCCCCAGTTGAAATGTTTGATATGCTGGCTTAATTTCACATAATGTATGGCATTTTGTGTTACATTTATTAGGCGGAATTCCAAAACTATGGCTGTTAGAAATGGGGTATTTGGTTGGCAACCAGGTTACCCACTGTTCTAGCAAGGACCTTCACTCTAGTCAGGATAAAGGAGAATCATCCTCAGTTAACCCCCGCTCAGCCCCTTAGTAGCTTGGCACGAGCAGGCAGGCTGAACTTCAGAAGCAATGTGTAAAGTATTTCTACCGACACACACATTAATACAGTGAAAAAACTACAAAATGGAAACCACACCAGTTTAGAAAGATAAGTAATATGTATCTAAATCAAAGGAGACAAAAACAACAAAAATTTAACAAACACAAGTTAAGTTATGAAGTTTTAAAAGAATAAGAGTCTTAATGCTTAGAAAGCAGTGAGAATGCTGTTGTTACACAAAGTTCCTGGTTAGCATCAAAAATAAAGCTGCACGGGCGAGCGTGTGTTGGAAAAGGGGAGCGATGCGTCAATTCCTTACTCGCAAGTGAGGCCGTGCCTTGTTTCCTTCTCCGGTTGGGTCGGCCATGCGTCATTTTTCTCCCTCGCAAGAGAGCGATGCGTCGATTTCTGGACGGGGCACTTCAGATCCACGCAAAGTTGGGTTGACTTAGACGCCCTGGGATGATGCGTGGAAAATCCAGTCGCACTGTATCAGTAAACCACGCTGCGTGACTCTTGCGTTGTTATCAGCCTCCGTAAACAGGTGTTACGTGTCGTTTCTCCAGCCGCGATGTGTCGATCTCCCGGCCGTGATGCAGGTGGAGCGTCGATTTCAGCCACAAGGCCGGCTGTGCATCATTTATAAGTTGCGTTGTGGAAGGTGCATCGTAAATTTCCTCGCATGGTGTCCTGTGTGTGGATTTTCAGTTCTTGTCTGCCAGCTTCACCTTTCAAGGACCCAGGGACTGGATAGGGCACCACTTGGCAGGGGAGGAGTCTCAGCAGAGAGTCCAGGTGCTGGAAGAGGAAGTCTTTGATGGCCCTGAGACCTCAACAACAGGAGGCAAGCTCAGTTCAAGCCCTTGAAGATTCTACTCGAGCAGGAACGCACAACAAAGTCCAATCCTTCTCCCCCTTCACAGGCAGAAGCAGCAACTGAAGTACAGTCACAGGCAGGGGCAGCATTTCTCTTTAGCTTTTCTCCTTGGCAGATGTTCCTCTTGATTCCAGAAGTGATCTAATTTCCAGGGGTTTTGTGTCCACTACTTATATCCCTTTCTGCCTTTGAAGTAGGCAAACTTCAAAGGAAAGTCTCTCTTGTTTGCAAGATCCCGCCTTGCCCAGGCCAGGTCCCAGACACACACCAGGGGGTTGGAGACTGCATTGTGTGAGGGCAGGCACAGCCCTTTCCGGTGTGAGTGACCGCTCCTCCCCTCCCTCCCAGCACAGATGGCTCATCAGGATAAGAAGGCTACACCCCAGCTCCCTTTGTGTCACTGTCTAGAGGAGAGGTGCAAACAGCCCAACTGTCAAACTGACCCAGACAGGGAATCCACTAACAAGCAGAGTCACAGAATAGTTTAAGCAAGAAAATGCCTACTTTCCATAAGTGGCATTCTCAAACACACTATCTAAAAACAAACTTTACTAAAAGATGTATTTGTAAATTGTGAGTTCAGAGACCCTAAACGCCATATTTCTATCTGCTCCCAAAGGGATTCTACACTTTAATAATATTTAAAGGCAGTCCCCATGTTAACCTATGAGAGAGTGAACAGTGAAAACAGAATTTGGCAGTATTTCACTGTCAGGACAAATAAAACACATAAGAATATGTCCTACATTAAAGATACACAGCACCCTGCCCATGGGGCTACCTAGGGCTTACCTTAGGGGTGACTTACATGTAAGAAAAGTGAAGGTTTAGGCCTAGCAAGTGGGTACACTTGGCAAGTCGAATTGGCATACACAGATACTGCAGTGGCAGGTCGGAATCATGTTTACAGGGCTACTCATGTGGGTGACACAACCAGTGCTGCTGCACCCTAGTAACATTTGATTCACAGACCCTGGGCACCTCTAGTGCACTTTACTAGGGATTTACTAGTAAATCAAATATGCCAATCATGGAAAGCCAATTACACATACATTTTACATAGGATCACTTACACTTTAGCACTGGATAGCAGTGGTAAAGTGCCCAGTGTGTCAAAAACAGCAAAAACAGAGTCCTGCACACATCAACAACCTGGGAAACGGAGGCAAAATGTTAGGGGAGACCACGGCAAGGATGGCAAGTTTAACAATGGCATTATGGGTCTCATTACAACCCTGGCGGCCCTGGCGGTCAAAGACCGCCAGGGATGTTTTGGAGGTTGCACCGCCAACAGGCTGGTGGTGCAAACTCGGGCCGCGGTCGCACCGCCAGGACCGGCGGTTTTATGCCACGTTGGTCCCGGCGGTTTTAACCCATCAGGGCAGCGCTGCTTCGTAGGAACCGCCATGGAAAGGCTGGCGGGAAGGGGAGTCGTGGGCCCCCTAACACAGCCCCACAAAGCTTTTCACTGTCTGCAAAACAGACAGTGAAAAGCGCGATGGGTGCAACTGCACCCATCGCCCGTCCGCAACACTGCCAGCTCTATTTGGAGCCGGCTCCCATGTTGCGGCCAACATCCCCGCCGGCCCAGTGGGAATGTCATAATGGCCACCGCGGGAGTGCGGCTGCATTGGCGGCCGCACAGTGGTTACAACTTGAGGGCCTATGTCTGGTCGAGTAATTTAAGACTGTTCAGGTAAAAACCCTATCATGGGAACACAACAACAAATGAAGAACCAGAATGCGAGTGGCTGTTGCTTGCAGCACTTGTGTTTTTTAGAGTTTATATTAGTACAAAATGTGTCCCTGCATCCAAAACAGCTGCAAAGAAACATTTCACATTAAAATATAGTGTAAAATGACAAATTACAATGTAGAGTAATTTTGCCATTTTTTCCCGAAATTTCACATAGATTACATGAAATTCGTACACCTCTAATTATGTCCAGAAATATTGCGCCCACAGCAATGATTTTGTCCTATATAGTGCTTTATATGTCCCCAGTGCTATGTATTTTCCATTTAAAACCCAGCAATTTCAAAATTTAGGCCCGTATTTATACTCCGTTTGCGCCGAATTAGCGTCTTTTTTTTCGACGCAAATTCGGCGCAAAACTAACGCCATATTTATACTTTGGCGTTAGACGCGTCTAGCGCCAAAGTATGGGCAAATAGCGTCATTTTTTTGCGTGAACGCCTTCCTTGCGTTAATGAGATGCAAGGAAGGCGTTCCCGTCTAAAAAAATGACGGCGACGCAAATGCGTCGTATTTATACTCCCGGGCAAAAATCACGCCCGGGAGGTGGCGGGTCAAAAAACCCCGCATTTGCGCCACTATTTAACGCCTGGGTCAGGGTAGGCGTTAAGGGGCCTGTGGGCTCAAAATGAGCCCACAGGTGCCCTCCCCTGCCCCCAGGGACCCCCCCTGCCACCCCTGCCCACCCCAGGAGGACACCCAAGGATGGAGGGACCCACCCCAGGGACATTCAGGTAAGTTCAGGTAAGTATAATTTTTTATATTTTTAAATTTTTTTTGGGTGGCATAGGGGGGCCTTATTTGTGCCCCCCTACATGCCACTATGCCCAATGACCATGCCCAGGGGACATAAGTCCCCTGGGCATGGCCATTGGGCAAGGGGGCATGACTCCTGTCTTTACTAAGACAGGAGTCATTTAAATGGCGTCTGGGCGTCGAAAATAATGGCGCAAATCGGGTTGAGGCGATTTTTGTGCCTCAACCTGACTTGCCCCATTTTAAGACGCCCTAACGCCATTTTCCTCCTACGCCGGTGCTGCCTGGTCTACGTGGTTTTTTTCCACGCACACCAGGCAGCGCCGGTCTGCTAGCGCCGGCTAACGCCATTCGATAAATACGGCGCCCGCATGGCGCTTCAGAATGGCGTTAGACGGCGCTAAATTTTTTGACGCTAAACTGCGTTAGCGCAGTTTAGCGTCAAAAAGTATAAATATGGGCCTTAGAGTCTAATGAATTAAAATCTGTTCCTACAGATTTATAGCATCACAAGTGTGAAGGTGATGGGCCAGAAAGATTGTGAGCTGCTCCCAGTTAACTAAGCAAGCATTGACATAGGTCCAATTCAAGTAGTCATGCAAAACAACGCAGCAACTAAAATTGTCGTGCTCCATTGCGTGTAAGGGAGAGAGCAGACACGTACCATATCTACTAAGATGTGGAACTGTTCTCCTATCTCCCTGCACAGGAACACTTTTGGCAGACATGCTCCATTCTAGATGTATTGTGCCGTACAGCAGGGGAGTCTCTGTACTTTAATGCATAGATTTTGTACTGGAGGAGGTCTCATTCAGTACAAAAAATGTGCTTTAAGGCTTAACGCATCATGCAAGCAAAGTAGAAAAAAACAAGGAGAAACGAAAACATTTCTCCTTGTTGCACCTGCCTTGAGGGGTATTAGGATTTTGGCACAAATCCCTGTCTACGATTCTTTGTTAAGTAGGGATTTGCATCAAGACCCATGGGTGTTTGCATGGAAACACCAATTCACCCCCACGGAATGCCTCCTTGGCACTATGTAATGCAAGGCAATGCATTTTACAACTTTGTGTTACTTTGGAATACTATCTAATATGAATCCAGGTGTGTGTTAGATATTAAATCCCACCTAGCTCATTGTGTCAGGTTTGCATTAGGAAAGTAATGAAAACCTGGTGCGAAGTGTTAGTAAATCTTGGTCATAGTCTTGGCTTATGCATTGCATACATGGTTGATTTCAAAGGCAACATGAGACTAATTCACAAACTGTATTTTCTAGTATGTAACATAGTACTACAGTAGTACTACTTACTACAAAAACAGTTCTTAAACCTAGAGGTGGAAATTTCCACTTCCACCGCTCCTATATTTTCTATGGGGAGATCTCTGCACTTAGTAGTAAATGTTGGAAAGACTAGGCGAGTGGTGGGAAAATATGAAATATCTACTACTAAATGGAAGAGGGTTAGGAAAGGATAAAAAAGGTTTTGGGTAAGGAGGATGTTAGAGAGGAGCATGCTAATAAAAATACCCACTAACAAAACAGTAAGACCGTTGCTTACTTCTGAAGTTAATACTGCTCTGAAGGTGACAAAACAGTAGTAAATGTCTTCCAGCCCTGTACTGGAGTAAATCTAGCACCATAGAAGGTCACTCACAGGTATCACAACTCACTCGTATAGAAAATAATGGAGGCAGAGACTTAATATAGTACACCCTATTCTAAATAATGTTAAAATAATTAAATTAGTTTGACTTTTAAATTATATGTGTGTGTGTCCATCTGTGTGCACGCATTTGTGTGTGTATTGTAAGTTATTTGCTCAAAAATTAATAGTTAACTCACTAACAAAAAACATTCTTTACTTTTACTAAAATTTAATATGTAATTTATATTAAAGAAACACAACTGTTAATAACATTTACTAAATAAGAATTAACAAGTAAAATTGCTAACCAGGTGTTTTTATTTTATTTTGTTTAAAAAATAATATTTACACAAAATTATTGTGTTTGAATTACTTAATAATTGAATAAACTTTTTTTGAAGTGGTAATGTCTAACAATTTACTTTATTAGTTCTAGGGATAAAAATAATTATTTTACACATTTTACAATTAACTTTTACAATAGAAATACTATTACATTAAACATTAGTCATTTTGCCTATTCTTTCCTGTGGAAGATCTCCACCGCAGTGTTGGGGAGCTCCACCTAAGTGTGAAAATCTGCAAGTAGCACTAAGTAACTTGAAAGATCTAGATAGATCAGGACTTTTCTTTGATTCTGGCTGCATTGTGAAAGGGGATATTGCTTGGTTGAAGTAGGCCTTTTACCTCATGGTGGCAGCGGAGCGAGAGATTCTATGCATTGGTTTATTCTGGTAAAACATGTGAAGGGGATGGAACCTTAATTGACCCTGGACATGTCTAGTTATCATTGCAGGCGTCTGACCCATTTCAGGTTAAATTAGTTTAATCACCTGATGTTTTTGAAAGGGGGAGAGTTGGACAAAAGAATCTGAGTTGCTAGCATTTGTTTGTGGTAACACCTCTATTCCTGACATCCTACATATTGTTATGATCTGTTCTAGATTTTTCCATTTTCATAACAAATACATATGGCTTCTCCTTCTAACCACGAATTGCAGACAGTTGAGATGCGCCCTATTTTTACAACATTTACCAACACTTAAGGTGTGTTTTTTGCCACAATTTTTATCAGGGCTTCTGCATTTGAGATGAACAGGTCCACTTAGATTATAAGCTGACCCTTTCTCTATGGTTGTAAATATAGCATCTGTTTTTAGATTCTGTTTAATGGAATGCTCATCTGCACATGCACTTTAAACACTGCACTTCTTGTTGATGAATTAATAAAATGTGTACTAATATTCTGTTTTAAGAACTGTTTTTAAATTCTGCTAAATGGAATGTTTACCTGAATGCATGTTCTAAAAATTGCATTTCTTGCTGATACATTTTTAATATGTGTACTAAGGGCCTGATCACAATCTTGGCGGATGGGATACTCCACAAACGTGACGGATATCCCATCCGCTGTATTACAAATTTCATTATATCTTATAGAACTTGTGGTACAGTGGACGGGATATCTGTCACGTTTATGATGGAGTACCCCATCCTCCAATATCGTAATCAGGCCTTTAGATTCTGCTTTATGATTAGTCTGTTTCTGGATATACGTTTATGATTTTCATGAGAAAAATCAAAAAAGGTTATGCTTCTACTACAAATAGCACTCACATATTTGACTCCTCCTCCTGGCTCCCGGGGTGAAGACATTTACTTTATAGTAAATTTAACCCAAAAATAGTGAAAAGCCAAAAGTAGTAAATGAACTTCAAAGTGTACGAGTAAATCTACATGTGTAAATGTACTCTTACACTTTGGAATACAGTTACTACATTTTGCTAGTCTCCTTCACGAGAAACACACTTACGCTGTTGCACTAGTTAATGGTTTTCAAATGTTCACTTTGAGAAAAGCTTCAGGCAGAAGATCCATGAAGTTTATACATGTATTTGATTCTTCTGGCATGGCAGAGCTGGAAATCTGCATGTACAGATGTTTGATTTCAAGTGACAGATGTGCTTCAGACTTCAGAACTAGATGTTAGATGCCAGATGTGTTACCTATGTTTAATAATATAACGGAGAGGTATCCCTTAGGTTATACATATGTGTTCATCAGAGCTGAACTAACTTCCAGTTTACAAAGACGTGAAGCTGACACACTGCAGAGATGTTACAATCATGTATTTGAGAGAATGAATATAACAGTCAAATATACAGATATTTCTGACAGACAGACAGCAGAGTTATCACTTATGTTAGATCTGTTACAGGCTTCTCTGTCAACACCTTTGTATTTGCTACGACTATACATGTTACAGGTGTGCAACCTCAGAAATCTGAACCCTTCCTTATGTTGCACAAAATGGAAGCTAACACCGTCATCAGATAAGCTATCTTCCAGGTTTGAAGATGATACAGACATGCACCCGAGGCAGCAGAAACATCCATTAGAATACCCAATAGTTTTGCAGCTCGAACTGCAGGACTTTTGCTTCATTTAGGAAGACATTAGAGACTTGCCCTACATGTGCCAAAACTAGCCTTCAAATCACACAAATGTTACTGTCAGATTCCTCAGGCATCAGAACAATGGTATTTCAATCATGGACCAAGACAGGACAGTTTTCTCTAAGGTTGCAAAAATTATGCAGACAAGTAGTTTGGGTAGAAAGGCTGTGTCTCAGGTTAATGAAATGTTAGAGGTGACTAGAAGTGTGATGATCTTTCTGCAGTGCACCTGCTTAAACTACATGCACCAGGGATAGTATTATACGAATGTCCCAGGAGCACACCGGGAGTTTGCGCCCGCTTTGCACGCCCGAGGCATTTTAGTATTACAGAAGGGGCCGTAAATGCTTGTGCAGCCCCTTCTGTAATACAGATAGCGCTGGCACATATATGGCACTAGCGCTACCATTACATGCCGTTCCCTCATTTGCATGGGAGCGTTGCCCCATGCGAATGAGGGATTCACTTTTGCCTCTGCGCCCATGCCATATTATCGACGTAGACACAGACAAACATGCCTTTCAGTGAGCCTTCGAAATGCAGCCCACTAAAGGGATGAAACAGGGCCCTATGGACCCACTGGACATCCCCTTACTGGCGGGTACAGTCACTCACTGCCCCCGCCTGCAACGGGATCTCTAATTCCATTTAAAAGTGCAGGCATGCTACCACCTGCACGGAGAAACACAGAGCAGCTTTTAAATAGATGCTCCACATTGCTTTCTAATGTGCTGCCCAAGGGGCAACACAGGTTCATGGTTGTTCCGAGAGAAGCACATTTTTCCTGATAGGAAGCACTTTTCATGTTTGCATCCAGCACACCTGTTTTAGGGTGTGCCATGGAGCAAACATGGAAAGTGTGGCCTGTATGTAAAATGGCCAAGATGAACATGCTCCACTTGTGCAACGAAGCAGCAGTGGCTTTGATTTGAGGAGATGCATCTGTCCTACTTCCCACCTCACCCTTTACTTATTGCAGTAACCATTTCACAGTCGAGATCATATCTGGACCTGTATTACAGGTAGGGCACATTTTCCATGTTTGCGCTACAGCGCACCTTAAAGCCGGTGCGCCCGATTGCAAACATGAAAAGTGCTTCCTATCTGGAACAATACGCTGTCCTTGCGGCAGCCCTGAACTTACGCTGCCCCCAGGGCATTTCCAGAGAAATGTGGAGCAGCTGTTTAAAAGTTGCTCTGTGTTTCACTGTGTAGGTAGAAACCTGCCTGCACTTTTAAAAGGGATTAGAGATCTCCTTGCAGGCAGGTGCAGTGAGTCACTGCACCCGCCTGCAAGGGGATGTCTGGGGGATCCATCGAACCCCCTTTCATCCTTTAAAAAAGTGCTGTATTTAGAAGGTGCAGTGAAAGTGCGCCACCTTTTTGTGGTGCACTTTCAATGCACCTTCTAAAGGCACGTTTGCCTCTGCACCAAAGTCAGTAATACAGTGCGGGTGCAGAGGCAAAGTGATTCCCTCATTTGCATGTAGTCAAGCCCCCCATGCCCGCTAATGATAGCACTGGCGCTATGTGTGCACCAGCTCTATCTATATTACAGAAGGCTCAGCACAAGCATTTGCGGCCCCCTTCTGTAATACCAATGAGCCCCTGGGTGAACAAAGCAGGCGCAAATGCCCTTTGCACCCCCAGGGCACTTGTGTAATATGGCCCCTGGTTTCTCCTCTAGAAGGCCTTTGCTTATGCATCACAGATCATCGGGATGCCCTCACTGGACAGTGAAACTTTGCAGCACTCGGATTAGTCTGGTTGACCAAGTTTGTTTCTGACCTGGCATGTCTTGGCTTATAAACCTCTAAAGTTGAATAATTCCCTATCTGTATTACTTAGTTTTACAATTAATATGCAATATAGATTTAGCAGTGATATTTGGAAAATGTTATCTATCTAATCCATTTATGCTATAAAGTAAACAATGTATGTTGTTGGTTTTACAATAGCTGAATGATATGTGTACTGCTTTTGTGGGTGCCCCTCATATGTTTGATTGGAGCAAAAAAATACTACTTAATCAAAACTAAAGTCTATCTCAATAATTCTTATTGCATTGTGTGGACTCAAACATTGCATATTTATTGACCAGTTACCCATTCAAGGTCATTGAGATTTCCCACCGTTGACAAATTCTTCACAGATATACATTAGTTGCACCCAGAAACCACCAGATTATATATTTGCCAAAATCCGTAACACTGAATGTAAGTAGCCACTGATTGTTTTTTACCCCTAGGTGTTCCCTTAGATTTTTCATTATTGGCAGAATTTTTTTTTAACTATTGTAGGGACTTAACCCTAGTACGCCCTTTAATTCCCACTCAATTAGTCTCAATGGGTACTCCTCCTTAAACACCTCTAGTCAAACCCTGGCTTAATTTATCTTTGGAGGGGTAGGTGCACCCAGGGTGTTGTCTACTGGTGTCCTCAATTAAGTTATGTACTGAGAATTGTGTAGACTGGGACACTTCTGTTTCTATTAGTGTTACATGTACGTTCATTTTTACCAGTAAGTGATAACAAACATTTACCACACAGCAGAATAAGCTCTGCCTAAAGACGACAACCCCACCTCTCACCACTTCTTCCTGCCATTCCTTCTTTGAGGTAGTCTGAAGGGAACACAAATAGCTTCCCATCAGCCCAAGAGGATTTCCCTGAAGCCCCTGCTTTTAAACAGAGGCTGCTCTTGTTCCCGACTCCTCTCTAGGGATGAAAATAGACCGCCACCTGATTGACCTTGCCTTTGAAACTGAAGATTGCACTTAACAGCATTTTGGCATTGTGCCCCTGTCAACTTTCCACATTTGTAAATTTGACCTGAAACTGTCATTCAGGTCACTGATTAGGACCTGTCAGGACCTGTCATGTATCCAGAGAGTGGATCTGACGTTCTGCACAATTCCTCCGGTTCGGACTAAGCCAAGTCCATGCTGACACTCTTCCTGCCTGCTTCTTTATTACTTTTTACTTTTGTTTGCATCCCAGGCTGGCCCAAAAAAGTCTGCACTACTGGAGAGAGAGTAACTATAGCTTGAATACCTTGTAAACTCAGCCATGAAACTGAGGTGGGCTGCTGAGGATTTAAGGTCTTTGTAACTCATTGTTCTCAGACATCTAGTGAGCACCTCTGAACCTGCACCAGCTATGGATGTGGGTGGCTGAATGATCAACACTTTCTTGCAAACGTAGGTGAGAGAGTAGTGATTCATCCTGACAAGTACTTTGCACTAACCTTTTCTATTTTTATACATTTCTTCATTGCTTCCTTTAATCTGTTGTGTGTGGCCGTCCAGCATCCAGTTAGTTAGCCAGTTAGCTAGGCCCAGAGATCTAAGTGACCTACTTCGACCCTGGTGTGCTCCTAGGACATTGTCCCTGTACGCCTGTGGCACCCCAGAGGTAAGTGCACCTCCACGTTACCCCATGTGTGCAGGCATAATCAATAAGGCACTGTCCCCTTGTTTTGCGACTGCTCTGGACACCGTTTATGCTGTTGCCTTTTATTTCTGCAGGTCTATTGAAATGATCACAAATATCTTTGTTTGTGAAAGCTACCAAGTATCCTGTTTTTGGGGGGAAATATTGGGGAAATATTGCAGTCCTAGAATTTGAGGGAAAGTGTGTACAATCATATCGCTTTGTGAACAGTACATATTTACAAGGCCTATGATACCCTATCTGTACCTCTTGCATTGCTTCTACTTTTTATTTTCAGGGTACATTCCAAGCTCCTTGAACAAAAGAGGTTCCCAATAGTTAAAACTGCTCTCAATCGTTCTGTACTGTTTAGCCAGAGGTCATAGTTTCAATATTGTACTTTATTTTACACCTGGCCAGATTGGGTCAAAGGAACTCCAGGTTAATGTGATTCTCCTAATGGAACAGGTCATTGCTTCTTAATGCGTTGCATGTAGGATTGTTTTGGCTTTCTGTAGTATTGTGTTTTGGTTATTTTTCCTCTGATTTATCTTGGTTTTAGAGTGTGTTAGAAATGGGGTCTTTGGTTGGCAGTCAGGTTACCCCCGTCCAAGCAAGGACCCTCACTCTAGTCAGGGTAAAGGAGAATCACCCTCAGCTAACCCCCACTCACCCCCTTGGTAGCTTGGCACGAGCAGTAGGCTTAGCTTCAGAGTGCTAGGTGTAAAGGATTTGTACCAACACACACAGTAACTTAATGAAAACACTACAAAATGACACAACACACGTTTAGAACAATAGGAAATATTTATCAAAACAAAACAAGACCAAAACAACAAAAATCCACAATACACAAGTCAAGTTATCAATTAAAAAGCAAAAAGAGTCTTCATGTAGTTTTAAACACACACTAATACTGTTAACATGAAAATGTACCTTGGGTGCATCAAAAATAACCCTGTGCGTCAAAAAGGGCTTGTGATGCGTCAATTTCACTCACAAGCAAGACCTTGCATTGTTTCTCCTTTCATCGGCTCGGGCACTTAGTTTCTTCTCTCCGCAGGAGAGTGATGCGTCGATGTGGTCAGCACTCTCGGGTCCAGGCAGGCCTTGCGTTGTTTTTACAGGGCCAGCGGTACTTGCGTCTGAAATCCAGCCGCACAATGGTCCGAAAACCATGTAGCATGGGTTGCGATCTCACCAGCCTCTGTCAGCAATGCTGCGCTCCATTTCTCCAGCTCCGTGCATCGATTCTTCGGTCGCGTTTCAGGCGAGCGTCGATTTTCAGCCGCAAGAGCTGGCGGAGTGCCAATTTTTCAGCCGCAGATCGGAGTTGAGTCAAACATTTCCCCGCATGGCATTCTGTGCGTGGATTTCTTCCTCTTACGTTGCCAGCTTCTCCTTTCAGGGTCCCAGGAACTGCATGGGCACCACAGGGCAGAGTAGGAATTTCTCCAGAGACTCAAGGTGCTGGCAGAAAGAAGTCTTTGCTATTCCTGAGACTTCAAACAACAGGAGGCAAGCTCTAAATCAAACCCTTGGAGTTCTTCACAAGATGGAAGGCACACAAAGCCCAGTCTTTGCCCTCTTACTCTGGCAGAAGCAGCTACTGCAGGATAGCTCCACAAAGCACAGACAGGGCAGCTCTTCTTCCTCAGCTCTTCTCCAGGCAGAGGTTCCTCTTGGTTTCCAGAAGTGTTCTAAAGTCTGTGGTTTTGGGTGCCCTTCTTATACCCACTTTCTCCTTTGATGTAGGTCTACTTCAAAGAAAAGTCTCTCTTGATTGTGAAATCCTGCCTTGCCCAGGCCAGGCCCCAGATACTCACCAGGGGGTTGGAGATTGCATTGTGTGAGGGCAGGTACAGCCCTTTCAGGTGTGAGTGATCACTCCTCCCCTCCTTCCTAGCCCAGATGGCTCATCCGGAAATGCAAACTACACCCTAGCTCCCTTTGTGTCACTGTCTAGTTGAGGTGCAACCAGCCCAACTGTCAAACTGACCCAGACAGATAATCCACAAACAGGCAGAGTCACAGAAATGGTATAAGCAAGAAAATGCTCACTTTCTAAAAGTGGAATTTTCAAACACACAATCTCAAAATCAACTTTACTAAAAGATGCATTTTTAAATTGTGAGCTCAGAGGCCCCAAACTCCACATGTCCATCCGCTCCCAAAGGGAATCTACACTTTAATCAGATTTAAAGGTAGCCCCCATGTTAACCTATGAGAGCGACAGGCCTTGCATCAGTGAAAAACAAATTCAGCAATATTTCACTGTCAGGACATATAAAACACATTACTATATGTCCCACCTTAGCTATACACTGCACCCTGCCCTTGGGGCTACCTAGGGCCTACCGTAAGGGCGCCTTACATGTAAGAAAAGGGAAGGTTTAGGCCTGGCAAGTGGGTACACTTGCCAAGTCGAATTTACAGTTAACAGTGCACGCACACAGACACTGCAGTGGCAGTTCTGAGACATGATTATAGAGCTACCTATGTGGGTGGCACAACCAGTGCTGCAGGCCCACTAGTAGCATTTGATGTACAGGCCCTGGGCACCTCTAGTGCACTGGTTAGCAGTGGTAAAGTGCCCAGAGTAACAAAAACAGCAAAATCAGAGTGCAGCACACATCAACAACCTGGGAAACAGAGGCAAAAAGTTAAGGGAGACCACGCCAAGGATGAAAAGTCTAATAGAGTGAATCTATCAGAGATAGCTGAGTTATTAAAAAAGGCTGCTCACAAATTACTCTTGGCTGGACCATCATACGTTAGTATTGCTTTGATAATTGTGTTGTACTCTATTTAGACACACATACACACAGGATCTCTAAAGTGAAGCCTCAGATTTCTTGCTCATGCATCTTCAGCGAGTGAAGGATGTTTAGATGACCGCACTTTTACTGCAGGCAGTGCTCCTTGAGCTCTGATTGCTATAGGTCCTGAGCTTTGCCTTATTTAGAGAGCTCCACAGTCCTTCTAAATACCCAACCTGCGGAAGCTAGCCTGGCAAGAACCATTTAAAATTTTATTTTGATAACCAAAAAGACCATACTGCCATTTGCTACTAACCGTGTCAAACTGTACAATTGTTGGATTTTTTCTCAAAACATATTATGTAGCACACATATATAGCACATGCACATCAGTGTTTACAGCATTTGTAAAGAATCTTTTTGTGTATGTTGTCCTTCATTAGAAGGCAAAGGGCATGCACACCTCATAGCAAATGTGCTATACCTTCAATGTAATCAGATTTAGGAAATAACAGCACTTAGAGGGCCTCAATGTGCGTATAGGTTTTACAGGTTTCACAGGCAATCAGAAATTCTATTATTGAGCCCACAGTATACCAATGGTTTAAGGCATAGATAAATATTTGATCATAGTATTTTCCATCATTACAGTGGATGTTTGACTAAAAACTCAAACTTGAATATGGAATAATTTGATGGAAACACAAATGTGATTTAAGGAAAGGTGGACTTTGGGTAAAGGAAATTGTATGCCAATATGTAAGAAGAGTTTAAGTCAGAGCCTGTCAGTTACAAATCCGTAGCTCATTGTTTTTGGGTGGTTGGCAGGTTCTGGATTAATGCCCTTTTAACGTATTTATATGAAACGCATCAGCCTTGCTCACATGATCAAGTACTGGGTGAGATTTGACGGCTTCTTCAAAATATAAGTGAAATCATGTGGTTAAATTTGCTCGTAGCTGCTTCCAAACTTTTGTAGTGGTCTGTGGTTTTATTGATATTGAGTAATGGCACTGCTCATTCTGCCTATTGCCTCAAAAAGACAGCCTTTTCCCTCCACTCATAATAGATGCAGAATTGATTATCCACTGGAGCCTAAATCACTCTCTAGTTGCCATGAACTTTGAACTTTTGCCTAACCTAGCCCAACACTACCTAAACTCCAGTGTCTCCTACCAGACATGCAAAGTACATAAGTACACATAAGGAGCTCTCTATCTTGTCTGTAACACCTTGCTGACTGTCCGCAAGTGGAGGCAGGCACTGTCTACGTAACCATATTCCATGACTCTGGCTTCACAGAAATCTGCCTCCTCTTTCTCTTCCCATTGCAGTGATATCGCTTAGAGTGTAAAGTGCATTGTTAGTGTTATCTATCATCTTCTCTCTCACGCACTCCATGCACACATTTACTGGAAGCCCATTCTTCCATTCATATTGGAAAGAAAAGCAGAATTGTGGCATGTGTGATACCTTTCCAGATGATCATCTTTGAAATCCAAAATGGCATTTGCAGATGTAGCTAGCTCGATTTTCTAAAACGGGATTTACTCCCCGCTTATAAAATACGCAAAAGAAGCAAATTACAGTTTCAGCAATTTACGTGGAAGAACGACATAGGATGTTTTGATAAGCCAACTGTGAAATCATGGTTATTCAAATAAAGCATATTTGACAATATGTTAAATTGAGCTTATATCACTAGAATAAAGAGCTCGTAATTGCCCGTCTGATGTAAAGCGCGAGGCCTGGCTAGTATCAAATATTAAGCCAATTTCAGTTACTGAAGGAACTAAATGGGATGAGTGGTCAGAGGGGTGGGTGGAGTCAGGGCATGAAGAGGAGATCTTCCTGTTGCCTTAAATATCAAATCATATGATGATAGAGGAGAGTGTTATGGGACTCCACAAGATAGACTAATGAAGGTTGAACATCATCTAATTATGTTGTTTGTATGTTGTTAAGGCAGAAAGGATTTAGTTTGCCAGGGGACAGAGTATGCACTTTTTAGCATGGTACTTCACTTAGTGATCTGAGGTCTACCATTAGGTTAAGAATATTTTTTTCTGTTTTTTGAATTTGGATTTGACATAAGCATTGGAAAAGGCCAACAAGTCGATGCACTAAATTCTAATAGACTAGACTCAAATTCAAATTATACAGACGAATCAATATATATTTACATATTATATATTTTATATATTATATATATTTTATATACTTTATATATTTATATATTATATATGTCTTTGGGATTATAATTTTGTCCCGAGAGTACATACAGTTACAGTCAAACAAGAATTTATATTTTAAATTCATACGTAAAATAAAGCTGGCAAAATTGTATTTGCAAAAACCAAAAAGGAAAGTACATACCTCCAAGGCAATTACTTTGAGTCAAGATCAAGCGCAAAGTAATTTACAGGTTGCTGATCTATGTTATATGCAGGATCTAAGGGAATTATTAAACGAAAATTTGAAAAATCAAGAACCAACTTTTACACAGCTGAGAGTTGAGCATCTTGTGTTAAATATTTATGATGAAACAGAAACACCTTTCAAATTCAGAAATACATTTTTACAAATGTCTCCACGTGATGGTATTGACTTCTTCAAGGAGAAGGTGGTGGAAGAGGAGAAGAAGTTAATTCATACCAAACAGAGAATGCATAAACAACATAATTATCAGCAAGTGAGATATCAAAATCTAATAATGAAATTACAATTGCACAGTCAGGTGGTGATCTGCAATTCTGATAAGGGTGGTAATATTCTGCTATGGCCACTTTCCGATTATATGGAGGAGGCATATATGCAATTGAATGATAAACAATGCTATACGAGAAGTACTTTGCAGCATGTAAGGGACACTAATGCCAAATATCAAATCCAGCTTTTGACATGGAAGAATGAAGGCGTACTAACTCAGGATGAGTATTCATTCTTGCATAATGACTTTCTGCAATTACCATCTATGTTTTCTTACCTAAGATCCACAAGAATGTTTTTCCACCCCTTGGCAGGCCCTTAATGTTGGCAAGGGACAGTACATTTGAGAATACATCAAAATACTTTGCCATCTTTTGTGCAAGATACTAGTGATTTCTTAAAACGGATTTATGATGTCCCATATCATGATGAATATCTGTTAATTACGGTTGATGTTATCTCACTGTATACCAGTATAAATCATCATGATGGCCTTCGGCCCATAGAGTATTAGTTGAGGGGCAGGCCTCTGAGATTATATAAACATAATAGCATTTGTTATTAATGAATAGGTGGAGCCTTGAAAATAATGTCTTTAATTTCAGTAAAGAGATATTCCAGAGGTAGCATGTTGTGGCGAAGGGTGCCAGCTGGTGGGAGGAGTGGGTGCTCATGGCTGAACATGGTGCTTTATGGGATGAACATGTAGTATGTTGGCTATGTTATATAGACAATTTATTTGTCATATGGAGAGGTACTCTAGAGACGGCTGAAGCATTTGTTGCAAGTATTAACAATAATTCAGTGAATTTACTTTTTACAGCACAGATGAATAGACATCAAGTAGAATTTCTGGATGTACAGATATGCATTAAAGACAATACCATTGAAACTCGGCTATTTAGAAAGACCACATCAGGCAATTCTGTGTTACATGCCAGCAGCTTTTATCCTCAGTATCTTAAGGATAGCATGCCATATGGTGAAATGATTCATCTTAGAAGAAGATGTAGCTGCATTGATGATTTGGTAAAATGTCAAGATGAGGTGAAGAGCAGATTCTTAGCATGGGGATATTCCAGAGAAGCCCTTGACCATGCGGTAACTAAAGCGAATTCGATAAGTAGGGAAACTGTTGTGTTTAGAAAAAGGACCAAAGCTAAGGATACTGGCGCTAGATTCATTTTAACTTATAGCAAACAAGAGAAACAGCTCAGGGCAATTTTTAAAAAGTATTGGTCTTTAATTCAAGGGGACCCAGTGTTAGACACAATTATTACGAAGGCACTACCTATTACATTTAGAAAAGCCCCCTCAAAGAGTGATGCTCTGGTTAAGAGTAGTCCAGAAGTAGTGGATAAACAAATTTGGCTTTCTCCAAAAAGAGCGTTTTATAAATGTATTTCCTGTAAAGCCTGTAAATTTTGAGTTAATACCACAGAATTTACTATGCCATTCTATGAAAAAAAAGATTTTTTTTTCAACTGCAAAACTGAATTTGCAATATATGTACTGGAATGTGACTGTGGATTAAGGTATGTTGGAAGCACCAAATTACAGGTCCACATTTAAGAGCCATTTCCAACATAGATCCCGCATTCCCTGTAGCCAGACATTTTGATGAGTGCCATGATAACAATTTAAATTGTCTGAAGTTCTATGTTATTGATGTGGTCCCTAAGTGGATGCAAGGAGGTAATCAGGATAGTTTACTCAGCCCAGTATCTACTTGTCCAAAGATCTCTGTTTGTTGTCTCCCATATGATGTTTACACACCTGTGGGGATAAAATCTGTCTAGTGTGTGTAGTGGAGAGAGTGACCTGACTGCAACTCCCAGGAGGCACTGTTTGAGAAACTCCAACCACCAGCCCAGTGTACACTTGTCGAAAGATCTCATCCCGGCTTTTCGTCTACCAAATGAAGTGTCCTGACCTGGGGGAATAACATTTGTCTAGTGTGTGTAGTAGGGAGAGTGACTTGATTGCAACACCCAGAAGGCACTGTTTCAGGAACTCCAACCCCCAATCCAGTGCCCACTTGTCCTAAGATCCCTGTTTGTCGTCTCCCAAAAGAAGTGTACTTACCTGGGGGGGATAACATTTGTATAGTGTATGTAGTAGAGAGTGTGACCTGACTGCAACTCCCAGGAGGCCTTGTGTCTGTAACTCAAACCACCAGCCCAGGGTGCACTTGTCCAAATACCCTTGTGTGGCAACTTTCAATTGAAGTGTACTAACCTGTGGGAATAGCATTCGTACAGTGCGTGTAGTAGAGAGAGTGACCTGACTGCAGCTCCCAGCAGGCCTTGTGTCTGCAACTGCAAACACCAGCCTAGTCTGCATTTGTAATACCTCTGTTTGGTAACTCTCAAATGAAGTTTACTTGCGTGGGAGGATACTATTTGCGTAGTGTGTGACGAAGAGTGAGTAATCTGACTGCAACTCCCAGCAAGCCTTGTTTCTGTTACTCCAAACACAAGCCCAGTGTTCACTTGCCCAAATACTCCTGTTTGATAACTCTCAAATGAGATTTACTCACCTGGGAGGATGCCATTTGTCAAGTGTTGGGAGGCAGAGGCAGTGACATGACTGCAATGCCTAATAGGCCCTGTTTTTCTAACTCCAACCACCAGCCCTGTTGTCACTTGTATATATACCCCTATTTGTTAACTCTCAAATGAAGTGTACACACCTGGGGGAATAACTTTTGTGTAGTGTGTGCAGTAGAGAGAGTGACCTGACCGCAACTACCAGGAGGCCTTGTGTCTGTAACTACAACCAGTGGCCATGTGTGCACTTGTCCAAATACCCTTGTATGGCAACTCTCAATTGGTGTGTACTCACCTGGGTGGATAATCTTTGTATAGCGTGTGTAGTACAGGGATTCACCTGACTGCAACTCCTATCAGGCCTTGTGTCTCTAACTTCAAACACCAGCACATTGGTCACACCTCCATAGACCCCTGTTTTTGAACTCCAAATGAAGTATACTCACCTGGGAGTGATTAAGCACAGGTCATGCATAAATCAGAGCTGTGTCTGTTGACATAGCACCATCTAGACTTGATAACCCAAGATGAAATCATTGAGAACAGTAATGATATCTTACTCAGTGTGTACAACAAGTATTCCTAAGGCCTCAAGATGCATCACCACATTGGTATTGGCAGCAGACACATTGACACAGCACTGTGCACATGATGACTCCAGTCGCAAATAGAACAAAGTCCTGGATCTGCCTCCTTTACAACCTACTGGGCCTCCAAATGGCCAAAGCCATACCTTGCCTAGCCACTGTTTTGCCTGCATTGGTGGCAACATTTATTTTTCGTGCATTCCTCCCAGCTGCAACTGATATGCACTGCTCCGCAGCTGCTTGAGCCAAATTGGGTTGGCATGCTTCACACATGTCATGTCAATGCTCCCAATACCATGGTTACTTGCCATAATTGGATTAACTACAACTTAACATTGTACAAGGTCTCTGCTTACTGTAACTCTAAACCGTTGGAGGTAGATGTCACAATACAACCAGTAACATTGTGTGCTTTACATTAATAGGTTAAGCTGTCGCTGGGCACATGGAGACCACTTAACAGACTGCCACTACCCCCCTGGATGAAGCCCTCAGTGAGGACGACACTCCTGGACTTGTGGATGTGGAGGAGGATTCTGGCCCAACGGAGCAACCTGGTCAGATAGCAGCAGTGAGCCTCACCTCCCAGCCCTGTAGTATAAATCTCACAAGCAACCATCCCCCCCAACCTGTGTCCCTAGAACAGTGTCCACCATTTCATATCCCTGAGTCCTGGATCCTCAGTTGCAGCACACACTTCAGACACGAGGGTCCAGAACCAAGTTGGAGAGGTCTCCCTGGGAATATGCACAGGCCTGTGGGGGTAGGGTATATGGGAGGGATGTTGTGGGAAAACCGGGTGAGGCCACTGGGGCTGCTCTTGGCCAGGACACCATCAGCCACGTCTTGAGGGTCTATCAGGGGAACCAAAGTTTGATGGGCCTCGTGTTGACTGAACTCCAGGATATCAAGCACCTACAGAGGGACATGCAGAGGGACATGTGGGAACAGATGGAGGTTCACAATAACAACATGGCTTCCCTAAGAGGGGTGTTAAGGGCATAGACACCACCCTGAGCAGGACTTTTCAACAACAGTCTACCCCTTCCTTTGGCTCATCAACAGCAGGGCCATCAACATTGGTGCCAACCACTGGAAGGGAGGCCTTGCCAGAGGAGCAACAAGCCCCAAACACCCCTGCTTCTGTAGCAGCAGATCCCCCCACACAAATGGGTACATCCAGCAAAGAATCCAGGAGGTGCGGATGGCAAGATACCCATCACTGCCAGTAATACACCTCTTCCTTAAGGACCTCCTTTGTATGTCACACATTCACTCTGGACTGATCTTGAACCACATACCATTTCCAATGAGAGGAGTACTCTGGACTTTGGACTACCAGTGGTGTGTCATCTACTCCACTGATTTAATTCACCATGACTGACCCCTTCACATTTGAATTTTTGTTGCGTCATGTCACATGTATTTTATGTTAATCATATCTGCATAATAAAATCACCCTTCAGTGACTCTTTGTCTGCTGATTTTGAATTCATATTTAGCCATGTAGGTATGTCAGACCATGTGAACCATACAATGGTGATTCGAGGTCCTTGTTTAAGATGGGATATGTTGCATGTTCACATTGCCCAGCTCAGGATTACAACCCTCCCATACAAACACATACATACAAGTGTTTGGTCAGACCAACATTTTTTTCAGTGTTCATTACATAGGCTGTCAGTATGTATAAACTACTGGAAATTAAGAATGATTGACTCATACTGAGGAAAGGAACATATTGACAGGTACAGACCCCCAGACCGCGAAGGAAGGTATTTGTCAGAGGTTGTCCCATAGAATAGGCAAATGCTGATGTGGTTGATGTCAGCAGCTTGAGTATTATCACATACCACACCAAAGTAATTCAATATCACAAAATCCAATATACAGACAGCAGTACAACAGTCCCTGATCACACGGCCATCATAATCCAATTCCCAATGATCTAGAGGTTTGACACAACCATATGTCAGTGTTTTGGCACAGGCACTTGGGCCTACAATGATAAAACACATCTACAGCTGCAAACGTGGTCATACAAAAAGTGTTTAACCAATGTGAAGGAACAATGACTCGGTTGAAAGGTAGGACTACATATGTGATGACCACATGATGACATACATGATGCATTATGCCCACCAAAGGGCACAAAACAAGTGTACTGGACACTTCTGAACCTCCACCCAAAACACTGTGCAAACTGTTTTGATACAGGTCTCATACACCCAAACTCTGTGACTTACATTACCTGGAACAATCCATGTCCACTTTGTCTGTCAGAACAGATTCACATACCTGCCAATGTCACAAATCTGAAATGCCCACATGAAGATGTCTTGGTGAAGGTACTTGTTCAAAGAACAAAACAAGGAGTATAGGCTTGAAACCATACATATGACACTTCACATAGCAAGCATCTGGAAAACAAGTTACATTGCAAGGAAACTGACACAAACAAATCAACGTCATCAAGGTGGGGATGTGTCAAAAGCTATCTTATCAAGCAGCTTTTGGCTGAATATTGCAGAGTATCAGTTCCCTAGCTGTTTCCAAAACACTCAACTCCACACATTGTCACGACTATACTTCATTGTACAGTCACAGTCATGATTTGACATACTTACGCTCATGAGAAGTAGCTGTGGATGAGACCTTCTCGCAAGTCAGCTTCTTCCTCTGCACCACTGTCATCCTCAGTTGGCATTTCATGATTCCCACCTGGTGGCACTGCAGGCTCCCCTCCTCTGAGATGTATGGGATATTCCTACAGAGGGCGATGTGGAGCATGCAGCATCCCACAGTGATCTGACACACTTTCTCGGGTGAGTAGAGGAGGACTCCACCAGTCCAGTCCAGACAGAGGAATCTGGCCTTCAGGAGCCCAAAGCCGGCTCCCCTGACCGCTATGTTCTTCCATTGGCCTCATTGAAGAGGACTTCCCCTAGCATAGTTGAATCCCTCAGTGGCGTCAATAACCAAACACTTTTTGGATATGCTGAGTCTCCTGTTAAGGAATGGGACTTAAGTGCAACAATGAGTTACTCACTTCATGATTGTAACACCTGACTTTGATCACACACAATCAGGCCAGATGTGACTTACGAACCAGCCAGGCCCTTTCTGGGTGCTGTTGTGACATCAGCTAGTGTATGGTGCTGTTCCGCATTATGAAGGAATCATGGGCTGATCCAGTATAATGGGAACACACATTTGAGATGTAGAAATCCGCCAAACAGACAACTTGCATTTGATGAAATGGAAGTTCTTTCTGTTGCAGCAGACATGTTCAGTGGCCTGCGGTAGCACCAAGCCAACATGTGCACCTTCAATGGCCCCCATCACATGTGGGAGGCGAGCAAAACCATAGAAGTCAGCCTTCACATTGGCTAAATCCTCACATTGGGGGAATATGATAAAGTTGTCAATGTGTTTCAGCATTGCTGAGAGGAAATCCTTCAACACCAGACTGAACATAGATTTCGACATACTAGCAGATAGGGCCACCGTATGTTGGAAGGACCCTGTGGCCAGGAAGTGCAATACTGACATGACTTGTACAATGGGTGGTATGCAGGTTTGATTACTGTTAGCTGGCATCAGATCTGGCTCCAACTGACGGCATAAGTCCACTATTGATTGCCTAACCAGACGGTACAGCTGCATGATGTGGTGCTCTTCCATGGTTTGAAGTGAATAGTAGGGTATGTATGTGTGACAAGACATGATTTGTAACATTAGTCAGGGTGTCTACAGCAACATACATGATGTATGTCAGCAATATTATGAGATTAAGCATTCCTGACTCGATAGACATAGCACACAGTACACATCCTAGCTGGCAACTACACAAGGGTCACATGTGACCCCCAGGGTTGTCCACGTATATGTGTACACAACATGGATTTGTGTGATACCCAACTATATGCTACACATTTGCCTCTCGAAATGTGACTGCTTTTTCTGACTGCAAAAAACTATTGTTGGCGTTGGTGGCCCATGCACTGCTGTCAAATGCCATCTGTACCCTAAAACACACTACACTGATCATTGTGTAGTGGGACCTACATAACAACACAGCATGAGGATGCTTGTGATGATCCTACATATATAATCTAAGTGTGACACAGTTTACAAAGCCATATACTGTATATTTGCTAAGGACATTTGCAATGGGGCTACATTTCATGTAATGCAACAGATAGGAGTGTGTCACCATTGCTTGTTGGCTTGCACATACCGTCACCCATCATAGCATGTAATTTGGCATGCACAACTGCAGTAGCAATGAAGGACTTGATGGGTAGGACTAGAGTTTGTACCCACAATGTGCATTTCCATGCCATTGATGGAGCATCTTGTAGAAAGGTGCACTGCACACATGTAATGTAAAGGAAGGAACCACTTTGAGCCCCTTGTAAACACCTATGATAGTTATAGGGGGGGGTCTTGAGCGATGTGGACTAGGAACTAAGCTCTTCACAGAGCCATCGGGCTTTTCCTGGAACTTAGGAGGCTATAAAAACATTTAAAACAAGATTTATTTAAGGGAGAGCTTGGAAAATGTGATATCATGTGTTTTCAGGAAACCTGGTTGTGCGAGGAACCCGAACCAGTAGATGGTTTTATGAGGCTCTTTAGGGGAGCAGCCCGGCAAGGTCCAGGCCATCCGTCAGGGCGCCTAATAACTTTGGCTTCAACCCAAATAGCGAATAGGCTTACAGAGGTAAAAACGAAATGTCGCTGGCTATTGGCAGGTCGGGTAGATCTCTATAATATAATTATAATTAATGTGGACATACACCCAGGGAATACATATGACTATGAAATCCAGCTGGGTTTGTTTGAGGAAGACTTGGAATCACTATGTATAGGTTAAGCAGGTCACCTGTTTTTAATGCTGGGAGATTTTAATCACAGACTTGACCCTAATTGCAGTGATAAACTGCATAAGGAGCTGCTTGAAGCTTAAAAAAATCCCATATAGCAACTTTCCAAATGTAGAATGTTCTGTCCGGATTTGTCCCTAGTAAGAATTCTAGGATCCCTAGGCATGCCGGCAAAACAGACCTTTCCTATAGGCAACCAGGCGTGCCCTATTGACTATGCCTTTATAAGTACTTGGCATTTTGGAGAAGTATTGGACTTCAGAGTTGAACACTTAGAGGGAAGTGATCAGTGGCCCTTGCGGCTAACAATTTGGTCAACAAATAGAGCCCAGAAAGAAAAGAGAAAAAGTGCTGATAGTGCAGGTAGAGTACCCTCATAGAACAACTACCTGAATCACAGAAATCAGTTTGAAAACACTTAATGAAATGATAGTAACTTATACAAACATCAGAATGAAGGAAGATCCAAAAGACATGTTTAAGGGTTATAGCAGGGGAATTGCTCTAATAGTTTATTGTTTAAAAGTAAAGTTAAAAACAACAAGAGGAAAAGATGAAGGGAGAAGTAAGTAAGACCAATAATAACAATATATGGTTTAATCAGGATTGTAGGAGACAAAAGCAGAAGGTGTGAAAATTAGAAAGGGAATATAAGGAAAAAAAAGACCGTCTACTGATACAAAAGAAACGCTCTGCCAAGCAAAGCAAATTTGTAAAACACTTATAAGACATAGGAAATGGGAGATAATGACTGAGGTGATAAGAACACAGAACATTAGGGGTTTTTGTCAGTTGATAAGGGAGGGGAAATCTACAGGAACCATGCGGTGCTTAGTTGGAGAAGAGGACTGGAATAAACATCTGTGTAATGTATATAAAGGAACTGAAGCACAGGAAGAATGCAGAGATACTAGGAAGAGAGGTAGTGACGTGAGATCAACTTTTGCCGTACAAAAGATAAAATAAACTATTGTAGCACTTAAATTAACCAAAGCTGCTTGCCCAGACAATCTACCAGTAATAATAATAAAAAATAATATTGACTAATAGACTAAATTCTTTCATGCTACGTTTCATAACATTATTGATTATGGCTGCTTTCCTGAAAATTGGAAGGGTGCCATTAAGACCAATTCATAAAAAGAATAACTCTACACAACCAAAAAACTATTGCCTAATAAGTTTAATGAATGTAGGCGAAAAGGTATTTACAAACTTATTACTGGAGTTAATTAAAATATGGGCAGAGGAAAAGGATTTCATACCAATAGAGCAAAGTGGCTTCAAAGAAGGCCACTCGACAACTAACCACTGTTTCAGCCTGTGGTCATTAGCAAAAAAATCAATTGAAATGCGAGGAAGTCTGTTTTTCTGTTTTGTTGATTTCCGCGCAGCATTTGATTTGGTTGATAGAAAATTACTATGGGACATGCTAAAACAGTAATTGATTTGGATTTATTATTTGTCTTTCAGCGTTTGCACTCACAAAACTGGGCCCAAGTAATTTTAGACATGAGGGGTTCACTCTCAAAGAAGATCCCCACAAGTAATGGCTTACGTCAAGGGTGTGTTCTGGCTCCATTAATATATATTATTTTTTTGGGCAGACTTAACAGGGTTGTTGAAGGAGGCTAAAGGTTTATGCCCAAAAATTAATGGGGCACATATCTCCTGCTTATTATATGCGGACGATCTTGTGATAATGGATATGACGGAGCTAGGGCTACAAAGAAAATTGGATGTGTTTAACTCCTATTGCCAAAGGAAAGAAATGGTAGTAAATATGGATAAAACAAAAATAATGTCAATAGGGGAAAAGAAGAGTGTATTTTCCTACTATTTAGTAGGAGAAAAAATAGAGCAGGTAAAAAAATATAAATATTTAGGCATGTGGTTTGATTCGGAGCTGAGATGGAAAGAGCATATTGAAGCTCTAAAAAATAGAGCTCTAACATTGGTCTGGGGATTGAAACAGTTTAACTGTAAATTTGGGGGGCAGTCCCTTCAGCCAGTTATCTCTGCCTTTAACAGTATGGTACGTCCTCAATTTCAATATGGGAAATTAAATTGGGAGACAGAAGAAAGCGCATGTGTAAAGCGTATGCTATCATTACCCCCTTCAAGCATGATACAAGTGTGATACAAGCTATAAGAGCAGAATGTAAAATGATGGCATCGATCTACCAGGGACTGAAGCTTCTTTGAAATTTTGGTTAAGTATAAGACATGAGGGAATCGTTAAGATTGCAAGAATGTGTAAAAAAGAAATAATAACAAGTGAATTACCTTGGGCATTACAAGTGAGAGGACGGTTAGAAAAGATTTGCGTTCTCTTAGGGTTATCTGGTAACCAGTGGTGTGGAGATCAAATTCCAAAACAAACTTTACGTATAATGGTAAAGGAGAGGACAAGAGTAGTAGATTTGAAGTATTTGGAATACAAAATCTCTACCCAGTTTATGGTATGTGGATGGAGGAATCCTGATAGTTTCCCTTATATAGAGGCCCTACCCAACCCAAGATTAAGGGACGCAGTGCTACAATTTAGAATCAGGTTAAACCCAGCATATAGGGACCGCAAAGCAAAAACTATTCTTAAGGATGCACAGGGCCTCTGCACATGTGGCTTATTACAGAAATGCAGCACCCAACATGTACTTTTGGATTGCCAGTGGTTTTTAGAACTATGCAAAAAGTTTTTAAAACCAATTTTTGAGGACTATAATATTATAAATCGGGATCAAGCGCTTAAGGTACTAGTAGACATAAAGGCCCGTATTTATACTCCGTTTGCGCCTAATTAGCGTCGTTTTTTTCGACGCAAATTCGGCGCAAAACTAACGCCATATTTATACTTTGGCGTTAGACGCGTCTAGCGCCAAAGTATGGGCAAATAGCGTCATTTTTTTGCGTGAACGCCTTCCTTGCGTTAATGAGATGCAAGGAAGGCGTTCCCGTCTAAAAAAATGACGGCGACGCAAATGCGTCGTATTTATACTCCCGGGCAAAAATCACGCCCGGGAGGTGGCGGGTCAAAAAAACCCGCATTTGCGCCACAATTTAACGCCTGGATCAGGGTAGGCGTTAAGGGGCCTGTGGGCTCAAAATGAGCCCACAGGTGCCCTCCCCTGCCCCCAGGGACCCCCCCTGCCACCCCTGCCCACCCCAGGAGGACACCCAAGGATGGAGGGCCTTATTTGTGCCCCCCTACATGCCACTATGCCCAATGGCCATGCCCAGGGGACATAAGTCCCCTGGGCATGGCCATTGGGCAAGGGGGCATGACTCCTGTCTTTACTAAGACAGGAGTCATTTAAATGGCGTCTGGGCGTCGAAAATAATGGCGCAAATCGGGTTGAGGCGATTTTTTTGCCTCAACCTGACTTGCCCCATTTTAAGACGCCCTAACGCCATTTTCCCCCTACGCCGGCGCTGCCTGGTCTACGTGGTTTTTTTCCACGCACACCAGGCAGCGCCGGTCTGCTAGCGCCGGCTAACGCCATTCCATAAATACGGCGCCCGCATGGCGCTTCAGAATGGCGTTAGACGGCGCTAAATTTTTTGACGCTAAACTGCGTTAGCGCAGTTTAGCGTCAAAAAGTATAAATATGGGCCGAGATGTTTGAATGTAGCATGTGCACTAGGCCGATTTTTAATTGGATTCCGAGAGGTTTTAATTGGCCTTATAGGGTCTTGTAAAATGTAAAAAGTGAAGTGGAACAAGAGATGGCATTTTATGTTTAGATGAACGAAGAGTCTATAAATTGATTGTTTTAAAAATTATCTGTATTGATCGTAATATAGGACATTTGTTTTGTTATAATGAGATTCAAAACAAAATGTGGTATCACTCTATTTAGAATTTGCCCTCATGGAAATTATGAGAACTAAAGACTTGTTAGAATTATAAGCGGGATTGTGAGTATATACAATGCACTTTGTAAAATTAGTAGGAAAATGACATTTAAATTTGAGGCTAAAATAATTAATTGTATTATTTAAGGAGGATATGGTAAACACGAAATTGAATGAACAAAGAATATTGTATGGGAATGTATTATGTAATAGATAATTTTATTGAATTATAGTATTGTTTATTGTGTCTTATACTTTTCAGGTTTTAAGATAAATAAAGAATTTATCAGAATGTACACATGTAATGGAGAAGGTGTGTTCCTTGACTGTTGGCATGCATCATGGATTTACTTGAAGTTATGTTGGAATCATATGGGGTTGGGTACAACCATTCATCCACAGACATCTGGGTTTGCAGGACCAAAATGAAGACAGTGATGTAGTTTCCCATTAGCAAAACATGTTGAGGTCCTTTTATAAGTACTTGCACATCTCTGGGCCTCTCCAACATACAAGGGACTAATGGCGTCTACTGATGCGATCAGATTATTTTATTGTAGGGGGTGCTAGACGTCAGTGGTGATTTCCCCGGGGCTTGCTGATTCATTGTGTTGTGGATTTTAGAGACATATTTCCCAGACATTTTGTAAATTCTGGCTCCAGGGTACATTTCCATGCCAAATGTGTGCATATCTGAACAACATTAGTACTACCTCCATAACTCCATTAGGACAAATTTCACATGGTGAAGTGGCATTGTTGATATGCTTTCAGTGTTACATACGTATTTCCATGTCACCCTCTCCAGGCGATTGTACTGTTGTCAGCAACGTGGCAGGTTTTTGTAGCATCATTTCTTATTGTTGTGCTATTTAGATGTCTGAATGGCCTTGTGTAGGATCTGTTGAGAATGAAGTTGGCATTGCCCTACTATTGTATGGCAACAGGTAACTGAGGTATCCTCCATGAGGCAAAGCATTGAAGGTGATGTCGTCCCCTACTTGCTCACTGGTTACTGTGATTGCACAACTTCAGCCATGCAATTGTAGTTGTCTGAGATCCTGATTTTCCTGTGGGCAACTGTTGACAGTTCAGATGGCATGCATGCATATGGTATGGTACATGTAGGATGTACTTTGATGTATTTTGTTGCTGGAGCCTACTTGATGCCATGGTAATGTTTGCTAACCACAGCTGCTGTTCAGGTGTGATCTGGAACATGCAGTATCCCTTTTTCTCTAAGTATTTTCAGCATCAGCCCAGGCAAATGAAGGAGACAGGGCACAATCAAGTGGGGAAGCATATGGCCATGGTACCTCCAGTCATGGGACCACTCACACGGAGGAACCCAGTGGCCGGGAGGGTGAGGAGAGTGCCACAGAGGAGACCGGATCTACATCCTCATCATCGGATTCTACCTCCAGTGACCACTCCCTAGTGGTGAGAGGCCCATCAGGACCTACTCCTGGACCATCCTTGTCCCCCACCATCAGTTCTATCGTCACCCTCCCTGTTGCTCCCCATCCAGATGGCCGTGCCCGCACACTCAAGAGGGTGGGCATCTTTTTTGCCACAGGCACCTCCACCCCAGCCCCTGTTACCCCTGCAGCCCTGAGTGAGGAGGCTATTGACCTCCTGAGGAGCATCTCTGTGGGTCAGACTTCCATTGTGAATGCCATTCAGGGGTTGGCCAGCCAACTTCAGCAGACCAATGCTTTCCTGGAAGGCACCCACAGTGCCATGTCTGGCCTACAGGGATCTTTTTAGGCTCTGGCTTCCTCACTGACGGCAGCCCGCCACACCCCCATTCCACCCTACCTCCACCTCCCTCTTCCCAATCTAAATCCCCTACTCCCTACCTATACCAAGCACACAGACACATCCGCACACACCCACCTCTACACACACAAGCATCACACATCAACACTAACACGTCAAGACACACCAGCAAGCAGGCATTCAACATACATCCACAAACATGTCATCAGCCATCACTTCAACAGACATCTCCACCACCCCATCGACCCACACACCACATCAGACATACCCACAGAGAGCACCACTACAGACAGTGAGACAACCACCCACCATACTTATAGACTCCAGCACAACACACACAGACACAGCCACCACATCCTCCATACCTGCAGGTACTACCACAACACCCATAGACACATCCACCACATCCAGCATACCTGTAGTCACACCCCAGGAGACACAGAAACATCCACAACATCCAGCATACCCACAAACACCACTCCAAAAGACACATACATATCCACCACTCTATCACCCAACACCTCCATCACCCAGCTCCCAAAACATGCAAACCCCCACCCTCTGACATGCAACAGACACCGCCCAAACAAAAGCATACCTCACATATGCAAGACATCTACACCACACACCGGACAACCACTCCCTCAAGCTCCAAATCCCCAACCCTTCTGCAGACCATCCCTGTGTTCCCAGGGAAAGTTTCCTTTTTGAGTTTGCCCTTTCCCCTGTTCCCTCCAACACCCTCCTAAACCCAAGAGCCCCCCACCCACATCCCAACCCATCACTTCCACATTCAAGTCCTCCCTTGTCACACCTGCCCCCCTGCATGCACCTATGCTCCTACCCCCAAGAAGAATCCCACCCAACCAAAAAAGAAGACCTCCTTCCTAAACCCTCCTATCCCACATCTGACCCCACCCCACCCAAGGATGATCCCTGAGGTGCCTGCCTGCCCACCTGATGCCCCTTCCTGTGGAGGTTCCCTGACTGTGATTGGAGTAAAGTGTGGGCACAACCATGTGTATGGACATTAATTGGACTGGCCAATGGCATTTGTTCTTACGCATTTTGCATTAGTAAACCCACATAGTTGTTTCTTTGGGTACACATTTGTCCTGCAATTCATTTTCTACCTTTATGTTATTACTAACTTGTCTATGCTTACAGTTGTGTGTGTTTTGCCGTGATTGCTGCTCCATTTTCTCTTGTTTGCAAAATCTGAGTTTGTGGGCAGTGCGGGTGTCACCAATGGCAAGGGTACATGTTGACTGTATGATGGATAAGTGTTTGTTAATGCAATTGTGGTGTCACTGCATAGTGCTCTGTTTGATATGATATTTCCTTTTAGATACAGCTGTATCCAGTTTTCTAAGGATAACCTTTTCAAACAAGATCAGTTCTAAAGGCATGCTGCTCATTTGAAGAAAAAAGGCCAATGGTTTACCTAATCCCCAAAAACTACTGGACAGTGATTGATCTTCTTCGCAAAAATGATATTGTTGTCTCATTTTGCAAAAAAATTTGAAGAATCTCCAGGCAGATCTTTGTGTAGTCAGGTTTGTCAGTAGGCATGAATGACAAACCTTTAGTAAGTAAAATTTGTTCAGAGGGGTCTAATCTTCTTTTGGACATGTTGTAAATAGGAATCTGTTGTCTCTCCAACATCTGTATTCCTGGTGCAAATCTCACTGGTTCCTTGTCTGGGGTTCATCCATTTCCTTCCTAAAAACCTACCTCTGGAGGGACCTCAGATGTACTTGTAGATGGGTAGGTGTCGCTAGTATTGGTATTTGAGTACGACAAGCTGTCTGAGAAGGTGATAAATCGTCCGTTGCTGCTTCCCTGGTATTGCGGAAGGACTTTAGGGGCTTATTTAAAAGGACCTTGTGGCTCTGTTTTTTTTGTATGCTGCAGCATTGCAAAAACAACCCCAAATCTGCAAAGTGATACTATAGGCCTCTAGCGTTACTTTTCACCCCTGAGTGCCAGCCACTGGCAATGATATGCTAGGTAGGCGTCCCCAGGCAAAAAGTCGTGCAGAACTGATGCAGTGAAATTTACAACATTTCACTGCATTGTTCTGCGTCTGCCCTGTGTCAAAACTTTAATGCCTGCTCAGAGGAGGCGTTAAACAGCTGCAAAGCTATAGGAACCTTTCAGGCATTGCTCGAGTAGCATCATCCTTTGACACTAAGCCATCAATACGTCAGTTTAGCATCAATATATGCGTCACAGTTTCTGACACATCTGTGAATACGTGCACCATGGAACTCTGTACTGTAAAACCAGTGCATCTATGGTGCTGTTAGGTAATCGTTAGGCAGCACAAGAAATCTGACGCATCAATTCCTTGTAAATGAGTGCCTTAGGGCCAGATTTCAGAAAAGTGGAGCTACAGTAGATGTAGCACCACTTTTCTGGAGGCCACTGGTGCCTCCTCACCCCCATCATGTGTGCACTGTATTTAAAATACTGCACACCATGGCGCAGGGTAGGGGGCAATAGTGTCAGAATTTCTGACGCTATTGAGTACCGTTCAGGGTTGGTGCTAATCCAGAACAGTACATAGGGGCTCATTGATAACAATGGTATGCCCTCTTTTAACGCCTGCTCTGAGCAGGCGTAAAAAGTGCTGAAAAGAATTACTCAAAGAAATCTGTTAGGGGGAACGTCCCCTTTGCATACATTATGCCTGGCACATGCATTATGTAGCGCAAAGGGTTACAAGATGGCACAAGATGGCACAATGCATGCATTGCGCCACATTGTAAATTTGGCATGGGGAAAATGACAAAAAAATGATGCTAAGGTGGCTCTAAAGTGGCGCTAGGTCCTCTTTAATCTTGACCTTAGTATTTTCCAGGTTATAAAAGTCTTTTCTCAAGTAGAGGCATACCTTTTCTTTTGAAAAGTTGATAATGTATTTTTGAAGTTTTTTCTTTTTAAAAGTTTCAGTGTTGAAATCACTGAACTCTTTCTCAATCTTGGATACCAGACTTTTTGCGTCAGCAATGGCTGAATTAGTTGCAATTGAATTTTTCAATTTGTGAATTTGTTCTAATAGCTTCTTGCTAATGTGTTCAGCTTTTTTAATAGACAGGTACATTAAATCTCTGGAGCTTTTAGTACCGATGCAGCTAAAGTACTTAAATATTCGGGGTCCCCAATGAATATTACTGGAATGTTTTTAACTTGCAGTCCGAATAGAATAGTGCAGTTCCTAAAATGTTCCAAGAGGACCTCCCCATGTAAATGTGTTCAAATATGTTTTTATTCAAGGTTAGAAGTTTTTCAGCTTCAGTTTGCGCTGTTAGACGTGACTGATCTCCTTCAGGGTTGAGTCAAGAAGGTCTCTTTAGTAGTTCCCCAATTTCGTCTTCTGAGTAGCTCAAAGCTTGTAACATGACATGTCGTGGTATAGCTTAATGAACGTGATGTACCTTATTGAACGTGGGGTATTCTGTGAGGTGAAAATTACGTAAATGTGTAATCTTCTAAGGGAATGGAATTGAATGGCAGAAACCCTTGTGTGACGATGTCCACTAAGGGAAGCAAATATGCAAAATGATGTTTGATCTTTGAAAGCAAAGGAAGGAAACACAACAACCCCTCTCCGGCAACGTCCGCCACCGCACCCTACTGACCCGCCTCCAGGAAGCCGGCATCCAAGATAAAGCCCTCCACTGGATCTCATCCTTCCTCTCCGACAGAACGCAGAGAGTCCGTCTCTCCCCTTTCCGCTCCAAAGCCACCAACCTCATCTGCGGCGTCCCCCAAGGATCCTCCCTCAGCCCCACATTGTTCAACGTCTACATGGCCCCCCTCGCTCAACTGGCCCGCCAACATCATCTCAGCATCATCTCCTACGCCGACGATACCCAGCTCGTCCTCTCCCTGACCAAAGACCCGCTCACCGCCAAAACAAACCTCCACGAGGGACTAAAATCCATCGCCGATTGGATGAACAACAGTCGCCTGAAACTCAACTCCGACAAGACGGAAGTCCTCATCCTCGGACGCACTCCCTCAGCCTGGAACGACTCATGGTGGCCCTCCGTCCTCGGACCCCCACCCACCCCTGCCAGCCATGCAAGAAACCTCGGCTTCATCCTGGACTCCGCCCTCACCATGTCCAAACAGGTCAGCGCCGTCTCCTCCTCCTGTTTCAACACCCTTTGAATGCTCCGCAGAATCTTCAAGTGGATTCCAACAGAAACCAGAAAGACGGTGACCCAGGCCCTCGTCAGCAGCAGACTTGACTACGGCAACGCACTCTACACAGGCATCCCAACCAAAGACATCAAACGCCTCCAACGTATCCAATATGCCTCCGCCCGACTGATCCTCAACATACCCCGCCGAAGTCACATCTCCCCTCACCTAAAGGAACTCCACTGGCTCCCGGTAGACAAGAGGATCACCTTCAAACTCCTGACCCACGCTCACAAGGCACTTCACAACACCGGACCCTCCTACCTCAACACCAGACTCAACTTCTACACTCCAACACATCAACTCCGATCCGCCAACCTCGCCCTCGCCATCGTACCCCGAATCCAGCGCAAGACATCCGGCGGCAGATCCTTCTCCTTCCTCGCCGCCAAGACCTGGAACTCTCTCCCCACATCTCTTCGCCAGACCCAGGACCTCCTCGCATTCAGAAGGCTCCTCAAGACCTGGCTCTTCGACCGCTAAACCAGCAGCGCTCCCCCCCCCCCTCAGCGCCTCGAAACCCTGACGGGTACATAGCGCGCTTAATAAATATTATGATTGATTGATTGATTGATTGATATCAATTACTTTTTTAGAGTGAGAATACACATAACAGTACATTTATCCTGTTTGCTTTTATATCTTTTTCTCAGATCCATTTTCATCAATCAAAATATTATTATACACAACCTAACCTCAAAGTACACAAACTTGTTAAGACATCCATAATAACCAGGGCAACAACAACTAAGGCCCTGATTTAAGAGGGCCTAGCGACACTTTCGCAATGCATTAGCATCATTTTTTTTTACGCTAAGGTGGCCTTTTCCCCATGGCAGATTTGCAAAGTGGCGCAATGCATGCATTGGGCGACCTTGTAACCCTTTGTAACCCTTTGTGCTACATTATGCCTGCGCCAGGCATGATGTATGCAAAGGGGGGTCCACCTGTTGGGGGGGGTGAAAAAATGGCACAAAGAAATCTAAGAGATTTCTTTGCGTCATTTTTTTCGGCACTCAGAGCAGGTGTTAAAAGAGGGCACACAATTGTTTACAATGGGCCCCTATGTACTGTTCAGGGTTAGCACTAACATTTTGGAGCTAACCCTGAACAGTACATCAATAGCGTTAGAAATCCTGACGCTATTGTCCCCTACCCTGCGCCATGGTGTGCCATATTTTAAATATGGCACACACATGGTGGCTGTAGGGGCACACAAGGGGCCACAAGAAAAGTAGCGTACATGCAATGTAGCACCACTTTTCATAAATCTGGCACTAAATATTCACATAGCTTTAGCCGAAAAACATCAACAATTAAACAGAAGTTAAACGGAAATGATGAACATTATTTTGTGACAAGTGTCCAGACCAATGAATTAAATAAAGTATAGTGCTTCCCCATGGGATGTTGTTGGTGTGAGCCATCATAAATGTCCCAATGTAATTGTTTTTAGGAGAGCAATCAAAATTAGGAGTCCTATTGCCCTTTTGACAATATCAACAATTAACAGTAGTTAAACGGAAATGATGAACATCATTTTGTGACAAACGTTCAAACCATTGAATTAAAGGAAGTATAGTGCTGTCCCAGGGGATGCTGTTGGGGATAGTCTTCATAATTGTCCCAAAGGATTTGTTGTGAGAAGGGCAATCAAAATTAAGAATCCTATTGCCTTTTTGACAATATATCTTTTTTCGCTTCGTCCCACAAAACCTTTACTTTTGCCTCATATCAGTGAAATGGGAAAACAGTGTATTTGAACCCCATGTTATCAACCTCAAAAACATCATAGTGAATCACAAAAGGAACCAATTATATAGTTTAACCAGTCGTTGAAGACATGCAATGACAAGTGGAAAAAGTACAGCAAAGCAGAGCATTATGTTCCATCCTCTATTGCTTTAAACAGCTACTTGAAGTCAGAAATCAGTCAAGGATTGTGGCACATAGGTACCGTAAATGTTAGCCCTAGAACCCAAATGGACCCCAGAATAGACTATTTTTCCACCTGATCCCAATTAATAGAATCCTTTGTCAGAGAAGTATGCCCCACCATACTGGCCACAAAAGAGTCAATGGGGATGGAATTAGGCATAACATGCTGCATTTCTGAGATAGGATTCAGCTTGGCCATAAAGTGTGGCAAATAAATCTGGTCATGATCTCTGTGAAGAACCCCCATTATGGCTGGATGAACTGGAAAATCCAACTGTGGACTGCTGGAATTCCCAGAGCAAACCACTACCAGAGGAAGAAGGCTCAGGGGTCTCTTCTATTTGAAACACTATGGCCCTCATTTCAACATTGGCGGGCGGCGCAAGTTGAAACCGCTGCACGGCCGCAAACGCGGGCCATTCCCCAGGTGTCTATTTGGAGATCCCTGCTGGGCCGGCGGGGGAAACCTGGTTTCCGCCCGCTGGCCCAGCGGCGATCTCGGCCGCAACACAGGAGCCGGCTCCAAATGGAGCCGGCGGTGTTGCGGCTGTGCGACGGGTGCAGTTGCACCCGTCGCGCTTTTCACTGTCTGCTAAGCAGACAGTGAAGAGCTCCATTGGGCCGTGGCAGGGGGCCCCTGCACTGCCCATGCCAGGCAGTGCAGGGGCCCCCAGGGGCCCGCGACTCCCCTTTCCGTCTGCCTTTTCATGGTGGTTCATACCACCATGAAAAGGCTGGCGGGAGGGGGACTCGTAATCCCCTGGGCAGCGCTGCCGTAATGCCCGAGGTTGTACCGCTAGCCTGTTGGCGGTACAAACTCCAAAACAGCCCTGGCGGTCTTTGACCACCAGGGTTGTAATGAGGGCCTATGTTCTGATTGACATGAGCCAAAAGTTCAGGGAGTAACTCCTTCCCTGAAAACATTTCCCCTTCTGATCATCCCCCATCGGATTCTGCTCCAACTCTGAAAGGGAAAAAATATTAGCAGACACCTTCGACAGGACAGGCTTTGCAGAAACTTTAGACATATTCAGTTCCAGTAAAAATCTCACTAATAACCCTCCTGAAGCACTCATCCTTCTGCTCCTCCATCCTCATCTCGAAGAGTAGCCACACTTGAATCTGCTTCCTTGTTCAGCCCCAGGGTCCCTCACAAAATTAAGACCTCTTACAGAAATTCATAAGAAGCCTATAATAGAATGGAATACACAGAGCAACATAACAACACAATTAAAATATAGCAGGACATATCACAACAAAATATCCAAAACAAACTGTAACACAACAACTGCAGTACAGAACAAAAACACATTTCAATAATCCAGCAGAAATACACAGCAGCAGAAGAACATGGGACCACATGACCACTTCAATAAAATGTCACACAACAATATATACACAAACATTTTTGTCACACATTATCACCTCCAAAATCCTGTTTTCATAGTACCTTGGTAAAAGATGTTTGAATAAGCACTGCCTTAACTTACCACCAAGGACCTCAAATAGTACTGGTAAAAATGTTGTTTGATCTTGCCATGTGTGGGGAGCAGATGTCAATTGTACAGTTTCACCGAGACACAACAGAGGCAGCAGAATCCTACTTTACACTTTGTCCTTCCCTCTCCTGTGTCTTTCCTTATTTTAACTCCTTCCAAGAGAAGCCGAGTTTTAGGTTTCTACAATTCTAAAGAAAATAATTATTGAAGAAAACATGCCTGAAAAAGCCAAGTCTTCAAAAGGTAATTGGCAGAAATGTTATATAGACAAAAAAGAGGCTATCACAATTTTCCAGGATAACTGATGCAAAACAAGCAGTGTTTAATCCTACATATGCAATGGGGATACAAAGATTAAAAATGAACCTAAAATCTTGGCACAACACCATATGGTAAGTGATTGGAAATTAAAATTAATCTTCCAAATGGCATCCACAAGAAACACATTTCTAAACACAACAGTAGAACACTAATCCACGGACGTTTTTATTTTAACTACTTTGACTAGGATAGTCTTTCTACATTTATTTCCATTGAATATATGCCCTTGCGTAGGACATGGCGAAAGGTGTAAGGTGATGGTGTCAGGGAGCAAAAAGGGTGTTGCGTAGAAGAGGTAGGTGATATAAAGTAGTATGGTTGATGAGGGGAGATTGAGTAGGGAACTGAGTAGGAAAATAATCACTGGTGCAACATTTTAATTTAAAAATATAAATCAATTCAAGCAGAGGGGCACTGGCTGTGTACACACACTCAGGGTTCAGAATAGAAATTATGGGTGGATGTTTGGAACAGATGAATAAATACAGTACAATAGAGAGTGGTAAAAGGGTCTGCCTGAACTAATTTAAAACAAGCATTTAGAAATGGCAGCATAATAAATCAACACGCTTATTAACCTCACTGGCTCTCTGGTTGTGATATCAATGCTATTAGATACTGGTGACTCTATTAACCGCATTCCACAGCAAAATTACCTTATTTTGTAAATTAACAATGAGTATTTTTCTTCCATACATGGAACTTATGGCACCAATAGATTCACCCTGAAGTCATGGATACAGATTTAAAATCTGACTTTTTCTATTTCCTTGTGCTGAGAAGACATGATTTATGACACATCTTTTATATATGTTGAGGAGAGCAGCATTATTCATGATATTAATACTTTAGTTTGACAGGTCATCTTTCTTCTGAACGTTATCGTAGCTTATTTTTAGTCAGAGCTCTTCGGAAGTACACTTCACATGCTCAGATATATTTGCTAAAGTTCTGCCTCTGCTTCACCACAGCCTTGCTGTGAGTGTTCCAAAATCTGAAGTTGGAGGCCCGAAAGTCATAATGGGGCTGTTTGACAACAGAATGCTGCCATACCTAGTGGAAGAATTTATGTGCTATACAAATACCATGTAACCTAACCTAACTTAACCTAACCTAAAGTCCCCCCACATAACACCTCATAAAATACATTGCTGGCACTTTTACAATGTGAATTTGCACAAATTTTAAAATAGCCGAGGATTTAGCGCCAGTGTTTATACATATACATCAAGTGGTGCAATTGCACTAATGTCTAAAATTCCATTAGTTAAAAAGGGGACCTATTTTGAGTGCTCTTTGTCCCACTTGTTTGATATAAATAATATCTAAATGAATGTGATGACACTGGACTTCACATCCTGGATGTTTGTTTAAATTTGCTTATGTTTTTATTGAATGGCTTAGAAAATACCAGTGTCAAGCCTGACTCTTTGACAACAATCTAAAAGATTGTTCATTCCTTCTTCCAAACTCTCATGAGTCTCTAGGAGGTGTCATTGAGAACTATGGGGTTTATTTACAAGGAGCTTGAGCTGCCGTTGCATTTTTTTTTGACACAGCACCGGCGCAGTGCTAGTTCCCTATTTACAAAGTGACACATTTTTTCTGGTCCTCCCTTAGAAAAAACTTGCTGGGATCCGGCTGCCTCACGTAAATTTGAATGTATGCAGAGTTGGCGTTCCATCAGAAAAAGTCACTTACAACTGACACAGTGGTATTTACAAAATGTTCTCTTTTAACGCTTCTTCAAGATGCCTTCCACATAGATTGCAATTACGCCAACAAAACCCAGGCGTAGGGACTTACGCAGTGGCTTTAAAACAGATATCTGGCCATTTGAAGTCACTTCACACCCTGGAAGATGTCTGTTTTGCAGCTCCCCACTGGTTGTAGTAGGTCTACACGTATGACAATCATGTTGTAGGACCACTGGACCAACCTGGGGCAATGGCATCTATGACACCATCATCCTCTGCAGCACGGCAATGTGATGTTGTATACTTTTTGCAAGGACCAGCCAGGATTGTCCGTTTTACTGAAAGGAATGGGTCCTCAAGTCCAGGTCTGCACACTTCAAAGGACAACAGGTAAGTACACACATAAGGTGGGCAGCACAAGTATTTCCACTTCACATTCCAATGTATACTTATATTCACTTATTACACTGTGACTCACATGTCACACATACTCAGGTCCGTGCATGCACATACGTAGACTGTGCCCACTGATTAAACCCAGATCTGTGTCTGGGGGTAAGTGTTTACAACTAAAAAGTCTCTACAACAAAGTACTGAGCAACTGTTGTCTAAACAATGAATTTGCCTAAATAACAATTGCCTGAACCACGAATTTTAAGGTAAGTTTCTCTTTTTTTTTAATGGTTTATTAGTTGTTTAGAATTGCAATATACATATATTTATATCAATTCTAAAGGTTTATTAGTTTATTCGAATATATATATATATATATATATATATATATATATATATATATATATATATATATATATTTATATATATATATATATAAATTCTAAACAACTAATAAACCATAAAAAAAAAGAAAAACGTACCATAAAATGTGTTATTCAGGCATTCGTTATTCAGGCAAAATCGTTGTTGAGACAGTAGTTGTTCAGTACTTCGTTGTATAGACTTTTTCGTTGTTTAGCAGTAGTGGTTTAGGCAAGTAGTTGTTTAGGACCTAGTTGTTCAGGATGTTTCCCGTCAAGAATGTCAGCATAACAGAAACCTCAGTAGAATTGTGCAAGAAAGATGTGCTTATCAAGGAGCCACTCAGCCAAAGTAAGATTAGAGAGGTCTTTACCCCTTTAAGTCAGACTTTCATTCCACAAACCAAACACCAGGATGACCTTGGGTACCTCCAGAGTCCATGAGCTCACAAAGGAGTTACTTCTTTTTCATCCGTTTGTTAGTGTTACTCGTCCTTGCCAACATGACCTCCCAAACCTCTTTATCTAAAACTCACAACATGCCTTTCATTAATGGTAGACTTGTGCAGACGCACCTTCAAACAAAGAAAATGCTGTACGAGCAAAGCTCCACATTGAAGAGTAAGCATAGACAAACATTTCAGGCCTTCATTTAAGTCAATTTAATGAACAATTCAATGCTCAGTTGAATACATGGTTATACAAGCATTTCTTCTCATAAGTATAATAATTGACAAACAACGTATAACTGTAATACTGCAATCCCAAAACATTGGATACAGGTGCATACATGTATTATGTTCCAGTCAATAATGTCATCATCAAACATTCATATAACTTTCTACATTTCAACTTGTGAATGCACCTTGAACAATACAATTTTGATGCACCACTTTAACATTAATACATTAGTGCACACGTTATATATGTTGTTGATTACATTTTCATGTCACTTCTGTATTCCACAGTGGCATAGCCACGTTCTCCTCTCTCAAACCCACCCCCTCTGATGATGTATTAACTTACTCCTTTCTTGAATGAGACCGACTATAACCTTGGCCCAGATTCTGAAAGGTGTCACGCAGCGCAGTTCAGCAGTCAAAAATGCTGCATTGAATGACAAGGAGAGAGCAGGAGAGCACCATATTCACATAGAAATGGCACTCTCCTGTCCTCCCCTAGAGCTGCAGCGCACCACGCACACACCTTAGCATCATAGTGAGTCTAGCATATGTTTTGTACAGAATGGGTACCGTTCCAGTACAAAATACTATGCCTAGACAAGTGGAAATGCTTTTTCTACTTTGTATGTGTGCTTTACAATGCAGCACACGTGCAAAGTCAGAAAAGCAGGGAGAAATAAAAACATTTCTCTGTTTAAAGCCTGCTTTTCAGCGGTGTAAATTTTGTTGTTAAACCCTTTCTTCTGATATTTCAAAATAGGGTTTAGCACCCAAAAGCATGGGTACACCCATGTACCACTCATGTAACACCCCCTTGATGCAAAGTAATGCAAAGAGTGTTTTGCGCTGCTTTTTACTTTGGCACACAAACTAATGTAAATATCAATTTACGATGGTTTGTGAATCTCAAAAAAAGTTTAGCGTCAGTTTAGTGTTACAAAAGTAATGCTAACCTGACGCTAAACCTTTGAGAATCTTCGCTCTTGTCGTTTTGATTAACAACATCAAGATTCTTCCCGATACTTCATATCATCTTAAATCTACATGAAATCATTACCAGCACTGATGACACACAAATACTCCTTAAACTGGAAAGCCCCAAAGACATTGGAAACTCACAACTTTTCCGTTGCCTCAGAGCTGTTTATCAGTGGACGACATGAAGCCATCTCAAATTGAATGCTTCCAAAACGAGTATACATGTGTCGATTTAAATAAATTATGTCCTACTCGCCGCCTAGCCTCACAATCTGGGAACACCAGTTAAAATATCTAAGAAAGTAGAAAACCTTGGAATTACCAAGGACTCTAAGCTAACAAAGAATGCCCAAATTCACAAACTAGCAAAATCAAGCTTCATTACTATAGAAACTCTGAGACGCATCTTACCCCACTTGGGATTTCCATACAAGGTCCAAGCTTCTATCTCTCTTGTTCTGTCTTAACTTGATTACACCAATGGCCTCTACCATGGATCATCTTTAACAGCTATGAAAAGACTACAACGGATGCAAAACTCTGCTGACAGATTATTCTTACATGTAAAGACACAAGCCTGATCTCCCCTGCCACAAAGGCCCTACATTGGCTACCGGTTGAAAAAAGATCCACATTTGAGCTGCTTTGTATTACCCATGAAGTGATACATAAAACAGGGGTGCTCTTCATCAGGACGAAAATCACCAAATACATTCAAGAAGGGAACCTCAAGGGCACCCAGCCTCCAAATTCCACCATACAAGAAAACACCATAGTTGGCACATTCTTCTCTGTTCAAGCTGCCAAACTATGGAACTCTTTACCCCAAAAAATAAGATCCACGGATAACTATGTTATCTTTAGAAGACTACTCAAGAGTTGGCTCTTCCCCACATAACCACTATACTCAAACATAAATGCACAGCATATCCCTGTATATAAAAAACATTTATTTGGATTAAATATGTGTATCTAGATATGTGTATTCCTTCATATAAATGTGTATAATAATTATGTTTATAAATATATAAATATTAGTTAATTCTGCTTAACACATGCACATATTACTTATGGTTATATTCTATATTTAACATGTACAGTATATAGGTGACTGCATAAATAAGTACTTTTTTAAAATAACTATCTACAATTACTTCACTATTGTCCTAAAGAAAAAAATAAGATTATAAATTAGCTTAAAGTACAGCACCACTTGAAAGTCTGAGTTTATTAAATACAACTTAAATCTGGATATATTACCTTCCTTATACATATATAGCTTCCATGTACATAAGTATCCTTATGTTTATTTCTTTACTCCTAATTTAGCATGCCCAATGTAGTACCTTATATCTTGCCCCATACCTTTCTCAATATATCCTCTACCTCCACTTCCTGACTCATTCCAAACCTCATTCTACCACTCTCTCCGGTGCACTAACCTATTTCTCACACTGCACCTCTTTCCATATGTGCTCTACCTTCACTCTCTGACTCATCCCAACCCCCTTTCTACTACTACCATCCCCAATATAGCACTTCTAGACTATACCTTACTCTACCCTTCATCTCAAATCTCTTTTACTATTCAAATCCCCCAAGAAAGCCTTTCTAAACCCTTCCCTCTCACTCTTCTCTCTCCACCTCTCTTTAACTCTTCCCAAATGTCCTCCTGCTGCTATGATCTCCAAATTAACACATTCTAAACCCTTCCCTCTTCTATCACTCCACTATCCTTTTCAATCCAACTAACAAATTCACATGCCCTCCGCTAAATTAATTTCAGTACGCCCTGAAATAATTTACCACAAATCCTTTCTGTGTTCCAGAGTACTGTCCTACTCGTTGAAAAGCGCTTTGACGCCTCATCAGGGGTAGTAAGTACTATATAAATGCAGTTACAATTACAATTACATTAATGTTTACACTGACTGTCTTCCAGCTCAACACCTTCTCTCTTTCTCTTCTTTGCCTTTTCAACCTTCATCTTCTGGAAAATTTGGAATCCCACCCTCAGAGTTTTTGCATATTTGGCAATGATCAAAAATAGCTTCAAAACAAAACTCACAACTCTACCCCTAAGTTTCCAAGCCATCTGTCTACAGGGACAAATCCATGTGCAATTGTTTTCCATACGCCTGTCACTTCCAATTCCTTCAAATCTTTTGCCAACCCAAAAATGTTCCGGGCATACTTCTCCAAGTCTTTACTTTTGCCTGGGATGCAAGTACAGCATTGCTGAACTTTAAGCATCCAACAGACTCCGCCTTTTTTTGGGAGCAAAAGGTCTAATGCAAGACTATTCTGCAAAACCATAGACCTTATCATTGCCATCTCTGTGTTCACAATCAACAAGGAATCCATTATACTAGTAGCTAACTTATCCACTATTGTAGACAATTTTCTATCTTCAGGTCATTCAGCATCACACCTAAAGATGTGATCAATGCACCAAATATGTCTCCTAGTACGTCTCCAGCATTAACACGTCTCCTAGTTCTGGGTTTTGTATCCCACACAGGGTCTTCAAAATGCTCTACATGATAAACCTTTGGGAACACTATACCAAATTAGCACGAGCCATCCTTTCGGAAACTTGAAATAAGCATGCTGTCCACAAATAAAATACACACCAGGAATCACAGGATTGTTTCCATCCATAAACAATTCACTCTTTCCTCTGAAATCAAAAACAGGGTCACTGTCACTCTTCCCTATGAACAATGGATCTATATAACTCTGGTCAATGTGAATGCACAACTTCCCTTTGTGTTGCCAATTTAAAGTCAAAGCTGGTATATTTCTCTTCACTTGATGTTCAATTTCCTCTCTATTTCACCTGTGCTGTGCCTTACGATCATTATCTGTTTTAAACTTACACTCTTAATCCATGCTCCTGTGTTCCACTAAATTTCTGAATTTCATTTCTACATCTGTCATTGAACAAGTCAAATTATGTCTGTGTGTAAATGCAGTGTCTAAAGGCTTTAGTGACACAAAATATGTCCCTGCTATTTCTGCACCCTTAAAAAAAGGATTTATTATTCAAATGTTTAAATAAAGGGGCTTCTGGAAGTACTAAATTATAATTGAGAAATGATATTGAAAACATCTTTCTCTATAAAATATACTCAACAAAAGACTACCAGAAACTCCATATGTCAAAGGAATGTGATGGTGGGTGATGCCCTCTGAAAAGGAGGCAGGTAATTGCGAAACACATGGAGCAATACCTTGCATTCATCGTGTCAATGTACTTATACACCACCCTAAAATATACATTTGCAGAGTAATCTTCTCTAAAATCATCTATGTGTAAAGCATTTTAATATGGTCTACAAAGGCTACTATCTCTAGGACTCAAAGGGGCATATTTATACTCTGTTTGCAACAAATTAGTGTCATTTTTTAAAACTCTAATTCAGTGCAAAACTTACTCCATATTTATACTTTGGTGCTAGAACCGTCTAGCGCCAGATTTATGGAGTTAAAGTAATTTTTGGGAAGTGGAAACCTACCTTGCCTTAATGAGATGCAAGGTAGGTGTTCCCATGCAAAAAAATGACTCTATGGCCTTAACGCCATATTTATACTCCCGTGCAAAAATGGTGCACGGGAGGGTGGAGGGGTCAAAATATTGTGCAAAACTTGCTTTGTCCCATTTTTTAACACCTGGGTCAGGGCAGGCGTTAGGGGACCTGTGGGCCTATTTCCATTGTGGAACACAATGCAATAAGCCCACAGGTGCCCTCCCGAGGCCCCAGGGACACCCCCACCCACACCAGAGGGACAGCAGAGGATGGGGGACCCCATCCCAGGTAAGTATAGGTAAGTATTTTATTTTTAATGGGCCCCCCTACATGTCACTGGGTGCATTAGCCATGCCCAGGGTGTTCCTATAAAGGAAACCCTCTTTTCTTCTTGTACTCGGTCCTAGGTATTCTTCGTCGAAGTTTATGCAAAGTCTCTCAAATATACATAGTTCAAAGTCACTGCTAATCCCATCCAGGACTAAATATTTCAGCCTATTCATACGCACAGGAACCTCAACTAGACTTCAAACACAATATTCAGTTCAAGGAGGTTCAGGTTGAGCCGCAGTGTTATCCCAAGACACCCAAATCTTTCTCTGTCCGTCATTTGCAGCGAAGTATATCCATTCAGGTGAGGAGTACCTCCAACAAGGCACTCTTGTTCTAGTTATCTCCTTAGTGCCTACGGTGGAAATGGCCAGATTTATAATGCCATTCACGATCCATACTGTTGATGGGCTTTCTGCAACTGTGAAAGGCAACTTTTGTAACTTCTATTTGAAGCTTGGTGAAACTCGCTTCCATTTTATCCATTGTCTGTAGTTACCTGGATCAATTAAAAGCAGAAAACAGGTCACTAATGTTAATGTCTTTCTATGGAAAACAGGCATTTTTCAGAACCTGTAGTGTCCAACCTAAGCGCATGATGCAACACAGTTGACTTTGTCCATGGTGTGAAAAGGACGACATTCTGAATGATGTCTATCACAGATTACACTATTTTATTAAGGGAGTATATTCTGTTGGACAGAGTGTTCATGCCATTATCGACAACAGCTAAAGCCTTTTCCAAATTCTCCTTGTCTATCTGCCTTAAACGCGCAGCTGCTTCCATCTGAGAAAACTTCCAGATCTTATTGTATATGGCATAAATTAATCTTTTAGAGCGAAGCTTTCTGGAACTTAACAAGAAATCTTGTAAGTCTATGTCTTCAGATAGTGTATTAAGATGTTCTTTAACTGCTGCTAAGTTGTCAGTCTGTAACTATTATTGGCACAGTTTTCCCACACTGTATGTAGTAACTATACCCGAATGTTGGCCCAAGGCAAAGCAACGGTCCGGTGGGCTCATCTTGAAACCCCCTGAGGAATTAACAAAATGCGCCTAACACTCATTTGTGTCTATTGATCTCAATAACCACCCACCAGGACTTGGAAAGTGAAAAATTATAGGTACCAGCCTGAACCTTTGCATCTAGTTCTGCCTCGGTGATGTCCAGGAAGGACTGCCAATTGGTAAATTTTGTCTGTGTGGTGATACTATGCGCATTCATTTCCTTTATTTTTGCTAACCCTAGACAGGGTGTCTGTTGAATTGTATAATTCAAAAAGATCATTTGAACAGGAATACAATATGCTCTGAATAAAACTTTCCTATCCTGAGTTTTTCAATATTGTGTTCCCCATACACTCTTTACATCAATAGTGTTCCTCCCATATTCATATCCTTCAACTCCAAGTCGGGAAACAAAGGGAGATGACTAAATACATTTTGTGTTTGTTAGCAAAATCTTCTGAATTTTAGAAGGTGGTTCCTTGAAGTAGTATTATCCTGCATTCTTAATGTCATGCCCAGAAAAATATGTGAATTTATCTGAATGAAGCTTGGGGTTCACCACAGGCAGAACTGAATATTGTTCTCACTGTGTGTAATTGAATACTGATCTGTGTCTTGTTGCTCGGTGCAGGTAGTAACATCCCTAGTTATTATAACAGAACATCTCTTCTTTGTGTTAGTGTACACATTATCACTTTCAAATACAGTATAATTCTGCTATTCAGCAAGCATTGAATCAACTGTTTGAACATCCCAGTCATCAGAAACAACACCAGGTGTAATTACATCAGTCATTGAAACTCAGTAGGCCCATATATATCAAATGGAACTTTATCCCAAACAATCCCATCTGGAACTGGTACTGCTGAAATGTTCACAAGGGACAAGTCTCTTAGAACCTTATGTGAGGAAATATATGGAGTTAGAACTTCATCCACAGTCTCAACAGAAGTGTGTTCAGGAAGGTAATGACCATTTATAAGGAGAAAGAAAACAGTCATAAAGACCATCCACAATAGAAAGGCAAGCAATGTCAGAAATATCCACAGACAATTCCATGGATAAGTTCCTCTTATAGGTGCGGATGAAGTTGAAGAAAAGTAATCAAGGTCGACGAAATAACCAGAAGCAGTCTCTGCAAATAAAGGAGCCGGTGCATTACTGGTGGATGGATCCACTTTGCGTAGAGGTTCATAGTAGACGATGTCTTCTGTTTTCATTGAGTTGGAGTAGAAGGCAGCCACTTCTTGGACTGTTGTTGTCAGTGAAGTGGTAACAGGAACCAGCAAAAGCTCATCTTCCGCCCTTCCCATGCTCAAGGAGACATTCGTAGCATTGTTGTAAATTCTGTTGTAGTCAGAGATGTTGTTGTTTCTTCTTTTAAGAGGTATACCTTGTTGGGTAGTGAGAGAGGACCGGGAACTACCTAAGGGACCTCTGGGTCTACTGTGAAGGATCGGCCATATGATATAGTTTGATGTTGTCGATGGTGACAAATCTATTTGCTTTGTAACCAGGCAGCAGTGGTAGGATGCCTATAGAAGTTGTTGTCACATCCCTTATTTATAAGGTGGCAGCACTGGCGGATTAATTATCATCATAAAATTGCTGAACCTCTTGTAAGACAGTGAGACGTGTAGCTATGTCAAAAGGTGTATCTGCTGCCACCAAAGCAGGGCCATCCAGATCTGGGACATACATAGGTATCCCAAAGAGAACCTCATAAGGAGTGCGTCCCATCAAGGACCGTCTTGGTAGATTATTCAGTGCTCTCTGGATCCCATATAGGGGATGAAGTCAACTGCGGCCAGAACCTAGTACTCTAGCTGTTAAGGACTGCTATAGATCTCGGTTCCTCGTCTCCACAACCAAAGTACCCTTGAGATGGCAGGGTGAGGAGTATTGGAGTTCAACATCAATCGTCCGCATGGTATCCCTGAATGCCTTAGATGTAAAGGCACGTCCCTTGTCCGAATGGAAACCTGCAACCGCATATGTACCGATGAAGAGCAGCAGGTCTTTCATAACAGTTTGAGTGTCAGCTGACCGCTGAGGCAATACCCACAGGAATCTAGCATACAATTTACAGCAACTAAGATGTATTTGTATGCACCATCCGGTTGAAGGGGATCACAATGGTACAGGTACACACATTGCAGTGGCCTGTTGGACACAAAGAGGGATGTCTGCGGTGTGTGTTTGATGTTTGAGCCCTTCATCTGCTGGAAAATGCAACAGCAAAGAACATACTGCTTGGTCTGTTTGTACAGACCCGGCCACCAGAAGCGTTTCTGTAAGAGTGTTATTGTGGCCACAACACCAGCATGTGCAGAGGCGACACCTTCATGCTACTTTGCTGAGATCTAATCCCTGGTCTTGGATGGGGAATCACTTGATCACTTGATCTCCAACTCCAGGAATTGTTGCAAAGGCAACATTGTGTGCACTGATGTGGTATGAATATTTTGTAGAGTTTGCCTTTGGGAGAGGCTTGCCTTCAGCCGAAGCTTTCACGGCAGCCAAAACTTCATTATCTAATCGCTTCTGGAATTGAGTCACTGCAGCAACAGAAGCCATAGCTACTGCGGATTTGGCCGCTTTATCAACCAAAGTGTTGCCAACAACATGTACTCCTACACGTTGGTTGCCCAACGTTTGTACCAAATGAGCTTCTGGTTACTCTGTGTTTTATGGTGTTCCCCTTTGAATTTTTGAACTTGTTCAATCATCAATGATTAAGCTAATCATTGTAATGATTGGACATAGTAATACGAACCACAAACAATCAATGTGAGTTGTCATGGATCTGTATCTTCCAGTGTTAATATAAGTGCTTTAAAGTTCAGCCAGCTGAGCTGTGCAGCCCCCAGGGTCTGCGTGTAGATATTGTGAGGGTGTAATATGCCATCCTTCATCACTATTCTCACTGCTGTGCAAGCGGCTGAGTAGTGATGTTTAGTACCTACAGCTTGTTGTGCTGAACCATCACAGTAAATGACAGTCGAGAGGCAAGATGTCTAGAGAGTACTCCTACTCATATTGGAGAAATTCTTGTGTTTGAAGTTTTGGATCAAGATGTAACCAACATCGGTGGCAGTCAGAGAGGTTGCCCATTGAATCCAACATGGATGTAATGCTTTAGGGTTAGGAGCGCTAGCTTTGGTGACCGCCTCTAAGGCTGGCACCTGGGTAACGACAGTAATGAGTTTTCCTTGGGCAAGTGCCTTCTCCTTAATGACAGCCATCTGTACAGCAGTCAGAATTATTTTAGTGGGTTCAAAGCGTTGCTCTGCATCAGAATATAAATGTGATTTCTATGTTATGGGCACTGTGTCGCCTTCGTTAAAGATGACATAAGTGAACCCAATGGCACCAGCAATTATTCTGATGACCATATTTATTTTGTTAGCACGGGTATATAAGTGTTTTGCTTCTAGCATGTCCTGTTGCAATGCTCTAAGGATGCGTGTGTGTTATATTGCCAAGTGTCTGTTAGAAAAATCAGGGCGTATTAAGTCATAGAGTGACAATGTTTTGTGCATAGTCAGGAATGTAAGTTCTGCCAGAGTTAAAGAAACCAAGTAAAGACTGTAGTTTCGTGATAGTATTTGGTGGCTGGAGTTGAGCACTTTTTTCTAAAAAGTGCAGGCCTAGGTTCTTGCCCTCATTTGATAGCTCATATCCCAGGAACATTACATTGAGAAAGACTCTTTTAGTTTTCTTAAAATTAAATTTGTAACCAAGGGCTGCTAATCCCAGAACGACCCTGGCAAGATGAATGTTGGGGTCATCATCTGTGAGATAGAAGGCTCCCACATAGGACAACGCCTCAGGATCAATATCATGCAATATTGATGTTACACGGGCTGAGAACAGCCCTGTGCCCTTCTTGTAGCCCTGGGACAAACAACAGAAGCGTTTTTGTGAGCCAAATGAGAATGCACTCAGGTCCTGACTTTTGTGTGCTAAATTTTGACAGAATTTTTTTTTGAGATATCCTAGGTTGTTTTGTATTTTTTACGCACTATGTTGTTAATTTGTGATGTGCAAATCTTTTTCTTTTTTGCATATGTGCGAGTATGACTATTTAAGTGTCTGTAATCAAAGACAATTCTATTTTAATGGTCGGGTTTTACAACGGGGAATAACGGGTTATTCATTGCAGAGACACAGGGCTCAGTTGCACCCTGGTATTCAAGCTGAGTGAGGATCACCCTCACTGGAGCTTTGTGTTTAACGGGATATTGGGGCTGAGGCTTGGGTGTAGACATAATAGGTATTACATAGTAAGAAGAATCCTTATCCCAACCTACATGGTTGACAGCAAAGGCTTGTTTTACCGCCTCTGGAACAAGATTAGTGAAAGAAGGTAAAATGACATCTTCCCCATGTGGGAGCTTATGGAAGTGCTCTGGTGGCCGTGCTCAGGTGGCCAGTCTCTTTCGGCCAACAGTCACCAGTTGCTGTTACATCCAGATGGTCTTTCAGACTCTGGCGACATATTATGACTTCTGCCACGCTGTCTAGCAGTATCACCATCCATGCCTTGTTCTTCAGCAATGTTCTCAAGTTTACTGACATTTTTAATTGTAAGTGCTGCCACCTTTTTATTTTTAAACTGTGGCTTTTGTTGTGGGGACTTGTCTTCCTTTTTGTCTGAAGACCGCAGTGAGTCTTTCTTTTGTTTCACATAGTCAGGACATTGCTTTGACTAGCCCACTCTCTCGCTACATCTATCCGGTGTGACCTAAAAGGAGCAACAAGGACGTGAATCAGTTTATCTGTCTTGAGGTTTTATATTTTCTCTATTTCTGAGATTATGGGCCTCATTCCGACCCGGACGGGCGGCGGACGCCGCCCGCCGGGCGGAAAACGCCCAAACACCGCCCCGCGGTCAGAAGACCGCGGGGGGCATTTCAACTTTCCCGCTGGGCCGGCGGGCGATCTGCAAAAGATCGCCCGCCGGCCCAGCGGGAAAGCGCCTTCCACGAGGATGCCGGCTCCGAATGGAGCCGGCGGAGTGGAAGGTGTGCGACGGGTGCTGTGGCACCCGTCGCGCTTTTCAGTGTCTGCTAAGCAGACACTGAAAAGCAATGTGGGGCCCTGTTAGGGGGCCCCTGCAGTGCCCATGCCATTGGCATGGGCACTGCAGGGGCCCCCAGGGGCCCCACGACACCCGTTCCCGCCAGCCTGGTTCTGGCGGTGTAAACCGCCAGAACCAGGCTGGCGGGAAGGGGGTCGGAATCCCCATGGCGGCGCAGCTTGCTGCGCCGCCATGGAGGATTCCCATGGGCAGCGGGAAACCGGCGGGAGACCGCTGGTTTCCCGTTTCTGACCGCGGCGTTACCGCCGCGGTCAGAATGCCCATGAATGCACCGCCAGCCTGTTGGCGGTGCATTCGCTGCCCTCGGCCCTGGCGGATTCAATCCGCCAGGGTCAGAATGAGGGCCTATATCTCCTTTTGGAGATCTCCGGGTGTGGAGAGTCTGCACTGTGACTTTGTCTGTCTTTCATTTGCTTTTGTTTATCCCAGCACTTTTTAGAACCCTCCTGTGCTTTTTGGTACCTTCCTCAGGCTTTTTCAGCTTGGCTCCCAAACTATCCCATCCTATACTAGTAGAAGTATTTGAAATAATTTTCAGTAGCTGTTTCTCCTGTTCAAAGTGTGGAATCTCTCAAAGCTGTTGTCATATAGCATCAAAGTTACTCATCAATTTCATCCCCAAATCTAGGGGTGGAGCTGCCTCATGTTCATTCTCAATTAGTTTTATCCACGTGTGGTAGTGTAAATCCCAGTGAAGACTGTACCCCATTTGACACACTTATCCACTGAGGGAACCATTCCGAAAAGCATGCACATTGTGAGAATTCTATGTTTTTCCTGTAGTTCTGTATGGGGAAACACAGCTCCCAGCTGATTATTTTTCTTGGTTATCCAGAACGGAATTTTCTCTTGTTCCGCGAGCACCTTACCCATTATAGAATGTACTGTTTGTGGACTAATCCCAGTAGTAACCAATTGATATCCAGCGGGTGCTGGTGGTGCTGGACACGCTGGTGTTGTATTCAAAGTTCACATTACGAATTGAACGAGTTGTCTTTATAGTGTTACTAGCTCATTGTAAAGATTGCAAGGATCAGTTGCCCGCATGTTTTGTACACCAGAGTGAGGTGTATATGTGGCAAACATTGGCCACGTTGGCCCATCATTACCTAAGGGACCTAAACTTACATGTTCTATTACGTGTGGTAGGGCGCGATTAAACCAGTTCAGATGTTCTTGATAAGCAATCAGTATTTCAAGATACTGATATGCTTTGTACTGTTGTGTTGTAGTACATTTGCAATTCTTTATGTGTGGAATGTGAATGTGGTGTTAACTTCTTCAGCAAGAGGGAACCCAGGAATAGAATGTTTTTGTTTGGTAAGCTTCATTAGCTTCTACAATGAATGTAACATCCCAGCCCTCATCTTACAAGCCATGTGCTATTAGGTGGGGTGTTAATGCATGTCTGACATTCTCAGGAATGTCTTTGGCATTAGCCATAATTTGAAATGAGTGAAGAGATAGAACACCAAACGGGGAGGAAGTCCTTTGAAGAGTTTGAGCTAGAACAACCTACAGCCTAATTAGGTGTTCCCTGTTCAGCTGTGGAGGATCTTTCCCAAGACCACAGACGTCTCCCTATAATGGTATTTAGGGTACCCGTTGTGTGTGAGTCAGAGATAATCAGGGCATCCATAAATTAGTGCCAAAACACCATAGTTGGTGGTGCCATATCGTAGTTGGGCTCTTGCTCTAAACAAAACTGCTGGTTTAGGGATGACAGTACTTTTGCTTGTAGGCGACCAGGTCAATCCTACAACAAGTCACAACTGTCAGGGAACCCTCCTAGCTCACAAGCAGTACCTCACCAAAAAGCCAAACAGTAAAAGATGATTTGTGGCATGGACTCAAGAGTGCGATATCTCAGAGGAGTCGTGGTTGAACCAAGATTACCCTTTTCTCATATGAGCAACAAGTCTCAGACACACGCAGGCAATGAAGGAGAGGCAGTAAAGTTTTCAATATGTTTTATTAACAAGACTGCAATCTACTGTAAAATGCATGGGCTGCAATGATTAGGATAATGAGCAATGCAAGAAACAGAATGGTAAAAATGAGAGTTGTGAATATAAAGACCCCCACCATCTTGTAACAACATGAGATGTAAATTAGGCCCTAGCAACCTAGAATGATTAACCTAATCTCTAACCTAAAGAGAGCTAGGTGTGATAAACCTAATCTGTCAGTAGCATGTCCATGAGAAGAGCCCCCCAATCCTCATTACCTTTGAATGAGGTCTCTAGATCACACCCCGTGGGGACATGAAGGCTGGATCTGCATCAAGGTGGCGTGTATCATAGATAGCATTGATGGCATCTGGTAGGAATCCCTCTGATAACCTTGTCTGCATGAGATGTATTTATGCAGATCTTGCAGGACCCCTGACACAGGTATCATCCCAAACAATTGATAAGAAGGCATACTTTAAGAAGCAATTACATAAACAATTCCCTCCAAAAGTACGTTATGTTCCTGCCACATGTAAGTGGGAAAGACCATGATGTGAATACTAATGTATATAACTTGTCTTTGACAATGATAGTGACGCCCTCACAGAGTGATCAAAACATCTTCCTAACTATAAACATTTCCAATAAAACCAAATCGATCCACCACAAGGTGCATCAGATTTCATTTGACATATAAGATCGTAACTATTTTCTATATAAAATAGGGAAAATTGCTCAAAAAGTTTTTAGCTAGAATATTGCTAATATGTGCAGAAGCTGGATCTAATGAGCTGCCCTTGGAATGTAGTCTGGAATAGTATACTCCCATGGGACTCAGCACCATGCAAAAACATGACTTACAAACTAAAATGTGAAGAGACCCTGACTGTCCTCATGCATCAGTATTGAGAAAAAGGCTTGGAAAAAATCAGTGATGGTGAACCACTCAGCCTCGTATGGAATCTTAAACAATATTTCGGTTGCATTTGGTACCACGGGACAACAAGTAACATCAATGTTGTTTAGCCTTCGCTGGTCCTGTACAATTCTCTATTTCCCACTCTGCTTCTATAAGCCCATAATGGGTGAATTGCAAGGACCTCCCATAATTTCTCCCAGGATCCCCTGTTGAATCATGGACTCAATCACTGCAGTTATCCCAGGAATTGTTTCAGGTGTCAAATTGTATTAAGGAATTCTCAGGTACTTAGAATTGGTTTTGATTGTGAATCAGGCAGGCTCAACACCTTTATTCAGTCTGATGTATTTTCCTGAGAAATCCAACACTCCAGATTTAACTGTGTCTTTGCGATTTGGTAGGAAATCATCAATTGTCAGCAGAGTACACAATATATTGCAAGATCCCTCATTCACTAGTTTGAAGGCAACATCCTCAACATTAATCTGCATCTCTACACATGTTGGTATACAATAGATGACCATTTCAGCTCACAGAGAAGGTCCCTTCCTAGAAGACTCCTTAGACTAGAATCACACACCAAAAATGAGTGTTTCCCTTTTAAAAAGCCTATTACCATAGGTATTTGTGTTATTTCTTGGATTGTCATTTGTTTATTTGTCACTCCTATAACTTGTACCATTTTTCCCAAGAGGGGTAGGTTTAGAAATTCTACTTTTTTCAAAGTAGAATGGGTACCACCAGTGTCAACCAGAAATGACACGGAGTGGCCATTCAATTCACCTTCTATGAATGGGCCACTCTGATCTCCCTCCAAGACTGCTCCAAGTACTCAATCTTCCACCCCTCTCAGGCTCCGTCAGACTGACTGATCTGGGCCATGGTTCTTGACTCTCTCAAAGATAGGACACTGTTAAAAGGATTATTGTCTTGGAACACATTTGTGTTCATGTTCAGGACTTGATTTAAATTTAACCTAGGACCATTAGTATTTTGCTGTGGCGTCGGGGGTTGTGGAAAATGCATTACTTGAACGTGTGGCACATTTAAAGTATGTTCTCTCTGTCTTTGAACATCTCACATTTGTGTGGGACTTTTATTCTGAGAGGGTACGAATCCTGGGTTCTGAAAGTGATTATCTGGGTAAAGGCGATATTCACTCTTTCAATGCCCCTACTTGTTGCAGAAATGACAAGGGTTTATCTTCTTTAAACTTTTGATATCCATCCCTGTACTAGGATCAATTGGGACTCCTCAACCTCTATCCTCCACTGGATTTCGTCTCTGCTGATACATTCCTTGTGTACCACCAACATTCTCCACAAACAGCTGAATCTGACTATTCCTCTGAGAGGCTTTTATCTGAGCAACTAATAACTTCCACCTCAGCTTCTTCTGCTTCATCTCAGGTTCACCACTGGAATACTTTGTGTACCTCAAAATCTCATCAACTGATTTATTCTGCCCAAAAAACAAGCCTTGTTGAATCAGTATGCTAATCTTAGGTCTTGTCACAAACCTCAACACTAAATATCCCATTTCCCTGGTTTCAAGTGTCTCCCTTTCACTGTACTGCTTGAATGCCTGCAACAATCTCTCATGGTAAGCATGATTTGATTATTTGGGTTCCTGAGTCGTTCTATCAATTATGATCCTATCTATATCTTGGGGTGGTACCTTTGACTTCAGAAATGTCATCACCTGCGGATACTTTTTCATCACCAACGGCAAAGGATCTTTCACCACTAGACTTATTTCCGGCTCTGATTCCAGCCACTTAAAAAATACCTTACATTCTGCCCACGAGTCACTTGGAACCACAGTGTCAAACAGAGTGTTCAATTGGACCCACCACACCTGTGATATTTTCACAAATCTCTCAGGCTGCTTATACCGCTCCATTGGCTCTTCTCTCAGTTTGGGAAGACATTAGTGAAGGTTGCAAGATCACTTCTATTCCAAGTCACATGTACATAACATTCATCAGGCACTTCACTCAATGGGAAATTTGTAATGCCCCCCTCTCCCACTACACAGGTGCTTCACCTGTAGATTTCTTTAAATCTTCATTTCTCATCCATCAAGCTTCCCATTTATCTAACTCATTCCATTTTTGGATATTTTGAGTCAAATCTTCAATTTGTGTTTTCATCCTTGCAATTCTCTTATTAGTTATATTGGTTTTATTAAAGCATACCCAAATAATCTTCTGTTAAGCTTTGGTTCAAACATATCTTTGAGCTAATTCTGCTAGCTTGTCATAAACCTGTCCTGCATGTCTTGCAATGTCCTTACACATGAACATAAGCTCATTTTCATGATAAGTATCTAAGCAAGCTAATTCGAGATTCCCACTAATCATTTCGTCTAGTTCTAACTTTAATTTTGCACATCTACCAAATTATCTAGGCTTTCAGGCTTGTACATAGGGACTACAGGACCAACAGCAATTGAGACAATCAGAGCATCAACAGCAGAATCAGCTGGAGCATGAATTCCTGAACCTTCTCCTCATGGCTCATAATGTACGTTAGCCAAAGTGACCCCCACAGAACTAGGAGTCACATTTGCTGGGGCAGTAACAAACAAATCTTTCCACTACCACCTCCTCCTGGTTCTCATTATAGGGGGGTGGACATTCAGACAATAGCACACCTTAAAGGGTGTCACCAGAATCACGGTCACTGACCTCACTTATATCATCTGGTTTATTTCGCTTTCCCTCCTTGCGCTTCTTTGTTTCTTGTCTCTTTTTATTTTCCTTCTCTCCCTCAAATGATTTGTTCATCAAAGTTGGATATAATCTAACTCAAAGTGTTTTATACTGTTTAGGTCTAGGAGGTGGTTTAATCTTGTACAACACTTTCCTCAGATTTTCAATAACTGTCAATTTAAATCTGCCATATTATGGAAACCTCAATGCAGCCTTGTTTTCTGTGTTCTTGTGCCATTGACTGAGCTTATCACATGTATGGAGCCCTACATTTATCGCCATGTAATGACCTGTGGTATCTTCGGAAGGTGTCTCATCTCCCTTTCTGCTAGGTATAAGTGCTTCTCATCTAAACAAGTCCTGCATAACCTTGAAACATTTCATTCTCTCAATCAAATATCAATATTCCCAGTAAAACATTGTTTCCAAACAGGAAGTAATGATCCATCTACAATCCCTTGTTCAGCAGTTACTGCCAACCGCAGTGTGTACCCTTATGACATTCACAACCAATAGCAGTGCAGCAACACATCAATCAACCTACACCAGAGCTGCAGCTGATAGGCCTCCTTTACAATCTGCATGCAGGCACTCTCTTTAACCTCAAACACGTAATCCAAAACACAAGATAATAACCTTTGTCTGCTCCACTGCTTATTATGATCCACTATAACAACTGACTCACATTCACACAAAGCTTTAGGGCCAGATGTATCAAACAATTTTGCATTTGTAAACAGTGCGAATCGCAAAATTCCACTGTTTGCAAATGCAAAATAGCCTTTCAGGATTTATGAAAGGCATTCACAGTGCAATTTTAGGAATCACAAAAATAGTGTTTCCCTAAATAGGTAATGGCAAATAGAGAATCCCTACTTGCGATTACCTATGCATGTATCATGCATTTCCTAAATTGCAACTGGGCATTTAGGAAATGCAATTACCACAAATTCAAATTTGGTGGTAACCATGTAAAAAAAATTAAAATACATTAATAATTAATTTTTAAAAGTGCCATGTAGCTTTACATGTGCACAATTTCTTTGGGGGGTTGCATCAAAGCGGGCCTTAGGCCCCAAGCACCCTTGGATTTGCATTACTTAGGGTGCAAACTTCTAACAGGAATTCACAAATTAGGAAATGCAAAACCATTCGCACCTATAGGCCTGGATGAATGGAGTCCCATACGATAATATTGATTCCCTAATAGCGATTGCAAATTTTATGAACTCATTATTAGGGATTCGCTATTTTCTTACATCCCATTATGCATTTCTCAAATAGCAATTTCTTAAAATTCGCTATTTAAGAAATACAAAACGGGTCTTTGATAGATCTGGCCCATAGTTCCTATCTCAACTGTGCCATTGACGACGTCTCATGACAAGTACCATCAAACTTAGCAGACAATCATAATATGGTATCTTATGCACCTTTTAAAACTATTCCGAAATCTTAGGTCACATCGGACCCGATAAAACCTTCAACTTCTTTACTAAACTCCACACTCACAAAACATTCAAAACAGCTCTGCAAAACTTCATCCGAATCCACAAACACTACAAACTAAACATACACCACTGCAATTTGCGACTCTATTGATACTCACTTGCCCATTGCTGATATTACTCTCTTCCAAACCTTCAAACCTGGGCACTATGGACAGGGCTTCGGGGACTACCTACTCTATAACAAAGGGTTCTAGCTCGCCTCACTTTGGGATACCAACCATCCATCTCTGCTACCATATGGGAATGCATCTGACCCACATTCCTGTTTGTTTGGTTTTATAGGTAAGGGGAAACAAACCAACACTTCCAAACCAATCAACAGTGTAACCCATTTGGTCTACAAAATGGAACTCACTCTCTTTCCATCCTGCTGCCACTGCCAGCTGCCAGAGGATACCAGGGTCAGGCATCTCTCCCCAGGAAGAAGGCCCCAGTAGATGACTTGCCTGGCCCATCAGGGATGACTGGTCAGTCCATACCCAGCAGCCCACCCTGGACACACTGGACTCCCCTTCCCATGTAGCAACCACACTGCAGCCAGCTTTTCATCCCCAAACCCCAGGGATGGGTCAATTAGAAATGTGCCCCACAAGTACAGGGGCCTGAGTCAAGGGCACACACCCAAGACAATGAACATCCTAGTTCTACTAGGAGTGGGCAAACTGGGCCAGGGGTACAGGCACAGAGTGCCAGGGGAAGTGGGAGGGGACCTTTGGTCCAAGGATTGGGAAAGACACAACAACGGACTGCCCAGGCAGCCCTCTCCCAAGTCCTGAGTGCATACCAACAAACCCAGGACACAATGGGCCATATACTCACGACCGTGTAGGAGAACCAGTGGCTGCAGAGGGAACACCATCAGGAGGCCATACAGCAGTGGCAGGTCCTCAATGCCACCAAGGCCTCCATTGCAGGGGTGCTCAAGAAACTGATCACCATCCTGTATGGGTCCTCCACCCACCAGCAAACCCCTTCCACTAGCCACATCGCAACAGAGCCCTCCACTACAGCGGCAGCTAGTGGAATGGAGGCCCTGCCAAAGGACCTGCAGACCACCATCAACCTTCCAACTGTAGCTGAGGGACCCCCAAGCAAGTGAGGACATCCAATCAGACATCTTTCCGGAACTGATTCCAAGACCACCGTCAGGAAGTGACCCTCTCCTGAACATTCTCCCTGGTGTGCCACTGACACACCCTATTGTCTTTCCACTGTCATCTCGCTGTTCTCCCATTGCCCCTATACTGGACCCAGGCTACACACAGCTGGCCACACTATACTGATGAGTTCACCCACCATGACCCCACCCATAACCCCTTGCACATGTCAGTCACAAATAAACACTATGTGACTATTTAAAATCTACTTTGTCATTTTATCAACCTCCGAGATTTTTTAGATCAGCTTCTAGATTTATGATCAAGGTCCCACGCTGCAAAAAGCAAGATGGGGAGATCGTGCTTTTTCGGTGCAAGCATCCAGACTCTGGAATGGTTTGCCGCTTTCGATGCGACAAATACGGAATCATTTGGCCTTTAGGAAGTGCCTGAAAACCTGGCTCTTCGTAAACTAATTAGTAGAATCATTCTGGATTCATTTCTTTTCTGCATTTATGGTCTGCATAGCGCTTCGATGCTCCCTCCGGAATGCGCACTATAAATAATGCAATACAATACAATTCTATTGAGCACAGCTACTGTCTACGTGCTTTATTGTAAGAAGTACCATTTACTGTGGACTTACATGTTTAACTGGCAACCCATTGTCCTGCCAAAGTTTGTGAGAGTAACAGAAGGGGGAGTAATATGCAGTATGGATGATAGTGGAGCAGGCAGAAGCTGGACACATATGGCAAGAGAGGCAACAGGTGATGTAGGAACCAGAGTGCACCACACAAATGCCCTGCAAGTAGAACAAGACAGGGACAACAATAACTATAGGAGTTAAAAATGCCTATACGACACACATGTACCACAATTACAAACTTCCAGAGGTAAGTTGGCAAGTATCAGCTCTGGCCATATGCCCATGTCAGACCCACATTCCCAAGACAACCATTCCCAATGGTCTTTCCATCACAGCACACAAAGTTAAACGTAAGGCATGTTCCACAGTCAATACCGTAATGTTGCACTGCCTCCCAATGTGGACTCTTAGGAGAGGTAGCAATACTGTTGACACCACAATGTATAGCACACATATTGCAGTTGATGTGACAGTACAGGGAACAATGAAAAAGCACAAACATATTGCATGTGAAACAACACAACAGCAGGGAGCTGATTGAACTTAAATGTGCACAGTAACAACTCCACTGATGGTGAAATGTGACCCTCCCCAACAAACCCACCCAGGGGCAGTGCTGCACCCAATTCCACCAGTGCTAACAGACACCAGTAGGATCTATGTCACAAGGCAGCCAGGAGTACAGGTCACATAACATACGTCTGACACATACCTTTGGCTCAGTAGAAGTATTGTTGTCATCTCATCATCTTCATCTTCTTCACTCCCCATGGTCCCTTAATCAGTCACTTGCCCAGCTACCACCTCCTCTGCATCAAGCAATGGGATGTGACGTATCAGGGCCAGATTGTGTAGCATACAGCAGGCATCCACGATCTGGCACACTTTCAGTGGTCTGTAGAGTAGGGCACCTCTAGAGATGTGTAGAAACCAGAATCTCACCTTCAGTAGCCCAAATGTTCTTTTGAGAACTCACCTTGTCCTACCATGGGATTATTGAAATGGTTTTCAGCATCTGTAGTCAGATGTCTCACAGCAGGCATCCACGATCTGGCACACTTTCAGTGGTCTGTAGAGTATGGCACCTCTAGAGATGTGTAGAAACCAGAATCTCACCTTCAGTAGCCCAAAGGTTCTTTTGAGAACTCACCTTGTCCTACCGTGGGACTATTGGAATGGTTTTCAGCATCTGTAGTCAGATGTCTCACAGGTGTCAGTAGCCAGGGAAGTTGGGATAGCCGGAGTCACCTTGGTGCACAGAGGTAGGACCCATGTCAAGACCGGGAGGGAGATAGGGCAGGTTGTGAAGAGAGTTGGGTGTACAGGGGCTCATATACGAAAGGACATATACTGATGAGCCATGCCCGGTCCCTCTGTAGTGTTGCCATCATGTGTGGGACATTGCTGTTCCCCAGAATGTAGGAGTCATGCACAAAACCAGGGAACTTGGCTGTCACTATGGGTCTCAGTCACCCTTCCAGGATTGGTATCACCGATGAGTGCCCATACCATGCAGTCAGTGACTTATGAGGGCAAGTACCTCCAATGTGTAATTTGTGTGATCACCCTCAAACAGGTTATGGAACCCAGCTCCTGCAAACGTTATCAGTACACCTGAGGTGTCGAGGCATTGTAATCTCTGTTTTCTGACCTCTGTACCAGGGAAGATGAGTGAGTCCTCATTCTGCTGCCTTGTACTGTTTGTGTAGTGAGGCAAGATGTCAGTGTTCTAAATGTCAATGGCTTAGTAGGCATGCTACCTACTCATGCAGGATTGAGGTGATACTGGAGTACAGGAACTGTTTCCCTAAACGGTCATGTGAAGTTGGCAAGTACTGGGCATGTGTGACTAGTGTGCCTCACATCAAATACATGCGTGAAATTGTACCAGCATCAGAGGTACACATCATCATAGCTGTAGTTTACTCCATGGTGCCCCACTGTTGTAGCATGTATAGTGAGGGCATGGCGTGGCATGGCATGCCAGCAGATGATAATGTTGATGCACTGTGTGACTGTTGTGCTGGCATTGACCTATTGAACCCTGTCTCTCTTTCCCACCCTCCCTCCCTCCCTCCCTCTCCTCCTCTGTCCTTGAGTGCATCAGCATCATCAGGCAAAGGAGAAGGGGCACCGGCAAGTGGGGAAGCTGCAACCCACGGGACCCCGGAGGCTGAATCCTGCGGATCAGAGGGGACAAGTGGGACGGAGGCTTAGGGGAGTGCCATGAGGGAGACAGGATTTACCACACCATCTTCTGATTCCTCCTCCGATGGTGGCTCCCTGGTGGTGGCGGACCCATCTGGGACCACTCCTGTTACATCCTTGTCTGCTACCCCCCTTTCCAGCACTGCCCTTCCTGTAGCTCCCCACCCAGTTGCCGGTGCCCGCTCACCCAGGAGGGTGGGCATCTCCTTTGCCACAGGCACCTCTGCCCCCCCAGTTAGCCCTCAATGAGGAGGCTATTGACCTCCTGAGGTCCATCTCTGTGGGACAGTCAACCATCACAAATGCCATGCAGGGGCTGGCATGGCAGGTGCAGCAGACCAGTGTGTTCCTGGAAGGCATTCACGTTCCCTGTCTGTCCTGCAGAGATTGTTTCAGGCTCTGGCCTCCTCAATGACAGCAGAGAGTGTCCCTACTTCTTCCGTCCCCCCTCCAGCTACCTGTTTCCAATCCCACATCCCTCTCCACTCACCCATCCATGGCACATTTTTTGACCCACATGCATCCACATCAACAGACACGGTACGCAAGGACAAACATGTGCACCACAAATGCCACCATCGCCATACACACACACAACATTCAGATGCAGACATGACAACATTCACTCCCTATACCGGCTCCCCCACCACCACCTCCCCTCACAGCCACTACACCACTCACACCTGCAGTCACCACCTCATCAGTCCCAGATCCTGCCACAAGTGCACTCACTGCTACCGTCACCACAACATCAGACCTGCATATATGCACCCATACACCACAGGCGCACTCAGCACAACTGCCAACACACCCTACCTGCAGCCACCATCACAACATTCACTCATACATCCCCGCCATCTCCCTGCATCTCTTCCCCCTTTTCCCACTATATCTAAACACCCACAGTCACCCACTCAACAGTCACGCAGAACACACATGGCATCCAAGCACGCACCTGCACCCATATCACCTCCACGCACACACCTCTCAACCACTCCCTCTACCACCACTCCCATACCTTTCTGCCTTTTGACCATCCCCATGCCCCCAAGTAACATTTCCTCTGGGAAGTTTCCCTGTTCCCCGCCAGGGAACTCGTCCCTGCTGTTACCCTCCCCATACCCCTCCCTTCCACCTCCCCTGGTCGTCACCCTGTCCCTCCCCCACCTAAGACTTCCATCCCCACCAAGCCCAAACCCAAACTCACTCCCCAAAATCTAAATCTAATCCCAAACCACCCCCCATCCAGGCCTAAGGACCCCCCCCCTCAAAACCCAAACCTAAGGACCCCCCAAACCCAATCCTCCACCTAGCCCCCTCACCCCTGAGGTGCCTGCATGCCCCATTGATACCCCTGCCCAGATGAGGCCAGCAGTTTGCAGCCAGGAGTCAAGATGGGCCCTCATTCTGTGCCCAGTGTGCAAGGGGCACTATGGACATTATGGACTGGGCCTTGGGCCCCTTTGTACATTGTTACTTATAATAGTTTAACAGTTTTTAACATATATATATATGCAGCATTGCACCGTGGGTGGCGATGGTAATAGCCTTATCCTGGCTTTCCTTCCACATGTATGTCTGGTAAATATGCGATTTGGCTTGTGTGAGTGTGTGTGTGTCTGTGTGTTGGTATGGGTGTTTGCTTGTGTTTGTGTGTGTGTGTGAGCGTGGCTTGCCGTGCCGTGTGTGTGTTGTGTGTGTGTACTAATATCCTTCCCTCCCGTGTGTGCTGGGGGGTGTATTTACAGTTGGTGCCTTTGTCGCCGTTGCTGGTCCTGGAGTTCAATAGCCAGCAGGAGGATTGGGAAGACTTGCAATTAACGTGCCAAGGCACCTGCAGATGTGTCTGTGTTCCTGAAGGTGAGTGTTCCCTTTTGAGTGATTTGTTTCTGCCAGGCTTTTCGCAGCGGTGCACTCATCCCGGAAATCCTGGTGGCCTGCGGCTTCCTAATAGGGTAGTGGGAAACTGCCTCACTGCTGGCCTGGACATGCCTGCTGCTAGCTGCGGCAGTCCCTCTGCAGTGGCTGTTCAGGCAGTGATTTGGCTGTGTTCTGGTTGTTCTATCCCTGTGCTTATAATATGGGGGTCCGCTGCGCAGGGGCCACGGCGGTGCGACCCCCACCTCCACTGTTGAAGTCCATCGACCACCAGACTCGTAATGACCCCCTAAGTCTCAGAGGTGGAAGTTCAAATTCAAAATTATTACAAATTCAGGGCCAGACTTATGTAAATGAGTTTCATAAACATACTATATAAGTACAGAATCACTAAAGGTAAATTAAAGCGTTGAATCAGATTAAATCATACAACCATAAGGAATATAAGTATCTCTGTTGCAGCAATATAAACGATGAGAAACAGCTCTTGGGCCCATATTTATACTTTTTTAGCGCCACATTTGCGTCATTTTTTGACGCAAAAATGGCACAAACTTACAAAATACAATTGTATTTTGTGAGTTTGCCCCACTTTTGCATCCAAAAATGATGCAAATGCGGCACTAAAAAAGTATAAATATGGGCCTTGGGGTTCAGAGTCCAAATTGCAATCCTCCTAATCATTTGAAAACTAAATATGCTTATTAAGCTAGGGGGAACCTAAGTACTTCTCAGAATTTCAAGAAATTATTAATAGTCAAAAGTGTCAGCATAACAGAAGCCTCAGTAGAAGCTCTGCAAGAAAGATGTGCGTAGCAAGAAGCCTATCTTTACCCCATTAAGTCACAAGCGAATTCAGTCTAGTGAAAGGGTAGAAAGGGTCTGCCTCACATGACTAACTGAACACCACTTTGGACCTTGCAGAAGCTTCGACAATCGGCGTCACCATCGCCAGTAGTTTCCATTTCCCATGCACAATTTGGAATATACAACTCCCATTAGACTTTCATTCAATGAACCAAGCATCAGGATGACGTTGGGTACCTCCCAAATCCAGCTCCTCACAAAGGTGTTACTTCTCTCTCATCCATATGTTAGTGTTTCTCGTCCTTGTCAACATATCCTCCTGTACCCCTTTATCTCAAAATCACAATATGCCTTTCATGAACTGTATACTTGTGGAGACACACATACAAATAAAAACAAATCCATATGTTGCCTTTCTCGCCCTTGCCAACATATCCTCCTGTACCCCTTTATCTCATAATCACAATATGCCTTTCATGAACTGTATATACTTGTGGAGACACACCTACAAATAAAAAGAAAATGTGGCACAAGCAAAACTCCATGTTGAAGGTTAAGCATAAAAAGCATTTCAGGCCTTCATTTAGGTCAATTTAAGGAACTATTTAATGTACATTCAAATACATGGCTATATGTTTTTTCCTCATAAGTATAATAATAGACACATAACTGTGATTATATAGCGTTTAACTGTGATACCATAATTCCAATACATTGGATATAAGTGCATACATGTAGTATACTTTAGTCAATAATGTCATTATAAAACATGCATATAACTTTCTACATTTCTACTTGTGAGTGCACCTTGACAAATATGATTTGGATGCACCACTTCAATATTTATAGATTAGTGCACACGTTATATTTGCTGATGACCAATTTCATTTTATATGATCATGGCAGTTGGAGGAGGAGTAGGCCCTCCTTGCAAAAATTTCCAAAAAGTCATCAATGTCAAATATTTAATGACATTTTGATTTTTAGTTTTACTTGCTACCCTGAATGTATTTCCATATTATAGTCAGAGCATGAGGGGCGGTCACACAAGGGAAGCAAGATGAAAAGAGATGGAACCTTTTGTGGGCTGGGTCACATTGGCGTGGATGGTGGGTAAATCCCATAACCAAGGACTGGGAAGAAGAGGTGATGGGTTGGAGGGGGATAGGTCGCAGTTAAAATGAGCAGGATGTGGGCATTGTTTTTTTTTCCTTTTCAAGGACCAAGCGAAAGGCGGGGAGAAGCGTGATCTTAAAAAGAAAAGAGTGAGCACTAGTTCACCCAGTCGAGTAGACCCAGCTTCAGAGATGCAGATTGGGCTACATAGATTACAAATCGGTCAGGAAACCAGAATTATTACATGTAATGTGAATAGGTTGTCAAATAAAGAGACGGCTGGGCCATTATTGAAAAGGCTTTCCTCGTTTAACTCTACCTCCAAGAAAAGGATCAAAAACAATACAACCAGTTTGCTTGCTCCTGGGAAATATATATACTTGCATTTTATGCTTTGGCGGGTGTGGCAATGCGTGGAGTGGCCAAATTGCTTTCTAGCTCTATTGACTGGGAGATTAAGTCAGTTTCAAGGGATTCTAAGGGCAGGTGGATCTGGGTCAAAGTGAGTGTGCTAGAGGAAGTGTTGAATTTTTCAATTATTAGGGTACTATATCCGATGATACTGAGGCCCTAGAACAAATTCATAACTTGGCATTACATAGTTAGGGGTCATTTGTGATATGCGGAGTGTAATTTTATACAACATTTGAGCTATGATACGTCTAATAGAGATAGGCGACAAATGAAATCACTAAACTCCTTAGCATAATTAAGCAGGATTCTGCATTGGAGGACTCCTGGTGGGTGGCCTATCTTAAATGTTCCCAATGTACTCATTTTTCCTCAAGATATGAGTTGGCTTCTCGTCTAGATTTCTTTCTTGTGGCACAATCATTATGAAAGGGTGCTATCGCAATAACCATAATTTTAGAAGCAAAACAGAGGGTAAGGCCAAGATAACAATTTGACAGGGTTCTGCTCACAGATCAAACTCCGGGCAGGGATAACAAACAATTAATTCACAAATTTTTGGCAATAAACTTTAATTCTGCTCTTCTTTTTTGCTGCCTGGTAAGCGTTTAAAGCTACATTTAGTATCCAGGTTACTTCCTATAAAGCCAACCTAAACCAAGATTAGGCAACTAGGATTTAGGAGCTTCAGGCAGCATTAGAGGATTCTCGTAGCCACTTATGGATATCAATGGGGAGTTCCACTCCTTTAATAAATCATCAGACTCTCTGGGATCAATTAGTTCGGGCAGAACAAGAATTAAGGGATTTATTTTTCTTAGAAAAAATTGGGGGTGGCAGAGCATATCAGCAGGTGCTCTATGAGGAGAGCCATCAGGTGGGGAAACTTCTGGTTTGGTCAACAAAAACTTGGAGAAATAAATAACTAGTTAATAGAATCAAAATTCCCATTTCAGCTATATTGGAGACCGAAAATGCAGAAATAGCTGGTGTCCTTTTTAACCGTTATAGGTCAATTTCTGAGGAGGCAGGGTGGATTATGGAGCATAATCTAGATCTGTATTTAAGTGAGCTGCAGCTTCTGCAAATATCAGGCATTCAAAAAAGGTATTTCGTAAAGCAAAATAGAAACCTGCAGGATTATTATAGCTTTAAAGGGTAAGGCCAATGCTAAGGCACGCAGAAGCAATGGGATTCCTACAGAAGTGTACAAAGTTGTTTAGATGAACTTATCTTGTTTCTTTTAATTTGTCTCAATAGTATAAAAGAGGGAGCAGAAATACCCCAAAACTTTAAAGAATCAGTTGTGGTTAACTTCATTAAGAAAGGCAAAGATCCCATAAATTCCAAATCATATTGCCCCGTAAGTCTACTGAATGTGGACTATAAATTATTCATGAAGATCTGGAAGATAGGTTTGGTACATGCAAACAATTATTGATTCATTCAGATCATAATGGCTTTCTGCCTGGAAGATCAATGGCAGCAGTTACCAACTGATACAAGCCATTGATTATTTTTCAGTGTATAAAGAAAAAGTGACTGTCTTTATGATGGATACAAAAAAGGTGTTCAACCTTGTTAATTAGTCAGCCCTCCTCTTTGTCTTTGGTAGATTTGGCTTCCCCACATCAATAATAGATATAATTAAGCAGCCTTATCAGGGGGCTGAGGCTAAGATTATTATTACTATCCTTGAGGCAGGATATTAAGAATCAACTGTAGCACCCGTCAGGGTTGCCCTCACTCACCTATTCTTTTTACCTTTTTGTATCCAACCCTTAGTCTCCAAGATTCGAAATAATTAAGACATTTTACCACCCATTGATGGGACGGCAAAAATTAAGTTGTTCGCAGACGCCATGGTTTTATATTTAAGGGCTGACAGCTCTAACATTATGAAGGCCTTTAATAAAATCAACAATCTTACGTGAACCAGTAGCTACAAGGTTAATCAGGCCAAGATGGAACTTTTATTGTTTAACTCACCTCTTTCTGTGCTTCCTCCATTGTTTTGGTGCAGCAGCCTGTTTGGTGTTTAGAAATATTTGTGACAGTTCTTAGAAAGATGTTCATTATTACCTCTCTCTCTGGTTGGCAGAGTGGAATTGATTAAAATGTCCTTCTTTCCTTTGTTTTTATTTCAATTTTTGAATGTTCCTTTAAAAATTCCAAGTGTCTATTTCAAAGACCTTGACATTATTATGAGAAATTTTATATGGACAAAGAAACAATCTCAGGTCAAAATGTTGATTTTGCAGCTCAACACAATTCATGGAGGTCTTGTCTTTTCACATTTTCGAACATATTATCAGGCCTCTTTATGAGTTCTCCAGCCCCAGCTTTCAGCAGGTAAAACAGTCCATGATAATTTTTTACTGAATCATATGATGACGGAAAGTCAAGTATATCTGCCCGTCTTTCTATGAACTGCCAAACTCCCCAAGTAAAGAAGTTATAAGATCCTCAAGGCCTTTGCCTCAGGTATGTAGACTTTCTTCAAATCTTGGGAGATCCCTCAAAGCCATGTGTATATTTTGTTGCAGGATGCTGAAGTTTGGGGGTCACAGTATACAAAAAATCAGCCCTGACGTGGCAAGGGTAAGCTTTTTAAAACTGGGGGACTTTTATAAGGGGTCCAATATGATTACATGAGAATTATTAACCCAACAATTTGGCGATCAGAATATGATCTTATAGTTTATTTTTGCCCAGATAACTAGCTTATTTAGAACTTATTATGTAGCAATGAAGGAGGAGACTTGTTATATGGTTTCTCAGATATATGAAATTAGGCTGAAGGGAGTAGGTAATTGATACAGACTGTTACATCAATGAACTAACTAGGCTATACTTCCAAATCTTCTGCATAAAGTCTGTCACTCAACCAATTACAGGTTTAATATTAGAGAATGGCAGCGCCTTTCTGAAGTAGGGTATAGATCACTTTGAGCCACAAACTTTAAGACAATGGTGTTTGTATCCAGATGGTCAGCATATTACACACCCGAAAGGTTGCATAGGATGTTTCTGATACATTCACATCATTGTTTCAGATGCCAGGCAGCCGATGGGGGGAGGAGTTTTGGTGTGCATTTTGTATCAATGTCCAGCATTACAATAATTCTGGGTAGAGGTTTCCATGCAGTTTGTCATTTTCTCTCTGCGATAATGTTGGTATTTTTTCGTTCATCTCGCAAAGTGTACCATCTACACAAATTCCAGCAATATTTTATTTTAATAGCAGTGGTGGTGGCTCATTCATTGATCCTCCAAAATTGCAAAAAACAGATGTGGTCTCTTAGTTTTCTCATTGATACAACAAAATGATTAGGACTCGAACCTTTGAAGAAGCCTATGCTAAGAAGGTTGGGACCCTTCGGAGGTTCAATGCAATTTGGGGTGTTTTTTGCTAAATCGCAGATTATTGAAAGTAAGGGTAGCTGAAGAAGATCTGTTTTGCTCTATTAATGGCTTCCTGAAATAGTTAGAGTCGCTCATTCGGATACCCTGCATTATTATGATCTACTAGAGACCCAGTGATATGTTGAAATACATACTGATCCTGCAATGTAGGTTGTATTCAGGGAAAACTTCCAGTGTAAAGATATTTGGCAGCCATGCATGCATGCACTTTAAAAATCTTCTGCTATGCAAACGAAATAGGTTTTGGATTAGGGCTACATGAGATACCCTGTTATTTGATTTTTTCTTTTACCCTATACTTTAACATTTTTGTTGCTTTGTTCATTTATAGGTAGTACCAAGGGGAATTGCTTTTTTCACAATGTATTAGGCTGCTATGTATTATTCACTTTAGTTATCTGCTGCTACATATATGGTCTAGGACCTGTATGTGTTTAAGTGGTGCAATGGAGGGCTGCATGTGACACTTCGTTGTTTATCTTTACAGCACTTTCATTTTTGCTGCTGTGTTCATTTAAAATTCAAAGAGGGCTTTGTTTTTTTTAACTAGGTAATGTTTTTTTAATGCCTGTAGGGTCGATATTGCCTTAAAGATATTCTGATGATGATGAATGCATTTTTGTGTTTTTAAAACAAAGCTTTATATATGTTGCTGATTATATTTTCATGTCACTTCTGGAACTCATAATGGCACAGCCAAGTAATGCTCACTCACAGGTCTCTCACTGAATGGGACCATTACTGGTCACAAAATTTCCATAGACGCATATGCTGGAATCTCCATCACCAGTGCAGGACCCTTCCCACTGTACATTAGGAGTTGGTCACTTTCTGCATTCTCACACAGAATCCTACATGGTTCCCCCTTCTCTGAGACAGCAACACATGCCACCTTAGGTACTTCTGACACACTTGTGAGAAATGATCCCATTTTTGGGTCCCCTGATTGTTTTGTTTTTCTGATTTTCCTTACTTTAGGATTCAGTGTGTTATATCATGACTTACAGTAGAAGAGTGCTGGCACTTCCCTCCTAAAAAATGTGCTGTACATTGAAACTCCCCGTTTGTGCTATTTAACTTCCCTTTAATTCCATTGTAAATGGTGTATGCTATGCACCGATAGTATAGAACGGTAAATGTCACATGTGGGCCTCAGCATGAATTTCTACCACACAAAAATATGGCAAAAGTATGGATCTGTCAGGAAGAGCACTGTACTCTCAATGGCCTCAGTTTAATTGTTCTACAGTAACACATTGCAAGAAAAAATGCCTTTGCCTTGTAGGAATATTCATAAGTTACTCCTGAATAGTGCCTTATATGCCCACCGGGTAAGTTGCTAAAATAACAAGCATTTGCAAAGCAATCTGTCTCACATCTGTAAAAGTGACAGCTCTTGCATTGAAAATGGCATTGGTGTTACTTTTTTTGTATGCAGTAGAGTGATGATATCTGCATAGCGCTTTGCCATTTGCACAACCTTGAGATGCTGGAGAGCCAGAAAATGGGAAATGGGGTATGAGGAAGGGAAGACGAGTAATATGCTGGCTGAGAAAAAAAACTACTTAACAACATCCTGGAAAAAACAAACACTTATAGGGATTGCAAGATTAAGTAAAGCATGTGAAATGTAAGCAGGAACAACATGGTTACGTTAACGCTTTTACACTTATAATATGTTGGCTGAAAACAACCTGCAACATTTACCGTCCTAACGTGCACAAAGCAGGGAAAGGGTGCAGTACCACAGGATGTCTCTGGGTGTCCTTTGGTACCCCTTTTGGCCACATAAGGTAGTGCATCCTGAAATCTCAAATTAAACACATCCCCAATGACTTTTGGGCACTGTGCTGAAAAATGGAGCGCAACACCCATTTTGTGAAAAGTTTTACGCTGTGCATTGAGGTTATGTGGCAGGAGAGTCAAGAGTAATATGGCAGCTAAAAAATTTAATAAATAACAACATCCGGGAAAAAGCAAACACTCACAGAGAATGCAAGATTCAGTAATGCATGTGAAATGTAAGCAGGAACAATATGGTTACGTTAGCTGAGAACAAGAATACTCTGCTAATAAAAAGGGAAGCTTCGCCGAACACGAGCAGGATACCAAGAACAGATAAACATGACCAAGCATAATTATACAGTAGTTAGGCCCTGCTCCCAAAGAGAAAAAGGAGGTACAAGGAGGCATGACTGACCACTAGTAAGCACTAGCAATGACACGGAAATGAACAAATGAAATGGCTTTAAGCCCACAGAAGTATACAAGAGGACGTACAATGACGCTCAATCTAAAAATGACAAAATGCTGTATTCTCTGAACTTGCAAAGCAATTGGTGGAACTAGTGTGCAATGGAAGTCAGTGCCCAATGTTCTGTAAGCCATCTGCTTTATTCTCCAAACAGTGACTTGCCAACAAAGCCAGAAGCCAAGCTTGATCATCTCAGAAGCCTATTTCTTTTAACAACAGTATTAGCCTAGTCTGAGCTTGACCACAAAGACTGCTTAGAAACTGTCATGCTCTCCTTTAACAAGTGATATAAACCTCCATTCTGATGTTTATCTTTTTACTGAACTCCAGCATGGAAATCATAATTTTCATTCCACAACTGTTGTGGCAGAATATGCTACACAAAACACCAGTATTCTGATTATTCTCAAATCACCTGTCATGAGCTGCAGTCACTTTTCCAGAATATGGTGGATTTTGAGACAAGAAAAAAAGATTTGCATCATAAAACTACAAACGTTGCAGCAATTACGCTTACATGAAATAGGCCTGTATCACTCACAAACAAAATTACAACGTTCTGGTGACTGAGAAATTGTTACAGAATATGTCTTAGGGACACTAGCACTCTGGTAATCAGATATCAAAATATGAAATTTCGATGTGTCCTTCAGACTAACTGAAATCAGTGCCTGTTGACCATAATGTTAGATGCAGGACGTTTTAATGTGCTTTGTGGGATTTTGTGGCACGTTTGAAATTTAAAATTGGACAGATTTTGCTGCAAGCGAAAATGGATATACGCCCATAAGCCTGCTTATTTCGGCGAGCTCATGACTGTGAATGTAGTGCATGTAACCCTTAGCAGGGGCCTCCTAATTCACAATAGTCAAGGTTAAAAATGAGAAACGTGCTAGTTTAGAAACATCTCTACATTTGGATGATTTTTTCGACTTTTATGGATTTACTAACAACCCCAACAGTACCACTGAAAACATATGCATACAGTAAAGTTTACGAATGTAGAATTTCCACCAGAATTGTACGAGGTCAAATGTGACAAAAATTGCATTTTCACATTTAACTTTTTTATCTGCAGGCAAAACATTATCCTGTGGAGAATCCCTCAGCTCTGCAGCGCATTAAATATGAGTGTGTTTCCTCCTTAGTCCACACCAGAAGTAAACTAGCATCTACCTACCTTTGATAGTAAACATGCTTATATTTTCAGGCTGGTGCATTTGTGGGCTCACCATGCATTTCCCACCAATTTTGGTGGCGCGTTCTTGATGCCGAGGAATATAAGGACATCTCCACAAAACAAAGAAGCACTTACTTCATATAGATAAGAAGAAGAACCCTGCTTTGGTGGAGATTTACATATTTGTTGTCTCACTGAACTTTCTATAGGAGGATTCATATTATCACAGAATTCTAGAGAAACAGGCAAAAGCAACAATAAAGTTGGCAAAATGCACACAAGGTCACTGGTGACAATACCTTGTGCTCCATTACACTGCTGTAGTGTGGAATACATACTGGACATTTACCCAAGGAGGCATAAAGAGATCTACTTGGGTATATATTTAATGCAAAGCTGTGGACCCTTGTTGGATAGAAGGGCAGGTGAGGTTCCTTTGTGGTAGAGTCATTCACGCAGTTACTGACACAGACACTCACAGACCCACTCAGGCTCACGCACCCACTCACAGACCCACTCAAAGTCTCATGTACCCACTCACAGACCTACTCAGAGACTCATGCACTCACTCCCAGACCCACTCAGACTCACAAACCCACTCACAGACCCACTGAGACACTCATGCACCCAGTCACAGACCCATTCAGAGACTTATGCCTCACTCACAGACCCACTTAGACATGCATGCACCCACTCACAGGCCCACTTAGACATTCAAGCACTCGTTCACAGACCCAGTGAGAGACTCACGCTCCCACTCACAGGCCCACTAAGAGACACACACACCAACTCACAGACCCACTCAGAGACTCACACACTTACTCACAGGCCCACTCAGAGACTCACACACCCACTCACAAACACAACCACTGACATACACACACCCACTCACAGAGACACTCTCACACCCAGAGACTCCTTCTCACGCCTACTCTCACAGCCAGGCACTCTAACACCCATTCTCACACCCACTCTCACACTGGACAAATACTCAACAAGTAGCATCTACTAACTAACGAGTAGTCATACTACAGTTGGGTAGGCATTTTATGAAAAACTGTGGACTCTTCTCGTATAAATGGGCAGGTGCATTTCCTTTGTGGCCCAGTCATGCATGCAGCTACTGACACAGACACTCAGAGACCCACTCAGGCTTATGCACCCCCTCACAGACCTAATCACACACTCACGCACCCACCCACAGACCCACTCAGAGACTCACACACTCACTAACAGACCCACTCAGACACTCATGCACCTACTCACAGACCTACTCAGAAACTCATGCACTTATTCACAGACCCACTTAGTAATCCATGCACCCACTCACACACCCATACAAACACTCACACACGACCTCACAGAGACAATCTCTCACCCACTATCACACCCAGAGACTCTCTTGCACACCTATTCTCACACCCAGGCACTCTCACTCCCACTCTCACACCCACATAGACCCTCTCACACCCACTCTCACATCCAGGCAAACATTGTAATACCCACTCTCACACCCTTAGACACCTTCTTACACCTATCCACATACCCAGAGAGACAGGCCCCGTGGCCAACATTCAATCTTCACAGTCCATGGCTGTGCATGTGGGGTTGAGTGGTTATAGGGGGTTGGCCACAGGGCATAACTCCAGGTCAGGACAGGGATGTAATAGTTAGGTTCTGAATTTACTCACACAAAACTTTAGAAATTGAGCAGTTGTAGTTATAGTTATTTCAAGTAACTTTAACTCACTCCCTAAGGTAACTATAACTGGCACGTGTTATAGTTACTTGAGCTAACCATAACTACAACTGCTGAATTTCTATAGATTTGTGCGAGTAAATTTAGACTTTGAAGTGTACTCTCACAAACAAGCCCTTTTCAGAAGGATAGGAACTTCGAAATGTTTTGTGGCTGCTGTTCCCTGGATTCTCTTTTGGATCTTCTGCTTCTCTCACGCAGCATTTAAGAGCTCCTGTGTGTCACATAATTATTATATTAGTTTTTTTTTACAACTGTAAAAACCCCTGTCAGAGGACCGAAGGGCAATCAGGAGTTTCTGGACCCAACCACAGATGTTGAGGCCTTTCATTCCTGATGTCCTAGGGCCTGACCTAATATGGGACCTGATTAACTGGGCAAGGTACTCAAAGTATTCACAGTAACAGCAACAGGATGAGTGTCCAGCCAAATATTAGCTTTGTGAAAAAGTAGTTTTTTAATGTAGCACACAAAGCATAAAGGCAACACACTAATTATTATCCACAGCGTTTTAAGATTTGCACCCTACCATTTTCCTGAGCAGTATCTCTGGGTCCCTCTGCACCTGTCTAGTGAGGCTGGTTATTCCCTACTTGATTCTGAAGGTAACTCCCAGACGTGGCCACACTAGTCCCCTCCAAAGAATTCTCATTTTGGCCTTAAGAGTCAACTTTAATAGTGCTATTCCCAAATTCTCCAGCAGGTCTGCTTTCCTTGAAAATTCTTACTTGACCTGATGGAAGCCGGAAAGTGTGAAAAGATGGGTGTGCATTATGGTGTGCTTTGGTCTCTCAATGCAGAGTCAACAACCTCTCCTGGTCTTTCCCCAATGATGCGTTGGCCTCCTTAAGTCTTCTGGCAGCCAAGGTCACTACTAGCCTTTCTTCATTCCTCAAGGCAGTCTGGCCATGACAGGGCTGAGAAAAAGCTCAGCTTCCGTGGCTCTATCAAATTACATGTGGGTCACTGGCTGGCTCTCTCCATGGACCACAGTTTTCATTTCACTGTGGCATCTATCTGGCATATGGCGTTCACCAACTGGTTTTGCAAAAAGACAACCATCATAGTTCACAGTGGCCTCCTAACTGACATACTGGGGTCACCGACCGGTGCTGCACAAGGACAACAACCCTTACTTCACAGTGGCACCCACGTGGTATTCGGGGGTCACCAATAGGCACTGCAGCAATGGTGCCAACTGTACCAAGTTTCTCATACTTCATTCAGTGGCATCTGCTTTGCTGGAACCCTGCTGGGTCCTGCTCCCTCCAGGCACTTTCCTCCTCACAGGGCCACTGGTCTTTGCACCCTTTTAGAAGGCTGGTGCTCCTGACTCAAAGCAAATGGTATTGACTCCCTGGTGGTGGCCCTTCACCCAGCTAGCAGACTAGTAGACCTTGGTCCCAAGTCCTAGTTCCAGCATCAAGAAGTCTTGGTGATCTTTTCCTCTGAATGAGCAGTGCTTTTGAACAATGTGTGAGACTCATGCCCCTACCTTTGTCGTTTAGATCCAGACACAAATGTGATTTAGTGCATGATCCTTTGAAATTCAGGTTATTGGTGTCAGCTCCTAGGAAGGGCTCTCTCCTTTGAACTGCCCTTTTCCAAAGGGGCAGTCTGCCAAAACAGGATATGCTTCAATTCTGACTGATCCACAACACATGCCAAAAGAGTAACCAGGGACCACACTTGGGTGTCAGACTCTACTAAAATGTGCCTCATAAAGGTTCAAAGGCCTGAACCTTCCCCTCCACCAATATTACCTGGTCTATAGTGCCAAACATACCAGTCTCACCATCTCCTTGACAATGATCCCAGATCCCACTGACCAATTACTCTCCTTGGATTTGAAGAGATCTTTGATGTGCTCTTCCTGTCCAGGGCTGCAGTCCTTACCTTCATACTCACCTTTCCAGGCCCTGGGTTTACAAAATGGAACCCACAGGTCTCAATGTTAAGTACTATACGCAGGCACACACATGCATACCAGCAAGCACACTCAAGTATCACATTCTGCTCTGGCCCTACACACAATCCATGCAGATTAATGGTGAGTTAGGTGCAAAGTCACAAACCTTTACATGAGTGGGCTAATGCTTCACTCCGTTAATAGTGGTAAAAAGACTTGTTCACACTAATGATTAATCCTGAGCACAAAATACATATGCTGCCACCACCATCCTTGTGTCACTCAATTCCTGTTAAGAGCAGTAGCCCTCTACTATCATGAGAGTAGCACGGGTTGTGCCTCCCACAAGACAGCATTACCATGCACTGTCCTAAGTCATGGCGCACACACATGATCCATGTTCAATGATTACAAAAAATCATTACTGGGGATTCAAATATCCATCCAGCTGAGGCATTCAAGGAAGCAGTGCACGTCCATCCACATCCAACAATTCTTTATTTTAAGAGAGCATGGTTTCCAAGATATTATCAGGTACATTTCCCCTTATTTCTTAACTTAACAGCATACACATCCAGAGAAAAGTCAACTGTAGAAATCCCTATAGGATGAAACAAATGTTCACACATAGTGAAGACGCCATCTCCAAGAACACCATGTGTCATGCAGTGAGATTAAGCCATAGAAATAGAAACAACTAATAGGTACATCATTCATTTCCCACCTCTCACCTCATTGCCCCACAGCTATGGCTTGATAAATAATTCCTACTCCAATAGAAACAAAAGACTCACAATCGTCGCCTCAACCAGACAAAGCATTTTCACAAGTGCAAACTACCAAAAGCAGTACCCTGTTTCATGTAACAAAATCAGCAGTAGCTTCCACTAATCTGGATCATCTGTATCAGACAGGTTTATACAATACCCATTACAAAGTGAGCAGCGTACCTAACAAAAGGTTCAGAGTGTACTACTCTATAAAATATGCCCCCGGCAATTATGATTTTACGGAGACCAGAGAATTTCCACTTAAACATGCGTCATTTATTCAACTAGTGAAGGATGGGAGAAGGATATAGTTCAATTGGCGGGGGACCCAGCACCCACCTGATACAATGGTACAGTTGCTAATATTTCCATAGTAGAGATTGACAAAGACCAAATTCCTTTTTCAGCTTGTTCAATGTTGTTTAGTTTCTGTATATTACTAAGCCATCGATTTTTAATATGCCTCTATATTTTCACACCTTCCAGTACAATTCCCCCACTATAAGGAGCACACTACTCAGCTAAATGAACGTCCTTATGTGAACCCTTTCTTTGATTCCAAGTTGTGTGTGAGCTCTATGCCATGCATGCATGGATGAGTGTAATATTGGGTTACCATGTAATTGTGAGCTCTGTTTTTTCTAGAGAATACAAGAAAACTCCTGTCAATCCCAAGAGCTCAATTCCAATATGCACCATTTTTGTGTCTTCCATAATGACTGGCAACTGTGGTGCAAACCAGGAATATTCTAATTGATGAAGGCTCCACCCCCTGCAGTAGTTTCTCAACGTAGTTTGGAGCCTTCAGTGTAGACCGCTGACTGCCCGCATAAATTGGTTAATCTCATTGTTGACAAGAGGTCACAAATTTCTCAGTAAGAAGATGATGATGCAGGCATAACTAAATCATGTGGTGTCCATCATATTCACAATTTATATTATTTCTCAATGCAAAATACCCAGTCTCGACCAGATAGAAAAGTCAGACGACATTTTTTCTAATAACGACATTTGGTGCCTCTAATCATATGCACCAGTCGGACGTTTCCGAGATGGCAAATATATGTCGCACCACTGCTGTGCTCTGGATGATTCTCTGTGCCCGATAGGAATCAAGGTAAATCCTGAGCACCAAAGTGGACTCATAGAGGAGGGCAAGCTGATGATCCTCCTCTGAGGTGAGAGAAATGCTAAAGTGGCAGTGGGAATCTACTGTGGAGCTACTATGTGAGCCGGCACCCCAGGAGTAGAGATAAAGTCTTGCAATTACCATGTACGTAACAGCCTGTTAGACCAAGCGTTGACCTGGAGTTGGAGCTCCCCGGATGGGAGCCCTTGGCAGACAAACTGCTATTATATAGGAGCGCTGCAGGATGGATGAAAGAGGCCACCCAGGGCCAGATCACTGGAGGGGGAACAGGTGATGGCTTTTATTAGATCAGACAGCCATTAGGGTGGTCTTCACCGACACATTTTGCCTCCTCACCTGCTGTTTTCTGAAATTTGTCTTTGTTGGCTTTAGGATTCTGTGTACTTAACCACTGCGGACCAGGGCTAAAGCATTTGTGTTCACTCATAAAACATGGTAAAATTGGCCTACACCAGATTGCCACATTTAATTTACTTTTAAGTCCCTAGTAAAGTGGTACAACATGGAACTAGGGCCTTAAAATGAAATGTTACTAGTGAGCCTGCAACACTTATTGTGCCACTTACGTAAGTCGTCTTTTAAAACATGCCTCAGTCCTACCTTTACAGCCTGTGTACAGTTTTAAACTTCCATTTTGGCTGGCTGAAGAAACCTTTTTCCAGGACTAAAAACTCCTATTTTAATGCACAAAGGACATCCTTATGGTAAGCCCTAAACAGCCCACAGGCCACAGTGCAGTGTATTTCAAAAGGTGGAAATTAACTTTTAGGTTTTACATTTTGTGGTGGTGAAAAACTCCTAAATTTGTTTTCCACTACTGAGGGGCTTACCTCTCCCAACTTTATGATATCTTATTATATTTAATAAGTGTTAACATTTGGTAGAAAGATCAAGCTTGGTTTGAAAATTACAATATAAAATGTTCTTTAATGGTAAAGTTGAATTTTAAGTCACTATTCTGAAAATTACACTTTTAGAAAGTTGGCATTTTCTTGTCCTACCTTTTGGCGCCTGCAGCCTGTGTCCTGGGTCACATGTTTGGTTGTATTTGGCAGTTGGCCTTTGGGTATTCCTCCTAGACAGTGAGAAAAGGAACACTAGTGTTGGGTGCATGGGCCATCCTGCCAGGATGGTAGGAGTAAAGGTGCTCCCTACCTCAATTAAAGGGGCTCCCTAGCCCATACTCGCAAATAACTTGACGTCGGTCTATTGTCAGTCAAGACGCCTTAGTGCCTGGGCAGAGGAGGGAAGGAAATCCCAGAAACAGATGTGAGGGGAAATCTAGACATTTCTTCCACTTCAAAGCAGGCATCAAGTATAAATATTGAACCCTCAACCCAACTAATCAGAACACTCCTGTGCCTGTGGATACTACAGAAGAATGACTGTCCTAATGCCAGAGGACTGACATGCTGCTTGAGGCCTGCCCTGCTCTCCAAGAAGGAAGACTGGACCTGCTTCCTTCATCCCAGGCTGAGTGATACTAAGGGTCAAGTGGCTGACCTTCTGTTCTCAGCTACAGGGATACAACAAGCTTCACAGGCCTCCTCGCAACTGCCCAGCTAGCCTGCTGCACTTGACCTGCCTAGACCCGCAACTGTAACTGCCTGAGCCATGCTGGCATGTGCAGGAATAAGTCCTGATCCTTGATAGGTGCCTCCCCAGGTGCTGGACCCTGGACTGGCATCATCTGCGCTCCTCCTATGAAAAAAAGGATAAATCCTGAAGCTTTGTGCTTTTCGCAACTGTAAATAGGCCTGTTCATGCCAAGATCTTGCTAATCGTGACAACTGCCAAAGTGCAGCACAAGTGAACCCAACTCATCACGCTACAGGGAACTCCAACAACCACAGCAATGCAAAATCTGCACTTCATGCTAAAGTAACAACAGCCAGCAGTGACCACCAATGCAGACCTCAAGCAACAGATCGCTGAAATATTGAAAACAAAAATAAAACCACACATATTGAGAACACAAATATCATTGTTAAAAAAAATAAGTTAACTGATACTGAAAGCACAAATATCAGAAACTTAATAGTGTTGTCACCTTAATAGGTCAAATATATTGATTCACACAATATTGACAAAAATAATGTGACCAAAATAATTACATTATCATTAATAAATATTAGAAAAGCACTTCATAATAACACAATTATTTACCATTGGCATAAAACATTGTATAGACATTTTATAAATAAAATACATATATTACACCACTAAAACGTTCATTTTTCACCCCAATAAAATAAATAACTAAATTCAACATATCCAAAAAATTGCATTAAATACAAACATTTATACAACATTTTAATATATTTAAAAAAATATATATGATAGATAGATAGATAGATAGATAGATAGATAGATAGATAGATAGATAGATAGATAGATAGATAGATAGAAAATCAGTATAGAGCACCCTACACCTTTTCTTTTGCTTGATTTATGCATCACTTTGTGCCATAAAGGATGTGTATACTGATGGCTGCAAGTAGGTAGCTATAGTCAGGACCTAGTTTTGATAGGAAACGTGTATTATTGTGGGGAAAAATAGTGGTGCTGTTTGACGAATCTTCACAAAGTTTTCAAAAATATTATGCCACTCACACCAGCTGGTTTCTTGAAAGTTTCTGGAAGATTCATGAGTGGGATCCGAGAATAAGGGGGGGCCCCAAAATGTGTTTTCCCCATGCAATTTCCCATAGGGATTTTAGATACTACTACAGACCAAACTGCTGGATAGAATTATGGCAAGTTTGTCAGAAAACTAGATCTTGGTCCAGAAAGCAAGCTTTTTGTGATTCAGTGCAAATCTGTCCCATAGTTTTTGAGTAATTAAAGATATCAGGGTGAAGCCTAAGAACAGAACTCATAGTGAGATCTGTATGGCTGTTGAAGTAAGCCTCAGCAAGGCCTACTAGTGCAAGGGGTTCACCCTTCTCTGCACAAAGTCCTCAGACTATATAGGAAGAAGTTGGCACAGAAACTGAAATAAAAGACAAAGTTTATTAAACCTCATGAGGTGGTACTGCAGTTCAAATAGCACCCTTCGGTAATGTTTGAAGTAGCACACTGAACTGATAGAGCATGGTCCTTTTATACCCACGCAGGGGCTAAAAGGAGGTGGTACAATTATAGAAGCAAGACTTGCATACATGTAAGTTCATGTGGAAATGCACAGTCGACAGGTAGGAAGGGCTAACAGTTTTCAAGGACTAACAGCTGGAGACCTTACTGGGCATGTGCGAAAGTGGGAGATGCTAAATATAACTTGTCACTAGGCAGATTTTCACGAGCAGTTAACAGAAAGGTAGGACAGAGCACATGGTGAGCATATGGCAGCATGTGGCAGAGAAAATGGCTGCCATGAATACAAAATGGATTCCGCGAAATGTTCACAATAGTTACTAAATACAAGATGTCTTCTGCTAATGCTTAAACTAATCGCTGCTAAACTACAACATGGCTACCAGCACTTCAAAGAAGAAGTGCTGATGCCATCTTGGCACCAATATACATTATAGAACATCTAAATGATCTACAGAGCTGAAAACTAGAACTAAAGCTTAAGTGTAGGGGAAAACCCCACTTCAAGAAATATATTGCTGGAGCATTTTCCTTCTTTGCAGGAATCAATGCCCGACGAGGTCAACATATAGACCCAGCATAAGGGTGTGGAAAACCAGACATCAAATTTCAATACAAACCAATTCATTTACACAGTATGACCCATGTGGCCATACAAGGAAAACTCCAGTCTGGAATAAAGTTAAGAGGTTTTATTACAAACTTAAGCTCAAAGTCAAGTAGACAGTTATCAAAACATAGTTATAATGATACTGTTTCACCAAGGGTTGACCTAGGCAATGAAATAGGTTCAAACACACTGGCATTAAGAGAACTAGGCACTCTACAAATACCATACAAAACATCTGCAAAAGTACTTGATGTACAGAAACAAGCTCTTCTCAGTTCTTATAAACCTTAAGTCAATCTAAATATTCTTATTACAGATATTCTGGCCAGGGGAAAACGTTACAAATTAGCTAATCAGGGATTAACATGTGCTGGGCGAAATACATGCGGGTAAAAGTTAAAAAGAACAAAAGCAATATGGAGAAAGGAAATCTTGGGCAACAAGGCACTAACTAAATTGGGCAAGAAATAAGTAAAAAGGGAAGATGTCAGCATTTCAGAAGCTTGGACAAAAGTCTTCTTCTTGGAGTCAAGGAGAAATCTCTAAGTCTCAGCAAGGCATCTCCGAGGGGCAAGGGTAGAGAAGGCAATACCTCTCAGAGTCCAAAGGGTTCCGCATAGGGGGTGCTCAGAGGGAGATTCAGATTCTTCCTAATTCTGCTTCTTGAATCTGATCAAAATCCAGCTGGAGAGCAACATATTAAAGTTCATAAGGCAAAATGATTCATCAGTTCATCAGTCTTCCTGACGTTGAAGGGGTAAAATCCAACAGAAATCGATCATGAGACTCCAACTTGAAACAATGGTGTGGTTTCTCGGGTTTGTCATGAAAGTGGAGTCCATCTGCACTCTTCTATGCAAGACTGCAAAATTTGTATAATGGCGTTCCGGAGTTCTATAGGTTCTGTATTCAAGGACACATTCCCAAACTCTCTATATGTAAGACACTAGACAACTATTACCGAGCTAGGTTTCTCATGAGAATGAAATCTAAAAGAGAGACACATATTAACAAGATGACATGACATTTTCTACACAGTTACATGTACAGGGCCTAGCTGGCCTCACTTAGGCTAATGCAAGTAAATTAAAAACAACAGCTTAATACATTTAAATAAAACATATTTTAATACGCAAACTATAAATTCAGCATAAATAACTTCCATTAGCATTCATGCTACAGGAAATTTAAACACAATAACTCTGTCAATACATTTCCACTGATGTGGTGCAGAACTGCATTATTTGACTATTCTTGCATACAAATTTAAAACCCTTATCATCAAAAATCTAACATTGTTTACATGCAAACTATTAGTTTAGACTATAAAATATAACATGATGGCAGATTAATTCTGCAAACATGTAATTTAGGCTCAATGCTACCTAAGCTCCAGTGATTAATCTAAGGTGAATGCACACTAACACAACTTCTCACTGCATCACCTTACAGTCAAACTATTAGTAACTCGATTAATATAAATCCTAAACTGTCACATCTAGATATATATTTTTTTTCTTAAAAAAACAGGGGCCAGATTGAAGAGGCCCTAACTCCACCTTAGCACCGCCATAGCGTGCATTGTGCCTCTTTGTAAGCCCTTACGCACAGTATGCCTGTGCCAGGCATAATGTATGTAAGGGGGGCATTCTCCCTTTGGGGGGGCTGAAAAAATGGAGCAAGGAAATCCAAGAGATTTTCTTGTGCCATTTAATTTGGCACTTTTAATGCCTTCTCAGAGCAGGCCTTAAAAGGGGGCATGCCATTTAATACAATGGGCCCCCATGTACTCTGCAGGAGTAGTGCCAAAATGTTGGCGCTACTCCTGCAGAGTACATCAATAGCTTCAGGAACTCTGACGCTATTGCCCCCTACCCAGCGCCATGGTGCACCGTATTTTAAATACGGCGCACACACGGTGGCAGTAGGGGGACTGTAAGGGGCACAAGAAAAGTCGCACTGCACTGAGCGCAGCACCACTTTTTCTAAATCAGTCCCCAAAGGTTACAGGGACGTTATAGTTAGGTTCTGAATTTACTCTTACAAAACCCTAGAAATTCACCAGTTATAGTCAGAGGTATCTCAAGTAACAGTCCCACAAAAAAGTAAATAAAAGGAAAAAGGGTCAGTTTATGGACACCTTAAGTCCTTAGCTTTGGTGTTGAGGTTCCAGCTGTTCCAGAGTGACCCTCCCTGTGCAAAAAAACACTTTAAAAAAAAAGTTGACTGCGATTTTGCAATGTCATCGCGATAAAAATTTTAAAAAACAAGTGCGGTCTCCCGCACTTGTTTGATTAAAGCCCCCAGGTGGGTCAGGTCAGAGGGGCATATTTAAAGGAGGGGGTGCACAGGGCTTAAGACCTGCGCTTAACTCTGCCACGGGGGCCGCCGCCACCCTGGGGCTTTATTTGTTATTCTATGGCGTTGTAACAGACAACATTCTCCTGTTTTATGCAAGTAGTTCAAGTCTCTGAGTTTTATTTGGCCATAGCATGCATTCTAGAAATAAATATCACGCTCTATCCAAAGAGGGGTGGGGTGGCGCCGTTGTTTCGCCAGTTTAAGAATGTTCCACGGGTCCACATGGCAGTGATAATAGACGCTCATTTCAGTGACAGAAAGTGTTTAGCTTTCTGATTTCAAATTTCGGGTGTTAGTTTACTTTTCATGTGGTCTTAAATTGGACATAAAGGCGTAACTAAAAAAGTGTCGCCTAACTAAACTCGTTTAATCTATAGGAAGATGGGGCATTTTAGTGAATAGTTGTGTTCTTCAGATTAGTGGTCATGAATATTTCTCGAATTAGCACAGAAACAGGAGCGCAGATCCCAGGGGAAGAATCATGCATCTGGCAGAGTTTGCCCAAGCAAACCACCTGCTCTGAAAACATGGAACTGTCTTCAAGAGAATGAATTATGCAACATCCTTATGGACGCGCCACATGCAAATTGTTTAAAAATTTACAGGCCTCCTCCAGGGTTTAATTGGCTTGAGAGTTTGCTGTCCAAAGCTCTGTTGGCAATAGACAGAAGGCTGGTAATGTAATATTTATGAACTACACAACTGTACTTAAGATCGTATTTATCTTGTTACACCTGGCCGAGCACTTGAAAGGTAACTTGGAAAAGGGGAAACTATTATGTTATGTTATTATTCAGTGGGAGGTAGTTGCACTGGACAAAAGCAAAAAAATCCGTTTAGTGTAAGTAGACACCTTAAGAGTGTATCATTTAGCTTAGACACACTGAATTAAATGCATGGACGAGCCTGTGCATCGGTTTAAATGCAGCGACACAGAAGATATATAAACACGTATTGGCAATGCCAATTGGTCGCTTACCCTTACATGAAGTTAGACCAATTGACAATGCCAGTGCTTGTTTATATGTCTTCAATGTTTGCTAAAATCAATGTTGTAACTTTGACATTTCTGCTGCATTTTTTCTACTGACCAGTAAATGACAGTGAAATGCAGCAAACCTGTTCATACATGTGACTATGTTTTCCTAGCTGCAATGCTGTGATCGGAGCAGGGTGAATAACAAATATGCTAAAGGTGAAATCGAAAAGCTCTTGTGGGCGGGTCAAACACAGAAAGGGAGGAAATAAACAAATAAGAGCAAGGCAACAGAAACTGACATGAAGCCATCCAATGCAGAGCAAGAATTGACTCAGTGGAATATTGTATACAGAGCTGCCTCCGACAGACAACTATATGTGACTGTAGCTAGACTACAAAAAGTGAACGAGTGGCAACACATGACGCAGTACCCCAGCCTTCAGAGATCAGGAAAATATCAGCCCATCCAGCTCTGCAGAATTTAGAAATGTTCAGCTGCTAAAAGCACAAGTAGAGCTGCTCAATAATCTGTCACTGTGGTGTGCTGATGTTGCATGTCACATAACATAACCTGTTCACTAACACCTTGCGGACTGTTTTGTAGCTGTGCTCAGGTTCAGAGAGGTGTCTTGTGACTACAAGTTGCTTAGGCTGTAGATAGGACAGCTAGAAAACACAGAGCAGTTGCAGCCCATGTACTGACTTATAGAGGTCTATTTATAAACTAGCTTAATTTTTGGAGTATGTAAAACTCACTCCTGGACTACTTTTTTACAAGCTATCCCATTCGTTTGTGAATCAGCCCCGAAACATCCAACTCCCTATTAACAAAAGTCCAAAGACAGCCTTTTTCATTTTAATTGGACTAAATGTATATGAATATTCCCACATCTTCCCATTGTAGATGTTTTGGGGCTTATTTAAATAGGTCTGTAAGAGCTCTAGGCCCCACAGAGTGGTGTGTGTGTGTCCTCAGCACACGTGTGCAAAAATACCACATTACATTCACCCCATAGCAGTTCAGATTCGGAGGGTAGCCAAATGCCAATACGTACTGTGACTTACAGGTGTGGTCGTGATCCTGAGGTGGCTGAAGTGCAGCTTCTAATGATGTTTTGGTGGATGTCACAGTTTTTCTGTCATAGGGTTGGTGGTACAATTGGTTGTGGTAGAAGAAGAGGTGAGTGATGTTCACAGTTGTGGCTGGATGAAACACCTTGATATTACTGCTTTCTCAATGTCAGTAGCATTCTAAAGGAATTAGATCTATCAGGACATTCAACAGGAACAGTATTCTCTAAATTATACTGAATATCCCCAAAAAAGGCCTTACTAGCACGAAGATATGACATATTGATATAAGGTGTGGTCATGCATCTATAAATGGAATACATGGTTCTATTAAAATTAGTTTAGCTACAAGAGTCAGAGCAATGCTTTTAGAATGTTCTTTCCGTATATTCTGATCGCATAATGAAATGTCTCCTACCGTAGTGCTTACCCGCAGTGGTGGAAAAAAGTTGCCACTATGGTGACAAAATACATTTGTAGAGAAAAGCAAAAAGTAGAGCAGACAGCACAGGCGCCAGTGACCAAATGTGCAAAACCAGCAGGCTCAACATATACAAATTAAAATATTGGCACACTTTCTTTATCAACATGGTGGATGGACTTGGCCCATGGTTGGATTTTGCAGCCACATGCTACTATTCTTATTATTACAGCAATACTCTTACGTGGTTTTAATGTGTTTTCCCACTAGGTATGGAACTGGAACCTTTATCCAACAGAACAGATTAATTTTTTTTTTTTTATTTTTTTTAATAAAATCATTTGCAATGCGCATAATAAAAACAGTGACGGCTATTATCAAAAAAATGTTGCGAATTACTAGTCTGAATAATGGGTTACCAATTTATAGAAAAAAAACAAAATATCCGACACAGAACTTAACCTCCTGTCAGTGCTCTGCACATTTATTTACTATATCACATGAAACAAAAGACTCTTTAAAATTAAATTGCGCAATTACTGCATTTAGTCAATTAATACATAGTCCATTTAAAATCTATCTGTCGCTGATTTTCAAGGAGCATCCACAGTGGTAGCAGAGTGAGAGGGGAAGCAATAATGTCTCATTCCTCATCACAAGCGAGATAACCTATCTCACCGCACAGAAATATTCTTCCTGAAATAGCAAGCCCCCATCATTGAAGGCCGGCAATACGGAAGGGAGAGAGGAAGGAAAGGAGAAGCGTGATGAATCGAATGGGGCAACAGGACCTGGAGTAATGCAGATTTATGGCAAGTAATGAGACATTACCCCAGGTCCCCCTTGTCCTCGCCCCCTTCATCGCAAGTGAGAATACCCTAGCCAAGCAATCTGGCATTCATATGTAAAAGCAACAACATACAAAGATACCATCATAAGAATGCAGCACCCATAGTGATGTATTAATAACAGGAGAAAATGGGTTGATATCTTCACATAAAACATTCTGCAGCCTGTAATGTTTAGCGAAGCTATTCGTGGAAACCTACATAGCTGCCCTACAAACCTCAGAAATGGACACACCCTTCAATTCCTCCCCTGAATCCCAGCCGGAGGAGGGGTATCAGACATAGAATGGGTTAGAGGGATCAGCTGCTTGATCCAGTGACTGATGGACAAAGGAGAAGCATTAGCCCCTCTAAAAGAGGACCCAAAAAAGACAGATTAATAATTCATCTTCCGAAAGGGATTCATCCTATCCAGAAAGACCATCAGAGCTCTTCTCACATCCAAAAGAGACCACTGGATCCCTGAAGCAGAACCTGACTCATAAACTAGGGCCGAAAAAATCACCACCTGAGATTTGTGAAATCGGGAAGCCACCTTGGGAACATAAGAAGGATCCAGACGGAGAAAAACCCCATCATTAGAAAAAGACAAAAAAGGGTCCTTAGCCATCAGGGTCCCCAACTCACTAATGTGATGAGCAGAAGTTATGGCCACTAAAAGCACCACATTAAAGGTCACAAACTTAGTGGCATATTTACATGCTCCTAGTGCCACTGGGGCGTCACTTTTAGCCATGCTCCAGTGGTGCTGTTACAAGGTGGTGCTATGTTACATTTTGTGGCTAAATGCCTCCTTGTAAATATGGGCCCCCGACACAGTTTTCTGTGGCAGAGGGGCATGGCATGCAATGGGAATTGCTGTGGGCGTTTCCACGTAACACTCATTGATTTTGATGCTGCCCCAGATTCACAACAATTCATAAATCTGTGGCAGCACCAAAAACGATCAACACTGCAGGAGTGGGGTTAGCATGGTGTAACATGGAGAAATACTTTTATTTCTCCTTGTTTTTGCTTTTTCTATGTGTGCTGCATTCTGCTGCACATATAGAAAGAGAAAAACACCATGAATTATTGTTTATGTGCAAGAAGGTGTTCCTTACTGCACATAAACCATCATTCAATATTGCCGATTTGCTACTTCTGCAGTACACATAGAAGTAACAAATCTCCATTGTAGATTGTTAATGTGCAGGAAGGGACACCTTCCTGCACATAAACAATTATTCCTTTCAATACAGACACCCTTCCACTATGGTGCAAGGATGCCTGCGTTGGTGCTGCCAGCTAAATATAGCACCAGCACTACGGGAAACATGGGAGTGCACTGTATTTGTGTAAATGCGGCACATCCCTGCTCTTCAGAAGTGACTCAGCATGGCGTACCAATTTTGACGCAGCTCCACGCTGCGCCACTTCTGTGTAAATATGCGCTTAATGTTCACCTACTCCAAAGGCTCAAAGGGAGAAGAAAACAGTATCTTAATGTTGGAAATGGCCTCTATGCAGGGTCACCCCCAAATTTATTGCTTTCCTCCTCTTCTTTTTCTAAACTCATTTTTGCTGACTTTAAGACTCTGGACACCACTGCTAACCAGTGGTAAAGTGCATGTGCTCTCTCCCTAAAAACATGGTAACCTTGGTTCATACCCAATTGGCATATTTGAGTTACTTATAAGTCCCTACTAAAGTGCACTACATGTGCCCAGGGCCTGTAAATTGAATGCTACCAGTGGGTCTGCCGCACTGGTTGTGCCACCCACATAAGTAGCCCCTTAACCATATGTCAGGCCTGCCATTGTAAGGCCTGTGTTTGCAGTTTAACTGACACTTCGACTTGTTATTTAAATGTTCTTGCCAAGCCCTAAACTCCCTTTGTCTACATATGTCACCCCTAAGGTAGGCCCTAGGTAACACATAGGGCAGGGTGCTATGTAGTTAAAAGGTAGGACATATACATGTGTGGTTTATATGTCTTGGTTATGGAAAACTCCTAAATTGGTTTTCCACTACAGTGAGGCCTGCTTCTTTCATAGGATAGCATTAGGGGTACCCTCATATACTCTTTGAGGGGTAGATTCTGATCAGAAAGGGGTAACCAGGTTATATTTAGTATGGCCAGAATGCCAATACAAAATCCTGCTTATTCGTGAGGTTGGATTTTATATTACTATTTTAGAAATGCCACTTTTAAAGAGTGAGCATTTCTCTACACTTAAAATCCATCTGTGCCTCACAGCCTGTCTCCAATCCACATATGGGTGGGCTGGTTGACAATCAATCAATCAATGAATCATAGCATTTGTAAAGCAAACTACTCACCCGTGAGGGTCTCAAGGCGCTGAGGGGGGGGGTGCTGCTACTGCTGGAACAGCCAGGTCTTGAGGTGTCTCCTGAAGGTTAGCAGGTCCTGCGTCTGTCGCAGGTGGGCAGGAAGAGTGTTCCACATCTTGGCGGTGAGGTGGGAGAATGATCTGCCACCGGCGGTCATTCTGTGGATGCGTGGAATGGTGGTGAGGGCAAGGTCAGCGAAGCGAAGCTGGCGGGTCGGGGTGTAGAAGGAGAGTCGTCTGTTGAGGTATTCTGGGCCAGTGTTGTGCAGTGCTTTGTGAGCGTGGGTGAGGAGCTTGAACGTGATTCTCATGTTGACAGGGAGCCAGTGCAGGGCTCTCAGGTGTGCTGTGATGTGGCTGTGGTGGGGGATGACCAGGATGAGACGTGTGGAGGTGTTCTGTTGACAGCTCCCTTGTGCATTCCACCCAGACAACCACAAACGCAGGAGACTCAGTCACATCTGCATTCATCTGCATACTAAATGGGCCTTCCTCGGCTGGAAGGGTGGAGGGCCTGACTCTTATACTTTAAAGGCTAGTGGCCTGCCCTCACGCAATGGACTGCCAAACCCTTTCTGGGACCATGGCAGACAGACCTGTACTGAAAGGGGACCTTGTGCACTTCAAAACCACTCTTTGAAGTCTCTACCACTTCAAAGCATTTCTGGGTATATAAACTGGGCCTCTGATGCCACCAACTCTGACACTTCTGGACCTGAACCTGCAACCTGTCAAGAGGAACTGCCTGGCTGTCCAAAGGACTCATCTGGACTGCTTTACTGAGAAGAACTGCTGTCCTGCTGTTGCCTTGCTGCCCTCTGACTTTGCTGAGAAGTGCTCTCCTAGGGCTTGGATTGAGCTTGACTCCTGATTTCTGAAGTCACAGGGCCAAAAAGACTTCATCTCTTCAAGGAACCCCTTGTGTGCTGAAAATCGATGCACAGACTGCCGGAAACTACGCACAGCCTTAATTGTGATGAGAAAACCGATGCACAGCCGAACCGGAATGACGCAGCCCGACTCCCTGAGTGAAGAATCGACGCAGCACCTGCCTTGCAGCAGGAAATTCGACGCACAGCCTACCAGATCGACGCACAGCCGAACCGGAACAATGCAGCCCGACTTCCCGAGTGATGAATCGACGCAGCAAATGCTGTGTGGCAGAAAATGAGATGCATCGCCTACCAGAACAACGCAACGCCTGTTACTTCATCCTACAAGCCCAGGATTTCAATTCATCATCCCTGGGCATAAAAAAAGATCCCCGCATCACAGTGAGGAACCAAGACTGCGTGCTGGAAATCAACACAAACCCCCTTGCAGCATGGAAAGAAATGACGCAACGTCTGTGCTGTGCAGAAATTCCAATGCACACCCTATTTTTCCACGCAACTTCCCCTCTTTCTAAGATTCAAGACTCTTTTTAGTCTTGCAAAAGTGATATCTCAACTTGTGCTTATTGAATCTTTATTGTTTGACCTTAATTTAACCAGGTAAATATCATATGTTTTTCTAAACCTGTGTGGTGTATTTTTGTGGTGTTTTCACTGTGTTACTAGATGATTTATTGCACAAATACTTTACACATTGCCTTCTAAGTTTAGCCTGACTGCTCAGTGCCATGTTATCAGAGGGTAGGCACAGGATAATTTGCATTGTGTGTGACTTGCCCTGACTAGGATTGTGGTCCCTAGTCAGAGACCCCTTTTCTAACACTTAATAACAGCAGGGGATCCCACAAAGGAAACAAAGGTTTGATCAGAGATTTGACCAGTGAAAAACTGCCCAACAAAAGCACCACCAAGTCCTCTGCATCTGTCTACTTGCCCCAAGGAGACATGAAAGCTCTAATAGATGCCCACTTGACCCACAAGGTGGAAACAGCAAGATACTACCCAAACCCTCCCCATAAAAACTGCAGAATATCATTCAGCTGACAATGAAGTGGAAAAAGCTGGACCGGCCTACACCACAGTTGAAAATTACCCCAAAGCCTCGCATAAGACTGCAAAGTAAATGGCCTACGGGAATGCTGAATCTCTTCAACTAAATGTGTGGGCAGACCCTTTCACTGCAACCCCCTCTTCTCCACTCCAAAACTACTAGATGGAAGTACTGAAGAGACTGGAAGAGGGAGGACCTGGAAGGGTATGTAGAACATGGAATCATCCACAGACCTTAGATTGGAATGAATTGGAGCCTGGGAAACCACATGCAGTCAAAACGGGACTACAACCACCATCACCCTGGCTCCCCCCAACAACCGGGCCAACAAGTGGGAAATTAGAGGAACCAGAGGAAACACATACAACAGCTGATCCGGCCATGGGAGAGTCAAGGTGTCCAAGGTGTCCAGCCCCCAAGGCCCCCTCCTGAGGAATGCGAGAGCAAAACCTGGGACCATGCGCATTGAGCCAGGAAGCAAAGAGTTCTTGAAAAAGGCACATCAAACCTCTGACACAGCTGACAATAAATTACCTTTGTTAGAGACATTTCCTGGGAATACGGAAAAAATGTCTGAGTGAATCTGCCATACCATTGTCCACCCCTCTGACATGCACTGCCACCAAAGACTGCAAATACCATTCCCCCACAAAAACCTCAACCGTATCCCCTAGCAGATTGTTCAGGTAGGCCACAGTAATGTGATTGGCCAACCTGACAACCAGGCTGCAATCCAACGGAATCACCTGGAATCTCATCACTGCCCTGTAAACAACCATGATTTCCTTCCAATTGGAGGAGCACCTGCTTTCCTGAACGGACCTGTCCCCTAGCGGGTTTTGCCACCCCATCTGTTGTGAGACTCAATGAGGATGTCGCTGAAGAGCCATCTCCTTGGAAAGAGAGTCCGTCAGAGTCCACCATCTCAAGACCTCGATGATAGTCACTGGTGCTCCCTGGACTCTGGATCCCAGAAAGAATGAAGATGAGACCACAGGGGGCGAAGATGAAAATGGTCCAAGGGCACTGTGCAGACCACCGCAGTCATGTGGCCCAGCAATTTCAACAACTCTCATACTGAGAGGAAATGGCAATCCATCACTCTCAAGAACAGCAACCCCAAGACCACCCCTGGGGCTCATAACGGGAACTCTCTGTAGCGATCTCCCTGAAACTGTTCCCTATGAACATCAGATCCCTTGTAAAAGTCAATTGACATTTCTCCTGATTGACGAGAAACCCATGTGCCTAAACCTGAGAACAGACCAAGCCCATATCGTGAAGCAGCTGATGGGAACATGAAGAAGCCAATTATCCGGGTACGGATGTAGGTGGATACCCTGCAGATGAAGGGAGGCCACCAAAAGAGCTTTTGAGAACATCTAGGGTGCCGACTTCACACTGAAAGGCAACACCCGGAATTGCAAGTGCCTCTCCTTGATGCAAAACCTAAGATACTGCTGGGGATGACATTATAATATGCACCATGCAAATTCAATGTGCACATCAGGTGCCTCTTGGCAACCAAAGGAATGATCCCCTTTAGTGTTTCCACCTTGAAAGGCAGGCTCTGCACAAATTTGCTGACACAATTCAAAAACCCCCATTAACTTCTTCAAAAACCCCTGCCTCTCTCCACCTAAGGAACACCCAAAATCGCAGCCTTCTGATGAAGAGAGTCTTCTACTTGACAAAGGGTCAGATGTTTTTCTACCCTCGAGGGCCAGGGGGTGGGCTATTTACCAGAGGAATCTGGCAGAGTCGAAAACTCAATCCGGTACACTTCCCAGAGAAGCCCCAGTATCCAAGCCTCAGAAGTAAATGCCCTCCACACCTGAAGAAATTGTTAGAGCCGTCCTCCTACTGCACCCTCATGTGCCCAACCATATAGTCAGGGGGGAGGTCTCAGGGGTGACTTGGCCTTATTGTCTCCAACCCTCCATGCCTGGAACCTTCCCTTCTGAGGTTGTTTCCTGAACGGCTGACAAAAAGGAGATTTGGGTTTCACAGGCTGTTTATCTGAAAAAGGCTGCTTAAAGGAGGAGGAATGTTTCTTCTCCTTAAATAATTTGTGCCCAGAAAAGTGCCGTGGTCCTCACCACATCAAAGGAGATGTCCAACAAGTATTCTACCTGACGCTCGATTTCCTCCAGCAAACCAGAAAAATCAGATGCTTCAACCATGGACCGGAAGAGAGACTTAGGGCCTGATTTGGATATTGGCAGATGGGTTACTCCATCACAACTGTGACGGCTATCCCCTCCCTTGAAATCTAAATCCCATAGGAAATAAAGGGATTTTAGATTCCGGCAGAAGGGATATCTGTCACTGTTTTGATGGAGTAACCCACCCACCAACACCTAAATTATGACCTTAATGCCTGAGATCAAGGACTGGGCCACATATGTCCTGTATATACCAGCATGCAGGGCCAGATGGGAACCAGAATACACTTTCCCCAGGGCAGCATTAATCTTTTTATCCACAGAATCTTTGATGACCGCATCATCCTCCAGAGACACCCTCCCCACCAAACTGGCCACCGAAGTCTCAATAGGGATCAAATTAGGGAGATCCCACTGCATATCCCACAGCGAATACACCTGATCCATAATCCTAGGGAGAATTATCTTGTCTAGGCCCTTCCTTTTTCAGGACCTGTTGGACTTTTTTGCTTATGCAGGATCATCCCCAATCTTTTTGCCTCCTGTCTTCTATTTTTTCTTACCTATTGATGTTGGCTTTTGAACTCTGAGCACTTTACCACTGCTAACCAGTGCTAAAGTGCATATGCTCTCTGTGTAAAATTGTATGTAATTGGTTTATTCATGATTGTCATATTTGATTTACTAGTAAGTCCTTAGTAAAGTGCACTAGAAGTGCCAGGGCCTGTAAATCAAATGCTACTAGTGGGCCTGCAGCACTGGTTGTGCCACCCACATAAGTAGCTCTGTAATCATGTCTCAGACCTGCCATTGCAGTGTCTGTGTGTGCAGTTTTAACTGTAAATTCGACTTGGCAAGTGTACCCACTTGCCAGGCCTAAACCTTCCCTTTTCTTACATGTAAGGCACCCCTAAGGTAGGCCCTAGGTAGCCCCAAGGGAAGGGTGCAGTGTATGGTTAAGGTAGGACATATAGTAATGTTTTTTATATGTCCTGACAGTGAAATATTGCTAAATTTGTTTTTTACTATTGCAAGGCCTGTCCATTTCATAGGTTAACATTGGGGCTACCTTTAAATCTGATTGAAGTGTAGATTACCTTTGGGAGCGGATGGACATGTGGAGTTTGGGGTCCCTGAGCTCACAATTTAAAAATACATCTTTTAGTAAAGTTGATTTTGAGATTGTGCGTTTGAAAAAGCCACTTTTAGAAAGTGAGCATTTTCTTGCTTATACCATTTCTGTGACTCTGCCTGTTTGTGGATTACCTGTCTGGGTCAGTTTGTGTTAGGGTTTGTACACAGCAAAGAGTATGTCCCCTCTCACTGCACTAGTGGGTTCTGTAATAGCTCCCTTTTAAACTTACTATTGAAAGCCTTTCTTGTTATCTCACCTTCCCCCCCAAGTAGGCTTCTGTCTATGTTGTTTAATGTGCTGTTTTGTTTACACATTGGGCCTTGCTTTTACCAAGGCTTCTTTAAAATACTCCTCCCTAGGCCATGTGTTAATCCAACTCATTTGTATAATAACTGAAACTCTGCACACCTTTCAAGAACATGTGCAGCATGTGAGGACCACACCCAGCTCTTCAAACCACACCCAGCTCTGCACACCTTCCAAGAACATGTGCAGCATGTGAGGACCACACCCAGCCCATCAAACCACACCCAGCCCTGTCTATAAAAGGCATCCCCCGAGCCTCACCCAGTGCTTGTGCTCGTCTACCTCCCGCTTACCTGAGAACAGATCCCTCGGCGCTGGCACTCCTGCTCTTTACAGACTTTCATTGACTTCAATGGGCGCAGCTTCTGGCTCTTCCTTCTTCCGGTTTCCGGTTCCTCCTTGCTTCAGCCTCTCTCCTATGAGTAACCTGCAAAAGAGAAAGAAGACAAGGTTAGACTGATCAGTATCTCTTGCCAGCAACAAGTAAGTGCAAAACCTTTTATTACCTGAAAGAACTTTGACAACAATTTCTGGATTCGTGTATAGACAACTTGAAACGAAATACCTTCCACGAACATTGTGATTCAAACTCTTTGTTACAAGAATATTTTGCAGAACTTTGTGAAGCAAACATTGTTTTTTTCTCATGGAACTTTTAAGAATCGAACAGTGGAAACCATTAACAGCAAGGCAAACAGTAAATCAAGGACTTGCACAAATTACATGCTGTATTTTGATGTAAAAGTACAGTATTTGTTTAATGTTTTAGAAGCTTTACAGTAATAGAAAACACATCCCAGAGCAGTAACACATTCCAAACCTGGAAACTAGAGACCAGGATCCAAGAGGTACTTTTAGAAGAGAATTTCTAATAAATAAAGGGATAGTCAGGAACCCATTTAGGAATAGGTTGCACTTATCTGTTCTTTGTTTATGTTTCATTAGGCACCAGTTTCTACAGAAGTCAGAAAGGGCCGCAGATTTGTGCAGCACTTCAACAGTGGAAACGCAAGAACGGTGTTGTCTCTCTTTTTTATTTTATCCACTTCCCCCCTTCCCTTGAGCTTCTGTTCTTAGTGCACTGTTTTAAAAACTAGTGTGCTAGAACAAGCAGTTTCAGGGTGGGGTCGGATTGTCTTCAACCTCCATCAGAACTGAACAAGAACTCAGGTGAGCTGGGCTTTGACAGAAGCACAAGCCTTAAAAAATTTCAGTTCTGGTGGACGATGAATACCGGGGAAGAAATAGAGGGCATTGACGTCACGGATATGGCGCAGGCCCTAAATGAGGACTTGGCTCATAATGAATCAGTGTCTGGCATCTTGCAACATATGCAAGAGGAAATAGAGAGATTAAAGATGGAGAATACCTCTTTAAAACAGGATTTAAGCAGGTATAAATTTAGGGGATCAAACATACAACTTTGCCTTCCCCAGTTGAGGTTACTGTTAATGTTCCTAATGTTGTGCCCTTAGCAGCACCTGAACGTTTTCATGGAGATAGTAACAAATTCCATGTTTTTATCAATCAATGTCAATTACACTTCATTTGTAAGCCACAACAGTTCCCTACTGATGATACGAAAGTGGCATTCGTCTTGTCTTATTTGGGTGGCACAGCAGCCAATTGGTCAATTCCTTTCGTGGATAGAGATTATCCCATCCTCCATAATTGGAATCAATTTAAACGTACCATGACCAGCCTTTTTGCAAAACACACTTTCATGCAGGCAAGTGATAATGAGCTTTTAAATCTTAAATAAGGCTACAATAAAGAATAAATATCCTCTTCCTCTAATACCTGTGTTGTTGGATCAATTAAGACATTCTACGGTATACACTAAACTAGATCTGCGAGGAGCTTACCACCTGGTCCGAGTAAAAGAGGGGGATGAGTGGAAGACAGCTTTCAAGACAAAGTTTGGTTTATTTGAGTACACAGTAATGCCCTTTGGGTTATGTAATGCCCCTGCGGCCTTTCAGTTCTTTATAAATGAGGTCCTACACGAATTCCTGGACGTTTGTGTCATAGTATACATAGACGACATCCTCATTTACTCTAAGAACTCAGAAGAACATACCCAACATGTTCGTGCAGTATTATCAAAGTTAAAAGAAAATCATCTTTTTGCTAAGTTAGAAAAGTGTACTTTTAATGTCAACAAGGTGGACTTTTTAGGATACTGCCTGTCACCTCAAGGAATAACTATGGATGTAAAGAAAATCAGTGCTATTGCTGATTGGCCAGAACCATCCTCTGTAAAAGATATTCAGAAATTTCTGGGTTTCGCTAATTTTTATAGGAGGTTTATTGCACATTTTGCAGACATTGCGGCCCCAATAACTACCTTGTTGCGGAAAGGGCAACGATTTCTTTGGACTGATGAGGCGGCACACGCCTTTCAACTCCTAAAACAAAAGTTCACTTCAGCCCCAATTCTGAAACATCCTGATCCTGACTTGCCCTTTTTTGTTGAAGCGGATGCTTCACAAGTAGCTTTAGGAGGAGTTCTCTCTCAACGAGATGCAGTAGATGGCCAGTTACATCCTATAGCCTTCTATTCTAAAAAGTTATTGCCAGCTGAACAAAATTACACTGTGGCTGAAAGGGAACTACTAGCTATCAAAGTAGCCTTTTCAGAATGGAGGCACCATTTAATGGGAGCCAAGTACCCAGTTACAATCTTTTCTGACCATAAGAACCTACAGTTTTTTGGATCACTTAAAGCACTAACACCACGTCAGATGCGCTAGTTAATTTTTTTTAGCACATTTGACTTTGTTATAACCTATAGACCAGGTGCACAACAAATTCAATCTGATGTGTTATCTAGATACGGACATACCTCAGACATGAAACAAGATAAAATAGGAGAACCCATTATTCCTCCCCAAAAGTTGTTGGCACCAGTACAACAGAAGGATTTCATCACAGATCTATATAATGCACACATGCAAATAGCACCTCAGGATTGGTTAAAGGATTCCCATAACACAATACAACGAGGTTTATTGTATCACGACAACATGCTGTTAGTGCCCACCTCTGAATTACAAACACAGGTGATAACTTGGCATCACGCCTCACCGTTGGCAGGTCATCCTGGTTGGGTAAAAACCCTGGAAAATGTGCAAAAACACTTTTGGTGGGACACTATAAGAAAGGACATTAAGCAATTTGTCACTACCTGTCCAATTTGTGCAAGACATAAATCTTCTCATAAGGCTCCTGACGGCTTGTTAATACCAATGCCAACACCCAAACAACCTTGGCACACTGTGAGCGTAGACTTTATTGTAGGTTTACCACCTGTAAAATCCTTCACAACAGTGTTGGTTATAGTGGATTTTTTATCTAAAATGGCACATTTTGTACCATTACGGAAATTACCCACGGCGGCAAAATTTGCCGATATTTTTATAAGGGAAATTATGCGTTTACATGGTTTGCCAAGCAAAGTGGTGTCAGACCGAGGGAGCCAGTTCAACTCCAGATTTTGGAAAAAATTATGTGAAAAACTGAAAATAGATGTGGCCTTATCCACTGCTTTCCACCCAGAGACAGATGGACAGACTGAACGACTGAACCAAACCTTACTTCAAACGCTACGTTGTTTATTGGCTGATTATTCTAGTGAATGGTTGGAAGCTCTCCCTGTAGCAGAGTTTGTTTATAATAATACTGAGCATTCAGCTCTACTTTGCTCACCATTCTATTTCTTGCAGGGGTATCATCCAAGAGCTATACCCATTTTGTTAGAAGATTCCCTGTTGCCTACAGTAACGGATAGACTAACGAGGTTAGGTGACATACAAGACAAAGCCAGGAAACATTTATTAAAGTACAAGGAAAGCATGAAAAGACAAGCAGACAAACACAGGTCTGAGGCCCCAATGTATAAAATTTGTGACAAGGTATGGCTCTCCACAAAGAACCTAAACATAGAGGGATCCCGAAAGCTGCAACCACGTTTCATTGGACCCTTTAGTATAACTGCCATAGTAAACCCGGTAACAGTAAAATTAGATTTACCAAAAGAATATCCAGTACATACTACATTCCATGTGTCCTTGCTTAAGCCGTACAACTCAAAAACCCGACCTGAACCACCACCTCCACCCATACCAATTAAGGGAAATCTGGAATATGAAGTGAAAAGCATAAAAGACTCAAAAAGAATTAGTGGACGTCTGTTTTATTTAGTAGAATGGAAAGGATATGATGAATCTGAGAATTCATGGGAACCAGCATCATATGTACATGCCCCACAGCTGATTAGACGGTGTTATTTAAAAAATCCAGGAAAACCCCGTCCTGTAGGAGGGCCTTTGAGGGAGGCAAATGTTAGGGTTTGTACACAGCAAAGAGCATGTCCCCTCTCACTGCACTAGTGGGTTCTGTAATAGCTCCCTTTTAAACTTACTATTGAAAGCCTTTCTTGTTATCTCACCTTCCCCCCCCCCTAGGCTTCTGTCTATGTTGTTTAATGTGCTGTTTTGTTTACACATTGGGCCTTGCTTTTACTAAGGCTTCTTTAAAATACTCCTCCCTAGGCGATGTGTTAATCCAACTCATTTGTATAATAACTGAAACTCTGCACACCTTTCAAGAACATGTGCAGCATGTGAGGACCACACCCAGCTCTTCAAACCACACCCAGCCCTGTCTATAAAAGGCATTCCCCGAGCCTCACCCAGTGCTTGTGCTCGTCTACCTCCCGCTTACCTGAGAACAGATCCCTCGGCACTGGCACTCCTGCTCTTTACAGACTTTCATTGACTTCAATGGGGGCAGCTTCTGGCTCTTCCTTCTTCCGGTTTCCGGTTCCTCCTTGCTTCAGCCTCTCTCCTATGAGTAACCTGCAAAAGAGAAAGAAGACAAGGTTAGACTGATCAGTATCTCTTGCCAGCAACAAGTAAGTGCAAAACCTTTTATTACCTGAAAGAACTTTGACAACAATTTCTGGATTCGTGTATAGACAATTTGAAACGAAATACCTTCCACGAACATTGTGATTCAAACTCTTTGTTACAAGAATATTTTGCAGAACTTTGTGAAGCAAACATTGTTTTTTTCTCATGGAACTTTTAAGAATCGAACAGTGGAAACCCTTAACAGCAAGGTAAACAGTAAATCAAGGACTTGCACAAATTACATGCTGTATTTTGATGTAAAAGTACAGTATTTGTTTAATGTTTTAGAAGCTTTACAGTAATAGAAAACACATCCCAGAGCAGTAACACATTCCAAACCTGGAAACTAGAGACCAGGATCCAAGAGGTACTTTTAGAAGAGAATTTCTAATAAATAAAGGGATAGTCAGGAACCCATTTAGGAATAGGTTGCACTTATCTGTTCTTTGTTTATGTTTCATTAGGCACCAGTTTCTACAGAAGTCAGAAAGGGCCGCGGATTTGTGCAGCACTTCAACAGTGGAAACGCAAGAACGGTGTTGTCTCTCTTTTTTATTTTATCCACTTCCCCCCTTCCCTTGAGCTTCTGTTCTTAGTGCACTGTTTTAAAAACTAGTGTGCTGGAACAAGCAGTTTCAGGGTGGGGTCGGATTGTCTTCAACCTCCATCAGAACTGAACAAGAACTCAGGTGAGCTGGGCTTTGACAGTTTGAGTGTTGGGCTGGTTGCACCTCACACTAGACAGTGACACAAAGGGATCTGGGGTGTAGTCTGCATTTCCTGATGAGCCATCTGTGCTAGGAGGGAGGGGAGGAGTGGTCACTTGCACCTGAAAGGGCTGTGCCTGTCCTCACACAATGCAGTCTCCGACCCCCTGGTGACTGTCTGGGGCCTGGCCTGGGCAAGGCAGGATTTCACATTCAGAAGAGACTTTACTTTGAAGTAGGCCTCCTTCAAAGGAGAAATTGGGTATCTGAAGGGCACCCAAAACCACAGACTTTAAAAACACTTCTGGAACCAAGAGGAAACTCTGCCTGGAGAAGAGCTGAATAGCTGAGGAAGAAGAGCTGCCCTGCCTGTGACTGTGCTTTGTGGAGCTATCCTGCAGTTGCTGCTTCTGCCAGAGTAAGAGGGCAAAGACTGGACTTTGTGTGTCTTCCATCTTGAGAAGAAATCTCCAAGGGCTTGATCTAGAGCTTGCCTCCTGTTGTTTGAAGTCTCAGGGATAGCAAAGACTTCGCCCTGCCAGCACCTGGAGTCTCTGGAGAGACTCCTACTCTGCCCTGTGGTGCCCATCCAGTTCCTGGGACCCTGAAAGGAGAAGCTGGCAGCCTGAAGACAAGAAAATCCATGCACAGAGCGCCGTGCGGGGAAAAGATTGACGCGACTCCGATCTGCGGCTGAAAAAACGAAGCGGCGCCGGCTCTGCAGCTGAGAAAACGACGCTCGCAGGAAACGTGACCGAAGAATCGACACATGGAGCAGGAGAAACGACGCGCAGCTTTGCTGACGTAAGCTGGGAGATCACAACCTGCGCTGCAGGGATTTCGGATCATCGTGCGGCTGGATTTCCGACTCATGTACCGCCGTGCGGAGTTATTTTTGATGCACACCCACCCGTGCAGGGTTATTTTTGACGCACACCAGGTACAATCTCACGCTAGCAGAGCTAGTGTGTGTTTAAAACTACTTAAAGACTCTTTTTGTATTTTTATTGATAACTTGACTTGTGTATGGTGGATTTTTGTCGTTTTGGTCTTGTTTTGTTTAGATAAATATTTCCTATTTTTCTAGACTGGTGTTGTGTCATTTTGTAGTGTTTTCATTAAGTTACTGTGTGTGTTGGTACAAATACTTTACACCTAGCACTCTGAAGTTAAGCCTACTGCTCTGCCAAGCTACCAAGGGGGTAAGCAGGGGTTAGCTGAGGGTGAATCTCTTTTACCCTGACTAGAGTGAGGGTCCTTGCTTGAACAGAGGGTAACCTGACGGTCAACCAAAGACCCCATTTATATCATTGGTGATCAGCGGTTGGGATTTGGACTTGTATTTGTACTTGGCATACAGTGATTAAGTGTACACTACTGTTTGAGTTCAGACCACTACGTGACCACATACTACTTGTTTGGTGATCTTTTGCTTTTTCTCTTAAGGACTCCTTTTTGTTCTACTTCCATGATTTTGCTGATCCCCTGACGGATTCTTTTTACTTCATTGGGAACTTATTTTCTGCCTTTGGAACTTTGCACCTGTGACCATCATGTCTCAATCTAGAGATGCAACAGCTGGAGCTGTGTTTGAAATAGAGAAAGTGAAGGAGTACTAAGTTGCTCAATTGAAACAGTTCCTTAAAGATCTTGACTGTCTCACTGAGTGCTCCACCAGGGAGGGGGAGCTGCAAAAGGCACAGAGGGCCTGGGTGACAGTCAAGAAGGCTGGAGGCCACACAGAGGAGGAGAATGTGGGTGGGGAAGTGCAGAGGAAACACAGTGGAGTAGTGGAGGTACCTGTTACACCTGGGGGGAGGGTCCCCAGCAGGGGTAGCAGGGTGTCACCCAAGGGTCTGACTCCTGAAGAGTTACAGGACAGACAGGCAGAGAGGGCTCGTCGGTTGAAGTTCAAGGAGTTGAGGATGCAAAGGGAGAAGGAGTTGGAAGACAGGAGGAGGGACTTAGAGATCAAAATAAGGATTTGGGCTTATGAGCTGTAGGAAAGTACCATCTTGCCTGGCATGTTACCCCCATTTTTCACTGTATATATGTTGTTTTAGTTGTATGTGTCACTGGGACCCTGCCAGCCAGGGCCCCAGTGCTCATAAGTGTGCCTGAATGTGTTACCTGTGTTATGACTAACTGTCTCACTGAGGCTCTGCTAATCAGAACCTCAGTGGTTATGCTCTCTCATTTCTTTCAAATTGTCACTAACAGGCTAGTGACCAATTTTACCAATTTACATTGGCTTACTGGAACACCCTTATAATTCCCTAGTATATGGTACTGAGGTACCCAGGGTATTGGGGTTCCAGGAGATCCCTATGGGCTGCAGCATTTCTTTTGCCACCCATAGGGAGCTCTGACAATTCTTACACAGGCCTGCCACTGCAGCCTGAGTGAAATAACGTCCACGTTATTTCACAGCCATTTTACACTGCACTTAAGTAACTTATAAGTCACCTATATGTCTAACCTTCACCTGGTAAAGGTTAGGTGCAAAGTTACTTAGTGTGAGGGCACCCTGGCACTAGCCAAGGTGCCCCCACATTGTTCAGGGCCAATTCCCCGGACTTTGTGAGTGCGGGGACACCATTACACGCGTGCACTACATATAGGTCACTACCTATATGTAGCTTCACAATGGTAACTCCGAATATGGCCATGTAACATGTCTATGATCATGGAATTGCCCCCTCTATGCCATCCTGGCATAGTTGGTACAATCCCATGATCCCACAGGTCTGTAGCTCAGACCTGGGTACTGCCAAACTGCCTTTCCCGGGGTTGTACTGCTGCTGCTGCCAACCCCTCAGACAGATTTCTGCCCTCCTGGGGTCCAGCCAGGCTTGGCCCAGGATGGCAGAACAAAGGACTTCCTCTGAGAGAGGGTGTTACACCCTCTCCCTTTGGAAAATGGTGTGAAGGCAGGGGAGGAGTAGCCTCCCCCAGCCTCTGGAAATGCTTTCATGGGCACACATGGTGCCCATTTCTGCATAAGCCAGTCTACACCGGTTCAGGGACCCCTCAGCCCTGCTCTGGCACGAAACTGGACAAAGGAAAGGGGAGTGACCACTCCCCTGACCTGCACCTCCCCTGGGAGGTGCCCAGAGCTCCTCCAGTGTGCTCCAGACCTCTACCATCTTGGAAACAGAGGTGCTGCTGGCACACTGGACTGCTCTTAGTGGCCAGGGCCAGCAGGTGACGTCAGAGACTCCTCCTGATAGGCTCCTTCAGGTGTTGATAGCCTATCTTCTCTCCTAAGTAACCAAACCCTCTTTTCTGGCTATTTAGGGTCTCTGCTTTGGGGATTTCCTTAGACAACGAATGCAAGAGCTCATCAGAGTTCTTCTGCATCTCTCTCTTCACCTTCTGCCAAGGAATCGACTGCTGACCACGCTGGAAGCCTGCAAAACTGCAACAAAGTAGCGAAGACGACTACTGCAACTCTGTAACGCTGATCCTGCCGCCTTCTCGACTGTTTTCCTGGTGGTGCATGCTGTGGGGGTAGTCTGCCTCCTCTCTGCACTAGAAGATCCGAAGAAATCTCCCGTGGGTCAACGGAATCTTCCCCCTGCTACCGCAGGCACCAAAGAACTGCATCACCGGTACCCTGGGTCTCCTCTCAGCACGACGAGTGAGGTCCCTTGAATCCAGCAACTCTGTCCAAGTGACTCCCACAGTCCAGTGACTCTTCAGTCCAAGTTTGGTGGAGGTAAGTCCTTGCCTCCCCACGCCAGACTGCATTGCTGGGAACCGTGACTTTTGCAGCTACTCCGGCCTCCGTGCACTTCCGGTGGAAATCCTTTGTGCACAGTCCAGCCTGGGTCCACGGCACTCTAACCTGTATTGCACGACCTCCTAAGTTGTCCTCCGGCGATGTGGGACTCCTTTGTGCGACTTCGGGTGAGCACCGTTTCACTCCACTTTGTAGTGCCTGTTCCGGCACTTCTGCGGGTGCTGCCTACTTCTGAGAGGGCTCCTTGTCTTGTTTGACGCCCCCTCTGTCCCCAGACACAATTGGCAACATCCTGGTCCCTCCTGGGCCACAGCAGCATCCAAAAACCCTAACCGCACGATTTGCAGCTAGCAAGGCTTGTTGGCGGTCTTTCTTCAGGAAAACACTTCTGCACGACTCTCCACGGCGTGTGGGATCCATCCTCCAAACAGCTGGCATTACCTGGGCATCTGCCCATCTCCGACTTGCTTGTGACTTTTGGACTTGGTCCCCTTGTTCCACAGGCACCCTCGACTGGAAATCCATTGTTGTTGCATTGCTGGTTTGTGTCTTTCCTGCAGAATTCCCCTATCACGACTTCTATGTCCTTTGGGGAACTTTAGTGCACTTTGCACTCACTGTTCAGGGTCTTGGGGTGGGCTATTTTTCTAACCCTTACTATTTTCTAATAGTCCCAGCGACCCTCTACAAGGTTACATAGGTTTGGGGTCCATTCGTGGTTCGCATTCCACTTTTGGAGTATATGGTTTGTGTTGCCCCTATCCCTATGTGTCCCCATTGCATCCTATTGTAACTATACATTGTTTGCACTGTTTTCTAATACTATTACTGCATATTTTGGTATTGTGTACATATATCTTGTGTATATTTGCTATCCTCATACTGAGGGTACTCACTGAGATACTTTTGGCATATTGTCATAAAAATAAAGTACCTTTATTTTTAGTATATCTGTGTATTGTGTTTTCTTATGATATTGTGCATATGACATTAGTGGTACTGTAGGAGCTTCACTCGTCTCCTAGTTCAGCCTAAGCTGCTCTGCTAAGCTACCATTATCTATCAGCCTATGCTGCTAGACACCCTATACACTAATAAGGGATAACTGGGCCTGGTGCTAGGTGTAAGTACCCCTAGGTACTCACTACAAGCCAGTCCAGCCTCCTACATGGGCTTAAACTGAAGGAGCTGGAATTCATAAGGGCTGAGTCCAGCTGGAATGGTGGCAGCAACAATTTTATATCCAGTGTTACTGAAGAAGTGCACATGCCCAGAAATGTGGTGCCCTACTTGAAGGAGGGAGTTAACACGCCAGGAGGTTCAGGGGTATGAGGTAGCTCCAGTGATGCACAGGGTCCCTGAGGTGGATTGGGGAACTGGCATGGGGAGTCATATTCCTACTTGTGGGAGGGACACTCTACTGACTCTAGGTGAGAGTGACAGGGAGAGGGGTTCCCCCCAGGTAGAAATCCTGGTTGTGGAGTGTGAAGACATCCCAGAAGAGTGTGGGTTGAGTGTCAGGGACAGTCAGGTACTGTCTCACCAGTCTCAGGAGGGTGATATGGGGTGCTTTTTCAAAGCAGAGTCACTGGATGGTTGGGTGAAGGGTAGTTTGGTTAATTCATGTGAGGGGCTGTATGATGTAACTGCTTGAGAGCATATGTCTAGTCCTTATTTTCCAGAGCTATGCCAACACCAGGTGGAGTGTGAGTTCTCTGACCCCAGGGAACTTACAATGGAGGCAGACTTCTGGGTGAGTACCAGAGAATCTGAAGAGGCATTTCGGGGTGCTCCTGAGAGGAGTGGTCTAGGTATTTCCCAACCAGGTGAGGTTGGAAAGGATTGTAGTGTCCCAGGTAGGTCCCAGCGTAGTGGGATGTGTGAGGGACGCCATGTCTAGTCTCAGAGGAGAGGGAATGGGGATGGGCTGAGGCCCAAGGTGCCCGAGATCCGGTCCCAGTTCCTGGAGGGTTCCATGAGGGAACACCAGGAGGGGAGCCTAGCCTGTACCGTATGGCCATATGTTGAGGGAGACCCCACAGTGTCAGGAGAACTTGGGGGGGCCGCTGTAGCCAGCATCCCACCAGTTCTGGTGTCTGGCAGTACCACTCCTAGTAAGGGGGTGCAGAAGTCCAGACAGAGGGTTGAAAGGGGGTTGCGGACCCCAATGGAGAACCTGGAGGGTCAGGGGTTAGCTCTCAGAGCAGAGCCCCCCAGGAATGACCTTGGTGAGACCATTTCTAGGTTGTGGGGAATCCAGACTCTATCAGATAGGCAGAGGTCAGGAGACCTGCACCAGCCAGACTCTTGTGTGGCCCTTGGGAACGGTGTGTTCCTTGAGAGGGGTAACTGTGCTCCCTTAGAAGTCCTGGTGTGCCAGGCAATGAATCAACTGTAGGGTAGTGACTCTGGGTTGGATGACCAGGTTCAGAGGGTAACCTCTGACCTGGTGGGGGGTAGGTATGCCCCCCAGGAAGTCCTGGGTTGCCAGGCAGTGGTCCAGCCTGTGGGTACAGACCCTGGACTGGAGGAACAGGTGCAGGGAGTAAACCCTGACCTGAAGGGGTGGGCGGTTTGCCCAATCACCCCCCCTGGTGTGATTTCAAGGGGTACCTCTCCCTGAGGGGGGTGCAGAACCCTGAGAGTAGGGGCAGTGGAGAGAGAGCCTCACCCCTGGCCCCAGTGCAATCTGAGAGTACAGACCCTGGATTGGAAGGCCAGGTTCAGGGTGTGCCCCCTGACCTGGAGGAAGGGGCTACTGCTAACAGTGCCCCTACCATGTTGTCTTCTGGGGGGCCACTCCTTGTTGGGGGGTGCAGGACCCCAGAAGGGAGGGCAGGGAGAGGGAAGCCTCACCCCTGGCCCTGGTCCAACCTGAAGGTACAGACCCCAGGTTGGAGGAACTGTTGCAGGTTTACATCCCTGTACTGGTGGAAGAATTGTGCAGGACTGCTTCTACAAGCACCCTGACAATTTTGGACTCTGGGGGTGCCGCTCCTGCAGGGAGGATACAGAGCCCCAGATGGGAGGACCAGGATCAGGCTGTCAGAGGGTGCCAGGCACCTGGGGCTACTGCCCCCCACTCTCCATAGTCACAGTGGTTGGAGAGGCCTGAGGTCGGGCTCTCATCCCTGACAGTTGTCCGGGGCCACTGTGGCTTGCTGTCCTGGTGGACAGAGTTGCCCCTGGGGGGGGGGGACGAGAGTCACACCCCGGGGGTGGAGTGGGCAACACCACTGTGTTGGCCCTGGTGGTGCTATCTGCCCAGTGGGATACATCTGTGAGCAAAGTAAAGTTAGGTGCTGCACAGATAGTATCTGCAGATGTGGAGAAGGGTTCCCTGTGGGTTAGCTGAGTGGGCCCTGAGAGTATGGACAGAGGGATCCGACTGGAGTCAGGAAGGCGTAGAACTGGAACATGCCCCTGCTGTTGTGGGCCTGGGTCCTTGTTCTATCACCCCAATCAGGGAAGTACATCACAGTATTGATTGTTCTCACCTGGCTTTAGGCCGGTAGGGGGTCATGTTGGACTTTTTTGCTTATGCAGGGTCATCCCCAATGTTTTTGCCTCCTGCCTCCTATTTCTTCTTACCTGTTTCAGTTGGCTTTTGGACTCTGAGCACTTCACCACTGCTAACTAGTGCTAAAGTGCATATGCTCTCTGTGTAAAATTGTATGTAATTGGTTTATTCGTGATTGGCATATTTGATTTACTAGTAAGTCCCTAGTAAAGTGCACTAGAAGTGCCAGGGCCTGTAAATCAAATGCTACTAGTGGGCCTGCAGTACTGGTTGTGCCACCCACATAAGTAGCTCTGTAATCATGTCTCAGACCTGCCATTGCAGTGTCTGTGTGTGCAGTTTTAACTGTAAATTCGACTTGGCAAGTGTACCCACTTGCCAGGCCTAAACCGTCCCTTTTCTTACATGTAAGGGACCCCTAAGGTAGGCCCTAGGTAGCCCCAAGGGAAGGGTGCAGTGTATGGTTAAGGTAGGACATATAGGGGGTCATTCTGACCATGGCGGTAATTACCGCCATGGCGGAGGTCGGCGGTAGCACCGCCAACAGGCTGGCGGTGCACCGCTGGGCATTCTGACCGCGGCGGTTCAGCCGCGGCCAGAAACGGAAAGTCGGCGGTGTACCGCCGACTTTCCGCTGCCCGTCAGAATCCTCCATCCGCCGCCATGGGGATTCTGACACCCCCTACCGCCATCCTGTTCATGGCGGCTCTCCCGTCATGAACAGGATGGCGGTAGGGGGTGCCGCGGGGCCCCTGGGGGCCCCTGCCGTGCCCATGCCAATGGCATGGGCACGGCAGGGGCCCCCGTAAGAGGGCCCCAAAAAGTATTTCAGTGTCTGCCCAGCAGACACTGAAATACGCGACGGGTGCAACTGCACCCGTCGCACCTTCCCACTCCGCCGGCTCAATTCTGAGCCGGCATCCTGGTGGGAAGGTTGATTTGCCCTGTGCTGGCGGGCGGTCTTTTGGCGGCCGCCCGCCAGCACAGGGCAAATGTCAGAATCACCGCCGCGGTCTTTCGACCGCAGTGCGGTGTTCTGACGGCGGTACCTTGGCGGACGGCCTCCGCCGTCCGCCAAGGTCAGAATGACCCCCATAGTAATGTGTTTTATATGTCTTGACAGTGAAATATTGCTAAATTTGTTTTTTACTGTTGCAAGGCCTGTCCCTCTCATAGGTTAACAGGGGGGCTACCTTTAAATCTGATTAAAGTGTAGATTACCTTTGGGAGCGGATGGACATGTGGAGTTTGGGGTCTCTGAGCTCACAATTTAAAAATACATCTTTAAGTAAAGTTGATTTTGAGATTGTGCGTTTGAAAAAGCCACTTTTAGAAAGTGAGCATTTTCTTGCTTATACCATTTCTGTGACTCTGCCTGTTTGTGATCCCTGTCTGGGTCAGTTTGACAGTTGGGCTGGTTGCACCTCACACTAGACAGTGACACAAAGGGAGCTGGGGTGTAGTTTGCATTTCCTGATGAGCCATCTGTGCTCGGAGGGAGGGGAGGAGTGGTCACTTGCACCTGAAAGGGCTGTGCCTGTCCTCACATAATGCAGTCATGAGTGTCTGGGGCCTGGCCTGGGCAAGGCAAGATTTCACATTCAGAAGAGACTTTACTTTGAAGTAGGCCTACTTCAAAGGAGAAATTGGGTATAAGAAGGGCACCCAAAACCACAGACTTTAGATCACTTCTGGACATCAAGAGGAACCTCTGCCTGGAGAAGAGCTGAATAGCTGAGGAAGAAGAGCTGCCCTGCCTGTGACTGTGCTTTGTGGAGATATCCTGCAGTTGCTGCTTCTGCCAGAGTAAGAGGGCAAAGACTGGACTTTGTGTGCCTTCCATCTTGAGAAGAAATTTCCAAGGGCTTGATCTAGAGCTTGCCTCCTGTTGTTTGAAGTCTCAGGGACAGCAAAGACTTATCTCTGCCAGCACCTGGAGTCTCTGGAGGGACTCCTACTCTGCCCTGTGGTGCCCATCCAGTTCCTGGGACCCTGAAAGGAGAAGCTGGCAGCCTAAAGACAAGAAAATCCACGCACAGAGCGCCGGGCAGGGAAAAGATTGACGTGACTCCGATCTGCGGCTGAAAAAACGACGCACAGCCGGCTCCGCAGCTGAGAAAATGACGCTCGCAGGAAACGCGACCGAAGAATCGACGCACGGAGCAGGAGAAACGATGCGCATCTTCGCTGACGGAGGCTGGGAGATCACAACCTGCACTGCGGGGATTTCGGATCATTGTGCCTGAATTTCCGACTCACGTACCGCTGTGCGGAGTTATTTTTGACGCACACCCGCCCTTGCGGGGTTATGTTTGACGCACACCAGGTACAATTTCACGCTAGCAGAGCTAGTGTGTGTTTAAAACTACTTAAAGACTCTTTTTGTATTTTTATTGAGAACTTGACTTGTGTATGGTGGATTTTTGTCATTTTGGTCTTGTTTTGTTTAGATAAATATTTCCTATTTTTCTAGACTGGTGTTGTCATTAAGTTACTGTGTGTGTTGGTACAAATACTTTACACCTAGCACTCTGAAGTTAAGCCTACTGCTCTGCCAAGCTATAAAGGGGATAAGCAGGGGTTAGCTGAGGGTGATTCTCTTTTACCCTGACTAGAGTGAGGGTCCTTGCTTGAACAGGGGGTAACCTGACTGTCAACCAAAGACCCCATTTCTTACAGGACCTCATTAATGTCTGGGTGAACAGGAAAATCTAGGGGACCAGCACTGTAAAACCGACAAAGGAGCGACCCTGCGGAATTTTCTGGAACCTCATCCTCCGGGAACCTCATGTTAGACTTAACATGTGTGATCAATTCTGGCAACATCTGCATACCAATGTACTTGCCCCTATGCTCTTCAGAACCGGGGACCTCTTCCTCCGACTGAGAGGATTAGATTGGCACCACCTTCTTCTCTTTCACATTTCCAAACCCATCTCTAAAAACATTTCCTTTTGAGCCTTTTTATCCTGACATCCTGCGTTGCTTCGGCAGGAAGGGAAAGAAAGATTCAGATGAAGAGGATGTCTCCACATACCTCCTCTTTTTGGAATGTTTGACCATCTCAGATTCACCAGCAAAATAACAGTAAATGCCCAAAAATCAATCTACTGCCAAGTAATCCAACAACCGTTATTCAGTGGTACTCACCAAATTGCCCAGGAGAGCCAAGACCTGCCGGGACATGTGCACCCCACCTCTGGTGCCCATGTGCAGACTGAGACCCAGAAGCCAGGCACCCGAAACCCCTCCCTGCAGGAAACTGTCTTCATAGGCTATATGCTGTAAAGAAAATGCATTGTGACCAATCTGCCTACGCATCTCCCAGCAAGTCCTGCAGCGAGAGAGAAGCATACTCCTGTTGGCCGACTCCCCAGTCCTGCAGAAATACTGTCAAGCGACAAACAATGCTGATTGCCCAAACCCCCCAAAAGCAGCCTCCATTTCCTTGCCCTCATCATCCTGTTAGCTGACAGACTGAATGCTGGGTAAGTACTGCTTATGTAACCTCTAGCAGGAGGTGGGGGTGTTGTAATTTGGACTCTTGCTCTGGGCAAGACTACTGGTTTAAGGATGACAGTACTTATGTTTGTAGGTGACTATGCCTATCCTACAACAAGTCGCAGCTGTCGTCTCAACCCTTCCGGCTCACTAGCAACACCTCACCAAAAACACAAACAGTAAAAGGTGATTTGTGGCAGCCTTTACACATGGACTCAAGCATAAGACATTTCAGGGAGTGTCGTGGTTAAACGGAGATTACCCCTTTCTCAAAAGATACATCATGTCTCAACCGAAAACACACACAATAACAAAGATGCAGTAAAGTTTCAATAGTTTTTATTTAACACAACTGCAATCTGCGATATGTGGCATGGACTGCAATGATTAGGATAATAACAGTGCAAGAAACAGAATTGTGAAGACAAGAGTCATTATTACAAAGACCCCCACCATCTTGCAATAGCATACAAAAGACATAAGATGTGTAATATGCCCTAATACCCCAATATGATAGGCCTAACCTCCTACCTAAAGGAGAGCTAGGTTTGCTAAACCTAATCTGCCAATGCCCTGTCCATGAGGGAGCCCCCAACCCTCGTTACCTTGGAATGAGGTCTCTATCTCAGACTCCGCAGGGACACTAAGACTGGGTCAGCGTCAAGACAACGTGCAGCATTGATATCAGCGATGGTGGCGATGCCCTCTGGTCGGAATCCCTCTGATTATCTGTCTAAAGTGCGATGTATTTATACAGATCTACCAGGACCCCTGACAAAGGTGTGTTCCCAAGCAATAGATAACAGACATGCTTGGGGCGGCAATTATTATAAACAAATCCCTCGAAAGTATAGAGAAGGAAAGTCCCTAAGTGTGAACACCTACTGTTTGTTTGTCTTTGTCACTTGATCTTGACGCCTTAGTGCGGTAGCACTGATAATGCAAAGCATAACAAGTGGCCTAACTATAAACAAGGCTGCCATCTTAGATGAATTAAATAATGAAATGGGCTAAGACAGAGCAAGCTAAGTAGGTTAAAAGTCACTAGGTGATGGGGGCACGAGTCTGCAAGCCAAAGGCTAAGCTAACTCCTGTTATCCCATTAAAACAAACTAGGATTCACTACAGTGGGGCAGTAGGTACAAGCATTCTTCTATTCTGTTTTCTGTACAGTGTGAAAGGATATTTAGCTTGTGATGAAGGGGATGAGGACAAGGGGGATCGGGGGCAATGGGCCCAACCCCGGTCTTGTCAATGGTCAGAGTTGTTATGCACAAAGTAGATTTCAGTAAGTGTGTCCATGAGCTTTTAATGTCCATCTATGTATTGAGGTTTACCAATATGTGATTCAGGCACTGACATAAGATCAACGGTACTGCTCTGGCGCTATGAAAATGATGGTAAACTTTACCTTTCCTGATTCTTACTCTTTTACTCTATGGCTCTGGGTTGATGAGTTTTATTATTAAGTATATAATAAATGAGGTTCAGACCACCAAGGTGCCACAACATCCTGCAGTTCTATGACATCTGTTTACCTTTATATCCCTGGATCTTGGCCTTGGTCCTGTACAAGTACCACATCATGTCTTCCTTAGAATTATTAATCAGATATTCATAAGAAGAGAGGTGTTGCCTTCTTGTGATACATTTGTTAATGTTTCTCTTCAGATCAAATATTGTGGTCTATGACTTGCCTTATTGTGTTTTAGGTTTGAGCCCGGTGATATTTTAGCTATTCATAGGAATTTTGGGCCTTTGGAGGCTAAATTCTATCTCTACTGTTCATCTAAGTACATGTTGATTAAAAAAGTAAATGACGTGTATTTGTTTGGCAGTGTTTATTAATTCATGGGTGCATCCTCCCAACACTTAACGGGAGACTAGTGCTGTCTAAACTACCAGTGGAAGTCTTTGTTAGCTATTAATGGTGAGCATTGGTGTGGTTGGTATGGGGAGATTTGTTGGCCCATTGTTAGATTTAATGACCTTTTTAGGGCAGTGGATGAATGAGATGTGTTGAGTGAATTAAGGGTCCCGAAGAAATGTTGCAATCTAGGGAGTCTTTGAAGTGGGAAAGCTGAATATGTGGGTTGAGATTTTTGGGAGAAATCATGAAATGGTTCAGACTCATCCACATTAGATTTTTATTGTGTTGTTACTTTCTTTTCATTTTTTGGAACATTGCTTTAATACATTTATCTAGAACATAATGTAAACACAGGGGTCACTGGCACTGTCAGGCCAATAGTGAAGGAACATATATTTGAAGAAACTTGCAGTTAAACATATGGCAGTTCCACCATTCAGAGTGTTTTTTTTCTCCTTCATCATGCAATATTCTGCAAAATGTTCTGTGCCCAATCTAGCCCCACGTCACAGGTAACAGGACTCAAGAGTAGCATTTATTCATATTCACAGTCATAGGTACTTTCTTATGCAGTACAATATGCACCAGCTCACAGTTCATACAACATAATGGTTCAGGATACATGATTTTGGGTGGTCACAGCTCCTGAAGAGGAGTCCACTTATGAGGATTATAGCAACTATCAGGGTAACACTGTATCTGGCATACATCTCTGTGCTTTTAAAGAGGGACCAATCTCAGGGGGATACATTTATGCTACATTCATCTGGGAGAGGTAGGTATGTCATACCAGGGTGACAGTGGTGGCCGTGTATGAACAAGAATCTCATCTTTTCTCATCTTGCCCTCCCTCTGGAAAAATTCAGCCCCTCCATGAGGGGACACTGAACTAGTCTAGCTTAATTTTCCATGCTTCTCATGAGTTCTAGATCACCTTCTCAAATGTCTGAATGGTATGGGAACCATACTGGCCCCTCGCTTATACCATAGGATTTCACAGAGCTTTGTCCTACGTCATCTCTGAGTGAGGCATTCAATAAACCTACTTTATGACTGGGGCAGAGTGTGGAGGTGGATCTGTAGACGTGTGTTCATAAGATGAATAAACGGCCCACAGATTGCCTGAAACTGATGGAGTTGGTCTTGCATCTTGAATATTCCCGGTTCAAATGTGGCCAGTCAGAACAGTTCAGTCATCCATTCAGGATGTGTGGGCAACGTTGGTGTGTGCCAATGTTGGAGTTGCATATCTTTGCTGCAAACCTGACTCACAGCTAATGAGCCATTAGCTGTGAGTCAGGTTTGCTTTAGCTAGTGGGGATTTCAGCATCAGTCATAGAACACATTGAGGTATGCACATTTTAGTCTTGCCTCTCGTTGTACACAATCATGAGATGCCAGGAGGTCAATCCAGTCTTTATCAGAGTATCAAATATCTAACCTCCCTTGCCAGTACTCTTCTGCCGCAGGCTGAGTAGTTGAGGATGGCACAGCATCAAATAAGATCTGATAGAGGTATGTGATCGTGCCCTTAGAGTTCCCGAAGTGAGTAGATATTTCTGAATTAGTGAATCCTGGAGTTGGATTGAGCTAAGTCCCAGTGCATAGCTCCTACAGATTTGTAGCTGCCTATAATGCCAAGCCTGAGAGTCGTGTAGTGCATAGTTTGTGAGCAATGCTTGGCAAGGGTGAAAATCACCCTTCTCATAAATTATCCACTGTCCGTATGCCACAACCTTCCCATACCACTCTGTTGATTGTCTTTCCTCCCATCTTTATGCCTCCATTGGACCATAATGGTGCCGCTTCTTGCAGTATACCATCTACCTCTAACCCTCTATGGGGTTCCCTCCAGGCCCTCCACTTAGCCCTAAGTGCTGGTGTACAGGCTGCCATGTTTGCAGCTTTCTCTATGTATAAGACCCACATTTCGGGTGGTACTTTCACCAGAGACCATCCCATAGTAACCCACTCTAGCTTCTGCATATCTCCTAGTAGGTGGACCAGTTGTGATAACTGGTGGGCTAGGTAGTAGTGGTGCATATATGATAGGTGCAGTCCTCCTGCCCTCATGGCAGTATGGAGTTTGGAGGCTTTGAGGCAGAGTTTCCTAACCCCACTCCCCCACACAAATGTTTTTTATCTTTCTTTCAGGTACATGGAGGAGCCTTTGAGGGACCTGGAGTCTATCATGCCAAAGAAATAGTTGAAGTTGGGGGCTGTCATTCTCTGTTTTGGGTAACAAGGGTTGCACATTGTCAACAATCATATTGTCCAGGTCTGTATTAACTAAGTACTTAAGCCTCAGGGTCTTCCATGTAAATCCAAAGTCATTGCCTGCACACCTCTCTAGACATGCAGCGATGGGGAGGGTTTCACTTTTCCTCCAGCTGATCCTGTAGCCCAAAAACTTGGAGAAATCAGTGAGTAGTGACATGAGTGTTGGGACATACACTGACCGATCAGCAAAGGTGAGAATAATGCAATCTGCGTTTGTATAAAGCAGAAGTTTAACGTTTCCATTTGGGATGGTTATATCTTTCACACCTTCATGTTGTTGGATGGCTGCTGCCAATGGCTATAACACAAGTAGGAAGAGGAGTAGGGATAGTGAGCATCCCTGTCTTGCGCTTCTTCAGAAGAGAAACGTTTGGACATGTACCCGCCGCAATCAATTTGGACAGTGGGGTTGAAATACAGCCATCGGACCTTGGCGATGAACCAACATCAAATGACATCTTGCTCCATTGTGTGGAACAGGTATCCCCATTCAACATGTGTGAACAACTTTTCAGCATTGAGTAATAAAAAGGACTTTTTTGCCAGCATCATCTTGCACCTTCCAGAGCAGACTCACCAACATCAGCATGTGGTTCCTGTATATATGGCCAGGGAAAAATCCCACCTGCCAATAGTGACAAGACTCTAAGAATTTCTTGAGCTGGGTCGCCAGCACCTTGACCAAGATCTTCACAACCATGTAAAAGAGTGGGATTGGGCGATAGCTGGTGCAGTTAGTAGGACCCTTGCTGAGTCTTAGTATACAACCGATAAGCGCTTTAGAAGATTCTGATGACAGTCTACCACGCTCTTCAACCTCCTGAAATACCTTATGGAGAAGGGGAGTGTCACTATTTGTTTATTCAATTAGTGAAATTCCATGGGAAATCCATCATCCTCCTGGGCTTTGTTGTAGGAGCTATCTAATATAGCGTTTGCTATCTCCTCTTTTGATGTTGACCCTTCTAGTAACTGCCTGCTGGCCCTAAGAGAGTTGGTAGGCCAACATTCTCCAGAAACTGTTTCCCTGGAAAGGCCATCCAGCTCTTCAGTGCTGTAAAGAGCACTGGGAAATTGGGTGAAAGTATCTGATATCTGCTACCTGCTATGGGTGCGTGATCAGGGTGGCAGAAGCATCCAAGATAGCAAGGTGTGCTTTTTGCTGACGAAGCTGTGCTACTAGCAATCTACCTGCCACTTTTCTCTTTACTCATAATGTCTTAGTCTCAAGCAGAGCAGAGCACATTCAGTCTTAGTTTTGAATCGCATGTTCAGTTCTAGCTTCTGCCTCACCAATTCAATTCAATTTTATTTATGATTTGGAACTCAGCTGAGGTCCACATAAAATGCACCATACAACAAAACTTTAGTCATTATTACTATTTTCATCTAAAAGCAAATTGAAAACAGAGAAGAAATTTATACAGTAAAAGGTTGTATCACGAAGTTCCACAATGTTTTCCAACCTTGTAATTGCACGCTACATTACTAAAATAATAGCACAGAGGGAGATGAAAATGTGCATGCTCACATCAGTGCAATTACAATTTCAGAAATGAACAATAAAAAACTATATATATGTATATTATTGTATGCTTTAAGAGCAATACGCGCTATATATAACTGCATGGTGTAGAGTGCCAAAGTATAAGTAAAATATTACTAAACACCGACTAAACACCTACTGACTTCCAACAGAACCTGTCAAACCATAATATTACAAATATATACATGTGCGGGGAACAAAGATTTTCAAGGACCAAACTCAAATCAACTTTTTGCATTTTATCGTGAGGAGCCTTGATATCTCTGTCCCATAGTGATAATCTTATTATAGGCAAGTTAAGGCAAAAGGCATATTATTAGGCCTTACCACATGCCTTGCCATACAGCAAGTGCTCTTAAAATACATTTAAAAAACATTAAAAAAATATATATATTTTTAAACAGAATCTTTCGTTAGGAGGATCATACAGGGCTCGGAAGAAATCAGGCACCTACAACAAAGAGAGCTGAAGACAGATTGGTTTTAGCCATTTACGCCGGAGTGGGGCAAGAGATGGACAAACGAATAATACGTGGATTAGGTCTTGAGATTCCGCCAAACAGAAGTTACACTCTTTTGATGTTCCGTGCCATTTCACCAATAGCATATTCAAGGGTAGCAATCCCTGGTGAAGCAGCATCCAAAAGCGCCTGACACTATGAGGAATATTCCATATGATGTAAGGTTGTGATTTTGTTATTACTAGAGTATTGACTATATTCCCAAAATAACTTTTTGTTTTACAGCTCTTGAGATCTAAGCGGAAGCTCAAAGCCCATGGTGCTTTCTTAAAAATAACTTTCAAATGCCAAGAAGAGAGTTCCAGGACCTGGCTACACTCCAGGTCCATCCTTTCAAGGGCATTTGAGAAGTTCTTACAAAAGGCATATTTGACCTTGCCATTGTCTAAAAGGAGTTCTTTTTTAATGTTGATCTTATGGAGTTTTCCTCGCTCTTTAGAATTGAGGCGGTCAACTGAATAACCCCCGCTAATCCTTGGACATATGCACTTCTAAGCCCCATTTCCAACCTTTAAGCCGCCACAGAGACTGCCGTATTAACAGACAATAATTTTCTAAGAATTTTGCCTTCTGACTGATTCAAGAACCCCCATTTGGAAATATCTATGGTGAGGAAGGGGAGGAGACAGGTGATCTATATACCTTTTTGTCAGTGCACCCACCCCTGATTTGAGTTCTTTTGCTTATCTAGAGATTTCCTTTTGAGTAAAGCTGTGTTTCTCATCAGGGCACCATGAATACCAGCCTTCCCTGCCTGCATAGGACCTGTGGGATGTGACTACGGTCTCACTTTCTGTTAATTGTTGTCATAAATGGTCAGCCAATTTTCATTTGTCTCTCAGAGCTTTATAGTACATCATATTAAGTCTCCAGCATTTGGTCATGGCCCTGGTCCAAGACTAGTTGTACTGGAGCATGATCAGAAAACTCCACTTCCAGTATACTACAGTCCTGCAATGCAGCATGTGTTGGGTGGCTCAATATGTAATAGTCAGTCCACGAGCATGAACCATGTGCACTCAATGCATAGGTGTATTTCCTGTCCCGGGGTGGAGTAAATAGCACAGGTACATCATGCTGAAATCTGTCATAGTGTGGGTTAATTACCCAGTCTTCAGTGTTCATATGTGTGTAGATCAAGGGCTAGGTTCGACTCACCTCCTATCACTACCCTGAAGCAGTCAAAAGAAAGGTGACTCCATCACTGTTGGTTGCATACACAGAACACAGTAGCATCATCTAGTGCATCGTGGTTGGCAAAAACATAGCATCCTCTGCCATCTACCCAGGTCTTGTTTATTGTGCATTGAAGTACTTCTAAGTATGGCCACTCCTCTTTTTTTCAAAATCTTCACAAGGTGTCACGCAGCATCAGGTAACCCGATAGGTCCTCCATAGCTGGCACTGATGACTGCTCACCCGGTCTCATTTCAGGTTTTTGACTCTGTCCGGGACAGATGGGTTTCTTGTAAAAGGGATTTTGCAGCTAAATCAGCAAGGACTTTTTTCCTCCTAATGTAATGACACATGCTATTGACATTGAGCGATAGGAGCCATAGAAGCCTGGGGTGTGCAGGGTTAATCGTAGCCTGGTTGATGTCCTCAATACCAGTCATACAAAGAGTGGGTGGGAGAGCAAATGTGAGCCGTGGTTGCTACTCTCTCCAATGCTGGGTGTGTGTGAAGTAATGAAGTAGATGGACTGTAAGGAAGACAGGTGTAGTCAAGTCCAGAAGAATGTGAATAATCAGTCTTGTGGAGGTGTAGCTCTGTAGCAGTCAAAGCTATGTCAAAGCTAAAAATTGTGCTGAACTCATCACAGTTGGACAGAGTGGGGGCAACTGTTGAATATGGTGGAAACAAGAACAGGCAAATAAAATAAAATAAACACAGAAGAAACAACAATATTCAATTAAATTCTGGATAGATTGCACTTAACGGGAGGCCATCCATAACTACTTTGAAAAGGCGAGTCTTATTCCCTCTGTATGTCACCTCCAAATGATCTTTGTTGTCTGTGAAATTTGTATGGAGCTGCCTATTCCTGAGAACTGCTAATCTCACCTCCAAAGAAGTAGCAAAATCATCCTGTGAGCAAACAGTAGTAAAGGACCCTATACAAGGATGGAGCTTACCCACTCTGTATAAGCTAGATGTCAGAAGGATTGCTGCCCTCTACGCACCCTAACAGGAATGAAGAATGTAGTCCTTGAACTCCACAGGATTTCAAAGGTGATCGAGATTTTTCTCTGCATCTGTCTCTGACCTTATCAACAGGTTTGGAGGGGCCAGGGCCATCCCAGTCCTCCTACTTTTTCATTACCACCTCCAATCATCATCTTTCCAATAGTGGGTCTGTTAGGTCACCAGCAGTGTCCAAAGATGCAGTCAGTTGTAATAGAGCAAAGTTGAGCTTGGATATGTCCTCCGGATTAGGGATGTCCATGTTCCCCATCTCTAACGTGGTGAGGAATCAGTGTAGGTTATCCAGTTCCATGAATTGCCTGTGGGTCCTATCGATGGTAATCAAAATCATGGCAGGCTCCAGGAGCCATAGAGAAAGGCTACTCTTTGGAGACATGGTCACACACCAAAAAAACTTATTTTACAGACCATTGTGATTTTTGGATCCTTCTACAGGAAGGGACCACTGTTCTTTTTAGCCACAGTGATAAGTTGCCAGAACTGTTGGTGGAGAGGGAAACAGGCAATAATAGGCCTCAGGCCGCTCTGGCTCTACTTAGTCGGGAATGGATCCTGTGGGCTATGGAACTTCAATGGCAGTGAAAACACCAGGCCAGTTAGTTCAGGAAGGGAAAGGTGAAAAAGTAATTAATAATTGAGAAAGTATTCAGTGAATAGTCTCTTGATAGCAGACTGGCTCAGAAGGGGCACTGATCAGGGTGAATACTTCCAAAGACCCCAGATACCAGCAAAACTGGTCAATTTACAATTTGCACAAAATACCAGGCATACAATCAACCAGTAGACCATACATTTTTACATTACAGTCCATCCATTTAGTTCACAATATTATTTCCACTTTATCAGTCCATATGCCCAAATGGCAACTGATGCGTCCACAGATAATTTCAAACAAAGTCCAATGAAGTGTGTCACATAGTTCAACAGATACATTTAAAGTGGATTTTGTAGGAAAGTACCATCTTGCCTGGCATGTTACCCCCATTTTTCACTGTGTATATGTTGTTTTAGTTGTATGTGTCACTGGGACCCTGTCACCCAGGGCCCCAGTGCTCATAAGTGTGCCTGAATGTGTTACCTGTGTAGTGACTAACTGTCTCACTGAGGCTCTGCTAATCAGAACCTCAGTGGTTATGCTCTCTCATTTCTTTCAAATTGTCACTAACAGGCTAGTGACCAATTTTACCAATTTGCATTGGCTTACTGGAACACCCTTATAATTCCCTAGTATATGGTACTGAGGTACCCAGGGTATTGGGGTTCCAGGAGATCCCTATGGGCTGCAGCATTTCTTTTGCCACCCATAGGGAGCTCTGACAATTCTTGCACAGGCCTGCCACTGCAGCCTGAGTGAAATAACGTCCACGTTATTTCACAGCCATTTTACACTACACTTAAGTAACTTATAAGTCACCTATATGTCTAACCTTTACCTGGTAAAGGTTGGGTGCTAAGTTACTTAGTGGGTGGGCACCCTGGCACTACACAAGGTGCCCCCACATGGTTCAGGGCCAATTCCCCGGACTTTGTGAGTGCGGGGACACCATTACACGTGTGCACTACATATAGGTCACTACCTATATGTAGCTTCACAATGGTAACTCCGAATATGGCCATGTAATATGTCTATGATCATGGAATTGCCCCCTCTATACCATCCTGGCATAGTTGGCACAATCCCATGATCCCAGTGGTCTGTAGCACAGACCCTGGTACTGCCAAACTGCCTTTCCCGGGGTTTCACTGCAGCTGCTGCCAACCCCTCAGACAGGAATCTGCCCTCCTGGGGTCCAGCCAGGCCTGGCCCAGGATGGCAGAACAAAGGACTTCCTCTGAGAGAGGGTGTTACACCCTCTCCCTTTGGAAAATGGTGTGAAGGCAGGGGAGGAGTAGCCTCCCCCAGCCTCTGGAAATGCTTTCATGGGCACATTTGGTGCCCATTTCTGCATAAGCCAGTCTACACCGGTTCAGGGACCCCTTAGCCCTGCTCTGGCGCGAAACTGGACAAAGGAAAGGGGAGTGACCACTCCCCTGACCTGTACCTCCCCTGGGAGGTGCCCAGAGCTCCTCCAGTGCGCTCCAGACCTCTGCCATCTTGGAAACAGAGGTGCTGCTGGCACACTGGACTGCTCTGAGTGGCCAGTGCCACCAGGTGACGTCAGAGACTCCTCCTGATAGGCTCCTTCAGGTGTTGCTAGCCTATCCTCTCTCCTAGGTAGCCAAACCCTCTTTTCTGGCTATTTAGGGTCTCTGTCTCTTGGGATTCCTTAGATAGCAAATGCAAGAGCTCATCCGAGTTCCTCTGCATCTCTCTCTTCACCTTCTGCCAAGGAATCGACTGCTGACCGCGCTGGAAGCCTGCAAAACTGCAACATAGTAGCAAAGACGACTACTGCAACTCTGTAACGCTGATCCTGCCGCCTTCTCGACTGTTTTCCTGGTGGTGCATGCTGTGGGGGTAGTCTGCCTCCTCTCTGCACTGGAAGCTCCGAAGAAATCTCCCGTGGGTCGACGGAATCGTCCCCCTGCAACCGCAGGCACCAAAGAACTGCATCAACGGTCCCCTGGGTCTCCTCTCAGCATGACGAGCGAGGTCCCTTGAATCCAGCAACTCTGTCCAAGTGACTCCCACAGTCCAGTGACTCTTCAGTCCAAGTTTGGTGGAGGTAAGTCCTTGCCTCCCCACGCCAGACTGCATTGCTGGGAACCGCGACTTTTGCAGCTACTCCGGCCTCCGTGCACTTCCGGAGGAAATCCTTTGTGCACAGTCCAGCCTGGGTCCACGGCACTCTAACCTGCATTGCACGACCTCCTAAGTTGTTCTCCGGCGACGTGGGACTCCTTTGTGCGACTTCGGGTGAGCACTACATCACGCATCCTTGTAGTGCCTGTTTCTGGCACTTCTCCGGGGGCTACCTGCTGCTGAGAGGGCTCCTTGTCTTGCTCGACGTCCCCTCTGTCTCCTGACGCAATTTGCAATATTCTGGTCCTTCCTGGGCCACAGCAGTGTCCAAAAACCCTTACCGCACGATTTGCAGCTAGCAAGGCTTGTTGGCAGTTTTTTGGCGGGAAAATACTTCTGCACGACTCTCCACGGCGTGAGGGATCCGTCCTCCAAAGGGGAAGTCGCTAGCCCTTGTCGTTCTTGCAGAAACTTAAGCTTCTACAGTCCAGTAGCAGCTTCTTTGCACCCGCAGCTGGCATTTCCTGGGCATCTGCCCATCTCCGACTTGCTTGTGACTTTTGGACTTGGTCCCCTTGTTCCACAGGTACCCTCGACTGGAAATCCATCGTTGTTGCATTGCTGATTTGTGTCTTTCCTGCAGAATTTCCCTATCACGACTTCTATGTCCTTTGGGGAACTTTAGTGCACTTTGCACTCACTTTTCAGGGTCTTGGGGTGGGCTATTTTTCTAACCCTTACTGTTTTCTAATAGTCCCAGCGACCCTCTACAAGGTCACATAGGTTTGGGGTCCATTCGTGGTTCGCATTCCACTTTTGGAGTATATGGTTTGTGTTGCCCCTATCCCTATGTGTCCCCATTGCATCCTATTGTAACTATACATTGTTTGCACTGTTTTCTAAGACTATACTGCATATTTTTGGTATTGTGTATATATATCTTGTGTATATTTGCTATCCTCACACTGAGGGTACACTCTGAGATACTTTGGCATATTGTCATAAAAATAAAGTACCTTTATTTTTAGTATAACTGTGTATTGTGTTTTCTTATGATATGGTGCATATGACACTGAGTGGTACTGTAGGAGCTTCACTCGTCTCCTAGTTCAGCCTAAGCTGCTCTGCTAAGCTACCATTATCTATCAGCCTATGCTGCTAGACACCCTATACACTAATAAGGGATAACTGGGCCTGGTGCAAGGTGCAAGTACCCCTTGGTACTCACTACAAGCCAGACCAGCCTCCTACAGATTTCACATTAGATCTCCAGTATAACTTTACAGATCCAGTATAACCTTTGAATACTTTTCAGATCCAGCCAGCCAACACGTGTTTCGTCAGGGATATTATCCCTATGACTTCATCAGGGCTTACTGATAGATTTGTCCCTTCAAACGTAATCTCACTACTTAGCGTTGGTATACTGATTTCAATGCAATGTATCCTCAGTCAATAATAATGTATTTTAGTTCACCTTCAAAGTCTGTTATGTACTTCTTAGAGATTCACAATTGGTGAAAAAGTACTTGATGTCCTCCTCCTCTCCCTCTAGAATGCCAATAAAACAGACAATGTTCTTCAGGAAGCAGAGTTCATGTCCAACATCTGTTTCTCTGTCCCGGATGGACATGCAGTCCTCTTGGGCCATCATTTGTCTGTTGCGGCCAACTGTCTTTGGAATGTGGTAAGATCTGCTCTCATTGACTTAAGTTCACCAGCAGCCAATTCAGTGTCTTTTTGGACAAAGTAAACTGTTGATTTAATGGAGTTAACTTCTCTCATGCAGATCTCCACAGGATGTCAAATGGCCAGCCACCATTTCTGGAGAGAGAAGTTGATCTGTCATTGCATTGAGCCTTTGGGCTTGATTCTTCATGCACCAGTGATGGGGGAATCTTGTATAGAGACAATATCGAGGGGAGGTAGGAGCTGGGTTGTGGTCCTCAATAATGTCACTAGAATGTCTGTTCTCAAGGCTAATGGACGGTAGAAGGGCCCTCACGCAAAGAGCTCACAGTTTGCAATAGTGGAGCATCCTTAGTATTATTGAGGGGATAGGGGAAAATATTCATGCTGGATGACTGCTGGACCATTTATTATTGCCCCTAAGAATGCAGGGGATGTGCAGGTGTTTTTACCTGTGATTAAACAATGCAGATCCTTGTCTGTCCTTCTGTGTACTTTCTGCATTGGTCATCCCTTGTGAGCATAGTCACGGGTATCCGTGTTAGATGCCAAACAAGTTCTTGACACCTGCAGGCTTGGCTGTCTATTTGGACTACCATCAAAGGCCTCATGGGCCAGTATAACATGGGGAAAGAACTATAATTCTCCCTGTGCTTCACACTGGTGTTGGTTAGCTCACACAGCCCCATGTAATTCAACCAGGGTAGGTTCCCCGGTTGTAAGTGGCCCCCTTGTTTGCTCACTCCCAGAAACGTAGGAGTCAAGAGACTTGGGGATTTCTCTTCACTCAAGGTGGCCCTTTTTCTCTCCCAGGGGTACTGGGCACATGGGCCAGAGGTAGCCCAGGTTCACATTGTGACCTTAAGTAGCTGAAGGAAGACACAGCTCCAGGCAGAGGGAGCCAAAAGGTGCGAAGTTAGGCCGCTGTGGTTGAGCCGGGCATCACTTAACATGCCACCTGGTCTGGGTTCCGCATTGGCTTAGAGACCTAGGACCTGATTTATACTTTTTTTTAGCCGCATTCCCGTCATTTTCTGACGCAAAAGCGGTGCAAACTTACAAAATACAATTGTGTTTTGCAAGTTTGCACCGCTTTTGCATCAATAAATGACGGTAATGCGGTGCAACAAATGTATAAATCAGGGCCCTAGTCTTTTCAGCAGTCAGAGCAACAGGTGCTCAGTAGCAGTCTCATTCAGGCTACACAGGTCACAGAGTGTACCAATCATGGTCATCATCTCCACAGCCAAGCATGCCAGGCCATCTGGAGAATCGTGAGGTCCCTGGGACACAGAGACAGTTGGTTTTGCGATGGGGTCAGATGAGTACCACATGGGAAAATCTTAATCTTCAGGAACCCTCCTGTCAATTTTGTTCATTTTGGCACCTAAAAATTCATGAAAATAAGATCTAGTTTTATATTGGTGTCAGATGTTTTTCGTGTTGCGGGACTTTCCTATTTTGTTGTTTTGGTGCTCCTAAATCCAATACATTTTTTCTTTGTTTAAGCCTGATTGTTAGGAGCCACAGCTACCCAGGGTTGAGCTAAGGATTAGCAAACATGCCGGACTGAACCCACGTCATTACTCAGAGTGTATTACATGGTGATGTTGCAAAACCACATCATATAATTTACTACATTCTTTACAGTTGCCATCAACAAAGGCCCTGCATCATGGACCACTGCCAATTATAACCACCCTAATGTCCTTACCTGTGTCAGAGAGCTCCATGGGATTAGCTAGAAGGGTGGAAATAATGCATGGCTTCCCTTTACAATATTAAAATGTCTCCTCCCCTCCCTGGAAGACTGTTTATAAAAATATGACTGAAAAAAAAATGAAAAGAACAATCTAACTCTTTATAAGCACTTTGTATGCAATTAAATGTTTCACTCAAAATTAAAAGGTTCCAAGGATGAAAAAAAACAAATAACTATTATACTTGGGCTGCAAAAATCGAACCCAGAACCTTTTCTCACGTAGTGCTTCTTTTTGGGGATTTTGTGAGCCCTCAATCCTAATGCCTTCAAGTATTTTCCTATAATAGCCTTGCCCTTGAGTGAATTTCTTGCACTGTAGATTTTCTACCAAAAATTCAACATTTTCTCAAATATTAATGTAGCAACGTTAGCCTTTTTTTCGATAATCTTGTTAGGTAAATGTGTCCATTTAGCAGTAGAGACATTTTATTTCTAAGAAAAAATATAAAACATGAACTGCTTTAAAGGTGTATTACCAAAATGTATTGGAAAAATGTGATTCACAAATATGTCAAAATATCATGAACTCAAAATATCTTGGTATAGAATGTAGATGACAAGAATATAATTTTTAGGTATATAATATTTTTTATTGTATAAACTATTGTTTTAGTTCATATAGCTGTGTACAAATTATTTCATTAATTTGATAAAGATTATTTATTGTATCATCAAACAGTATAATCATTAAAATTATATTTGTATTTTTTAGTATAGTTGTGATTTGTATGAACTTAAATACAATTGTTTATTGAGTAGCGGGTTGTTGGGTTTGTAGGGAGAGAAGTTTATTTATTTTAAATGCTTGCAAGTTTTTCTATTTGTTTAATTTATTTGTAATATCAAAATTGTGTTTTTAAAATGTAATATAATTTGATTTATATTTAATGAGTATATGTTATTTTTTTACTTTTGTTCTATAGTTAAATATTTTTATTTGGGTTTGTAATAATAAATCGGACCTCTCCAAAGTCCACCACCTCTCCTACTTTTGTTTACATTGGAGTGAAATAGTAAATCTAACCCCTACAAAGTCCAACAACTCTGATTTTATTGGGCTGGGAACAGTAAATTTGAACCCTCCAAGCCCAACACTTTTCTTACCGTTGCTGTGATTAGAGTCAGAATATAAAATCAAACCCCTCCAAAATACAACACTTTCCCTAAACTTGTTTTTGTTGGAGTGGAAATAGTAAATATAACCTTTCCAAAGTTCAGCATTTTTCCTGCTTTTGCTTATTTTGAAGTGAGAATGTAAGTTTGAAACCTCCAAAGTCCAACACTTTCCCTACTGTTGCTCAGATTGGAGTGAGAATAGTAAATCAAACACCTTCAAAGTCTAGCACTTTCCTGTTTTGGCTTACATTGGAGTGGAAATAGTAAATCTGACCTCTCCAAAGTCTTACACAGTTTCTACTGATATTTATGTTGGAGGCAGAATGTAAATCGAACCCCTCCAAAATCCAACACTTTCCCTTTGTTTCTTGACATTGGAGTGGAACTAGTACATTTTGCCAGCCTTTGAAGTCCAACCGTTTCTCTACTGTTGCCCAGATTGGAGGGGAGATAGTAAATATAAACTCTACAAAGTCCAACACTTTGCTTACTGTTGCATACGGTGGAGTGGAAATAGTAGATCTAACATCTTAAAAGCCACTTTCCTTGCTTTTGCCTATGCTGGAGAGGGAACAATACATCTGATGCCTCCAAAGACCAACACTTTCCCTACTGTTGTTGAAACTGAAGTGGGAATAGTAAATCTAACCCCCCAAAAAGCCCAATACTTTCCCTGCTTTTGCTTACGTTGGAGTGGGAAAAGTAAATATGACCCTTCTAAAGTTCAACATGTTTCCAACTGTTGCTCAAATTGGAGTGTGAATAGTACATCTAACTCCTTGAAACCTCACCACTTACCCTGCTTTTGCTTAAGTTGGAGAGAGAATACTATATCTTACCCCCCTCCAAAAACCAACACTTTCCCTAATCTTGCTTGTGTTGTAGGGGGAAGAGTAAACCTGGCTCCTTTCCCTGATATAGTTTAGTTAGGATTGTTAATATTTCATTTGTTTTTCAATTTTTAAAATGCTTTATATAATTATGAAATTAAATATTTCATATGTTTGGTTTACATTTTACTTTTGTTGATTTTGTATTGATTTTATTTTTAATACAATTTGTTATCGTTTTTTGATATTCATTTGTTTTCTATCATTTTTATTATTAATAATTATTTAATGTATTTTATTTTTAAATTGTTTACATGTTGTCTGAATTTATATGTATACAAATATATAGAGATAGTGTATTTTTATTTTACAATAATGATTTGAAATATTTTATATGTATTTATTTAAATTATTTTACACATTCATATTTAACATGCATTTAACGTAATGCTATATATCAGTATTTACATATACTTTCCTATTTTTGGACATTTTCTGATCCACAATAACTGTTTTGATATTTTTGTAATTTTCATCTGGTTCTTGATATTTTTCTTGTGATACTTCTTTGTGATATTTTGTGTTTTAGTATATCTATGGTGCACAGTTAGGGCTACATCTGTAGTCGGGCATAATGAGGCATCAAATTGTTCTAATACATTTCTTATTCGGGGTGATAGTCAGTACCTGAATGCAAAGTGGAGTGAAGCAGTGTTGTTTTGGGGATTTCCCTTGGATCAACTGTTTTTAAGACACAGGCACATTATCCATTGAGTCTTCAAAGTGTGTATTTACTCCGATCTGCGGTCCTTATATCAGGTGAATACAAATAAACCGATTATACTCATTTGAACCCTGATGGCTTTATAACGGCTGTTCCAACTTACACATAATTGTGGTTTTCATCCTTCTTGCACTGACCAAGTTTTCACACCTTTTAATGGGACACTTCAGGATCACCGAGGAATATTCTGTTTCAGAACATCCTTGATGTCATGTGAGGGACGGGCAAAATATTGGGGTGGAGAATCAGCGGACCATGTCTAGCAAATTTATAGAAAAGAGTAAGTTGTAGGTGATTGCTTGATAAAAGTACAATGTATCTCTTTACATGTTTATGCTTTTATAGAAGCATCACAGAATTTTCCAAGAGCCCTAAATATATCTCACTATACTTCTCAGCTAACATCTTTAGCGGACCTTCAGACCTTTATTTGCCAAAACTGTGCTTATTGCATATGTATTCCTACTTACAAATCCTCTGCCAATTTTGGAAGATACCTTTTTTTTCTATTGTAGAGACTGGAGATATAGAAAAGGTAAATATTAATTGCACATGTGCCCTAATATCTCATCTCTCAAATTGTTATAATGCATTCAGTATTAGTATATTCAAATCAACAAATTTTTACCTTGGTACCTGCAAACCGTGACTTTATTTGCAGTTTTGACAGATAACTAATAATCGTGAGATTGTGGGCAAATCACTGTATATCACTGTACATCAAATTATGTAATGTAAAAACTTCAGTGTAAGGAAAAAGTAATTGTAATATGTACTGCCTAGTAGTGCCCCTATATCGTACTGCTATTCCCCACCTACCGATTTCATTCTAGTTTTTGAAATCAGGTTTTATATGAACCCCATTCACAGTACTGTGTGTGTATGTGCAGCTCCTTTAGGGGTCTATTGACTAAGTTTTGCAACGTGTTTACATCACAAAAGTGATGCAAAACTATGCTGAATCTTTTTTCACTCATTTATTTTCCAGCACTAAATTTGTTTAGTGCTGGAAATTCACTCCAGCGGCTAAAGAGGTGGTCACAGATGGGTTACCTCTTTCACTGGAGTCACCAGTCTGCCTCAGAAGCTGAGATTGTGACTCCTCTCCTCAAAATTCATCCCAGTCGCCTGCTGTCCCTTCTTTCTTGGCCTGGCTCAGCTCTTCACCGATCCTTTTAAAACAGGACACGTTCCTAGATACCACTTGCTTCCTCTTCAGGCAGTGATCATGGTGCCTCTGATTCTCAGGACTACCAACATTTCCCTCTCATATGGCATGTGAAGTTTCCAGCCTACGTACCTGTCTTTTATGACTACCCAGTCACTACTTGGAGAGTGGAATCTACCACCTGTTTTCTTTCCTGGCCCACTCATTATTCGTTCTCCTCTTCTCATGGGTTGCCATCACATACATCTCTGCCGGCGCGCACGAACGGTCTGCTGGTATCACATCTTGGACTCCCCTCTTTCTCACCAAGTGACCCGGGGCACATCTTGTCATGCTGTGAGGAGTTGGCTCTCAAAAACTGGTTCATGCAGCATTCCAAATCCTCACCTTTCTCCACCCCAATGCGGAGGACTCATTTGAAAGTCCTCATGAACCTTTTCATTTTTCCATTGGCTTGTAGCCATGGCAGCATGTCTTTGCAATGACGCAAATTCAGCTGCTGAGAAACTCCTGAAACTTGCGGCCTTGGAATGGCAGGCCATTGTCTTTCTTGTCTTCCTCAGGCAGGCCCAAGTGTGGAAATATTTTTTCAAATGTTGGTTTCACACACTCAAAAGCCATAGAGCGGATCAGTTTGATGGAATTTGGAGTGACTGTCCATCACCACAAGAGTGATCTGGATGTCTGGAAAAAACCCAAAGTCCATACTTAAAGACTACAGTGGAGTGAGGCCCACCCCCTTTCTGATGACAGGTGCCACAGGGGGCTCTGCGCTCAAGAGCACACAGGACCAACAGTTTTTCACTAGCTGGTTGAACATCTGGTACATCCCCAGGAACCATACTTGGCTCCGGAGCCTTGCTTTCATTTTTGCGACTCCCTGGTGTCCTTAATGAGCTAGTTCCACAGTCCTGCTCCACAAGGTTGTGGTTTGACTATTTGGTGACCTCTCAGGACTAGCCCTTCCTCACGCTCGCAGAGTTTGTCACACCATCTCCACAACTGAGCTTCAGCGTCCCGCTCCACTTTGATAAAACCTCTCAATCTGTCCAGGAAGTTTTTCCACTGACGTTCCCTCAAAGCACTCTTGATCCTTGTCAAACATGCGCCTTCCATGGTGGCCTCCACAATCTCTCTTGCTAACAGAGCCCTCAAACATGCCATCTCAGTGACCATGTTCACAAACCCTCCAATCCCTGCCTCATCCTCTCCTTGCTCTCTAGGGTCTGGGGTCATCGGCCGGGTTCTGCTGGGTGGCTCACCCCTGGTCGATATGTCATGTCAAAGGAGTATTGTTACAGTAGCACCGCCCATCTCTCAATCCGGGGATGTCCTTACCTAGCTGTGTCTGTGAACAAAGGCACTAGTGGTTTGTGATCCATCACCCCACGAAACTCCTGGCCATAGAGGTACAGGTGGAAATGTTTGCACACCCACTGAATCACCAGTGCTTTCCTTTCATTTTGGGCATAGCGGGTTTCAGGAGTTGTGAGCGCTTTGCATGCATATGCAATGGGAACTCGTTCACCTGAGTTCTTCATCTGCATTAGCACTGTGCCCAACCCCATTCAGCTGGCATCAACAATGAGCTCTGTCTGACATTTGGTATTGAAATACGGCATTGTAGCATCATTCAGGAACTCTGCCTTCAACTCGTGGAACCCCCTTGCAGCCTCTGTCATCCACTCCCACAGCATGTCTTTCGGGGTCAGGTTTCAAAGGGGGTTGGAAATAGTGGGAAGATTGGGTAGGATTTGCCTGCAGTAGTTAGCTATGCCCAGAAAACTGCTGCTCTATTTGCTTCAACTTTCTAAGGGTCTACTTGCAGTCCCTCCTTGGAAAATCAGTATCCAAAGAATTTATAATTTCTGTAAAACATGCACTTTTTCTGATGCAGTATTAGGCCTTGTTCCAGTAGCCGTTGGAGAGTGTCTCTCAAATGTGCATGGTGTTCTTCCAGGGTGTCTGAATAAATGAGGATGTCATTGCTCATGTTGATGAGCCCCACCAGTCCAGTCAGAGCTTTGCTCATAGCCTCCTGGAAAACCTCAGCTACTGATGATACCCCGAAGCTGAGGCGCTTCAAGCTCTGGAGCCCGACATGGGTGGAAATTGTTGTTATATTTTGGCTGGATTCCTCCAACACCATCTCGTGATATCCAGAGTTCTAATCAATTTTGGAGAATTATTTTGCTCCATTTATATCAGCCAAAATCTCGTCAATAGTAGGGGTGATGTTGTAGAAGCTGAATTTTAGATACCCATCTCAGGATACAAACAACCGCTAGCCAGCTCTTCCTGGTTGACAAAAAGGTTTATTTAGAAACAACAAATACATGTACATGGAGACTGAGCAGCATAAATGTAGCTCGAACAATCTGAATAAGGAAGTAATACATGATCTTTTATAATATCAAACCACAAACAGAATCGAGCATTTAATTGGTCCTTGACATTGACGTACGATCAATTCTTCACTATTGCTAAAGGTGCTACAGTCAATTCTTCATAACACACCATATATAGTAAATTGAAGCACAGACAAAGAAGTTACCTAATATGCCCTACGTGTCTAATATCGCGTGATACATTTTATGACAGAACTGAGAACAGCACGTACACAAATGGTATCTTCAAGAAGGAAGACTGCTTGAGCTAGCATGCAATGACAATGATATTTCATGGTGGCTGTTCTAGTGGCAAGCCTTGCAATATAGTGCATTTCAGGCAATATCAGAAACATATTGGTATGAATAGTTTGTGTTAGTTGTACATTGTCCCACAGAGATAGGCCCAATTGTCACTGTGTATCACAGGGCCCATTAGGCCCAAGTTGGTGAAGAACCGAAATGCAATTCCACATTCCGCCCTCTGATACTCAATGACAACCTCAAAGGTCCTGATGTATTGTCGTCATTTCAGCCTTGTTCTCTTCTCTTTGCATTACCTCGTACCCTTGCTTGGGGGTAATCTTCATGGCTCCTATGACAGGTTGTTTTCAATAGTAGAGCTATGAAGGACGGACAAACCTGTATCAGCACACACAATGTAATCAATGCCACTATCCCTATCACCAGAAGTTCTATCAACCAGGTACCCCAACCCCTGAATCATGCTGCTATGCCATCCAGCATTCCTCCTACCTCTGTCCCATTTTCCACTTTCTTCTCTCCTTCTTCTACCTTCCTTATTTCCCCTGTCTCCTTCCTTATGTTCCCGCTATTGTCCGGTATATATATGCAGAATTCCTGATAGATCACAGCACATACACCACCGTCTTTTGCTAGTATGATGTCTAACGCAAGCCTGTTCTGTTATTACAACAGCTCGCATGTCTTTGAGCTCCTCAGTAATGTTACTCAAGGCTGCTGCTGTTGAACTGGCCAATTTCTCCATTAATTCAGCCAATATGTGAATTTGATATTGTGAATGTGCTATTCCTAATGGCATCACAATGACATCCTGCACTGCCATGAACTTATCCAACCATGTGGGTGTCCTCTCTCTGCGTACCCTCCCAGGTGTTCTTTTTTTTATCTTGTGGCAACTCTGTTACATGCACTATTTGAGGTAACACGAATGCTAGGTAGCAGGTGCCTTGCCAACCCGCTGGTAATCTAAAATATGCGGAAGGCCCACATATTATAAATATTCCTTTTGGGGCCGTGAGACCTATGGACAAACCTGTCGCGCCATTCCGTATATTGTCCAAGCCTGAAGTTTTATTGCAGCTACTACTTCCTACCTTTATGCTGCTATTGTCGGTAGTAGTAGTGCTACCTTTATGGTATCGGAAACACCATGTGCTTTCTTCTTCTTGTGTATCGCTAAGGAATGCTGACAACATTTCAATGCTAGTCCTTCCCTGGGTGTGACCCTTATCCCTTCCTGTGTTGAAGGCATCCAACAATTCCTTTTCCTCTGCCTTTGGTGTTAATTCCCCACACGTATTCATCCCTTTACCTTCTGTCCCTTCTTCTACACTTGTCTTAGTTGGTCGGATGCTATCTGCCTGGAGCACAGATATCAGATATGCAATTCCACTCTTTTCTTCTATACTTGCCATTTTACCTGCTGCTAGTGTAGATACCCAATTTGCGATTATGCTATCCCTTTTTCCTCTGTTTTTTCCCTTCTTCACCCCCCTCTTTATTGTCCCTTTCACTTCCGTCCCGAACATGTTGTTTAGTATATTGCATGCAATATATTCGGTGAGGGGAATCTGAGTATAGTTACTCTTCTCCTGGGTGGTGGTTGGTAGGTGAGTGCAAATATAACAGTCGGACACATTCACTAATTCTTTATACATAGCTGTCATCTGTACAAATGTATTTTCCTTGTAATTCTCCACATCTTCATCCCATTTTCTCTATTTCACCCACTGTGTCTTGTACCCCACGCTTGCATTCTTCGCATTTTCTACTTCCAGTATCCCCTCATCTTTACCAATTTCGTTCTCATAATGTTCTAGGTCTAGAAATGGGGTCTGTATGTCTCCTCCATATATTATCAACATCGCTGTGATAGTTATAGCTGGTATCGGGGAAAAAATTGCCGTAATTACCATAGGCCACTTCTTCTCCTCTTTTCTTCTTCTTGGCATCATGGAATCTGTGTCATAACAATTGCCTCAACGTCCTTTTTCTGAAATTTCAATCTTTTAGCCTTTATATGCACCTCTGGTATATTTTACAGGGTGGTATCAGAGGTTACTAGCACTTTAAACCACTCCTGCTTGTATTTTATATCAATATACTTCTTCTGAGGCATGCTGCACGACTAGTCTATGAAGAGATCCTGCAGAACCCGCTTGCACCTCCTGACTCCTGTAGGAGTGCAGCACGAGCAGTTCTGAAACGATGTACTTGTTCACTGGAGACCCCGCTTACACCCTCTGACTCCTGTAGGAGTGTAGCATGAGCAGTCCTGTCAGTGTTGTCTGGTGGTACTTCTTGATCGAAGGATGTATCCCTGCTGTGAGGGTGAAACTTTCAGGGGCACTGTAGGTGGCGGCTGGGCATCCTTTGGTCCGACAGCTTTCTTGGTGTGTGAGCTATGAATCCAGGATGTGAGACCTTCACACTTAACTGCTGTAGCTGTTGTCAGTCTTAACCTAACAACAACCCATTCCTCCTATTATGATCACTACACCTGTACTTGATATTATGCATTATTATCAATGACAACTCTTATTTGACAGGAAATGGAATGTTGATGCTGTTCTATGTCTTTCACAGATATAGTTGGTAAAGGTGATGTACGGTAATACTCTGTATTTCTTTTTTTTACTAAGCACTGTTGGAGCAGGTGTGCACAAACATCAAACGACATAATATATTTAGCTTTGCATCATACTTCACTTTCAATTTAACATTCTTCTAACATTCTTCTTTGTCCCTCAAAGCATCTTTTCTCATCCCTGTGGCGCTTACTTCTACTGATGATTTGGGAAAGAAGTTCAGAGTTTTAATGTTCAAAGTCTCATTGTCATTTAATGCTCTTATTTGAAGTAAGGGTGATCCGTGGGAAATCAGCAGACACCATGAGAAGTAGCACAACAACAACAACAAAAAACTAGTGCCCATGGCTATTTCTTGGTGGGCCTTGAAGGGGTGTCGGACATTGTTGCTGTATTGAATTTCAAAAGAAAATTTCAAAATGATAAATTTCCTATACCTTATATTTTGCCCCAGAGGTCACCAGTACTTGAGGCAAAAGGTATTGTAGAATGGAGGCCAAGGCACTCTAGAACTGAAGGTTTACTGAGGTCTTTCAACTAGAACTGCAGGAGATGAAGTTGTGAAGTTGAAGTTGACAGTTGATGAGGTTGACGGTGCCCATAGTCCTTGCAATTATACTCTTTGGAGTAGGCAAAGAGATCCTTAAATGTTGCAGTTGTAGAGGGCTCCTATTCCCGGAGCCAGCAGCCTGCAGTTACAGTACCATGGAATGGCAATCAGCTGTGCCACTGACATAATACCTTCAGTATGGCATCAAAGGATAACTTGATTACTTTGTATTAGAACCAAACAGGGCCCGCTTACACCCTCGGTCTCTTGGAGACGTGCAGCACGAGCAGCCCTTATTGAGCGGAGACTCTACCGTGATGGTGGGTCCACCAGTTGTTCCACTCGTTTCTGCTGCTGCGGATGTCCTTGTTCTGCTACCTTCTTGGTGTAAGAGCTGTGGATCCAGGAGGTCAGTCCCTCCTGCTTAACAGGTGACCCAAGCCCAATCTCCCTGTTGGAGATCATGTCTAGGTAGTGTTGTCTAGCCGGGAAGGGCCTACTGAAGGCAATGCAAACTGCTGTCAAAATGTCTTATCGGATAATAACTTCTCAGCACCAGACATGTTCATAGGCCAGTCAAACAGTATTTCAGTCGGTGCTCAGTTTGACAACTTTGTCAAAGGTGCCTCTCTTGACCAATGAAGCAAGTGGTAGTTCATCAATCCAGAACCGCTCAGCAGATGCACAAAATCTTATAAAGGGATATATCTGACTGATTTATGGGGTAACTAAATTAAATAAATTATTTAATCCCCTCCTCTTTGCGCACACCTAATCCCACAGTCTATTGTACCACCTGTCAGCTCTTACTCATATCAAAAACTGGATCATCATAACACATGTAACATACAACATCACCATCAGTAGCAACATTCCATTCAACTAATATAGGCAGGACAGTAATATTCACATATCAAAGGCACAATCGTTATCACTGCAAACCATACATGTGCTACATCGGAAATCTGTAACTCAACTAGGTGAGGCTAAAGTGGAGCTAGGGGTAATATGCATCTAAAAATGTTTTTGTTACCTTATTATCTTTTTTTTTTAATCTTGTTTTAATTTTTTTAATCAGGAAAGGAAAACCCAATCGAGGTATGTGGGGGAAAGGCTCTCTACTCTGTGTGTATCCACATGCTTCTGAAAGAAGAAAGGTATATCGAAACATGACATAAATCTGTACACAGAAATAACATTTCTCTCCCTCTCATCACTGCCTCACACTCGCAACATAAACTTCTCTAATTATACTTTAAAAAAATAATATGCAGTAATAACGTTGGAAAACACATGTTAATAGTAATAGCCAACCATCATTGTATAGTCAAGTGTATAATCAATGCATCAAGTCCTTCTCTTATAGTGTAAGTGTAACACAGAACATACATTCGGAAGTGACATTTTAGATCTACTGATAACATTATATTAATATTTTGTTACTGTCCCTTTATCTAAAGTCCCATCACTGAGGCATTTGGTAAGTATGAACAAATATATGCTATTGGATAGCCCTTTCAATCACATATACTAGTACACTCTTAAACGGAAATCAGCACTCAAAACATAAATAACAATGACACTCAGTAACAGTGGAATATTCACACAAACTATTTCACCAAACAAATGGTAATCCAAAGGTCAGGAGAAAACACGTTATGTTGTGAGTGAAATTCAGATGTTCCTTTAAGATAAAATATGGGCATGGGACACACACCAGTCTTTACAGGGTGCCCACAATCTGTAGTTGTCTTTTGGTTGTCTCTTCTGGTACCCTTTCTTGTATGTATTTGATCACTTTTTCCCTTGCTACCTCCACCCCGTCTCCTGATTCCCCCCTTTGCCCCTCTCTGGTTCTTCTGTTGGCCATTCTACCACCTTTTTGCAATCCTCTCATAGATCTCGTGGTATTATTATACTGAATAACATGTTCAAATCCTTCCAAAGCATCTCTCCCATCTCCACTATCCTGTTCAACTCTGTGTATCATTTGTGTGGGTTTTCGCACAGTTTTGGATAATCTTTGGTGAAGGCAAACAAGTCAGCGCGATGCCGTGGTACATAAACATATGTTGGGATATGGCCCTCCTCTCCTATAGAGGGTGAGGGCACCTCTCTCAGGGGCATTTGGGTTACTTTTTCTGTTCATTTCTCTAGGTCCTTTAGCACCTGCGCTGTCTGTAACCCTTCTAACAATTTCTTCCAATTTTGTAAGTTCAGTATGGCATATTCCAATCTTTCACACACTTTGTCATCATTCCAGCATTTCAATTCCTCCCCTGTAAAACTCAGCTGGGAAGTGTCCCACTTGTATTCTATGGGCAGGGGGTCCGTATTGTTTGTATGTTGTGTATATTTGTTATGCACTCCTGGTCCCTGGGCCATAATTATGCACATGCTAAGGCCAGTAATTCTTCCCCGTATGCCCCCGTAGTGTCCCTTTTTAAATTTGCCAGCTTTTCCTACCATCAATGAGATTTGTGAGTAAGGCGTGACACTTTGTTCTATCAGATTTTAGAAACGTATTCTTTCTTTGTGTCCTGGGGGAGTTATTCTGTGTGATATACAGTGACCCTCCCTGCGACTGGCTTCCTGATATGCTGCCCTTTCTATTTCGTAGTAAACTTTCCTCATGAGGCGAGTTCATAAGATCAATGTTGTACTTCGTATTGTGAGTGAAAACACATATCTCCCATATGATCTTATGTAGCTCTGGTATCCCTCTGAAACTGTCTCCTGAGGTATCCCCAAATTGCTGCTTTCAATGTGTTTTCAATAAATTTGGCTTTTTCTTTTTCTTTTCTAATTCTACGAGTAACTTTTCACTCCCTTTATCTAAATTTAGTGCAATATGTGCCACTTCCTCTTTCACCTCCCGCAGTATCTGCTGGTCTGTTAACTCTTCCAGATCCACTTTTTTTTGTTCCTCTTTTACTAAGCCCTGCGCTAGTCCACGGGCTGCAGCCTTCTGAGCTGAGGATAGCGCCTGCTGCTGATTTTGCACTTTGCACCATCCCATCGGACCCTGTTTTATTTTCCCCTAGTCTTCCCATTATGAGGTACTCTATGAGTGGATCCTCTTCTTCTTCCTCCAGCATTCCCTGCACCTTGTCTTCGTGTGGTGGTGCACCTACCACAGGAACACATGGGAATGTCCCCACCACCTCAATCGTTTTATCTCTCCACTCCTCACTCTTGTCACTCCTCTTTCTCGCAATATAACATCCATCCTTCAATTCCAATAATTCCTAGTGTACTATATCCTTTACGTAATCTGTCATTCTGAGTTCTCGTAAACAATAATTACAAGAATAGAAAGCGACCCATTCTTATCCCCTTATCTTGCGTCCGTTCAGGGTCAGCATCTGTCTTAAATATGAAATTTTATTCATGTCATAGGTGCCATTTTTTGGAAACCGTAAATCAGGTCTTTTGGCTGTCAGTCTATGCCATTTGTCTAGGAACAGTAATGCGTGTAGGCCTCGTTTAATAGCTACTTGGTATGCAGGACTGTCTTTTGGAGGAGTGGGTTGATGTGAGTCTAAATCGTTTTTACTAAGAGGGTTCCCCATAGCTAACTCTCCCTTAACTGACTTAATACAAGACAATTACTATCACAACAGGGAACACAGGGGTGTCGGTAGGTTGCCCCCACCGCTCATACCCAATGACACATAAGGGGATAAACAGGGGTCTCTTCATCCGCTCAGATAATTACTGCCAACCGCTTTTAGTATTAGTGAAGCTGAAAACTTTCTTCCATTTATGCCACAATGCACTCAATCGTGTTCACCTAAAGCGTGCACAAGTTGGAAAGGGTAAAGTGCCAAAGGTACTAGTGACGGCGACCACTGGCGTCCTAACGGCTTAGAAAAGATGACAGAAAGTCAGGAGAGAAAGGTAAGAATACCACACCCTTGCTATCCTGCCCTAAGGCAGGGGGCGGCTGTATGGTATTGGAACCTGGACCAGATCCGTGGCCGGTGACACACAGGTAAAGCAATAGCGGTGAACAACCCATGCACTCACAAATAACAAGAAAACAAAAGACAAAGGGACACAACAAAGCTTAGCCCTGACAGATGGCAATGGTCCCACCCCTTGTACCGGTGTATGGTGAGTGCAGGATGGCGATAGTGCATTGTTGTGGGGTAGTCACTAAGTTCTCCTCGGTCCTGGTATCCTAGCAGCTAAAATCAGCCAGGTTTAATAAATGTCTATATACCCCTTTTAATTTATGTCAACCAGGAACCCACCATTTATGTCAACCAGGAACCCACCCTCCGAATGCCTCCTAGTGTCACAGTTCTCTCTCCTGTCTTTTAAAGTGCAAATGCATGCATTCAAATAAATCATACAGCACACCACTCATTTCTACCCATGCATTCATAAATCAAAGCCACTTTCATCCATACACACCGCAATTATTTCACCGTATTTTTTTTTATTTGTTTTTGTGCATCATACCCAAAACTTTTGACTCCAACATTCAATAAACATAGAACACAGACTGCAATATGGTAGGGAACAGAATAGAAAACATGAAAGAGCCCAGCACCTCCTTCCTGCTCCACTGGAATGGAAAACTACCACTCCACAACACTTGGGCACCACCTACCCCTTAGCACTGGGGTGGACACCTACCACCCCCCTCTGGCCAGAGTATCCCTCTCCAGCCCCACCGGCTGGAGATGTCACTGCTCCGCGAAGCAGTGATCACACTGCGCCTCCCGCTGCGTTCCGAGACAACACCACTAGCTGCCTCACTTAGGTAACCTCTTCTTGAAGAAATACCAATCTACAATAAACACGGGAAACCTAATCTATTTATGCAGTCACAACGAAGGAAGGAAGTAAATGGTGCAGCAAGACAGAAACGTTGATATGAATACAAAATGCCAGCAGGTCGGCGAAGAGCTATAGGCCACCATTTGAAAATCCGCACGAGGTAGAGTAGAGGTGCCCGTAATGTGGGGAGAAATAACATCGTCATGCCAGCGCAGACAAATAAAAAACATTATCATGAAGAGGAGCAGGCTAAGGGAAACGGTATATATAAAAATTAACCACAAGCCCATTACTAAACCTATGAAGCAGAAATATTAACGAAACACTCCACTCCCCCCCGTTTTGTAAAAATCAACAGAAACCACTAGAGAGAGAGTAGTCGGAGAAGGATCACGGAAGCAACAGATACTCACTACAGCTCCAGTGTCCCACGCAGGAGCTGGGCTGAAGAGAGCTATCTGAAGGACGAGCGGTGCATTCTCCACCAAATGTAGAAGCTGAATTTTAGATACCCACCTCAGGATACAAACAACCGTTAGCCAGCTCTTCCTGATTGACAAAAAGGTTTCTTTAGAAACAACGAATACATGTACATGGAGAATGAGCAGCATAAATGTAGCTCGAACAGTCTGAGTAAGGAAGTAATACATGATCTTTTATAATATCAAACCACAAACAGAATCAAGCATTTCATTGGTCCTTGACATTGACGTATGATCAATTCTTCACTATTGCTAAAGGTACTACAGTCAAATCTTCATAACGCACCATATATAGTAAATTGAAGCACAGACAAGGAAGTTACCTAATATGTCCTACGTGTCTAATATCTCGTGATACATCTTATGACAGAATTGAGAACAGCACGTACACAAATGGTATCTTCAAGAAGGAAGACTGCTTCAGCTAGCATGCAATGACAATGATATTTCATGGTGGCTGTTCTAATGGCAAGCCTTACAATATAGTGCATTTCAGGCAATATCAGAAACATATTGGTAAGAATAGTTTGTGTTAGTTGTACATTGTCCCACAGACATAGGTCCAATTGTCACTGTGTATCACAGGGCCCATTAGGCCCAAGTTGGTGAAGAACGGAAATACGATTCCACATTCCGCCCTCTGATACTCAATGACAACCTCAAAGGTCCTGATGTATTGTCATCATTTCAACCTTGTTCTCTTCTCTTTGCATTACCTCGTACCCTTGCTTAGGGTAATCTTCGTGGCTCCTACGACAGGTTGTTTTCAACAGTAGAGCTATGAAGGACGGACAAACCTGTATCAGCACACACAATGTAATCAATGCCAGTATCCCTATCACCAGAACTTCTATCAACCAGGTACCCCAACCCCTGAATCATGCTGCTATGCCATCCAGCATTCCTCCTACCTCTGTCCCATTTTCCACTTTCTTCTCTCCTTCTTCTACCTTCCTTATTTCCCCTGTCTCCTTCCTTATGTTCCCGCTATTGTCCGGTATATATATGCAGAATTCCTGATAGATCACAGCACATACACCACCGTCTTTTGCTAGTATGATGTCTAACGCAAGCCTGTTCTGTTATTACAACAGCTCGCATGTCTGTGCCTCTCCAAGCAAATGGCTTGATTCTGTAGCCTCATTTCCACACATAGCCTGATGGCCCAGGCTGTCTGGGCTTCGGGGATATGACCAAGGGTGACAGTCAGTGGATGGGCCCAGTGACCTTTCAATTTATGGAAGTTGTTGTAGTTGCTGTGCCTCCTTTTTCTCCAGCGGGTGGAGGTGGAACAGCACCCTCCAATGATGCAAGGCTACAAGTTTCATGGTTTCGTCAATGTGGAGTTTGAGTTGCACCCCCTTTAGACACCCTCATCCTTGAAATAATTCTGGGAACTCATCTAAGATCTCTTGAGCATGTGACTGATGAACCTGGTTAGCAAAGACGACCAATCCCAAGTCTTTGGCCAGTTGACAGCCTAAAGGTGTCTTGATGTTGCCCTTGGTTGCATGGAATCTCATGGAGGTCTTGGTGTTTCCATGTGTCACCTCCACTTCAGTGACTCCCTCCAGCTAGAGAGGCTCGGTCCCTCCATAGGTGCAGGTTTTCACCTTCCTTGTGTGCCGTTCCGGCTGAGGTTCAAGTTTGGAGAACTGTTCTGCATCACTGACATTCACTGAGGCCCCTGTGTCTATTAGGGCTGTGATGTCTATGCTGTTGACAGCGATCTGACACTTGGGGGAAGATTTTCTTTGCTGTTTTTTTCCAGTGAACAAGACGATAACTATTTCCTTGTCATCTTTTAATTCCTCCACCCGGTTTGACTGGGCCTGGTCCTCCTTTTCCTCCTCCAGTGACAGCTGCTTGACATTAGCCATCCTTCATCCCTTTGTGGCTGCTGTCGCTGCGGCACTGGAACTGGGTATTCTTTTGCAAAGTGGTTCTCTCTTCCACACTTCAGGCATGGCCTCCCTTGGGCAGGGCATCCTCCCAGTGGGTGGCATGCCATCCCACAGTTTTCACATCCTTTTTCACTGCTACTACTGGCAACAGGCACTTGTGGTTTGGTGGGTCACTGCTGAATCGCCTCGACCAGCTCTTCTTTGACCTTCACCACCTGAGCACCAGCTGGAGCACTGGAGTTTCTGGCAAGTGCTGATTCCATGGCACCGGCCCTGCAGTATTCCAGTTCATTAGACCTTGCGAGAATTAGGATGTAATCGAGGGCTATGCCTGGCTGCTTTAGTATCAGCTTCCGGAGGTTGAACGATTGACATCTTGCCCGTGTTCAGAAGATCCTCGAATAGGTCATATATCTAGTCACCTCCCTTGTGCACTATCATTGATTTCATGATAGCACTATTTGTCTCTCTTGTGGCACGGAAGTAGTTTTGTAGCCTCCTGATCCACTTAGGCCATCTTTAGGTGCCCATTGCAGAGTCATCTAGCTGGCTAAAAGCGCGATAGCGCATTGACTGTAGCATTTGCACTGCATGGGGCAGGGATCACTGCTGCTAGGTTTGACACTAGCATCGTTGGGCTTCCCTCTCTTGCTTTCTGTCTTGTCTCCTTGTCTCAGTGTCTGTTGGGGTGAACAATGTGTTTTGCTCTTCTCTGATCTTTATTTAGTAATACAAGTGTGTATATTTTTTTTCTTTTTTTTCTCTGCAGCTGTGACACTCTCTTTCTTGCCTTATTTCTGTCCTTCTTCTTTTCCTATTCACTCCTTCAGTATTTCTTTACAGTTTTGTTTTTTTTCCCAATAAACTTGCTTGTCTTTCAGTGCAGCATTGTGCTTTTGAGACACAGTACTCAACGACCTGGGGCCCCAAACACACTCTTCACCTGCCTTCACGGGCATGGCCTGGTTCTGGCCTCTCACCCCGCCATATGTCACTCTCACTTCTTTTTGGGGCCTGGGTGGCGGCCTACAGTGCAGGCGTGCACTTCATTCACCGGCCTCCCAAAACGTGTCTTCACTGCCGTGTGTCGCTTTTTCACACGCAGCTGCACTACCGATGCTATCGCGCCAGCATCTGGGGATATCTATGGCATTCTCTCCTGTTCTCTGTGGCACTTCCGAGGCAGCCACACGGGAACCACAGGCCAATGCTACAGCACCTCTTCCTCTCCTGCTGCACATAGACACTGAATTCAGTCGGGTTCTGCTGACAAGCCGACCCACAGGCCTGGGGTAAGGATGCAGCACTCAGCAGGAGTACGCCCGCCTCGTTCCCAATGTTGTGTGTGGGGTTGTAGGCCTGACAGCTTACAATCCTGTATAGCTCCTCTCACCCCAGTAATACGTCACAAGACACAAATAGCTTGTTGCTGTACTCTGCCCTCGAGTGGCGCGGGCACCTTTATTTATTCCTTCGGTCCGCACTCGTCCCTAGGGATGCATGGGGCCATATTTATACTCCGTTTGCGCCGAAATTGCGTCGTTTTTTTTGACGCAATTTCGACGCAAAACTAACGCCAACTAACGCCATATTTATACTATGGCGTTAGAGGCGAATAGCGCCAAAGTTCCCGGAATGTGCGTCATTTTTTAGCGTGAACCCCTTCCTTGCGTTAATGATATGCAAGGGAGGCGTTCCCGTCTAAAAAATGACTCCCAGGCCTTTACGTGGTATTTATACTCCCGGGCAAAAGAGACGCCCGGGAGTTGGCGTGGCTAAAAACGGCGCATTTGCGCCACTTTTTAACGCCTGCTCAGGGCAGGCGTTAAGGGGCCTGTGGGCTCAAAATGAGCCCACAGGTGCCCTCCCATGCCCCCAGGGACCCCCCCTGCCACCCTTGCCCACCCCAGGAGGACCCCCAAGGATGGAGGGACCCACCCCAGGGACATTCAGGTAAGTTCAGGTAAGTATAATTTTTTATTTTTTATATTTTTTTTTGGTGGCATAGGGGGGCCTTATTTGTGCCCCCCTACATGCCACTATGCCCAATGACCATGCCCAGGGGACAGAAGTCCCCTGGGCATGGCCATTGGGCAAGGGGGCATGACTCCTATCTTTACAATGATAGGAGTCATGTTGATGGGGGATGGGCGTCGTTAAAAAATGGCGCAAGTCGGGTTAAGACGATTTTTTCGACGTAACCTGACTTGCCCCATTTTAAGACGCCCATGCGCCATTTTCCCCCTACGCCGGCGCTGTCTGGTCTACGTGGTTTTTTCCCACGCAAACCAGGCAGCGCCGGTCTGATTGCGCCGTCTAACGCCATTCCATAAATACGGCGCCCGCATGGCGCTTCAGAATGGCGTTAGACGGCGCAAAACTTTTTGACGCTAAACTGCGTTAGCGCAGTTTAGCGTCAAAAAGTATAAATATGGGCCATGGTGTTTACATGTATTGCAGTGGCCTGGTGGCTCACTACATAGTGGTGGGGAATGAGCAGATCGAATTGTAGTTTGTAGATGCGCTCAGACTTGTGAGTTTGTGTGCATACAGGTATTTCTAGCTCACTCTTTCACCCCTGAAAATGGCCTAAGTTTGTAACTCCTCATCCATATTCAGAAAGTGGTGAGGAGCAGTATCCTCACACGGGAAAATAATTCCCCCATGGAGAAAAAATAAATACAAAATATATAAACCTTTGCACATTAGGCTGCCCTCAAAAGTGCAGAATTATACGTAATGTTCAGTTTCGCTCTGAAAAAAGAGTAGCCTTTAAAAAAATCAAATATACATGATTCAGTAGTACACCCGGATAGCTGCGGCCGCTGAGTTTTGTGAAAAATCCCTTTGTGACTTGAACTTGATGGGTCTGAGTTACACCTGATTTGAACCTGGGTATATATTGCTCGGAAATTATATTAGAATTCATTTTTAGTTTAATATGTCCTCTAAAGCAAATTGTGTCATGACAGTCCATTTTTAAACAAACTGACATGGAAATGAGAAATAGCTGTAGCACACTAAATTCTATTCCCAAAATAATTGCACACCAATGTTTAACCTTAGAATCGATATTTTATGTCTGTTGATGAAGTTTCTTTAACTACAAAATGTGTACATAGCATATGTGCAGAAACACCATGTGTAATATAGTATTAATCAACAATGGTATAGGTGAGGCTGTCTAGAGTCACTTGATGGAAAGCCTCATTTTAATCATGATGTTTCTACCTTCGTAAAAAATTATAATACGTAACCTATTGCTCTTATATGATCAGCATAAACTGGTTATGCCATGCAGTTTTGTCACATGCAGAAACTATAAACAAAGGTATTTCACCACTGCGGGTTTAATCAACGTAATGAGATCACGTCTTATCAAACAGGGTATGGGGACAGTAGTTTTCCTCCATAAATCAACTCACAGCAAATCTATGGAGCATTTCACTTTAATTAGTCCCTTCGTTTTGCGGGTAAATTAGGGTGAACCTCCGGAATAACTTGAAATTTCACCTTTACGCAGTGGTGATATATCTAAATATTGTGCGGTTTAGGCCACATTTATTTTCAGTGGTATTACATAAATACAGAAATGGCTCATTGTATTAAAAGATATACATATTGCTTTAATGGGTGAATGTTAAAATGCAGTTTCCTACTTTAACGTCTTATATCTGGTGCCTTAGGTAGAGGAGACTATTTACCATTGTTTTCCGAAGAGGAACGTTGACTAGCCCTTTAAATCCTTTGTCCCCTGCCTTAAATTCTGTACTATCCTCTTCCTTGCATTTACTGGACGTAGAAAATGCTCAACAACAACAGAATTAACGAGGGCTGAGACTTTACCCAAAGCTTAAAAGCCTGAACAACAAAGGGCCTGATGTATTTAAGAGTTCTTCCCAGCCTGCGTCTATAGGAAAATGAGTTAGTACATATGGGCCATAATTACCAAATAGCTATTTATTCGCTAAACAATTTTCCCAGTGTATGATTCCTCCAGGAGCCACAATAGCAGTGATTGCTGTTTTTGTTAGTGGACAAAGTAATGTGAAAGTGGGGATTTAAAATAAATGGCTTTGTCCCTGCCATGCACAGCATCATGAAAGTTGTGCTTCAATAAATGAACAATGTTAGTTTTTGACAGAGTTATATTATTTAAAAAGTAAACCTACCATTTTCAAAATTCTGCAGACCTTTTAGCATTCAACTGATGATACAAACATTCAATTTAAGAATTTACTCTCCTCATGGTATGAGTAAACTCTGCCATCCTCATATCATGACAGCCTATTGTAAATTGCAACCAAGAGTCATGTGGCTCATGTGTGTTTAGCTAGAATGTTCATAGAGCAGGAATGACTAGATTGCCAAGAGATACATGATCCCTGATGGTAAAAAGCACAGGGCTTGGTACATACGCACTTAGCAAGAATGTTCATGCATATTTAAACAAGTAGATTGTAAATGAGGTACCACAGTGATAAAGCAATAGAAGACAAATTCACAAAAACACAACACAATATAACACACAATATAACAATATAAGAATGCAACCATACCATAACCTAATGACAAATACATAACACATAAAGAGCAGGCACCAACAGCACAAAAACAACATGGTAAAGTAAGAACTTACAAATGAACAAACCAAAATACACTAACAAAAAATGGAAAAATAATATAACCCAGTACCGTAACAAACCAACATAAGAGTGTAATGATTAAACTGTGCAGCATGTTTGTGTTGGTTTTTATATTTGGTTGTGTTATGCTTTAGGTTGTGTTATTATTTTGTTGAGCTGGTTTACTGTGACGTTAGTGTTTTGGTTGTGTTAAGTATTTGTCTTGAATACTTCATCAAATGCAGCCAGGTTTCTGGCCAAAAACAGTATTCTTAATTTAACTTCCACGATTTAACTACAATTTATTATTACCAAAGATGGTAAAGTACTGTAAACAACACATATTTACATGATGGCAATCGGACCCTACATCCTTGTGCACACATTGCCATGTAACCCATTTGTTTTGCATTCTCATTAGGTTTTACAGTTAGGAGCTACATATGGAGTACAAACAAACATGTATTTCTCCTCTCAGATCGTGTAGGACACCACAGAAATCATAATGACTCCTCAGTTAAGAATGCCCCAGAATTAACCCTGTAAGTTCCACAGAAATTACTATTAACAGAATTCTGGTAATTTTGGGGGACAAGGAAATTATGTTGGAAATGATGATGGCTTTTCCAAATCAATTCTTGCATGTTTTCCCCCAATCGTTCATCAGCTGAACTCTCCATGTTAAACTCCACAACCTATAAATCTGATGAGCCCGGTAACTCTTGTTACCAGCCCATTTTAATTATCAGGCACTTTGTAATGGAGGCCTATTAAATGAATGCAGCATTGTGGCTTTTTAAAAGATGGAGTTTGAGAAAAAAAAAACATCCAATTTGTTAGTATACACAGTCCAGAGCCCAATAGATAATTGGTTAATTGAAGAACGTGAAACACACATGTGATTGTATATTAAGCATAAGCAGAAATGTTGTTTGCCATTCAAAAAAGCAAAACCAATTTGAGCCTTTGGGAAACTGGATTGTTGGTTGACTGGGATAAGCCCTGGTCAAGCAGCAACCACAATCTCTGTCAGAGTGAGGTGCAAGCCAAACCTACATTAACCTGTGTTTAACCCTCTGGTAACTCGGCACAGAGTAGTCAGGCTTAACTTGGAGGCAATGTGTGAAGTATTTGTGCAACGCTTCAAACAGTAGTAAAGTGAAAACACCACACAAAAAGGACCCTACAAACATATAAACATGAAAACAAGGCCAAAACAACAAAACAACAGCCAGTAGAACTTGAGGTATTCAATTTTAAAGGTTTTAATGAAAATAGCACAAAAAAGCAAAAGTGACAACTCTGGATATTTGATTCAAGAACAGTGGTTCACTCAGGAAAAGTAAATTGCATTTACTTCTAGGTAAAAAATAAAATACACTTAAAAGGTAACAAAAAACACCATTTGCACTCTTCGGGGTTGATTACGAGTTTGGCGGATGGATAACTCCGTCCGCCAAACTCCCAACAGGGTGGCCTCCACATAGGCGACGACCTCCCCGGCGGAGCTTTTATGGGTTTCCTGGTAGGATGGCAGATGGAAACCTAAGTTTCTTCCTGCTGGCCTAGCAGGAAACATGCTACAGCATTGTCACAGGCTTGTAATTGAGCCAGCGGCAATGCTGTCGCCTGCATGGTGCAAAGCAGACAATGAATATTGCGAAGGTGCTTGTCGGTGGGGGGCTGCACTGGCCATGCCAAGTGTATGGACAGTGCAGGGGCCCTCTTGTGGCCCCCTGCACCTGTTCTCTGCAGCCTTTTCATGGTGGTGCTACCGCCATGAAACCGCTGGCAGAGATCGAGGTTGTAATCCCCAGGAGAGCGCTCTTGCAGTGCATCCCTGGTGGATTAGGACCTCCACCACCACCAGACCACCGGGATCCAAGATCCTGGCGGTCCCACCACCAGGGTTGCAATGTAGTGGTTGGACCGCCACAATGGCGGTGGTCCAGATCGCCACCACAAGTGTGGCAGCCTATAGATCTCCACACTTGTAATGAACCCCTTCATTTTGTTCAGTAAATACCCATATATTTTGAATGCACAAGCCTGTAGGGTACATACCACTTATTCAGGCAAGGACATTACTTAACCAACAAAGGCCCTCATTACTGTTATATTCTTAGCATTATTAACAAGTAATCTTGTGAGGAAAATCGGCGTCAGAAGAGCGTTAAAATAAACACACCACACGCATTGTTAATCGGTGCCTAACTGCCGTTCTAGCGCGAGCACTAGAATCTTTATTACTGGCTCCCTGACGTCATAAAAACAAACAATCAAAACTGAACATTGAGAGGGGTTTCTACGCGACCGCATACCAGCGGCTCGTGTAGATTACCCCTCACGAAATAAACTATCGGTAGTAAACATAACATTCCTCCTCCACTCAAAATAAAATAACAAATTAACAAAACAAAAAAAAAACACTGCAATGCATTAAAAAAATTCCTGAATACTCTAATTGCACACATAGGGCCTGATTCTAACTTTGGAGGACGGTGTTAAACCGTCCCAAAAGTGGCGGATATACCACCTACCGTATTACGAGTTCCATAGGATATAATGGACTCGTAATACGGTAGGTGGTATATCCGCCACTTTTGGGACGGTTTAACACCGTCCTCCAAAGTTAGAATCAGGCCCATAGTCTTTCATTTTAACAGGAGCTGATATTCGGGAACGCAAAGTATATCTATCCCTGCCTCTTCTCGGCACAGTGCCAATCGGGGAAGAACTGTCAAAAGACTTGCTAGTAGGCTTCTATGTAACAACAACATCATCAGATGATTCAGTCTCATCGAGGGGCAAACACAGGTCCGCAGCAGGGAGCCTGTCTTGTGCTGGAGAACCCTGAGTCATACATTCCTTCGGCAGGACAACAGGTGTACTCAAAACTGGCTCCCGAGAATCATGTATGGGCAAATAATAGGGTTTAAAGAAAGATATATTCCTAGTCACTATCTCCTTGTCTCGTTGGGCAGTGACCATCGTGCCTTTCACATTCACAACTGTCCAAGGGCTAGCTTCAAATGGGAGCTTGAACTTGCCTCCTGCATGTCTATTTTTTACTAACACCCAGTCTCCCACTCTCATACGTCGCACCCAGGCTCGCCTCTTCTTAGACATCCGATCATTCAGCACCTGACGACTTCGCAAACGACTGGAAACTTGATCATGAAAACCACTCGAAGCATTCACTTTGGGCAACGTATCTCTCATACCCTGTACACGACACACTTCACTGGGAATAGCACCAGTGGTGCCATGGGGAGTCAGGCGGTACTCCCTTAGAAACTCAAACAGAGCACATTCTACATCCTTTTCCTGAGACACTGCAATTCTTAGTACCTTATTTAAAGTTCTCATAAATCGTTCAACTTCCCTATTAGCTTGAGGCCAACGAGGGGTGATTTTTCGATGATGAATATCATGTGACACTAAATATTCTGAAAACTCATGGCTCGAAAACGGGGGTCCATTATCTGTTCTCAGCTCTTTGAATATGCCATGGGTGGCCATGATTTTTTCTAAACATGGCACAACTCGATCGGTAGTAGTAGAGGTCAAAACCTCCACCTCTGGGTATTTGGAGAAATCATCTATGGCAACTAGCATATGGCGCCCATCAGGAAGACTGCCTAAATCCACACTCACTCGATGCCATGGAGTGGGGGGAATTGGTTCTGTTATGATCGGAGCAGGCAAATCAGCAGGTCTGAGGATTTGACATGTGTGGCAATGTTGGATCGTCTGTTCTATCCTAGCGTCCATGCCAGGAAACCATACTTTACTTCTCAGTCTCGCTTTGGTCTTTACAATCCCCTGATGGGAGATGTGAGCTAAATCAATCGTTCGTTGCTGCAATGCTTCAGGAATCACCAAACGATGACCTCGCAGTAAGCACTCTTCCGGGGACACCACCAACTCTTGGCGAATATTATGCAGGGAAGACAAAGTTACTTAGGCTTGTCTTGTTTTAGTAAATGCCACCTTCCATCACAAACAAACGATATGGCTAACTGCAGCACTTCATCTACTCGGGTGGCCTCTTGAATTTCCTGGATTGAAATGGGACGTGGTCTTGACCGTTCCACCACCAATCTTACGTATTCTTCCACCTCCTCCGATTCCTTTTCCTCCTGAGTAGTGAGGGGTCTGGTGTGTCTAGACAGATAATCTGCCGGGTTTTGGGCTCCTGGTCGATACAGCACCACAAATTGATATTCCTGGAGCTGGAGGATCCATTTTTCTATCCTGGGTGGGGGTTGGGATGTTGACTTATTGAACAGGGGTATCAAAGGCTTGTGATCAGTATTTACTGTGAACGGATGGCCATAGATATACAAATGGACCGCCAGCGCTTCTTTTTCTATGTGAGAGTAGTGTTGTTCTGTGGTCGTCAAAGCTCTACTCACATAGGCTACCGGGGCCCATTCACCATCTGTTCCTTTTTGAGATAAAACTGCTCCCAATCCTACGGGACTGGCATCCACAGATATCTCGGTGTCTTTAGAAGAGTCAAAATACACCAACGTGGTGTCTGCCGACAACGCCCGTTTAGTCACTTGAAAAGCATCATCCTGGCGAGCTGTCCACTCCCACGGAGTGTGAGTTTTCATGAGTTCTCTTAATGGCGCCGTGAGAGACGTCAGATTAGGAATAAATCTTCCGCAGTAGGTCACCATTCCTAGAAAACTGCGAACACCTGTGACGGAGGTAGGAGGACGTGCCACCTGTATGTCAGCCACTTTTCCTGGATCAGGCGGGACCCCTTGTGTCGAGAAATGATAGCCAAAGAATGCGATATCTTGTTTCAAAAATTTGCATTTCTCCCTGTGTAGAGTCAGTCCGTTTTGTCTAAGTCTGTGGAAAGTAGCACGGAGTCTTTTGAGATGCCCTTCCACAGTAGGGGCATGCACAAGAATATCATCACTCACATTGATGACCCCTTCAAGCCCAGCTAACACACCACAAATCGTGTCCTGAAACACTTCTGCGGCACTAGCAATGCCAAAACTGAGACGCTTGTACCGCCTCAGCCCCACATGAGTTGAAAAGTGTGGTTATGGCCCTTGATTCAGGAGAAAGCAACAGTTGGTGATATCCGGCCCGAAGGTCCATTTTAGAGAACCACCGTGACCCACTTACCTCTGCCACAATGTCATCCACCGTTGGTGTGAGGTGCCGCTCTCTCCGAATGGCCACATTCGGCAACCTCATATCCACGCATATGCGCACCTCACCTGGTTGTTTTGGCTTTCGAGTGACAACTATGGGTGACACCCATGGTGTCGGCCCCTCAACTTTTTCAATAATGCCAGCTTTTTCCAATTTGGCCAATTCCTCTTCCACCTTTGGCCTCAGGTGAAATGCTATGCGTCGATGTTTCAGGGCTACAGGTTCAATCGTTTTGTCGATGTGTAGTTTCACTTGTCGCTCCTTCAAACAACCAATGCCTTGGAAGATATCTGCATATTCTTCTTCCAGACTTTCTACGGCACCCACATGAACACTGAAAGCAAAAGTGACTAGTTCCAGTTCCTCAGCCGTGCGACAGCTCAGTAACATCCCTGTTCCAGTTTTTGTGACATACACCTTTGCTCTGGTAGCAGTGTCCTCATGTACAATGTCTATCGTGAACACACCTGCCAAAGGAATTGGGGTTGCCGATCCAAATGCATATACCTGCACAGTGGTGGGCCGAAGTTGGGGACGATTTGGAAGCTGCCGGAATACCGACTGTGCCAGTATATTTATCGAGGCCCCAGTGTCAATGAGAGCAGGCACTTGATGACTATCAATTTTCACTGTGCACCTTGGAATTCTCTTCGCCCTACCATTGCCTGGTTGTGTGGTCTGAATAATATACACTGTGCCTTCCGGTTCGTCATCATCATCCATGTCTAGAACCTCATTCTGTTGTTGGATGGTTTGAGCTTCATGTATCATTTTCCGTCCCCCTGACTTAGGCTTCTTAGCTGACCTGCATACTTTCGCAAAATGGTTGAGACGTTGACAATTTGTACATTGCTTCCCCATTGCTGGACATTTTCCTTGGTGCGGATACACTCCTCCACACATGTAGCAGGTGCGACCCCCTCCCTCAGATTTATCCTTTTCTTTTTTCTTTATAGGTGTCGCCGCCACCACTGCGTTCACAGGTTCTGTCTTTATAGGTTTTACAAGTGCTGACTCCATATGGGCTGCCCTCACACGCGACAATTCCTTGGAGCGCCCCATTGTGAGTATGTCCACCATTGACATGCCTGGGACTTGTAAGATATGTTCCCTGAGCTTGGTAGAGTGACAGCCTTGAATAAACTGCGCACGAATCTCGTCAGCTGTATCAGGTAACGTACATGTGCTCGCTAACTCCCTGAGTCGAGCATAGAAGACATCTACAGACTCTTCCGTAAGTTGCCTAGCTTGCCTGAGAAGGAAACGCTCATAGTCTGGATTCGCCAATGGCTCGAAATATGCTGTAATTGCACGTTTCATAGTTTGATATGTGAATGGAGGACCATCTTCTACCACTGATTTGCTAACCTTGTAAACCGCAGGCCCTCCCAAATGTAAAAGCATCGGCCTTCTTCTTTCAGGGTGTATTGCTGCTGCCTCAAAATAGTTCTCCAAACGCTCCACCCATGTTCTCCATTTGGCAGTATGTGCTGATGGAGGACCATCAATTAGGAACGGTTCCAACGCTGGGAACAAATTCATGTTGCTGACAGTGTGTACTTGCCAAATAGGGACCACTTGCAACTGACGTTGACGTCCACTCAGTAATCTAAAGTGTCCCAAATACTCTGTGTTGTGTTCACAGGCACCTAGTTATTTTATTATTTATTTATTTATTTTTCCATCAAATGTGCAGTCCTACTGCCACGCCATGAAAACCTTGAATATAGGTTTATTTTTCCATTTCCTCACCTGCACTGCCTCAATGTTGTGTCTTCTCCCTGCTCCTGTCACTCATCAATAGTCCAGTGGCTGCAGCCTCTGTCTGAATTTCTTGAATAGCGCTCCCCCACGCACTTTCCTCTAATCTCCTGATGGGGGCGTGGTTGTTTTCTTCTTCCTTTCTCTTTTTTTTTTAACAACAATTCTCCTGATGAGTTGAACTCACGTCAGCTCCTTCTGCCGCTGAGCGATTTAGAAACACGGCCGACTGCCCATGCTTCTACAGAGTCTACCACTTGAGAGACTCACCTCCTGAGTTTCTGCTCACCGAACACCTCAAAACGATGTCACATCAGCCACGCACCCGCCTGTTACACCAGCACCACAGGCCACTTGAGGTGAGAAACAAATCTAAACTGGCATTGATTGGGGTGCGAGGGTCGTATCCCGGTCCTCGTCGCCAATTTTGTTATATTCTTAGCATTATTAACAAGTAATCTTGTGAGGAAAATCGGCGTCAGAAGAGCGTTAAAATAAACACACCACACGCATTGTTAATCGGTGCCTAACTGCCGTTCTAGCGCGAGCACTAGAATCTTTATTACTGGCTCCCTGACGTCATAAAAACAAACAATCGAAACTGAACATTGAGAGGGGTTTCTACGCGACCGCATACCAGCGGCTCGTGTAGATTACCCCTCACGAAATAAACTATCGGTAGTAAACATAACAATTACAACCCTGGCGGTCGGAGTAAAAGTGGCAGTAATACCACGGAAAAAAAAATTTAATTACTGCCATGGCGGTTACCGCCATGCCAATCCGCCAGTTCTACACTCTAACCGCCAGGGTAGTAACGACAGCTGGGCTGGAGACTTCGGTCTCCAGCCCGGCGGCCGTCACTAGACCGCTGGCAGTATCAGGACCCCGCATACCGCCATGGATTTTGTGGGGTTTTGTACCGCCATGAAATCCATGGCAGTAGGCACTATCAGTGCCAGGGACTACGTTCCCTGGCACTGATTGGGTTTTCCCCATCCCCCCTTCCCCTCCCCTGAGTCCTCCCCAATCACCCACGACCCCCTAACACCCCTCAAAGGTGGTAGGACCCCGCCCCCCCACTAGATACACGCACACACCCCCTACACGCACGCTCACACCACTCATACACATACAAGCACACATACATGCACACAGACATATTTGTCACATTTCCCATACACACAATACACCCACCGCATGCATACACTCATTCACACAACCCCTCTACACACTCACACACACACCCCCATGCATGCACACAACACACAACACCACCCCCCCCCTAACGGACGATCACCTTACCTGTTCCGGTGATCCTCCAGGAGGGAACGGGATCCATGGGGGCTGCTCCGCCGCCCGGGATCCCATCACCAGACCACTGCCACGCCGATTCCTGGGTTGTGATTCGGTGGGCAGTGTTCTGATGACGTGGCGGTTTAGGTGGAGCAGCCTCCACTTCACCGCCGACCACCAGTATGGCTGCTGGCGGCTCTCCGTCCAAAAAAGGGCGGAGGACTGCTAGCAGTCATAATACGGTTGGCAGGAGACCGCCTGCACTGGCGGTCTTTGGCCCGGAGTAGCCTCAGTGGTCTTGCAAAAAGACCGCAGAGGTCTAAATGAGGGCCAAAATGTGTACAGACAAGTTTTTTGAAAAACACAGTAGGTGCACTTTGTGAACGGTGCAGTATTTAGTAAATAGTGAATGGTGTAAAATAGTGAACAAAATGTGCAGTGCTTAATAAACCAAACATAAAATTGACCTAAAAATGCAGAACTTTTCAAATCCTGGAACCCAGGTACCCAAAAAACCCAGCTAGTTCCACTTGCAGGAAAAAAATAATTAAAGCAACACACATACATTGATGTTTCGACCCCTAATCATAAACTGTAACAGGGTCTTCATCAGGACGAAAAAGGGAGACACCGTGTGGGTAATGTCATCAGTAGCAGAACCACATATGGAATCAGAGTTGCAGATCTGATGTTGATGGCAATTAACAAAAGATTGCCCACTCATTTCCTCCACCCTCCCAACTTCATCAATCTCTTTGGAGACCAATATGCCCTGTGAACTGTAAATAAATGATTTCCCCTTAATGGTGCAGACTTAACCACGTGCCAAAGTGTAGACATGGATACTTGCCACAGGTTCGTTAACTCAAACTCTGGCAGGTCCAATCTCCACTTTACCTCTGGCAATGTTAGTGGCCCATCTTCTCCCTGCACCAACATCCAATACCACTTTGATACTTCTTTCTTCTGCAGGAGTGGACCCAGTAGCTTGAAATGGAATGGTCAGTTTATGTGTACATATCAGTTTTGTAATGTAAAAGGGATCGCTATTTTGCTGAAGAAGTCTGCACCAGTTAGGTTAGAGAGCTATGTGGTGGTTCCAAGCAGGAGGGGGTAGTAAATACTAAACTGCAGGGGGTAGGATACACTTTCGTAGCGAATTATGGACCCAATAGTGATGACCTAACTCCATTCTGGAACTGCATGGGCAATTATTGGAGGTAAAGCCGGGCCAATATCTAATGGCCGGAGGGGATTTCAATGTACTAATGGATCCCGTCTGAGATAAATCTACGCTGAGACCGACAATTATATCTCCTAAGATGTGGGAGGATGTTCATTGTTTGATGAGGGATCTGAGTTCAGTAGATATCTTGAGGCAGAGATTAGGCCAGGAGAAGGGCTACATGTATCACAACAAAAAATAAGGGCACTTCTCAAGGATAGACTTCTTTTTGATGAGTGGGAGGTTGGCCCCCAGAGTAAAAGAGGTAGCACGTCAATCAGAACCCATTTCTGAGCACTCGGCGGTGAAACTTGAGATCATTCTGGAAGAAAGATCATCTCAACATAGGTGGACCATAGATAAGACACTGCTAAATGACCCGGCTGTAGTCCGTCAACTTAAAAAAGACATACAAGAGTTTTTCCAGTTGAATGAAGGGTATGCCCCCATAGATGTTGTATGGGGCACCTTCAAGGCTTTTATTAGGGGGAAGGTTATTAACTGTGAAGTTTTTGGCAGCAACACCCACAAATCTAGAATGATGAAGCTTGAAGGCAAGATAGAAGGGGGTGAAAGGGATCTAGAATGTTGTCAAAATCAGGATGAGAGGTCCAACTGTATAGATAAAGTTAGAGAGGTAAGAGAGAAACTGGCTGACTACTTGTAAGATCTCTCAAAGAAAAAATGGGAGGCGAGCAAGTTGGCTCACTAGGAGTACGAGGAGGGCTGCAGAAAGTTGCTGGCTTGGAAGAGGAGTGTAGAAAGCTCAAAGAATTTGATTGCAGAGATAATCATAAAGGAGAATGGGGAACGCTGCTCAGAAGATTATGGCATAGAACAAACATTTGTCAGCTTCTTCCAGTCTCTGTACATACCTAGATGAGGTGACAGTCACAGAACAGCAGATAATTAGTTGGTTTCCTGCCTTACAGTTAGACCTTACAGTTAAACCAGCAGCAGGATCTAAATCAAGAGATTAGCTCAGCGGAAGTGAGTAGAGTGATTAAAGGGTTGAAAAAGGGAAAGGCCTCAAGGCCAGATTGTTTCCCTATTGAGTTATAAAGGGTATTGAAGGAGAAGTTAACGCCGGTCATGACTAGGCTGTTAAATGCCATTTATATAGACAGCTGTGCTCAACCGAGCTCATGACGTAATCAATGTACTTTTAAAACCTTGTAAAGACCCCAAAGCCTTGGAGTCATTAAGACATATTTTGTTGTTAAACAATGACTATAAAATCTATACACATGTACTAGCTAGAAGGTTAGAGAAGGTGATGGGTGGGCTGGTGCATGCAGATCAAAAAGGATTTTCGAAAAGCAGTTAATTGTGCCACATGACCCATGATCCAGTATCGGTCATAGACTCAGCAATAAAAGGATAGCTAGCTCTTACCGTAATTGCTTTAAATGCTGAGAAGGATTTTACTTATCACTATCAAGCCCTCAGCCATCAAGTCTAAATGAGACAGCATGCACACAAATGACATCAAATGTATGTCAATGTTCCAGAAGGGGGTTTAAATATTTACATGCCCTAGACCTCCTATCGCTCCCAGAAAAAGCTAAGGGGCATATTTATACTTTGTTTGCACCACATTTGTGTTTTTAACGCAAATGCGGCACAAACTTGACTCTATATTTATATTATGACGCTAGACATGTCTAGTGTCAAAATATTGGAGTTTGCTTATTTCTTGGATGCATGAACCCACCTTGCGTCAATGAAATGCAAGGTAGGTGTTCCCATCCAAAAAAAGGCGCTCTCCCTATAGCACAATATTTATCCCCTGTGCTAAAATGACACCTGGGTGGGAAGCGGACCTAAATTATGGTACCAAGCTTACTTAGCACTATTATTTAACGCCTGAGTCAGACCAGGCTTTCGGACCTGTGGACTGATATCCATGACTAAATGCTATGGAATGGGCCCACGGGTGCCCACCCCAAGCCCCAGGAACACCTCTACCCACACCAAAGGGACATCAGAGGATGGGAGACCCCATACCAGGTGAGTATAGGTAAGTATTTGTAAAAATAAATTAAGTTCCCTGCATGACACTGGGTGCAATGGTCATGCCCAGGGGACACTGGTCTCCTGCACTGGCCATTGGGGTGGTGGGCATGACTCCTTTCTTTTATAAGAGAGGAGTTGTGTGTTATGGATGGTTGTGCATCAGGAAATGATGCTAGGCTTTATTAGCGGCATTTTTTTGCCTCTAACCAGCCTAGAGTCATTTTTTGACGCTCAACCTCCATCTCCTCTACCACCACCCCCACCCGGCTAGTGTTTTTTTTCGACACTAGCCAAACCTTAGCACTGGCTTGTAGTATTCCATAAATTTGGTGCCCAGCTAGCGCTTTGGAATGATGCAAGCTGGCGGTAAACTTTTTGATGCAAAACTGCATTAGGGCAGTTTTGCACCAAAAAGTTTAAATATGCCCCAAAACATGTAATAGGCACATGACACCAGAGGAAATGCAACAGTTATTTGAGCGTTGCCCAAGGTGAATGGCCCAGATTCTCAACTCTTTTCTTCAAGGCCTGGAAAAAAAAGATCTGACTGCGGCTCTGCTAGACTTGTTTGATTATTTTACAAAAGAGGGGAAAATCACATTATCAACCTCAGAAGACAAGTGGTAATACATAAGGACTGCCTGCTCCCCATATTTTTACTGGCTAATATCCTTATTTAACTTTAAATGTAAAATCCACACCAAGGGGCTAGCCTGTAGGTCTAACTACATTCTACATTATTTCATACCCCCTCACAGTCATCTTGAGTGGATGACATTATAGTTACAGCATCAACAAGCCCACATCTTCACTACCACTGGGTGCAGAAAAGGCAAAGTTACATTTGGGGATGCCTTCACTAAAATGTTCATGGCATTATACTCTATTTTTACTAACCAGTAGCACTTTGTTAGTCTCTATCAGGTATCTTTATTTAGTCGCAGGCATTAAATGTGAAGACCAACTACACAAAACAACAATTTACGCTGCTGACATTCTAGTATTCACAGTGAATCTAAACCATGAATTCCTGCATTTCTAGAGATTATCATGAATTATGCAGAATCTTTGGGATATACTCTAAATGGAAATGCATTTCAGGTTTGTGCCCTAGACCCCTTATGCACTGTAGATACACAGAGAGTCTTGGCTGCCAATCTACCTATCTACCTGTAATATTGTGAAGTTTGATTTAAGGATGATATAAAGGAATATACTACTTGTAATGAAAATTCAAACATTTAAAAAATCAATGCACTTTTGGACTCCTTATCACTCAAATATTTTTCTGGCAGGAGAGGAGTGGAAATGATTAAGACTGTGGTTAAAGCAATATTCAGATGCCTGCCCAATTTGTACTTAAACCACCTCTCTAATGATTTCATCAAAACTATTGATGAGACATATTTGTGTAAAAAACACAAGTTAGGGCCACATGGTTTCAAACAACATACCTGTTTGTAACTGTAATAAAAAAAAATTGATAAAGAAGTTTTTATTGATTTTGCAGAAAAGATAAAATAATAGTACATATAACTTGGTACCAACGGGCACCTCGAGACGGTCGATCCCTTAGTCCCAGACGGGACTCCATAGACATTGTTTGTACAAAAAGTAATTGGTTAACATTGTAAACTCAACACGTCAAGACAGGGGAAGGAGGGAGGAGAGCGAAGACTTCCCATTGTCCATCCCCGGCGAGGCACTGCCCATCAAGCTGCGTCCCCCCAAGCGGGCTAAGCACATGACGTGGCCTCCCATCTCCCCCACACCCTGTTGTATTTATTTGGGCACCCCTAGCCTCATATACAAGTTTCTCACGCTGTGCACACCATTCCACACCTCGTCTCCATTTGGCCAGTGCCGGTGCAGCCCTGGCCTTCCAGTCAACCATTATATCTCTCTTGGCCACCAGGCACACCACCCCAGGAAAGTTCGGTCTGATCTTCTAATTCCAATGTCTCCCATGACCCCCAACAGGAGTGGCAATGGAGCCACCTCTATTTCCTCCTGCAGGACCCCAGAGACCTCCCGCATGGCTGTCCCCCAGTAGGTCATTATGACTGGGCATGCCCATACCATGTGGAAAAAGTCAGCATCCGGATTCGAACATCGGGGGCAGTCAGCTGTGGAGCGGAGGCCCACTCTATGTAACCTTGCGGTTGTAAGGTATGCAGTGTGAAGGTAGAGGGTCTGTAGTAATCGGAATCGAGTAGCCATTGTCAAGGTCCGTGGGGCCATCAGTGCCTCTCTCCAGTCCTCCCCTTCCATGGGACCAACCCATTCCTCCCACCTCCGGCGCAGTCCATCGAGGGAGCAGGCGGTGTTGGCTATCAGAGAACGATAGATCTGGGAGACTCCGCCCCTGCCCAGGCTCCCCATCAGTACCTTTGCCTCCATAGGACTGTATTCGGGTATATTGTCTCCTGCTCAGGTGTATACTAGCAAGGCGTGACGAAGTTGGAGATACTTGTGGAATTGCGTCTTGTTTAATGAGAAGAGTCCCTGGAGTTCCTCAAAGGACCGCATATGCGACCCCCCCCAGACGTCGCCCAGCATGGAGATTCCTATGTTGTCCCACCTCTGGAATCCCTCCAGGTCTGCAACCTCCGCTAGATGCTTCCCATGCCATAGCGGGGTCTGCCAGGTAAGACGACCCCACCATCCTGACACTCTCTGGGCTGCGCGCCAACCCAATAAGACCACTTTGGTTACATCTGGGACGTCCCGAGAGATCGGACCACCGTACAAGACATCAAAGATCCGAGGGTAGCCCAACGTTTGGAGTTCCAACTGGAATGCTGGGTCCATCCAACCTCCCCCCCACCTAATCATTGACTACGAGCAGATGCATCATGAGGTGATAATAATAGATATTGGACATTCCTAACCCTCCATTGTAAACGTCTCTCTGGCAGGTATTAAGCGCCAGTCTTGGACGGGTGCCGCTCCATAGGAACTGGCGCGCCACCGAGTCCATCTCTCTGAACCATTTCCTGGGGATTGGATGCGGAAAGTTCTGCAATAGATAGAGGAGCCTGGGAAGGATCATCATTTTATAGAGTGCTATTCTTCCAAGCAGATTGAGGGGAAGGGTCCTCCAGCATTGGAGGTCGTCCATAATCCTTCTAGTAAGTGGTGTAACGTTAAGTTCCCATGTTAGTTCTGGGAGAAGAGTAATATGCACTCCCAGGTATTTGAAACTATTCCTCCGAATAGGGATATTATGTTGCCATTCAACACAGTCTCTGGAGTGGTGCAGGGGGACCAGTAGAGATTTGTTGGGGTTTAGGGTCAGTCCTGAGGCCTCTGAGAAGAGGTCTAGGATCTGTAGAATACGAGGACCACTTTTGGCTGGGTTAGAGATGTACAGGAGGACGTCATCCGCGTACAGCGCCACACGATACTCTGGACCAGCGGGCCAGGACCAGCCTTCGATCAGGGGGTCCTCTCGCAGCAACTTCGCCAGGGGTTCTATTGCTAGTGCAAAGAGTAACAGGGATCATGGGCATCCCTGACGAGTGCCACGACCGATAGGGAACGGGTCGGAGACCACTCCGTTCACCTGTACCCGTGCAGTCTGGTTGGAGTAGAGTAGTCCCACCAGGCCTCGGAATTTAGGTCCAAGTCCATTCCCTTGCAGAACGCGATCGAGGTAGTACCAGTCCACTGTATCAAAAGCTTTTTCAAAGTCAAGCAAGAGTAGAGCTAGAGGGAATCGGGACAGGGCCCTCGATGCGCCATGGCCAAATGTAAACGTCTAATGCAGTGCCTAGTGCTACGGGAGGGCATGAAGCCGCATTGGTCGGGGTGTACTAACAAGGGGAGCACTTCCCTAAGCCTGGAGGCAAGAATTGAGGACAGCACTTTGATCTCAGTGTTCAAGAGAGAAATGGGCCGGTACGCCGAGCAGTGTCGCGATGGGGGTTGGGTCTTGGGGATCACCACAATTGTGGCTTGGTCGATCCCAGGAGGGAAACAGCCCTTTCTTTCTGCTTCCTCATACATACTAAGCAGGTGGGGGCCCAGTATATCGCCGCACCTACTGTATAACTCTGCCGGTAAACCATCCGGTCCTGTAATTGTAATAATTAACATAAATTATACAGCAAAAAGTGTTCTGGAGATTTGAAATTAGATAAGCCTCATACACTGACCCTTGCAAAACACACACCAAAATAAAACTCAAAATTTGTCCCCAAATTTTCTCCTGCTCTGGCAAAAAAGCTAGACTCTTAGCAATTTATAACACATTTTAACCTAAAGAAAACAATAGGTAGGCATTTCCATGAGGAAAGGCTGGCAAACTATGTCATACAAACTCTAGTTCTGTAAATTGAGTCCTGTGGTCATGTTTTGCATGTATCTTCCATATTAGGAAATTGACACTCACCCACCAAGACAAAGGTATCTTATTCTAGCCTCTTTATGGTAAGGTTAAACCAGAGCCGTCCAATCTCAAAGCACCTGTACCGAAGTAAAAGTCTTGAAAATGCCATCACAAGGCAATTTCTGGAGTACATGGAAAGGAGAACCCAATCAATTTTGCAACTCACAAGAGGAAAATAAACTGCAGAAACAGAAACTAGAAATGTATTGCCCTGAAGCAGATCACTAAGCAGCCCTGCTTATTCTTTGAACATCCACAGAATATTACATGATACATGAATGCATACAAGTAACAAGCATTGGCAAAGTGATTAGGCCTGGCTTTGGTCAGCGGGCTTTTGTCTTTGGTATTGCTTATTTTTTGTTTTACCATGTTTTTTGCAAAACATTAGAAAACTGTTGGGCCTCCATCAATCTTACAAAAACTTTGGCAACAAGCAAAAGGAATTTTTGGTCTTAAAAAGCACACATTGCCAACTTACTGTTTAAGAGAACTATGTTGTGTGTGGATGTGCTCCTCTTGAAAGAGCACAATGCTTTTACTCACAGTGAAGTTAACCAATGGCTGAAGTGTACTGATGCACTGTCAGATGTTGTTTTCTGTACTCACTGAAGGGAATCATGAATGACACAATATCAGACCAATGGAAGAAAAGGCTAGCTAAGAACCCTTGTAAGTAAGTACATATATATGTAAAATATATACATATATATGTATAACTTTAGTAAAATCAAAGGATCTTGGCTAATGTCAGACATAAAAAAGCTACGCGAGTGGATGTTATTTGGTTCCATCATTTTTCTGTAATCCATGTATCCTTTGAAACCTGAAAGCACACAGTCCAATCCAGGGTGACCACAGCAGTCATCTTTATAGCATTTAGGGTTGGAGTAGTAAATCAAAACCCTCCAACATCCCTATTTTTCTGAATGTGGTTTAATGTATCCTAATGTGTTTAAGTTTGACATTAGAATAGTAATTCTGACCATTCCAAAATCCAACACTTTCCCTAGTGTGGTTAACTTTGGAGTCAGAATAGTGTATCTGAACCACCTCCACATTCCGTACATTTCCCAATGGGCTGATGTTTGGAGCTGGAGTAGTAAATCAGAACCCTCCAGAGTCAAACACTTTTCCAAAATTGGTTAAATTTGGAGGTGAAATAGTAGATCTGACCCCGCCCCCAAAGTCATACACTTTCCCTATTTTTGATTTGGAATAGTTATTCTGCCCCCTCATCATACCAACCCATGCCCAACACTTCCCCAGTGTGGTGAAATTTGGTGTTAGAATAGTAAATCTGAACCACCACCACCCCCACCCCTAAAGTCCATCACTTTCCCCAGTGGGTTTACATGACTATAGTAAGTGTGATATCCATAAACTGTTAGCATTTGTTTGTATTTTAAATTTTGTACATTAAACATGATAGTAATTTACTGTATACATTGTTTACTAATATAGTTTTGATTAAGTATCCTTTTTATGTTTTGTTGCTTTACATTTTATAAACATTTCTTTTAATATATACAGCTTTTACTGTATATTGTTTTCTAATTTTAAGAAAAACCTTTTTTAACTTCAAAATAATTACAATAACACATATTATTTAAGAAAGTGTACAGATATTTTTATTTTGAGTTATACAGTTTTTAAACCGTGTTGTATAATCCATTTTAACAAGCAAGTAATTATTTTACATTCTACTCATTTTGTAAACCTTATGATACACTGATAAGTGCTGAAAACATTTAGTTTCATATTTTATCAGTCATAACAACATCTGTCAAATACAATATAAAATATTTGTGGACATTTGAACATTTTTCACACATGTTTTTTTAAATTTCAAACATATTTAGAATTTTTAAACATTATTAAATAAAGTAAATTGTTTAAACATTGATTTTTATGTGATGAAATCTTTTTTTGACAGTATCATTGATTTTGTAGCTTTTTTTTGTCATTTTGGGCTCATCGTGGAGTTTGTGGTCACAGTTTCCTGTTGCTGGTTTACTGTTCAGCTGAGACTATTTTAAACCTATTTCTGAAAGGTGTAAGCCCTCATTATGAGTTTGGCGGAGGGGAAAACCCATCCGCCAAACTCCCGACAGGATGGTCTCCGCCATAGTGGCAACCACTCCACCGGACCTATTAGGAGTTTCCCGCAAGACCCGCAGGTGGAAACCTCGGTTTCCACCTGCAGGCCTAGCAGGAAACAGGGTACAGCATTGTCACTGGCTCGTAATTGAGTCTGTGGCAATGAAGTAGACCGTAGGTGCACAAGCACCTCGCAATGTTCACTGCCTGCATAGCATACAGTGAACAATGCAACGGTGCTGGGTAGGGGCAGTCAAGGGGCTCTCCTTTGGCCCCTGCACCTGTTCTCTGCCAGCCTTTTCATGGTAGGGAAACTGCCATGAAAAGGCTGGCGAAGAACAAGGTCGTAAACTGCAGGGCAGCGCTGCATGCAGCACTGCCCTGGCAGACTACTATCCCCGCCACCACCAGGCCATCAGGATCACTGAGCCCAGTGGTGCTGGCAGAATCTTGGCAGTCTGACCACCAGGGTTTTTATGTGTGGTCGGACCACCACAGCAGCAGAAGACCGCCAGCCTCGTAATGAGGCCCTTTTTAGGTAAACAATTTAGGGCCTGATTTAGAGTTTGGCAGAGCATGCTAGTCCATCACAAATGTGACGGGTATCCTGTGTGCCGAATTACAATTTCTATAGGCTATAATGAAGTTATAAGACAGCGGATGGGACATCTGCCAAACTCTAAGGGCCTCATTACGGATTTGGGGGTCGGAGACGCCGACAGCCAAACTTGTGGGGGAACGCCACCACTATGGTGGTGGCGTCCCTACCAAGTGTATTACAATGTTCCTGCCAGGCTGACTATAGGGAACATTGTATTACGCCATTCCCGCCGGGTTAACCAACAGGAACAGTGCTACAGTATTGGTCTCAGCCCAATACCCTATCACATCAGCACCACTGAAATGTGTACTACCTAAAAAGCAGACAGTACGCATTCCGATTGTGCTGGGCAGGGGGGCCCATGCCGTGGAAAGGCTGGCAGAAAGCTGAGTTGTAATCAGCATGGTGGCGCTGACTGCAGCGCCACCATGACTGTGTACAACTGAAGCCACCGTCAACCCTTCAGGAATGATGCTTGGGTCCGCCTGGTTTCCGCCCGCTGACTTAGCGGTAAACTATTGATGGGACCGGCAGGGAGGTAGCCTGTGTGACAGAAAAACTCCCTGTTGGAATGATGGCGGATGGTAAAAAATGTCCGCTGCACTCATAATAACCCCCTATGTGATGTTACATTTAGTTTCACAATTTTACATTGCAGGAGACATTTTATCTTATGCTCTAAATGTTGTCTTTACTTCTTTTTAATATTAGGTTTTTCTCTTTGTTGATTGTTTTTTTTTATTGATTTTATTTTTAAATGTGTCAAGAGTTATTTATAGTTTAAATTTAGTAATGATCTTTTGTTTCAGTACTTACTTTCAGGTGGTCTTTTTACAATTTCAAGTAACTCGATGTCTGTGTCTTTATTTTCTTCAACTGTTGCCATTTTTTCCCCTTTGTACAAGATGCACCTGTTATATGCAGCATGGTTTTAATAGTTTGTAATTTTATTATAGTGCCTCATCACGACTTTGGTAGCCCAACCAACAGATTATTACTATGTTTCTGCCAGGCTAACTGGCGGAAACATCATATTATGACGTTGTGCCATGGCATTGGCCATGATGGTGATACTGGCGGCTTGACGGTTGCCTCTTCACCACCATAATGGAGTTGTGGTGGTTTAACCACACAAACTCCCAAACGGGCCCTAAGTGATTTATTTTTTTAGAACAATATTTAGGAATTGATATTTACCTCAGACAATATTATGGTACCACACCAAACTACTGCTTTGATCTGGTGAATCTGCCACTTTGGGCTGCTTAGTTTATATTTCCAGTGAAAGAAAGGCAGCTTTTTTGCAGTGTTTTTGTAGCACATTAGAATGCTTCACAACGAAGCCAGAATCAATTACACATGTTTTCCCAGAATCATAGATAGATATTGCACCAAGACTAGGATTCAATCCTAGTTCCGCATGTTTCAAGGTCCGCAGTTCCAGCCATTTGGCCACATTTCTCCCCCTAATAAGGCCGTATACCTTTTCTTCTCTTTAATTGTACATTTCATTTGCTTTCCAGGTTTTAAGCTTTCTGCTCTTAGCTGATACTGAAAGCATTGCTGGAGAAATTAATGTGATTTATCACTTTTTTGCCAGCCGTTTCTTAACGTGAAGAAGGCATCGCTATAACTGTTTATGGTTGTGAAACTAAATATTTGCAAAGACAATAGTGACATACACAAATGTCACCAAAAAATCAAACACAATAAAATATTGCAACCCTGTAATGAGATATGCAAATACAACATTATTGTAAGTAGAAATATAGAAGTAAGAAATATCACTTACCCATTAAAACTTAGGAAGCATAACAACAATCATGAAAATTAAAATATCAAACACTAGAAAACTGATATGTATGCATTCATATATAAAAATTCTTCAGAAATAAATGCATTTGTTTAAAAAGTAACAAAAACACAAAGTAGACTTTAAAATAAATGGTGTAAAAATAGATGCAAATTATTATCCAAACAATCTATCAAAATGATCTAAAAAAAGTTAAAAAATGCAAATGCTTTTTCAATTAACAAGCAGTATGAAAATGCTCCACATTTCACAAAACACACAACAAAACGTTTTCTACAAAAGAACTATAGCAGGACAGTGCCACTCCACCAGACTACAAAGCTACAAAAGATTACTTTAACACTTCATTGTGTCACAAACTACTATGAACAAAGTAAGTTTAACCATAAATGAAATCTAACACACCTAATAGATACCTAAAGTATATTAAAATTACAAATTATTACAACCATGCTACATATAAAAGGTACATCCTGTATAAAAGGAAACAATTGCAACATTTAAAGAAAATGAAAAAACACAGACATCAACTTACTTGACATTTGAAAAAGACCACCTGAAAGTAAATATGGCACAAAAGGCTCATTACTAAAATTTTACTAAAAATAGCCCTTTAACATATGTTAAAAAAATCAATAAAAAACAATCAACAATTACACCTGCAAAGAAATATAGACATTAGAAATATCACCTACTCATTAAAACTTAGGAAACATGTCAACAATCATGAAAATTAAAATATCAAACACTAGAAAACTGATATTTATTTATATATATATGTACACATATATATATAAAAAAGTAACAAAAACACAAAGTAGCCTTTACAATAAATGATGTCAAAATAAGTTCAAATTAGTCTCAAACAATCTATCAAATTAAGCTTAAAAACATATGAAAACACAAATACTTTTTCAATTACCAAGCAATATAAAAATGCCACAAAATGCACAAAACATGCAACAAAGCATTTTCTGCAAATGAATCACAGCTGGAAGTTGCCACTCTACCAGATTAAAACCTACAAAAAGATAACTTCAGCACCTCAGTGAACCACTGACGACTATAAAGAAAGAACGTTTAGCTATAAATAAATGAAAGCTAACACAACTAATAAATACCTACACTAAGGATCTCATTATTATGGTTCTGGTCAGACCACCGCACTTCTGGCGGTCTGACTGCCAGATTACAACCCTGGTGGTCGGACCGCCAGGGGACTGCCGCCACCTCCAGGATCATGGATCCCGACGGGGTGGTGGCTGTCAGAGTTGTGGTCAGCCACGGCAGTGCCCATGGCAACACCATCATGAGTCCATTTTCTGCCAGCCTCTAGAAGGTGATTTCACAGCCATGGAAATGCTGGCGGAAATCTGGTGCTGGGGGCTACAGCAGGGCCCCTGCACTGACCATGCCTATGGCAGCACCCTTGGAATGTGAACTGTCTGCTCTCCATGAAAAGGCTGGCCGAAAGGGAAGTTGTGATCAGCACGGCTGGGCTGAACTCTGGACCGCCGTAGCTGACCACGACTTTGACCGCTGCCAACCCATCGCGATCCCTGGCACAGGCAGAGGTCTGCCATGATTATAATCTGGTAAATGGACCGCCAGGAGTGCAGCGGTGCGACCGCCACCATGATTTTGGCAGTCTTAAGACTGCCAAACTCATAATTAGGCCCTTAATAATAGAAAAGTTTCCCCCGGAGGAAAAATATTTGGTACACAATATTAAGGTCAGACAATATTTCTGACCAGCTATTCTGACACACAACTCACCTAAAGTAACTCAATGTTAAAACGGACAGCTGGCTAAAGCCTTGTTTCAAATTTGGTTTTGATTTTTTTTATCAGGAAGACTACCTTCTAGTAATACCAATCTTATAAACGTAAATTATAATGTTAATTTTAAGACTATTTTCAGGAAAACCCTACAGAAAGATTTGTTAAGAACTTATGCTGAAGCACTGGTATTGCTGTTGATTTTTAGCACATAAACCAGCATGAAATTGCATTAATCATTTGCAATATGGCTTGCCTGTAATAGTACCAGACATATAGCTCAGTGAGTTATAAGTTTTATGCTGGCATTGAATATAATCAGCAGTCACTTGTTTGAATACTCTCAAGGCTCACTCAGTATTCTAATGTTTCAAGTTTGGTAAGTACTGTACATCAAAATGGCTGCTATATGCATCCAATATTTACGATGCTTAAAAACCAGCAAAGTGTGGAGTGAAGCATAAATCAGGTTTTTAAGAATCCAAACCCATCTACTGCATTATTTTGCCCACATCACAGAATGTAATGGAACCTACATTTTACAAGATTAGGGAAACATAGTTAAAAACTTGAAATAGTGGAGCTATTGTAGACATAATTTTTTTTCTTATTAGTATAGAAATGAGAAACATGCCTGCCTGAGAACAAAATTAAGATAATTATCTTAAAAATATTTGTATTGGTTTTTAATTTTCAACTTCATACAGTGCAATTCTAGCATTATTGCATTTACATTATAAACATGTATATCAAAATCATTATCACATCATTTGTCGAAAAAACTATTTTTCTAATGTTGAAACTTATGGTATCCTTAGGGCTATTTTGTATCTTCGGACCAGCGAGGCTAGATGGGGACTTCTTTCTTTTGTTGTATCGCGATGCGTGCACAAATGGGTTTCTTCCAACTTATTTTCCCTATTAAGCCTTATTAATTTTCAGGTGTTGCATTTTTTTCACTCTATTATGCAGAGTTTACATTAAAATACTGATAATAACACAATTACACCCACTTGCTGAATTAAGAGTAATTTGGGGGAATAAAGTCCTCTACCAAGACAACATTTAGGGAGTGTGAGCCGCCGCTTGTGCTGATGTTTATATTCTGCTGCATTTAGCAATATTTTCTTAGTTCAAAAGGCATCATCGCATAGATCTTGCAAGTGAGGGACCATTTTGCCCCAAGAAACTACCTCTAAGTCCCGGGAGTAGGTCGGGGGAAAATCCTATCGGAACTGCACATTTCGAGGGCGTGCTTCCATTACTATTCTTGTACTGTTGTCTTTAGCACTATTTCTCAGCACAAAATGTATCCTCGCATCCATTTTGGTTGTAAAGGGGGCATTTTTGGCAAATAAAATAGGGCTAAATGCAGAATGACTCTTCTTGCATAATTCCACATAATCATACTGAATTTTTGGTTAATTAAGCATAATTATGCTACACAAAATTATATGAGTTGCGCTCTCTCCTACCCATAACCCGGTTATTGGGTATCTCCGCAGGCCTCTGGACTCCTCTCCCGTTAGTGCTACATTTTCAGCTCTAGCCCACTTTTTCACCTGCCCTTCTCTTTCGCTTTACCTGTATATGCTATTATTGGCCTAGCCAACAATCAAAATTGAGATCAATAATAAAAGCAAATCATGTTTTTTTTTTAGAGATAGTTTAAGGGAGCACTCCATAAATTATGCTGTAAGAAATATGCTACAGATACAAAATGAAATTAGCTAGTGAGCAGTGTAACGCAATTGATATTTGTACTGAGCATAACGTTCAAAATAAGTATACCCATTCAGAATTTTAATTGTCTGCGGCCAAGTTAACAAGCACACTTTCGCACAACGGCAATTAATCGCTGCTATTTCTGCGTTTAGTTTGTGTACATAAGTTAGTAGGCCTGCGTTTGCTTTAATTGTATTTTTGGCTAAAAGGTTTAATCGTGGCACCTAGTACGGACTGATTTTGATTAGATGCGACAAATTCAACAACTGTTGGGCACAGATGAATGCAGCTTTTCAGTGTCTTGCAGAATTATGCTGTTGTTCGCAGGGCCTGTTTACTGTCTCCCGGCTGTTTCCAAACACGAATCATCCAAGCAGTGTCAGTGTATCGTAGCCGGAGAGACTAATTTACTGTAAAATTAACTGCATATTTAAATTTACATGTAATGACTTCTGGGCTAATTTTGGATTTCATCAGGGTTCTCTAGTATATAAGTTATCCTTGTGCATAATTAAAAACGCTAATTGAAAATAATACACAGGCAAGCTATATTTTATGGAAATAATTTACATGGAGGCTGAAGCGCTAGATATTCGGAATTCCGTTCAAATATATACTGAACTTTAGTTTGCCAGAAATGAGATATAAATGTATGCGGTGACTTTACCCTAGATGGCACAGTGTCGTTTGATTGTGAACTAGTGGAGCAAGACCTGAAATCAGATTGCTTAAGGCCTGAAATGCAGAGACCCATTACCAAACCTGGATGTGCACTTTGCACACCGAATGGTTTCGAATGTAAATGCAATTTGCAATTAAACCCATCTACGAATATACATTTGCATAACTTTACAAAATAATGTACCAAAGGAATATTAATCATGCAGCTTGCACTCCGAGACCCCCAGTGACTTTCTACAAAAGCAGAGATGGAGACCTCCAAAAGACAGCAGACCTCAACCTCTGCAGTTGTTTTCTCAAACTGGAAATATACATTTTCTTTTTTTTTTTTTTTATAAAAAAAGCAACACGTCATTTACAGACACAGGTGCAGTGTAAACATTTTTCCTATTTCAGAAGACATCTGGGGAAGCAGCTTCCCATTTGTAAATCAGTTGCCACCGCAACTCGGGGATGGGTAACTGATCAATGGATCGCAAACACAATAGCAGTCATAAACCATTGATACACCCCTTTCCAATCACAGATAGGAGGTAGGATTTCACTCCTCCTCCTATTGTGATTCGGGAAGACTTGCAGGGCCCCATTAGGAGTCAGAAAACTTTGCAAATCATAAAAATGAAAGCCGTTTAGCAACTACGACTCCTCTGATATTGTCAACAGAACAGTTTGCAACCACAACAAGGATTTTTACATCTGATTTCTGGATCCAGACCCAGCTACCTATATTTTCAATATTATCTTAGGTCTGACATAAATAGATAAACACTTATTTATGGCTGGTTTGCGCCACACTAGCATCATCTTTTTTTACGCTAAAATGTTGCAAACTTAACTCCATATTTATATTTTGATGCTAGACCCATCAAGCGTCAAAACATAGGCATTAGTGTCATGTTGTGGATGCGGCAAACTACCTTGCGCTAATTAGATGCAACGTAGGTTTTCCTGTCCACAATATGATGCTAACCCCCAAGGGGGCAGAAACCACTAGGCACCGGAGAGTTGTTTTTTGGCGCCAATGTCACGCAGGCGGAGCGACCCCGTAGGCAAGGGTCGCTCCCGGGCAGGGGGGGCTTGGGGGGGTCAAATATATTTTAGGGCATTTCTGCCCCCCCGGGGCCGGCTGAGCTAGAGGCCAAAATCCACAGGTAGGCACTTTGCAAAAAAACACCTCTGTTTTCTGTGAAAAAATATGTTGTGTCCACAATGTGTTTTGGGCCATTTCCTTTCGTGGGCGCTAGGCCTACCCACAGAAGTGAGGTACCATTTTTATCGAGAGACTTAGGGGAACGCTGGGTGGAAGGAAATTTGTGGCTCCTCTCAAATTCCAGAACTTTCTGTCTCCGAAATGAGAGGAAAAAGTGTTTTTTTGGCCAAATTTTGATGTTTGCAAAGGATTCTGGGTAACATAACCTGGTCAGAGCCCCGCAAGTCACCCCATCTTGGATTCCCCAGGGTTTCTAGTTTTCAAAAATGTGCTGGTTTGCTAGGTTTCCCCAGGTGCCAGCTGAGCTACAGGCCAAAATCCACAGGTAGGCACTGTTTTCTATGAAAAAATGTGATGTGTCCACGTTGTTTTGGGCCATTTCCTTTCGTGGGCGCTAGTCCTACCCACACACGTGAGGTACCATTTTTATCGGGAGACTTGGGGGAACGCTGGGTGGAAGGAAATTTGTGGCTCCTCTCTGATTCCAGAACTTTCTGTCACCAAAATGTGAGGAAAATTTGTTTTTTTAGCCAAATTTTGAGGTTTGCAAAGGATTCTCGGTAACAAAACCTGGTCAGAGCCCCACAAGTCACCCCATCTTGGATTCCCCTAGGTCTCTAGTTTTCAGAAATGCACAGGTTTGGTAGGTTTTCCTAAGTGCCGGCTGAGCTAGAGACGAAAATCTACAGGTAGGCACTTTGCAAAAAACAGCTCTGTTTTCTGTCAAAAAATGTGATGTGTCCACGTTGCGTTTTGGGGCATTTCCTGTCGCGGGCGCTAGGCCTACACACACAAGTGAGGTATCATTTTTATCGGGAGACTTGGGGGAACGCTGGGTGGAAGGAAATTTGTGCCTCCTCTCAGATTACAGAACTTTCTGGCACAGAAATGTGAGGAACATGTATTTTTTTAGCCAAATTTTGAGGTTTGCAAAGGATTCTGGGTAACAGAACCTGGTCAGAGCCCCACAAGTCACCCCATCTTGGATTCCCCTAGGTCTCTAGTTTTCAGAAATGCACAGGTTTGGTAGGTTTCCCTAGGTGCCGGCTGAGCTAGAGGCCAAAATCTACAGGTAAGCACTCTGCAAAAAACACCTCTGTTTTCTTTAAAAAAAATGGGATGTGTCCAAGTTACGTTTTGGGGCGTTTCCTGTCGCGGGCGCTAGGCCTACCCACACAAGTGAGGTATCATTTTTATCGGGAGACTTGGGGAAACATAGATTAGCAAAACAAGTGTTATTGCCCCTTGTCTTTCTCTACATTTTTTCCTTCCAAATATAGGAGAGTGTGTAAAAAAGACATCTATTTGAGAAATGCCCTGTAATTCAAAGATGTGCAAATAACCACTGCTCCTCAACACCTTATCTTGTGCCCTTTTTGGAAATACAAAGGTTTCCTTGATAGCTATTTTTTACTCTTTATATTCTAGCAAATGAATTGCTGTATACAGGGTATAGAATGAAAACGCACTGCAGGGTGCAGCTCATTTATTGGCTCTGGGTACCTAGGGTTCTTGATGAACCTACAAGCCCTATATATCCCCACAACCAGAGGAGTCCAGCAGACGTAACGGTATATTGCTTTCGATAATCTGACATTGCAGGAAAAAGCTACAGAGTAAAACGTAGAGAAAAATTTATGTTTTTTTCACCTCAATTTCAATATTATTCTTTTTCAGTTGTTATTTTCTGTAGGAAACCCTTGTAGGATCTACACAAATGACCCCTTGCTGAATTCAGAATTTTGTCTACTTTTCAGAAATGTTTAGGTGTATGGGATCCAGCATTGGTTTCATGCCAATTTCTGTCACTGACTGAAGGAGGCTGAAAGCACAAAAAATTGTAAAATATGGGGTATGTCCCAGTAAAATGCCAAATTTGTGTTGAAAAATTGGGTTTTCTGATTCAAGTCTGCCTGTTCCTGAAAGCTGGGAAGCTGGTGAGTTTAGCACAGTAAAACCCTTTGTTGATGCCATTTTCAGGGGAAAAACCACACACCTTCTTCTGCAGCCACTTTTTCCCATTTAAAAAAAAAAAATGAAATTTTCACTGTATTTTGGCTAATTTCTTGGCCTCCTTCAGGGGAACCCACAAAGTCTGGGTACGCATAGAATCCCTAGGATGTTGGAAAAAAAGGACGCAAATTTGGCTTGGTTAGCTTATGTGGACAAAAAGTTATGGGGGCCTAAGCGTGAACTGCCCCAAAAAGGCAAAAAAAGGCCTGGCACAGGAGGGGGAAAAGGCCTGGCAGCGAAGGGGTTAAAAATCAGCTTCTTGGGACAGGAGCTGCGTTAAAAAACACGATGGCATTCCGTAAATAATTTTGAGGGGTGCATGCAATGGTCGGCTGGATCACTGTCTTTCCTTCCTTGTCGACACATCACATTCCTAAGGTGGAGGCTGTCCCTATGAAACACTTTTCACTAGACAAACGAATACCATCCCTTTTCTGGAGTTGGTATGTGTTCAGTGGCTTGTAACTGTAATTGCTGTTTTAGGCCAATGATACATGGCATTGTGATTGGGAAAGAGTAGAGGGACACACTCTTCATATCTCTTCCACTTTTTCAATTGTAAATAGTGACAGTTTATACTTTGCCTATCGGAAAGATATTTGTGACTAACAAAGTACCTAATGTATCATTGCAACTTCTCTTTTTTGGTGGTTGCAAGACTTGTTATTATGTAAATAGCAAACTTTAGAAATGCCAAAAAGGCTTAGTGCATAAGGACCCACATTTCGTTCATGCAATTAAATTGACATTTGATTCTGAAACTTACTAAGGGCCATGCACTTATTTCTGATTCTCTTCTTAGGCATTCCAATCGAATACAGCACCTAACGTTAGACTTTGCCCTGCTTTCCAAATTCATTTTTAGGCTTCACTTAGAGACAGGGCTACTTGTCTTCTGCGAAATATATCTACTAAATCCAATATAGACTGAGGCCCGGATTTGCTAATGGTTTGTACCGGACTCGTGTTAATTTTGCAACGTAAACCTAATGCAAACTGTTATGTTGCGATGTACTGTCAATTACAAATTAGGATATCTATAAAACAATCATAACTCCAAAGGTCTACCACTTTTTCCACCTTTAGAATGCGCGAATCTGTTGTAAAATAAGCTGAAACTCCTGTATGACATTGACAAATTTCTAGTAAAATACTTTAGGAAAACAAATCTGGCGTTGGTGATAAAGGAAATAACATCTCATACAGCGAAACCCCCTACTGGAGATTCATGGATAGTTGAGCAGGGTAGTGACTCTATGGAGTCTAGATCATGGGTACTCACAAACATTTTTACCGTGGCCAAAAAGTTTGGTCTGTGATGTGCCCGAGGGCGGCATTGATGCCAGAGGAATGGCGGCCAAGCGAGGGAATTAGGGGGATTGGCTGCTAGGTATGGGTAGGCGCAGTGAAGGATATAAGCCTACTGACTGATTTGAGCAATATGAAACTAGCAAACCTGAGACTAATCTTGTCTTCCCCACTTTTCCAAATTGTGTGATCCTAGACAATTGCTCACTTTCACTTTCCCTTCTTTTTGTCATTATCACAAATGAGGACAGCACAATTTCAGCATCTACACTGTAAAAATATGCGCCTGAGTTTGATTTAAAAACTATAATATTGTTCATGTACAGTAGGAGACCAGGCCACTCAAAACATGCATAGAACATCTGACTTGCCTCTTTAATTCACTATTGGCATATTTGTCAGGGTAGAGTAAGAATTAATGTTTCTGAATTCATGTTTGAAAACTATCACCTTTAAATTAATACTCCTCATTGCAATGATATAATAACTTATACTTAGGTTGAAAAGTTCTTCATGTTAACTTAAAACACTTTTAGAATTTTAAAGCAACTGTTATATTTTCACACTTTTCCTGCAAGATGTCTTTAAAAATGAACCTGTTTCTTAAGTGAAGCTCAGGACTATCTAGTTACTTCCTTTCTACCAGTTAACCACAAAATATTTAAGATCTTTTATTTTTAGAGCTGAATCCAGTGAACAGCAACCCTGCACTCCTGTTGCCCAGGGGACCGCATGTAAAGGTCAGGGTGGCCACATGGGCCCCCCAGGCCGTACTTTGAGAATCCATGGTCTAGAGGGACATTTCAGTGTCTGTGCACATTGAAAGAAATTCTATCAGCGAGATCAGATGTTACAAATAACTCTTCTAGTAGAGCTGCCCAGTTGCTGACTAACCCATGGTTAAATGAACCATTTTGTTAACATTCTGTCAATAGGTGTCCTACCAATTTGCTTCACTAGTAGACATTTTTAAATTTGATAGCATTTTCTCCAATCATAAGTGAGCTATACATGTTTCCTGGTGCTTGACATGGTACCTGCACTGGTATAACTCTAAATTGGACCTGTAATATTTCATACAGCAATTTACATTTAACACAAGGGGTATAAGGTACTCCCATTGCTTTCTGTAAACCAACAAAACTGCTGTGTGTGGACTGAGTCGCGGCGGTGTCATAAGATGATAAACCTCTGTGAATTTACATGAACTCCAGATGATATTGTTCTAGCTTAGGCCATAAATTACCATTGGGTGGTAATTATTGAAAGGTGTATTCATTCTGCTTCTTATAGAGCTCTGTCCAAACTGGTGTACAATTCATTACATTTGCTTTGCATTCAACTAATCTTATTTGAGGTATAATATGATTAAAATTCATAATTTTTACAACTTCATTCAACCTGACCCTTCTCAATAGAGGTCCTACCATCAAATTAGTCTTGAAGGATTATTTAGCTAACTTTATTAGCAGAAGTCAAACTTTACTTTGATCATTTGACCACTAACATGTAGGTACAAGTAGCACTCAAATAATATTTATTACAGGTCTCACTTTGATTGCCCTGCAGCAGATTTTTATTTTTCTATATACTCATTTAAGTCAAATAACTAAATTTGTCAATTAAATATTATGTTGCATTCATTTGTGTTGCACATATTACTTTTTGATACTGCTCACAAAGTAATTGTCAAAAATCTTATCATCTTTTTTTGAGAGCAACAACCTGAATATCATAAAAAGTGGTCTTTATGTTTAGTTCACTGGCTAACGAGAGGAGATTTATTAACCAAAGTTCCATCAAGGTTGTCATTCTCTAATTTTTGTTTTGTCAATGCAATTATTTTAACTACACAATCAAACAGTATAAATAGAGTTCTAGATAGGGGAGATGTGAAGATACCTGGCTTAATATCAAAATCAACAATATTGTGTAACAGAAATATTGAGTCAAAAATCTAATTCACAAAAATATCAATTCCGTATCCTTATAATGGTAAGTACAATAATATTGACAAAAAGTATTGTTTCACACGCATGTTATCAAAAAACATTAAAAAAAAGTATTGGTTCTTGATAGATAAAATGTATATAATGCTAATTGAATAATCTCATTTAACCATATATAAATATGTACCTATATAAACACACACATATATATATATATATATATATATATATATATATATATATATATATATATATATATATATATATATATATATTTATATACATAGTTAAAAATGGTGTCTCTAGTTGGCAGAGGTGTGCACCAGGTCCACATAGGGACCACAATCCTAGTCATGGTTAGTCATAGCACAATCTAAATTATCCTGAGCTCACCCTCTGGAAGGTTGACACAGAGCAGGCAGGTTTAATATAAAAGGCAATGTATAAAGTATCTGTGCAGTAACTCATACAGTAACACAGTGAAAGCACCACAAAAAGTACTCCACACTAGTTTAGGGAAATAGATATGAATTATTTTAATACAATAAGACCAAAACGACAAGAGTCCAATATGCACAAGTCAACGTATCACTTTTTAGGGGTTTAGGCAAGTCTTAGGTCCTGATTTAAATAACTTCACTTCTGGGAATATCGCTGGGTCTAGTGGGGTTTCAGGTAAAACCTTCCCTATCACTACCTCAGAAATATCCACACAAGTTATTCATTCCATCTCCCCTATCATTCCCCTTGCCCCACCTGAACATTTTAGTGGAGATCCTTTCAAGGCGTAGATATTTTTAACCCAGTGCTCCTTACACTTCCTTTGTCAACCCGTTATTTTTATAGAGGATCAGTCAAAAACAGCGTTCATTTTGTATTATTTGAGTGGAGGTGCAGCTTCCTGGTCCATGCCTTTGGTGTCATGAAATGACACTATATTATATGATTTTGAAGTTTTTAAAACCAAATTCATTTGAAAGTTTGACCACAGAACAATTTCCCAAGCCACAGATAATGAATTACTAGACTTAAAACAAGGAAATAGGGATTTGATCTCTTATCAGGTCCACTTCAACAAAGTAACTGTGAAGACTGGTTGGCCCGAGAGCAAAAGGGCTTCGGTTTTTTACCGAGGTTTACGAGAAGAACTAAAAGATGTGTTAGCCCAGATTCCAGATCAACCTACTGATATGTCAAAATTAATTGATCTAGTCTTACAGATTGATCAGCTTCTGTTTGAAAGAACAGTTGAACAAAAGAAAGAATTTCGTCATGAGTAAAGTGAAAAGTATCGAGACCTTCAAGACACACTCTTTAGAAGAGCCAATGCAAATCGGCAGTAATAGAGGTTCCCTGTCTAAAGAAGAAAAGGACAAGCGAAGATCTAGGAATCTATGTCTTTATTGTGGGTTGTCTGGGCATTTTGTAAGAGAATGTCCAAAGAAGCCTAAACAAGATAATTCAGGAAAAGAGAAAAATCATTCTACTAAGAAAGTAGCCCTGGTTTACTCACAACACCAACCAGACCCTGAATCCCAGTTAGTGGGAAACACCTTACAGTCTACTTCCCCTCATCTAACCATCTCCTTTTACCTCATCTTCAGAGAAAAGAAGCTGCAGGAGGTTTCTGTGATGATTGACTCAGGAGCTACGGGAAATGTCTGCGACATCCAATATGTCACAAAAATGGGAATACATTTTGTCAAAAAAAGAATTGCAGAGCCTGTTTGTGCGGTGGGTGGAATAACCTGTCTTCAGGCCCTATCACAGATGAAACTGAACCTATAGTTCTGAAAGATCACATAGGACACCAAGAAAAGATATCTTTCAATCTCATAGATGCTTCTCAATTTCAGCTGATCTTGGGTTTACCATGGCTTATGGAGCATAACCCTGGAATTAATTGGGAAAAGAGGACTGTTATGGTCCTCAAGAGATGAGTAGTGCCCCATCTCCCGCTTGGGTTTTAGCTACTAAATCCAGTGTGGTTTGTGCTCTGTAAAAGGTTGTCATTCCCCCAGAATATAAAAAATTGTCTGCAGTGTTTGACCAAGCAGAGACACAGAGGCCCATATTTATACTTTTTGACGCAAAACTGCGCTAACGCAGTTTTGCGTCCAAAAAATTTGCGCGGCTAACGCCATTCTGAAGCACCATGCGGGCGCCGTATTTAAGCAATGATGTTAGCCGGCGTTAGCTGCCGGCGCTGCCTGGTGTGCGTTGAAAACAACGACGTACACCAGGCAGCGCCGGCGTAGGGGGATATGGAGCTTGGGCGTGAAAAAATGGGGCAAGTCAGGCTGAGGCAAATTTTTCGCCTCAACCCGATTTGCGCCATTTTTTTCCACTCCCAACCCCCATAGAAATGACTCCTGTCTTAGCAAGGACAGGAGTCATGCCCCCTTGCCCAATGGCCATGCCCAGGGGACTTCTGTCCCCTGGGCATGGTCATTGGGCATAGTGGCATGTAGGGGGGCACGAATCAGGCCCCCCTATGCCACAATTTTTTTTTTTTTTTAAATACTTACCAGAACTTACATTATTGTCCCTGGGATGGGTCCCTCCAGCCTTGGGTGTCCTCCTGGGGTGGGCAAGGGTGACAGGGGGTGTCCCTGGGGGCATGGGAGGGCACCTCTGGGCTCCTTCCGAGCCCACAGGTCCCTTTACGCCTGCCTTTTCCAGGCGCTAAAAAACGGCGCAAAAGCGTCCGTACGTAATTTTTTTGGACCCGCCCACTGCGGGCGTGAATTTTGTCCGGGAGTGTAAATACGGCGCACATGCCGCGGAGTCACTTTTTTAGACGGGAACGCCTACCTTGCATATAATTAACGCAAAGTAGGTGTCCACTCTAAAAAAGGACGCAAACTCCATGGACTTTGGCGCTAGATGCGTCTAACGCCAAAGTATAAATAAGAAGTTACTTTTGCGTTGGAATTGCGTCAAAAAAAACGACGCAATTCCGGCGCAAACGGAGTATAAATATGCCCCAGAATCTTCCTCCCCACAGATCTTATGATAGCAGGATCGAACTTGAGCCAGGTGCAAATCTGCCTTGCAGTATAATCTATGCCCTTACTGAAAAGGAGAACAAGTTCCTAAAAGGATATTTGGAAAAATATTTGACAAACGGTTGTATTCGTCTCCCCTTTTTTCGTCCCAAAGAGAATGACGAGTTAAGAACTTGTAACAATTGTAGAGTGTCAAATTAAGTTATGGTGAAGAATCGATATCCCCTGCACTTGATTTCAGTACTGCTAAATCCAATTGCTGACAAAGAGCTATTGGCAGTGAAGAATGCCTTTCAGGAATGGTGGCATTATTTATTAGGGCTCCTCATGTAGTCACTGTGTTCACCGATCATAAAAATCTTCATTTTTTAAAGACTGCTAAGACATTATCCCCAAAGCAAATTGAGATGGTCCTTGTCCTTTGCAGATTTGAACTTTATCATTACCTATCGACCTGGTTCTGACAATGGTAAGGCAGATGCGTTATCGAGAATGAATAATATATATGGAGCCAGAGAAGCTGAAAAGATTCCAATAATTCCAGCAGACAAGTTTGTTTGTACCTTACAATTTTCTGAAATAAAAAGGAAGGTTCAAGAATACATGTCTGACCAAGAAATTTCAGATTGGGCCAACAAAAAGGAAGGAAGAAAGGTTCTAGAAAATCTCCCTTTTGTTGAAAATGCTTTGTATTTGCCAACTCATAATTTGCAAGAGCTACAAGCGTGTCATGGTGATCCTTTATCTGTCCATAAAGGAATTTTGAAGACTACCAAATTAATTAAGAGGTATTTCTGGTGGCCTGCCATGATTCCTCAAATAAGACCATATGTTCAAATCTACGATAAATGCATTAGAGGAAAGACAACACGACTAGCTCCTGAAGGTGAGTTTCAGCCTCTTCCCATTGCACCATATCCCTGGCACACCATTACTATGGATTTCATTGTAGATTTATCTTCAAGTCAAGGTTTTGGCACAATCCTAGCTTTTGTGGACACCTTTTCTAAAATGAGTCATTTCATCCCCCTGAAGAAGGTTCCTAGAGCCTCTCAATTAGCACAGTTATTTTCACAGCACATAGTGAGAGCTGAAGGCATTCCGGTGGTTATAATCTCAGATCAAGGTCCCCAATTTGTTTCCCAATTCTGGAGGGCCTTTATGAAACAACTTAGAATAGACTCACATTATTCTACTAGTTATCGTCCAGAAACAGATGGACAGGCAGAAAGAGTTAACCATGAGATAGAGAAGTACCTACGCTTATATCCTCTGGATCAAGATAATGATTGGCCAGATTTAATTTGGACAGCAGAATGTGTGTACAACAATGCTATTCATGCTTCCACAGGTTATTCTCCTTTCTATTTGAAGTCTGGTAGGCACTCAAACATTATCTTAGGTAGGTCGGAAGGCTTGGTCCCAGTTGCAAATGAGTTCAGTAAGAAAATTCAAAAGACCTACCAATCCGCTAGAGAACATTTGACCAAAACAAAGGTCTCTTACAAGAAGCATGCTGGCAAAAAGAGGGGAGAGGCAATCCTGGTTATGGCGAGGGTGAGATAGTCTGGCTATCCACTCAACATTTACATTTAAGAGGGAACAAAAAATTCCAGCCTATATATGTAGGACCCTTTAAAACAAAGAAAATTGTAAATCCAGCAACAGTTAAACTCCTCTTGCCTCCTCAGATTAAGGTTTATCCAGTATTCCATGTCTCACTACTTAAAAGAAGCCCTCCCAATGTTAGGACAACCACCCCTCCAGATCCTATCCAAGTTGATTCACATTTAGAATATGAAGTGAATAGAATTTTAGACTCAAAGTTTAAAAAAGAAACAGTATATAACCTAATTGAACGGAAAGGTTTTGGCCCAGAAGAAAGGTCCTGGGAAACCTTCCAAAATGTGCATGCTCCAAGGTTGATAAAGCAATTTCAGGACACTTTCCCCAAAACACCTTCTGTGGGAGGGAGTTCTTTGGAGAAGGATACTGTCAAGAAAACTATTGCTAGTATTGTGAAGTTCTTCCCTCAGCAAAAGCGATCCCCTTTTCCTTGTACCCACGTTGGTTGCAGGGGAGTCCTTACTCCTGTTTACTCTTGCGGAGGTTGTTCTTAGAACTAACTTCTTCAGGTTTAACTGCCACTCAAGATGGTAACCCCAAATCTTTGTGAGATTTTGTAAATCTGAGGCAGTGCCAAAATTTAACGCCAACTCCAGGGGTGGCATTAGCATGGCACAACAAAGAGAAATGCTTTCATTTCTCCTCATTTTTTGCTCTTTCTATGTGTGCTGCATTCTGCTGCACACATAGAAAAAGCAAATTGCCATAAAGGTTGTTTTTGTACAAGAAGGTGTCCCTTCCTGCACAAAAACAATCTTGTAAGGAAATGCCTCCTTGGCATGGTTATCCCCTGACTTTTTGCTTTTTGTTGATGCCAGTTGTGATTGAAAGTGTGCTGGGACCCTGGTAACCAGGCCCCAGCACCAATGTTCTTTCCCTAAATTGTACCTTTGTTCCCACAATTGGCACAGCCCTGGCACCCAGATAAGTCCCTTGTAAATGGTACCCCTGGTACCAAGGGCCATGATGCCAGGGAAGGTCTCTAAGGGCTGCAGCATGTCTTATGCCACCCTGGGGACCCCTCACTTAGCACATGCACACTGCCTCACAGCTTGTGTGTGCTGGTGGGGAGAGAATGACTGAGTCGACATGGCACTCCCTTCAGAGTGCCATGCCCACCTCACATTACCTGTGGCATAGGTAAGTCACCCCTCTAGCAGGCCTTCTAGTTCTAAGGCAGGGTGCACTATACCATAGGTGAGGGCATATGTGCATTAGCACTATGCCCATACAGTGTCTAAACAAAACCTTAAACATTGTAAGTGCAGGGTAGCCATAAAGAGTATATGGTCTGGGAGTTTGTCAAATACGAACTCCACAGTTCCATAATGGCTATACTGAAATCTGGGAAGTTTTGTATCAAATTTCTCGGAACAATAAATGTACACTGATGCCAGTGTGGAATTTATTGTAAAATGCACCCAGAGGGCATCTTAGAGATGCCCCCTGAATACCAGTCCGACTCCTAGTGTTAGGCTGACCAGTTTCTGCCAGCCTACCACAACCAGACGAGTTGCTGCCCACATGGGGAGAGCGCCTTTGTCACACTGTGGCCAGGAACAAAGCCTGTACTGGGTGGAGGTGCTTCTCACCTCCCCCTGCAGGAACTGTAACACCTAGCGGTGAGCCTCAAAGGCTCATCCCTTTTGTTACAGCACCCCAGGGTATCCCAACTAGTGCAGATGATCACCCCTCGTGCCACTGCCCACACTTTTGGTGGCAAGGCTGGAGGAGATAGTGAGAAAAACAAGGAGGAGTCACTCACCATTCTGGACAGCCCTTAAGGTGTCCTGAGCTGAGGTGACCTCTGCCTTTAGAAATCCTCCATCTTGAGATTGGAGGATTCACCCAATAGGATTAGGTATGTGCCACTCTCCCCTCAGGGAGGAGGCAAAAAGAGGGTGTAGCCACCCTCCAGGACTGTAGCCATTGGCTACTGCCCTCTTGACCTAAAACACCCCCCTAAATCTAGTATTTAGGGGCACCCAGAACCCAGGTTATCAGATTCCTGCAACCTACACAAAGAAGAAGGACTGCTGACCTGAAAGCCCTGAAGAGACGACGGAGACGACAACTGACTTGGCCACAGCCCTACCGGCCTGTCAGACTCAAAGAACCTGCACAGCGACGCTTCCGACAGGGACCAGCGACCTCTGAAGCCTCAGAGGACTTCCCTGAACCTGAACCTGAAGAACCAAGAAACTCCTGAGAACAGAGACACTGTTCACAAACAGCAACAACTTTGCAACTTTCTTGCAACTTTTAAAGAACTCACTCTTCCCGTCGGAAGCGTGAGACTTCACCCTCTGCACCCGACGCCTCCGGGTCGAGCTCCAGAGAACCAACACTACAGGGAGGACTCCAAACCGACTACAACCTTGTGAGTAGCCCGAGACGACCCCCTGGACCTCCATAGCGACGCATGCAGAGAGAATCCAGAGGTGGCCCCCTAACCGCAACTGCCTGTAACAAGGAACCCGACGCCTGGACCAAGTACTGCACCCGCAGCCCCCTAGGACCAGAAAGAACCGAACTCCAGTGCAGGAGTGACCACCAGGTGACCCTCTGCCTAGCCCAGTCAGTGGCTGGCCCGAGAAGCCCCCCTGTGCCCTTCCTGCACCGCTAGAGTGACACCTGGGTCCCTCCATTGATTTCTATTGAAAACCCGACGCCTGCTTTGCACACTGCACCCGGCCACCCCTGTGCCGCTGAGGGTGTGTTTTCTGAGCCTACTTTGTGTGTTTTGTGTCCCCCCCCAGTGCTCCACAAAAACCCCCTGGTCTGCCCTCTGAAGATGCAGGTAATTATCTGTTGGCGGACTGGAACCGGAGCACCCCTGTTCTCCATAGGCGCCTATGTGTTTTGGGCCCTCCTTTGACCTCTGCACCTGACCGGCCCTGTGTTGCTGGTGCGGTGACTTTGGGGTTGCCTTGAACCCCCAGCGGTGGGCTGGCTATGCCCAGGTACTTGAACTTGTATGTGCCTTACTTACCTGAAAAACTAACCAATACTTACCTCCCCAGGAACTGTTGATTTTTGCAGTGTCCACCTTTAAAATAGCTTTTTGCCATTTTAACTAAACCTGTGTACGTTACTGCTCTAATTCAAAGATCCTTACTTACCTTTGTGGAGTATCTTGCATTTTATGTATTTACTTCCAATCATGAATCTTGTGGTTCTAAAATAAATTAAGAAAATATATTTTTCTATATAAAAACGATTGGCCTGGAGTTAAGTCTTTGAGTGTGTACAGCTAATGCTTAACACTACCCTCTGATAAGCCTACTGCTCGACCACACTACCACAAACGGAGCATTAGAATTATCTAATTTTGCTACTATCTTACCTCTAAGGGGAACTCTTGGACTCTGTGCACACTATCTCTTACTTTGAGATAGTATATACAGAGCCAACTTCCTACAAATCTTCTCCTCAATTCAGCCATCTTGCACTATGGCATAAGGGTGACTGCGTTGGCACTCAGCAGAAACTTTAGTGCCGGCGCAGGGGGAAACACAGGGGTGTGCCGTATTATTGTAAATATGGCGCACCCTGCATTTCCAAACTGGCGCAGCACAGTGCTGGTAACTTTGGCACAGCAGTGCACTAGTTTATTGTAAATCTGGCCCCCAGTTTCTCACAATCTAATTCTGGGTACAATTTTACCACACATCATTTTGAAACAGGAGAAAAAATGAGTTTCATATTTGAAAAACGAGCTCAAACATGTACTTATGGAATTTTCTAGCCTGCAGCATAAATATCATAGCAGTCTGATAGTCTATCTTACATGCATTGTTGAGGACTCCACCTAAGACACTCATTACAAGTTGGCAGTTAGATTCTAAAATGTGCGGTAAGTTTTGTTACTACATTCATTTATTGGAATTATGATCAATTAGGCTAAAAAACTCATCCTTCAGATAAATGTTTGCAGGTCAAAATTGCTGCTATTTAGTAGGGAAAATATTGGGTAGTTTTTGATGCAGTTACCACTAAAAGCTACACGTTAATAGCCCATGCCAACAGGCATTCAATATTCTACTGGGTAGAGAGGGTGGTAAATTCAAAAAAATTATATAATATGCCTCAAAACACACATTCCCTGTGGTTGTGCTCCACTGAAGAAGTGAAGGGCAGGTGAAGCATTATAATCAAATTGTCTTTCCATATGTAGAAAGGCAGACAAGGAATCGAAAATGTGATTTCTACCCAGTAGAAATCGCATTTTTCGATTCCCTAAATAGGAAATCACAAATAGGGATTTTGTATTTCGAATTTTTTAAGCACAGGTACAAAGCATTTCATAAATGAAATGAGCATTTAGGAAATGTTATTAGCATTGACGCCAAGTCGATGGTATCCATGTACAATTTTTTTTAAATGCATCCAAAATGCATTTTCCAAAGTGCCATGTAGCGCACACATTCTCCTAGGGCATATGTGCACTTTACATGTGCACCATTTGTGTTGGGGTACCCCAAGGGGGGGCCGTAGGCCTATAGGCACTCTTGGCTTTGCATTTCCAAATTTGCAATTTCCTAATAGGAATAGGGAAATAAGGACATTTAGGCTTTAGGAACGAAGGGTGTAGCATTTCCTAAATTGCGATTTCCTTATAGCGATTCCTACTAAGTAAATCACTATTTCTGTACATTCCATTTTGCATTTCCTAAATGGCAGTTTCTCAGGATTCGCTGTTTAGGAAATGCAAAAACAGAATTTCGTACATCTGGCCTATAGTGCAGGTAAACACCCTACAAACAAGCATTTCTTACCTGCTTTCTTTTCTCTGAGGAAGTTAAATATGTCCTCTATTTATCACAAAGGCAAGGCAAAAAAAATAATTTTTCCTTGTTAGACCCTCACACACTCTAGCAGTGGCATGTTACATCATTGGGTCTCATCCTAGTCCCTAAAGGCAGTATGGGCTCAACCATATTCCAGAGAGCACTTTGAATATTATTTAAGCTGGGGACTCAAACAGACAATAAAAATACCTCAAACAACCAAAGAATCCTTTTAAGAGTGGTTGCTTGGGTATGATTAAAAGGGTTTTCTGTAGAGGGCTAAGGGTATAATGGTCCTAATAACTGATCAACAGGTTTCAGCCCTATATCAGAAGACCTCTTGGGTACAGAGCTTTTACCAGGACACCAATGCTGTCCAGGAGTTCTTGCTAAAACAAACACCTCACGCATCACACTCATGCATGCATAGAGAGGTGTTACTGACCTCAAAACGCTATAGGAATGTCTTTACTCCCAACTAGGAAATCCTTTATGACCACAAGGAAGAAGGGGCTGCATACCCATATAGTCACACATTCGTCAAGAGTAACGGGCCAGCATTGAACCTACGTCAAGTCACACCAGTTGAAAAGCGGGACTCAATGTAGATTCAATGCTGACTTTTTGAAAGTAGATGGGGTTCGTTGTCTTGAGTGTTGAGCATGCATATTCTAGGATCAAGAGAGCAGGGCACAGAAAACAAAATGCCCACCACTCTTGAGAGAAAATTGGCTGAAACTCATTCATCTACCACTGCTTTAGTGCTGCTCATTCTTCTAGGGCACCAGCCTTCCTGTCCTCCCAAGCAGCGATAAAACTTTTAAGTCAGGCTTTTAGGCACAACAATTAATTTAAAGCCTGGAGTAGGGTACATGGTAACACGCATTCTGTGGCTCATGGTTGCGTCACAAGGTGGGACCAGTGTTGTATCCTAATCTCTTCCTTAGACACTTCTTAGCTGCTGAGGGTGTATGTAAAGGACATGGAATGGTAACGAGGGAAATGGGCCAGGAGCTTATAGCTTCATTTGCTTTTAGTTCCTTTTTATTGCTGCTGCTTTCTTCATGATCCCTTCATTTGACTTTATCGCAATAACATAGAAGGAAACACACTGCCTTCTCCAGACACACATTATCTTCAAGGCAATCTGCAAGGCAACCTGCACTGCTTACAAAGCCATAATTAATAACACTTGACATTCCTCACCAATAAACTCACCACTTTTGGCAGACAACACCACACCAGAATGCAGCACATCAACAGACTGTGGATCAAAATATGCAAGGATGAACGATTATAGGCAAAGTCTATATGTCTGGATTGCATTTTAAGTCCAGAATAAAGCATTTAAAAAAACGTGGCTATAGTATAGGAACAAAACAAAGAAAACTTGCTGTCTGAATACATCGCAGCTGTGAAATAAAGATGTTAATGTGTGATTATGTAGGTGTTTTTGAGATTATCAAATAATCCCTCATACTGGGCCGGACATAGTTTTTAATACACCTGGCAACTCCCCATTTGGCTGGCATCCCGAGAGGCCAGATTTGAAAGACCAGTGTGGCCAAGTGCTATCGTCACAACGTTAATTGCAGAGGTCCCAGGGAGGGAGGGAGAGGGAGAGGGAGGGGGAGAGGGAGAGGGAGAGGGAGTCACAACGTTAATTGCAGAGGTCCCAAGGAGGGAGGGAGAGGGAGAGAGAGGGGGAGGGGGAGGGAGGGGGGGGGGGGGAGAGAGAGAGAGAGAGAGAGAGAGAGAGAGAGAGAGAGAGAGAGAGAGAGAGAGAGAGAGAGAGAGAGAGAGAGAGAGAGAGAGAGAGAGAGAATGAATGAATGAATGAATGGATGGTAAGAGAGAGATAGAATGAGGAGACAGAGGGACCAGGGCTGGTTTGAGCATGTTGCCGAGGCTCTTTTTGGCTCCCCAGTCAGCCCGCCCTAATGCATTGTTACACAAGAGCTCCACTGATGGAAGAAAGATGCATCAAACGGCCATTAGCATGAGGTGATAGAGGGATTTTTTCTCTGGGCAGAGCCAAAGCACTCTCCATGTGCAGCTTAAAGCATTACTAACAATAGTTATTCCACACAGCTGCATTGTCAATCCAGAAGTACAAAACAAGATATCCTTCGCACCTCAAGCACCCATGATCTGAAACGCACCCCAATTACAACAAACTGCTGTGACTCCGAAAATTCAGGAAGAAGCTAAATAGACATCTTTAAAAAGCAAGACCCCAACACTCCAGAATTTATCTGCTGCTTTTCTCCCCACCTACAACCAGCTCCGATCTGAGTTCAGCATTGCATTAGTTCACAGCTAGGTTCGAAGAAACCAGGTGTAGGAAGTTGGCTCTGTATGTGCTATTTCAAAGTAAGGAATAGCATGCACAGAGTCCAAGGGTTCCCCTTAGAGGTAAAATAGTGGTAAAAATAGATAATACTAATGCTCTATTTTGTGGTAGTGTGGTCGAGCAATAGGCTTATCCAAGGAGTAGTGTTAAGCATTTGTTGTACATACACATAGGCAATAAATGAGGTACACACACTCAGAGACAAATCCAGCCAATAGGTTTTTGTATAGAAAAATATCTTTTCTTAGTTTATTTTAAGAACCACAGGTTCAAATTCTACATGTAATATCTCATTCGAAAGGTATTGCAGGTAAGTACTTTAGGAACTTTAAAGCATAAAAATTGCATGTATACTTTACAAGTTATTGACAAATAGCTGTTTTAAAAGTGGACACAGTGCAATTTTCACAGTTCCTAGGGGAGGTAAGTTTTGGTTAGTTTTACCAGGTAAGTAAGACACTTACAGGGTTCAGTTCTTGGTCCAAGGTAGCCCACCGTTGGGGGTTCAGAGCAACCCCAAAGTCACCACACCAGCAGCTCAGGGCCGGTCAGGTGCAGAGTTCAAAGTGGTGCCCAAAACACATAGGCTAGAATGGAGAGAAGGGGGTGCCCCGGTTCCGGTCTGCTTGCAGGTAAGTACCCGCGTCTTCGGAGGGCAGACCAGAGGGGTGTTGTAGGGCACCGGGGGGGACACAAGCCCACACAGAAATTTCACCCTCAGCGGCGCGGGGGCGGCCGGGTGCAGTGTAGAAACAGGCGTCGGGTTCGCAATGTTAGTCTATGAGAGATCTCGGGATCTCTTCAGCGCTGCAGGCAGGCAAGGGGGGGGGTTCCTCGGGGAAACCTCCACTTGGGCAAGGGAGAGGGACTCCTGGGGGTCACTTCTCCAGTGAAAGTCCGGTCCTTCAGGTCCTGGGGGCTGCGGGTGCAGGGTCTCTCCCAGGCGTCGGGACTTTGGATTCAAAGAGTCGCGGTCAGGGGAAGCCTCGGGATTCCCTCTGCAGGCGGCGCTGTGGGGGCTCAGGGGGGACAGGTTTTGGTACTCACAGTATCAGAGTAGTCCTGGGGTCCCTCCTGAGGTGTTGGATCTCCACCAGCCGAGTCGGGGTCGCCGGTTGCAGTGTTGCAAGTCTCACGCTTCTTGCGGGGAGCTTGCAGGGTTCTTTCAAGGCTGCTGGAAACAAAGTTGCAGCCTTTCTTGGAGCAGGTCCGCTGTCCTCGGGAGTTTCTTGTCTTTTCGAAGCAGGGGCAGTCCTCAGAGGATGTCGAGGTCGCTGGTCCCTTTGGAAGGCGTCGCTGGAGCAGGATCTTTGGAAGGCAGGAGACAGGCCGGTGAGTTTCTGGAGCCAAGGCAGTTGTCGTCTTCTGGTCTTCCTCTGCAGGGGTTTTCAGCTAGGCAGTCCTTCTTCTTGTAGTTGCAGGAATCTGATTTTCTAGGGTTCAGGGTAGCCCTTAAATACTAAATTTAAGGGCGTGTTAAGGTCTGGGGGGTTAGTAGCCAATGGCTACTAGCCCTGAGGGTGGGTACACCCTTTTTGTGCCTCCTCCCAAGGGGAGGGGGTCACAATCCTAACCCTATTGGGGGAATCCTCCATCTGCAAGATGGAGGATTTCTAAAAGTCAGAGTCACCTCAGCTCAGGACACCTTAGGGGCTGTCCTGACTGGCCAGTGACTCCTCCTTGTAGCTTTCTTTGTTCCCTCCAGCCTTGCCGCCAAAAGTGGGGGCCGTGGCCGGAGGGGGCGGGCAACTCCACTAAGCTGGAGTGCCCTGCTGGGCTGTGACAAAGGGGTGAGCCTTTGAGGCTCACCGCCAGGTGTCACAGCTCCTGCCTGGGGGAGGTGTTAGCATCTCCACCCAGTGCAGGCTTTGTTACTGGCCTCAGAGTGACAAAGGCACTCTCCCCATGGGGCCAGCAACATGTCTCTGGTGTGGCAGGCTGCTGGAACTAGTCAGCCTACACAGACAGTCGGATAAGTTTCAGGGGGCACCTCTAAGGTGCCCTCTGGGGTGTGTTTTGCAATAAAATGTACACTGGCATCAGTGTGCATTTATTGTGCTGAGAAGTTTGATACCAAACTTCCCAGTTTTCAGTGTAGCCATTATGGTGCTGTGGAGTTCGTGTTTGACAGACTCCCAGACCATATACTCTTATGGCTACCCTGCACTTACAATGTCTAAGGTTTTGTTTAGACACTGTAGGGGTACCATGCTCATGCACTGGTACCCTCACCTATGGTATAGTGCACCCTGCCTTAGGGCTGTAAGGCCTGCTAGAGGGGTGTCTTACCTATACTGCATAGGCAGTGAGAGGCTGGCATGGCACCCTGAGGGGAGTGCCATGTCGACTTACTCATTTTGTTCTCACTAGCACACACAGGCTTGTAAGCAGTGTGTCTGTGCTGAGTGAGGGGTCTCTAGGGTGGCATAAGACATGCTGCAGCCCTTAGAGACCTTCCTTGGCATCAGGGCCCTTGGTACTAGGAGTACCAGTTACAAGGGACTTATCTGAATGCCAGGGTGTGCCAATTGTGGATACAATGGTACATTTTAGTTGAAGGAACACTGGTGCTGGGGCCCGGTTAGCAGGGTCCCAGCACTCTTCTCAGTCAAGTCAGCATCAGTATCAGGCAAAAAGTGGGGGGTAACTGCAACAGGGAGCCATTTCTTTACACAAGCCCCCCCCAGCCCACAGGCCAGGAGACTCAGCCCAAGCTGGGAGAGTCTTCCTAGTCTGTCAGGCGAGGAAGAGTAGGAGAAATAGGCTGGTTAGTTGCAGGGCCTACTCTGCCTTACATCCTTCTGTTCAGGTCATTCCCTTTGGATAACTGACCTACTTCCACAGTGATAGGACCTAGTCTGAATTGCCTCTTGTCTGCCTCTTCAATGTCTCCACCCATTCTTTCTATTTTGGTCTTAGAGGTATCCACCTCTGCTAACCTTATCTTGGCCAGGGTTACCCCTAGCTTACCCAGAGAGGTTACCCAGAGCTGGAGTAACCCCACCATGACCAATAGGGTCAGGGGGCCTAACTTGCTATTTGGCATGGGGTCAGACCACCATGCTAAGGATAGTGCAGCCATAAAGGCTAACACCCAGCAGAGGCCACTGACAGCTGTCAGTGCCCAGAACCACACCTTTAGCTCTTCACCTAAAAGGGAAGGGGCTAAGTTACAGGCCTCTTTGGGTTCAGGTTGCCTGTCTGCTGTATTAGAGTGGGGGGTTACCACATCTTGTAGTAAACACCCTTCTTCAACTCTTTCTTCTGTTAGCTGAGGAGCCACCCACTCAGGTTTAACAGTTGCCTGACTAGCCAGGACTTCTTGTGGGTCAGGTTGGACTTTATCAGGGCCATTTTTGGAGTTCTCCCCTACTGGAGCAGAATCTCTTTGGCTTGCTGTAACCTTGGCTAAAGGTTGTCCACCCTTCCTACTCTGTTTTCTTTTCTTCTTCTTCTGGGGCCTGCTTGCATTTACTGCAGAGGCAGGACTTCCAGAATCCTTGGGAGAGGACTGGCACTGGACCAGTTCCTCTCTTGGGCTCTGACTAACCTCTGGGTAGTCATTTCCGAGGAGACAATCAAGGGGGAGGTCTGTACTGACTACTACCCTTCTCCAGCTAAGAGTGCCACCCACTTCTATGGGTACTAAAGCCACAGGCCTCTTAGTGACCCTGTCTAGGCTAACTCTTACGCTGGCAGTCTCACCTGGGATGTACTGGTTTGAGAGCACCAGCCTGTCATGCACAATAGTGTGACTGGCACAAGTGTCTCTCAGGGCAGTGGTTGGGATCCCATTCACCAGTAGGTGGTGGAAGTGTCTACTTCCCTCTGGAATCTCCAACTCACCTGTTGGGCCCTGTTTCCAGTTGAAGGCTAGGAAGACCTCCTCATCTGAGGAGTCATCTCCCATGGCTACACTGGTTACCCCAGGAATTTTGTTCTGGGGTTTGTTTTTGGGACAAGAAGTGTCCTTGGTGTGGTGCCCAGACTGTTTACAGTTGTGGCACCAGGCCTTAGTGGCATCCCAGTTCTTACCCTGGTACCCACCTTTGTTTTGGGTTGTGTCTTGGGGCCCACCCACCTGTTCTGGTTTTTGGGGGCCTACAGAGGACTCTTTTTCTTTGTTTCTAGTGTCACCCACTTTCTCCTGGGGAGTTTTTGTAACCCCTTTCTTTTGGTCACCCCCAGTGGAAGTTTTGGTTACCCTAGTCTTGACCCAGTGGTCTGCCTTCTTTCCCAATTCTTGGGGAGAAATGGGACCTAGGTCTACCAGATACTGATGCAACTTTTCATTGAAGCAGTTACTTAAAATGTGTTCTTTCATAAACAAATTAAAAAGCCCAACATAGTCACACACTTCATTTCCAGTTAACCAACCATCTAGTGTTTTTACTGAGTAGTCTACAAAATCAACCCAGGTCTGGCTCGTGGATTTTTGAGCCCCCCTGAATCTAATTCTATACTCCTCAGTGGGGAATCCAAAGCCCTCAATCAGGGTACCCTTCATGAGGTCATAAGATTCTGCATCTTTTCCAGAGAGTGTGAGGAGTCTATCCCTACACTTTCCAGTGAACATTTCCCAAAGGAGAGCACCCCAGTGAGATCTGTTTACTTTTCTGGTTACACAAGCCCTTTCAAAAGCTGTGAACCATTTGGTGATGTCATCACCATCTTCATATTTTGTTACAATCCCTTTGGGGATTTTTAGGATGTCAGGAGAATCTCTGACCCTATTTAAGTTGCTGCCACCATTGATGGGACCTAGGCCCATCTCTTTTCTTTCCCTTTCTATGGCTAGGAGCTGCTTTTCCAAAGCCAATCTTTTGACCATCCTGGCTAACAGGGGGTCATCTTCACTGAGAGCATCCTCAGTGATTTCAGAAATGCTGGACCCTCCTGTGAGGGACTCACTATTTCTGACTAACACAGTTGGAGACAGGACTTGAGGGGTCCTGTTCTCCCTATTTAGGTCTGGAGGAGGGACATTGGCCTCCAAGTCACTAATTTCTTCCTCTGTGATGTCATCATCAGAGGGGTTGGCTTTTTCAAACTCTGCCAACAGCTCCTGGAGCTGAATTTTGGTAGGTCTGGAGCCAATGGTTATTTTCTTTATATTACAGAGAGACCTTAGCTCCCTCATCTTAAGATGGAGGTAAGGTGTGGTGTCGAGTTCCACCACCTGCATCTCTGTATCAGACATTATTCTGCTAAGAGTTGGAATACTTTTTTAAGAATCTAAAACTGTTTCTAGAATCTAATTTCAAACTTTTAACAAACTTTTTAAACTCTAAAAGACAATGCTAAACAGGGACTTAACACACAAGGCCCTAGCAGGACTTTTAAGAATTTAGAAAAATTTCAAATTGCAAAAATCAATTTCTAATGACAATTTTGGAATTTGTCGTGTGATCAGGTATTGGCTGAGTAGTCCAGCAAATGCAAAGTCTTGTACCCCACCGCTGATCCACCAATGTAGGAAGTTGGCTCTGTATGTGCTATTTCAAAGTAAGGAATAGCATGCACAGAGTCCAAGGGTTCCCCTTAGAGGTAAAATAGTGGTAAAAATAGATAATACTAATGCTCTATTTTGTGGTAGTGTGGTCGAGCAATAGGCTTATCCAAGGAGTAGTGTTAAGCATTTGTTGTACATACACATAGGCAATAAATGAGGTACACACACTCAGAGACAAATCCAGCCAATAGGTTTTTGTATAGAAAAATATCTTTTCTTAGTTTATTTTAAGAACCACAGGTTCAAATTCTACATGTAATATCTCATTCGAAAGGTATTGCAGGTAAGTACTTTAGGAACTTTAAAGCATAAAAATTGCATGTATACTTTACAAGTTATTGACAAATAGCTGTTTTAAAAGTGGACACAGTGCAATTTTCACAGTTCCTAGGGGAGGTAAGTTTTGGTTAGTTTTACCAGGTAAGTAAGACACTTACAGGGTTCAGTTCTTGGTCCAAGGTAGCCCACCGTTGGGGGTTCAGAGCAACCCCAAAGTCACCACACCAGCAGCTCAGGGCCGGTCAGGTGCAGAGTTCAAAGTGGTGCCCAAAACACATAGGCTAGAATGGAGAGAAGGGGGTGCCCCGGTTCCGGTCTGCTTGCAGGTAAGTACCCGCGTCTTCGGAGGGCAGACCAGAGGGGTGTTGTAGGGCACCGGGGGGGACACAAGCCCACACAGAAATTTCACCCTCAGCGGCGCGGGGGCGGCCGGGTGCAGTGTAGAAACAGGCGTCGGGTTCGCAATGTTAGTCTATGAGAGATCTCGGGATCTCTTCAGCGCTGCAGGCAGGCAAGGGGGGGGGTTCCTCGGGGAAACCTCCACTTGGGCAAGGGAGAGGGACTCCTGGGGGTCACTTCTCCAGTGAAAGTCCGGTCCTTCAGGTCCTGGGGGCTGCGGGTGCAGGGTCTCTCCCAGGCGTCGGGACTTTGGATTCAAAGAGTCGCGGTCAGGGGAAGCCTCGGGATTCCCTCTGCAGGCGGCGCTGTGGGGGCTCAGGGGGGACAGGTTTTGGTACTCACAGTATCAGAGTAGTCCTGGGGTCCCTCCTGAGGTGTTGGATCTCCACCAGCCGAGTCGGGGTCGCCGGTTGCAGTGTTGCAAGTCTCACGCTTCTTGCGGGGAGCTTGCAGGGTTCTTTCAAGGCTGCTGGAAACAAAGTTGCAGCCTTTCTTGGAGCAGGTCCGCTGTCCTCGGGAGTTTCTAGTCTTTTCGAAGCAGGGGCAGTCCTCAGAGGATGTCGAGGTCGCTGGTCCCTTTAGAAGGCGTCGCTGGAGCAGGATCTTTGGAAGGCAGGAGACAGGCCGGTGAGTTTCTGGAGCCAAGGCAGTTGTCGTCTTCTGGTCTTCCTCTGCAGGGGTTTTCAGCTAGGCAGTCCTTCTTCTTGTAGTTGCAGGAATCTGATTTTCTAGGGTTCAGGGTAGCCCTTAAATACTAAATTTAAGGGCGTGTTTAGGTCTGGGGGGTTAGTAGCCAATGGCTACTAGCCCTGAGGGTGGGTACACCCTCTTTGTGCCTCCTCCCAAGGGGAGGGGGTCACAATCCTAACCCTATTGGGGGAATCCTCCATCTGCAAGATGGAGGATTTCTAAAAGTCAGAGTCACCTCAGCTCAGGACACCTTAGGGGCTGTCCTGACTGGCCAGTGACTCCTCCTTGTAGCTTTCTTTGTTCCCTCCAGCCTTGCCGCCAAAAGTGGGGGCCGTGGCCGGAGGGGGCGGGCAACTCCACTAAGCTGGAGTGCCCTGCTGGGCTGTGACAAAGGGGTGAGCCTTTGAGGCTCACCGCCAGGTGTCACAGCTCCTGCCTGGGGGAGGTGTTAGCATCTCCACCCAGTGCAGGCTTTGTTACTGGCCTCAGAGTGACAAAGGCACTCTCCCCATGGGGCCAGCAACATGTCTCTGGTGTGGCAGGCTGCTGGAACTAGTCAGCCTACACAGACAGTCGGTTAAGTTTCAGGGGGCACCTCTAAGGTGCCCTCTGGGGTGTGTTTTGCAATAAAATGTACACTGGCATCAGTGTGCATTTATTGTGCTGAGAAGTTTGATACCAAACTTCCCAGTTTTCAGTGTAGCCATTATGGTGCTGTGGAGTTCGTGTTTGACAGACTCCCAGACCATATACTCTTATGGCTACCCTGCACTTACAATGTCTAAGGTTTTGTTTAGACACTGTAGGGGTACCATGCTCATGCACTGGTACCCTCACCTATGGTATAGTGCACCCTGCCTTAGGGCTGTAAGGCCTGCTAGAGGGGTGTCTTACCTATACTGCATAGGCAGTGAGAGGCTGGCATGGCACCCTGAGGGGAGTGCCATGTCGACTTACTCATTTTGTTCTCACTAGCACACACAGGCTTGTAAGCAGTGTGTCTGTGCTGAGTGAGGGGTCTCTAGGGTGGCATAAGACATGCTGCAGCCCTTAGAGACCTTCCTTGGCATCAGGGCCCTTGGTACTAGGAGTACCAGTTACAAGGGACTTATCTGAATGCCAGGGTGTGCCAATTGTGGATACAATGGTACATTTTAGGTGAAGGAACACTGGTGCTGGGGCCCGGTTAGCAGGGTCCCAGCACTCTTCTCAGTCAAGTCAGCATCAGTATCAGGCAAAAAGTGGGGGGTAACTGCAACAGGGAGCCATTTCTTTACACCAGGCCTCTGCCTTTGTATGTACATAGGTACAAACCTACGTGAATATAAAGCTAGAGGCCTGCGTCCTTATCAGAAAGACAAAACTTACACTACTGATGTAAATGTACTACTTTTGTCTATTCACGAACAATGGGCCATATCTACAAGAAATGAGGCATCACTCTGTTGCAGCAGAGATGCGTCAAAATCATTTATTATGCAGAGGAATCCGTTACCATGCCATGGATGTGCCATATTTACAATACAGGGCACCATGAAGTAAGGACCCAAGGTGCGTCAGAAATTCGAATGCACCTGTAGGAATTTTGGTGTAAAGATTCTGCCCAAAAAGTGGTGCATCACTGAAGTTGGTCTCAGAAGTGAAGCAGAAAAATTTAGAGGTGCTGCATCACTTTGTGATGATGCAAGTAGTCCTATATTTTAGGACCAATGTAAAAGACTGTAAAATGGTGGAATATCACCATCTACAGTTTTACATTGGACCTGGATGTAAGAAAGTGTGCATGCAGTATGTCTATGTGTCACATTACACTGGGCACAGTATACTAGTGTATTTAGAGACCTGCGTATGTGTGACACTGTGAGTGACAGTGTAATGTAAATGAATACAAATATATGTCGGAATGTGAAGTGGAAATACATGTATTACCTCCTTTCTGTGTGTCCTAACCTGTTGTCCTTTTGGAGTATGCAGACCTGGACCTGATGACTCCTTCCTCCATGGAGAAGTGACAATCCTGGCATGTCCCTTGCAAAACGTAGATGTCACATTGCCTTCCTGCAGAGGATGATGGAATCATAGGTGCTATGGTCCCAGCATGGTCAAAGAGTCCTACAACATGATTTTCACATTTGTAGACCTACTACTTGTAGAGTGGAAGTGAAGTACAGACATATTCCAGTGTGTAAAGTGACTTCAGCTGGTCAGAACCAAATTGCAAAGCCAATGCATAATTTTTATGCCTGGGTTAAGAAGTCATAGGAATGTTGACTCATTTTAGACTATGCGCATCATTTGCCACTGATGCGTCAATTCCCTGAAAACTTGTAAACATAGATGTGTCAGCTATGTGTGGGATTGTACGAAGGAATGCCTACCTTGCATGTATAAATTCTAACTCAACACAGCTGATTCAGATGGAGGAAAAATGATGAATCCCGGCGAAAAGTGACCATCTGCGTTGATGCATCACTTTGTAAATATGGAACAAAGAGAGCTCTGCCGGTGCATCAAAAAAATGACGCATCTGCAGCACAAACTCCTTGTAAATATGGGCCTATGAGTTTAGTTTTATGACTAATAGTTTTACGACTAAAAAGGCTTGCCTATGTTTTTAAGTGCAGAATTCTCCGCAGTCGTCAATATACTATACGTAAAACTACACTCGTAGTTTGTGAACAGCAACAAAATAGTAAACTCACACCAACAGTGTAATTTTATCTTTTTGAATAAGGCCCCTGGATTCTTCAGCGGGGTCTTTCCATTAAACGCCTCACAAGGGTGAAGCAGCGCATCCGGAATGCGGGTCCTTTTAACCTGCATGATCCTGTCTATTCATCAAGGACTGGTTACACAGTGATGGACAGGGTTGCCTGCACCTTCCACGTGTTCAATATTTCTTCATAATATATCAGTTCTCGTAGTTTTGTGAAGCGTGTGAAATCTCACACACTGCGGAATCGCACACATTCTGAATCTGCCCCAGTATTTCATAAAGTGAAGCTTAAGTCCAGCAAAGGGGTGTTTGACAATAAAATGGTACAATTGCTTTTTAATGAACCAATTGTGCTGTAGGAAGCTAAAAGATATATGAAGGGATGAAAATGATAATTCTTCCATTAATAATGTTTGTATGTGTATCGGTGTAGCTGCAATTTAAAGAGCAGATGTATTATATAACTCAGTGCAAAGGAATTTTAGATCCAAGTGAAAACGAGTAGTATTTCAAATGAATGCCCATCATCCACTACAGTTATGACAAAAGTTATATGTATAAAATATCCATGTAAACAGCGGACTCTGAAATAATATTTTTTTTAATTTACCGAATGGATTTTTTTATTGCTCTCTTTGGCGAATGAAAAGCACAATTTGAAGTGCCTCTTGCACTGTAAAATAAGTTCATTTTTAATTAACTTTAGATGAATTAAGAGCATTAGCATTTAGCCGCTGGCCAACTGTAAAACCCAGTGTATTTCTACTTAGCTGCTTAAAACCGTCCTAATTGAAAGCAAATTAAATGCTTTCAAAATGGCCCTTAGGAAAGTACAGCTTTCATCTTTTTGTACATCGCATTTTTCAAGAGTGTTTGGCGGCCTTCAAAAACCTGCACCCTGCACTAATGAGCTCTGAATGTGCAGTCTGAAGTCTTCACCAAAGGTAGCCCTTGTTGAGTGTTTTCAATCTAGCAGAGAACAATAGTAGGATCTAACAGCTTGTCAACATCAGAGACAGCATAGCAAATCAGGAACAACCCTGCTGTTCATCAAACAGACACCACCAACGTGGGAAAGTGATTAGCTTTGAGGGTGCAATTAAATGAGCCACTATAAGTACCTCTCCAGGTCTAGTTCAGGGGGTGTCCAAACTGTCCTGGAAGGCTGGATCCACATCAGATCAGATGTTCATCATAACAACCTAATATGTAACTGAATAAATTAGATAAATTGTACATACATTTATTTTATGTGACCGTCATAAAAAATCTAGAACACGAGACAAGGACAACGCTATATGCCCGTAGGACCAGGGACAATGTATAAAGCATAAACATCAGTCCTGTGCGATACATTGAAAATCGTGGAAACTTCTTGCTGATTTCGAGGAATCCACCATCTTATGCAAAAAAAAGTTTCTTTCTGCATTACATAAATGTTGAGTCAAGAAGGAGAAAGAAAGAACTATGAACCGCTAATGGTTTCTGTCCATTACATATATTGACAATTTATATGCAGTAATATGTATTTGAATAAAGTGCAGAAAACGCAGTGCTCAAAGAGTGAACACATGTTTAAAACACATATACATTAAGACACTGTACAAATCACCTGGTGTTGTACATTATTCAATAGCATCAATAGTAGGGTGCTGTAAGACACTCCACAGTCCCCAGTACAAAGTGGTGGCCATTTCCCATAGGAAACCAGTTTTTAGTTTGCTAATAAATTTGGGAACTTTAGACATAACGACAGCCCAAACGGCTGAATGATTTACTCCAAATTTGGCAGAAAGGTAAATCTTGGTCGAGAGAGAGGGGCTTTTTGTGATTTGGTGTAATTACGTTTAGTATTTTTTGAACAATTAAGGCTCAAAAACTTCATATAATTAACACCTTGAAGGATCAGCAAGGTCAACGGATCTCATGGTGACATGTGATTGGCTTCTACCACATCAACAAGAATGTGACAGCAGCTATTTTAAAACTTATGATTGAGTCCTGAGGCCCTAGAAAAAGGTCAAAATACAGGGCAGGGAAACACACATTGCTCCTGCCTGCTGGGAACAAACAAAAATGGCTGCTCCTGCCATACGGGAGCAATGCCGGCTCCCACAGCATCCAGGATAGATGCATGCGGAGAGCCGGCTGGGATCAGGAGTCTCTCTGGATCCCCCCCCCCATGGCCAGCAATGTATTGTTTGGTGGGTTCCCTTGGTAGACACTGGGCAGCCACCCAGAAGATGCAGAGGCCCAGGGCATGGAGTCTTCCACTCGAAATTAATTCAGTGCCAGGGAATGGGGTGCCTGGAGCCTCTAGGACTCAGGGAGGAAGGTGTATGCCCCTCCCATTATTAAAGGAAATTAGCCCTGAAGGACAGGGTTCCTGAGGCCTATTAAGGATTGGGGTGGGGGGTGCATGTCCCCTTCCCTATTAAAGTAATTCAGGCCCTGAAGATAGGGTCTGAGGTGCCTAATAAGGGGAGGGGACAGCATGCCCCCCCCCCTGCAAATGTATTTTTGCTATGGGGATGGTTTCCCATCTAATGGAATTCTTCCCCAGGGTATAGGTCCCCGGGGTCTATTAAGGTTGGAGAGAGGACCTCACACTCCTCTCCTCTCGTAATGGAATTCCGTAGGAGTCCTTTAGGCATATTACTGGCTCGGAGAGAGAGGTGCACCTCCCTCCCTTCAATTAAAAGACGTCCTAGAGGGTGGGGTCCCTGGGCGAGAAGTAGCTTGGGTAGAGCGGGATCGCTCCCTCTTTCCTTTTAAAAAAAGGATATAGCAGATAGGGTCCCTAGGACCTGAATGGCTTGGAGAGGGGGGATGCACCAATGGGTTGGGCGCAGAACAGTAGGCCACATGGGGTTGGCACTCAAGGTAATTGGACACAGGGCCAGGGTACAGGCCAAGCCCTGCAGCCAACCCCACGCTGTGCCCCACTGAAGGCCATGCATGGGTGGGGCTGACTGCCTGTGGGTGGCTGGACACAGGGCCTGTCCCCAGTTTAGGCCCTGCAGCCAACAACCCACCACAAGCAGCCAAAGATCATATACAACAGAGTGTTGCCTTTACGTATGGTAATAAAATATAACTTTACATTAAAACAATCCCTAGAAATTCACTGAAAAAAACAAAGGTCAAATTTATATATTGTTAGGTGAAAATGTCAGTTAAAACATACTGTGTTAGGTGAATAAGAGTACTGAAAATCATTAGCTCAAATAAGTATAGCGTGCCCTAAGGTAAGTATAATTTGCATCCTTTCCATGCACTAATTACCCAACATATTGCATCACTTTTGATCTTCTAAAACAGCATTGATAATATTACTGCAACATTTGCAATTAAATTATTGATGGGTTGTTAGACCTGGCATCCTTGGCATGGTCTCCCCTAACTTTTTGCCTCTACTTCCCAGGTTGTTTCTGTGTTCTGGAATCTGTTTTTGCTGTTTTTGTTACTTTGGGCACTTTACCACTACTGACCAGTGCTAAAGTGCAAGTGCTCCCTATGTGAAATTGTATGTATTGGCTTTTCCATGACTGGCATACTTGGTTTACTAATAAGTCCCTAGTAAAGTGCACTAAAGGTGCCTAGGACCTGTAAATCAAATGCTACTAGTGGGCCTGCAGCACTTGTTGTGCCACCCACATGTTGCCCTGAAAACATGGCTCAGACCTGCACTGCAGTGTCTGTGAGTGAAGTTTTAAACTGCCAATTCGACTTGGCAAGCGTGCCAACTTACCAGGCCAAAACATTCCCTTTTTATACATGTAAGGCACCCCTCAGGTAGGCCCTAGGTAGCCCGTGGTAGGGTGCAGTGTATGGTAAAGGTGGGACATGTACTGCTGTGTTTTATATGTCCTAACAGTGAAATACTGCCAAATTTGTTTTTCACTGTTGCAAGGCACATCTCTCTCATAGGTTAACATGGGGCTACCTTTAACTATTCTTAAAGTGTAGATTCCCTTTGAGAGCAGATAGAAATGTGGAGTTCGAGGTCTCTGAACTCACAATTTAAAAATACATCTTTTAGTGAAGTTGGTTTTTAGATTGTTAGTTTGAAAATACCGCTTTTAGAAAGTAGGCATTTTCTTGCTTAAACCATTCTGTGACTCTGCCTGTTTGTGTATTCCCTGCCTGGGTCAATTTGACAGCTGGGCTGTTTGTGCATCTCCTCTAGATAGTGACACAAAGGGAGCTGGGTTGTAGCCTATGTATCCTCATGAGGCATCTGAGCTGGAGTGGAGGGAGGAGTGGTCACTTACACCTGAATGGGCTGTGCCTGCCCTCACACAATGCAGTCTCCAAACCCCTGGTGTGTGTTTGGGGCCTGGCCTGGGTAAGACAGGATCTTGTGAACAACAGCGACTTTCCTTTGAAGGTTGCCTACTTCAAGGCAGAAAGTGGTATAAGTATCGGACCCAAAACCCCACTCTTGAGATCACTTCTGGAATCAAGAGGAACCTCTGCAAAGGAGAAGAGCTGAAAAGCTGAAGAGAAGTGCTGCCCCTGCCTGTGACTTGCTTGGTTGGGCTATCCTGAGGTTGATGCTTATGCCTGTGAAAGGGGACAGAGGCTGGACTTTGTTGTGCATTCCTGCTTGATAAGAATCTCCAAGGGCTTGGAGTACAACTTGTGTCCTGTTTTGAAGCCTCAGGGACAGCAAAGACTTCACCATCCAGTTTTGAGTCTGCATGCTGTGGACTCTAGCTTGTCAGAGAGTGCCATTCCAGTTCCTGGGCCCCTGGCAACGAATTTATGGAGAAAACCTGTCTAACGATGCCGGACAATTCCATGCGACTTCGCTAAGGACGTCGCTACACTGAAACCGCGACACCGCCTGCCCAGAAGCTGTGGACCTCGCAGTAGCACGATAACTGCAATGACTCCACAGGCTTCATGTCGCCGCAGCCTCTGACCCCGCACGAACTTGCAGAGATCAGAGTGTCGTAAGTCCAACGTCTGTGACACCCAATGCCATCACAGCGCCTGCGGCCCTGTAATGTCATCCCGACCACGTGAGGTTGACCCGCAGCATCGTGACTTCGCCGGACTTCGTATCTGCCTGAACCAAGGGACTGACACCTCCAACTGACGCAGCCTTACCTTCACCGCTCTGCAGTAAGGGCCCGATGCCGCTGCGTGATGCCTCTGCTCCTCTGCCCCCCAGCACTGGAACCAACACTGCATCGGATTCAGCAACACCTCGCTCCCCGAGTCTGTGCACCGGCCTGTTTTCCATTTGTTTTACAAAGGTACTATTACAGGGGGTCGTATGACTCCAGAAACGGCGCCAGTGGAAATGCATTGTAGGAAACGACTCCGTCACAAGGCTGCTTAACATCAACTTGCAACATTTGTGCCTCTAGTCTAGGCACTATTTTTGTGTTTTTAAATGCTAAAATCATATTTTTCATGATGTATTGTGGATTTTTATAATATTTTGTCTTGTTTATTTAGATGAATTATTTACTATTTTTCTAAAAACTGTGTTGTGTCATTTTGTAGTGGTTCACTGTATTACTGTGTGTGGTGGTACAAATACTTAACACATTATCTCTCAGTTAAGCCTGCCTGTTCATGCCAAGCTACTAAGGGGGTGAGTGGGGGTTAACTGAGTGTGATTCTCCTTTACTCTGACTGGAGTGAGGGTCCTTGCTTGGACAGGGGGCAACCTGACAGCCAACCAAGGACCCCATTTCTAAAATGGGGAAACTATGGCTGGGTTATAAATATAACTCAAGCCTTGAAGTAACTATAACTTGCACTCCCGGCACGCACAGTGATGTCTTAAATGATATAATTTCACCTGTCATCAGTGATCTTATCGATGCTGTCATTGTACATGTCATCAGTGATGTTTTATGTGAGGGTATAAGCAACGCATAGAGAAGCCATTCACCATGTTTTATTTTTTAAATTCCCATCCACAAGACTCCTGAGGGACTCTTGTGGGACCAACTGTGAATGTATCTCCATTTTTTTAACCTTAGGGCCTCATTTACAAGAAAGTGACACATTGCCATTGATGCATCAAATTTCTTGCGCCTGCTGGGCATCCCCTAATTTATGCCATGGATTGACTTTATTTACAATACAGAGCCCCATGGGGCATGTTTTCACAGATGCATCAAAATTTCTGATGCATCTGTTGGTGCTAAACTGATACATTGCTGGAGTTGTGTTGTTAAACTGACGCAACTCCAGCAATGCGAGAAGAATCCCATAGGAAAAATACCTGTGTCCATTTGATGCCTGCTCAGAGCTGGCGGTAACATTTTGATGCAGTAAAGTCATAGAATGACTCAGTGAAAAGTTGTAAATTTCACTGTGTCAATTCTACATGGCATTTTCAGAGGGAACACCTACCCTGCATACATTGTAACTGGTGCACCTCCCAGGGGATTTTATTAGTTGCAGCCTAGGGGGGGCCCCATGCCCCCCTGCAGCCACGGAGACCACCACCTCCCGACAGCAAATGCTGTGGGCCCCCCTGCAACATCGGGGACCACCACCTCCGCAGGGCTTTGATGTCAACATATGCAGGGGCTGCATGACCCCCCTGCAGCTCCAAGGACCACCACCTCCCTATGGCAAATTGTAAAAATTAGAAAGGGGATCCATCTTGGACCCCTGTAGCCCAGGGCACCACCACCTCCCTGGGGCTATTTTCATGGGAGGTGGGCTGTGTGGCCCCCCTGGAGGAGCCTCTGTTGGCCCTGGGACTGCTACCCCCCCAGGGCCGGTTCCTGCTATGTGCCAGTGTGCCCCAGAGCCAGGCCTTGCAGCCAGCCACAGCCACACATGGCCGAGAGCTATGTGTGCCGGTGGTTGGAATAACATACAGTAATGAAAATTACTATACATTAAAAAAACATAGACATTCACTCAAAAAAGCAAAGGTTACTGGGATGTTAGAGTTAGGAAATATAATTTTAAATAAACATTGAAATTCACCTAAAAAACAAAGGTTACAGGGACATTATAGTTAGGCTCACATTTTAAACATACCACACCATAGAAATTCACCAGTTATAGTTGGAGTTATCTCAAGTAACTATACCTCGTACCCTAAGGTAACTATAACTTGCACCCTCTACATGCACTGCTAATTACCCCACATATTATGACACTCATGACATCTTTAATAACAAAATTGATAATATCAATGTAATATTTGCAGTAAACGTTTTGACAAAAAAACTGTACATGTACTGTTTGCAGACAGTAAAACTCTCATGAGAAATACACTAGGAGTATTAAAATGTACCTACTCATAACAGTGTACAGTCTATGCGACACTTGGCAACAAGACACTATTTTCTTAGAATAAGCAATGTCTGAGGGCGCTAAAGATTATACTCCTTGCAGCCTTCATACTGTGGTGAAAGTTTTTCAGAATGAAAAGCAGGCAGATGCACATAGCTTAATACCTGGTGCACACAGTTTTCTTTGTTACATAGATATTGTCATGCTGAGATGATTCTAGTCTAATAATTCAAGGCTGCTTACAACACATAGGGGTATATTTACTAAACTTTCATGCGGTGCAGGGCAGCAAGCAAAGCTGCTGTTCTGCATTGTGTGAAAGTGAGAGGGCAGAAATGCGTTATATTTATTTATTTATTTAAAAAAATTGGAAAGCGCATATGACCAACAGGTTTTAAAGCGCTGAGATAAAGAGATAAATCCAGAAAGGCAAGGATATTGAGCATTACCTCTCTCTCCTTGAGCTGCCGCACTTCAGGCAGGGTAGCGCCAATAAAGACACCCTTGCCCCATGGTGCAAGAACGCCTGCATTGCAAAGATATTTGTTTTGTGCAGGAAGGGATACCTTCCTGCACAAAAACAATCTCTCAAGACAATTTCCTCTTTCTATGTGTGCTGCAGTTTTCAGCACAGCACATATAGAAAGAGTAAATAACGAGGACAAAAAAAGTTTTTTCTCCTCCTTACGCCATCCTCTGGGAGGCACAGTGATTTCATGCAATTACAGATTTACAAACCTTTGTAAATCTGGGATTGGGTGAAATCCATGGGAGGATGCATGGGAACATCCCTATTCCACTCATGAAATGCCTCCCTGAATGGAATGTAACACAATACAAGGCAAGGTGCTTCATTGCATTACATCTTCTTTACAGAACCAGGCAAGGCTGCAAAAATGACCTCTTGTTTGGCTTCGTAAATATCTACTAGCATTTTGCGTCATGGATGCGCCACAAAAGTGGTGCAACCATGACGCAAAATGTTAGTAAATATGGCCCTTGGTATGGTGAATGTAAAATCTTTGCCCTGTTGCAAACCTTTTTTTACAGAGCCTAAAATGTGCATGGAACAAGAGCTTGTCAACTGTCACCTGCAAACATTTATAGCATGCTCAATACCTGCACACAGCTATGATGTATTAGGAGCATATGTGTTTTGTGATCACCCACACCTATTAGCTGGACACAGGCTCTACAAAATGAATAAATAGGTACTATGCTAGTTATGCCCCACTATGTAAACTATAAATCAAACTAACGTACTCAAAGGATGATGTCATCAATGATTTCCTTTGAGATGCCATCAATGATGTATTAAATTCTGTCATATAACATGTCATGAGTGATGTAGCATGAGGCCAAAAGCAATGCATGGCAGGGGTGCAAGTTATAGTTAGTGCTGCTAACTATAACTGGTGAATTTCAGTGTTTTTTTAGTTAATAGAATTAATGTTATCACCTAACCATAACATTACTTTATCCTTTGCATTTTTCAGTGAATTTCACGTTTTTTTTAAAAACTAGAGTAATAATTAATTAACATATGTAAATGCATCCCCCCAGTGAAGGCCATGGAAGGAGGCGTTTGTTGCAGGGCCTGTCCTGTGTCAAGGCCCTGCAGACAACACCCCCTCATACAGCAAACCCCATGTTACACGTGGCGTGGGAGGTTGACCATAGGGCCTAGCCCCCGAGACCCAATCTCCCAGGGCTGTTTGTTTTTTATTAAAGCGGGGCGTCCATGCACCCCCTCCTCCGAGCCCCCAGAGCCATTTCTAAGAATAAAGGGCAGGGGAGATGAGTAGCACCCTCCCGTAGCTTCTTTAAGCCCTGAGGACCCTATCCGCCAGGGCTGTAAACATATCTAAAGAAAGGCAGGGGGCCGGGTGGCGCCTCTCCTCAAGCATCTTTAGGCCCTGCGGACCCAACTCCCCAGGCCTATTTACTTTATAAGAGGAGAGGGGGCCCCTTTTTGAGTCATTATTGGTCCGGAGACCCCATGCTCTGGGGCCACCTATTTGAATAAAGGGGATGAGCTCAGTGTGGTGCCCCTTTTCTTGTCCTGTTAGGCCCTGGAGACCCCTTCCCCCAGGGTGACTATTTTAAATAAAGTAGAGGGGGCGAGCGTGGCCTCCCTCCCCGGGTGGCTTTCAGCCCCAGGAACTCCATCCCCAGGGGCCTGGTGTTATTGTTAGGGGAAGGGCATGTGGCTCCCATTCCCCAGGCCAATTTCCGCCCAGAGGTCCCCATCCCCTGGGGCTGCCATTATGTTTAAAAGGAGGGGCCATGAATGTAAGGCAATGCCTCCTTGGCATGGTTACCCCCTGACTTTTTGCTTTTGCTGATACCAAGATATGATTTGAAAGTATGCTGAGGCCTGCTAACCAGGCCCCACACCAGTGTTCTTTCCCTAACCTGTACCTTTGTCTCCAGAATTGGCACACCCTGGCATCCAGGTAAGTCCCTTGTAACTGGTACCCCTGGTACCAAGGGCCCTGATGCGAGGGAAGGTCTATAAGGGCTGCAGCATGTCTTATGCCACTCTGGGGACCCCTCACTCAGCACAGACACACTGCTTGCCAGCTTGTGTGTGCTGGTGGGGAGAAAATGACTAAGTCGACATGGCATTCCCCTCAGGGTGCCATGCCAACCTCACACTGCACATGGCATAGATAAGTCACCCCTCTAGCAGGCCTTACAGCCCTAAGGCAGGGTGCACTATACCATAGGTGAGGACATAGGTGCATGAGCACTATGCACCTACAGTGTCTAAGCAAAACCTTAGACATTGTAAGTGCAGGGTAGCCATAAGAGTATATGGTCTGGGAGTCTGTCAAACATGAACTCCACAGCACCATAATGGCTACACTGAAAACTGGGAAGTTTGGTATCAAACTTCTCAGCACAATAAATGCACACTGATGACAGTGTACATTTTATTGTGAAATACACCCCAGAGGGCATCTTAGAGATGCCCCCTGAAAACATACCCGACTTCCAGTGTGGGCTGACTAGTTTCACCAGCCTGCCACACACCAGACATGTTGCTGGTCACATGGGGAGAGTGCCTTTGTCACTCTATGGCTAGTAACAGAGCCTGTACTGGGTGGAGGTGCTTCTCACCTCCCCCTGCAGGAGCTGTAACACCTGGCGGTGAGCCTCAAAGGCTCACCCCCTTTGTTACAGCGCCACAGGGCATTCCAGCTAGTGGAGATGCCTGCCCCCTCCGGCCACAGCCCCACTTTTGGCGGCAAGGCCGGAGGCGATAATGAGAAAAACAAGGAGGAGCCACTGGCCAGTCAGGACAACCCCTAGTGTGCCCTGAGCTGAGGTGACTCTGACTTTTAGAAATCCTCCATCTTGCAGATGGAGGATTCCCCCAATAGGATTAGGGATGTGCCCCCCTCCCCTCAGGGAGGAGGCACAAAGAGGGTGTAGCCACCCTCAGGGCTAGTAGCCATTGACTACTAACCCCCCAGACCATAACACCCCCCTAAATTGAGTATTTAGGGGCCCCCACAACCTAGGAAACTAGATTCCTGCAACCTAAGACGAAGAAGGACTGCTGACCTGAAGCCCTGCAGAGAAGACGGAGACAATAACTGCTTTGGCTCCAGCCCTACCGGCCTGTCTCCCCACTTCAAGAGAAAATGCAACAGCGACGCGCTCTCCAGGGTCCAGCAACCTCTGAAGCCTCAGAGGACTACTCTTTCATCTAAAAGGACCAAGAACTCCTGAGGACAGCGGCCCTGTTCCAAAGAAACCAAAACTTGCAACAAAGAAACAACTTTAAAAGGACACCACGTTTCCCGCCAGAAGCGTGAGACTTTCCACTCTGCACCCGACGCCCCCAGCTCGACCTGCGGAGAAACAACACTACAGGGAGGACTCCCTAGTGACTGCGACCCTGTGATTAGCCAGAGTTGACCCCCATGAGTCCCCCCAGCGACGCCTACAGAGGGAATCCAGAGGCTCACCCTGACCGCGACTGCCTGCTTCCAAGAACCCGACGCCTGGTAAAGACACTGCACCCGGAGCCCCCAGGACCTGAAGGATCTGACCTCCAGTGCAGAAGCGAACCCCAGGTGGCCCTCTCCCTTGCCCAGGTGGTGGCTACCCCGAGGAGCCCCCCCCCGTTGCCTGCCTGCTTCACGGAAGAGACCCCTGGGTCTCCCATTGAAACCTATTGCAAACCCGACACCTGTTTGCACTCTGCACCCGGCTGCCCCCGTGCCGCTGAAGGAGTACTTTTTGTGCTGACTTGTGTCCCCCCCCAGTGCCCTACAAAACCCCCCTGGTCTGCCCTCCGAAGTCACGGGTACTTACCTGCTGGCAGACTGGAACCGGGGCACCCCCTTCTCCATTGAAGTCTATGCGTTTGGGCACCACTTTGACCTCTGCACCTGACCGTCCCTGAGCTGCTGGTGTGGTAACTTTGGGTTTGTCCTGAACCCCCAATGGTGGGCTACCTTGGACCCAACTTTGAAGCCTGTAGGTGGTTTACTTACCTGCAAAACTAACAAAAACTTACCTCCCCCAGGAACTGTTGAAATTTGCCCTGTGTCTAGTTTAAAATAGCTTATTGCCATTTTTGCCAAAACTGTACATGCTATTTTGCTGATTCAAAGTTCCTATGATACCTGAGTGAAGTACCTTTCATTTAAAGTATTGATTGCAAATTGTGAACCTGTGGTTCTTAGAATAAACTAAGAAAATATATTTTTTTGTATAAAAACCTATTGGCACGGAATTGTCTTTGAGTGTGTGTTCCTCATTTATTGCCTGTATGTGTACAACAAATGCTTACCACTACCCTCTGATAAGCCTACTGCTCGACCACACTACCACAAAACAGAGTATTAGAATGATCTCTTTTTGCCACTATCCTACCTCTAAGGGGAACCCTCGGATTCTGTTCATGTTAATTCTTACTTTGAAATAGTACATACAGAGCCAACTTCCTACAATGAAGTATTTTGATCTTTTTCGCTACCCGCTTCAGAGAGAGAGAGAGCTAATAACCTTGCCAGGCTCAAACAGTCTGCAGTTGCTTGTGTTTCTGGCAGTTCCCGCAGCACTGTTCCTACTGAAGCAAAATCAAGGCTTTTTTGGCATATGGCTGGTTTCTGTCTGAGGTGACATGTTGAGCAAACAAATGATAGCGTGAATGTGGCTTGAGTAATTACCAGTAGTTGAGATTAATTCAAGCATTCCACTCATTATTTTTTGGTTTTCTTTATCATCATAATGACAGTCTTCAAAATCTTCTGCAGAGTTTTACCATTGTCAATTCCACTAGGATTATGTAGCAAGTTAAATTATGTGGCACACTGTCTGGCAGTGTATTTTCATTTACTGTTTTCAATAGACATCCTTGCTTAAATAATACATTTTCAAACTTTTAAACTAACTTTCCAAAAGTAAACATGTAATATAAAAATGCTTAGAGGTAATGTATAACACAGTATTATAATAACATATCAGACTCTGGTTTATGATGTCACGAGAAACCTTTGAAGGGACTACATGGTCTTATTACACGCATGCATTCTGAAAAAAAGGAAGTCACTTATCTGTTTGAATCAGAGATAAAGGCAAGCTCCATAATGTAAAAAGAATTGAGAAGCAAGGGATAAATGAGGGACATTGTGTCCTTATGTTGTGGACGCAGCATCTTCCTTGAGGCATTTTGATATCTAGCCGTGATCACTTTAAATGAAATGCAGAGGAGGTTTCTGAGCTAACTGTTTTTGTGGATTTCCTCAAAGCAATGGTCAATCCTGTCAACTCATATCAAATAGTTTAAACATGTTTTGTAATATCAAAGCTGCCAGAAGTCCTAAAGGAGAACAAAGTATGTATCAGTTGTTGTGACATTTTTAGATTAAAACGTTTTTATTTTAGTGTGAACGGTCAAAATGAAAGACATTCAGGCCCAAATGTTTGAGAATTCGGTGCAGGACAGTGCAGCAAGTCATCTTGCTGTGCTGCCCTGAATCAAAAGGAAAGGTCAGGAATGCACTGCAACGGCTCCATGTTGTTTCGGCTGCCTGGAGCCAACACAGGCACCCTTGCACCATGGTGCTAGGGTGTCTGCATTGCAAACACAATTGTTTTTGTGCAGGAATGGGCACTTTCCTGCACAAAAACAATCCCCTGAGGCTTTTACCTCTTTCTGTGTGTGCTGCGAAATGCAGACTAGGCCAGATTGCCAACAAGGCATTTTCCAGGTGGGTTGCCACCACACTTTCCCCATGACCTCATTTTAGTTTTGGTCTTTTGTAATGTGGGGCTGGCTCTTTAGCTCTCTATCCTACAACTTGCCATGGATTCCTTTGATCCTCCAGTTTACCCTTGTAATGCAAGCACAATTAAGAGAGGACTTGGCCAGTTGAGCAGGTGACCTGTATAATGGTGATTTTGTCCCTCTTTAGTATGAGATATTTTTTCTTAAAACTGATGTTGGTGTAATAAATAAGGTAATACTGTCAACTCTTTCCATTGGCAGGCGTTATGGGGAATTTTAGACACTAGAAGAGTAGATATGGCACCCGGGGTGCTATAGAGGATTCTGGCAAAATATTTCCCATGCCTACTTCCTGCTACAGATCTTGAATTTTCCGACACTTTGTGGGGATCCATCCTTTAAAAGATCATTCTGTGAATTGTGTAGTTTTAATTGTCTAGGTAGCCATTCTTTCGATACTCTTGTAGCCACATTACTTGCAGCAGAAATACAAAACAATTTAAATAGCTGTGACCCATTTTGCTGCACCTCTCTCTTTTTTCACTCTTCCTTTTTTCGCTCTCTCTCTCTTGCCCCACCATATTCTCTCTCTAACTTTTTCTCTCTCACTCATTTTTTGCCCAGTAGGCAAACCTCCCTTTCAAAAGTCAGAAATGTATTTAAATATGCTTTTACGAATACAAAGATACATTTTCAAACTTCAAAAAATACTGAAAATAAGCCAGGACTGCTCTTTGAAAGATTCAAAGATTGTAGCTTCTCACTGGTTACCTAATAACGTTACATTTGATAGCAAGAGAAAGTGGGTTGGGACATGCTCTATTGAGTTTAAGATTATAATAGACGTCATAACACCAGGCTTGAAATGAAATAGTGTTGCAGGGTAACAAGAACTCCCAATACTGGAATAAACACATGGACACTTCTTGGCAATGCAAGGACAGTATTTACTAACTGTCGCTCAAACTACCCCTGGGGTGTTCACAGAAAGGTCTCTCTTATACAAATCAATACAATACTTTATTACACACACTAAATAATAGTTGACTTGCAAGTTACAGAGTTAAGATGGAAAATCACTCAAAGACATGTGACCTCATAATCCTGAATTCCTGAACTAAACAACTATACATTCTTCATTATACTTCTGACAATGCTTAATGACAGAGCATTCATTGGCCTATGAATGCATGTGTGTTTCATGGTAGATGCAATTTACTTAAAGTGTGTGTTAACAGCATTGTGTGCCTGAGACCTTTGTGTGCTCAGAACTTAGAGCCAGATTTACAATCAGCTGTGATGCACCACTTTTATTGCATCCATTAACGATACCATATGTGCACTGTATTTACAATACGGTGCACCATGGCACACGTTAGAACAATAGCATCAAAATCAATGACTCTATTATGGTTCTTTGGAGAATTGACACCATAAATTGTGGCTCTAATCTTGCGAACTGAAGGGAGGCCCATTCAAAGTAATGGGTGCATCACTTTAACGCCTGCTCTGAGCATGTGTTAAAAATGACCCTAAAATGAATTGAAATGTTGTAAATTTCACTGTGCCATTTTTATGGGCCTCCCTGTGGGGGAATGCCCTCCTTGCATATATTATGCCTGGTGCAGGCGTAATGTGGCGCAAGGGGTTACAAAGTGGAGCAATGCAAGCATTGCACCTTCTTGTAAATATGGCGAAGGAGAATGTCCTCCTTAACGCCACCTTAACATAAAGAAATTATGCTAGTGTGGTGCTAAGAGGTGGTAGGGCCTTGTAATCTGTCCCTTAGTTTCTTCCCTGCGCCCATTGTTTAATCAAGCACCTGTGTGTTCTGGTCTAATTCGATTATGAACCCATTGTCTAATCAGGCCACAATCATGGAGTGTGTGCGAGAGGACTTGTGTGCTGATGTTGTAAATGTTTTTAAGTCTGTTAGACATGAGTTGGCATTTAACTGAAAACCCTTTGAAGTTTCCTATTCCACTACATTCTCAAGTGAACTTTTCACCTTGCTCCCATCAGTGTGAGTGTTGGGCCTAAACTGTTTTTTAACAATGAACAGCTGTGTGGTTTCTGCTTGGACTTAATGTTGAGCGATATTTTCATGTTTCATATTTTCAACAGAGTGTTTGTTTTTTACATTTCCTACAACATTCCTCACTCTAGCTGATATTTCAACTACTTCATTTAGATCTCGGTCAGACCTTGGAACCAGGTAATACACATTGCCCTGGGAATCTACTACTTGCGTTGGTGTCCTAACTGGAAACATTCCTCCCGCCTTAGTGCCTATTCTCCCAACATAGGCCAAGATTACTTGTATCATACAGTATATTAATAGCAAGATCACAGTCATTGTTAACAAAGCACCCAAACGGACTCAACATCCAGGATGGCAGAGATACAAAACAGCCACTTAACCAACTATCTGGGGTACCTCCTTCATCTATCATTTTAGTTTGTAAAATATGCAGTGCCTGTATTACCTCTGACAAAGTTCAATGTTCTGAATCATTTGCTGGTATGAACGTGCAGCACGCAGTTCCTAATTTTTTGCAAAGCCCTCCTTTCATGGCCATCATAAGGTTGTGTACATAACAGTGTTGGAGTACCATCATTCTTAGGGCATGAAGTTCTCCTTTTATGGCATTGGAGCCATCTTAGGTGGTGTTGATGACCTTGAGGAGCTCCCACCTTCTTATCTCGAGCCAATGAGTTGTTGCTTTAGCTTGGACAAATGGTAAGATGCTCCAGAAGAAACGTTTAGTGGCGTTGAACAGGCAATAATCTAAGGCCACTTCATTCCAGGGGGTTGTGTCATAATACTCTGCAGTCCTCTTCCTTCAAGATGTGCTGTAGCAAGGTTGTTGGATGGCTCATGGGGTGTTTATGCAAAGCGGATATGTTTATTCCAGGGTTTACCAAAACTGGAGTGTGCAAAGTCACTATGGAACAAATCCCTCCCTAATTGGATCTTAACTGGACATACAGCAGTTCTCCACACTAACAGAAGAAATCCATTATTTTGGAGGTGTCCCCCTGCATGTTGCCATGGAAGGCTGTGACCTTACAACCAATATACTGACCTATGTTAATGATGCCATTTCCCCTAAAACATAAAGAGACAGAAGTTTGTTTCATGACAGTCTGGGAACTTACAGTGGTATCTACCCAAGCATAATGAGGAAATTTTTATCTCAGGTAGGTGTACATTTCTTTATTGCATCCTGGCTGACATCAGTGCAATTTCATAAAGACATTGCCCTACAGGGAAATGTAATGCTGGGTCGCCATTGATCATGGGCAAAGATGACCCTGTCACTCCAAACTCTGGCATCTGGACATATTCTGGGGGTAAGGGTTCACAAACTATTTGTCACATTCAGTTGGTAGGTGTGTTACTCCTAGAACTCCTAGATCTAGGACCATCTGGTGGGGGGACATGTCTTTCTCATGCATGATATTTCTTCCATGATGTCCTGCCTATCTGTGAGAATGTACAGTACTTCTAGTAAAGTGTCACATTTTGTGGCATTGACCAGGAAGTAAACTACTTTGGCATGTGTTCACTGCATTTGGGCCTTAATTCTACACAAGTACAGATGTAATAAACATTGAGCTATGTTTGGGATGTACTTCTTTTGTGGAATACAGTCTATCTGAACCAGTAGTATGAGGAATTAGGGAGCACACAAAGAAAAACGTATTTGTAGTCTTTGCACCTATTTCTGACGTGCTGATACCATATGTTATCTGACAATCTAGCATGGGCATTATGGGTCACGTTGTTATTTGGCAGCTCTGTCCGGACATGGAAGACTTTAGAATTAGAGGGTACTTTGCTAGCAAAGAGAAAAAGGATAGAATTGGAAGACAAAAAAAAGTATAAAAACAAAAACACATATCTTTTGTGATGTCCTTTCAAAGAATAGTCCAAAAACAGAGTTGGGGTGCTTTTGAGGTGACAATCTTCATCCCCCTTCTTGTTCCATTTGCATTGTTCATTATTTTTGATGAGAAGCTGGGTTGAGACACACATGGCTGTGATGAATCCAGGGCTTCCCGCCGTCAACCTTGACAGTGGTTTGACCACATGACTATATAGGGGCCCTTGAAACTTTTCCCCTTCATTTATGGACACAATTGCACAAAACACTTGGGGGGTCATTCTGACCCCGGCGGGTGGCGGGAGCCGCCCGCCTGGAGGGAACCGCCGAATGACCGCACCGCGGTCAAAAGACCGCGGCGGCCATTCTGGCTTTCCCGCTGGGACGGCAGGCGCCCGCCAGAAGGCCGCCCGCCGGCCCAGCTGGAAACCCCCCTCAACAATGAAGCCGGTTCCGAATGGAGCCGGCGGAGTTGTAGGGGTGCGACAGGTGCAGTGGCACCCGTCGCGATTTTCAGTGTCTGCAAAGCAGACACCGAAAATCATTATGGGGCCCCCAGGGGCCCCACGACACCTGTTCCCGCCATCCTGTTCCTGGCGGTAAAAACCGCCAGGAACAGGATGGCGGGAAGGGGGTCGGAATCCCCATGGCGGTGCTGCAAGCAGCGCCGCCATGGAGGATTCCCTGGGCCAGGGGTAAACCGGCGGGAAACCGCCGGTTGCCCTTTTCTGACTGCGGCTTTACCGCCGCGGTCAGAGTGGCCCAGGAAGCACCGCCAGCCTTAGTAAAGTGCACTAGAGGTGCCCTGGGCCTGTAAATCAAATGCTAGTAGTGGGCCTGCATCACTGGTTGTGCCACCCACATTAGTAGCCCTGTAAACATGGCTCAGACCTGCCACTGCAGTGTCTGTGTGTGCAGTTTTAAACTGCCAATTTGACTTGGCAAGTGTACCCACTTGCCAGGTCTAAACCTTCCCTTTTTATACATGTAAGATACCCCTAAGTTAGACCCTAGGTAGGCCCATGGACACGGTGCAGTGTATGTTAAAAGTGGGACATGTACTTATGTGTGTTACATGTCCTAACAGTGAAATACTGCTAAATTCATTCTCCACTGTTGAAAAGCCTGTCTCTCTCATAGGTTAAGATGGGAGCTGCCTTTAAATATTATTAAAGTGCAGATTCCCTTTGAGAGCAGATAGAAATGTGGAGTTTAGGGTCTCTGAATTCACAATTTAAAAATACATATATTAATTAAGTAGTTTTTTAGATTGTTAGTTTGAAAATGCCACTTTTAGAAACAAGGCATTTTCTTGCTTAAACTATTCTGTGACTGTGCATGTTTGTGGATTGCCTGTCTGGGTCAGTTTGACAGTTGGGCTGTTTGTGAATCCCCTCTAGACAGTCAGACAAAGGGAGCTGGGGTGTAGCCTACATATCCTGATGAGCCCTCTGTGTTAGATTGGAGGGAGGAGTGGTCACTTGCACCTGAATGTGCTGTGCCTACCCTCTCACAATGCAGTCCCCAGCCCCCTGGTGTGTGTCTGAGGCCTGGCCTGGGTAAGTCAGGATCCTGTAAAAAAGAGAGACATCCCTTTCTAGTTTACCATCTTCAAAGGTAGAAAGGGATACAAGGAGTGGACCCAAAACCCCAGACTTCAGATTTCTTCAAGATTACTTCTGAAACTATGAAGAACCTCTGCCAAGGAGAACAGCTGGAGAGCTGGAGGAGGAGTACTTCCCCTTCACCTGTGGCTGTGCTTTGCTGGGTCGGCCTGCAGTAGCTGCTTCTGCCTGAAAGAGGACAAAGACTGACTTTTGTGTGACTTCCCATTGGTGAAGAATCTCCAAGAGCTTGAACTGAGCTTGCTTCCTGTTCTCAGGGACCTCAAAGACTTCTCTCTGCCAGCACCTGTACTCCCTGCTGAGACTCCTGCCCTGCCAAGTGGTGCCCTAACCTGTCTCTGGGCCTTTGAAAGGTGAAGCTGGTGGAAAAGAATGAAAATCCACGCACTGGCCGCCGTGCCGGAAACTTTTGAGGCATCATCCGCAAAGTGGCTGATTAACAATGCGTCGCCGGTTTCACGGCTAAAATGGACACTCCACCTGCATTACGGCTGGGAGATCGATGCATTGCGGGTAAAGAAACGACACGCAACACCCGCTAGCAGCTGCTGATACTGACGCAAGCCTCACGCAGCACGGTTTCCTGACACCGTGTGACCGGATTTCAAACACAACATCACTGGGCATGAAAATCAACGCAAAACCTTCTCGGACCCGAGGTGCCCATCTGGGAATTGCCGCATAGCTCGCTTGTGGGAGAGATGACATGATGCATTACGACCCAACTGAAGAAGGAACAATGCACGGTCCCGCTTGCGAGTGAGAAATAAACGCATCGCTGGCCTTTTTCGATGCACGCTCGCCCTTGCGGCTTTATTTTTAACCAGGTATTTTGTATAAGAACAGAATTCTCATGGTTTTCTAAGGATTAAGACTCTTCTTCTTTTTAAAATTCATATCTTGACTTGTGTATTTTGGATTTTTGTTGTTCTGGTCTTGTTTGATTTAGATAAAAATGCCCTACTTTTCTAAACTGGTGTAGTGTCCATTTTGTAGTGTGTCACTGTATTACTGTGTATATTGGTACAAATACTTCACATATTGCTTCTGAAGTTAAGCCTGCCTGCTCCTGTCAAGCTACCAAGGGGGTGATAAGGGGTTAACCAAGTGTGACTCTCCTTTACCCTGACTAGGGTGAGGGTCCTTGCTTGGACAGGGGGTAACCTGACTGCCAACCAAAGACCCCATTTCTAACAGCGTGCTTTTCTTTTCCCTTGGTTACATGTTTAGCGATGAACCCTGCACAGTTCAACAGTTTACACAAGTACAAATGCATTTCATCATTCAGTGTTTGTGACACAGTTTTCCCCTGAATTTATCTTCTAGTGGCAGGTATTTGGACAGTGATAGACCTTCCTATCTCTATTTGATGGGGTCTTAAGTGATGGTCTGAACTTGTTGTATTCCTCAGGGAAAACAGTGCTGTACATTTTTTTTGTTTAAAGTAGTGCATAACTTGCTGGTCTTGCTGTTCAAGAGGCCATTAAATTAAGGTGCTCAACAATACCATTACTTTGGCCAAAACTGAAATCACACTGACACACACACCACTCCCACCCACCCACAACACCATAAAACACACACCCACATTACCCACAAACCTTTACGAACACCAATTATTGCCATCAGACTGAAGCCAAGACCACTAAGACAACAACACACACACCACAAACACCCACACATCTGTCACGCACCCCACATCTCACTTCCCACCACATTACTCAACACCCTCTCACCAACATACACCACACAACACCTATGTCCCCACTAAGACACCCCTGTTTCACTGATGAGGAGTTCCGGGTCATGTTGGAGGAAATAGTCAGGGCAGAGCCACAGCTGGAGCACAGGTACAGCAAATATCCATTGCCAGTAAGATGGAGCTATGGCGGAAAATCGTGGACAGGGTGAACGCCGTGGGACAGCATCCAAGAATAAGGGAAGAGGTGAAATGACCTACAGGGGAAGGTACGTTCCGTGGTAGCAAGGCACCAGCTCGCCATCCCGAGGACTGGCGGTGGACCTCCACCTCCTGCCCCACAGCTCACAGCATGGGAGGAGCAAATCTTGGCAATACTGTATCCTGAGGGAGTCACTGGAGTTGCCGGAGGACTGGACACTGATGAGTCAAGAGTTACTACTTATCACCCCATACCTGCATGCCATCACACCCCCTCACCCTCACACCCATCACTCCACTCCATCCCACACACTGCATCTACACATATGACTAACCCCAATTCCTAGCCCTGCATGCTATACCAATGTATGGACAGCCCACACAGCCCTGCATGGACACCCATCACAAAGGTATGCACAGCATGGAGATGTTCCCTGCGTCCCAGACAGAAGCCAGAGACACTTGCCAAGACCAAGACCACAGCCAGGAAATAAGACCCTCCAGAATGTCCCCCTTGTGTCCCACCTTGTCACCTTGTCCACTTTTAAACTGCCTTTGCTCCCCTTCCTATGGCCATTGGACACTAGACCTGTGTTACAAACAGAATGGAACCATACCCTGGACTTTTCTCTACCATCACCCCATTCCATTGCACTTTCCCGTCAATTATTTACACTACAATAAACACCCTTGAACACAACTTGACTAATAGTGTTTAAAGTGAAGTAATTGTGCATTTATGGGAACAGTTACATCATGTGCAAATGATCTGAAAACTGTGATAGCATACAAATAATGAGCTGTAGTTCTCTGTAGTCATCACATCAGTACACTGTTGTAATATCACCAACATCTGCAAAATTAGAAGCCATTGGTGACAGTAAGTAGAGATGCAATGGAAGTGAATGCCATCCTTATTCAGCCACACAGATAAAACAATGGTCAGAGAAATGTCAGTTACACTGTCTCACCTGTGTGTCATTGGAAGTATTGACATATAACTGGCGTTCTGTTGTCCAAATCCTCATCCTCCGCCTCCTCATCCTCACTGTCCTCAGGGTCCACTGCTGGCACAGGGGCATTTCCAGTCTCCTCCTCCTGCAGATAAGGCACATGTCGTCTGAGGGCCAGCTTGTGCAACATGCAGCATGCCACTACTATCTGGAAGACCTTCTCGGGTGAGTAGCACAGGGGTCCACCTGTCAGTTGCAGGCATCTGAACCTGGCCTTCAGGAGGCCGAAGGTCCTTTCGATAATTCTCCTGGTTCAGCCATGTGCATCATTGTAACGATTCTCAGCCCCAGTCCTGGCATTCCTCACAGGAGTCGGGAGCCATGATAGATTTGGGTAGCCTGTGTCACCTGCAAGTATTGAGGGACAAACATTAGCCTTACACAATGGTATGGGGTTAACACCAGAAGGCATACACTGACATACATTGGGTGGGCGCTCAGGCTCACCTATTAGCCACACTCTGTGCCTCTGTAGTTGTGCCATCATGTTTGGGATACTGCTATTCCTCAGAACAAAGGCGGCATGCACCGACCCAGGATACTTGGCAGTGATGTGGGAGATGTACTGGTCCACCAGGCACACCATTTGCACATTGAATGAATGGAAACTCTTCCGATTCCTGAACACCTGTTCATTCTGGCAGGGGGGACAAACGCAATATGTGTTCCGTCAATCTCCCCAACAATATTTGGTATATGTCCCATTGCATGGAATCCTGCCTTCACATCTTCCTCCTGGAGGAAAGCGATGTAGCTGCACATGTGTTTAACCAAGGCAGAAAGAACCCTTGCCACTACGATAGAGAACATTGGTTGTGACATTCCGGCTGCCAAGCCCACTGTCACCTGGAAAGATCCAGTTGCCAGGAAATGGAGCTCTGATAGGACTTGCACAAGAGGGGCCATCCCAGTGGAATGACAGACAGCTGATATCAGATCAGGCTCCACTTGGGCACCCAGCTGTGTGATGGTAGCCCTGTCCAGTCTATAGGTCAGTATTATGTGCCTGTCCTCCAGTGTAGCCAAGTCTACAAGGGGTCTGTACACAGGGGCTTGTCTCCTCCTCCTATTCATCCGCAGTGGTAGGTATATAAGGGACACAAGAGTGAGTAGGCTGTCACAATTTGATCAATGGAACCACCACCTCAGTGTACATAGAGCATTAACGTGATGGGACAGTGGGAATGGCAATGTACGTGCAATCATCAGCAATGGTGCAGTTATGAATTATCTGAATGTTGTCCACCTTCATTAAATGACGACCGCCTGTCCTGTATGTAGGGACAGATGAAGTGAGGTAACTCCGCGGACATTGGGTGTCTTGGGGGAAGGCGGTCTCAAACCGCAGTGCAATCCCTCATTGGCTAACATGGGGCTCTATGGAATATAGGGCCAGATGTAGCAACGAAACATTTTGCGAGTTGTAAATAGCGAGTCATAGCGACTCGCTATTTGCAACTCGCAAAATGTTATGCAGAACGGTGTCTCAGACACCGTCTGCGAGTCGGTATGGGGTCGCAATGACCCACCTCATGAATATTCATGAGGTGGGTCGCAAATTGCGGCCCCATACCGACTATGGGCACTCGCAAACATGGAGGCCTGCTGTAGTCAGCAGACCTCCGTGTGCGTGACTGCTTTAAATAAAGCAGTTTTTTTTTTTTTAAGTGTAGCCCGTTTTCCTTAAAGGAAAACGAGCTGCACTTTAAAAAAAAAAACGAAACCTTTAGTTTCGGTATTTTTTCAGGGCAGGGAGTGGTCCCTCGGACCACTCCCTGCCCTGAAAAAATGTTTTTGGGTCCAGTCACAAACTGGAAGGGGTCCCATGGGGACCCCTTCCAATTTGCGAGTGGGTTACCATCCACTTGAAGTGGATGGTAACTGCAACACCATTTGCGACCGCATATGCGGTCGCAAATGGTATTGCATACCACTAGGAATCGCAAATAGGAAGGGAACACCCCTTCCTATTTGCGATTCTGAAATGCATTTTGCGAGTCGGTCCGACTCGCAGAATGCATTTCTGCATAGGAAAATGCGATTTGCAACTCGCAAACGGCAGTTTTTGCCGTTTGCAAGTTGCAAATCCTTTCCTACATCTGGCCCTTAGTGACTAATGGGGATCACGCAGCGGGTGACCTCAATTTTTATCTAAATCCTCATGTGATTCCTGACTTTCCACAGAACAATACCTACACTGCGTGTGCTGCTGTGACCTGTGTCTGGATCCTGCCATGGCCCGCGTGACCGGGGAAAGGGCCCCTGCCTTCACTTCGGAGGAGTTGGAGTGTTTGGTGGAAGGGGTCCTACACCAGTATGGATGTAGGAGGATGGCCTGGTTTGTAGTGGGTACCTTGGGTACTTATACCTTATACCAGGTCCAGTTATCCCTTATTAGTGAAGTAGAAGTGTTCTAGCAGCTTAGGCTGATAGAGGTAGCTATTGAAGAGCAGATTAGGCTTAACTAGGAGACATGCAAAACTCATGCAATACCACTTATAGTTACACAGTACTTATACACAAGTAAAGACACAAGTAAAGCCAATACTCAGTGTTACCAAAATTAAAGGTAATTTATTTGCGTGACACAGTACCAAAAATATTGTAGAGGCAAAACTCTTTCTGGAGGTAAGTATTATACACAATATATACCCTAGACACCAAAATAAGGTAAGTAATTTGAAATAGGATAGTGCAAACAATAGGAAATGCTATAGAATGCAATGGGAGAAAATAGGTCTAGGGGCCACACAAACCATATAGAAAGTGGAATGCAGATCATGAATTCCCCCCTAGACAAGTGTAGTGTGTGCAGAATCGCTGGGAGAGTAAGAATACAGTAAAGGTAAGTAAATTACCCCACCCCAGAGACCAGAAAAGCAGGAGTAAAGTACTGCAAGTTTCCTTAGGACACACTACACCTTGTGAAATAGATTATTGCAGTAACCAACCAAGACCGCAAACAACAACTGCTGGATTCTTGGACCTGGAGACTTGCAAAAGAAGGGGACCAAGTCCAGAAGTCAAAAGAAGTTCCAGGGAGGACAGAAGACCCTGCCAACCCAGAAGAGGGTGCTAAAGAAGAGTCCCCAGTTCGACAAAGACTGCAGGAATGCACCCTAGGAAGATGTCAGTGGGTTCCTGCATGATTCAAAGGATGTCCCACGATGTGAAGATGGATGCAGACATGATTTCGTGTTGGAAGTCACCAACAAGCTTTGGTTACGCCAAAGTTGCATTTTGCATCAAAACGGCGCTGGCTGGACCCAGGAGGGACCTGGGGTCCTCAGCTCAGTGTGTGGAGGAAAAGAGGGCTCTCAGCACTTTAGAGAGCTCTCAGGATGCCAGACAGCACCCATGGAAGTCTCAGGACATGGGGACAAAGAAGGTGCAAAATGCAGTTGATGCAGCACTACAAAGAAGGGTCCAATGCCGCCGGAGGTCAACTCAGTGAGTTGAGCGTCACAGGATAGAGTGCTGGGGACCTGGGAAGTGAAGAAGACACAGTGCACAGGGATACTGTCGCTATCAGGGAAGACAAGGTCTTACCTCCTCCAAATTGCATCAGCAGGACCTCAGGACAGTCTGTGTCGATGGGTTCCAGCCTGTGTGTTTCTAGGAGCACGCTCGTCACTGTGACAGGAGTCCAGGAGTACCGGTCGTTGACTTAGAAGGTGCCTGCGTGAGCAGGGGAGTGACCCTGTCACCCCACGGGAGATTTCTTTGGTACTTCTGGTGCAGGATGAAGACAAGTAGTCCTCAGAGCATGCACACCATGGAAACTGTTGCAGTTGCTGGCTGGAGCTGAAGTTGCAGAAGAAAAATATCCCTTGTGGATACTTTGTTGCTGTTACAGCAGTTCCTAGAGCAGGCTGCGGTTGATCCGTGGTCAGAGGATAAAGTAGTAGTTGCAGAGGATTCCTGCTGGAAAGTTGCAAGCAGAATCTGAAAAGAACCCACAGGAGAGACCCTAAATAGCCCTGAGAGGGGGAATGGCTACCTTATCAAGTATGGACCTATCAGGAGGGGTCTCTGACGTCACCTGCTGCCACTGGCCACTCAGAGCCCTCTAGAGTGCCCCCACACCTTGCAAAGCAAGATGGCGGCTGAGTCTGGGACACACTAGAGGAGCTCTGGGCACCACCCCTGGGGTGGTGATGGATAGGGTGGTGGTCACTCCCCTTTCTATTGTCCAGTTTCATGCCAGAGCTGGGCGTGAAAGACAGGGGGTCCCTGAACCGGTGTAGACTGGCTTATGCAAGGAGGGCACCATCTGTGCCCTTCAAAGCATTTCCAGAGGCTGGGGGAGGCTACCCCTCCCCAGCCTTAAACACCTATTTCCAAAGGGAGAGGGTGTAACACCCTGCTCTCAGAGGAAATGCTTAGTTCTGCCTTCCTGGGACTAAGCTGCTCAGAACCCAGGAGGACAGAACACTGTGAGGTGGCAGCAGCTGTAGCTGCAATGCAAGCCTCAGAGTGCTGGTTTGGCAGTACTGGGGGTCTATAGTGGAGCCCTCATGATGCATGGAATTGGCTCCCCAATACCAGATTTGGAATGGGGGGACAATTTCATGATCTTAGACATCTTACATGGCCATATTCGGAGTTACCATTGTGAAGCTACATATAGGTATTGGCCTATATGTAGTGCACGCGTGTAATGGTGTCTCTGCACTCACAAAGTCCCGGGAAATGGCCCTGAACTATGTGGGGGCACCTTTTCTAGTGCAAGGGTGCCCTCACACTTAGTAACTTTTCACCTAACCTTCAGCAAGTGAAGGTTAGACATATAGGTGACTTATAAGTTACTTACGTGTAGTGAAAATGGCTATGAAATAGCGTTTGCACTATTTCACACAGGCTGCAATGGCAGGCCTGTGGAAGGGTTTGTCTGAGCTCCTTATGGGTGACAAAAGAAATGCTGCAGCCCATAAGGATCTCCTGGAACCTCAATGCCCTGGGTACTTAGGTACCATATACTAGAGACTTAGAAGGGGGGTCCAGTGTGCCAATTGAAATTGGTAAATTAAGTCACTAGCAAACAGTGACAAATTTAAAAGCAGAGGGAGCATAAGCATTGAGGTTCTGATTAGCAGAGCCTCAGTGACACAGTCAAGAACTATACAGACACACACATTAGGCCATAAACTATGAGCACCGGGGTCCTGACCAGCAGGATCCCAGTGAGACAGGCAGAAACACACTGACATACTGGTAAAAATGGGGGTAACATGCTAAGGAAGATGGTACTTTCCTACAATGGTATGCTGTATGGGCCTCCAGACCAACAGGTGAGTACACCTTTGGCACAATGCATGTGACGAGGTTGCATGGAGATGTGTGTGCAAGCATTGTGTTATTTAAGGGGGTGGTATGTCTGTTGGCAGTGTACATGGTGGGCGCCGAGTGAAGTGTGTACCAATGGAGATGGAAATGGGATTTGTGGGCCATATGGGTGACAGGCTGGATTGTATGTGTAATGGTGTCCTTCCGACTGTATTACCTCTGCAGGTCAGCGCCCATTAGAAGAAAGGATTGTGGCGTGCAATCGCCAAAGACGTGCGGACCCTGGGGCTCTACAGCAGGCAAAGCACCCACTGTCAGAAAAGGTGGGAGGACCTGAGATGCTGGGCACGGAACACCGCAGAGACCCAGCTGGGGATGGAAGGGGTGCCTATCGGAACCTGACCCCCCCGATGGCCCGCATACTGGCGGTGGCCTACCCAGAGCTGGATGGGTGCTTGAGGGCATCACAGCAGCCACAAGGAGGTGAGTACAGTGGGCGTAACTACAATCATTTGTAGGTGGCATGGGACCCGGGTAGTGGTTGTGAGTCAGTGGGTGCCCCTTAATGGCAGGTCAGACATTGCAGCGTGAACCAGCTCAAGGGTAATGGGTGTATAGCAAATTCAGGAAACCTAGCTAGGTTGTATTCCATGTCAGACAGGGCTTAGTGAGTCCCAGGAGGGCTGGAGTTGGCAGTGTTTGTCCCTCATCTTGCTGTGGCACCTAGCCGATTGATTGCCAGTACGATGCATGATGCTTAGTCCTGAACCCTGTGTGTGATGGTAATGTGTATGCCAACTGTGGTGTTGGTGCAGTAATTGACCCAGTGTTCCCTTTCTCTCTCCCCCCCCCTTTTTTCTTCTGTCATCCTGTCTATGAGTGCATTAGCATCATCTGGTGGAGGAGCAGGGGCACCAGCAACTGAGGGAGCTGCATCACACAGGACCCAAGAGGCAGAGTCCACCGACGCCGAGGAGACCAGTGGGACGGAGGATGAGGGGAGCATCACAGTGGAGACAGGAGGTGACAACACTGACTCTGAATTTCCCCTCCGATGGGAGCTCCCTGGTGGTGGTGGACACCTCTGGGACTACCCCAGTTCCAGGTACAACCGCCACCCCTTTTACCAGCACTGCCCTCTCAGTAACCCCTCTCTGAGTTGCCCATGCCCGCTCACCCAGGGGGGTGGGCACCTCCTTCCGTCCAGGCACCTCATGCCCTGCCCCAGTGAGACCTGCTGCCCTGAGTGAAGAGGCTATTGACCACCTGACAACCATCTCTGTAGGGCAGTCAATCATATTGAATGCCATCCAGGGGCACCATCACAGAGGTGACAACACTGACTCTGAATTCCTCCTCCGATGGGAGCTCCCTGGTGGTGGCGAACACCTCTAGGACCACCCCTGTTCCAGGTACAGCCGCCACCCCTTTTACCAGCTCTGCCCTCTCAGTAACCCCTCTCCGAGTTGCCCATGTCCGCTCACCCATGGGGGTGGGCACCTCCTTCTGCCCAGGCACCTCATGCCCTGCCCCAGTGAGACCTGCTGCCCTGAGTGAGGAGGCTATTGACCACCTGACAACCATCTCTGTAGGACAGTCAATCATAGCGAATGCCATCCAGGGGCTTGCCTCCCAGATGCAGCAATGCAATGCATTACTGGAGGGCATCCATGGTGGATTGGCGGCCCAACAGAGATCATTCCAGGCTCTGGCCTCCTCTCTGATGGCAGCCATTGTCCCTGTTCCTACCGTCCCCCCTCCAACTACCACTTCCCAGTCCCAGTCTCCTCAACCCTAACCCATCCCATGCACACATACAGACAGGCATGCACACAAAACATCAGACAAGAGTAGCTCAGTCAAACACAGGCAGCACACTTCAGGCCACAAGCACACACAAAGCAAAATACAAACGCTGTGGGATAGCGTAACTGGATGGACGGAATGCGGAACCAATCAAACATTCACCCCCAGTCACAGATCTGGGTTTAATCCATCCATTATTTTGCTCACCATGCCACCCCAGTTTGAACCCAGCCATATGCAAATCAGTCTTGACCCTGTTCCACATGGGAACAGTCCAGCCCGAACTGCCAGGCCAGGTTCTCCCTGGACCGGAAACAAGCATCCTGGGACCGGTTTCGGGGTTTCACCCCTCTTCAGCCTGGCTAGCTTGAATCCAGTGGCACAGTGAGCCCGGGACCCACGTCTGGGCATACCCGGCGCACTTAGGGTGGCAAAAGCAAAGCAAAATACAAACGCTGTGGGATAGCGTAACTGGATGGACGGAATGCGGAACCAATCAAACATTCACCCCCAGTCACAGATCTGGGTTTAATCCATCCATTATTTTGCTCACCATGCCACCCCAGTTTGAACCCAGCCATATGTAAATCAGTCTTGGCCCTGTTCCACATGGGAACAGTCCAGCCCGAACTGCCAGGCCAGGTTCTCCCTGGACCGGAAACAAGCATCCTGGGACCGGTTTCGGGGTTTCACCCCTCTTCAGCCTGGCTAGCTTGAATCCAGTGGCACAGTGAGCCCGGGACCCACGTCTGGGCATACCCGGCGCACTTAGGGCGGCAAAAGCAAAGCAAAATACAAACGCTGTGGGATAGCGTAACTGGATGGACGGAATGCGGAACCAATCAAACATTCACCCCCAGTCACAGATCTGGGTTTAATCCATCCATTATTTTGCTCACCATGCCACCCCAGTTTGAACCCAGCCATATGCAAATCAGTCTTGACCCTGTTCCACATGGGAACAGTCCAGCCCGAACTGCCAGGCCAGGTTCTCCCTGGACCGGAAACAAGCATCCTGGGACCGGTTTCGGGGTTTCACCCCTCTTCAGCCTGGCTAGCTTGAATCCAGTGGCACAGTGAGCCCGGGACCCACGTCTGGGCATACCCGGCGCACTTAGGGCGGCAAAAGCAAAGCAAAATACAAACGCTGTGGGATAGCGTAGCACACACACAACAGCATCCACTGCCTCCACTGTCTCCCCCTCCTCCCTCACAGTCACATCCCTACTCACACCTGCATGCACTGCTTCAACAGCCAGCACCAAGCAGCACACACACCTCACCAGCAGACACCTCCACAACATCCATCCACGTGCCCCCTGTGTCCTTGCCCACCCTGTCTGTCCCCCCCACTCCTAAGGGACACAAACGCAGGCACTCAGATACCAAACAGCCATCCACCTCACATCAGCACACTGCCCATGCACCTGCACCCAAGTCCAGCAAACTTACTCCTCCAACAACCACTCCCTCAACCTCCACTCCTATCCCTTCTCCGTCATCCCGCCCCACTGTCCCTATGAAGCTTTTCCTTGCCCAACTTGACCTCTTCCCTCCCCCTCTCCCCGTCCTGCCGGTATGAGCAGTGTCCCAACGACCCAGCCCAGCACCTCAGCCAAACAGTTCATGGGGACAGTGGATGCACCTCCTAGTCTTGGGGGCAAGAAAGTGAAGGATCCCACTCCACCAGCCAGGAAAGTGAAGGATCCTTCTCCACCAGCCAGGAAATGGAAGGATCCCACTCCACCAGCCAGGAAAAGGAAGGATCCCACTGCGCCAGCCAGGAAAGTGAAGAATCCCACTTCACCAGCCAGGAAAGGGAAGGATCCCACTCCACCTGCCAGGAACGGTAAGGTTCCCACTCAACCACCAATGACAGCAGAGATTCCCACTCAACCAACAATGACAGAAGAGGTTACCACTCAACCACCAATGACAGTAATGGTTCCCACTCAACCACTAATGAAAGGCAAGAAGCCCTCACCTCCAGCAGAGGCTGCCCAGGGAACACCTCCCCCAGTAGAGATAATGAAGCCCTCACCTCCAGCAGAGGCTGCCCAGGAGACACGTTCCCCAGCAGAGATAATGCAGCCCTCACCTCCAGCAGAGGGCATGTAGGCCACTCTCCAGGGACTGTTGTACAAGGAGCCCACTCCAGGAGCAGTGGGTGAGTTCCCCACTTAAGATACTGTGACCTTGCACTCCCCACCATTAGGAAATGGGCATGGAGCCCCCTCCAGAAGCAGTGGGCGAGTGCCCCACTTCAGCTGAGGTACCCCCCAGCCCCCTTCCCCCTGAGGTACCTGCTCACTTCCAACATGTTCCCCCTGCACAGTTTGGTGTGGTGAATGTCAGGATCAAGTTGGGGCTTGGACGCTGCCATGTGGCCATGTGAGCCTTTTATACTTTGGACTGGGCATTGGCCCTTTCTGGACAATGGTTCATGTATAATATTTGTCACTTTAGTACTAATGGTGGTTGTTGTCATGTGAATACATTTTCAATTCTGCCTTACTGTTGTCCTTGCATTATTATGACGTGTCCTGTGACATTGTTTTCGTCTGCAGCTGGTTGCGTGTATGGTGTGTGTGTGAAAGGTGTGTGTTGTACATGTGTGTGTCACCCTTCTTTTACTCCCTCCCTCCCTTGTGTGCTAGGCAGCTGTACTCACTGTCGTCATCTTTGTCGGCGTTGGTGTTCCAGGTGGAGCAAGGTGTAGAAAAGCATCAGGAAGGCCTGCAGTTCCAGTTCCATGGCGGCGTTGATCTTCTCTGTGTCTCTAATCTGAGTCTTTAGTCTTCTGTGTTGTGTTTCCGCCAGGCTTTTTATGGCATTTGTACTGCCCCAGAAATCGTTGCGGCGTGCTGTGTCATAATATTGTGGGCAGTATCTTGTCTTCCGCCTGGCTGTTGATGTTTAGCGCCGTGGTCAGTTGTATTAACACCCTGGCGGTTGGTATGGTACATTGGCTGTCTATGGGAGTTCACAGCCATGGTCATAATTTGGCGGAAATTACCGCCAGCCTGTTGGCGGTATTACCACCACTTTATCACTCAGCGCCAATGTCATAATGACTGCCTTAATGCTTTATCCTAACAGTGTTGTAATATGTTTAAATATTGTATTGGAAAAATCAGTGTCATTGTCAGATCTTATCTCTTCTGGGATTCCCCATCGTGAAATCACTTCCCGAACTAGAAATGTGGCTGCTGACTTGGCATCACAATGGATGCATGGTCCTGCTTTGGTCCTTTGGGAAAAGGGGCAGACCACCATGATGAAGTACTTGTAGTGACTGAGCCGATCAATCATATCCACAAAGTCCAAAAGAGGGGGTTTAAAGGGACCTTATGGTCATGGAATGGTGGAACGTATAACTTTTAGCATGGGTTTGGGGTAATACTGCTGGCAGATCTTGTAACTGTGTAGATACATGATAATTATGTTGTGAAAATTGGGGACAAACCAGTCTTGTTGTATTTGTGTTGCCAAATAGTCCCTAAAGGTATAAGCTGGCAAATGGATCTGATCTAGTGCGATTGCAAGCAAAGCCTGTGGCATTTCTGGTTTTCCTGTAGATAGCTGTGTACACACTAGATCATCCCCTGACTGGATGCATCCCCTATCATCCCATAACTGATTCTTGCACAAAGAAGCAGCTTCCTTGTGTTCTTCCTGGTGTAATATTGCTGTCTTAGTGTAATGAGGCTTTTCCTAGTATGTGGTAGTCTTGGATCCAGACTCCATTGATGAGGCAGTCTGAGCCACCAAAACAGGGGAAGGTTGTGGGTCTAGCTGTATCCTTGGCTACCCTATCTGCTAGTGCATTACCCAGGGACACAAACTCCTGTCCACTTGTATGTGCTGCACATTTCACAACTGCCACTGCCTGCAGTAAAGCAAGTGCCTCTATTAGAGCCTCTAAGAGGTTTCTATGCATCACAGGACTACCATCTCATTTAAAAAAAAAACTATCCTGCTCCATCTGATGATGCTTGAGTGCACAACAGTTGTTACGTATGCTTAATGTGAGTATATATAATTACTTCTCTTGCTCCTGACTTAAGGGCGGCTAATAACACTGTTGGTTCTGCTGTAGGAGCCGAATAATGTGAGGGTAATGTCAGTTGTCCTAGGACCTGCAGTGTATCAGAGGGAATGTGCTGCTGAGTCTTGATTACTGCTGCTCCTGTGTGTCTAATACATGTCCCTTAGTCAATTGTGGAGGAACCGACAACAAAGTAGACAAACCTACCTGATATAGGCCCTCTATGGCTTGACTACCTTTTTTGGGACTATGTGTTGCACAGCCTTGGGCACCCTCCTACGGGTCTAATATTGGTTGGGCAAAGAATGAGTAGTCAGGGTGGTCTTAGCCTTCTCAATAATAGCAAATGCTGCATGTTCTGCAAAGAGTGTCAAGGGTGCCCCCGTAGCTAAGGGGGTGCTCTTCTGTACCTCAAAGGCTGCAGTGGCAAGAGCCTGCTCAAAGAGATGGTGTCCTTTCATGACTGAGTCCAGTAGGCCACTGAAGTTTGCAATTGGTTTGTGCTCTAGAAGATATTTCTGTGTAAGGACAGTTGTCATCACCTGACAGTTGCAATTACTGAATGAATGAAACTCCTTTGTGTAATCCAGAGTTCCCACAATCAGAGCATTTGTTATTTCACTTTACAACTTCTAAAAAGTTTCCTTCATCTCTGGGGTCCATGTTATCCTGTCCTCTCTGTCTCTGGCCTGTTTTATAGCAGCTAGCAAGGGGGCTATTAGCATTCTATAGTCAAATACCCACGGGCTCACATAGTTACAGAGACCCAGAAACTTCTGCATTCCTTTGAAAGTTTCTGGCTCTGTCATTTGGCAGATGGAGGCTGCCCTTTCAGGTGTTACATGCCTATCAGACACCAACAGTATGTGTCCTAAATATTGGACTTCCTGGCAGTAATGAATTTTCTCCCGCTCCACTTTGTATCCTTTCTGGACAAGAATAGTCAGAAGAGATATAGCATCTTTTGTGCGCTATTGCTCAGTGGGACTACAAATCAATTTCATCAACATATTGTAAGAGAGTGCTGTCACATTGATAATTTGACAGATCATTCTTTATCACTCTGTTGAACACGCTAGGGGACTCACAATACCCTTGGGGCAAACATGAGTACAAGTACTGAGTCCTTTGATATGAGAACGCTGTCAGATAGTGACTGTCTGGATGGAGAGGGATACTGAAGAAGGTGTTCTTAAGATCAATAACTGAGAAATACCTGTCATTCTGGGGAATATTTGTCAAGATGATGGAGGGGTCAGGGACAATTGGGAATTCTGGTAATATTATGTTGTTGAAAGGGCACAGATCTGGAACCATGGACCAATTGTTGCCCTTAGCTTTCTTCACTAGGTAAATAGGAATGTTGCAAGGAGACATTCCAAGGTAAATTACACCATGTTTTAGCAATGCCTTTTAGTCGGGGTGATGCCCACATCTGCCTCCTTGGACAAAGGATATTGCTTCACTCTGGGTAAGAGGGCACCTTCCTTCAAATAAATCCAGAATGGTGCAGCAGTACGGATGAAGCCAACATCGGTGGGACCCTTAGTCCACAAGATGTCAGGCACTTGTGACAGATCTGGTTATTTTACTGAACCAAATCTCTGCTTGGTGTGGGCGTTCTAATTACTAACACAGTCCTTATTGGTATGTCTTCCTGAAAAAGTACAAACGTTTTCTTGGAGTCATCATCAAACAATTGGTCATCCAGTATCTCCCTACCTAACCATCTTTTCTGGCTCAAGGAAGATGACACATGCCCAGAAACCATTATTATAGCTGTTGGCTATTAGAGTGCCATAGGTCGGTGTTAATTCTAAAGCTTCTAACTGTAATATCACCTCAGCATCTTACAGCCCAGAGCCCTGTACCTGTTTTCTCAAAAGGAAATCTTTGGGCAATTGAACCTCCTTTGCCAGTAACGCTGGTGTATCTGCTATGATGGAAAATGCTGTAGTAAATGCCTCCATATCAGTGGGTTGTGCGATAATTTGGTCTCTGCTTGAAGAATCTTTCCTTGAAGGTAAAATTCCAGGTGTGGAACAAATCATGCTACCATCTAGTTCACACTGAATGATCATATTTAATTTGGCCATCATATCTCTTCCTAATAAATTTGCTAGGGCAGCTGGAGAGAATAGTAAATAGCCATCAATGTACCTCCCTCCTACTTCCATCTCCAATGGTTTAGTGATGATGAACCCTTATAACTTCCCCGGAGAATACCTGTGTGTCCATGGACCTATGGGAAAGTGGAAGGCCTCCCTCACTAATTCATGATTTTGCTCCTCCTGTATCTATGAGGAAGGCATATTTCTTGTCAGTGATAGCTACCCTCACAGTAGGTTCCTTATCTGGCCTGTTTGTTCCAGACAAGACTGGACACAGAGAGAAACTCTGTGGGCACACTCATTGTCTTTATTCTCACACAATGTTCAGCTGGAAAGGACTTCCTCCCCTCACAACTACACCTCCATGTCTACTTTGGCCATAAATTCTTATTCCTCCATTTTGCTCATCCCATCTCTTCATATTGCAGTCTCTATTCAGATGCCCAAACATCTGACAATAATAACATGCGTTATCTCTTCTTGCAGGGCCCCATGCTACCTCTTTCCCGTCCTCCTCCACTACTTCCCTGTGTCCTTACATCATTCTGCTGCTGCACATTTCTATTCTACTTTTCTGTAAATGCAACTAGCAACCCCTGGCCACCTTCCTCCACGCCCCAGAAGAGATTCTTTTCAGACCATGAGTTTTAGAAACCATGGAATGACTGTCAGACATTAGTTCCAGGGTTGGGAATTTGAGTGTTCAGATTTTAACTGGAGGTAAAGTTTAGCGACACCAGCTTTTCAGCTGCCCCTCGGTATCAAATGGAACACATATCGGCACCTTTCAAATTTCATATTTCCCACATAGGTCACTTCCAACCCAGTGTTGGGAATCACAGGTTAACTAGTTATGTAGGCACCTTGTTGATTGTGCAGCACATGCACACAGTCCACTAATAAAAAATTGCATGGGTACCCTTCTGTCTCTTACAACCTTAAATCTTATATTTACATCATATTTACATCTGCATGTAATATTGCCAAGAAGAACGCACTAATTCATAAACAATGATCGTGATCTGCTTTATCCTCCCCTTAAAAAGATGTCAGTCCCTGGACCCTTCCCAACCCCCATGCACAGGCAGAACTTCAGCTTAAACACAGCATCTGTTTACCTCATGAAAATGTGCTTACTGGTCTCTCTGCAGCAAGGGTAGGCCGTCTTCTGTTGCCAGCCATCAGGTAGGGGTGCAAAGGAATCTCCTATCTGGCCTGCCAAGTGTTGTAGGGTAACAAGAACTCCCAATAATGGAATAAATAGGTTGACTTTTCTTGCCAATGCAAAGACAGTATTTACTGTCGCTGCAGGGAGAAAAACACTACGGACTGCACCTCAGCCCTGCCCAAACTGCCTCTGAGGGTTTTCTCAAATGCCTGTTTGCAGACAGTCCTTTCTATACAAATCAATGCAATAGTTTATTGCACATAGTAAGCAATAGTCGACTTTCAAGTTACAGTTTTAAGATGGAAAAATACTCAAAAACATGTGACCGCATAATCCTGAAGTCCTGAACTAAGCCATTACACATTCTTCATTATACTTGACAGAGCATTCTTTGGATTATGAATGGATGGGTGTTTCATGATAGATGCAATTTACTTAAAGTGAATGCTGGCAGTATTGTGTACCTGAGATCATTGTGTACTCAGAATTTAGGGGCTGATTTAAGAGCCCCTAGCGCCTCCTTGTGCCACTTTAGCATAATTTGTTTTTTACACTAATGTGGCCCAATGAGGCCAAACTTGCTGTGCCAAATTTACTATGTGGCACAATGCATGCATTGCGCCACTTTGTAACCCTTTGCACTACATTATGCCTGCACCATGCATAATGTATGCAAAAGCAGCGTTCCCCAATAGGGGGCTGGAAAAATAGTGGAAAGAAATCTAAGAGATTTCTTTGTTTATTGTTTTCAGCACTTTTAATGCCTGCTCAGAACAGGCATGAAAGGAGGCACACCATTGATCACAATGGGCCTCAATAGGCTTTGCAGGATCCTGCAAAGCTCCGAACTAACGTCAAAAAGTTTGACACTAATTCCCCTAAGTACCACCATGGTGCACCGTATCTTAGATACGGCGCACACATGGTGGCATTAGGGGGCGCTAAGGGGTGCAGGAAAAGTGCTGCTCCTCTGGGTGCAGTACCACTTTTCTCACATCAGGGCCTTAGTTTCTTCCCTGCATCCATTGTTTAGTCAAGCACCTGTGTGCTCTGGGCCAATTCAATCATGAACCCATTGTCTAATCAGGCCTCAATCTGTTTGAAGGCACGGAGTGTGTGCCAGGGGACTTGTGTACTAATATTGTAAATGGTTTTAAGCATGTTAGACATGAGTTGGCCTTTAACCGAAAACCTCTTCAAGTTTTCTATTCTACTACATTCTTAAGTGAACTTTTCACCTTGCTCATGTCAATGTGGGAGTTGGGCCTAAACTGGTTTTTAACTACCAGCGCCCCACTCCTGGTTGGGGACCCTGTTCCTGCGTGTCTATGCCCCCACTGCCTTTTCCTGCCATTATTTTCCCACTCCCCGTATTCATGCTGCTTTTTCCCTGCTTCCCGCTTTGCCTGCCTGCCCTCCTCCCACTGCCCCCTCCTACCCCAGAACCTACCTATTGGCAGTCACTGTGTGACCTCACTGAGCAGGTCATGTGCCAGCTCTCCACTCCTGGTTGCTGCCTGGGTGCCTCCTCCAAGCGTTCCTGAGTGGCTGCAGTCCACAGGTCAGCCTAGTCACCCTCTTGGTATCCCTCTTGGGGACCCTGTTGCTGAACGTCTCCATCCCCACCTCCGCTGACTTTTTCCACTGTTTCTTCTCACTTACTGCTTTTCCTGGCTGCCCTCTTCCTACTGCACCCCTCTCACCCCAGGATCTACTTAATAGTGGTCACTGCATGACCCCACTGTTCAAGTCCTGTGCAAGCTCCCCACTCCTGGTTGCTGCGCATCTCTGCCTCCCTCCTTGCTTCCTTTTCCCACTGTTTTTTTCCCACTTCCCGCTTGGCCCACCCGCCCTCCTCCCACTGTGCCCCCCCACCTACTTAATGGCGGTTGCTGAGCAAAAGCACAGCTGAAGTGCATCAGGCATGCCAAAAGCAAGCCATCTGGGCCCATCTGCACCTGGACCACAACCAGCACCAGGAACCCCGGCTCTCCCACCATCCACCGATACTCTGCCATTGAGCTCCTGGACCTGGCCCCCAGGACCCGAGACAACATCTTCTATATGACCTCCCCTCCAACTATGGCCAGACCCTTCACCTGCCAATAATGCCACTTCACCTGTTACACCTACACCCCCTATAGCTCCCCCTGCTATCTCCCAGGCCCGAGAACCAACTCCTCTGCCTACTGCTCAACACAAGATCACTCTGCAAACACACCACAGAAATATGGGACACCATAACAACCCTCAACTTGACCTGATGTCCACCACCGAGACTTGGCTCACACTTGCTTCGGCCCCCAACATCACCTGCATCAGGCTACAAGCTGATCTGCAAAGACTGCCACAACAAGCATGAAGGAGGAATCGCCATCATGCAAAAAGACAACCTCTCACGTACCACCTTCAAGGAGGAGACCACCCACCTCACGGAACATCTTAACTTCCTCATCCTAATCAACGCCAGAACATCCATCAGGGGCACCCTCATGTAAAGACCCCCGAACTCTGCCCCATCTTCTACAGAGCCACAGCTGACTTCATCGCCCCCCTTGGCGATAGACTCAACACACTACATGTTCCTAGGAGATCTCAACTTCCACCTAGATGACCCCAATGACCACAACTCCACCAACCTTCGGACAACCTAAGCAATATCGAACTCAAACATCTAGTCACCTGCCCCACACACATCGCAGGACACAACCTGGACCCCATTTTTACAGCCAGTGATAAAATCAACTTCTCCCACACAAAAGAGCTCACATGGACGGACCATCACTCAGCACATTTCATCATACCCTGCAGACCGGAACATTCCACCACTTTCCCACCTCTCCGCCTTTGAAGATGGGGAAAAATCACAGAAACTCACTGGAAAACCACCCTCCACTACAGCAAACGCGTCCTCTCCAGTGACCATGAGCAAGACTAACGCAAGTTGTCAGAATGGATCCACAACACCACCAACAAAGTCGCCCCCACTAGGAACTCCACTGCCAGAAAAGCCAGCAAGTTGGTACACCCACGAACTCCGCTCACTCAAGAGGGAATGCAAATGGCTAGAAAGACACTGGCGCAACAGTACAGACCAATCTGACCGGACCAACTTTAAAGAAGCTCTAAAGTCATACTGTCTTCACCGCAGAGAAGCCAAAAAGATTGCCCTACTCAGCCGCACCGAGGAAAGCTCCAACTCCCAGAAAGAACTCTTCAAGATCGTCAAGGAGTTCTCCCACCCTGCTGCTACGGAAAACACAGTCCAACCTCTCAGGCCCTTTGTGAATCGCTAGTCGACTGCTTCCATGACAAAATCACAGCTATCTGCAGAAACTTTCAACCCCAAATCACCAACATCGACCACCTCCAAACCCCATTGAACACCTAACCACCGGATCATTGACTGGAAGCCTCTTTCCGTCCAGGACACAGCAGCCCTCATTAGTACGACCCACTCTGGCTCTCCCAGTGACCCAGGCCCCCACTACATCTTCAACATGGGCCAGAAGGAAATCAGCAGCATTCTCACCCTCATCCTTATCACTTCTATCAGGATGGCCACCATCCCCAAAGCATAGAAGCAAGCAGAGATCAAGCTACTCCTTAAGAAACCCCAGCAAACTCAAAAAATACCACCCTGTCTCTGCTCCCCTTACCAGCAAAGGCCCTAGAAAGAGCCGTCAATCAACAGCTCTTCAAACACCTGAAAAGACACTACCTTCTAGACTCCTCCCAATGTGGCTTCCGCACCTAGGGCACTGAGACTGCCCTCATCGCCGCTACGGATGATATCAGGGCCCTCCTCAAACAAGGAGAGAAGACAGCCCTATTCCTCCTCAACCTCTCTGCTGCATTCAATATTCAACATTCAATACCATCTTCCACTACACCCTCACCTCGAGAATCCACCACATCAGGATCTGAAATAATGCTCTCAAATGGATCTACGCATTCCTTACAGGACACATAGAGAGTCCACCTCCCACTGTTCACATCAGAACCTAAGAGCACCATATGCGACATCCTCCATGGGTCCTTTCTTAGCCCCACAGCTTTCAACACCTACGTGACGCCATTAGTCTAGATTAGAGGTCTTCAAACTGGGGCACTTCAAGTGATGCCAGGGGGGGCACCAGACTCTGGCCAAAAGCAGCATTATACAGATAACAGGCCTTTGTTTTAAGCAGAAGGATGTTATTGGATTTTTAAAAAGGTAACATTACTTAACTGCAATATTTAAATAGATCTAGACATATTTAAACATTGCCATCTTTATAAAGTAATTGTGAAAAATTCTGAGGGGGGGCAATGATTTTTATTTTTCAACTGGAGGCGCGCAGCATTAAAAGGTATGGAGACCAATGGTCTAGATTGTTCGCTGCCATAGACTCCACATCATCTCATATGCAGACGACACCCAATTCCCTCTCTCCCTCTTTGAAGATCACGCCACCCCTCAGTGATAACTTCCACAACGTCAGACAACATCAGACAAGACAAAGATGATCGTCTTTGGAAACAACACCTCCCCCTGGGACAACTCCTCGAGGCCCTCCACATTCAGACAACCCCCTACCCTGAACAACCACACCCGCAACCTTGGCATCATCATCAACAGCAAACTCACTTTCAAATGACAGATAAACAGAGGCTTCCACCAGTTTCCACAACCTCTGCCTACTATGTAAGATCTTCAAATGGATCCCCATCAAAATCAGAAAGATGGTACGACAAGCCATCATCGCCAGCAGACTAGTCTAATGAAACGCCCTCTACATTGGACTCCCCCCCAGCTCCTCTACCGCCTCCTGGCCATCCAGAGCGCAGCAGCAAGACTCATCCTGGACCTTCCCGGGTGGACAAGCATCGCCCCCCCAACTCAAAATCCTCCACTGGCTGCCCATACACAAGAGGTGCAAATTCAAGGTTCTCACCCTCACATACAAATCCCTCCATTACATCGAACCCAATCTCATCAACCACAGACTCTCCTTCTGCCAGCCCACCAGGGAACTCCTCCCCCACCCTCGCGCAAGTCCTCAGTCCGTCGTGGCTGCTATAGTGGATGCTCCTTCGCCCACCGTGCTGCCAAGATCTGAAAGGACCTCCCCATGCCTACGTCCCACCCACACTCTTTTTGACATCAGGAAGAAACTTAAGACCTGGCTCTTTGAAGAGTAGCTTCCAGTTCGCAGCAACCACCCACAGAACATGGATACTCAAGGGTGATAAACCACACTTTACAAATCCCATGACTGATTGATTGATTGAACAGCTGTGTGGCTTTTACTTGGGCTTGATGTTGCGCAATATTTTAATGTTTCCTATTTTCTACCGCATGTTTGTTTTTTACATTTCCTACCCAATAGTCATAGAATATTTACAGTGTTTAGTTATTTGCTGAAAGGCAACTGCTAGTAGCAATCCTAAAATATTAACATCTACTGAAGAACATTTTTATTTATTTGTGAGGCTGTGTTGAAAAACATATCAGAAAAGAAGATGTTGTATTTGTGTAGTTGATCTGTTTCCATAGTTTAAAAAAAAATGATATGAGTATGAATATCCAAATAAAATGTGTTTCAGGTCAGAAACAAACCTTACAAGACCAACATGAGGGTGAAATGGTGTGAATAATTGTGTGTAAAGGGACCGGGGTGACCATAAATCTATTACAAATAGGGCCTGGGTTATGTAAGTGGCTTGGGAAGACCTATTTATCTTCGGCCAAATTGTATTCCGTAACGCAACAGAGAATCATCAGGCTCAGAAATTCCCATTGTAACTCTATGGTGCTATACTCCCTCATACCAGAAGATGAATTAATAACACTATGAGTACAAGATTCTGTATGATCTGATGGTATTATATTTGGCAAATGAGGGTGATTTGTAGTGGATGAACTGTAGGTTTTTTAAATGGCAGCTATGAAAGAATCATATTTTTGTTATAAGAAGGGTTAAATAAAAAGCAACTGCACATGGTGAAAGGAGAGAAATAATTTACTGTGCTCATGTTAGTGTACTCAGAGCAAACCCTTATCAATGAGTTTCAAAAACAGTTTGTTTACTGATCTTAGTAAAAACGTATTGTATCATGGTAATGAATCAACACATTGTTCTATTCCTGGGAGGTGAGATATATGTATTGGCATTAAAGGTCTACAGGCATTCTTAAATCTAGGAAGGACACAGAAATAGGTCTCTGTGTGAAGATTAGAAATTCTCGAAAGGAACAAATGGTGATTTAAAAAGTACTTATTACTACCCATAAGAGGCAAAATCCAAAGTCATTGTCATATAGAAAAAGAAGTTTGTTTAAAAAAGAAGGCAGTATGTTAGGATAGGATTGGAAATCAGGGAGGTTTATTCCTGCTTTTTTGTTTATTTCATTTTATGTATTTGTGTGAAATATAGGATTGTTTTAATTCCTTTCATAAAAATGCTAAAATATCTTTTAAAGGATAGGATATGAATTCAATATCCATAGGAACTGTGGAAAGGTTAAAATGAATAACAAGAACTAACATCACCTTGATGGAATCTAATCTTCCCCACTATGACAAAACTAAAGACTGCCATCTGGAAATAAGTAATGTTACTTTCATAAAGACAGTATTCATATTTAAAGAAACAGTTTCCCTACTTGAATCTGCACACCAGCGACCAATATATTTGATTTTGTCTGAGTTCCAAGTACAATTAGAGCAAATAAATTCTCATTTAAAACACCATTTATTGAGCAGAAGAATACCCTATCTATCCAAATTAAGTTTTGCCCAGTATGAGAAATAAAAGTACTAAGGTTCACAAGAAAAGCTAGTAATGGGGAATCTGGGTGTGACAGAAATAAAAGGATAGCATCATCATATACAGAGAGTTTAATCTGCTTATCACAAAATTGGAATCCATTGATATCAGTATTGTGTTAGATTCTGGCTAAAATGGTTCTAAAGTCAAAAAAGGAAGTAAAAGAGAAAGGGATCAAGCAATGGCAAACTCTCCTTTTCAAGGAAAAGGGTGAGAAAATTAGTCAATTAGCAAAAAATGGAGTCTTGGGAGATGGGTGTAAGAACATATTGATGAAACTAGGCCCCATGCCAAACCAGGTAAGTGTATGAAAAGAAATTTCCAATTCATTCAATCATATGTCTTCTCTTAGTCTAAAATAATAGCAGCTAGCAAATATTTCTATAACTTGGATTTACTCAAAATGTGAAGAAAATATTCTAGCATTATCTAAAATATATCTGTCCTTCACAAAATCAGACTGTTCTCTGACAATTTAATTTGGTAGTAGAGAATCAGGCATAAAGCAAGAATGTGTGCACATTTTTTACTGTCAGGATTAACCAAGGAAATTGATCTCCAGTTTTGGTATAATTTAGAGTCCGCTTTTGGGAATAAGACATACTAAAGCATCTTGAAAGGAACCCCCAGCTGAATTATTCTTGATGAAATATGAAAATAATTGATGTAATCTGAGAATCAAATATAAGGAGAAATGTTGATAAAACTCATTGGGGAAGCCATCGGGCCAGGAGCTTTTTTTTGATCGAATTCATAGCAGTATGAATATCTTGTGTAGAGATATCATCTTCGAAGTAAGAAAAATCTAAATATATATTATGTTCTTTCTGAATGGATAGCAAACAATGGTTGATATTGTCTTGGCGCGGGTTAGATCAAAGAGTATAGACAAAACTGTATAATTGTGTAAAGGCGGCTAGTATTTCTGCATCTTTAAGTGTAGGTAGTGTATTGTCTTGCACAATAGATTCTATGTTAATATGGTCTTTTGTTACCTTAATATTGTTAGCCAGAGGTTTGCCTGCTTTGTTTTAACCACCATTATATTAAGCACTATATTTAAAGTGATAAGAGGCAGCATCCTCTGTATATGATTTATTAAAATCAAATGTAACTTTGGTTGATTCATTCAAACAAAGTTTAAATTTAGGGGTAAAAAACTATTTCTAATTGTTTATATGTTTCATGACTGCTAATGCCTTTTGTTAAAATAATCTCTCTTTCTTATAGACATAAGTAACAATAAAAGTCATTGAGGTAGCTTTAAGGGTATTCCAGATACTTTGGGGTAAAGGATCAGGAGAATCATTTATTAGAAAAAATTAAGTTAGAAACATTTCAAAACCTTGTGAAAAAGATCTCTCTAATAAAAGTGAATTTTTAAAATGCCATTGTTTATTTTTTGTAGGGGCAGGAATTAGATCTACATCTAAGTTAAGAGGAGCAGGGTCAGAAACCAACATGGTACCAGTATCTACATTTAACATATGCTAGGACAAGGGCTTTCAGACAAACAAATGATCAATTCAAAATTAGGAAAATGTACAGGAGAGAAAAATGTAAACACTTTTAACATAGGTTTACAAAGTCTCCAAGTATCGACAAGAGATATTTGATTAATAGCAGAGGTAGGTTTTGCATAAGAGACAGGACAAATCTAGTTTTAGAGTTTTGATCAACTAAGAGATTTATGATAATATTACGGTCACCAGACCACAGTCACATCTGTTCCTATCAGCACAATATTTCTCGAAGAATAAGGTTCCTATGTGTTTGTACCCTCGTAGAGTCCACACAGAGTTTATTGATATTTAATACTTTTGGGCCGCACATCCAGCATGCATTAGTAGGTGATGGGAGTAGGTGCAATTGCTTCATTTTTAATACTGGCTTACATTTATTTGTTGTTGATTTTGGGGGCTACATACTCCCACTTATCTTTGTATACCCTACCCCAACTGTTTCAGAAGGAATGTATAACACTGCAAATGTAAAACAATTGTCTGTTTGACATGACTGTGTTTATGATCTTATACCTCAAAATAAATAAGTTAAAACAAATTACAGTAACCACCAAAAATCAAGTAATTTTCAGTGTTAGACATGATTTTGTTTGGAATAACAGTCCAAAATAGTCTATCTATTTGAGTTAGAGCATAGACATTAAAAAGGAAAACAGTATGTTATTGGTACTTATTTTCACTTCTATACACCACCCTTGTGTATCAAAATCTTGAGAAATCAATTTAATATCTATATCCTTATTATTACAAACAATAATTACACTGTTTTGTTTAGTGGTGTCTGGTGAGGAAATGGCATATACAACCCAATGTATTACACGTTTTTTAACTTTAGAATCAATTAATGAGTTTCATGTATTAAAACAACATTAGACTTTCATTTATATAATTGAGACAAAACTCTCTGCCTTTTCATAGGTGAGCCCAACTCCTAAACAGTCTATGAAATTATTTGCATTTATAAGTAATTGTAACATATATGAATTTCTCTACAAATATCTAAAATATGATGGAAAGGTTGTTACACTTAATTCTTTAAATATGTAAGCAATGCAGAGTAGTAAAGCGTGACTAAACAAGCAATGAGGGGAGCAAATAAGGAAAGTAGGGATAAATTACAGTAAAGGTGAACAAAAAGAGAGAAGAGAAAGAAATAATTAACAGAAAATATAGAAAGTAAGGTGACAAAAAAGACATACCTTAGTAAATAAATGGTGGGACCACATGAGGACACGGCTGGATCTTAGAACAGGTCAGTAAGGGAAATCTAACCACACAGATGGGTTTGAATAAACACCAGCAAAGTGGAGATGAACACCTCAGGGGAACAAGAAAGATAAGGATTAGCATAACAAATGTAGTCATTGAGTTATAGAGGATAAACAGAGACGAATATAATATACTGCATCCAACATAGAGCATAAGAAATGTTTTCTATAAATACAATATTTTTCAAGAATAAATAAAGAGTAGGAAAATCTTAAATTATCCATTGCCTCCTTTTTACAACCGCCTACAAACTTTTGCAAAAGAATTAGATCTTCATACATTGTAGTTTTATTTCTATATGTCATTTTAAGCAAACAAGAATGAAAAAGACCAAATCTGGCTTTGAGAGAAGGCTGAGTTGGACACAGATCCAGGAATTTTTACCATCTATCTTCAGTGGGTTTAGCTAGGTTTTGAGAGGAAAATAAATTGTTACCTGACCATCTGATTCTACTTTTGCTTTTAGCAGCTCTAATAACATAGGGTGAATCAATGTACACTATTAAGAAAATGTGAACACAACTGGGTTTTTGAGAGATAGATGATTGATGAGGATTTTGTCCAAGTCTATGAGCTTGATGGATATTCAATAAAGCCGAATCAGCTAGTCCATGAACGTTAGGTATAAATGAGTGGAAAAAAGATAGGATGATTTTCTTCAACCCCTTCAGCCAGGACATAAATCTGAAGAACATCATGATGATTGTGATTTTCCAAATCTTTAGTATGTTTTTTCAACTGTGCAACTTCAGGTTTTAGATATTGAATCTCTTGTGCATCATCTCGAAGAACTCCAGCTCATTGTTCCACTTTACTAAATGTTTTACCCATCAAACTTCATTTATCATCCAGATGTAGAGTTTTTTTAATTCCTTCAGATAGGGCTTAAGGGTTCTTATTTCATCAAGTGGAAGCTCAATTTAAATGGATGGAGTAGACATGACAGGGAAAGGAGAATCTTTTTTAGCTCTTTTGTTTGTTATCAAAACCGATGCTGGAGCCATTTTCTGAAAAAAACATTTTTTTGGGACAGAATTAGAAACTGAAGGTGAAGAAAACATAGAAGTTTCTTGAGAAGTGTTTGTGGTATCTTCCATGGTGTTTTCTAAAAGAGCATTGTATTGGAGGTAGCAACAGAAAATTAATGTGATACAGGTCTAGTTGGCATATTGATTTGTAAAGCCCCGGTCTTCCCAGGGAAAATATAGTCACTGGCCACTAGGCGAAATTATGGAGAAACCAGATATACAAATTTGACTGCTTGAATTAAAAGATGCTGTTAAAATATCCCAAGAGAAGCATGAAAGTCAAATTGAAGAAACATTGTGCTCTAGTTTGTTAATTCTGAAAAATAAGGTATATAAATAAATCATAGTGCGCAATAGAAAAATGCCAATTTCCTATCAGGGTGATTTTCAAAACAGCTGGCGTGTTATCTCTGTCAGCGCACCTCTAACTAAAGATTTCGAAAAAACATTGAAATTCAACCATTCAAGTCTGATTTTTGCTTTAGCAAATCTCTTTTACTGGGGCAACAGATTACCATTCCTGAATCCAGGTACATAATTTCATCAGATTAATTGCCTGTCTTTGCCCTCCTAAATTTAATTTTGAAAGCTAAGCCCTCATAGTCTGGTAGTACCAGTTAATACTAAGTAATTTCACCAAAGTGAGGACCTCAGAACATAATTTCAATAATTTTGTTGTGGTAGGCCTGGGCAAATCAAATCAAGTCTAACTTGAATCACCCAAATCTTTAAGTTGTTCAATATTTATTAAGCCTTTACCCTTTTTCAAATATCAGGTTTGAGGTTTAAATCCCTTGTGCATGGTTGAATATTTAGTTTTCTCTTGCCCATGCCATGTAGGCAATTGCAAGAAATTGGATTATTAGTTGAGTGCAGTGGAAGCCCCACTTAATCAATAAACAAAATCCTTGTCATGGTGAACCACAAAAGTAACTAAGTAAACATGTGCTCAACCTTCAGGTAGCTTGGCACAAAACAGTAAAGCCTATCTTAGGGACAATGTGTAAAGTATTTACGCACCTCACAGTAATAGAGTGAAAACACCACAGAAGAAAAATCCCAAACCAATTTAGAACAACAGAGTCATTTTTAATAAATAAAGTGACATCAAAGTGACGACAATCCAATCAGAAGAACTGGACATATTCATTTTTTAAGTTTCATGTGGAAATAGCACCAAGAAGCACAAAGCACTACTGGTGGTCATCTGGTCGCATTGGGCTTGGGGAATGTCACATGTTCAGGCTGAGTACAGTGGAGCACATGTCAGATTCAGGGACCAAGTTTGTTTGGCTGAAGAGTAACCTTCTCAAACCCCATACAAAGCGTTCCATTTGATTTGGCAGGGGCCTTGAGCATGTCACTGTTGGTGCGAGGAACAGGTTGAGCAACTCAGACAGTCGCTGCTGTGGGGCAATGAGCTGGTCATCACTAGAGCTTTGGGTTGTCAATCATTGTTGATCATTGTGGACTGTCACTGCAGGCACAAAGTGCAGATCTCAATTTGCTAGTCAGCCCAGATGGCTGCTGTTGCCACCAAGGATCAGGTCCCACTGAAATTTTGCCTTGGTGGTCATCACTGGTGGTCATTTCTCAGCTGAAAGAGCTCACTTCATGGTCGTAAGGAGCCCACAACTTCTATAGCTCCACCTTTTCCTTAGGAGGAGCTTGCACTGATGCCATCCAAGGTTCCAGGACCTCTCCAGGGGATCAGGACTCACTCCAGCAGAGGCCAGCAGCAGGGCTCAGACAGGTCCAGTAGGTGCTTGTCAGCTGGGTAGATAAGGGGAGGCCTCTGGAAGCTTGTGTGTCCCTGTAGCTCACACAAGAGGTCAGCCAACTAAACCTTGAAATAGCATGAGTTCAAGAGAAGCAGGTCTAATCTAACTTTTTCAGTTAGTAAGGCAGTCCCCCTTCCTCAGACAGCAGAGTAGTACTTCTTCTGAATCTTCTGAATCCCTGGACTATCACAAAAACTGGTTCTGGTCAGTTTGTCAAGTGGTCTGGGCTATAATTTGTTTAGGGTAACAAAGGCAAGTGCAGTCCTGTGTCAGGTTACATTGTGTGTGCTTCAGGCTACAGGCATGGCCCTTTGAAGTGTAATACAGCCAAGGTCCAGCTCCTACCCAGCCTCTGGTCAGAAACAGCCACTCCCCTCACAACTAGGTCTTTTTTCCCATGTCTGGAAGCAATACACAAACCACAACAGCAAAGCCATTCACGGTTATGTGAACCAGGACACTGGCAGAATGGCACAGATGGTTTAGTTATAAAAACACCAACTTCATGAAAGTTGCTTTTTCAGAATAGTAACTTGAATTCTGACTTAAACATTAAAGGGAATTCTGAATTACAATTCATTTGAGTGTAAGCAGTATAACTCTATCTGCTCCCAATTGCAACTTACTACTTATTAAGTGTACTAAGGTAACCCAATATTTTGTCTATGGGAGACTTAGGCCTCACAACAGTGTAAAACGACTTTAGGAGTTTTCACTACCAGGCAATGTAAAACGTACGCACACAGGTCCTAACTTTCAAATATAAGGCACACTGTCCTCGGGTGGCTAAACTCTACCTTAAGAGTGACTTATAGCGATTAAAAATAAATGTTTAGGCCTGGCAAAAGGTTTTATTTGCCAGGTCAAAATGGCAGATTAGAACTGCATTACATGCTGCAGTGGCAGCCCGAGACATGTTTTACAGTGCTACAGTAAGAGCCTCTGCCCACTAGTGACCTTTAATTTACAAGTCCAGGGTACAGGTAGTACTATTTACTAAATCCTTACAAGTACATTATTGTGCCAATTAGGTGGAGGCCAAGTTTGCCATATTTGAAGGAGACAGCAAAAGCACATTAGCACTTGTTAGCAGGGGTAAAGAGTGCAGAGTCCTAATGCAAACAAAAAATTTTTCGGCAAAGTGAGGGAGTGAAGGCGTAAGCTTTAGGGGAATATCACACCAAGGATGTCAGGTCTAACAGTAACATGTTAACCAAGAGAATATCTGCAACAATGAAACACCTAAAGGGATTTTGCAAATGTGGTAATTGCATTTGTACATATCTCTATTATAATATGAGACAATGTGTTAGTCCTTTTCATCTAGTAAGTCCAATATTAATAACTTTTACTATTAAGCGCTAATGGCAGAGCACCTTGATATTGGACAACTGGTCTGTCCAAAAATAGAAAAATAATTAAATACCTTACGCGTCACCATGTTCTCTCCCTAGCCACATGACCAAGTACCAAAAGCCCCACTTACATCTAATTAAATTTTGACAATCTTTGAGCCCTATTATTTGAATCATAAACACACAAGTTATTGTAATCAAGCATAAGTTCTCTGTTCAACATCTCATTACACAAAGTCTTGATGATAACACAAGCTGCAATACATATTAATTGCATAAGTAAGTATGGGGAAATGGACAGGCCAAAATAAATTAGAATATGAGCAGAACAATCATTGATGCCTTCTTACCTTTATAATGGACTTCAAACCAAACAACAGGCAAAATAGTTTGGTCTTTTTAAATTTTTTTGTGTATCACACTAACCACCATAAACAATAACTGCTCTGTGAACAAAGCACTTCAAACATGGCAGCTGTTTTTGAACCATATGCAATCAGTCCTGCACAGTATGTTGTTATGCAGAGCGCATTATCACCAGGGAGCATATCCTGTTGCTGAGCAGGTGTGAGCCTAGTCAGTCCTAGTGCCTAGTGGGTCATCACGAAATGCCAGGTCTTAAGCCTCTTGTGGAATTCAAGAAGTGAGAAAGGGACTCCTATGCTTAGTGACAGGTTGTTTCATGCATTAGGAGCGATGGAGAAGAATGCTCGACCACCGGATCTGGTTTCATATGTGTATGAAGTCTGTGCCTTGAAAGTGTGGATGAGGAGCCTGAATTGTGCTAGTTTGTGTATGAGGAGCCAAAGATGCTCCTTTAGGTGTGCTGAGATGTGAGAACAGCATGGGAGGTTAAAAGTGACTCTGGCTGCCGAGTTCTGAATGGTCTGTGGCCCTCTTGTAAGATTTTTATTGATCCCAGCATAGAGGGTGTTACCGTAGTCCAGCTTGATTGTGACCAGGATGTGTGGGAAGGTTCTCCAGTTTTAGTGTTTTGTAGCTGACAAATTGAATCATAAAGTAGGGAATCATGGAGACAGAGTACTCCGCAAGCAAGAGCCACCACGCGATCTTTAATACCATCACTCATACAAATTGCCATTATTAACTTGTAGAGCCCCTACAGTTTACTCACATGTAACTTTGATACTTTAGAACACTCCTTTATAAACTACAAATACCTTATTACTTAATATAATTTCAACTTTTAGTGGTGACAATCAGTTCTATTCTTCCTAGTTCAAAGGACTTTTCATTAAAAACAATTATTGTTACTAACACACTTTGGAACTAAGAAATGGTTTCTGTAACTGACAGATCTGGGAAACCTTCTAATAATTTCGGTGGTTGCAACTGGAACTTATTTTCAGACATTTACTGAGTGCAATAGTGGGAAAAACGCACAGATTAGAAATACAAAGGTAACAAAACCATCTCAAAGGGTGAAAGCAAGAATATGCAAGTGCAAGAAAAGGGGGCAGGGAGTGGGTGGTTGTGGATTAAAGACTACTAGCCTTGCTTTTCAGTGTAATTGCACCGGCAGCCAACTTCTGAGCAGAGCATCACTACTCTTTCTTTCACAAATTAAGCACTGGCTACAGATATGCCTGCAATTGCCATGAGGAAGCCATCTGGTGCAGACCATGTTGGCATGTGGCAGTTGAAGTAATACAGTGTTCCAAGTAAGTGGAATTGTAGTATAATAAAGGGGTGCATTTATCTCGGACATATCTTGATCACTTTGCTTGAGTTTGAAAACTAAAATTTGAAAACAGTGTTTTTGTATAAGCCTTCTAACAGGTCATCTTTTGGTTTGTCAAGTGCAACACTTGACCACAGATAGGCCCAACAGGCGGGCAAGGCTTCAGCTGGGGCTCAGAGTGATGATGGGCCACTAAAATAGATGAAACAACAGTATCCACTGGCCTCACAGCTGTGCAAGTTCTTCCCCTTCAGCACACTCCTTGAGTCAAGCAGCTGCTTCGGGTTGGTTCTATTTTCTGTTCTTGGTGGCTTCGTAATATCTCCTCCTATTACATTATTTCGACATGTGTGTGCCACTACCTCAGGGGAGAACAACAAAGTCACTTTAAGTGTTTTCAGAATTAAAATCTTTCATATGAACCATCAATACAAAAACCTTTTTCTTAATGCAGGGGAAGGTAAAAAGTTAAGGGGCATATTTATACTCTGTTTGCGCCGAATGTGCGTCAAAAATTTAGACGCACATTTGGCGCAAACCCTGCCCCATATTTATACTTTGACGCCCGACCCAGCGGACGTCAAAATTCCACCGTGAGCGTCATTTTTTCGGGATTAACTGCCTTGCGTTAGTGATGCGCAAGGTAGGCGTTCCCTTCCAAAAAATGACTTTAAGGCCCGTGCGCCCTATTTATACCCCAGCGTCAATTTGATGCACAGGAGGGGGTGGGCTTAAAAAATGGCACACAGCCTGATGTGCTCCGTTTCTTAACGCCTGGGTCAGGGCAGGCGTTAAGGGACCTGTGGGCTCGGAAAGAGCCCAGAGGTGCCCTCCCCTGCCCCCAGGGACACCCCCTGCCACCCTCGCCCACCCCTGGAGGACACCCATGGATGGGAGGACCTATCCCAGGGAAGTAAAGGTAAGTTCAGGTAAGTATTTTTTTACCTTTTTTTTAAGTAGCATAAGGGGGACTATTTTGCCCCCCCCTACATGCCACTATGCCCAATGACCATGCTCAGGGGACCGAAGTCCCCTGGGCATGGCCATTGGGCAAGGGGGCATGACTCCTCTCTTTGCTAAGACAGGAGTCATGTCAATGGGGATTGTGCATCAAAAAAAATGGCGCAAGTCCGGTTTGAGGCCTGATTTTTGCCTCAGACCTGACTTGCACCATTTTTTGACGCACAACCCCCATTTTCCCATATGCCGGCGCTGCCTGGTATGAGTCATTTGTTTTTACTCAGACCAGTCCGCAGCGCCGGCTAACGTCATTCCATAAATAAGGCGCCCGCATGGCGCGTTGGAATGGCGTTAGCCGGCGGTAAAACTTTGGATGCACAACTGCGTTGGCGCAGTTGTGCTTCAAAAAGTATAAATATGGCCCTTAATGTGACCTTTTTGGAAGTGTTTTCAAAAGCAGCACCAGTAACTAAAGTTGTTAAATAATTTGGGTGTGTATGTCCAGTTGGTTTAATTCATTATTCAATGACAGCTGGCACAAACGTTTACTGGTAATTTCCTTTTCCTGGCCATTACCCAGCAGCTGCACTGGCCCCCAACACTACTGGGTCCTCGGCTTTAAAATCTAAACACTAATAATTTGGAGTAGCCTTTCCTAATCTTTCATTTGCAAAAAGTCAAACTTTGTCGTGTAAATAACAAATAGTGTGCTGAGATGTGACTAGCTGATGAATTGCTTATTAAACAAGCATTGCAAATCTAATAGTTCTGGCCTTAATGTACTCATGCACGCAAACTGAAGCATGCACTTTGCACGTGTTTCAATAGGGCATTTCAACTTCACACACGTTCTTCAAAGTTTGTGGGAGGGTGGCAACGTGATAGCTTAGACCTGGCTCCTCTTGGGCACACTATCAGATCAGGCATAGCATCTGTGTTGGGAGTTGTGGGGCTCACACAAAAAACGATGCACACAAGTGTGTCTCGGGCCTGCGTAAAATAATTACACACAGAACATGCAGATGGCTTGCAAGAATAACCCCACCAGCAAATGTCACAACGTACAACAGAAAACTAATTATATTATTTAATTAATTCATTAATTATACTAATGTACAAACGCAAGGCACAACATTCTCATATAACTGCTCCAAAGACATACACTAGCTTTCATAAGCATACATGCCCACATAGGAATGGTAGGTCCAGGTAAAAGTATTACTTTGGGTGGCAAAAAGGGTTGGGGCAGCAAATCCAAGCACGCACTGCTGCTCTTTGACAGATCTCTTTGACGGATGTAGAGCACCAAAAAACTACAATACCGAGCATGCCACCCATGCTCTACATACTGTCTTCATGTGCAGCCATGACACACAACAATCCTGTGTCAATTCCGGATTTCAAGACCAGTGTCTGGCCCATTAGCATTGTCAGGCAATGTGTTTGACATTTTTTGCAACAAAAGTGCTTCTTTATTGATTTAAGAATTAGGTCCATATTTAAAATCGACCTGTGCTGCGGGTGTGTCACTTTGTTGGGATGCACTGGTGGTGTAGGCTGCATACCCGTATCTACAAGGCCACACAAGGCCACTTCATTTGGCTTTACATGGCCTTGTAAATATGGAGTAAGGCAAAGCAGCACAAGTCACTGCGTTGCCTTACTTTGCGTCAGGGAGGCGTTTCCATAGGTGTTGCATGGGTGTTCCCACGCAATACCTCTGGATTTTGACGCATTCCCAGATTTAGAAGGTTTCATAATCCTGGGAATGCATCAAAAGCCTACACTTCAGCAGGGGTGGCATAAGAGTGACATAACTGGGAGAAATATCTTTATTTCTCCCCTTTTTTACCTCTTTCTATGTGTGCTGCATTCTGCATCACACATAGAAGGAGGAAAACACCTCCAATAATTGGTTTTGTGCAGGAAGGTGCCCCTTACAGCACAAAAACAATCATCCTCACAACACAGGCACCCATGCACTATGGTGCAAGGGTGCCTGCATTAGCGCATGGCAGCAATTTGTGTACCAGTGCAGGGGAGAGGACAGAAATGCATGATATCTTGTAGATATTGTGCAATTCTGCAGTTTTATGGTGATGCAGGGTAGTACAGCAAGGCACTTGCTGTGCCGCCAAGCGCCATTGACCTTTTGAATATGGCCCTTAGTTTGTGTTGCTGCATGAAAGGGTAAGGTGGTGTAAATGCTTTAATGAATGAGTGACTGCACAAATTGATGAGGCAGTAAAAAGATGAACGGGGTATAAGCGAGGCAAATGCTGAAAATAAATGTGAAGTATATAAAGAAATACATGTCGAAGAATTGCATCAAGATGTCTGTCCTAGAGGTGACCTGACTTAAGTGGGTGTGAAACATGGCTCAACTGACTACCCAATATGCTCACTTTGTTGCTGGAAGCAATAATGGCAAGTAATCCTGGGTCAGACTTGCAGCAGCTCAATTGTGATGGTTGTTCACGTTTAACGAATGAACAGACAATATTTCTGGAGGTTCTCACATTACTATCCCTTAGCTAACTATTCACTGGATAGTGTGGAACTTTTGCCCAATTTCCCATAGCAAACTAAAGAAAGAAAATTCTTGTATGACTTTACTTGCAACTTGAGTCTTGCCCTGAGCAATTTGTAACTCAATAAAACTAAGGTACTCTTGTATTGTAAGTGCCCTAATATAAAGTGATCTAACATCCACTGGGTCTAGTTAGGCTATATAACATTCCATGTAAATAAAATATATAGATAAAATTAAGAATACAGGTATCAACACCTCTCAAAAACTGTAGTTGAAGGAGATGGGAAGGCTTTGTGTGGTTGCGGGGGCTTTAAAGAATTGCTCTTTACACCACTGTTATCCAAAGCGTAGGATCTAGCGGTCAGAGTCTAGCCCTTTTCACCTAGAGTGAGAGTCAACATTATGAGTGAGATGCCAGCACATCCTCTAGATTGCCCATCTCACTCATAAGAATACTGTCTCATCATTTTTTCAGAGTGAGTATGCTCTCTTTCCCTGTAACTGCCATCCATTTCCTAGTACTGCCAAGGTGGATGAATAGAGTATTAAGAGCTATACCTCTCCCACACTTCACACCACACCATCAGGAGAGAACATCAAGGCTCCCCATAAAACATACAAAGGTCATAGTAGTAACTCTAAATATTGGAATTTAGTCAGAACCAGAAGAGTGGCCCCTGTCCGGGAAGGTAACAATACCATTGCCACCATAGAAGCTATACTATCCAAGTGACGTCAAGTAATTTCCCATCACAATGGAGATGCATCTCTATAGGCATTTATTCACTACTTTGTTACCATCTCCTTGCCAACAGATCTGGATGTTACGGAATACCTCAGTTTGGGGGATTTCAAGCATGAAACAAGCACAACACAACTTTTAAATACAAAGACGTGGTCATGATCAAAGACAAAGGGCTCTCCAGGAATACAAGTAAGACAGCCTTCTTGGAAGGGATCATGCGTCCAACTTCTTTCATTTTTAACTTCTCCTAAAGAAAAGTTTGCAGGTTTGGATTCAATCAGCTTATTGTCAGACATTAGTGAAACATAGAATGAGAAAACAATTCGATTTTTTTTTCATTGTTTTGTAGGAAGGTGAAGTCATCTTCAGCATTCTTGTGGGAAAGTCATTGTTTTTGTCCTGATCAACCCCATTTGTTGACTGACGCTGGAGATTACTGACTCTGAAAGTGCCCTGGACTCTGCTTACCAGGCCTAGGGCCAGTGCTCTGTCATCTAAAGGCGATTGGTAATTGGTATATTTCTAGTTGGCAAAAACAACCTACCTGTAAGTCCCTAGTATATGGTAGAGCATGAAGGTTTAGAGACCCCAGGGGACTTAGTGCACTTAAGCATGCACTGCTATGATGTCTGGTGTTGGTTCAAAGCCAGGTCTTCCTGGTAGACAAGTTTTAAAATAAAACTTTTTTCAAATTCAACTTTGGAACTAAACATACTTCCGAAGCCCAAAACTAAGTTTTTATAACTTATACATCACCCCTAAGGTCTGCACTTGGTGCCCCAAGGGTAGGGTGCCATTTATAAAAAGCAGCACCAATGTAGAATAGGTTTTAAATGCCTTGGTGAGGAAAAAAGCCAAAGTCATTTTCCCTACTGCAGTGCTGCGAGCCCTATAGGTTAACATGAAAGGGCTTTATTAAACTTAATAAAGTCTAACATTTGATTGTAGCTAGCTAGCAATGCCATTTACAGTATCAAAATAATGGTTACAATAAATCCAACAGCTTGCCAAGGTAGGATTTATTATAAATATTACAGTAAATCAACCAATCAATCACTGATTTGTAAAGTGCAGCTAATCACCCATAGGGTCTCAAGGCGCTGAATGTAGGCATGATGCTTAGTCGAAGAGCCAGGTCTTGAGGTCCTTCCTGAACTGCTTCAATGATGCAGTCTGCCTGAGCTTGAGGAGAAGTGTGTTCCATGTCTGGCCTGCTAGGTAAGAGAAGGATCGTCCTCCTGTTGTACTTTTCCGGATCTTGGCGGCGGCTGCAAGGACGAGCAGCAAGTAACAGAGACTTCTGTTGAGTATGTAGAAGGTGAGGCGGTGGTTGAGGTATGCTGGTCCTATGTTCTGCAGTGCCTTGAAGGTGTGGATCAAGAGTTTGTATGTGATGCGCTTTTTGACCGGGAGCCACTGTAGGTCTCTGAGGTGATAGGAGATACGGCTGTGACGGGGATGTTCAGGAGGAGTCTGGCTGCTGCATTCTGGACTCTTTGTAGTCTAGATTGAAGTTTCTTGGTGGTGCCAGCATAGAGTGCATTGGCGTAGTCTAATTTGCTTGTGATGAGTGTGTGGGTGATTGTCTTCCTTGTGTCAGAGGGAATCCATTTAAAGATCTTCCGCAGGAGACGGAGGGTGTGGAAGCTTGATGAGGAGATGGCGTTAACTTGGCGGGTCATCAATAGAGAGGAGTACTGGTTGATGCCCAGGTTGCGCGCATGGTCAGTGGGGTTGGGGGCATTACTCAGAGCGGTGGACCACCAGGAGTTGTTCCAAGCAGAAGGGGTGGAGCGATCACGAGGATCTCTGTCTTGTCCGAGTTGAGCTTGAGGCATCTGGTCTCCATCCAGGTGGCGACTGCTCTCATCCCATTGTGGAAATTCCTCTTGGCATGCATAGAGTCCTTGCACAGAGAGAGGATACGCTGGGTGTCATTGGCGTAGGAGACTATGTTTAGCTCATGTTGTTAGATGATCTTATCAAACAATGTAGACGTTGAAAAGCGTCAAGCTGAGTGAGGATCATGGGGGCACTCCGCAGCATGGGTTTTTAGGTAAAAACGTTTTAGAACTTACTATCCAAAAGTTACCTTAAGCAGCCCTGTTACAGCCTCTTCTGATTGGTCAGCCCTTCACAGCCAGAGCCAAGCTCCTCCCCAAGTAGGTGTGAAGCAGCCTAGGGCTGAAACCATAGAGCCATGTGGTGGGAGAAGATATGCTTCCTGGAGAAGCCAGGAAAAGGAAGTCGGCTGGGGGACGTAAGCTGGACTTCAAAGGCAGGATAGATAATTGATGTCACAGGATCCAGGGTAGCCCCCACTTCCTTCCTTGATCCCCAGCCCAAAGAAAAGATCACCCCAGCTTAACAGTGGTAACTGGGTTTTTCCTGAACTGTTTTGGTGCATTGTGAGAGATTGAGTCCTAGAATCCAATTGGCAATCCAGAGCCTCTGAACCCTAGATGAGTGCTAGAGGATATTTCTCTCCCCAAAGGAAACAATGAGAAAAAAGATCTGACAGTTTGGAAACTTTCTACAAAGTTTTGCTAAAAAGCTCCAGGAGAGGACCAGCTCAACATCTAGAGTCAAGCCGCCGTCGTCAAACTGCGAACCAGCCTGACTGCACCAGTTTGTCTGGCTAAAAGCTCTTGAGCTCCTCGCCATTGATGCAGATGACTAGAACTTCGAGGGGCTCACTGATGCATCACACAGCAGATGGGTCCTGTCGTCGAATCGAGCTCCAAGGAACCTGAGGACTCAATGTTTTGGTGATATTAGGCACCATAATTATCATGTAGTTGTGTCGCACTTGCACCACGTAACAGGGTGGCAAGCACAACCCAACTACACTTTACGTGGCCCTGAGTGGCTTGATAAATTTGGAGTAATGTAATGCAGCAAAAATCACAGCATTGTGTTACTCTGCCCTAGGACGGGGTTTCGTTGGTGGCTCATGGGTGTTCCCAAGCAACACCCATGGATTTTTACGCATTTCCATATTTACCATAAGTGTTAGACCTAGGAATGCACCAAAACTGCTATCCTATCCAAGTGAGAGGTAACAATGAGAAATATGTTTAGTTCTCGTTGTTTTTTTCCTCTTTCTATGTGTACTGCATTCTGCAGCACACATATTAAGAGGAAAATGCCTCAGTGAATTGTTTTTGTGCAGGAAGATGTCCCTTCCAGCACAAACACAATCTAGCTTACACCACTGGCACTCTTCCACAATTGTGCAAGAGTGCCTGCGTTGGCACTAGGCAGCACATTGTACGCCAGTGCTTTGAATTGACAGGAATGTGCCATGTATTGATAAGTATGGGGCATTCCTGCCCTTTGCCTATCACATAGCACAGCAAGGTAACGCCGCACTGCGTGATAATTTCATAAGTATTCCCCTTAATGCTTTACACTTACCTGTCTCCTAAGTTAAGCCTGGCTGCTCTTTGCCAAGCCACCAAGGGCTGAGCAAGGATTAATTTATTCAGACTTGGTTGGACCTTATTGGTAAGTGTAGTATTGTTACTAGTTGAAAGTGCATACCTCCACCTTAAAGAAGCAATTTGGGACTCCGCTCTCTTTGTTTTCTGTCAATTTTTTATTACACTAATAGTGAATAATAACATTTTATTTACTATTAGTGTACTGAAAATGTGAATATACCCTTCCATGGCAGCTGAGGTAAGTAAAGGTGCTTTTAAATGTATGATGTGTGTGTGCTTGCGGGTGAGAGTGTGTTTATGTAAACAGAATGTGTGTGTGTGTGTGTGAATTTGTGTGTATGTGTAAGTATGTGTCTGTGACAGAAAGTGGAGGTCAAAGGGCGCATGATGTCACTTCTGCTACCTACTGGCATCTTGGTGAATTGACGGCCATGCGGGGATGGGGGGAAACGTGGCCCATTTTCAGGTCACTCGCAATGACCCAATATACCTTACACGGGTGCATGCAGAATTAAACTGACAGTGCTTTTATTTGGAAATTCAACAATAAAACAGACTAGACTTGTACGATAGCACATGATGTTAAGTGGAAGCTGTAAACTTGGAGTTCTTTTTGAATGCCATAGGGTTCATGCAGCCTTGCATCTTTCTGATGTTGGTTGTACATATGTGGTAAAAGGCTCAATATAAAACCACAGTTATTGTCAAATGTATGCCAATGACAAAATGTCAAACAGCCAGAAATAATATTTTTATCTGGCATAACATATAATACACAGATGTAGCATAACATAAGAAGAAGCAGGGGTGTATGTTTACACAAGCACATATAATGACCTGGATCCAAAATCTTTCTGACTCAGTGCTGGTGTATTGCCCCCTGCCTCCCTCTCAGATATGATGCATTTGCTTCTGTTCTTAACTTCTCTCATACACAGGGTCAGAGTGGCTTATAGAGCAACCAGACAGCACCCGATGGGGCTATCTGACAGGTGAGTGTGTGGGGTGGTTTTTTATTGTTTATGGGCTTGTTTTCTGGTCTGATGGGTCAGTTTTTATTGTTAAAGTATACAAAAAAGGATGGATAGAATGCTTGGATTAATCTCAGCCACTGGTAATTAGTTAGGGTAGCATCCTGTATTATTATTTTAGCCACCATGCCATTTCACGTTGGACCCACCTTTATGCAAATCAGTCTTGACCCTGCTTCAATGGGAACAGTCCAGCCCAAACTGCCAAGCCAGTTCCTTTCCAAACCAGAACACAAGAAACCCAGGACCGGTTTCACCCTTGTTATGGGCTCATCAGATGGGTCTAGCTTGGTTCCAGTGACACAGCATGCAAAAGACCCACATCTGAACGTCTCGGTCTGACTTACAGCGACACACTGACACACTAAAGCATACAAAAAGTGATAGATGGACTCCTTGAATTAATCTCAGCCTCTGGTAATTACTCAGACTGCATCCCACTCCATTCTAATTTTGCACACCATGCCACCATTCTATGGACCCAGCTATATGCAAATTAGTCTTCACTCTGCTCCGATGGGAACAGTCCACCCAGAACTTCCAGGCCATGTCCTCCCTGAACCAGAACATCACCTGGGTATAGCTTGGTTCCATTTTTTACTTTTTCCATCAGTAAAATAAAAAGCATGCATCCTCCCATACCTTGCAAAATACCTATACAGCGTGTCTTTACAAGCACAAAACTGTCCTAATTTGCACATGGTTGCAACTTGTTTACCTATCTGGTTTGCTAATGGACCCATTATTATTTGGTACCTGGGCCTATTTTGCGTCTATATTCGACCTGGCTCATATAAGCCCAGAATTGGAGAAATGTGTTTGTCTGAAAAGGAGTACTCCCTCATCCTGGTTCTCACTCACCTGTGTACATCAAGCTGTTAAATCGATTAGTATAGCACTTGAAAAAAAGTTAATATAGTCCCATGCAGCTGCCAGAGTGCATAGCGTTTCATTATTAATAGTTAATTTGTGCATGTACTTATTTGAAGTTATTAAAAAATATTACGGCGCACATTAAAAAATTGAGGAACAAATCTTCATTCCTGTACTTGATTATGACACAACACGGAGAAAGATGGAACTCACATGATAAGGTCGAGTCTTGACGGGGGCAAAATAAGGAATCATCCTATGGTGGAGAAATAGGGAAGCGTCTAATTGCTTGCGCAAAGATCAAACGTTTCCCCTGTGTCTTAACTGGGCAAAGCAGCAGAATATCAATTGCCCCGCGGTGCCAACAAAACTATGTACTTGCCCTAAAAGAAGAGAAGCTGGCTATTCTGAATACATCACGTTTCAGATAGTTAAAACTCCCGATCCTAGCATGTAATGACAGTTTCACCTGTCATTTTGTAAATTTTTATTCAGACATGAAATTATCGCCGTGCATCTTGATTGCTATAGGGAAATCTGAACTTTACAGCTTTAGGTATTTGCTCATGTAAATTAGGTGTCAAGAACATTAAGAATCTCAGTAACCGGTGATGTGCTGTTTTTCCTGATACTGATCTCTGTCTATCAATCCCCCACCTCTTCTAATAAAAATTAAAGTAACTTAACAAACATTTTTCAATTAAGATGAGTCTAAAGACCAGGGCAATGATATTAACCTAAGTTTTACAAGTTATAAATTGGTGGGTAAACTCTACACATCCTTGAGCTGCAGAAGTGATGGCAAAACATCAGTTGATCGAGTACACTTCCTGTTTATCTTTAAAACTCCCCTGCACCTTAGAAGGATTAAGTACTACAAAGAAACAGTGGTCCAGATTTAGCGGCATATTTAAGAAAAGTGCAGCTGCACGCAATGCAGTGCCACTTTTCTTTTGCCCCTTAGCACCCCCCTAACGCCACTATATGTGCGCTGTATTTAATCTATGGTGCACTATGGAGGTAGTTAGGGGACTAGCAACAGAATTTGTTATGCTAGTCCGGATCTTTGCAGGAATAGCGTCAAAATCCTGCAACATTCATAGAGGCCCATTGTAATCAATGGTATGCCTCCTTTTAATGCATGCTCTGAGCAGGAATTAAAGGTGTGTAAAAATGAGCGCAAAGAAATCTGTTTGATTTCTTTGCACCATTTCCCCCCCCACCCCCAGAGGGGAACACCCACTTTGCATACATTATGCCTGGCGCAGGCATAATGTAGCACAGAGGGTTACAAAGTGGCGTAATGCATGCATTGTGCCACTTTGTAAAGATGGTGCTGGTATTTTGGCACATTAGCGTAAAAAATGATGCTAATGTGGCTAAAGGAGGTGCTAGTGGCTCTTAAATATGCCCCTTAGCCTTTTCACACAACTGAGAGCAGTGTAAAAATTTGCAAATCTGTATTTGCTTGAAGAGCAGAAAATAGCGCACAGCATGTTTAGTAAGAGTTGCCTGCTGATGACATTGTTGCTCCACTAAATCTGGATCTTATGTCTGCCAGTAAACCTTGTGCTGCACCCTTTAGCACGAATTCTTAGATGTAGACCACAGCATATGACTCATACATGTAAGATGCATGCTCTAAGGTAAACTATAAATGTTACAGGTTTGTATCTCAGTAATATATTGCTTGAACACTTACTCGCATCTGCTATTACTTGGCACTGGAATATAGGAAAATTCAGAATGTGCTATTTTTGTAGATGTGGATTTGCACCAAAACCCAAAGTTTTCGCTGTGTTCTGCGCTAGCCATGCGGCACCCCTTTGCATACATTAACAAAGGGATGCAGCACTTATGTCAATTTTCAGATCAAAAGAGCTTTGCATGTAAAAGTTGATTCTGTCACTGCTGTTTCCGTGCACTTTACATCGCTTTGAATGGTGCCAGCACAAACCTGTTCTAAATCTGGGCCACTTTTCTCATAATACTGAAAGGGAGGCTTAGACATTCTCTTTGATGGCAGAAAATCACAAAGTGACTTGTATCACCACTGTACGTAGAATCTTGTAAATATAAGGTACATTTGTCATGGAATATTCTAGTATTGTGAAAAAGCACATGATCTGTACTTTATGAAATATTAATGAATATTCCAGGTATAATTTTTGAACATATGAACAAATGGAAACAACATATCTTTTGATTGTGTTGACTCTAGAAGTCTAGGTGAATGGGACATCCAGTTGCCGAACGTTTGGGTTTGGTTTGACAACACAGTTTTGGTCATGAAGGTAGTATTTATGCTGCTGGTAAAAGACTGGAAGGACTCAAGCAATTCCCATTCGTGAGGCCTAGTCTGGAGGGTCAAATCGGTCTGGCTTTGCTTTTTTCCTATTTTTTAGGGGCGTGGCCTAGCAGTTCACGCTGGACTGGCCCATGGCTTATTTGCACATGGAGGGTTTCTATCTGGAAAGCCACAGTGAAAGAAAAACGATTGACTGCCATATGGACAGAGCGAATGCCAATGATTAATTAAAGCATTTCTGCCAGCCATTTTAATAATTTACGCGATTTGTTCATTGTTTTTAGAACTGAAGTTATTTTCTGTTTGTGACTTTAGACATTTATGAAACCATGTGAGAGTACACCAGTGCAGCATATTGTGACCTTGTTTGGTATCCGCATCTATCTCCAAATTCATAGATTTCATATTTGGAATATCCACTGGTTGGTTGTGATCACAGTTCACAACATTTATTGGGCGAAAAAGGTAATTAGATACTCCCAGCACGTTGTGGTGTTACAGAATTTCTTATGACAGGTGCGTTTTCTTTTCTGTTCTAAAAATGACTTTCAATGTAATCATTGATGATATTTGCTTCAGTCTTCTAATGGTGAAATCATGCATTACAAATTCTGCATACGTTTTCTTTCAGTCAGGAAGGGACAGACTGAAACTAAAATCAGCCTTGGCAAAAAGGTTCAAACAAGCCCCACATTACAGTAGGTCGCGACTACAATAAGACCTTGAGTGCTTTCATGTTTGGGTAATGGTAATGCCTTATGCTGTACCCTACTGGGAAAATGCTAAATTGATAGGCTGGCGTAACCGGCCCTGCATGCAGGTATACAAAGTGCACCGTCCTCCCAAAAAGGCAGTGGCGATCGGTAATTTGGACAGGGAGGGGGGCGAGTGGGCCACACGTGCGCACATATAGATGCACTCACTCACACCTATGCATTCACAAATGCATACACACACCCTTCAACAACACTCACTCACAACAGATTCATAGTTATAAACCCACACATGTACACACAAAACATTCAAAAATACAAAACCTACCTGCAGTGCAGCTCGGAAGGGAAGCCTCGGAGGTCCCATAAAGTTGGGACTGCTGCCATCTCTCATTGGCTGACCTTAGGTCAGCCATAGAGGGAAGGCAGCAGACCTTCACTCGTCACAGAGTGGGATGGGTTCAGTGAGGCTTGCTGACCCCACCACACTCTATGATGAGGTGTTACTCATTGGCACTCAGCCCTGGCACCTCAGGGCTTAAACCTGAAGCACACAGGTCCGAGGCAATCAGTGACGCCCCCCCTCGACAAGAGAGGGAGGGCTTTGAGGCACTCTGGCCAGGCTTAGGAGGTCATGCCTGCAGTGCTTTGTAATAATCAGCCTGGCAAGGGTCTAGCTCCTGGCTGCCTGACCTGAACATGAAGAGTGTCTGTCAGTCTGACCCTAGCTCAGCCTGACAGATGCTCTTCTTCTCTGAAAAAAGGTTGGGGTGTGTCCCCCTTACCCTATATGCACCTGCAAAAAGCCTTTCAAACAATTACCAAAAAAAAAAACATTTGCAAGTGAAGGCATATGAGCGTATACAGCCTCACGTTTGCAGGGTCCACAGAATGTGCACATTGTATGTGAACGTGCACTTTCAGGTGGCAGGATTCAAAACAACGCCTTTGTTCTTCTATAAAGCATGTGCAAAATGCATGGAAAATGCCATTTTGCTTTTCAAACAGTGTGCTGTTTTGCAGCAAACATGATGAACAAGGTCAGATTTACGAATTCGCTACCAAAATTCATAGGTTAAAAAAAAAAACACAAAAAATAGACATTGAAAAACAAAACACTATTTAATCTACTATGATAATTTTTCCTTCAGTGGCTGCTGAGTTCAGTGGCGTCACCGAATCTGGCAAAATTGTATGACAAATGTCAATATGTCGGGTCTAAATAATTGTGCAATAGTTGGTCACCAAGGCCCATGCTACTTAGGTTGTGTATCTCCCTACGCCACAGTGGTTTCGGGTACATTACTGGTGCACTATTCTGAAATTTCTGCAATGAAATTTGCAGGAGCCCAAGGGATGACTTTTTCCGTTACGATTTTGCATGTTTTCTACTGCATTCCGGGTCATTTTCCCCTGGCATATTTTGTCAGATTTAGTTTTGGTGAAATGTTACAGAGGAAGACAACGAGTGTTGGTTTTCTGCAGTACTTGCACTCCTAATTTGGCTGGTGTCCTCTGTTTCTGGCAACATTTCAATAACCTCCTGACTAAGAATGATGGCTTTAATGTGCTAGTACATAACAAAAGTGGCCTGCACCAGAGTGACACCATATCAAATTCCCGAGACTCATCAAAGGCAGTAGCAGTTATTTGACAGGCAGACTACAACTGAAAACTAGGGGCCTGATTATGAATGACCTTCTGGGGTACATGTAAATAATCACATCCTATAAAATCTGATACCTCTGGGTTTAGAATTAGTCAAGTGCTACAAATGTCACCTACTCCAAGTATCTTCCCTTCAATGGGGAACAACATGCAAGTGTTGGTCCTTACTGCAGCAGAATCTGTATGTCCAAGTAATTACAGGGCCTATATCTTCTATTAAGTTTCAGCATCTTTGACCTGCTGAGATTTGTCAAAAGATTCAGACTTTGTCAAAACTGGGAATTTCTTGGTGTGATAACGTTAACACAGCCCCTACACAAACAGGGGTTTGCTCAGTTGTCAGACTTTTCCAACACATTCTTAGTCAGCCCTAGGTAGGGTCCATGGATATAAATAGGTGGGTAAGGGGACAGACCAGATGGACCATTAAGAGATTTTCAATCATATCATTTTCTAACCCTAAAATTCAGGAGTGTGACCGAGTGCACTGTGGTAAATGCCCTCCTCTTACTGGCTTGTTCACCTCTCTTATGCATGTACACATTCTGCTCGCTGCAGATATCTTTATCTTTTAATTCTGCTACTGTCTTTTTGATTATTTGTTTTGCTTAAATGCCTCAAAGCTCCCTGAACTGGGTTGTAAGTGAATTGTAAGTGACATGTTGTTGCCGTCCAGTACAACTACAATTGATAAAACTAGAACATATTTTTGGTAGGTATACCTCACAATTAAATTCTTAAATAATTCTTGTTAGTGTTTAGTCAACATCTACTCAAATGGAGAAATGTGCAGGTTACTTGCTTTTATAAATGTTAAAAAGCTCTCATATGTTTAAGCGAAAGACGAACACCATTGGATTCTTTTACAGTATCATAAACAAGCATTGGCAAAGCCAATGTATGTGGCTATTTGGTAACTGAAGGGACTTCTTCGTTAACGGGTTAAATTATGTGTTTGATTGTGTGAGAAAATGGTTTACTAATTGGAGTTTTCAGGACCTCTCCGAGTTATAATGTCATTATTCAGTATCAGGCTCAGTTAAGTTCCTTTGCATCAACCCTTAGCTCAGTCCTGGGTAGCTGTGCCACAGAGCAATGAAGCCTGACGCACAAAAAAACAAATGTAAAGCATTTCTCACTACCAAAACAGTCAATAAGTAAGGAATATGATGCAATAAAAATCCTACTCCAATTTATAAAAATAGTATCTATGTTAATCTTTAAATAGACACCAAAATGACAAATGCCTCATGAAGGAAAGTAATGATTTTTTCATGGTTTCCATAAATCACTGCAAATAAAAACAGTGTATAAATTACAGCTTTTCACTTGTAGTTGTAGCAGTAGTCTATGAGCTTCCAACACGAGGGTCCGGGCCAAAGTCAAAGTTTCAGGCTGACTGCAATGAACCTCTGGTTGGATGCAGTGATCGGGTTGGTCCCAGATAAGGTTTCACCTTCGCACTTAGAATCATTTCCGGTTCTTTTTCTAGTCAACAAGTCTTCTGCAGCTTGGGTCTGGCATTGGGTTCCATTGCAAAAGATGGTTAAAATGCAGAGTCTGGGGGAGCCTTGATGCTTGACAGGAATTTGAGGCAAACTGGCAAAGTAGCAGTAGTGTATGAATCTCTTATTCTTTGCCAAAACCGTTATCTTTTAGGTTAAGGCGCACAAGTTGCAGTTCTGTTGGGAGAAACAGTACACTCAAGCACCAGCGAATGGTCCAGAACTTGGAGGGCACCTCTTTTGGGGCAAGACTCGATCTCATGTGGTGCACCAGCAGAATCCAGAGCATGTCTAGCTGTAACTGGTCAGCTGGGCACTTTGCGGGTACAGGGCTTCTAGAACTTTTGTGTCCTTGAGCTTAATACGAGCATAGCCAACTAGGCCTTGGAGTCTACTCACTGGTCCTTTGCACGAGTGGGGGCAGGTCCAGCCCTTGGGGTCCTTCTCGCCACTGAGTCAACAGCAGGTGAAGCCCTTCTCTTTCTGGAGTCCTGTCTTAGTTCAGCATGAGCAGTTTTAATTGGTGCAGCTGTTTTTCTGATATCCACAGGTTCAGCTGGTGCAGTCCTTCTTGTGTTCTTTCTGAGTCCAGTAGTGTTCTGAGGGTGTTACCACAGGGTGCCACTTTTTTGCCAACTCTGAGTGGTGGGTTGGGAAGGACTCCCTAACCAATGAGGGCGACCCTACCCACTCTTATATCACTTCCTGGGCTATTGGCAATACACAAACCCACTGTGCATCTCTCTGTCCAAATACAAGATGTCAGAACCTTTCCTCGCTTGGTCTGAGCTTTGGGCACACCTCTGAGATCTGTTCAGTATAATGAGCAACCCCTCCTGGAAAAACAGTCCTACAAGGAATTTTCCCCTCTGGAAGAGATGCCAGCCTGTCTACCTATTCAAAGGAAAGAACAGGCTACAGTGTCTCGCATTTGCCTATCAAAGGCAGCTTCCTTTTTGAAGTTGGGCAATCAGCAGTCACCATCCTCCAACCATCCTGTAAGGGGGGCATTACATCTCCTTCCACCAGCAGGGCTTTTGTTCCCCGTTCCTGGGATCACTTCACACTTCCTGGCAGGAGGGCAGAAAGCTGTCTCAGATGACAACTGCAACAGTTAATCAGGAACTGCTACTAGAACTTTGAGACAAGAAAGTGGTGACTTTCTAAGGTCACTTTATATTAAAAGTCACTTTAAATCAGGTATCAGCACTATGTTGGTTTGAATGTAACAATTAATTCGTAACCTCGAATACCTCGACTCTCAAATGGAAGTGATCACTTAGCCGTTAGGCTACAGTAAACCCATTTTAGCCAATAGCACTTCCAGCCTTGCTACTGTGAAAACCATATTTGGGATTTTCACTGTAGGGGCACATAAAACATAAAAGAAACATGTCTTTGTTTTTAATTTTTAGCACCCTGACCTATGGGCTTCTAAGGGCTTCCCTAGAGATGACTTATCAAAATTAAAAAGGAAGGGTTGGACTTGGCAAAACGTATTTTGCCATGTCAAGTTGGCAGTTTAAATGCGGCCCAACCAGGCTGCAGTGGCAGACCTAGATCCATGTTTTCGCCTTCTCACTACAGTGATGGCACAGTATGTGCTGTAATCCACTGGTGACATTTAACTTACAGGCCCAGGGTACCCAGATTACCATATACTAGGGACTTATAAGTAAGTTAAATATGCCACACAATTGCACGCATCTAGTTAGTAGTCAGAGCACATGCACTGGGGCCAGGTCAGCAGGGCCTAGGGCACCAGAGAGTCACAGAAAATAGCTGCACCAGTCCAAAAATTATCCAGGTTGATAATACAAAAAGAGGCATTGTACGTGCTCCACACTCCAGGCTGGATGACTTGTTAGCGCGTCAGACCTTAATAGGTAAACTTGACAGGGAGACTCGAATAGCTTGATGAACCTTTTGACTTGCTTCAAGGGTTTCCCACCATATATCCCTCTTCCTGCAGATTGATAGACCTGTCAGCCTTAGGGTGGTCACCCCTAACTTTTTGCCTGCCTCTTTCCACTTTTGAGATATTGTTTTTGCTGGTTTTTAGACTCTGCTCACTTTACCACGGCTAACCAGTGCTAAAGTGCAAATGCTCTCTCCCTTTAAACATCGTAACATTGGATCATACCCAATTGGGCTAAATAATTTACTTACAAGTCCCTAGTAGAGTGCACTATATGTGCCCGGGCCTGTAGATCAAAAGCTACTAGTGGGCCTGCAACACTGATTGTGCCACCCACTTAAGTAGCCCCTTAACCTTGTCTCGGGCCTGCCATTGCAAGGCCTGTGTGTGCAGTTTCACTGCTGTTGGTAAATGGGTCATTGGTAAGGGCCGGTAGGTACCTACACTTAGCAATAGGCCACTAACCTCCACTTAGGTCCAGTCAGGTCTCAGTAAATTAAACCTAGCTCACCCCTTGGTAGCTTGGCAACGAGCGACAAAGCTTAACTTATGAGACAGAGTGTAAAGCATTCAAATATCACAAAACAGTAATTAAATAAAACACAGGAAACTGTTTCAAAATCCAAAATCAATTTATAAAAATAGAAAATATTTTTAGCTTTAAAATGACACATAAACAAATAAAATTGGATAAGGGGAACCAGAGATGTGATTTTTTTAAAGAATTAATGCTTTCTAGTGCATTGAAGCAACTAGCGCTCAAAGGGTTAAAAAAGGTCCCACTGGAAGGAACAGAGTTCAGGCCACCCACGAGGTAACACTGTCACACTTACTTTCAGAAGAGTTTGATTCAGGAAAGTGGTCCACAGCACCAGCCAAGGGTTCAGAAGCTCCGGTGTACCTCTTGGGGTCTGGGACTACAACTCCCACAATGCATCTCTTCAACTTATGGAGTTGCTCCAAACGTCTCCAAACTTTTGGATCTTCTTCCAGAGGTCCTTTTTGTGTCCTTGAAGAGTCCACAACTTTATCCAAGGTTCTAGAAGCTCTGAGTTGCTCCTTGGGAGTTGGGATTACAATTCCCAGAATGCACCTGGTCAGAATCCTCAAATGGCCCCTGAACGCTGGTCAGCTGGGCTGTGCTTGCAGGACTTGATGCAGGGGACTCTGGGCAGCTCCTTTGTACCTTTAGCAAACAGGGAGCCCCTTCTAGAAGCAGTAGAAGACAGGTAAAGTCCTTTTAGTGGTAAAGCCCAACTGCTGGTGCAGTCTTCCAGGGTGCAGTGTCCAGGTGCAGGTCAGGGGTCCAGCAGGGCAGTCCTTCTTCTCCTGTAGGTCTTCCTTGTTGGAATCTGATGGGGATCTGAGGTGTGGGTGCAGGTCTGCCAGTTTTACCCCTGCTCCTGGGTGAAAAACAGGAGGGTCCTGGTTCTCCAATCAGGTGCAGGGTCCTTCCCCCTGTGATGACCACTTCCTGGGAAGTGTGGCAAAAATCTATCCCAGGGAGCAACATTCTTCAAAAATCCATCATGGCTGAAAGTGATTTTTGGAGATTACATCTGGCTGAGCCCACCCACTGGTTTGGCAAAAAATCCTAAACACACCCCTCTCCTGCCCTCTCCTAATCTAATCAAGGGGGCACCTAATTGTCTGGGTTTGCAGGAAGTGAGGGTGTTGCTGGGTTGCTCCAAGTGTCCTTCTCTGCCTTTGAAGACCAGTTTGGCAGCCCTCCCCCTTCCTGCTTCACGATCTACTGAGGGGAGATCTCCTCCCACAGGCACATCTCTTTGTGTGGAGCCAGGCCACTTCACACCTCATCAAGGCAGCCTGGCCAGGCTGCCAGAGGCTGGCCAATCAGATCACAGCAGCAAAAACACTGCAGGGCTGAAGTTTGCAGCTTTTCAGGTAAAGTTTAAAACTCTTTAACTTTACCTGAACAAGTTATATTAAATTCCACAACTGAAAGTTGTGGGATTTATTATAACAATTAATTTGATACCAAACTTCTTGTATCTGTTACTTAAGGGGACTTTTAAAATTAAAATAAAGTCTCCCCATTCTAGCCTATTGAGGCCATTCACTACAATGAAGTCTCCCCCACTTCAAAGGCACATTTGGGTATAAAAACAGGGCCTCTGCCCTACCAACTCAGACACTTCCTGGAGAAGAAACCTGAACCAGAACCTGCACTCTGACAAGAAGAATTGCCTGGCTACCCAAAGGACTCACCTGACTGCTTTCTGAAAAGGACTGCTGCCTTGCTGCTGCCCTGCTGCCTTGCTGCTCTCTTGCTGTGCTGCAGACGTGCTCTCCAAGGGCTTGTATAGAGCTTGCCTCCTGTTCCCTGAAGTCTCAGGACCAAAAAGACTTCTCTCCTGCAACTGGAATCCCCGTGCGGTGAAAATTCAACGCACCGCCTGCCAAGAACGACGCACAACCTGCTCGCGGTGAAAAATTCACTGCACGCCAAGTCTGGAACAACGCAGCCCGACTTCGAGACTGAAGATCGACACAGCGCCAGCGACGAGACCGGAACTTTGACGCACAGCCCTACTGGATCAACGCAAGCCGACTCAGAACAACGCAGCCTGACTTCCTGAGAGCAATCGACGCAGCGCCTGCCGTGCGGGAGAAAATTCCACGCATCGCGTACCGGAATCGACCCAGCCCCTGTGACTTCGCTCCACAAGCCCAGGATTCCACACATCGTCCCCGGGGCATCCAAAAACCCTGCAACCCTCAGAGGATCCAAGTCTGCATGCCAGAAATCGGCGCAACGTCTTCCCCGCATGGAAAATAATGACGCAAGTCTGTGTGCGAAGGGGCAAAACCGACGCACACCTACCTTTTTCCACGCACCTCCTCTTCTGCTGTCCCTTGCAAGGATTTTTCAACACAAACCAAGTACTTTGCTCCGCAAGAGACACTTGTTGTTTCCAGGAGAACTTAAGACACTTTTTAATGCTTTTATAGTAATAGTTCAATTCTAAGACACTTTATATCACTTTCAGTGATATCCCTACATTTGCTTATTTCATCTTTAATTGTTTTGACATGCATTTATCCAGATAAATATTAGATATTTTTCTAAACACTGTGTGGTGTATTTTTGTGGTGCTTTATTGTGTTAATGTATGATTTATTGCACAAAGACTTTACACATTGCCTTCTTAGTTAAGCCTGACAGCTCAATGCCAAGCTACCAGAGGGTGGGCACAGGATACTTTGGATTGTGTGTGACTTACCCTGACTAGAGTGAGGGTCCTTGCTTGGACAGGGGGGTAACCTCACTGCCAACCAAAGACCCCATTTCTAACACAGATCATTAATCAATAACAATCAATAACATTAGTAATCAATAGGAGTCAGTAATTGTCACACATCATGACCTTGCAGTCATGAATAACCACACCTTTATACAAAAGTTAGAATATTTATTTCCCTATATTAACAATGCTAAGGTAATGTACGTTAATCTCAAAATCAATTGATAAACATACAGACACAACACTGACTGACCGAAATGATGAAAGAACCACAATTTAATCAAAGCTTGAGCTACTCCACATTCTAAAATTACAGTGCAAATTAATAGCAAGAATAATTTCGCAAACTATATTACATACATTTAGATTCAGCAAAGAAAAGACATCAGCTGTTATTTCATATAGCGAACTTCATCAGTGAGAACCCTAACTAACATCAAATTAGAATTAGCATGTTTAGGCTTCATGAAAAGAATTTAGTCAACACAAATTTGGAAAAACATCTAACTACGGCTCTATCAAAATAGCGCGGTTGGTACCTTGAAACAAAAGCAAAAGACATAGCAAACAATATCATGGTCAATATACCTATCCTCCGTTTGGATCAGCAAGCGTTGACAGTCTTTGTCCTCAGGACATCAGTCGGTCAGTTAGTCATCAGGATTCAGCGTCAAAGTTCAGAAAAGGCAAAGTATTTCAGCAGTAATTTAAGCACGTTTCTTCTCAAGATGTTCAAGAAAATAATGACCTTATGGCAAGATAGAGAATGGGCAAATGGGGTGTCAAATGGCAAAATGCTGCTCTCTTCTCACTGCATTCCGGCTAAGTTAGATTTCCCAAAACTACTTGCCAAGTCTCTATTGGTCAAGGGATCGCATGTTCACACTTTTTCCAATACAACTAAAACTTTATTTCTACTAGTACATGGTTCACATGTCGATGATTGGCTACTTTCGTTCATTTCCCATCATCTGGCTCATCAGGTAACAATATTGTTGCAGCTATACTCTAATCAGAGTCTCCATTGTCTTCTCCTCGGAAACTCAGTCTCACACACATTACATTAACAATGTTGCATTAACAAGTACATCATCTCCTAGCAAACAGTTCTCATGATAAAAACTTTTAGCTACAAGCATTTGGTCAGCACAGTAGAAAATCACAATTTAATTCTCTAAACATCCATTTTACTAAACGCCTAAGAAACGCTTATAAGGCTAATACATTATACATAACCTTTAATATGACATATTACTACGTTAATCAAACATAAGCTCAACATTTCATATTCATTAACTTCATTAATAAGTACACTTTGTGAACACTGCTGGCCACTCAGGTGGGCACACTTTCATATGTGTGCGTTATGTTTCTCTAAGTTATTATATTTTCTACACAAATCTAACACTCAAAATACATGACTATTCATTAATGTTTCATTAAATCTCAGTGTTAACAAGTACAACAACTACCAAGTGGTACTTGTACTAATGCCTCACTTTGTGACTCTAGAAATGCCCCCTCTGCTGCATGCAAGGCCCAGTAAAAAGAGGGACACCAAAGGCAAGAAGAGTAGATGTAGGGTTAGGAAGACAGACATGCAGTATCAGGGTCAGTCTGGACAGAAAATATGCCTGGGCACCAAAATAAAAGTGGCTTCCATTAGTGAGTTATATAAGTAAAAAAGTGAAAATGTTTGCAATTTAAGGGAGTTTTGAACTTGTAAAGACACACTGTACAAGTGTTTTGCAAAGTATGGGACACTGCATGGATTTAAGCTTGCTGCTAGCTACGATTGTTTTAATATCAGTGAAATCAACAGTAAAACCTGCCCAGCAGACCATAAAACCGACCTACAGGCAACCAAAAAAATGGACCACACACTGACCTGTCAGACTAGCCATTCAGGCACTGCCTGATTGCCAAATAGGCCAGTCTGACAGTGTATGCGATCACTAGAATAGACTTGTGAAAAAAGACAGTGGGACATGCACGATCAGACAGAGGGACATGCACCATTGGACGGAGGGACAAGCTGGGTCAGACTTGTGAGGTCAAGATCCACCTCTCCTGCAAACATTCTCTGAGATGAATTAACACACAAGAAGATGTAGCATGTGCACACTGTTCTGGCAGATTCTTAATGCCTGGTGTGGAGCTTAGGTGCCTGCCACAGCCTCCCCTTCAGCTCATCTTAGTACTTACTGTTGTTGCAGGTTTCAAGAGGAGCATCTAGAGGATGATTTATCCATGTGTGCTCATTTTGGCTTTAGATATTATGCTGCCTTTACTACATAGAGGGAATTTTGTCATCTGAATTATTATACTAGCCATCTATGTTTCATATTTCGAACTGAAACTACAAATAAGTCATTTTTTTGTTGTTTTGTGTTGCACACTTTACAACTGCCAGAACAACGTTTTATTAACTAAAAAAAAAGAATTAAAGTTTACCGATTTACACATGGACTGTCCATTTTGAATGATTCCAGTTTACCATTAACGGTTTTGACCTGACCAAAGATGAAGGTGAACTGCAACAATAGCAGCTGAGCCACCAACATAAACGAAGGAGCAGAGCGGTGCATTCTATAGATCAACAAAACAAGCTGACCATAATAAAAAGATGAAAAAGCAAGACTTAAGTGAAACTTATAGGATGGACCAGTATTAAATGATTGTGGGACACGTTTACATAAAGAACACAACATTTGCTACTGGAGACCGTCACCTAAGGGAACTTCATATAAGTAAGCGCTCATTCACATAGCATTATTACTGTGAAAAGGTAGCAGTCTGGTGGGCACATCCAAAGCTGAATGACACTTTAATCAAGCAGTTACTGAAGAGGGCTGGCCCAAAGCAACCAATGGTAAAATGGACTAACCCAAAGCCCTTGCCAGGGGCCTAGCTTGGTCAGTAAGATTAGAGGGGGTGAGCTTCAGATTTTCCAACAATCACACTAGTATATAATGTTAAAATACCTTATACAACAAAAAGGGTGTTTGAGAAGGGCCTGAGGGACAGTGGAAAGCGAGAGGGCTAGTAGGAATATTAAGTAAAAGAAAAGACAATGTTTTGAAAAATAACCAATATTTTCAAAACAGAAAGGGAGCGAGAATGGCTCGATTCACAAAGGTAAACTTAGACTTTTGGTCTAAACTTAGAGTGATACAACTCTCCTTGTAAATATGCTCTTAAAATGTTTATGATGTGATTAATTGTACTTTTAATAATTTTCCTGATGACAAATGACTTTGACATTTGCAAAACAGAAGAAAATTGGCCAAGTGTCATGCATTGTTTCAACATATTTGATAAAGTTGGTCTAATAAACTTTATTCACGCTATTTTGACATGTACACTGGCAGATAATGGACCATATGCAAAATATTGTTGAAATGGGAGAGGAACAGAGCAAAGGTATTGTAAAACCCATGATATTTTTCAGCTTAGCAGAGGCAGTTTATTTCTCTGCATCACAGAGGCCTCCACAGCTAGCGCATGTCTAAGAAATTGCAGCTTTAAGAACTTCATATATTTTAAGCATCACTAATGAAAACTACAAAATCACTGTTAGCATGAAGTTAGTAGGCACGGCCCGTTCTTAAGGCCAAAGAGGCCCTACCCCAGCACTTTTATGCAAACATGAAGAGTGACTGTCAGGCTAAGCAAATATCAGCCTGACAGACACTCTTTATGTTCAGATCAAGTAGTAAGGTATATAAACAGCTGCCTGGCTGCCTGAGCTGAACTTTGACAGGGTGAGGATTCAAAGACATGTTGGCTGACCTCCTCAGCCTGACAAAGTGCTTGGAGGTACTCCCCCTCATGATGAGAGGGGTGCTTCACTGATGGACTTGAACCTGGGTGCTTTAGTTTTGAGCCCTGAAGTGCCATGTGGCAAGTGTTCATTAGTGACGCTCATCACAGAGTCCGGGAGGGACTCTGCAGTCTCACTGACCCCATTTGCTTGACCCAAGGTCAGTTAATGAGAGGAGGCAGCAGTTTAAAACCTCCAGGACTTTGGAGACTTCCCCCTGCCTCCCAATATCAAAGCTGCAACCCAGTAAGTTGTTCTTTTCTTTTTTAATCTTAGGTGCATGCCAGCATGCGGCTGTGCATGTGTGCATGTGTGTGTGTGTCTGTATGAATGTATGTGTATTAGTGCGCATGTGCTTGTGAATGGTGGGTGTATGTGTGCATGCTTGTGAATGTATGGGTGTGAGTGGATATGCATGTAGATGCATGAGTGTGAGTATGTATGTGTGCGCTTGTGTGGCTGGCTTGCCCCTCCCGCTCAAATTACTAGCTGATACTGGGTGTTAGAGCTAAACTCCATTCCTATAATATAATGATTGCATACATCTTTTGCTCAATCAACCAGAAAGACAAAATTCCTCTTGCTACACAACAGTCACTTTGCATTATTTTATCTCCAAACAATTTGACATGAATGTGTATTGCAAGTGTCATTCCCAAGGCCAAGCACAACAAAAAGAAAACTGGCAAAAATTATTGAAAAAACCTTTACTTTCAACTGCAAAACTTGCTTGCTCTGGAAAGAGATTCTAAAACTAACGCAAATAGCTTTGCCTTCTTCTGTGCGACTTTTGGTCAAGTGTGCATCCCATAGATGGTACATAAGCATTCCTAACCTACCAACAATGGTTTGACTGAAAGCCCTTTCTACTAAAATTGGCAGGAAAGCTATATGCAAAAAATAACACCCACTTGAGGAAGAAGTTAACAGGAATAAAAAGATTTCATTTCTCCAAACTTTTCATTAATTGTACACATGCTGCATGGACAGCACACATCCAGAGCCAGATTTATTAAGGGTTTGTGTTGTCCTTGCATCACACAAGTTGTCACACGCACAATACAAACCCTTAAGTGACATTTACTATGCCACACAGGGCCACCTTGTGTGGCTCTTCACAGCGTATTAAATGTGGAGTAATGCAGACAGTGCAAATCCCCGCTGCCTTGTGTAACTCTGCCCTGGAAAGGCATTCCGAGGGTGGAGCATGGGTGTTGGTGCATTTCCAGCGTTCCTTTCAATTTGCTGGCTTTATTTGTTTGAGGATGTCCAACTTGATTTTGTCCCTTCCCTTGCCCAAACCTTATTTACAGTATCCTTTGGAGTGCTCCCTTACTGTAAACAGGCTTGTAAATCTTGTTCTTATGTCATCACATATGTTGTGCATTCAAAGAACAAGGGAGAATGTCATCCTCTGTCTTTGGTGGTAGCTTGGTGTTTACTTTTCTTTCTCTGACTTCAAAGTGAGAGGATTTATGTGACAATCTTGCTGGATACTGGGGGTAGGAAAGAGGTTTTTTTCAGCATACAACATTTAAATGAACTGTGCAAGAATTTTAGAATATATCTGAATTAGGTACACAAATTAAGCACATTTTTGTTAATTCTGACCTGTGCTGATTAAAACCATCATTACACTAAGTGATGCAGTTTCCACACATCGTCTGTGCACTGTCTAGTTTTATTAGAAAAACTGTATGTCAGTGCAAATGTACTGGTTACTTCAATCAAAAATGTGCTGTCTGTAATGGCAGTGTGCTACTACACCATTCATACTCCACTCCACTGTATACCACTCCAGACCTCTGCACCCTATTCTGCACCAAACTACTTTATACCACTCTGTGCCACAGCACTCTGGAACACTGCACTCTACTCCACTCTGAACCACTCCCCTCTAATCCACTGCACTCTATGCCACTTCACGCTACACCGCTCTATTCTACTCTGAACCACTCTATACCAATGCACTTTACGCCTCTCTAAACCACTACGCTCTGTGCCTCTGCACACTTCACCACTCCAATCTAGGCCACACCAATCTACTCTGCACAAGTCCATTTTCTGCCACTCCATGCCACTGCACTCTGAGACACAATGCACTTGTCTCCACTGTGAACCACTCCACTCTATGCCACTTCACACAATACCTCTCTACTCTACACTGTACCACTGTACTCTGTGCCAATGCACTTAATGCCTTTCTACACCACTGCACTCTGTGCCTCTGCATGCTACACCACTCCAGTCTAGGCCACACCAATCTACTCTGCACAACTCCACTCTATGCAACTCTGCAATACTGTACTGTACACCACTGCACTCTATGCAAATACACTCTATGCTCATGCCCTTTATTCTGTAACACTCAACTCTATGTCCCTGCACTCTACACCAATACAGTTTACGTCACTCTAATCTACTCTGCACTACTGCACTATATGCCACGGCACTCTACACCACTTCACTTTATGCCATTACACTCTATGCCACTCTATGCAACTGCACTCTTCCCTGCACCTCTCCACTTCAATCTACTGTGACACAATCTACTTTACACCACTGCACTCTATGCCAATGCACCCTACCCTGCACCTCTCCACTCTATGCCACTGCATTCTACTCTGAAGCAATCTACACAATGCCACTGCACTGTATGCCACTCTGCCTCACTGCACTCTAAACCACTGCACTCTACTTCAATGCACTCTATGCAGTGCACTCTAAACAACTGCACTATATGTGACTGCACTCTACTCAGCACTACGGTACTGTACTCCACTGCTCTCTATGCCACTCTACTCCACTATACACCACTGCACTCTGACAATCTACTCTGCAACACTGCACTCTCCACCACTGTACTCTACACCACACTACTCTGTACAACTGCGTTCTTCACCAATACACTCTACGCCACTGCACTTTATGCCACTCTACTCTTCATAACTCCACTCTAGGCCACTGCACTCTACAGCACTATACTCTACTCTGTACTGCACCCCTCTACACTACTCTACTCTGCACCACTCAATGCCACTGCACTCTATGCAATTCAAGTCTACTCTGAACTCTTCCTCACTGCACTAAACATGACTCTACACTACTGCACTCTCTGCCACTCTATTGCATGCCACTCTACTCCACTGCACTATATGCCACTCTAATCTGCCCCACTCAACTCTATGTCACTGCACTCTAAAGCACTTTAAACACTGCACTGTATGTCACTGCACTCTACTCTACACCGCTGTACTCTGTCACTACTCTCTATGCCACTCTACTCCACTCCACACCACTGCAAACGGACAATCTAGTCTGCAACACTGCACTCTCTGCCACTGTACTCTATTCCACACTACTCTGTACTACTGCATTCTCCGTCAATACACTATGCCACTGCACTCTACAGCACTGCACTCTATGCTACTCTACTCTGCATCACTCCACTCTATTACACTGCCCTTGATAGCACTATACTCTACTCTGCACTGCACCACTCTATGCCACTGCACTCTATTCTGCTCAAGTCTACTCTGCACTCTACGCCACTGCACTATACAGCACTCTAGATTACTGCACACTCTGCCACTCCATTCTATGCCACTGCACTCTGCCACTCTACTCAGCACCACTCTACTATACACCACTCTACTCTATGCCACTGCAATCTGCCACTCTACTCTGCACCACTCTACTATACACCACTCTAATCTGTGCCTCTGCATTCTATGACACTGCACTGTATGCCTCTGAATTCTATGATGCCTCATTCTAAGCCACTTCACTCTTCACCACTACATTCTTCAACACTCTACACCAATGCACTCTACACAAGTCAGCTTTATTGCATACCACCCCACTATATGCCACTCTACTCCTCAGTATGCCACTCCTAAACACGACACTCTCTGCCACTCCAATCTACAACACTCTACTCCACTCTTTACCATTCTACTCTGTGCCACTCCGCGCCACTCTCCTCTATGCCACTTACTTTTAGCCATGTTGAAAAGCAGCCACTCTTGTGTATAACATGGCTAAAACACAGTGGCAAAACCAATAGCTCTTGCGCAGACTAGACCTATTGGCTTTGGCAATGTTTGTTAGTACTGTGGGATACTGAGGTCCCTGAAAGCACTGTGAATGTGTAAGTCCTTATTTGAAAAATGATTTACACACAGCATAAAATAGGCTGCCACAAAATGCCAAATACATTTAGGTTAAATAAAAAACAAAGCCCTTCTAAAATGCAGATTTCAATAATATACAGATTGTACCTTGTGCAAATTTTTTTATAACTGTCCATTAAAACCACACATTCCACAACTCAACTTGGAACAACCTTACAGTACCTTTCTGAAAGAAAATATCTTTGTCATCAGAAAGCTTCAAGTGACTCCTTCCATTGAAGCCAACACAGGTTTAAGCCCTTTTACGTGTGGTGTACATTTGCATTTCTTTTGGGAAGGAGACACCCTGGCAAGATCGCCTTGTTCTTATCTGTCTGCCCCTCCCTTGGGATCAGAGCACAGGACACTCCCTGCCTTTCAATCCACATGGTGAAAATCAATTGTTCTAATTGCATTTGGTATTTAGCTGAAAGGCAAAAATTACAGACAAATGCTGTCCTTTATGCCTTTCATCACGGACAACGGACGGTAGGGCTAAATTATGGATAGTCCTAAATTACGGACGGGTGGTCACCCTAATGCAAATATTGTACTGGAGTGATACATTACACAACAACGTCTAACTCAGTAACTGTTTTAACCTCTTTCCTTCAAACTTCCAATATTTTCCCTCACCCAGTGAGTCTGCATCAGTGTTTCCTCTGAATGCTCTCTTCGTCTTGAAGCAGCTGTACATAGGCACGAGAGCCGTGTAAATGGAAACTAAAACAAAACGTATTTCAACACAACACGCTGTTATTGGTACTGTGTCAACTTTCTGCCGTCAAAGCAAAAATAAAGCACGTCTGTCCGCTTGGGCACGGCATATTGCAAAAAATGAGTTATTCAAAATTGCAAACAGGTTATTACCGCTAAAAATAACTGCGATCACAATTCCACGAAGCTGTCCATCACACGCTTACTTTATACAATCTTCTCGGATAACCCTGAGGTTCATACATAAAGCTTTCAGAAGCCATTAATCAGTTTTCATTACAGCCCACTTGTTTCCCCGCTAGCTTCTAATTAGGCGGTAATATCCAATGAAGCAGGAATTAGCAGAAGATAACTGACCGCATTAGACAGCTGAACAAGGGCTACTGCGCATGGACAAGGCGAATTATATCAAAATGCCTTTGCGCCATAGCAATTAATCGTTTTCTTCTACACATTTTTTTTTTTTTTGGGGTTTAATCATAAAAAATCTCGAGGTCACATTCGAACGCCGAGGAGCGCTGAGGAAAAAGAAATCTCATCTTCGTCAGCAGCTTCAGACGTCTCACGGAAGGGCACAGAAAACGGGCCTGATTTCCAGCGAAAACCGCTGCAGGATATGCCAGCTTGCTAGGCGTACACTGCATTAATGTGTCCTGGAAAATCAAGAGGTTGTAGAATGTTCGTGTCAGAAAAGGGTTCTAATCTAAAGTAAAGTGATTTCTTGCCTTATTTATTTTTTGAATGGACTATCCCGCTGCTCCTTGTATTGTATTGTAATAGTATTTATATAGCGCTTACTACTCCTGACAGGCGTCGAAGCGCTTTTTGGCGAGTAGCACGCTACTCCGGAACCCAACAAGAATTAGTGATGGATTAGTATCGGGAAATATGAGTACAGTTTTAGTATTATTATGAGTTAATTTGATCCGCGGATATGAAAGTTTGTTAGTTAGATTGACTGGAGGGGTGGAGGAGGAAAGAAATCCAGAAGTGTTATTTAGGAGTATATCCCTCATTTACTCATCCCTAAGGCTTGGGATGAGTAATGGGGGATGGAGGAGGGAAGAGTCTGTGCCAGGGTTAGGGAGATCATAGTAGCAGGGTGAGATAAACGAGGGAGAATTTAGTAGGGTTGTTTGGGAGGTCATGGTAGTAGAGTGAGCTTTGGTGAGTTAGATGTGGAAGCGGAGGGAAGAGCTTAGCAGAGTTATTTAGGAGATGAAAGTAGTAGAATGGATTTGGGATGAGTCAGAGAAGGAATGGAGGATAGATTGATAGAGACATGACATATGATGATGGGTAGATAAGTGTGATAAGATGAGAGCAGGGATTCATAGATATCTAGTATAACAACCTACCCAGGAGCCATGCAATGACCCACGAACATGCCAAGCACAGAACAACATACACACATACATACATATGCACATATATACATGAATACACACACATATGCACACATGTATGTACATACAATGTATAATAAGAACCATGGGTAAATATACTTAGTCAAACAGGTTTAAAGAGTGTGTGTGTATTTTATTGTTATGACATAGTAGCGATACATATTTTCTAAAGAACTATACATAACTAGAAATAGACACATAATCAGAAAAAAAATATTTATCAACATAGGCATATGCAGTCCACAGTATTGAACAATAACTATGTCAGTGTGTCTCCGCTTTTGTTACTGAGGTGAAAGAAAGGGCTGTTGAGATAGAGAAAGACTATGACAATACACACAGTCTTGCATCACTTGCATCTGCAGTGTTTTTTTTTGTCTGGTCGAAGAGAGAATTGGTTGCATGCTAGTACAATAAAGGCCTCATTCGAGTTTTTGCAGCAGCGTCAGTGCAAGTCACATTGCTGTGCCGCCCTGCGTCAAAAGGAAAGGGCAGGGATTCGCCATATTGATGAAATAGGGCCCATTCCTTTACCCTTCTACCTGCACCGGTGCACAAATTAGTGCCTAGCGCCAACACAGACACCCTTGCACCACACCATGGTGCAAGGGTGTCTGCATTGTTGACACAATTATTTTTGCGCAGGAAAACCATTAAAGGTGTTTTCCATGTTTCTATGTGTGCTACAGAATGCAGCACACATAGAATGTGGAAAAAACAAGGTGAAATAAAGTTATTTCTCCTGACTACTCCTCCCCTGGAGACACGCACAGTTTTGATGCATTTTCCCAGGTTTACAGATCCATGGGTGTGGAATGGGAAAAACCACCACAACACCTATAAAACGCCTCTTTGACGTAGAGAAAGGCAATTCCAGTGCTTTGCCCTGCCTTGCTTTACTCCATATCTATGAGGCCATGCAAAGTTACACAGGGTGGCTTTGCGTCTCCTCAAAGATATGATTGAGAGGCTTGCGCCACCAGAGTGTCATAAAATGTAACGCTCTGGTGGCACAGGCCTCTTGCAAATGAGGCCCTTAATGTACATCAAAAGTGGCTATATACAGGGTAAGTAGGGCAACAAGACCCAAACTTTACTGCTAACAACAATTCAGTGGGAGGGAGGTGTTGTGGGGGAGGTGTGGGGGATGAGGGGATTAACATCAAGATTACTTATGAGAGACCATTGATTGTTGCGGTACAGTCCATAATATGTGGAGTCGTTCTTCGCCAGTATCTGGTGAATAGTACTTTTTAAAGCACCTAGGCCAGTGGCATTGCTCTCATAATAATGTGACACCTTTCACTGGCTGTTTAGGGTTCTCCCTCAAGACTTTTTTTTAGGTTTTTTAGTAAAATGAATTGTAAATGTTATTATTTAATATACATTGAGACAATTATCACAGAACATTGGGTAATTGAGGGTCCGAGCTCTAGTTTCGTACATAGTCTGTGATAAATGGTACACTGCAAACACACTGGGATAATAACATTGCTCTCAACCAGGTGGAGTTAAAAAATATGGGGTATATTTACAATATTTTGGCACATGGCAGCACCGCAAGGCTTCCTGCTGTGCTGCCCTACGTCAAAAGAATAGGGCAGGAATGCATCAGATCTGTAAGATACAGCACATTCCTGTCCTCTTCCACTGTGCTGGTGCACAACTGGCTACCATGCGCCAATGCAGGCACCCTAGCACCATGGTGCAATGGTGTCGGCATAATAGGAATGATAATTTTTGTGCAGGAAGGGACACATTCCTGCACAAACATAATCAATGGAGACGTTTTCCTCCTGATATGTGTGCTGCAGAATGCGGTAGACATGGTAAGCGGGAAAAATGAGGAGAAATAAAGTTATTTCTCCTTGTTATGCCTCCCCTAGAGAGAGGTAGGTTTTTGATGAATTCCATGGTTTATAAATCCTTGTAAATCTGGGAATGTGTCAAAATCCATGGGTGTGGTGCAGGAAAACCCACCGCAACGCCCATGGAATGCCTCCTTGACGCAGAGTAGGGCAATGCAGTGAATTGCGCTGCGTTGCCTTCCTCAATTTCTACAAGGCCATTGATAGCCACGCATAGTGGATTTGCGTGGTGTTGAAGATATGAGCTTGCAGCCTGCTCCGCAGGTGTGTCAAAAAAGCGATGCCTGGCAACGCCAGCTGCTTGTAAATATGCCCCTATGTTTAGAAGGCAAGCACGTTTTGGAAAATCGTGGAAAAGGAGCAGTTTAGGGACAGATCTTTAATTTTTGTTCTCTCTACTAATGACAGCTCACTCTTTTTTTCTGTTATTTAGAGGATAAGTCATGAGATCCTTTCTTGCTGTCACAGGGAAGGATTTGTCATGTACAGGCTCTTTCTCCCAACAATATAATGGAGAAAGAGGTGACAAATTGATAGCAATGATATGCAGCATTACTAATTTAACACATCCTAAAACTGAACTGAAAAAGTACAACATTGGGGCATGTCAGAGAAGACCTTCTCATGACTTGGGATAAAGGCTAATAAGGTGCTCTCAAACTCCTAGACTTCCTTGAAATGTACGATACCCTGAGCAAAGAGATATTACAGAAAGGTCTGAATGAATGGATGGGTTTGTCAGCATCAGCCTTAAAGTGAATACACTTTCCAGTCGAAGACAGCTGCCCAGTTGTTGGAGAGACTGCTCATTCAAAAGTTTCCAAGGGGAGTATCCTAGGCATTGTCCTCCAACCTAGTGTTCAAGATTTATATGCTCTGGCTGGCAGATATACCTGTGCTCCATAAGTTATATTTCCAATATGTGTTGACAACAGCAATATACATCTGATAGGACAAAAGACCTGGAAGCCAGGAAAATATTATTGTTCTCTGATTCTGCCTGGTATCTGTATAAGGGTATCGCTGTAACAAGGGGGGGTAAGAATTCATTGGTTTTGGCCTGTGCATGTCTTACAAATGAATTATGATTGCTACAATAATGTCCCCGTTCTTTTTGCTTATGGTGTAAGTCTGAATTGCTCACAGTATTGACATTATGGTTCAAGAGTGGTTAAATGCAATTTTTGACTTGGTTAACATAGATATGCCATATATATAACGTTTTGCATGTTTATCTGGATCCCAGACACATATACAATATTAGTTTAGCTATGTGCGCCTGCCTTGATGCACTTTGACATTTGTGATGTGTCCCTGAGCCAGCCCTAATGACAATGAAGTGCCCGAAATTATGTTGCTGTGCCCAGTTAATTACTCAGTTGGCCAGGTAGAAGTTTCACACTTGTCCCTGAACAAGAGAGATTGGCCTTGCCCTGAGCAGAGAAACAGGGTGGGGAAGGCATTTTATATGGTTATTAGCTGAAACTCTCTGACAAGCCTAGGTATATATATTTCACACGGGCAAAGGTAGAACTGGCAGATCGCTGGCATCAGGCACAGTAGGGATTAGGAGAGAGGTAACACATTTTTATCTGCAGTTGGGGTCGTAGCTTAATAAAAGAGGTCTTGCAGACCAACACTTGAGTCTGTCGACTTGTAAGATCTCAGGATGTTGTGCAAAGAGGTAGGAAAACCTGTGGCCTACTCCCAAGTAATTTCAGTTGAGAAGGAGAAGTGTTGCGGTATTTATGGATTGAGTTTGGCTGCCTGAATTTTAGAACCCCTCAATTTCCACTTTTAAATTCCTTTACAGCAAATAGGCAACCATTTTGAGTGAAGATGGAACCACAGAAAAAAGGATGGACTGACTCACCGATGATTCCCTGCCTTGAGTGTAAGGACTCTGGGCTTGTACTTCTTCAACGTTGTGTCCTCTGTACTCTCTCTGAGGAATAGCAGCGGTTGAACCTCCTGGGAGCCCTGAAGTAAAAGGTCTCTTTGGATTTCTCCTAAGAAGATCTGGCTGGACCAACCATGGGAAAGGGTACAATAAAGAGACTCTTTTTCCCTAAGCAGCAATGAATTGCAATATGGGCTGCAATTACAGAGTGCCAATACTGACCCCAAGCAGAAATTATAAGTCTTACGAGAACTTTGGAATGTGGAATATAAAGATAATGGAGTGGCTCATGGGCTAATAACGATTCATACAGTCCCTCTGGTCCAATATTACAATGTTTGTTTTTCTGTTTCTCATTTTATAATTTACAACATTTTACAACATTATAACACTAGTTGATGCTGCCGCCTTGTGCGTTCTGTCCTGCTGCCAAAGGACACACTGTCCCAGGGGAACCTGTGCCTGGAGGCGCCTGCACAAGTCCAAGGGAAGGGGCTTACATAACCCCATCAAGCGATATTAAACAGGATGCTGGCACCTTTTACCCTGATGCCAAAGGACTCATTATGCCAGGGAGACTTGTGTGAGGCCAGGGGAGAGGCCTAAATACCCCCATCAAGCGCTGTAAAGCACATTGCAGGCTCCCGCTGGTGGGACAATGCTGCCTGCTGTCCTGCTGCCAAAGGACTCACTGGCTTGGGGGACCTGCACCTAGAGGTGCCTACACAAGGTGAGGGAGAAGAAGTGCTTACATACTCCCATCAAGCATATCAGTCTACTCTGGGCTCCGACAGGCATGGAAAGTCCCACCCTTAGTTCTGCATATCGACCTACTGTGCAGTTTTCATCAAGTTCACCATTAGGTTGCAGCACTGACTCTAGCTCCTCTGTCACACTGTAGCCATCTTATTTGTAAAATTTTGTTGTTATCTGTTGTGTGCTGAGAAGTTCAATGTAGTTTGGGCTCCATGGGATCAACAATGGTAGGGCACAAGTTAGGCCCATACATGGAAGGGACTGTAGCCAAGAAAATCGGCAAACTCAATATATATAAAAAAGGCCGTGACTGCACTTGATAAGATAATCTTCCTTGGGGAGAAACATCTTTCGACAGTCTTGTTGCAGTCCGACTCAGACACTTATGTCAGCACCAAGGGGCCAGATTGCCAGGATACAACCCACTGCTCTAAACCTGCCTTGTTCCTTTTTGCGCATGCAGCCGCTCTACCCTTGTCTTGTTTGCTGAAGTGGAAAAAAGGTCTTGTCCCCAAAAAGTCCCTCAATACTCTTAAGAACCCCAAAATCACTATGTGTGTTCCTTTGTCTGGGGTGCTTGAATGCCTGGTGCAAATTGAGGCCAAATTAACTGCCATGGATTGTAGACGGGATAGTAGTAGGGATGAAGAGACTGGGAGAGGATGATGTGTAAATATTCTGCTCCCCTCAGTTCAGCTCAAGACTCGAGGATAGTAAAATCTTTATCTGAGGAGTGGGGTCAGTTTCTGGCAAGTGTGCCCAGTGAGGCAACTCAGTCTGACTTAATTACTTCTCTCCCACTGGGCCTAAGGGAAGTTTCACCATTGAATACACCAGTTCAGAACATATTAGCACCGGGCTCCTACTTAGCAGTAACATCTTTCAACTTGCCTGAGGCAGCAGGGTTATCCCTTGATAGCTCTTCCAAATGTGATCTCCCTCCGTCCACCTCTCCGTACATGCCCATATTAGCTGATGTCCCCAAACTGCATCCTAAAGTAAGCAAGTCCACTTAAGTATTAATTAATAAAGCAGCCCACTGGATTAAGGGGAACTCTAGGATTCAAGGCTGTGCATTGTCTGAAATACTTATGACCAGAAGGGTAGGTTGGGAAAATGCAAAAGGAGTTTGAGGGAGATCATGTTATTGTTACTTTCAGGAATCTCATGATGCACAAGCATTTGATTGTGCACCCAGGCAAGCTATTCCCCACCAAAGTAAAATCAGGGTCCTGCCACAGTGCCTCTATTATAGGACCTGGCCAGAAGGCCAAACCCCATTCTTTCACAGATACCTCCTTTCGTTGTGCCTGTTTTTAATCGTTTCTCTCAATTGGGTGACTTGTCTGAAAATGACTGACTCAGCTCCCTGTACATGTCAAACCCTTTCTCCTCCAAGGAGCCTGTGGCTCGCTCCACCATCCCACTTACCCTGGACCATAATAATGTCCCCAAGGGTAATGGGTGGATCATGTTTTCCAACATACTCACCCAAACTCGCCTTTGGACCACGAAGCATGGTGTAAATTTCTCTTTTTGAAATGTTGTGGGCTTCGCCAGCAAATTGGATTATTAAGATTGGGGATCTACATACATTAATATGATATAGCCCTATTCTATGAGACTTGGGCTATTGAGGAAATTGTTTTGGATGGTTACCATTCATACTCAGTCCACACAGCTTGCTCTGCTGCAGACCAGACCAAGGCAGGTTTAATATCTTACTTCAAAGTCACAATGGATTGTATTGTCACACCAATCTCCTCTGATAGCCTCTCAATTCAAGCCATTTTAACTACTTCGTCTAATGGTATGAATATTGTCCTTATTAACTTCTATAATTGCTTTTTTTGACTCAGATCACATTGCCAATCAAAGAGCTGTCAGGTTTTATATTAGGTCTTGAGTAATTTTTAGCATCTTTGCGCAATGGTCTTAATATTATCATAGGGGGTGATTTTAATGTCAAATTAGGACCCACCCAAGTGGAACAGGCACAAGCTATGTTTTACAGCCTTACTATTGGGAACGACAGACAACTAAGGTATGAGTGGAGTCAGGCCCTTTTTCAACTTATCACACTGTTTAATCTCAAGAAGGTCACTGAAGTATCTGATCCTCTGTACCCAACCATGGTACTTTTTGAGAGGGCAGAGTGCTCCTACATGATAGACCACATTTTTAGATCAGGAGCTTTGTGCTTGTGTCATGGGGGCCAAAATTGACAGAAGCCAACATAGTAACCATAACCCCCTGTGTATCCCGAGGAGGGTGGAGGTCCGATGATCCTGATTTCACAATCCCTAGAAACTAAAACGTAAGGACAGTGCCTAGTCTAGAGAAATGTGGATATGGCCACCTTCCTAGAAAAAATATGCTCCAACTATCTCCCCTTGGTACTTTGCCCTTCTCAAGCCACCTGATTGTTTTCACACAGTGTCTACCCACTTTGCAGAAGTAGGTTTAGTGGTGAGTGGTCTGCTGATTAAACCTTGCAGACCATGGCCAGATGAGTTTAAATGGTTTGACCAGGCATGTAGAAAGGCATCAAAGTGTTTGCACTGGGCCTTAAAGGGTAAACCGTGCTGCAAGGATGTCTGCATTGCATGCAGGATTGTTTTTCTGCAGGAAGGGACGCCTTCCTGCAGAAAAAACAATCCTGAGAGGCATATTCCTCTTTCTATGTGTGTTTCAGAATACAGTACACATAGAAAGAGGAAGTAATGAGAAGAAATAAAGATAATTATCCGTATTACACCTCTCCTGGGATGAGATATCTTTTCAGTGCATTCCCAGGTTTACCAGTTCTGGTAAATCTGGAAATGCACCAAAGTTCATGGCGTTGCACAGGAAGACCACTGCAATGTCCATGGAATGCCTTTCCAGGGCAGAATAAAGCAACACAGCGGTTTGCACTGAGTTGCCTTACTCCAGATTTATGAAGTCATTCATGACCACACAAAGTGGCCTTGCGTGGCTTCATAAATCTGACCTAAGGTTTGCATCACTCTTGCACCATATTGTGTGGTGCAGGAGTTACATAGACCAGCTCATAATTAGGTCCTTATATCTCCTTGAGGGAGGCACAAAGAAATAATAAAATAAAAAATATTCAATCTTTTCTAATTTCTCATGTGTGTGCTGTGTGACACACATACAAACTGAAAAAAAGTTTAAAAGTAAGCATAAGCATAGTATTTTGTACTTGAAGGGTGCTCTTCAGGTACAAAACATGCTAGACTCACATAAAATAAATGTTCACTGTGGTACAAAGGTATGGGTGGCATTAGGCAGGCAAATAGTGAAGCAGCACTTGGGCAGAGACCAACAGGCCATAACTTTGAAGACTTGATGCTGGCCTGCTCACCATCTTTCACACAGCAAAGAAGCTTTGGTTGCTGCGCTGTTACATTAAAAAACAGTAAATTTGGCCCGTTTTAATAACGAAGGGGACAAATAACTTTATGGCTAATCTTTCCACCACTCTCCAATTTGACTATTCTATTAAAAAAATGATGCAACTCTATTTGGGTATGTGAAAGTGCATGCATTTTTATAAGCACTATTTCCTGAAGATGTGTACTTTTAGGATACAGTCGAGTTTGGGGTTTTGAGGCATGGACTCTCTATGAGTTTACTATTTAAATCAAATTATTTAAAGTAAAATGAGATCATATAAACTTTACAGTATCAATTTCCGTTTTCAATTAAAAAAACACTTAGACCCTCATTAAGATTGGGTCTGAAAATGACCCTGATTTTGCCCACCCCAATGTTACTGATACTGAAATACCTAAATCCATCCCAGAAGATCTCTCTTCCATATCTTCTTTCAACCTATGCCTGCTCAAGACCATAAACTTTAATCAAAATATCTAGAACAAACATCCCAGTTGAGTAACCTGTTAAATTGGGTATGATCATAAGAAATAGCATAACAAGACCTGCAGAGCTGTTCAAATGTGCCAGCTTACAGAAAACTATCAATTGCAAGCCTGTTTCTCTCATACTTTTTTATCCATCAAATTTCTAAGCATTGCATGTAATAACATGATAATCGCACCTTGGTGATCCTTACACACTACATACAAACACTTCTCACATGGGATTAAAACAAAGACAATAGGCTTCCATCCATACACCCTACAAGGTATAGCATGCTACTTATGAGGCAATTGCTCTCACATCGAGGTAATAAGTATTGCATAAATGCTGTAATGCAATACAATACCACACTGATCTAAAAATGAATTGTATATTAGGAACCAAAGTGGGGCCAGACACGCACGATTGAGATATGAACATCTCCTCTATTGAAGGCCTGCAAGGAATCGCAGTGGATGGCTTGCACATTCTTTTTTTGCCCAATCTCGTTACAGATGAGAAGCAAAATAAACTCCTATATCCTGGTGTCTGTTTACATCAATTTGTACCCTTCAATGAATAAAGAACGAGCTCCTATTTAAAGCATTCTGTTATTCATATTCTAAAAAATTATCCAACTTAAAATTCTGCATCGTCTACTGTGATCATACTCGACTCCATAAAATCGGGAAGATGATATCCCCAGAGTGTTTAAGATGCACAGGGCTGAGAAGAGACTTCTTACATACTCTGTGGGCCTGTCCGATCATGCACACCTACTGGGAGAGAGTGATACATGAATTAGGTAAGGATGTAGGAGCAACACTCTCTGAGTTCCATAAAGTCTGGGGTGCGTGGAATACATGCCACCATCATGAAGATACAGATGAGTAATCTGGGTCTCTACCCAGACATGTCTGATGCCTGATTAGTCTATTTTAAATGTAATAACCTACTGTCTCTCAAATCTTTTTCAGCTCCTATTGTAATATTACTGAAACATGTGAGGACTGTTGCCTGTGCTATTTTCACCTGCAATGTTAATTTGTCTATCATGGGTGCATGTTTGTGCTCGTTTGCATTGCTTTTACAAAAATCAAATACAAATATTTTGCAAACAAAATAATAATTTGTTTCTTAAACAGGCACAATAAATATAGAAAAAAGTAGATACATCTCTTTCACTAAACATTGTGGTCTCCTAAAAATCTTACACATAATTGCATTCATATTCTTCAATTTAAACTGCAAACAGCTATTCATTCTAATTGCATTAACATCGATACCCCATATATCCCAAACCTTGTAAAATCCCAGTACACAAGCAGCTGGCATTTGCCAAAGGGAACTTAATTTTTCTAAAGACAATTCAATGTCGGTTATATTAATGAGACTGATTTTTGCTGTTATTTCAATGTCTAATATTTTCACTTAAGAAAAAGAATGCGAAGTTAAGGGTATGGCGGTAACGTTTGAGCATTTTCATGAAAAGGTTAAAAAAATTATTATCATCAGTTTAATAACTGAAAACGTTAACTTTTTTCCTGTCTTGTTAAGATACAACGCAGCAATGCTTCGCAATATTGAACAGAACACCTCAAGTGATGACAAAGAAGGCATCTTCTACATACAGCATATATAAACTAGGCATGGGAGGAATTTTAATTACACCAGAGCAATTGGAGAAATTTCAGTAGTTACGTATTACTCTTGTGACGCGAAATTATGCAATTACTCCGGCTTGAGTAACTAAGAGTTATTTAGGGAAAAAAATCCCACCTCCGAAACACAGGAACACCTAAGAGAGAGTGAGTGGCTGTTGCCTGCTGCTGTTTGTGTTCTATAGCATTTAGTACTATTTCCTTATCCCAAAATGCATCCTTAGCCCATTTTAGATGTGAGGGTGCATTTTGCACTTGGAAAATAAACCTAAATGTTGGATTACGCCTCTCACACAATCATGCATATTTACGAGTAATTTTGCAGTCATTATAAGTAATAACACTGGAGAGAATTACGGCAGTTACACTAACCACTAATATAAACTATATAAGTAGGAAACAAATGACCATACAGACAGCAAAACATGTGTCAGCTTTATAGAGGGTCCACCTGTCAAGAACTGCTGACATTCTTTACTGTTAATAGCTGTTTTTTATTCTGTGGGTGGATGGTTCCCTGCCCAATAATAATGTAGCAAGTGGGCCCTTGGGGACTGCACTAGAAAAGCCTGCGTGAAAGGAACAGGGCAGAGGAGAAAGGGGAGATACACTGATAGTAGGATGAGGTGGGGTTGTGATGAGGAGAAAAAGATGTGTCTACTAGGACTCCCTCTTAGGGGTTAACGAGCCATGCCATGGATATTGCTCAGAGAGGAAATGTCCCAAGATCTTGTTAAACTGTGTGAATCTGTCATCGAGATTATAGATCACGTATTAAAAATTAAAAGAAGGCCCTTCTTTTGCCCGCCAACCAGATCTAAATGCGGGGTGCCTTATGAGTTTTCCAGAGGCGTGCAATAGAAAGCTTTGCCACATCCATTGCCGTAGAAAAACAGCTATCTTTGGGTTGGCCTTGACTGATTTCAAAGTCAGCATCAATGCTATTTTTTAAGACAGACAATCAGGCACCAACTCTAGGAGTTAATCTTTGAGAAGCAAGCACCCCAAACTGTGCTGATAAATTGGTGCGGTAGCCTGAGAGCGCTGGTTATTGCCCATTTTTCAAGCTCATACTTATAACTGAAATGGTATGGCATTCTGCATCTCAAAAGTACTTACCTTTTCTGTAATTCTGGGTGCAGATTTTTCGGTGTGTGCTTCCCACACAAGTTCCAGTGGGTCCTTGAAATGCACTAATGTGCTTGAAATGTTAACTAATGCTATGTGTTGTCTTTAGCAACCTAATTCTCTTCTTGATTTAATTAGTAAAGCAAGAAGTGCTACTAGACACCTTGCCAAAGATTACCGCATTGTTTTTTGACAGCTGATTAGAGGTTTAACTTTTCAGATTTTTTATGATTAAACAATTTAAGGCAATGTTTTCAGCATGCAGCAGAGTATCATACATGTAATATGTTAACTTATGGGGACTTAAGTTGCACTTAAGTTGCTTTCCAGGGAGTGCTCCTCTTCCCAAGTTACATATGTTGAGGCAAAGGTTATGAAGCAATTTCCTGAAAACAGCTACTATTATGGAGTGAAAAAAATTACAGTAATTTTTATTCTGAGCACTTGGGTAGTTTGAGTCAAATGACGTGCATTATAAGGTTTTTACATGTTGTCCTTTGTAGACAAGGTTTGGACACGTTGAGAAATTCTGCATAGGGCAGTTGAGCACCACTTGGTTGCTTCTCTGTGCCTTTGCAGACTCTCAGAGAAGGTGTGCGACAAAAGATGGTGCAACGTGTGTATTGTCTGATGAAGGATGTGGAGTGACTGAGGATGTGTTTGACCCTTCCTGCTCCTTAAAAGAATGATGGTTTTGAGAGTGACTTGCCTTCTGATTGGTAAGTCTGCCTGTTGGTCACTTATGTTTCCTTTATATATGTGCTGTGTGGGTCTAGAAATTCACACTAAAGCGGAATGCGCTGAGAAAGAGAGCAGCATTTTGTTATGGTATTTTGATTATAGTTTCTGTTGAGGAGCAGAAGCCTACTTTGAAAACTCTACACTTTAACTCTAAGGTAGCCCTAAAGTGACATCAAGTACTGGCAATTCTTTCATGTAGTTCTCCCAGTCTAGAAGAAGCTTAATATGCTTACTTTCCTTAGAGCTGCGAGAAGCCTATTAAAGGAACGCCCTCTGGAAGGTGGACAATATCCTTGCATCATTGACAATTTTAGGTGATCCTCGTGGCCAGTGAGACCCCACAACACAAAAATGTCTCCATTAGCATATAAACAAGTCTAGATTCGTATACCTTGTTGAGTCTTTAATGATATCAATCATTTCCTTGCGGCAGATCACAATAGACCAATTTTGGTTTCTTGATCCCTAGTTTAGTGGTATCATTTATGTAATTTGACAGAGAGTTCGGTTGCTTGTGGTAAGTGTGGTCATTGTTCCTCAATATAAAATTAGCTTTCTCTATTGGAACACTCTTTGCTGTGTATTTATTTAACTTTATCTAAAGAGAACGCTAGTTCACTTATTCCCACAGCAGGGTGAAGAAATGTTAGTTGTGGCATTACTCTCATACCAGCTAGTCACCTCCTTCACAATAGCAGCATGTCCCACAATACACCATATTGGGTCCAGTGTGTCACGTCCCCGTAGAAAGGAATCTGAACACTCTTAATGACTGGTAGTACCATTGAGCTTGTAGGACACTGATGTATTTTTCTTTGCTTAACATCGAGGGAGCTCGATAAAAACTGTTGCAAATCAGGTTTTTAAAAGAAAATATTTTATTGAGCACATTGCCATTGTGCAAAATAAATAGTAAGGAAAATCATTTTCCAAACCACCAATCATACATATAGCAGGAGGTATATTTTAGCGATCCAGCATATACATCTCTTTGGGACCCAAATTTCAGTGTACACTATTTCCGGTACACCAAACATAGCCACATTTTGACTAAATTACATTAAATCAGATTAGATCATATTAACTTGCCATGGTGCTAACAGAACAATGGACACAGACAAACATTACAGTAAGCTAAAGTGCAGATGCAGACTCATGATGTAAAGTGCAAAAAAAATACACGTGCCAAAAAATATCACAATCATTGCTTTAGAATACATTAGCTCACATTAAAATGCCATGGTGCTAACAAAAGAATGGACACAAACAATCATCCCACTATGTTGAAGTGCAAGTGCAGATTCCTGATACAAAGTGCAACAGAAGGGAATGTGCAAACAAATAAAAATCAATAGCAGTCTTCTCTTCACTCATTGGCAAATAGCCAACAAAAGTGCATGTTGAAGGGCCTCAAATACTCCTTCTTCCCTTCCTTCATTATTAAAGTGTTGTAGTGCTTTACTAGAAGAATGCATCAATGGCCCAAGCGGCAACAATATTGCACAGTGCGTATTTCCAAAAGTGCTACCATGCTAAATCGATTTAATCAATCTAATACGTCCTTCTTAGTGAAATAAAAAAACTTGAGGCGGCACTCCTACAATGTACCTGAAGGGGGCCTCCTAACACCTGGACCCAGTCAGAGACCTGCTGCCTGTACACAATGTACTGTGCTGAGGGGGGGCCCCGGTGGTCGGGGGACCTTGCACCAGTGCAGCTGCCGGAGCCCTTGGTGCACCACTGGTCCCTCTATGCTGCAGGACAGCAATCTTCACCAGCAATCAACCAAGGAAGGACACCACTGGAGCCCCCCTGCTAACATGCTTCTATATGCTGGATCATATTTTCCAGTGGTGCCCAAACAGTAAGATATTGTTTCAAGCTCCCCATTCCCCCGGCATGTGCTTCTTCAAACAGCTCTGTCCTTTGTAGCTTCTCTAGCCACATCTTACAAGTCACTACCATGATTTTTCGCAAGCATTGTAATATCATCAATCTAGTCACAGCTCTAGCAATGCTGTAACAAAATTCTGAGCATACTTATCTAGTCAAAAAGTTTGACTAGATCCCCCAAACAGTACCAAATTTGCTTCTGGCTGTAATTCAGCTTGGACACCCTGTCCTAGGGCCTCATTACAAGTTTGGCAGTCAAAAGACTGCCAAACTTGCGGTGGTTGTTCGACCGCCACACTCCTGGCAGTCTGACTGCTAGATTAAAACCCTAGCAGTTGGGTCACAAGTAGACCACTGCCACCCCCAGGATCACAGATCCTGATGGGTTAGCAGTGGTCTAAGTCTTGCTCAGGCACGACAGTGCTGAGTTCAGCACCACCGTGCTGATCACAATTTCTTTTTTCTGCCACCCTTTTCCTTATTAACTTTTATCAGGAGATTTGCAAATAGAAATAAAAAGAAGGGCAGGATAGACATTTTTGTCAATGACACTCTCCCTAATAATGTGAGAGGCAACAAGGATCATCTGTTCAGAAAGCACTTCACCTTCTCCATCGTCTTCATGTAGTTCAACTTGAACAGGTCAGTGTATTTATCTGTCACATAGATGCCAAGATAACGAATCAGACATCTACTATTATAATTCTTAATTATGTTCATAATTCTGACATTAAAAAGCAAAGTCTTGGTTTTATTTTGATTAACCTTGTATTCCCCCAATTTTATATATACTTGAAAAACATTCAGAGTACCCATGATATTAACCTGATTGGCTCTTAATTACAAGACCATAGCGTCCGCAAACAGCTTTGGTTTGAATATCCCCTGAAGCAGGGCAGCAATATCAAAGGCACTAACAGCCTGATTATGAGGCTGGGGGTCACACGACCACCTGACATACAGTGGCGATCAGACCTCTAAGGCGTTCCAACCACCACATTACAAGTTTGGTGGGTGGACCGCCAACTGACCGCCGTCTCCGCCAGGATCAAAGATCATGATGGGGAGAAGGTGGTCTTGGTTGCAATCAGCCAGACTGGTGCTGAATTCAGTGCTGCCCTGCAGATTACAACCTTGTTCTCCCCCAGCCTTTTCATGGTGGTTTCCCCGCCATGAAAAGGCCGATGGAAAACAAGTGCAGGGGACCACAAGAGGGCCCTTAAAATGCCCATGTCCATTGTATGGGCAGTTCAGGGGCCCCCCTTGCCAGAACTGTCATAATGCTCACTGTCTGCTTGGCAGAAAATGCACATTCCTAAGGTGCTAGCCGGCTCCCTCTGTGCTACGAGATAGCTTACCAACAGTTAGCTTACTAACTTTGCATTAATTATTACCTGTGCTTCAGTCCCTTGGTATAGTTTCTTAAGCATCATCACCATTCTAGCCAGAAATTCAAACTTCTCTAGTGCAAAAAAAAAAAAAAGGCATCTGAGTTGAAAATGTCGAATGCCTTTTCATCATCGACCATGGTACTCAGACAAAATACAAATATCGAGTTTTTGATATCGTGACACAGAAATATCATGAGCAAAAATATAGTTGACAGAAATATCATTGTTTTAAGGTAAGAAATATTGTTTTTTAAGTTTCCTTATGTGTTTAGAAGATATTTTAATTGCATATGTTTTATTTTGCTTGTGTACTTGTTGTTAATGTTTTTAAATATAGTTTTTTAATTTTAAGTTATTTATATTTTAATTTAATTGTAAAATAGCAATTTAAAGTGATATAATGGGTTGTGAGGTTTGTAGGTGTACAGGGTGGGAAGTGAATTAAGTATAAATATTTTATATTTTTTTTTGATGAATATGAAATATTAATTTTATTATTAAGCATGTAAATTGTATAAATATTATTTTTAAGTAGTATTTTAGATCTGGGTTGTTGGATTTGTACAGGTATAGGGTGGAAAGTTTATGAAATAATAACTTATTAAGAATTATTAACTGTTGATAAATTATTAATTATTTAATTGTTAATTAATTAATTGTTAATTAACTAGGTAAATGTTTTAATTATTAAACATTTTCTAATTTAGGTATATGTTGAATGTTTGACTATAGTGTAAGGATATAATACAATATTCATTAACTGATATTTTTTATGTTAATTATAAAAAAAAAAAAAAAATTCAATTGTTTCATTTTTTGGTGTATATATTTAATTTTATGTTAATAGTTTTATAATTTTATGAAATTAATCAATCCATTAAAATAAGGTAGGTTTTTCAAGTGAAGTACTTTCCCTACTTTTCTGCAGACTGGAGTAGGAATACAAAATTTTATCTCTCCTGAGTCCAGCACTTTCCTTACTGTTGCTCTGACTGGAGTGGAAATAATACATTTTACCCATCCTGAGTCTAACAGTTTCCCTACTGTTCCATCGACTGGAATGGGAATAGTACATGTTACCCCACCTGAGTCCAACATTTTCCTTACTATTGCAGTCACTGAAGTGGGAATAGTAAGTTATACCCCTTCTGAGTCCAATGCTTACCCTACTGCCCTACTATGATACAGAATAGAGTGGGAATATTACATTTTACCCCTCCTGAGTCTAACACTTTCCCCACTGTCGCATCAACTGGAGTGGGAATAGTAAAATGTACCCCTCCTGAGTCCAATGTTTTCCTTACTGTTGCAGAGACTGGAATGGGAATAGTAAATTGTACCCCTACTGAGTCTAACACTTTCCCACTGTTGCATCAACTGGAGTGGGAATAGTAAAATGTGCCCCTCCTGAGTCCAATGTTTTCCCTACTGTTGCACAGACTGGAGAAGGAATAGTCAATTTTACCCCTCATGAGTCCAACACTTTCCCTACTGTTACACTGACTGGAGTGGGAACAGTAAATGTCACCCCTTCTGAGTCCAACTCTTTCCCTGCTGTTGCACTGACTGGAGTGGGAATAGTAAATTATACCGCTCCTGAGTCCAATGCTTTCACTACTGTTGTGCTGACTAAAGTAATAATAGTAAATTTGACCACTACTGAGTCCAATGCTTTCCCTACTGTTGCACCGACTGGAGTGGAAATAGTAAATGTTTTCCTCCTGAGTCCAACTCCTTCCCTACTGTTGCACTGGCTGGAGTGTGAATAGTAAGATATACCTCTCCTGAGTCCAACCCTTTCACTACTGTTGCACGGACTGGAGTGTAAATACTAAGTTTCACCCCTCCTGAGTCTAACGCTTTCCCTACTGTTGGATCGACTGGAGTGGAAATAGTAAATGTTACCACTTATGAGTCCAACACTTTCCCTACTGTTACACTGACTGGAGTGGGAATAGTAAAATGTATCCCTCCTGAATCCAATGTTTTCCCTACTGTTGCACAGACTGGAGAATGAATAGTCAATTTTACCCCTCATGAGTCCAACACTTTCCCTACTGTTACACTGACTGGAGTGGGAACAGTAAATGTCACCCCTCTTGAGTCCAACTCTTTCCTTACTGTTCGACTGACTGAAGTGGGATTAGTAAATCATACCCCTCCTGAGTCCAACTCTTTCCCTACTGTTGCACAGACTAGAGTGGGAATATTACATTATAGCCCTCCTGAGTCCAACACTTCTCATACTGTTGCACAGACCAAAGTGGAAATAGTAAATTTTACCCCTTCGGAGTCTAACACTTTCCCTACCGTTGCATCAACTGGAGTGGGAATAGCAAAATTTCCCCTCTTGAGTCCAATGTTTTCCCTACTGTTGCATCAACTGGAGTGGGAATAGCAAAATTTCCTCTCTTGAGGCCCACTGTTTTCCCTACTGTTGCACAGACTGGAGTCGGAATAGTTAATTTTACACCTCCTGAGTCCAACGCTTTCCCTACTATTGCACAGACTGAAGTGGGAATATTACATTATAGCCTTCCTGAGTCCAACACTTTTCATACTGTTGCACAGACTGAAGTGAAAAAAGTAAATTTTACCCCTTCTGAGTCTAACACTTTCCCTACTGTTGCATCAACTCGAGTGGAAATAGCAAAATTTCCCCTCTTGAGTCCAACACTTTCCCTTCTGTTGCACTGACTGGAGTGGGAACAGTAAATGTTACCCCCCATTCCTGAGTCCAACTCTTTCCCTACTGTTGCACTAACCTGAAAGGGAAGAGAAAATTATACCCTTCCTGAGTCCAATGCTTTCCCTACTATTGCACCAACTGGAGTGGGAATAGTAAATTCAACCACTCCTGAGCCCAATGCTTTCCATATTGTTGCACTGACTCCAGTGGGAAAAATAAATGTTACCCCCTCGGAATCCAATGCTTTCCTTATTGTTGCACTGACTGGAGTGGGAATAGCAAATTGTACCTCTTCTGAGTCCAAACCTTTCCCTACTGTTGTATAGACTGGAATGGGAATAGTACATTTTACTTCTCCTGAGTCCAACACTTTCCCTACCGTTGCACAGAGTGGAGTGAGAATAGTAAATTGTACCCCTTCGAAGTGCAACACTTTTCCTACTGCTGCACCGACTGCAGTGGGAATAGTAGATTTCACCCCTCCTGAGAACAACGCTTTCCTTACTGTTACACCAACTGGAGTGGGAACAGTAAATGTTACCACTGCTGAGTCCAATGCTTTCCCTACTGTTGCACCAACTATAGTGGGAAAAGCAAATTTTACTTCTCCTGAGTCCAACACTTTCCCTACTGTTGCACTGACTGGAGTGTGAGTATTAAGTTATACCCCTCCTGAGACCAACTCTTTCCATACTGTTGCACGGACTGGAGTCGGAATAAGTAATTTTACACCTCCTGAGTCCAACTCTTTCCCTACTGTTGCACAGACTGAAGTGGGATTAGTAAATTATACCACTCCTGAGTCCAACACTTTGCCTACTGTTGCACAGACTAGAGTGGGAATATTACATTATAGCCCTCCTGAGTCCAACACTTTTCATACTGTTGCAAAGAAAGAAGTGGAAATAGTAAATTTTACCCCTTCTGAGTCTTAACACTTTCCCTAATGTTCCATCAACTGGAGTGGGAATAGCAAAATTTCCCCTCTTGAGTCCAATGTTCTCCCTACTGTTGCACAGACTGGAATCGGACTAGTTAATTTTACATCTGCTGAGTCCAACGCTTTCCCTTCTGTGGCACTGACTGGAGTGGGAACAGTAAATTACACCCCTTCGAAGTCCATCACTTTCCCTACTGTGCACCGACTGCAGGGAGAATGCTAAATTTGACCCCTCCAGAGAACGATGCTTTCCTTACTGTTGCACCAACTGGAGTGGAAACAGTAAATGTTACCCCTCCGAGTCCAACTCTTTCCCTACTGTTGTACTGACTGGAGTGGGAATAGTAAATTTTACCCATCCTGAGTCCAATGCTTTCCCTACTATTGCATCAACTGGCGTGGGAATAGTAAATTCAACCACTCCTGAGTCCCTCGCTTTCCATATTGTTGCACAGACTCGAGTGGGCATAGTGAATGTTACCCCCTCTGAGTCCAATGCTTTCCCTACTGTTACACTGACTGGAGTGGGAATACTAAATTTTACCCCTCATGAGTCCAACACTTTCCCTGTTGTTAAACAGACTGGAGTGGGAATATTACATGATAGCCTTCCTGAGTCCAACACTTTTCATACTGTTGCACAGCCCGAAGTGGAAATAGTAAATTTTACTCCTTCTGAGTCTAATACTTTCCCTACTGTTGCATCAACTGGAGTGGGAATAGCAAAATGTCCCCTCTTGAGTCCAATGTTTTCCCTACTGTTGCACAGACTGGAGTCAGAATACTTCATTTTACACCCCCTGAGTCCAATGGTTTCCCTACTGTTGCACAGACTGAAGTGGGAGTGGTACATTTTACACCTCCTGAGTCCAATGCTTTCCCTACTGTTGCACTGACTGGAGTGGGAACAGTAAATGTTACCCCCCTGAGTCCAACACTTTCCCTACTGTTGCATTGACCTGAGAGGGAATAGTCAATTATACCCCTCCTGAGTCCAACTCTTTCCCTACTGTTATACTGACTGGAGTGGGAATAGTGAATTTTAGCCTTCCTGAGTCCAATGCTTTCCATTCTATCGCACCAACGGGAGAGGGAATAGTAAATTCAACCACTCCTGAGTACAACACTTTCCATGTTGTTGAACAGACTGAAGTGGGATTAGTAAATGATACCCCTCCTGAGTCCAACGCTTTGCCTACTGTTGCACAGACTAGAGTAAGATTATTACATTATAGCCCTCCTGGGTCCAACACGTTTCATACTGTTGCACAGACAGAAGTGGAAATAGTAAATTTTACCCCTTCTGAGTCTTAACACTTTCCCTACTGTTACATCAACTGGAGTGGGAATAGCAACATTTCCCCTCTTTAGTCCAATGTTTTCCCTACTGTTGTACTGACTGGAGTGGGAATAGTAAATTTTACCCATCCTGAGTCCAATGCTTTCCCTACTATTGCACCAACTGGAGTGGGAATGGTAAATTCAACCACTCCTGAGTCCAACGCTTTCCATATTGTTGCACAGACTCGAGTGGGCATAGTAAATGTTACCCCCTCTGAGTCCAAACCTTTCCCTACTGTTACACAGACTGGAGTGGAAATAGTAAATGTTACTTCTCCTGAGTCCAGCACTTTCCCTACCGTTCCACAGAGTGAGTGAGAATAGTAAATTGTACCCCTTCGAAGTCCAACAATTTTCCTACTGGTGCACCGACTGCAGTGGGTATAGTAAATTTCACCCCTCCTGAGAACAACGCTTTCCTCACTGTTGCACCAACTGGAGTGGGAATAGTAAATGTTGCCACTGCAGAGTCCAACGCTTTCCCTACTGTTGCACCAACTATAGTGGGAATAGCAAATGTTACTTCTTCTGAGTCCAACACTTTCCCTACTGTTGCACTGACTGGAGTGTGAATAGTAAATTATACCCCTCCTGAGTCTAACGCTTCCCCTACTGTTGCATTGACTGGAATGGAAATATTAAATGTTACCATTTATGAGTCCAATGCTATCCGTACTGTTGCACCAACTGGAGTGGGAATAGTAAATGTTGCCACTGCAGAGTCCAACGCTTTCCCTACTGTTACACTGACTGGAGTGGGAATATTACATTATAGCCCTCCTGAGTCCAACAATTTTCATACTGTTACACTGACGGAAGTGGGATTAGTAAATTATACCCCTCCTGAGTCCAACACTTTCCCTACTGTTGGATAGACTGGAGTGGGAATATTACATTATAACCTTCCTGAGTCCAACACTTTTCATACTGTTGGACAGCCCAAAGTGGAAATATAAAAATGTACCCCTTCTAACACTTTCTCTACTGTTGCATCAGCTGGAATGGGAATAGCACAATTTCCCCTCTTGAGACCAATGTTTTCCCTACTTTTGCACAGACTGGAGTCGGAGTAGATAGTTTTACATCTGCTGAGTCAAACGCTTTCCCTTCTGTTGCACAGACTGAAGTGGGAATAGTACATTTTACCCCTCCTGAGTACAAAGCTTTCCTTACTGTTGCACAGACTGGAGTGGGAATAGCAATTTGTAAACCTCCAGAGTCCAACGCTTTCCATACTGTTGCACTGACTGGAGTGGGAATAGTACATTTTACCCATCATGAGTCCAATGCTTTCCCTACTATTGCACCAACTGGGAATAGTAAATTCAACCACTCCTGAGTCCCTCGCTTTCCATATTGTTGCACAGACTCGAGTGGGCATAGTAAATGTTACCCCCTCTAAGTCCAATGCTTTCCCTATTGTTTCACTGACTGGATCGGGAATAGCAAATTGTACCTCTTCTGAGTCCAAACCTTTCCCTCCTGTTGCATAGACTGGAGTGGGAACAGTCAATTTTACTTCTCCAGACTCCAGTACTTTCCCTACCATTCCACAGAGTGAAGTGAGAATAGTAAATTGTACCCCTTCGAAGTCCAATACTTTTCCTGCTGCTGCATCGACTACAGTGGGAATAGTAAATTTCACCCCTCCTGAAAACAAGGCTTTCCTTACTGTTGCACCAACTGGAGTGGGAATAGTAAATGTTACTACTGCTGAGTCCAATGCTTTCCCTACTGTTGCACCATCTATAGTGGGAATAGTAAATGTTACTTCTTCTGAGTCCAAACCTTTCCCTACTGTTACACAGACTGGAGTGGAAATAGTAAATGTTACTTCTCCTGAGTCCAGCACTTTCCCTACCGTTCCACAGAGTGAGTGAGAATAGTAAATTGTACCCCTTCGAAGTCCAACACTTTTCCTACTGGTGCACCGACTGCAGTGGGAATAGTAAATTTCACCCCTCCTGAGAACAACGCTTTCCTCACTGTTGCACCAACTGGAGTGGGAATAGAAAATGTTGCCACTGCAGAGTCCAACGCTTTCCCTACTGTTGCACCAACTATAGTGGGAATAGCAAATGTTACTTCTTCTGAGTCCAACACTTTCCCTACTGTTGCACTGACTGGAGTGTGAATAGTAAATTATACCCCTCCTGAGTCTAACGCTTCCCCTACTGTTGCATTGACTGGAATGGAAATATTAAATGTTACCATTTATGAGTCCAATGCTATCCGTACTGTTGCACCAACTGGAGTGGGAATAGTAAATGTTGCCACTGCAGAGTCCAACGCTTTCCATACTGTTACACTGACTGGAGTGGGAATATTACATTATAGCCCTCCTGAGTCCAACAATTTTCATACTGTTACACTGACGGAAGTGGGATTAGTAAATTATACCCCTCCTGAGTCCAACACTTTCCCTACTGTTGGATAGACTGGAGTGGGAATATTACATTATAACCTTCCTGAGTCCAACACTTTTCATACTGTTGGACAGCCCAAAGTGGAAATATAAAAATTTACCCCTTCTAACACTTTCCCTACTGTTGCATCAGCTGGAATGGGAATAGCACAATTTCCCCTCTTGAGACCAATGTTTTCCCTACTTTTGCACAGACTGGAGTCGGACTAGATAGTTTTACATCTGCTGAGTCAAACGCTTTCCCTTCTGTTGCACAGACTGAAGTGGGAATAGTAAATTTTACCCCTCCTGAGTCCAAAGCTTTCCTTACTGTTGCACAGACTGGAGTGGGAATACCAATTTTTAAACCTCCAGAGTCCAACGCTTTCCATACTGTTGCACTGACTGGAGTGGGAATAGTACATTTTACCCATCATGAGTCCAATGCTTTTCCTACTATTGCACCAACTGGGAATAGTAAATTCAACCACTCCTGAGTTCCTCGCTTTCCATATTGTTGCACAGACTCGAGTGGGCATAGTAAATGTTACCCCCTCTAAGTCCAATGCTTTCCCTATTGTTTCACTGACTGGATCGGGAATAGCAAATTGTACCTCTTCTGAGTCCAAACCTTTCCCTCCTGTTGCATAGACTGGAGTGGGAACAGTCAATTTTACTTCTCCAGACTCCAGTACTTTCCCTACCATTCCACAGAGTGAAGTGAGAATAGTAAATTGTACCCCTTCGAAGTCCAATACTTTTCCTGCTGCTGCATCGACTACAGTGGGAATAGTAAATTTCACCCCTCCTGAAAACAAGGCTTTCCTTACTGTTGCACCAACTGGAGTGGGAATAGTAAATGTTACTACTGCTGAGTCCAACGCTTTCCCTACTGTTGCACCATCTATAGTGGGAATAGTAAATTTTACTTCTTCTGAGTCCAACACTTTCCCTACTGTTGCACTGACCTAAGATGGAATAGTGAATTATACCCCTCTTGAGTCCAACTCTTTTCCTACTGTTGTACTGACTGCAGTGGGAATAGTAAATTTTAACCTTCCTGAGTCCAATGCTTTCCATTCTCTTGCACCAACAGGAGTGGGAATAGTAAATTCATCCACTTCTGAGTCCAACACATTCCATGCTGTTGCACAGACATGAGTGGGAATAGTTAATGTTACCCCCTCTGAGTCCAATGCTTTCCCTATTGTTGCACTGACTGGAGTGGGAATAGCAAATGGTACCTCTTCTGAGTCCAAACCTTTCCCTACTGTTACACAGAGTTGAGTGAGAATAGTTAATTGCACCCCTTCAAAGTCCAGCACTTTCCCTACTGTTGCACCCACTGCAGTGGGAATAGTAAATTTCACCCATCCTGGGAACAACACTTTCCTTACTGTTGTACCAACTGGAGTGGGAGTAGTAAATGTTACCACTCCTGAGTCCAACACGTTCCCTACTGTTGCACCAACTATAGTGGGAATAGTACATTTTACTTCTCTTGAGTCCAACACTTTCCTTATTGTTGCAGAGACTTGAGTGGGAATAGTAAATGTTACCCCCTCTGAGTCCAATGCTTTCCCTATTGTTGCACTGCATGGAGAGGGAATAGCAAAGTGTACCTCTTCTGAGTCCAAACCTTTCCCTACTGTTGTATAGACTGGAGTGGGAATAGTAAATCTTACTTCTCCTGAGCCCAACACTTTCCCTACCGTTGCACAGAGTGGAGTGAGAATAGTAAATTACACCCCTTCGAAGTCCATCACTTTCCTACTGTGCACCGACTACAGTGAGAATGCTAAATTTCACCCCTCCAGAGAACGATGCTTTCCTTACTGTTGCACCAACTGGAGTGGGAACAGTAAATGTTACCCCCCCTGAGTCCAACTCTTTCCCTACTGCTACATTGACCTGAGAGGGAATAGTAAATTATACCCCTCATGAGTCCAACTCTTTCCTTATTGTTGTACTGACTGGAGTGGGAATAGTACATTTTACCCATCCAGAGTCCAATGCTTTCCCTACTATTGCACCAACTGGCAATAGTAAATTCAACCACTCCTGAGTCCCTCGCTTTCCATATTGTTGCACAGACTCGAGTGGGCATGGTAAATGTTACCCCCTCTAAGTCTAATGCTTTCCCTATTGTTTCACTGACTGGAGTGGGAATAGCAAATTGTACCTCTTCTGAGTCCAAACCTTTCCCTCCTGTTGCATAGACTGGAGTGGGAACAGTCAATTTTACTTCTCCTGACTCCAGTACTTTCCCTACCATTCCTCAGAGTGGAGTGAGAATAGTAAATTGTACCCCTTCGAAGTCCAACACTTTTCCTGCTGCTGCATTGACTACAGTGGGAATAGTAAATTTCACCCCTCCTGAGAACAACGCTTTCCTCACTGTTGCACCAACTGGAGTGGGAATAGTAAAAGTTACCACTGCTGAGTCCAACGCTTTCCCTACTGTTGCACCAACTATAGTGGGAATAGTAAATTTTACTTCTTCTGAGTCCAACACTTTCCCTACTGTTGCACTGACCTAAGGGGGAATAGTAAATTATACCCCTCCTGAATCCAACTCTTTCCCTACTGTTGTACTGACTGCAGTGGGAATAGTAAATTGTAACCTTCCTGAGTCCAATGCTTTCTATTCTCTTGCACCAACAGGAGTGGAAATAGTAAATTCATCCACTCCTGAGTCCAACACATTCCATGCTGCTGCACAGACGAGTGGGCATAGTTAAAGTTACCCTCTCTGAGTCTAATGCTTTCCCTATTGTTGCACTGACTGCAGTGGGAATAGCAAATTGTAGCTCTTCTGAGTCCAAACCTTTCCTTACTGTTACACAGAGTGGAGTGAGAATAGTTAATTGCATCCCTTCAAAGTCCAGCACTTTCCCTACTGTTGCACCGACTGCAGTGGGAATAGTAAATTTCACCCATCCTGGGAACAACACTTTCCTTACTGTTGTACCAACTGGAGTGGGAGTAGTAAATGTTACCACTCCTGAGTCCAACACGTTCCCTACTGTTGCACCAACTATAGTGGGAATAGTAAATTTGACTTCTCTTGTGTCCAACACTTTCCTTATTGTTGCACAGACTCGAGTGGGAATAGTAAATGTTACCCCCTCTGAGTCCAATGCTTTCCCTATTGTTGCACTGACTGGAGAGGGAATAGCAAAGTGTACCTCTTCTGAGTCCAAAACTTTCCCTACTGTTGTATAGACTGTAGTGGGAATAGTAAATTTTACTTCTCCTGAGTCCAACACTTTCCCTACCGTTGCACAGAGTGGAGTGAGAATAGTAAATTATACCCCTTCGAAGTCCATCACTTTCCCTACTGTGCACCGACTGCAATGGGAATGCTAAGTTTCACCCCTCCAGAGAACAATGCTTTCCTTACTGTTGCACCAACTGGAGTGGGAATAGTAAATGTTACAACTCCTGAGTCCAATGTTTTCCCTACTATTTCACCAACTATGGTGGGAATAGTAAATTTTACTCCTCCTGAGTGAAACACTTTCCCTACTGTTGCACTGACGGGAGTGTGAATAGTAAATTTTACCCCTCCTGAGTTTAATGCTTTCCTTACTGCTGCACATAGTGGAGTGGGAATAATATAAGTATTATTTTTAGAATGGTATATTTTTGTTTATATTGCTTGAAGTATATTATTATTATATCACTAGGTATTTCAAATTATCCTTGTTTTATTTACTAATGTTTGTAATATATAATTTATTTTTAATAACATTTATTTTTTATATTGTTTATTTATTATGTGTAAATAAATTGGTACGTGTTTTATATTTTTCCAGTTTATTTGTTACAGTTTTTAATGTATTGTATATGTGTGTGTGTGTGTGTGTGTGTGGTTATATACATATATATTATATATATATATATATATGTATATATATATATATATAGATATATATATAGATATATAAATAGATATATCTCTATATATATATATATATATATATAAATAGATAGATTTTATATATATAATAATAATATATATATGTATACATATATATTTATATATATGTATATATATTTGAACATATATATACATTTATTATTATTAAATTGAAAAAAATTGTAAAATCTAAACTAATTCAAAAATATTTTTTTAACAGTAGTTTACAATGATATATATGTAAATAAACATACTATATATGTGTGTGTGTTTGTTTAAATAAATATATATTTCGATATATTCTTATTTAAATATATTTAGTTTACATTAAATTACTGTGAGATGTTAATGTATTGTTTTATATTTTTAATTATATACATTTTTAATCACAATATTTTTGCCTATTGTTTCTGATATTAATGTAAAACAATATTTTCTTTAGACATTTTTGGCATTTTCATTATAGATATAGGATAATGAAATTTTTGGGTTAGATATTTTTGTCCCAATATTTTTGTGACACTATATTTAGGGTTTCGATATTGTGTCAGTGAACAATTGACCATTACAATTGCTGCTTTATGTTGGCCCCTAGGAAAAAAATCTATAGCCTGAACCAGATACTGCATTTTCGCTGCCATTATTTGCTTTGATAAAGTCCCATTTTGCCCACTGTGGACTAGAGTCTGCCCAACTGCAATTATACGTGATGCCCAAATCTTTGTAAATAAACTGTAATCATCATTAGGAAGGCTTATTGGGAGACAAGAATATGTGCTCACAGGATCTTTATCTTTTTTTATGAAACTTACCACTACTGACTCTTTGAAAGTCGAAAAGGATGTCCAGCCTGCCTCCTATTTCATTAAATAATTGCACCGCATACAGTAGTAATTATTTCTGGAATACTTTATAAACCGTGATTGGGACTCCATCAGTACCCGTTGCCTTGGCATTTGACACCTTTTGAAACACTCCAGCGGCTTCCCCTAGCGAGCTAGATTGCAGCAATGTCTCTACCTGCATCTCAGTCAAGCACGGCAGCCTAATCTGCCCAAATAATTCCTCAAGACTAGCACCTTCATATGAGTTTGGTGGTCTAACCATTGGACCGCCAAACTCGCGGGGAAGACAACACCGCATTGAGGTTGTGTCCCCCCGAGTGTATTACAATGTTCCCTCTGGGCTGACCGGCAGGAACACTGCACTAGGCATTCCCGCTGGTCAGTACAGGGGAAACCGTGCTATGATATAGCACTCAGCTCCCTAGGGGCGCTGAGTGCTGTATCGTAGCACAGAGGGGGCCATCCTGCATCCTCAGAATGCACACTGTCTGCAAAGCAGACAGTGCGCATTTGCGGTGTTGGGCAGGGGGGGGTCCTGCAATGCCGAAACCATGGGCATGGGCTGTGCAGGGGCCTCCCTCTGGCCTCCTGCACTTGTTCTCTACCAGTCTTTTCATGGTGGGGACACCGCCATGAAAAGGCTGGCAGAGAACAAGGTTGTAATCAGCAAGGCGGCACTGAGTTCAGCGCCACCTTAGGCTGACTTCAACCAAGATCATCATCAGCCCATCTAGAACAATGTTCCAAGAGGGTTCAGCGGTCCCCTGGTGGGGCTGCCTGCCAGGGTTGTAATTGGGTGGTTGGATCACCCGGAGTGCTGCTGTCCAAACATCAATGCAAGTGGTCCTCAGATTGCCACACTCATAAATGAGGCCCTTTATCTGGCAACATTGTTGGCATTCCCATAAATGTTTTTATAATGCTGTAGAAATATTTTTGCTATTCTAAGCGAATCTTCTTGCCCTACATTTGAGTTGGGATCCTTTATTTCCCCAATACGCAATGCGTCATACTAAAGACATGTCGACCAGGCCAACAGCCTACCCACCAGCTGGCTCTCTTATACTGCTTCTGCTGAAAAGTTTTTGCACCATTGCACTATTCAAAACTAAAAAAAATCCCTCACCATTTGCTTGGACTCGTCAAGTATTTCTTTTAACCCGGTTCCTAATTCTATCCTCCCCTTTACTAGTGTATTTTGTGCATGATCAAGACCACTTTTAGCTCCTTGACTCAAGCTTTCCGAGCTCTACTCAGAGCTGACTTATATGCAATCACCAGACTTTAAATGTGGCTTTAAATGATTCCATTATTGCAAAGATCGAGGCAGTGCCTTGATTGATCTAAAAAAAATCTTGTATGAAATTACGCTTGGTATCTAACTAGATCTGGTCCACCAAAATGTCCTGTCAAACTGCCATCATGCCTCGGAATTTTTTAATCTTCAATCTCTATAGTGACACCTACCACTGAATGATCCTAGAATGCATTAGCCCAAATCACCATTCTGCTCCACTTCAAAAAATCTGAGATTAAAAAAGACTAGTCCTGAAGCTGTTAACATGTAAAATGTGCCTGTTCAAGATAATCTAAGTGCCATGGATCAACCAGATTTAAACTACATTTCACTGAGTCAAAAACATGAGCAGTTCTAGTCTTCAACTGTTTTTTTTTGTTCTATTAGAAGTCTCACGTTTAAGGTCTTGAATATAGATGAAATCCCCTCCCCAAATTAAAGGCTCCTTACCACATTGCAACGGCAAAACTCTCCTTCAAGTGGGCATCTTTATCTTGCAGCGAGTCATAGTAATTAAGGAAACTAAACAAGACTGCTTGGACCCAACTGCTTGGACCCTGTGGCCCGTATTTATACTTTTTTAGCACCTCCCAATCCTCTGATCTGGAAGGGCAGCAAATAGGGTTGAGGGTAAATTTGAGGCGCAGGGTCATGTGCATGCAGAGTGTCACACCTTCCTAAATGTTTGATGCAGTGAAACTCAGCAGTTTGTCACAGGTTAGGGCTTGTCACCAGGAAGACACTTGTAGCCACCCTGCTGACAGTTTTACCACTCTCCCCCTTTATCCTGCACTTCTTCTCTGCATGCAGCCCTTCTTTTCAATTGTTTATCACATCACCCGTGTCTTCACCCTGCTGTGAGGCATGCTCTTTGTTGATCTCATTACAATTGTCCTTCATCTCCTTGTCTCTTCTATCACTGTTCTATGTTTTGTTTTGTCTTCGTCCCCACTGGCTGATTTACTTTCTTTACCATCCCTGCACCCTAACTTTGTGTCTCTCTGTTCTGCTTGCTGTTTTATGTTTCATCAAGAAGGTAGCAGAACAGGTGTGGTGAAGACAGATTTCTTAAAATGGTTGCCATCTGTTATCATTTACCATTATGGACACTATTCAGCGACATAACAATCTATTAGTCATCTCTCCATCTCCTGGAACCTCATTAAGCCCTGGTTTATACTTTTTGGTGCAAAACTGCACTAACGCAGTTTTGCACCAAAAACTTTAGCACCGGCTTGCACCATTTCTGTGCACCAGCCGGGCACCATATTTATGGAATGGTGCAAGCCGGTGCAAAGGGTAGGCTTGCATTAAAAAAATTACGTTAGTCGGGTGGGGCTGGCGGTATGGAAAAGGGGGTTTTGCACCAAAAAATGACGTTAGGCAGGTTAGAGTAAAAAAAATGACTCTAACCTGCCTAGAGTCATTTTCTGACGCAAAACCATACGTACCACATGACTCCTGTCTTAGAAAAGACAGGAGTCATGCCCACCACCCCAATGGCCAGCACAGGGGACCAGGGTCCCCTGGGCACAGCCATTGCACCCAGTGCCATGCTGGAGGGTCCATTTCAGGGCCCCCAATGGCACTTTAAAAAACAAAAATACTTCCCTGTACTTACCTATACATACCTGGGATGGGGACCCCATCCTCCACTATCCCTCTGGTGTGGGTGGGGGTGTCCCTGGTGCTTGGGGAGGGCACCTCTGGGCTTATTCCATGGTGTTCCACCATGGAAATAGGCCCACAGGTCCCCTAACGCCTGCCCTGACCCAGGCACCAAAACATTGTGCAAAGCAAGCTTTGCACCATTTTGTGACCCCTCCTTCCCCTGTGCATGATTTTTGCATGTGAGTATAAATAAGGCGTTAGGGCCTTAAAATAATTTTTTGCACGGGAACACCTCCTTTGCATCTCATTGCCGCAAAGTAGGTTCCCACGTCCAAAAAATGACTTTAACTCCATAAATTTGGCGCCAGACAGGTCTAGCACCAAAGTATAAATATGGAGTTATTTTTGCTCTGAATTTGTGTTAAAAAAATTACGCACATTTGGTGCAAAACAAGTATAAATATGCCCCTATGTTTGTACTAACCAATGACACCATTTCTAATTGTGTGGTATACCTGTCCACTGTAACTGCTGGTGATGGATCAAAAAACACTGGCAGGCGCAGTCTTTATTACCCCTAGTAGGAGGTTTATTGCTGACTTTAATAGAATTTTCACCAAAGCAAATCAAAAGGGAGCAGAAAAAAAGAATAGTGGTTGGCAGTAAACATTGCACATTTTCTATTTTCTGCCCATTTTTGATTAGTTCTATTCCTGCTAGGGGCATAGCTTGGTCAGTAGTATTTTGGGGGAGGTGCTTCAAATATTCCAACAATTGTCCTGGCATGTCTTGTTAAAATACAACATATGAGATGCAGGGCATGGGTGCTTAAGGAGCTGTGTTAAGAAAGAAAAGTTATTGTAAAATAAGCATTTTGTAAGTCCTTCAGAACAAACATAAACGTGTGTGTTTGTGTGAGTGTGCAAAAATTGCAAGTGAAATCTGACAAACACCTCACCTTACCCAACTTTAAACACCTATACCCAACAATATATTGCAGAATAAATGTATTAAGGGGGAGTAAGACCCCAAACACCCCCTGAAGATATGACCCTGATTCTTGCTCACAACCATCAGGGCAGTAGATGTCAAGAAGGTGCAGTGGGCGTGTGGAACTGAAATTCAGAACACAGAATTCATATTTTATTTGGTAAATTGTTGACTTAACACAACTAACAAGCTGGGCCTGCTCCACTCAGTATCTCAATTACTGGCAGTTCAAGCCTTGAAAATCATACCATTATCTTCCCTGGTTAAGACTTGTGAGGGGAATGCAAGGATCAAACACAATTAGCATTTAAAACATGCTTCATAAATTATGTGATTATGGGATTTAGGTGGTCATTTCAACCTCGGCGGTCTTTTCACAAGACCGCCGAGGGACCGCCGTGCTGAAGACCGCCAGTGGTGGCGGTTTTCCGCTCGGCGTATTATGACTGCTGGCAGCCCTCCGTCCTTTTCCGGACGGAGAGCCGCCAGCAGCCATACTGGTGGTCGGCGGGGAAGTGGAGGTTGCTCCACCTCCACTGCCCCGTCAACAGAACACCGCCCACCGAATCACGTTCTGTGATTCGGTGTGGCGGTGTTCTGTTGACGGGGTGCTGGCGGCGGAGCAGCCCCCATGGATCCCGTCCCCTCCCGGAGGATCAACGGACCAGGTAAGTTGATCGTCCGTTAGGGGAGGGGCGTGGGGGGGTGTTGTGTGCGTGCATGGGGGTGTGCATGTGAGTGTGTTGAGGTGGTGTGTGAGTGCGTGTATGAATGTGGGGGGTGTTGTGTGGCTGAATGTGTGCGCGTGTCTGCCTGTTTGTATGTCTGTGAGTATGTGTGCGTGTATGACTGTGTGTGTGTATGTTGGTATGTATGTTGGCATGTGTGCGGGTATGAGTATCGGGTGTGTCTGTATGCGTGTAGGGTGGGGGGTGTTGAAATGTTGGGGGTGTGTGCGTGTATGAATGTTGGGGGTGTGTGCGTGTTGGGGTGCGTGTATGTATTTTGGGGGTGGGGAGGGGTGCGTGTATGAATGTTGGGGGTGGGGAGGGGTGCGTGTATGAATGTTGGGGGTGGGGAGGGGGGTCTTGCCATCTTTGGGGGGGTGTCAGGGGGGTGAGGGGTGTGGGGGGGGAATCGGCGGTGGGTGGGGGAGACCCCTATTAGTGCCTTGATTGTGCTTACCGCCATGGATTACATGGCGGTTCCCAACCCCATGAAATCCATGGCGGTAAGCTGGGTCGTGATACCGCCGGCGGTCTTGTGGCGGCCGCCGGGCTGGGGACCCAAGTCTCCAGCCCGGCGGTCGTTACCGCCCTGGCGGTCGGATCGGATCGCCATGGTCATAATTCCAATTTTGTTACCGCCGGCCTGTTGGCGGTAAGACCGCCACTTCTCCGCCAACCACCAGGGTCGTAATGAGGGCCTTAGTGTGGAAAGTGATATTAGGGTAAATGGTCTTCTCCCTGTATATTTGAAGATAACATGAAGGTAGGCGGGGAGTGAGATCCCAGCTAATATACGTCCTGAGAAAAGTGTTATAAATGCTGCAACTGAGAAAGCACTCAATAGAAACATGTAAAACCTCAGAGTACAGACTACTGTTAAGATTAAACTTTGTGACAGTGTTGCTATCTTTAATTACACCTATTTGCTACTATTTCCAGATCTATAAATATGACATACGGTGCTGGATTGTATTAAACAACATTTGCATCTTCATTCTCTTCCTTCAGGATATTACTTTGTATATCTGATCCAGTGACTTTAGTGCAAAACCAAAAATTCGAATGTGAGTCAACTCTAATAATGTAATAATACAGTCCAGTAACAGAACACATCTTCTCCCACAACCCAGCTATCTCTTTAATACTTTACTGACTGTATCTTTGCTTTGACCTTGTACAGCACTCCAAAGCATTTTCACTAAGTTTCCACTATACAAATACCACATACATATGGCTCCATGTTGTTAGAGCTGCAAGCCTTTGGATGTCTTACCCCGAGCTTTTTGCCTTCACCCATCCTATTCTTCTGACTTCTGTTTTGTTGGCCTTAGGACTCTGTGCACTTTACCACTTCTAACTAGTGCTAAAGTGCTTATGCCAACTCCCTATAGAATGGTACAATTGGCTTACACTTGATTGGCATATTTAGGGGGCTGATTTAAGAGCCTCTAGTGCCATCCTAACGACATATTAGCATGCTTTTTTTTACGCTAATGTGGCGTTAGATGGCCAAAAATGGCACACCATATTTACAAAGTGGTGCAATGCATGCATTGCGCCACTTTGTAACCCTTTGCGCAACATTATGTCTGCGCCAGGCATAAAGTATTCAAAGGGGGCGTTCCCCCATTAGGGGAGCCAAAAAAATGGTGCAAAGAAATCTATGAGATTTCTTTGTGACATCTTTTTCTGCACTTTTAACGCCTGCTCAGTGCAGTCATTAAAAGGAGGTACATCATTATTTAGAATGGGCCTCGATGGGCTTTGCAGGATTAGCATCAAAATGTTTCACGCTAATCCTGCAAAGCTCAGAACTAGCGTCAAAAATATTTACGCTAGTTCCCCTAGCTACCTCCATGGTGCGCCGTATCTTAGATACGGCGCACACATGGTGGCATTAGAGGGGCATTAAGGGGCACAAGAAAAGTGGTGCTGAACACAATGCAGCCCCGCTTTTCTTAAATCAGGCTCTCAATTTACTTATAAGTTCCTAGTAAAGTGGTACACTGTTAGAAATGTGGTTTCTGGTTGACTGGGGTATGAGCCCTGGTCAAACAGTAACCACAATCCTAGTCAGGGTAAGGCACAAGCAATCCTAATATGACCTGTGTTCATCCTCTGGTAGCTTGGCACAGAGCAGTCAGGCTTAACTTACAGGCAATGTGTAAAGAAATTCTCTAACACCTCAAACGGTAGAACAGGTTATCAAAAATAGATCCAAATGCAATAATTAAAACAAGATCAAAAATAACAAAAATCCAATAAGTAGAACCAGAGATATTGAATTTCAAAGGTTAGGTAAGAATAGTGCAAAGAAGCAAGAAGTGCTTTTGAGGATATCTGGTCAATCTGCACCAGGACAAAGTCAAGAGTTGAGGCGGACGGAGCATGGGCCACTTACAGGGAATCAGTTATGTCCACTGAACCAAAGTACCATAAATCCTGGTTTCAGAGTGTTGCATGGATCCATGCTGAAGAAGCGTTGCACAACAGAGGCAATGTGTCAGTTCTGAGATGCATTGAGGCTGTGGTGTGAAGTCCTGTTCCATCATCGTCGAGGATCCTGTCAGTGGGTCTTGTGATGTGAAGTCCGGTGTCGAGGATGCGTGGTGCAGCAGAGGTGATGCTTTGATTTAGATGAGCAGTGAAGCCGCGAGGCAGAGGTTCAGTGTCATTGTTAAGGCTGCTGTTGCTGTTTACGAAGGATGTGAGGAAGTTATACTAGAAAAAGCATTGCCTCAGGTGGTTCCAAAGGTGATTAGTCAGTCCCAAGATGCGGTAATGCGGCGGTGATGCAAGTCTTTGTGACAGGTCCAGTCCACGTAGCAGCAATGTATTGCTTCTGCTCAAGGATGATCTGCTGGGGAGATGCATTGGTTGTGCTTGGGGATGAGTCGATCAGCAGAGAGGATGCATCTGTTCTGCTAGCAAGTACCTTAGGCCCACTTCCAAGGGTCCAGGACTGAGGTGGCACCACTTGGCATGGTAGATTCACAGCTGGCATAGTCCATGTGCAGAAGCAGGGTGGTTGGAAATCTTTTATGTCCCCGAGACTTCCTATCAGGGAGCCAGCCAATTAGCCCTTGGAGTCACTTTGGGGTCGCGGTTCAAGTGATGCAAGTCAAGCCAGTGGATCTGCAACTCTGATTTTGCCACCCACTTAAGTAGCCCTCTAAACATGTCCCAGGCCTGCCATTGTAGTCTGTACGCAGTATCACACTGAGATGTCGACATGGCATTTGAAATCTCTTTCCAAGCCTTAAACTTCCCTTTTATTAAGTATTAGTCACCGCTTAAGGTAGGCCCTACGTAGGGCAGGGTACTATGTAATTAAAAGGTAGGGCATGTACCTTGCAGTTTTACATATACTGGTAGTGAAAAATTCCCAAATTAGTTTTTCACTTCTATGAGGCCTAACCCCCACATAGGGGAACATTGAGGATTCCTTACTGCATTAAAAACGCTGTAATTCCTGATCCGGAGGTAAAGTTGGATTGATGTTTTCACCTATTAGAAAGTTGGCATTTTCCTGCTTTTAGAGCTGTATGCCTACAATCTGTCTCTGATCACTTGTCTCAGGTGTGCTTTGTCTCTCTAGACGGCACACACAATGGGAGCTTAGGTGTGACTTGATGCTCCCAAATCGGCCATCAGGACAGTATGGGAGGGAGGAGCTGGCCACAGCCTCACACTTACACCTCCATAGGCTGTGTACTGTCTCCACACAAAGTCCTACCTTTCCTGGCCTTGCTCCAGACTCACTACAGGGGGGATATGTATCCCTTTGTGTGGGGGACAGGACACAGACTATTCAGTTTTAAGTGAGGCTGGCTCCAGCTCCTCCCTCCCATCCTGCCAGGATAGACCATCAACTCACACCTAAGATCCCATTATGTGTGGGGGAAGGCACAAAGCCCAGCTATAACCCGCCCCTCCCGACACGTGATCAGAGACAGGCAGCATACACCAAATGGCTAAGGTTAGAAAATGCCATCTTTCTACAAGTGACATTTTCAGAATTGCAAGTTAAAGTGCAACTTCACTATGAGGTAGGGTTTTAAATTGAGATTTCAGAGACAGCAAACGTGAAGGAATTATCTCTTCCCATTTGGAAATTACCCTTAAAAGCTGTAAGAAAGCAACTCTAACGTTATCACATGGGAAAGATATGCCTTGCCGTTATTAAAGAGTTTTTTACTGCCAAGACATGTAAAACTTAAAAGTACACATCCTGCTTTTTAAATACATTGCACGCTGCCCTCTGGGCTATACAGGGTCTACTGTAGCGGTGACATATATGTAATAAAAAAAGAAGGTGTGGGCCTGGCAAAAGGTTTATTGTGTAAGGTTGAAATGGCAATGTGAAACTGCACACTCAAGCTCTGCAATGGCAGGCCTGAGTCATGGTTAAAGGGCTACATAAGTGGGTGGCACAATTAATGCTGCAGGCTCACCGGTAGTATTTAATTCACAGGCCCTGGGTACATGTAGTACCACTGTACTAGGGACTTATAAGTAAATTTAATATGCTGATTGGGGATGAAATATATGAAATATATTACTGTGTTTAGGAGGGAGAGTACAAACACTTTGGCACTGGTTAGCAAAGGTAAAGTGTACAGAGTCCTAATACCAACAAAAATGTTAAGAACAGTGGAGGAGGACCACCCTAAGGTTTCCAGGTCTAACATAGACCATATACCCTGCGCTGGTCAATTAAATGCTAATATTTTGCCTGCAGCACTTACTCTGCCCCACATTTAAGTAGGCCCTTAAAACATGTCCCAGGCCTACCATTGCAGCCTAATAGTAGTTTTAAACAGCCAATTCGACTTGGAAAAATAACCCTTCTGCCAGCCTAAAACCTAAAACTGTTTTTATTTTATATAATTAACCCATAAAGTAGGCCCTAAACAGTCCATAGGGCGTTATGCATTGTAATTAAAATGTTGTACATGTACTTTTGAGGTTTACATGTCTTTGTAGTGAAAAACGCACACATTTGTTTTTCGCTACTGTGAGGCCTACCTCTCCCATAGGATAACATTGGGTTGCCTTATTGCTTGTAATAAGTGATAACTTTTGATTGGGAGCAGGTAGAAAAGTCATGTTTAGTGCCTGCAACCTGTTCCTCTGTCACGTTACTAGGTGTAACTGGCAGTTGTCCTTTGTGTATTCCTCCCAGACAGTATCACAATAGAGGGTCTGGGTGTTGGCAGGATAGAGGAGTTACTTGTCACCTACTACACTTGCACTTCAAAAGCATTCCCCCAGTCCACACACAAAGGATATTATACTAGCCTATTGTGCTGCCACACAGACTAGAACCAGCACAGGGAGGCAGGAAATTCCAGACACCTCTGTAGTGGGAAACTCAAGAAGTGCCCTTCCTTCAAAGTTAGCATCAGGTATACAAAGGAACCGTCAGACGCACTCTTCAGATCACTTCTGGAACTATGGGAGACTCAGAAGAAGGACTGCCCGGCTGCTCTGCTGCTGTTGTGCCCTGCCTGCAAGCTGGACTGCTCTGCTGCTCTTCTGCCTTCTACCTGAGGAAGAAGGACTGAACCTGTACATTGACCCCAGAACCACCAGAGGGACTACAAGGGCTTTTTGTCTGAACTCCTGTTTTGTGCTACAGAGACACAATGAGTTCCAAAATCTCGGCACCTGCACCTGGACTCTGCCTGTTGTGAGTTCTAACCTTCCAAATGGTCTCTTTCAAGTCCTGGACTCTTGGAAGTGGGGATAAAGGTGCTCTTCCAGGCCAGCTGTGGTCCCCATCAGAACCTATGCAGTGCAATACAACCTGATACAGTCTCTACAGCTCCCCTTCAAAACCGACGCAGCACAACATAACTTGATGCAGGACCCCATGTCACTCATTGGTACCAAAGCTGTATGACGCATCTTGATGCAGGACATTTAGGCCCTGATTTATACTTTTTTTGCGCTGAATTTGCGTCATGTTTTGAGGCACAAGCGGCACAAACTTACAAAATACAATTGTATTTTGTAAGTTTACGTCGCTTTAGCGTCAATAAATGATGCAAATGCGGCACAAAAAAAGGATAAATCAGGGCCTTAATTGCTCTCTGAAACTGCTGCTTCTTGACACAGCACCCTACATCAAGAACATAAGATAAATTTCTCAGCAATCCTAACCTGGTCCCTGTATCCGGCCTGCTTTCCATCGTGGTTAGACTGAACTTGTGAGTTTCCCTGTCTGGTGTAGCCAGGTAACCACAGTAGGTGCATTGTGCTTTTAAGCACTTTTTTATCTAAACATTTACAATTACAAACCATGGTACTGCTTACTGGATTTTGGTATTTTCGATGTTAAATAACTTATCAGAATATACTTTATTTTTCTAAATTGGTGTAAGATTTGTCTTGCATTGTGTTTTCACTTTATTACTGTTTAAGTGCTGCATAAATACTTTAGAAATTGCCTCTAAGTTCAGCCCAGCTGCTTTTTGTGCTAAGCTACCAAAGGGTTAAACACAGGCTATTTTTTTGTGTATTTTTGTGGTTCACCCGCCAAGCATTGTGGTTGTTGCTTGAGTAGGGTTTGCCCCCACAACCAGCCACCCGATATCTCTTACATGGGAATGGGAATGCTTGTGACAGCTAGATTAGCTGACATTAAAAAATCAAAGGGAGGTGATTAACTCATCAAATCACTGAGGGGAGACATAGCAAATATGATTTATAAAAAATCAAAAAGAAATTTGATTAACTCATTAAACATTCTGATGGCTGAGCTAGGAAGCTGAAAGTGTTTTGTTGTAATCCAGAGTGGTCACAGAATATGTGTAAAGCATCATCTTCAACTGACACAGAGCTATTATCTTATGTAAAAAGCACTATGAAAGTCATGAGTTGAACGGATAAGACGGTCACGATCTTGTAAGAGAAAAGTAACAAACTGGCATTTCTAAAAAAAAGCGGTATTAGAACTTTATACAATTCAAGAAATGGGAAGATTGCCTTAAGAATTGTACAAGATAGATAGATAGATAGTGTTAGAAATGGGGTATTTGGTTGGCAGTCAGGTTGCCCTCTGTCCAAGCAAGAACCCTCACTCTAGTCAGGGTAAGTCACACACAATCCAAAATCATCCTGTGCTCACCCTCCGGTAGCTTGGGACGAGCAGTCAGGCTTAACTTAGAAGGCAATGTGTAAAGCATTTGTGCAATAAATCATACAACACCATAGCATAACACCACAAAAATACACCACACAGTGTTTAGAAAAATATATAATATTTATCTGGGTATCTTCAGGTCAAAACGATCAAAGTTGCAATATGAATTTGTAAAGATGTCACTGAAAAGTGATATAAAGCGTCTTAAGTCTTTAGAAAGTAAACAGAGTCTCTTTCAAACACAAAGTACCTGGTTTCTGGTGGAAAATCTCCTCAGAGGGCCACAAAGGAAGAGGTGCGTGGAAAAAGGGTGTGTGCGTCGATTTCTCCCCAGCACACACGGACTTGCGTCGTTATTTTCCACGCGGGGAAGTCGGTGTCGTTTTCCGGCACGGGGACAGTCTCTTTCTGTAGATCGCGGGGATTACCAGATGTCCCGGGTCTGTGCGTGGATTTTCCTGCTTGTTCTCCGGCTGCGCGTCGGTCTGCGGGGCTGTGTGTCGAAATTACGATCTCACGGCAGGCGTCGCGTCGATTTCTCCTCTAGACTTCGATCTGCGGGGCTGCGCGTTGAAATTACGATCTCACGGCAGGCGTCGCGTCGATTTCTCCTCTAGAGGTCGGGCGGCGTTGTCCTTGCGAGGCTGTGCGTCGGATCTTCGATCGTCCCAAGAGCGTCGCGTCGATCAGCGTCAGAGTGCGGCGTTTTTCTCGCCGCGAAACAAGCTGTGCGTCGAAATTTTCGGCGCACGGAGCGTCCAAGTAAAAGAGAGAAGTCTTTTTGGTCCTGAGACATCAAGGAACAGGAGGCAAGCTCTATCCAAGCCCTTGGAGAGCACTTTCACAGCCAGACAAGAGTTCAGCAAGGCAGCAGGGCAACAGCAAGGCAGCAGTCCTTTGTAGAAAGCAGACAGGTGAGTCCTTTGAGCAGCCAGGCAGTTCTTCTTGGCAGGATGTAGTTTCTGGTTCAGGTTTCTTCTCCAGCAAGTGTCTGATGAGGTAGGGCAGAGGCCCTGTTTTATACTAAGTTGTGCCTTTGAAGTGGGGGTGACTTCAAAGAGTCTCTAAGAAATGCACCAAGCCCCCTTTCAGTTCAATCCTGTCTGCCAGAGTCCCAGTAGGGGGTGTGGCAGTCCTTTGTGTGAGGGCAGGCCCTCCACCCTCCCAGCCCAGGAAGACCCATTCAAAATGCAGATGTATGCAAGTGAGGCTGAGTACCCTGTGTTTGGGGTGTGTCTGAGTGAATGCACAAGGAGCTGTCAACTAAAACTAGCCAGACGTGGATTGAAGGGCACAACAAGATTTTAGTGCAAAGAAATGCTCACTTTCTAAAAGTGGCATTTCTAGAATAGTAATATTAAATCCGACTTCACCAGTCAGCAGGATTTTGTATTACCATTCTGGCCATACTAAATATGACCTTCCTGCTCCTTTCAGATCAGCAGCTGCCACTTCAACAGTGTATGAGGGCAGCCCCAATGTTAGCCTATGAAAGGAGCAGGACTCACAGTAGTGTAAAAACGAATTTAGGAGTTTCACACTACCAGGACATATAACTACACAGGTACATGTCCTGCCTTTTACCTACACAGCACCCTGCTCTAGGGGTTACCTAGGGCACACATTAGGGATGACTTATATGTAGTAAAAGGGGAGTTCTAGGCTTGGCAAGTACTTTTAAATGCCAAGTCGAAGTGGCAGTGAAACTGCACACACAGGCCTTGCAATGGCAGGCCTGAGACAGGGTTAAGGGGCTACTGAGGTGGGTGGCACAACCAGTGCTGCAGGCCCACTAGTAGCATTTAATCTACCTGCCCTAGGCACATGTAGTGCACTCTACCAGGGACTTACAAGTAAATTAAATAGTCAATCATGGATAAACCAATCAGTAGTACAATTTACCCAGAGAGCATATGCACTTTAGCACTGGTTAGCAGTGGTAAAGTGCCCAGAGGTCAAAAGCCAGCAACAACAGGTCAGAAAAAATAGGAGGAAGGAGGCAAAACGTTTGGGGATGTCCCTGTCAAAAAGCCAGGTCCAACATGACCCCCTACCAGCCTAAAGCCAGGGGAGAACAATCACTATCCTGATATACTTCCCTGTTTGAGGCGACAGAACAAGGACCCAGGCCCACAACAGCAGGGGCATGCTCCAGTTCTTCGCCTTCCTGACTCCAATTGGATCACTCTGTCCATACTCTCAGGGTCCACTAAGCCAACCCATAGAGAACCTTTCTCCTTACCTGCGGATCCCATCTGTGCAGCACCTAACCTTACTTTGCTCACAGATGTATCCCAGGAGCCGGATAGTACCACCATGACCAACACAGTGGTTTTTCCCACTCTACCCCCGGGGTGTGACACTTGTCCCCTCCCCAGGGATAACTCTGTCCACCCGGACAGCAAGCCACAGTGATTACTGACAGCTGTCAGGGATGAGAGCCAGGCCCCAGGCCTCTCAAAGCTCTCCAACAACTGTGGCTGTGGAGAGTGGGGGGCGGTAGCCCCAGGTGCTGGGCACCCTTTAACCACTCTCCCTTCCACCAGGTCAGGGATGACAGCCTGAACCTGGTCCTCCCCTCTGGGGCTCTGTACCCTCCCTCCTATAGCGGTACCCCCAGAGTCCAACATGGTCAGGGTGCTTACAGAAGTCGCCCTGTACCATTCCTCCACCAGTGCAGGGCTGTTAACCTGCAACTGGCCCTCCAACCTAGGGTCTGTACCTTCAGGTTGGACTAGGGCCCGGGGGGAGGCTTCCCCCCCCCTGCCCTCCCTTCTGGGGTCCAGCACCCTCCAACTAGGAGTGGCCTCCTCAGAAGACAACATGGTAGGGGCACTGTTATCAGTAGCCCCTCCCTCCAGGTCCGGGGGGACACCCTGAACCTGGTCTTCCAGCCCAGGGTCTGTACCCTCAGACTGGATCCCTGCCTGGCAAACCAGGACTTTCTGGGAGGCACACCTACCCCCCACCAGGTCAGAGTTTAACCTCTGCACCTGACCATTCAACTCAGAGTCACCACCCTGAAGTTGAACAATTGCCTGGCACGCCAGGACTTCCTGGAGGGCACACTGACCCTCCACCAGGTCAGAGTTTAACCTCTGAACTTGGCCATTCAACTCAGAGTCACCACCCTGAAGTTGAACAATTGCCTGGCATGCCAGGACTTCCTGGAGGGCACACTGACCCTCCACCAGGTCAGAGTTTAACCTCTGAACTGGGCCATTCAACTCAGAGTCACCACCCTGAAGTTGAACAATTGCCTGGCGCACCAGGACTTCCTGGGAGGCACACCTACCTCTCACCAGGTCAGAGTTTAACCTCTGAGCCTGGTTCTCCAACCCAGGGTCACCACCCTGAGGTTGGGCAATTGCCTGGCACGCCAGGACTTTCTGGGGGGCACACCTACCCCCCACCAGGTCAGAGTTTAACCTCTGAACCCGGTTATCCAACCCAGAGTCAGCACTCTGAGGTTGGACCACTGCCTGGTACACCAGGACTTCCTGGGGGGCACACCTACCCCCCAACAGGTCAGACTTTATCCCCTGAACCTGGTTAGCCAACCCAGAGTCACCACCCTGAGGTTGAACCATTGCCTGGCAGGCCAGGACTTCCAGGGAGGCACACCTACCTCCCACCAGGTCAGAGTTTAACCTCTGAGTCTGGTTCCCCAACCCAGGGTCACCACCCTGAGGTTGGGCAATTGCCTGGCACGCCAGGACTTTCTGGGGGGCACACCTACCCCCCACCAGGTCAGAGTTTAACCTCTGAACCTGGTCATCCAACCCAGAGTCAACACCCTGAGGTTGGACAATTGCCTGGCACAGCAGGACTTCTTGGGAGGCACATCTACCTCCCACCAGGTCAGAGTTTAACCTCTGAACCTGGGTATCCAACCCAGAGTCACAACCCTGAGGTTGAATCTTTGCCTGGCATGCCAGGACTTCCTGGGGGGCAGTCTCACCCCCCACAAGGGACACACCGTCCCCAAGGGCCACACAAGAGTCTGGTTGGCGCAGGTCTCCCGACCTCTGCCCATCCGGCAGAGTCTGGGTTTCCCCCAAACCAGAAACGGTTTCACCTGGGTCTTTCCTGGGGGGCTCTGCTCTCAGAGCTGTCCCCTGACTCTCAAGGTCCTCCACTGGGGTCTGCAACCCCCTCTCAACCCTATGTCTGGACTTCTGCACCCCCTCACTAGGAGGGGTACTGCCAGACACCAGAACTGTTGGGATGCTGGCTACAGTCACCCCCCAAGTTCTTCTGACACTGCGGGGTTTCCCTCAAAAGGTGGCCCTACGGTACCGGCTAGGCTTCCCTCCTGGTGTTCCCTCATGGAACCCTCTAGGACCTGGGACCTACCTGGGACACTACAATCCTTTCCCACCCCACTCGGTTGGGAACCACCTAGACCACTCCCTTCAGGAGCACCCCAAATGCCTCTTCAGACTCTCTGGTACTCACCCCGAAGTCTGCCTCCATTGTAAGTTCCCTGGGGTCAGAGAACTCACACTCCACCTGGTGTTGGCGTAGCTCTGGAAAATAAGGACCAGACATATGCTCTCCAGCAATTACATCACTCTGCCCTTCACATGTATTAACCACAGTACCCTTCACCCAACCATCCAGTAACTCAACCTTGGAAAAGCACTCTACTTCACCATCCTGAGACTGGTGAGACAGTATCTGACTGTCCCTGACACTCAACCCATACTCTTCTGGGATGTCTCTACACTCTATATCCAGGACGTCCACCAGGGGGGAACCCTTTTCTCTGTCACTCTCTGCTAGAGTCAGTAAAGTGTCCCTCCCCCGGTAGGAATATGACTCCCTGTGCCAGTTCCCCAATCCTTCTCAGGGACCCTGTGCATAACGGGAACTACCTCATACCCTTGAACTGCCTGGGGTGTGTCAACTCCCTTCTTCAAGTTGGGCACCAAATCTCTGGGCTTGTGCCCTTCTTCAGCAGTACTAGATGCAAGATTTTTGCTGCCACCATCTGAACTGGATTCAGCCCTTCCGGCCTCCAGTTTCAGCTCTTTACAGCTCAGCTCTTGAGCTGCAATCTTTTCTTCTTCCAGGGCTAAGAGACTTGCTGCCTCAGCCCTTTCAAGCTGCTCATCTAGCTCTTCCATACACCGCTGTAGAGCTAGGAGCCCTTCATCTCCCACTAGTTCTCTTTCCTCATCTGAGTAGTCCTCCTCCTCATCTGAGGGGTACTTAGTCATTTGGTTTCTTGCTGCCTCTCTCTCTGCCCATCTTTCTTCCCCCCCCACTATGTAGGCATGTAGCATCTCCGCCTTAGTAGATCTCCTTGCTACAGGAAGGCCCCATTTTCTGCAAAGCTTCCTTAGGTCAGCCTTAGTGAGGTGGTCAGTAGGCACAAAGAATGAGTAGGTAAGCAATCTCATTGCTGACAAAGTCTTACTGGCAAGAACCAAAATTCAAAGTCCAGAATATCAATAGTATATCCAGGAGGACATCAGAGAACCAAAAGCGAAAAAGATGAAAAATCAAGTTGACCTTCAACTGTGGGTAGGTAGTGAAATACTTAGCTACTGTATGTCACTGCACAAACACAAGTCCTATCCTCACCGCTGATCACCAATGTTAGAAATGGGGTTTTTGGTTGGCAGTCAGGTTGCCCTCTGTCCAAGCAAGAACCCTCACTCTAGTCAGGGTAAGTCACACACAATCCCAAATCAGCCTGTGCTCACCCTCCGGTAGCTTGGCACGAGCAGTCAGGCTTAACTTAGAAGGCAATGTGTAAAGCATTTGTGCAATAAATCATACAACACCATAGCATAACACCACAAAAATACACCACACAGTGTTTAGAAAAATATATAATATTTATCTGGGTATCTTCAGGTCAAAACGATCAAAGTTGCAATATGAATTTGTAAAGATATCACTGAAAAGTGATATAAAGCGTCTTAAGTCTTTAGAAAGTAAACAGAGTCTCTTTCAAACACAAAGTACCTGGTTTCTGGTGGAAAATCTCCTCAGAGGGCCACAAAGGAAGAGGTGCGTGGAAAAAGGGTGTGTGCGTCGATTTCTCCCCAGCACACACGGACTTGTGTCGTTATTTTACATGCGGGGAAGTCGGCGTCGTTTTCCGGCGCGCAGACAGTCTCTTTCTGTGGATCGCGGGGATTACCAGATGTCCTGGGTCTGTGCGTGGATTTTCCTGCTTGTTCTCCGGCTGCGCGTCGGTCTGCGGGGCTGTGCGTCGAAATTACGATCTCACGGCAGGCGTCGCGTCGATTTCTCCTCTAGACTTCGATCTGCGGGGCTGCGCGTTGAAATTACGATCTCACGGCAGGCGTTGCGTCGATTTCTCCTCTAGAGGTCGGGCGGCGTTGTCCTTGCGAGGCCGTGCGTCAGATCTTCGATCGTCCCAAGAGCGTTGCGTCGATCAGCGTCGGAGTGCGGCGTTTTTCTCGCCGCGAAACAAGCTCTGCGTCGAAATTTTCTGCACACGGAGCGTCCAAGTAAAAGAGAGAAGTCTTTTTGGTCCTGAGACTTCAAGGAACAGGAGGCAAGCTCTATCCAAGCCCTTGGAGAGCACTTTCACAGCCAGACAAGAGTTCAGCAAGGCAGCAGGGCAACAGCAAGGCAGCAGTCCTTTGTAGAAAGCAGACAGGTGAGTCCTTTGAGCAGCCAGGCAGTTCTTCTTGGCAGGATGTAGTTTCTGGTTCAGGTTTCTTCTCCAGCAAGTGTCTGATGAGGTAGGGCAGAGGCCCTGTTTTATACTAAGTTGTGCCTTTGAAGTGGGGGTGACTTCAAAGAGTCTCTAAGAAATGCACCAAGCCCCCTTTCAGTTCAATCCTGTCTGCCAGAGTCCCAGTAGGGGGTGTGGCAGTCCTTTGTGTGAGGGCAGGCCCTCCACCCTCCCAACCCAGGAAGACCCATTCAAAATGCAGATGTATGCAAGTGAGGCTGAGTACCCTGTGTTTGGGGTGTGTCTGAGTGAATGCACAAGGAGCTGTCAACTAAACCTAGCCAGACGTGGATTGAAGGGCACAACAAGATTTTAGTGCAAAGAAATGCTCACTTTCTAAAAGTGGCATTTCTAGAATAGTAATATTAAATCCGACTTCACCAGTCAGCAGGATTTTGTATTACCATTCTGGCCATACTAAATATGACCTTCCTGCTCCTTTCAGATCAGCAGCTGCCACTTCAACAGTGTATGAGGGCAGCCCCAATGTTAGCCTATGAAAGGAGCAGGCCTCACAGTAGTGTAAAAACGAATTTAGGAGTTTCACACTACCAGGACATATAACTACACAGGTACATGTCCTGCCTTTTACCTACACAGCACCCTGCTCTAGGGGTTACCTAGGGCACACATTAGGGATGACTTATATGTAGTAAAAGGGGAGTTCTAGGCTTGGCAAGTACTTTTAAATGCCAAGTCGAAGTGGCAGTGAAACTGCACACACAGGCCTTGCAATGGCAGGCCTGAGACAGGGTTAAGGGGCTACTGAGGTGGGTGGCACAACCAGTGCTGCAGGCCCACTAGTAGCATTTAATCTACCTGCCCTAGGCACATGTAGTGCACTCTACCAGGGACTTACAAGTAAATTAAATAGTCAATAATGGATAAACCAATCAGTAGTACAATTTACCCAGAGAGCATATGCACTTTAGCACTGGTTAGCAGTGGTAAAGTGCCCAGAGGTCAAAAGCCAACAACAACAGGTCAGAAAAAATAGGAGGAAGGAGGCAAAAAGTTTGGGGATGTCCCTGTCAAAAAGCCAGGTCCAACATGACCCCCTACCAGCCTAAAGCCAGGGGAGAACAATCACTATCCTGATATACTTCCCTGTTTGAGGCGACAGAACAAGGACCCAGGCCCACAACAGCAGGGGCATGCTCCAGTTCTTCGCCTTCCTGACTCCAATTGGATCACTCTGTCCATACTCTCAGGGTCCACTAAGCCAACCCATAGAGAACCTTTCTCCTTACCTGCGGATCCCATCTGTGCAGCACCTAACCTTACTTTGCTCACAGATGTATCCCAGGAGCCGGATAGTACCACCATGACCAACACAGTGGTGTTGCCCACTCTACCCCCGGGGTGTGACACTTGTCCCCTCCCCAGGGATAACTCTGTCCACCCGGACAGCAAGCCACAGTGATTACTGACAGCTGTCAGGGATGAGAGCCAGGCCACAGGCCTCTCAAAGCTCTCCAACCACTGTGGCTGTGGAGAGTGGGGGGCGGTAGCCCCAGGTGCTGGGCACCCTTTAACCACTCTCCCTTCCACCAGGTCAGGGATGACAGCCTGAACCTGGTCCTCCCCTCTGGGGCTCTGTACCCTCCCTCCTGGAGCGGTACCCCCAGAGTCCAACATGGTCAGGGTGCTTACAGAAGTCGCCCTGTACCATTCCTCCACCAGTGCAGGGCTGTTAACCAGCAACTGGCCCTCCAACCTGGGGTCTGTACCTTCAGGTTGGACTAGGGCCCGGGGTGAGGCTTCCCCCCCCCTGCCCTCCCTTCTGGGGTCCAGCACCCTCCAACTAGGAGTGGCCTCCTCAGAAGACAACATGGTAGGGGCACTGTTATCAGTAGCCCCTCCCTCCAGGTCCGGGGGGACACCCTGAACCTGGTCTTCCAGCCCAGGGTCTGTACCCTCAGACTGGATCCCTGCCTGGCAAACCAGGACTTTCTGGGAGGCACACCTACCCCCCACCAGGTCAGAGTTTAACCTCTGCACCTGACCATTCAACTCAGAGTCACCACCCTGAAGTTGAACAATTGCCTGGCACGCCAGGACTTCCTGGAGGGCACACTGACCCTCCACCAGGTCAGAGTTTAACCTCTGAACTTGGCCATTCAACTCAGAGTCACCACCCTGAAGTTGAACAATTGCCTGGCACGCCAGGACTTCCTGGAGGGCACACTGACCCTCCACCAGGTCAGAGTTTAACCTCTGAACTGGGCCATTCAACTCAGAGTCACCACCCTGAAGTTGAACAATTGCCTGGCGCACCAGGACTTCCTGGGAGGCACACCTACCTCCCACCAGGTCAGAGTTTAACCTCTGAGCCTGGTTCCCCAACCCAGGGTCACCACCCTGAGGTTGGGCAATTGCCTGGCACGCCAGGACTTTCTGGGGGGCACACCTACCCCCCACCAGGTCAGAGTTTAACCTCTGAACCCGGTTATCCAACCCAGAGTCAGCACTCTGAGGTTGGACCACTGCCTGGTACACCAGGACTTCCTGGGGGGCACACCTACCCCCCAACAGGTTAGAGTTTATCCCCTGAACCTGGTTAGCCAACCCAGAGGCACCACCCTGAGGTTGAACCATTGCCTGGCAGGCCAGGACTTCCAGGGAGGCACACCTACCTCCCACCAGGTCAGAGTTTAACCTCTGAGCCTGGTTCCCCAACCCAGGGTCACCACCCTGAGGTTGGGCAATTGCCTGGCACGCCAGGACTTTCTGGGGGGCACACCTACCCCCCACCAGGTCAGAGTTTAACCTCTGAACCTGGTCATCCAACCCAGAGTCAACACCCTGAGGTTGGACAATTGCCTGACACAGCAGGACTTCTTGGGAGGCACATCTACCTCCCACCAGGTCAGAGTTTAACCTCTGAACCTGGGTATCCAACCCAGAGTCACCACCCTGAGGTTGAATCTTTGCCTGGCATGCCAGGACTTCCTGGGGGGCAGTCTCACCCCCCACAAGGGACACACCGTCCCCAAGGGCCACACAAGAGTCTGGTTGGTGCAGGTCTCCCAACCTCTGCCCATCCGGCAGAGTCTGGGTTTCCCCCAAACCAGAAACGGTTTCACCTGGGTCTTTCCTGGGGGGCTCTGCTCTCAGAGCTGTCCCCTGACTCTCAAGGTCCTCCACTGGGGTCTGCAACCCCCTCTCAACCCTATGTCTGGACTTCTGCACCCCCTCACTAGGAGGGGTACTGCCAGACACCAGAACTGTTGGGATGCTGGCTACAGTCACCCCCCCCCAAGTTCTTCTGACACTGCGGGGCTTCCTTCAAAAGGTGGCCCTACGGTACAGGCTAGGCTTCCCTCCTGGTGTTCCCTCATGGAACCCTCTAGGACCTGGGACCTACCTGGGACACTACAATCCTTTCCCACCCCACTCGGTTGGGAACCACCTAGACCACTCCCTTCAGGAGCACCCCCAAATGCCTCTTCATACTCTCTGGTACTCACCCCGAAGTCTGCCTCCATTGTAAGTTCCCTGGGGTCAGAGAACTCACACTCCACCTGGTGTTGGCGTAGCTCTGGAAAATAAGGACCAGACATATGCTCTCCAGCAATTACATCACTCTGCCCTTCACATGTATTAACCACAGTACCCTTCACCCAACCATCCAGTAACTCAACCTTGGAAAAGCACTCTACTTCACCATCCTGAGACTGGTGAGACAGTATCTGTCTGTCCCTGACACTCAACCCATACTCTTCTGGGATGTCTCTACACTCTATATCCAGGACGTCCACCAGGGGGGAACCCTTTTCTCTGTCACTCTCTGCTAGAGTCAGTAAAGTGTCCCTCCCCCCAGTAGGAATATGACTCCCTGTGCCAGTTCCCCAATCCTTCTCAGGGACCCTGTGCATAACGGGAACTACCTCATACCCTTGAACTGCCTGGGGTGTGTCAACTCCCTTCTTCAAGTTGGGCACCAAATCTCTGGGCTTGTGCCCTTCTTCAGCAGTACTAGATGCAAGATTTTTGCTGCCACCATCTGAACTGGATTCAGCCCTTCCGGCCTCCAGTTTCAGCTCTTTACAGCTCAGCTCTTGAGCTGCAATCTTTTCTTCTTCCAGGGCTAAGAGACTTGCTGCCTCAGCCCTTTCAAGCTGCTCATCTAGCTCTTCCATACACCGCTGTAGAGCTAGGAGCCCTTCATCTCCCACTAGTTCTCTTTCCTCATCTGAGTAGTCTTCCTCCTCGTGTGAGTAGTCCTCCTCCTCATCTGAGGGGTACTTAGTCATTTGGTTTCTTGCTGCCTCTCTCTCTGCCCATCTTTCTTCCCCCCCCACTATGTAGGCATGTAGCATCTCCGCCTTAGTAGATCTCCTTGCTACAGGAAGGCCCCATTTTCTGCAAAGCTTCCTTAGGTCAGTCTTAGTGAGGTGGTCAATAAGCACAAAGAATGAGTAGGTAAGCAATCTCATTGCTGACAAAGTCTTACTGGCAAGAACCAAAATTCAAAGTCCAAAATATCAATAGTATATCCAGGAGGACATCAGAGAACCAAAAGCGAAAAAGATGAAAAATCAAGTTGACCTTCAACTGTGGGTAGGTAGTGAAATGCTTAGCTACTGTATGTCACTGCACAAACACAAGTCCTATCCTCACCGCTGATCACCAATGTTAGAAATGGGGTTTTTGGTTGGCAGTCAGGTTGCCCTCTGTCCAAGCAAGAACCCTCACTCTAGTCAGGGTAAGTCACACACAATCCAAAATCAGCCTGTGCTCACCCTCCGGTAGCTTGGCACGAGCAGTCAGGCTTAACTTAGAAGGCAATGTGTAAAGCATTTGTGCAATAAATCATACAACACCATAGCATAACACCACAAAAATACACCACACAGTGTTTAGAAAAATATATAATATTTATCTGGGTATCTTCAGGTCAAAACGATCAAAGTTGCAATATGAATTTGTAAAGATATCACTGAAAAGTGATATAAAGCGTCTTAAGTCTTTAGAAAGTAAACAGAGTCTCTTTCAAACACAAAGTACCTGGTTTCTGGTGGAAAATCTCCTCAGAGGGCCACAAAGGAAGAGGTGCGTGGAAAAAGGGTGTGTGCGTCGATTTCTCCCCAGCACACACGGACTTGCGTCGTTATTTTACACGCGGGGAAGTCGGCGTCGTTTTCCGGCGCGCGGACAGTCTCTTTCTGTGGATCGCGGGGATTACCAGATGTCCCGGGTCTGTGCGTGGATTTTCCTGCTTGTTCTCCGGCTGCGCGTCGGTCTGCGGGGCTGTGCGTCGAAATTACGATCTCACGGCAGGCGTCGCGTTGATTTCTCCTCTAGACTTCGATCTGCGGGGCTGCGCGTTGAAATTACGATCTCACGGCAGGCGTTGCGTCGATTTCTCCTCTAGAGGTCGGGCGGCGTTGTCCTTGCGAGGCCGTGCGTCGGATCTTCGATCGTCCCAAGAGCGTCGCGTCGATCAGCGTCGGAGTGCGGCGTTTTTCTCGCCGCGAAACAAGCTGTGCGTCGAAATTTTCTGCGCACGGAGCGTCCAAGTAAAAGAGAGAAGTCTTTTTGGTCCTGAGACTTCAAGGAACAGGAGGCAAGCTCTATCCAAGCCCTTGGAGAGCACTTTCACAGCCAGACAAGAGTTCAGCAAGGCAGCAGGGCAACAGCAAGGCAGCAGTCCTTTGTAGAAAGCAGACAGGTGAGTCCTTTGAGCAGCCAGGCAGTTCTTCTTGGCAGGATGTAGTTTCTGGTTCAGGTTTCTTCTCCAGCAAGTGTCTGATGAGGTAGGGCAGAGGCCCTGTTTTATACTAAGTTGTGCCTTTGAAGTGGGGGTGACTTCAAAGAGTCTCTAAGAAATGCACCAAGCCCCCTTTCAGTTCAATCCTGTCTGCCAGAGTCCCAGTAGGGGGTGTGGCAGTCCTTTGTGTGAGGGCAGGCCCTCCACCCTCCCAACCCAGGAAGACCCATTCAAAATGCAGATGTATGCAAGTGAGGCTGAGTACCCTGTGTTTGGGGTGTGTCTGAGTGAATGCACAAGGAGCTGTCAACTAAACCTAGCCAGACGTGGATTGAAGGGCACAACAAGATTTTAGTGCAAAGAAATGCTCACTTTCTAAAAGTGGCATTTCTAGAATAGTAATATTAAATCCGACTTCACCAGTCAGCAGGATTTTGTATTACCATTCTGGCCATACTAAATATGACCTTCCTGCTTCTTTCAGATCAGCAGCTGCCACTTCAACAGTGTATGAGGGCAGCCCCAATGTTAGCCTATGAAAGGAGCAGGCCTCACAGTAGTGTAAAAACGAATTTAGGAGTTTCACACTACCAGGACATATAACTACACAGGTACATGTCCTGCCTTTTACCTACACAGCACCCTGCTCTAGGGGTTACCTAGGGCACACATTAGGGATGACTTATATGTAGTAAAAGGGGAGTTCTAGGCTGGCAAGTACTTTTAAATGCCAAGTCGAAGTGGCAGTGAAACTGCACACACAGGCCTTGCAATGGCAGGCCTGAGACAGGGTTAAGGGGCTACTGAGGTGGGTGGCACAACCAGTGCTGCAGGCCCACTAGTAGCATTTAATCTACCTGCCCTAGGCACATGTAGTGCACTCTACCAGGGACTTACAAGTAAATTAAATAGTCAATAATGGATAAACCAATCAGTAGTACAATTTACCCAGAGAGCATATGCACTTTAGCACTGGTTAGCAGTGGTAAAGTGCCCAGAGGTCAAAAGCCAACAACAACAGGTCAGAAAAAATAGGAGGAAGGAGGCAAAAAGTTTGGGGATGTCCCTGTCAAAAAGCCAGGTCCAACAGATAGATAGATAGATAGATAGATAGATAGATAGATAGATAGATAGATAGATAGATAGATAGATAGATAGATAGATAGATAGATAGATAGATAGATAGATAGATAGATAGATAGATAGATATGTAGGCCAGCATAGGTCTTCTGGTGTTTAACAATGTTTAAGTTGTAGCATCCAAACAGCTCTCTAACCAATTGAAATTGTGGGATGTATATCCCTGAATTAAATGGTGATGTTATTGTGGTGTATTATTGATGAAAAACTTAAACCAATGTGGTGTAGGTGTCTAGCATAACAGATTAAAAGAATTAAATATGTTTTCTTTCTCTGCAGGGACCTTCTGAATCCTGTGATGTCACTTAAATGAATGCCATGGATTTTATGAATTCAACCGAACTAAACTGCACTGTTGAAGGAATGCACAAGGGAGCTGTGAGCCAGGTTCTCATCGTTCTCACCCTTTCTGTCCTGACACTCATGACAACAGCCATCAATGCCCTGGTGATTGCTGCCATCATTGTCACCAGAAAGCTCCATCACCCTGCCAACTATTTGATATGCTCCCTTGCTGTTACTGATTTTCTTGTGGCCATCTTGGTGATGCCCTTTAGCATAATATACATTCTAAAGGAGACGTGGGTCATGGGGCAAGCAGTGTGTGACATATGGCTTAGTGTTGACATCACCTGCTGCACGTGCTCTATTTTGCACCTTTCGGCGATTGCATTGGATCGTTATCGAGCAATCACAGATGCAGTGGAGTATGCCAGGAAGAGGACACCTAAGCATGCAGGCTTTATGATAGCAGTCACATGGATCTTGTCTATTTTCATCTCAATGCCACCCTTGTTTTGGAGGCACCAAGGAGTCACTAAAGAAGATGAATGCATCATCAAACATACTCACATTGTGTTCACAATTTACTCCACATTTGGCGCCTTCTACATTCCACTTGCATTAATCTTGATCCTTTATTACAAAATATACAGAGCTGCTAAAAGTTTATACCACAAGCGAAATGTAAGCCGGGTTGCAAGAGAGGAGCAAAATGGACAAATACACCTGGATCCCAGTGGGAGGATTTCCAAAATGAGCTCCACACTGTGCATAGCAGAAAAATCTTTGTCAGATCCCTCAACAGACTTTGATCGGATCCACATCACAGTGAGAAACCCAAAGTCTGAATCCAGGAGAGAGAAGGCTTGGAGAAGACAAAAAATCTCTTGCACCAGAGAGCGGAAGGCAGCAACCACCCTGGGGTTGATTTTGGGTGCATTTGTGATTTGCTGGTTGCCTTTTTTTGTAAAAGAAGTCATTGTTAATATCTGTGAAACATGCTATATTTCTGATGATATGTCCAATTTTCTAACTTGGTTGGGATACCTCAATTCTCTTATTAACCCCCTAATTTACACTATCTTCAACGAAGACTTCAAGAAGGCATTCCAGAGACTTATGCGATGTAGACATTATCTTTGACAAAATATTCTATTGCCATAGATAGAACTTTAATCTTGTTTTTAACTAATAGCTATTCAATTACATGGTTAATTAAAAATCATTGCCACATACTGTTATTAAGAATAATGCTTAATATGAACAACAGCAGGATATTGCTGCACATATTAGTGAATTTGGTTAGCAAAATCCTTTAGACAAGCATATTACTAAACAAATTCAACACTATTGGCTAAAATGATAGTTTTGGACTCTTCTTTGACCAATCACAATATCTGCAATAAGCACCTTCTTTTTTGCCCTGATCAAGTTCACTGTTTTTTGCTGGGTCTTAAACACATGTATTGTGTCATGAAAATAATTGTGTAAATTTTGATTATTAATTATCTCATTTTCCTGTTTACGTTTTGACATGCTTTGTGCCTATATGATATAATTATTGGCAGTGGGTTTCAAATTATGACTGAAGTGACAACCAAATACTGTACACATGCAAATTTGATTTGGTCTGGATTAGAATTTGCTCTCTGCTCAATGCCACAACCATTAGATAAAAAATAAAAGTGTTATTTTCCAAACACAAGATCCTTTTTGACTTGCAACAAGGTTTAGTATCTGGACTGACAATATCTAGAATAATAGTATGGTAACAGAATTTAATTGTCAGAATATCGTCTGCCATAAATATTGTGTCCTACCATTAAAAAAATATCACCCATTGGTGTTAATAAAAGATAATCTACACCCTTTGGGTATTGAGTCAATTTGTTTTTTTTACAAAGTATTTAGTACACAATTTTTATGTCACACTCTTTTTCTATAAACGATATTCTGACACAATTAGAACAAAGGTTCTCAATGCCATTTTCATGAGTAAGCCTTGGCACATGGTTTTGACCAACGTAACATTTTTTTCAGTTTTAGCTTAATGTAAACATAACATAGGACTTCCACTCAATACTGTTTTATCCTCTGTGGTTAAACATCACAATAGAAGATGACTATTTATATTTGAATTAAGTGCCTGAGAGCTCCCCAAGGGCAGATATGGAACATATACTAAAAAGAATTACATCAAATGGCTCTAAAAATCACCATCCAGGAAAAATGTTGAATCTTTTCATGACAGAAACTATATGGGGAGACAAGTTTGGGGAAATGGTTCACGTTGAAGTGGGACACATGAGTTTAGTTCTCTTAATCTTCCTTTATTTAAAAAGAATCTCTTGAACTTGTGCTCCATGAAGAGCTGGTAATAATGTGTCTGGAAAATGGTAATACATATGGATGGTAATGCAACAACATTGTTTTTTCTTGCCTGTAGTAAAAGAGGGTCTAATGACAAAAACAATTTTAGACATGACACCTGGGTTTTATGAAACTTAACTTAGAAAAATGAAAAGTTATACACCTGGTTCTAAACAGTTGTCATTTAGGTTAAAGGTGGGTAGGAAGGAGGCTGATGCCTTGTGACTCAGAGAAAGGTGTGGGAAAACTGTTGCCAAAAAACTAGGGGCCTCATTTACATTGCTTTGGCGCACGGCACAGCCACAAGCCTTCCTGCTAATCTGGTCCGCTTCAGAAGAAAAGGGAAGGAAAGTGCTGTATCTTTAAGATACGGCACATTCCTGCCCTCTTCCACAGCGCTGGTGCACATTTGGCTACAATACACCAACGCAGGTACCCTTGCACCGTGGTGCAAGGGTGTCAGCATCATAGGCATATTTGTTTTTCTGAAGGAAGGGACACCTTCTTACACAAAACAATCAATGGATATGATTTCCTCTTACTTTGTGTGCTCCAGAATGCAGCATACATAGTAGTAGGAAAAAACGAGAACAAATAATGATATTTCTCCTCTTTGCACCTCTCTTAAGCCTCCCTTGGTGAATTGTAGGCTTTTTACACATTCCCAGGTTTACAGCATGTTGGAAATCTAGGAATGTGTCAAATGCCATTGGTGTTGTGTGGGAACACCCACTGCAACGGCCATGGCATGCCTCCCTATCGCAGTGTGAGGCAACGCCGCGACTTTAATGGCCTTGTAGATATGACTCTGCAGTGTGTGCCGCCAGATCTTCATTAAGAGTGACGTTCCGGTGGCACACATGGGCTTGTAAATAAGGCCTGGATCTGAGAAGTTAATGTTACTGGGATGTCAGGCAGTGCTGGAAAAGATAAAGAGATATAGAGAGAAGAAACAGAAAATATTAATACAATGTCATACTCTATTCATAAGGGTCATATGTAGAATGCTGTATTCTATGAGATTTCCTTACACCATTATATACAGCACTTTTAACGCCTGCTCAAGAGCAGGCATTAAAAGGGGCCTTTCATTCTTTATGATGGGTCCCTATGTACTTTGCAGAAGTAGTGCCAATATTTTGGCGCTACTCCTGCAGAGTACATCAATAGCGTCATGAAGGATGATGCTATTGCCCCCTACCCTGCGCCATGATGCACCATATTTTAAATACAGCGCACACATGGTGGCGGTAGGTAGTGCTAAGGGGCGCAGGGAAAATGGCACTGCACTCAGTGCAGCACCACTTTCCATATATCTGTCCCTGAGTGTACAAAAAAAATCTATGCCATCAACATAAATCATATTTTTTTAGATTCAGCATAATTCCCCAGATGTATAACTCTATTTAACACGATCATCAGAGGTGTAATTGTGAGTATGTAGGTCATTCAATGATACTTTGACTTAAGATCAACAGAGAGGGCCTAACTAAGAATGCCCTGACGCCCGCCTCATTCAATCTGATTTCCAGAGTTATAAGAGAGATATTGATAACACAGATGGCCTACCTACCAGGGATTACTCTAGTAAAGGGAAATTACCAGTGTGATTTATGGTCCCCGTTACCCTTGCCATTCCTCGTTACTCACCATTTATTTCAGTAGCTGAAGTCTGAAATGGAGAAAATCCCTGGGTTTACCACTGACCTCATAATCCTGGGGGTGGGTGTAATGCCTGTGACTGGTCCCATCAGGTTTACTGGGGCATTGCTAGCTTGATCCACAGTGTACTTTTCTTTTTGTATAAAGGCCAGAGAATGTATTCATGTGGAAATTACTTTCATTTTCATATTGGTAAAAAGCCCATATGTAAAACTGTCAGCGTCCTGTAAAAATAGACCACTTTTAATGAAAACGTTTCCGAGCAAATGCGGTATAAAAATAAACTTTGTAGTCACAATAAAGTGTTGAAAAATAGCACATAAAAGGTCACAGTGAAATTTCAGAGCTGACAAGTGATCCTTAAGCTTTTGTTTAGTAATTAAGGCTAGAAAAGCAGTCTTACATTATGAGGCTAAAAGAGGATTCTAACATTTGAAAGCAACATTGGGAAAATACTGACTGTGCATTTGAGACTGTCAGAGATAATTCGTTTAAAAAAAAAATTTTTGCATCCCATTTACAGACGAGCGGAAATGGGGTGTATAATGCATGCAAACGGAGTTAGGACCTGGTTGAGCACATTATTATCTGTTTTTTTCTGTATTATTGTTGCAGTTACCAGCAGCAAAAAGCAAGTAGTGTGTGTGTTGGACTTTTGTGCTTATGCAGGGTCCTCCTCAATCTTTTTGCCTCCTGCCTCCTATTTTTTCTGACCTGTTGCTGTTGGCTTTTGAACTCTGAGCACTTTACCACTGCTAACCAGTGCTAAAGTGCATATGCTCTCTCTGTAAAATGTGTATGTGATTGGTTTATCCGTGATTGGCATATTTGATTTACTAGTAAGTCCCTAGTAAAGTGCACTAGAGGTGCCAGGGCCTGTAAATCAAATGCTACTAGTGGGCCTGCAGCACTGGTTGTGCTACCCACATAAGTAGCTCTGTAATCATGTCTCAGACCTGCCACTGCAGTGTCTGTGTGTGCAGTTTTAACTGTAAATCCGACTTGGCAAGTGTACCCACTTGCCAGGCCTAAACCTTCCCTTTTCTTACATGTAAGACACCCCTAAGGTAGGCCCTAGGTAGCCCCAAGGGCAGGGTGCAGTGTATGGTTAAGGTAGGACATATAGTAATGTGTTTTATATGTCCTGACAGTGAAATATTGCTAAATTCGATTTTCACTGTTGCAAGGCCTGTCCGTCTCATAGGTTCACATGGGGGCTACCTTTAAATCTGATTAAAGTGTAGATTCCCTTTGGGAGCGGATGGACATGTGGAGCTTGGGGTCTCTGAGCTCACAATTTAAAAATACATCTTTTAGTAAAGTTGACTTTAAGATTGTGCGTTTGAAAATGCCACTTTTAGAAAGTGAGCATTTTCTTGCTTATACCATTTCTGTGACTCTGCCTGTTTGTGGATTCCCTGTCTGGGTCAGTTTGACAGTTGGGCTGGTTGCACCTCACACTAGACAGTGACACAAAAGGAGCTGGGGTGTAGTCTGCATTTCCTGATGAGCCATCTGTGCTAGGAGGGAGGGAAGGAGTGGTCACTTACACCTAAAAGGGTTGTGCCTGTCCTCAAACAATGCAGTCTCCGACCCCCTGGTGAGTGTCTGGGGCCTGACCTGGGCAAGGCAGGATTTCACATTCAAAAGAGACTTTACTTTGAAGTAGGCCTACTTCAAAGGAGAAATTGGGTATAAGAAGGGCACCCAAAACCACAGACTTTAGAAACACTTCTGGAACCAAGAGGAACCTCTGCCTGGAGAAGAGCTGAATAGCTGAGGAAGAAGTGCTGCCCTGCCTGTGACTGTGCTTTGTGGAGCTTTCCTGCATTGCTGCTTCTGCCAGAGTAAGAGGGCAAAGACTGGACTTTGTGTGCCTTCCATCTTGTGAAGAAATCTCCAAGGGCTTGATTTAGAGCTTGCCTCCTGTTGTTTGATGTCTCAGGGACAGCAAAGACTTCTCTCTGCCAGCACCTGGAGTCTCTGGAGAGACTCCTGCTCTGACAAGTGGTGCCCTATCCAGTCCCTGGGCCCTTGAAAGGAAAGCTGGTAGAAATCCAAGGAAATCGACTTCGGACCGACGCTGCTGCTGAATCCGGTGATACCGCCTGCACCCGACGCTGTGACCTTCGATGGAACGCAACGCTCTTCGCAGGCCCGACGCCGCTGCAGCCTCATCGTGATCGACGCCGCTCGAAGTGCGTGGATTCAACGTTTCGCACAGACGCCGCGATCCCCGACTTCGCGCATCGGCTTGTTTTCACTCTTCACCAAAGGTACTGTACTTGGGGGTCTACGTGACTCCGTGTCCGGCGCCGCTGGTGTCGGCTTGTTGGGAATGACTCCGTCACGACGCCGTGTTAACACCTCATCGAAGCATTTTTGTTTCTAAGCGCTATTTTTTAGTTTAATCTTTAAAAATTCATAACTTGACTTGTGTATGTTGGATTTTTGTCGTTTTGGTCTTGTTTTGTTTAGATAAATATTTCCTATTTTTCTAAACTGCTGTTGTGTCATTTTGTAGTGTTTTCATTAAGTTACTGTATGTGTTGGTACAAATACTTTACACCTAGCACTCTGAAGGTAAGCCTACTGCTCTGCCAAGCTACTAAGGGGGTAAGTAGGGGTTAGCTGAGGGTGATTCTCTTTTACCCTGACTAGAGAGAGGGTCCTTGCTTGAACAGGGGGAAACCTGACTGTCAACCAAAGACCCCATTTCTAACAGTGTGTAAAACCAAAGCAAGCGCTCAGCGCCAATTTCTAAGTTGCTGGGAGTACAAAAATGCATACAATCAATGTCAGACGTTTTTACACTCAAGAGGGGTATTGATTATTGAGCAAAGATAAAAGAAAGCAATGGAATGGACACACTTAGAGAAGATAAATAGAAAATTAAATTGGGAAGGGAGAAAATGATCAAACAACTGAAGCAGGTGTTAACATGGTGTGTTATAGTAAAGAGAAGGCAAAAGCGAAGAGAAATGGCGTTGAACGCAAGAGGAGCATATTGTAAGGGGCCTGTAATTCCCAATGCGAGTATCAACATTAGTTATCGGCCTAATGTGGAATAAAAAAAGTAATGCAGGAACACCACAGGCACATTGTGGGTCTGGAGTTTGTCACCAGGGAATTTCATCTGCTGAAAATTTGCAAAATGTCCAAATGAAATTATGGCCAAAAAAGCACAAAAGCATGTGTGGAGAGAGAAAGAAAACAGATTCCTACATGTTATTTCCCTTTTATCTTGTAAGTAAAGGTAACCCTCTCTATTTACTGATCTCACCGTATCCATATGTAATCAGGGCGCTATCAGGTAAATTACCTGCCCATTTGTAATGGGCTTCATAGCGTCAACAATAAGAAAAATGATAGTGTTGGAGGTGGCACATTCTGGGTGGCTGAGGCATGACCCTAGCCAGGCAGACCCCAACACTCCAGTCAGCTGTGGGTGATTACACTTACTGTATAAGCGGTGCTCACCATTGGGTAGCTTGGCACAGAGCAGCCAGGCTTATGACAGAGGCAATGTGTAAAGCAAAGGCACAGCACTTCCCTACCACAACCACGCTGCAAGGCACAAAGGAGACTTCACAAATAGTGTATGTATAAAAAGATTGTATTTAACACACATCTTGTCAACGGAGTAACGGAATAATGTAACTCTGGCCAATCCCCCAATTTACAATGGAACCCACTATATGAGGACCAACTGTGCTAAACACTACTACTGTATGTACGCATGAGGAAAACATTACATTCCTTACCCACACCCATGTAAGGTGTCAAACATTGTCTTCACAAGACCCACCCTAGAATTTCCCACAATCAGTGTAACACATAAATTCAGGGTGCAGCCATGTTCCCAGCATTAGCAGCAAAATGTACATACAAGGGTTGCAACATTTTCACGTAATACTGCGGCCAAAGCTGCACTAGTAAGATGTAATGCCAACTGTAAGAACTCCCTGACAGGATAAACGTGACCAGCAGCACAACAGTAGTGCCTTCGCATTCACCTGGACTCACTCCCGCACACACTCATATGCACTCACTCCCAGCACACTAATGCGGTGCCCTGATACCCATAAAGTGGAGGCCACTGTGCTTGCAAGCACCCTGGGTCCCAAACCAGCCCTCACCCACCAACCAGCTTGGGCTATCCCACCCCTCCACGAACCAAAGATTACATCAACCTTTCCGCAGTTACTGGTCCGCTCGTAGCTAAGTCTGAGGGTTCCAGGTTCAAGGTAGGGTAAAGGAAAAACAACAGTTGGTAAACAATTAAGGAGGAGACATAAGGGCCCCCCACAGGAGGTACACTCAGAGGTCTGCAAAACACATGTGGTGCCCATCCCAGTCAGATACTTCAAAGTTACCAAACAGTTTCCAATTTCAGTACTTCCGGAACAGAGAAGCAACCTCGGGGCTTGTTGACATGAGTCGCCCTCAACACTTCCAGTTGCACACAAGTTACTAGGCTCACACATCCTGTACCAGGAGATGCCGCATCTGGGGCTCGGAGACTGTACCGAAAAGTGCTCAGTGCTGTACCTCAGCAAAAAAGAGGCACAACATCAGGGGTCCAATGATCTCATTCACCATGAGTTCACTCACAAGCCAGTTCCCAATGTGATACCTCCTCGGAAAGAGGCACTAGTCTAGTGTGCGATGAATTTAACCATGCCAGACAATCCTGGACTCTTCCACAAAGGATGTAAATCCCGCACCGCTATGGAAGGCACAAAATCCAGCACACAATGACTTCAGTCACAGTAGTCCCTCCTGTCACACTCAGAACTTGGTTTCTGTACATCTCTGGATTGCGGCACACTGCCTAATGTGCTATGACTTTAAATGCACCAGACTTCTTGGTCACACACTTAGACGCAAGTTCAGTTCTGCCATACAAGGCCAAGTACAGCACAACTCAGGTTGTACCCCCACATCCGGGGGTTGCAGCCAACAAATAGGGCACCACACACAATGATTATGTAGCCGAGGTTCACATAAGAGAAAAGTGACACACTCGACAATAGTGGGCCCCGTGGGGTCCTGCACCAGATGATCCTGTTCACACCAACAAGACAATTCGGTGTGCAGTGGTTCTCATGTAGAAGGGTCACTCACCTGAATTGTGGGCAGACCTTGGCAAGCTCCACACCAGCAATTCTGGTCTCCTGACACAATATTTAGACCACTCTAATGGCACTGCTGCCAGGTGAAGTTGAGCATACGATGTAGATGCAACAGAGGACACCCCTCGCCATATATTACCGGTCGTCGATGTAACTCCCTCTCAGGAGGTCTTTGATGTCCCTGAGACCTCCGCAGAGAACAGGGGGCAAGCCAACCTACCCTTGGAGAGATACCTTTCGGGATTCTACACAGAAGCAGGCAATCAGCCCAAAGCCAAGTGTATAAACAGAAAGGGGAGCTGCAAGCCCCTTCTCGGACAGTTATCCCTTTGGGCACAACAGATTCATCCCGTAGTGTGCCAACACGGCCGAGCCTCACTGCTTCTGCTTCACTAAAAAGGTTGCTCTGCTTTGCAGATGTTGTGTACCCCTTGTTACACTAGATGGTTCCTTTCAAGTGTGGCGTGGGTTAAAGGGTTCTCCTCTCCCCTAAGTTTCCTCCCTGCATGCCCTGAGGCTCTTGAATGCAAGGGCCAGATTTATTGAAAAGTAGCGCAGTGTGTTGCTGCACCAAAATTGGCAGCGCTGTGCTGTGTCACTTTAGAAATGCAGGGATGCGGCGTATTTAACTGAATACAGCACACTCCTGCGATTCCCCCTGCGCTGGTGCTAAATTTAGCTGCCAGCGACAACGCAGGCATCCTTGCACCGTCGTGCAAGGATGTCTGCTTTGAGCGGTGTGATTTTTTTATGTGTGGGAAGGTGTCCCTTGCACATAAACAATCACTAATGACGCTTTGGCACTTCTGTGTGTGCTGCAGAATGGTCATGTTCAAATGATTGTTTATGTGCAGGAAGGGACACCTTCCCGCACATAAACAATAATTTCTAGCATTTTGCTCTTTCCATGCAAAAAGAAAGCAAAAGCAAAAAACAAGGAGGAATAAAAGTATTCCTCCTCGTTGCGCCCTACTAAGTGGGGGTGGCGTTAGATTTTGGGGCTGCCTCAGGTTTACGAAATGTCATAAATCTGAGGCAGCGTCAAAATGCAAGGGGTGTTGCTGTGGCATGCCCACAGCAACACACATTGCACGCCCCTTCCACGCACAGTGCCGCGTGGGAAGGGGCCATATTTAAAAGGTGGCGTTAAGCCACTAAAAGTGGCTTGACTTCACCATGTAAATACGACGCAGTGCTTAGCGCCACAGGGGCGTCACAAAAAGTGATGCTCCTGTGGTGCTAGGGGCCTATAAGTACGGCCCTAAATATTTATCTTTAGTGGAGCTAGGCCCTGACTTTGAGAAGTCAAAAGTCAAAACCCTCTCCCCCCAATCTATATATCCAGGCCCCAAATGGCAGGGATCTGTTGCTCTGGATGCCCAAGTTTTATGGCGGTCACCTGGGGAATGCACAGATGTGCTCTAAACCCATGACCCATAGAATGAAGCCTAACTTACAAGACACCAGAACCATCTCAGCACCTAGAAATGCCAACTTCCTAGAAGTTAGCAACACAAAAGGATGATGGACGGAGTGCTACAACTTTTCAAACACTCGCCCCCAGTCATGGATCTAGATTTAATCCATTGTTCATTTGCTCACCATGCCACACCAGACTGGACCCACACATATGCAAATCAGTCTTCATCCTTTTCCCCATTGGAACATTCCAGCCCAAACTGCCAGGCCAGATCCTCCCTGTAGGGGAAACAAGCATTGTGGGACCTGTTTCAGAGTATCATCCTTCATCAGCCAGACTATCTTCAATGCAGTGGTACAGTGAACATGGGACCTACATCTGGATATACCCTTCCCATTTAGGATGATTTAGCAACAAAAAAAGGGTTGATGGATGGAGTTCTGAAACTTTTCAAACACTCACCCCCATTCATAGAGCTGGGTTTATTTCATCATTCTTTTGCTTACCATGTCATACCAGTTTAGACCCAAACATATCCAAAACAGTCTTGACCCTGCTCCCTATTGGAACAGTGTAGCCTGAACTGCCAGGCCAGATCCTTCCTGGACCAGAACCCCCCCGCCTCTGATTGGGGGTGAATGTTTTCATTGTTCAGCATTCTGGCAATCATCAGTTCTTTGTGCTCTTGTCACCCTAATTGAGAAGGGTATGCCCAAACGTTGGTCCTCCCAGGTGTTCCCGAGACTGGAAACAAGCATTTTTGGACCTGTTTCAGAATATCATCCTTTATCAGAAATGCTAGTTTGAATTCTGTGGCACAGTGAGCACAGGGTCCACGTTTAGACATACCCTTCCCACTTAGGGCAGCTTTGGCAACACAAAAGGATGATGGATGAAGTACTGAAACTTTCACACACTCACCCCCAGTCACAGATCTGGGTTTAATCCATCTTACTTTTGCTCACCCTGCCACCTCAGTTTGGACTCAGCCATATGCAAATCAGTCTTGACCCTGTTCCCCCCATTGGAACAGTCCTGGCCAATCAGCTAGGCCAGGTTCTCCCTGGACTGGAAATAAGCATCCTAGGACAAGCTTCAGGATATCACCCTTCAACAGCCAGGCTAACATGAATCTAAGTGGCACAGTGAGCACTGAACCCTTGTCTGGGCATACCCTTCCCACTTACAGAAACTTTAACAACATAATAAAAGGTGGACAAAGTGCAGAAACATTTCAAAAGCTCATCCCCTCTAACAGATCAGGGTTTAATCCATCATACTTTTGCTCACTATGCAAGTCCAGTTGGGATCCAGCCAAATGCAAATCTGTATTAACCCTGTCCTACATTGGAAGAGTCCCTCCCTGAACTAGAAACAAGCACCTTGAAATCAGTTTTAGAGTATCAGGCTAACATGAATCCAGTGGTAGAGGGTCCACAGGACCCATGTCTGGAAATACTCTTCCCCCTTAGGGTGACTTTAGCCACACAAAAGAATGATGGACGAAGTGCTGAAACATTTTGCAAACACACATTCCCAGTCACAGATCTGGGTTTAATCCATCATTATTTTACTCACCCTGCCACCTCAGTTTGGACTCAGCCATATGCAAATCAGTCTTGACCCTGTTCCCCATTGGAACAGTCCAGCCCGACCGCCATGCCAGGTCCTCCCTTGATCGGGAACAAGCATTCTGTGACTAGTTTCAGAGGATGAGCCAGGGTAGCTTGAATCCATTAGCACATTGAGCACAGAGCCCACGTCTGGGCATACCCTTCCCCCTTAGGGTGACTTTAGCAAAAAAAAAAGATGATGGCCATAGTGCTGAAACTTTTCAAACACTCACTCCCAGTCACAGATCTGGGTTTAGTTAATCATTCATCTGCTTACCAGGCCACCCCAGTTTGGACCCAGCCATATCCTTATCAGTCTTGACCTTGTTCCCCATTAGAACAGTCCAGCCTGAACTGCCAGGCCAGTTCCTCCTTTAACCAGAAACAAACATCATAAAAGTTAGCAACACCCTTCATCAGCCAGGATAGTTTGAATCCAGTAGCACAGTGAGCATGGGACCCAAATCTGGACACACCCTTCCCATTTAGGGAGACTTTAGCAACACAGAATGGATGATGGGAGGAGTGCTGAAACATTTCAATCACCCACCCCAGTCACGGATCTGGGTTTACTCAATCATTCTTTTGCTCACCATGCCACCCCAGTTTGGGCCCAGCCACATTCAAATCAGTCTTGACCCTGTTCCCCTATTGGAACAGTCCAGGCCAATCAGCTAGGCCAGGTTCTCCCTGGACTGGAAACAAGCATCCTAGGACAAGTTTCAGGATATCAACCTTCAACAACCAGGCTAACCTGAATCTAAGTGGCACAGTGAGCACTGGACCCTTGTCTGGGCATACCCTTCCCACTTACAGAAACTTTAACAACACAAAAAAGGGTGGACGAAGTGCAGAAACATTTGAAAAACCCATCCCCTCTCACAGATCAGGATTTAATCTCTTATACTTTTGCTCACCATGCAAACCCAAGTAGGATCCACCCAAATGCAAACCAGTATTGTCCCTGTCCAACATTGGAAGAGTCCCTCCCAAACCTCAAAGCCAAACCCTCCCTAGAGTGGAAACAAGGACCTTGACATCAACTTTAAAGTATCAGGCTAGCATGAATTCAGTGGCACAGGGTCCGCAGGACCCATGTCTGGAAATACTTTTCCCTCTTAGGGTGACTTTAGCCACACAAAAGAATAATGGACGAAGTGCTGAAACATTTGGCAAACACACATTCCCAGTCACAAATCTGGGTTTAATCCATCATTATTTTACTCACCATGCCACACCAGTTTGGACCCAGCCATATGCAAATCACTCTTGACCCTTCCCCATTGGAGTAGTCCAGCCCCATGATCTCCCTGGACTGGAAACAAACATCCAGGGACCGGTTTCAGAGTATCACCCTTCATCAGCTAGGCTAGCATGAATCCAGTGGAACTGTGAGCACGGGACCCACGTCTAGACATGGGTCTCGTGATCACTGCGCTACTGGATTCACACCAACCTGGTTGATAAAGGTGATACAGTCAACCCAGCCTCACAATGTTTTTTTTGTCTAGGGTGGACCTGGCTTGGCAGTTGGGGCTGAAATGCCTCCATGGGTAACAGGGTCAAGATTGATTTGCATATGGCTGGGTCCAAGCTATGGTGGAGTGGGAGGCAAAAAAATGATGGATTAAACCCAGATCTTTCTGTCTAGGGTGAATATATGCATTGTTAAGCATTCTGCCCATCATCTGTTCTTTTTGCTTTTGTTACCCTAAGTGGGAAGGGTATACCAAGAAATGGGTCCCATGCTCACTGCACTATTGGATTTAAGTTAGTCTGGCTGATAAAGGGTGATAACATGTGACTGTTTTAAGGGTGTTTTATTTGATATTGTGAATATTATTGGTAATCAGGTAGCAGTGTCTATAATTTCCTCAACAGACTCTTATAGTGAGATAGAATATGCTTGTAAAACCCTGTAACAGTTTTTTTTCTTCTGACACTGTAGTTGCTGGTGGGTTTGTTGAATGGGGCAAGGATGGCACTAATATTGATGAAGAGGTTGAAGCTGCTATGGATGTCTTAATCTCATTAAAAAGGAAAGGGGGTGATGAATTTTCAGGGGATGAAAGTTGAGGATACTTTTACCCTTGTGTTAAAATAGAAGACAAAGAAAAGAAATTGAAAACTGGACTAGAAGCACAGTATTACAATGTTAATTTTTTACAATATTTCCTGATGTTTCTCTTGGGAAGTATTAATGCCAGGTGTTTGGGTAATGATGCAAACTGTTTAGCAGTTTTTGTTTTTTTGATACAGCAACAATTAGACAATTGGTTTACAGGAATGTACTATTCCAGAACTTTCTAAGGACAAAAAATTGCAGCAAATGTGGAACTGTGGCCCTTCAATCTGGTCAGGCTGCAACTCTAAACAAAATGCAGGAATAGGCATTTTATTTTGAAGTTCAGACTTTGCTATTCAAAAGGTACAACATGTGGTTAGAAGGAGACTGCTATTTGTGGATGGTACATGGAATGGACATAATATGTGCCTCATTATTGTGTATTGCTCTAACTCATTGTCCTGCAGAAACAATGGGCCTGATTTATACCTTTTTAGCGTCCCATTTGTGTCATATTTTTACGCAAAAGCGGCGCAAACTTACAAAATGTTATCATATTTTGTAAGTGTGTGCCACTTTTGCATAAAAAAATTACACAAATATGGCTCTAAAAAAAGTATAAATCAGTCCCAATGTTTTGAGCTTCTTGCCAGAGCTCCTTTTATGCAAGAGGAATGTTTTTCTGGGAGGTGATTTTAACTATGTACTGAATTTTCACTTGCAGGTGAACACTTTCTTACAAAGTGTTGCATTCTAATGATCCAGGATGTAATTGGGTTAGTTCCAACTCTTCCACTAAGCCTCACAGTGATTTTATCTTTGCAACTCCCTCAGAAAAGATAGTTTCAGCCACACTCATTCCGGTTTTCTTTTAAGATCACAACCACATTTCAGTTGGTGTGTCCATAACTGAGATACCACTTAGAGGAAAGGGACTGTGGAAACTAAATACTGATTTACTCAATGACAAGACTACCCAGGAAAAGTTTAGATATCGTTACCAGAACTGGCAATCCGTATATGGTCCTTCTTTATTCGTGAGGGAACTAGAGTGGCTAGAGAGAGATGGTGCAGAATCAATGGTTTACAAAGCTGGCTCCAGAATTTGACCAAGCGTTTGGCGTATGGGTTTGATGTACAAGCAGAAATAATGGTGTGCAAGCAGAGGATATCCTCATTATACAATGATTTTACAAAAGGTTTGATTCTATGCAGTAGGGCTCAGTTCCTAGAGGAAAATGAGACTTGATCTAGATTTTTCATTCTGAAAGACAAAGCTATTGGGAGAATTACAGATGACATGTTGGACTCCCAGAGTACCAAAAATACACCTACTGAAAGTATCAAAGATAGTATGCATAACGTCTATAAGGACCTATATGGCCCCAAAGAATCAGACAATGTGACTATGAATTTGTTCTTGTAACATCTTCACTTGCTTTTGACTGATGAAGATAAGGTAGGGCTTGAGAGGGATTTGGTACTTGCAGACATAATAAGGGCTATGCAGAGCTTGCCTAAGGGGAGAGCTCCCAGTTCAGATGGCATACCTTTAGAATTCTATGCTATGTTTTGGGCCTTAGTAGACTCTGATTTGCTTGAAGTATTTCAATGTTCTATGAGGGAAGGATTGCTCCCGAACTCCTTGAGAGGTGGTTGCATACAATGTATCTATAAAACAAAATGTGATAGAGCTGAAGGTAAAAACTGGAGTCCAATACTTAATGTAGACTTTAAAATCTTGTCAAAATCGTTGTTTCTTCGATCACGGCCTGTTGTTTCCACCGTCATTGAATCAGACCAAACATGTGGCATACCTGGGCGTCAAATAACTGACAATTTATTTTTAGTTAGAGATGTGTTATTGTATGTGAAAGACTACGGGGTATCTGTGTGTTTACTGAGCTTGGACCAGGAAAAGGCCTCTGATAGGTTAAACCACTCTTTTATGTTCAATATTTTACAACATATGAATTTTTGTCCAAGTTTCAGGTCATGGATTACTGTATTGTATTCACATTGTTACAGCAAGGTCATGGTCAATGCCACTCTTTTCCTATTCTGTCAAAATTGAGGCAGGGATGTCCTTTGTCCACCTTCTTCTTCATTTTAGCCATCAAACCTTTTCTTGCTACTCTGAGGGCTGATAAGCTGATTAAAGGGATCTATGTCCCAGGAAGAATGGGGTGTTCTGTCACTGCTTCTGCTTATATGGACAGTATATCTGTTTTTTGTTCAGATAACATTTCCATCCAACAGGTTTTGTGGTATTGTAGTAGGTGTTCCTTTGCATCCTCATCAAGAATTAACCTGGCAAAGAGTGAGTGTTTGTATGTTTACAGGAGAGAAGACAAGTTGGATTGGGGTCTTAAAGTGGTGCATGATTGCATCAAAGTTATCAGTCTATTCTTTGATGAGGCTGGTAATTTGTAGAGCTGGTCAGAATGCATGCCCAAGATCAAGCAAAATATTGCACTTTGGGGTCTGAGATCACTTACTATGACCTGTAAAATTCTTGTTACAAAGGCAGAATTTTTATCAAGCCTTCTGAATATTGCATTGGTTTACCCGATCCCCCGACACTGCCTGATACTACTTCAAAGATAGGTTTTTCAGTTCATTTAGGGAGGGAAGCAAGAATGAGTGCCTCATGTGACCATGTTTAAACCTGTGGTTTTGGGTGGCAAGAATGCTCCAAACATTGGGCTCACTTTACAATCCTTGTTTATTTGCAGCTTGATAAAATGGAGCATTTGTCAGGACAAGGAGAAAGAAAATGGTCCCTTTTTGCCAGTTTTTGGTTACATTTTCTGGTATGCAGAACATGGGGCATGGTAGTATCTATCACCATGCCTCATTCGGAATCCTGCCCTTTTGCTTACTTTTATGCCAGGGAATTCATTATGAAACACAATTTGCAGAGGATTCCTTTTGGCCTGCTCTCAGCTAAGCTCATTTAGAAATCTATCACTGGGGAACACCTACAGGTACCATTCAATGGATTTTCAGATCAGACTTCAAAGGCAATTTGGGGAAATGTTTCTGTAGGGTACTTGCTTAATATCCATTGTGACCTGGCATGGTCCACAGTACATGGTTGCCTGCCTCTCCACCTTTTTTTCATAGGAGAAGATATTCTAGAACTCCATTTTGTGTCAGGAGAGTTGTTTGTCAGAAGAATCCTGTGACCACCTTTTTTGTTACTGCCCTATGGCACAAAAGGTGTTTGCTTCAGCAGAAGTATGGCTATCTTCCCTAAATTCTGATGTGTTTTTATCTAAACGAGCTGTGGTAGCTGGTCTGATCAGATCCTGCTTCCCATGTCAGAAAGTTTGAATTGTTGAGAATTGCTTGAAAGATGCTCTGTGGAGGGCCAGGAATCTCCTGAATTTCAAAGGTGTTGATCTATCCCCACAGGTGACAATGCTCTAGGACATTCTTTGGTCCAAGATTATATGTGCAAAGAAATATTACAGAAAGGCAAAGTGACAACTTACTTGGAATTGTGTTGGAGTGATAATGGGTGATGGATGCATTTTTTGATTTTGAGTTTTTTCAACAAAAGGAGTTGATGTGTTAATTTTGATTGATCTTTGTTGGCTTATTACTTTTATTACATTGGTTTTGATTTTCATGCTTTAAGTTTCTTTTAATTCTGAATACTATACCATCTAGATGTTAAGCTGGTGTTGAACTTGGCACTGCAGGTGGTTTTCACCTGATCAGATGTTGTGCCATCAGAAACATGGATTGGCTATCATGTATTCTGTGTTTTTTATTGAATAAAGGTTTTTTAAACTTAAAAAAAAGATGCTTGGTTCCAGTCCAGGGAGGACCTGGCTTGGCAGTTTGGGCTGAACTGTTGACATGGAAAACAGGGTCAAGACAGATCAGCATATGGCTGGGTGCAAACTGGGGTGACGTGGTGGGCAAAAAACAATGGATTAAACTCAGATTTTTCTGACTCTGGGTGAATGTCTGCATTGTTCAGCATTCCATCCATTATCATTTTTTTTTGCTTTTGTTGCCTTAATTGGGAAAGGTATGCCCAGTTGTGGGTCCCGTGCTCATTGCGTTACTGGATTCAAGCTAGCCTGACTGATATCCGGTCTAGGGAGATCCTGGCTTGGCAGTTCGGGCTGGACTGTTTCCATGAGGAACATGGTCAAGACTGATTTGCATATGGTTGAGTCCAAATTGGGGTGGTGTGGTGGGCAAAAAAAACAGTGGGTTAAACCCAGATCTTTGTGACTCAGAATGAATGTTTGCATTGTTCAGTATTCCGTTCATCATCTGTTGTTTTTGCTTTTGTTGTCCTAAGTGGGAAGTGTATGCCCATACTAGGGTCCCGTGCTCACTGTGCCACTAGATTTAAGCTAGCCTGGCTGATGAAGGTCAATACTCTTTCCCCAAAATGATTGTTTCTGGTACAAGGAGGATCTGACTTTTCAGTATGGGCTGGAATGTTGCCATGAGGAACAGAGTCTAGACTGATTTGCATATGGCTGGGTCCAAACTTGGGTGGCGTGGTGAACAAAGAAGTGATGAAATAAGCCCAGATCTTTGTGACTGGGGGTGAATGTTTCCATTGTTCTGCATTCCGTCCATCATCTGTTCTTTTTGCTTTTCTTGCACTAAGTGGGTCCTCGTGCTCACTGAGTCATTGGATTCAAGTTATCTTGGCTGATAAAGGGTAATACCCTGAAACCAGTCCCAGGATGCTTGGTTCCTGTCCAGTGGGGGGGGGGGGCAGACTTAACAGTTCGGGCTGGACTACTCCCATGGAGAACAGGATCACAACTGAATTGCATATGGTTGGGTCTAAATGGGTGTGGTGTGGTGGGCAAAAAACAATGGATTAAACCCAGATCTTTGTGACTGGGGGTAAATGTTTGCATTGTTCAGCATTCTGTCCATCATCTGTTCTTTTCACTTCCTAGAAGTGGCATTTCTAGGGCCTCAATGACAAAACCACCTTTACCATCTGAAGGGGTTCATCATTTTGAATTCAATGATACCAAACATTATGAGTCTGCTCCCCTGCATTCCACTAGTGCAGCCAGACTTAATAAAACTCATTTTCCCATCATACCTTATTGGTAGAGCAGCGCTCATAGGTAGTGTGAACATGCATGCGTGTACGGCACTGCCTGGGCACATATGCCCTGGTGTACACCCATGCTCACCGGGCATGTGGGACACTTTCGTTAAAGGCACCACAAAGGTGCAAGTGCACCAATACTGGCCTGCTCTATCAGGATTAGTCCCTATCTCAGAATACTCATGCGCAAACGTGCACACCCTAGCAAGTAATGCCAGCTCCAGTACCTTTATAGGAAAACCACCAGGGTGCATTTTGCACACCCAGTCACTTCCAAGTGGCTGGAAGGATGGCGCCAGCACTTTCACACTGTGCTTCCAATGGGGAAGTGCCCAGGGCCAATAGGCCCATTGCGAGAAGCAGCACAAATCCTAGAAAAAAGCAAAACATTTTGTTGAAGCCACTACAACCACGTGTCAGGTCTAACACGCGTCCCATAGCCAAAAGTGAGGGTTTCTCTTAAGTATCTAGGTAGTCCTCTTCACTAAGGTGTGTTCCGCCCTGAAGTCAATTCCCTGTCAGGATATGGACTACCTCAACAGTTTTGGGTTGTCACTCCTCATCTGCATCTGCCACCTGAGGGGTCTATGGACCGTTTAGTCAGAGAAGTGAGTGTCAAACAAATATGGCCTCAACTTTTTGAGAGCCCAGACTACCACGAATGCTTCTCTTTCAATAGCGCTCCACTGTTGTTCTCGTGGGAGCAGTCAGTGGGAGATGAAGGCAACCGACTGGTAGAGGCCTTCATCATTCAACTGAGAAAGGACTGCCCCAATGTTATGCTAGGTGGCATCTGTTTGCACTATAAACTCCTGGGAATAGTCATGCACCTGAAGCACCGATGCAGTGCACATAGCCTGCTTAAGAGTGTCAAAGGCAACTTAGCAGGCCTCAGTCCAGATCATGTTCCGGGGTTGCTTCTTTGTGTTCAGCTCCATCAGGAGGGTCACAATATTACTGTAACCCTTGATGAAACTATGGTAGTAACCTGAATCTTGGGAGGCTTTCAGGCTAGGATAGCCTCAGTCTTAGCCTAGAGGAGCTGCACTGTTCCCTGGCCCACCCGGTACCCCAGGTACACTACTGATCCTTACTCTATCTGGCACTTACTGTCCTTGCTAGTGAGGCCCGCTTACTGCAGGGCCTGGAGTACCTCATGGAGGTTCCAAAGATGATCCTCCCAGCTGCTACTTAAGATGGCTATGTCATCTAGATAAGCAGCTGAAATGGCCTTCATATTGGCAAGGAACTGGTTCACCAGCCTCTGGAAGGTGGCAGGGGCATTCTTGAGTACGAGGGGCATAAACCTAAACTGATAATGCATGTCCGGAGTGGAGAAGGCTGTTTACTTCTTGGCTCCTTCGGTGAGGGCAATCTGCCAATACCCAGAGGTGACGTCAAAGGTACCTTAATAGTAGGCCACACCCAACCTATTGATGATCTCATCTGCCCATGGGATTGGATGGGCGTCCGTACAGGTAACCGAGTACAGCCTCCTATAATCCACATAGAAGCTTAGTTCAGATGTGGTACCGGCCAGGGTGACTTTTGGTAGCAGCACCACCAAGCTGGACCAGGGCCTGCTAGAGGGTTCTATTACCCCTGTCTCCGGCATCTTAGACACGTCCGCCTGGATGCTGGACCTCACCTTATCCGACAACCTACAAGATTGGCTCTTAACAGGGAGGTTGTCGCCTGTGTCCACCACTTGGGTACATAGATAAGTTATCCCCAGGATAAGCAAGAACGAGCAAGGAGAACTGCCCCAAAACTTGGTGGCAGTCTTTTTGCTGATCAAGGATAAGGGTGGGGGACAGGATCACTCCTTCCACCATCCCATCCCTCTATGCACAGGTTAGGAGGTCAAGAAGCGGTTCACTCTCCTCCTCAACTCCTCCATCCATCACCATAAGCATGGTGACTTTGGACCTCTCAAAGTAGGGTTTGAGCCGATTGACGTGAAGTACCCAAAGGGGCTGCATCAGGGTCTTGAGATCCACCAGATAGGAGGTATCTCTTTTCCTCTCTATCACCTCATTAGGTCCAGACTAGCAGGCCTGGAGGGCCCCCGGCTCCACAGTCTCCATCACCCACATTTTCTGTCCAAGTGTAAACTTCACCTGAGTGGCATTCCTATTGTACCACACCTTCATGACATCCTGTTAGAAAAAAGCCGCTAGGAAGAAGGACATAGGTAACGGGCGCTCACAGTAAGTCCATACAGTCGAGTTCACAGATTATTTATGTCATGGTGCTCATGACAGGAGGATCTTCCTAACTCCTCCAATGTTTCAAAGGAAACTGACAGTAACAACAAACAGCTGTCAGAGCACTCACAAGAGTAAAGTTTTAAGAGTATGGTGATGTAATAAATCCTCTGTGTGAAAGGCAATCACGCCAGGCTCTGGTTCAGGATAAATTTATTTCTTGAAGTAGTTCAATCATAATAGGGAAATGTCCTTGAAATCATGTACAATTAGCCTCCACAGCCAACACGTGTTTCGTCCAATGAGAGATCCCTCTCACGGACTTCATCAGGGCTCGTGTGATGAACGCAGTTAATTATCACATCCCAGTTTAATACTGCAGGAATCCTAATATGTTATCTTAATCAAATATGCTAGTAGGATGATAGATCTCGGTCACAGGGAACGCCGTGCAATGATCTGACCACGGCTACGATGTTCCCATAAAGGTACTAGCATATTTGATTAAGATAACATATTAGGATTCCTGCAGTATTAAACTGGGATGTGATAATTAACTGCGTTCATCACACGAGCCCTGATGAAGTCCGTGAGAGGGATCTCTCATTGGACGAAACACGTGTTGGCTGTGGAGGCTAATTGTACATGATTTCAAGGACATTTCCCTATTATGATTGAACTACTTCAAGAAATAAATTTATCCTGAACCAGAGCCTGGCGTGATTGCCTTTCACACAGAGGATTTATTACATCACCATACTCTTAAAACTTTACTCTTGTGAGTGCTCTGACAGCTGTTTGTTCTTCATGACATCCTGGCTGGCTTCGAAGTTACGGGAGGCTGGCTTCCATAACTTGGCCATTTGGCTCCAGAAGGCCAGAATGTAGCTTATTACATCCCTGGGCATCCCCTTGGTGGACTCCTCCCACCCCTCCTTGACCAGTCTCAAAGGTCCCCTAACCAGGTGCCCGAAGAGAAGCTCGAAGAGGCTAAATACCACTGTCTTCTGGGGGATCTCCCAACATGTGTGACAAGAGGTTGTTCCACTTTCTCCACAGGGCATCCAGTAGGACTCTACTCATGCCTTTTATGGTCTTGTTTAACCTTTCCACAAGACCGTTAGTTTGAGGGTGGTAAGAAGTGGTGAATTTATAGGCCACCCCACACTCTTTCCACATGGCTTGCATGTAAGCTGACAGGACGTTTTTACCCCTGTCAGACACTACCTCCTTGGGGAAACCCACTTGGGTGAAAATCCTCATCACGGCCTTTGCCACTACTGGTGCAGTTGTGGGCCTCAGAGGGGTAGCCTCTGGGTTCCTAGTGGTGTGATCCATCACAACCAGGATAAATTGGTGTCCCACAGCCGTCTGGGGATCTACAGACCCAACTATATAGATGCTCACCCTTTCAAATTTCATGTCAGTAACGGGTAAGGGTCACTCACCACCTCACCACTCAACCCTCCCACCTCCCCTCATATGGCAGCCGCAGTGCGGATGCGCGCAGTGGGCGCGCCTCTGGCATGCCGAAGGAAAGCACGTCTGCGCCCGTCCGCCCCCAGACTGCGCCCAGCGCCAGTCCCCCTGGCCCACGCGCCCCCCGCACCCCCAATCACGGCTACACAGCCAGTGACCTCCACGCCCTCAATCCAGGACGTTCCTCCATCTGCTTCCAGTCCACTCCGAAGCACACCAAAGGACCCTTCTCCTGCAAAGCCTGCAACTTCACCTGCACCCTAACCACCAAGCTCTGATACAGAGCCGCAGACAACCACCTCAGCTGCATTCTGCTCAACACCCCCTCCGTCCACAAGCACACAATCGAACTCTGGGACCTACTGACCTCATCATCACCTGACGTCGCATTTCTCACCGAAACCTGGATGAATTCGGCCTCAGAACCAGACATAGCCATAGCCAAATCTGAAGGCTACAAGATCACTAGAAGAGACCACACCAACAAACCAGGAGGAGGAATCGCCATCAGAGTCTCCACCAGCTCCCACAACATCATCAACTCAACTCCGTCGAGCACCTCCATTTCAAAATCCACGTCAACGCCAACACCACCCTCAGAGGAATCCTGGTCTACAGACCCCCGGGCCCCCAACATCACTTTTGTGACGACATTGGTGACAACATCAGTGCCCAAGCCCTCGCCTCAACTGACTACATCCTTCTCTGCGACCTGAACTTCCACCTAGAAAACAACAATGATATCAACACCACCAACCTACTCGACAACCTCGCCAACCTCGGCCTCAAGCAACTCGTCACGTCGCGCATCCACACCGCAGGACACACACTCGACCCCATCTTCTCAGCCAGCAACCACGTCTCCTTCAGCCACACCACCGAACTCCACTGGACCGACCATCGCTGCATCCATTTCTCCTTCCAGAAGCCAGTCACTCGCCACCTCACCACTCAACCCACCCGCCGCTTTTGGAACAGAATCTCGACAGAACAGCTGATCTCTACCCTCATCCAGGCACCTCCTCCTAGGACCCGGGACCCCAACTCAGCCGCCATCAACCTGCATCAATGGATAGATCACTGCGCCAACACCCTTGTGCCACTCAAACAACCTTCAGACATCCACCACAGATCCAAGGCCAGCTGTTTCACCCCCGACCTACAGGCCTCCAAACGGGATTGCCGAAGAATAGAGAAGACCTGGCGCCTTGTACCTACCTAATCCAACCACATCGCCCTCAAGACTGCCATCTGCAAACATCACCAGCTGATCCGCACCACCAAAAGAACCTACTACAAAAGCCGCATAGACACCAACACTCACAACAACAGAGAGCTCTTCGGCATCATCAAAGAACTCTCCAACCCCAGGCCCTGCTCCTACGAACCCCCGCCATCACAGGAGCTCTGCAACTCCCTCGTCACTTACTTCCGTCGAAAGATCGAAGACATCCACAACAGCTTCAAACCCCAGACCCACCAGCCAACCACAGACAGCCACGAACCCAATGCACCAAGCAACATCAACCCTCTATGCACCTGGACCCACGTCAACAATGAAGACACCATCAACACCATGGCCTCCGTCCACTCCGGCTCCCCCTCGGACCCCTGCCCACACCAGATCTTCAACAAAGCCAGCGACATCAACGCCCCCCACCTCCACGCCATCATCAACAGCTCCTTCGAGACAGCCACCTTCCCGGAGAGCTGGAAACAAGCCGATGTCAACGCTCTGTTGAAGAAACCCAAGGCGGACCCAGATAACCCCAAAACCTACCAGCCCATCTCCCTCCTCCCCTTCCCAGCAAAGGTCATTGAGAAAATTTTGAACAACCAACTATCCCGCTTCCTGGAAGACAGCAAAGCGCGCAATACCAATCCGGATTTCGCAAGAACCACAGCACTGAGACCGCACTCATTGCTGCTACAGATGACATCAGGACCATGCTCGATGAAGGCGAAACCGCATCGCTCATCCTCCTGGACCTCTCCGCAGCCTTTCACACCGTTTGTCACCACACCCTTCAAACACGCCTCCACAACGCCGGGATCCGCGGCAAGGCCCTCGACTGGATCTCTTCATTCCTCTCCGGCAGAACCCAGAGAGTCCGCCCTCCGCCTTACCTGTACGAATCCTCCAAAGCCATCTGTGGTGTCCCCCAGGGATCCTCCCTCAGCCCAACACTTTTCAATATTTATATGGTTCCTCTCGCCAACATTGCACGATCCCACCACATCAACATAGTATCCTACGCAGACGACATCCAGCTGATCATCTCCCTCACAAAAGACCCCACAACCGCAAGAAACTACCTCCACAATGGACTTCACGCCATCGCCAACTGGATGAAATCAAGTCGCCTCAAGTTAAACACAGACAAAACAGAGATCCTCATCTTCAGCAGCAACCCCTCCGCTTGGAACGACTCCTGGTGGCCTACCTCCCTAGGAGCCGCACCCACACCCACCACCCAAGTACGAAACCTGGGAATCATCTTGGACTCAGCACTCAGCATGACTCAGCAGGTCAACGCAGTCTCCTCTTCCTGCTACAATACCCTTTGCATGCTCTGCAAGATTTTCAAGTGGATTCCCGTTGAAACCAGAAAGACAGTCACCCACGCCCTGGTCAGCAGCCGACTGGACTACGGCAACGCACTCTTTGCAGGAACCACAGCCAAACTACAAACGAAAATGCAACGTGTCCAAATCGCCTCTGCCCGACTCATCCTCGACGTCCCAGGCCGCGACCACATCTCTGCCCACCTCAGAGACCTACACTGGCTACCCGTATCGAAGAGGATTCCCTTCAAACTACTCACCCAGGCACACAAAGCCCTCCACAACACAGGTCTGGCCTACCTCAACGACAGACTCACTTTCCACACTCCCGTCCATCAGCTCCGCTCACCAGCCTCGCCCTCGCCTCCGTCCCCCGCATTCGCCGCACCATCGCCGGAGGAAAATCCTTCTTTCACCTCGCCGCCAAGACCTGGAACTCCCTACCGCTCCACCTACGCCAGACCCAGGACCTCCTGACTTTCAGGAAATGCCTCAAGACATGGCTATTTGACCAGTAGCCCCCCCCCAGCGCCTTGAGACCCTGACGGGTGAGTAGCGCGCTTTATAGATTACGTGATTGATTGATTGATTGAAGAGGAGCCTTGAGCTTCCCTCCTGCCTTGCCACTAGCCTGGCAGGTTGCACAGGTCTTGCAGAATGCATCTGAAGACACCTGGAGTCAGGCCAATAAAAGTGAGGGGCAAGTCTTATCCTAGCCCAAATGTCTGGCTAAGTGAAAGTCATGGGCCAATTACAGAAGAAAGGCCTGATAACACTGGGAGACCACTAGGGCTCTTCGGGTCCCCTGTTCAGAAGCTTTAGGCTCACTGTACAGCAGATTGTCTTCCTAGTAGTTGTGATGAGTCCCGGAATCATCACCAGCTGCTTACCACCTCAGGCCCTCAAGAGTGGGGCACTCTCTCTGTGCCCTGCATAAATCCTCCCTGGTGGGTCCACCTTCATTTTGCCACTAAGCAATCTCTGGAGGGTTACGAGGAGGTGTAATGTCCTCTTTAGTGGATGCCGGGGCGGCCTCTACCTGTCTCCTGCCCATGTCACTGGAGGTACAGTCCAAGGCAGGTTTCTCCTGTCCTCACCCTCTCTCCTTCTTTGCAGGGGTCTGGGTCATTGTTCTGGACCCTGGTTCACTTTTTGGGCAGCCACAGATCATGTGGTAATACAGGCCCAGTTTGGTAACCCCAACATTTCCACATGAGCCCGGAGCTCCATTTCCCCCAAGATAGTGTGTTCCAGGTCATTACCCAAAAGACAAGCCACTGGCATGGTGGAGCTCACTGCAACCTTCAGCTGGCCTGACACCCCATCCCACTCAAAAGGCACATGTAACTCTTTCTCAGGAGGTCTTTGATGTCCCTAAGACCTCCTCAGAGAGCAGAGGCAATTCAACCTGCCTTTGAAGAGTTACCATCCAGGATGCTTCACAGCAGCATGCAATCAGCCCCAGGTCAGTCTCTAAGCAGCCCCTCCTCTGAAAGCTATGCTCCTGGGCACAACAGATTCCTCTGATAGTGTGTCCACATGGTCCAGCAGCACCGGTCCCACGTCCTGTAATGGTTACTCTGCCTTGCAGATATTGAGTACCCTTAATTATACTACATGGTTTGTTTTAAGTTGGGGGAGGTTCAAAGGGTTCTCCTTTAAACCACAGATGTCTCCTCTAAATTTCCTCACTGTCCGCCCTGTGACTTATCTTTAGTGGGACCAGGCCCTGGCTTCCAGAGGCCAAGTGCCAAAAACCTCTCCCCCAATCTATCTATCCAGGCTCCAAAAGGCAGGGATCTGTTGTTCTGGATGCCTGAGTTTTATTGCGGTCACCTGGGGAATGCACAGATGTGCTCTACCTCTGTGACCCCTAGAATGAAGCCTAATTTACAAGGCACCAGAACCATTTCAGCATCTAGAAATTTCCACTTCCTAAAATTTCCAGAAGTGGCATTTTCTAGAGCCTCAATGACAAAACCACCTTTCCCATCTGAAGGGGTTTGTCATTCTGAATTCAACAATACAAAAGATCATGAGGCTGCTCTCCTGCAATCCACCATTGCAGCCAGACTTAATAAGACTCATTTCCTCATGTTACCTTATGGCTAGAGCAGCACATATGGGTGTTCGGCCCTCCCTGGGCACATATGCCCTGATGCACACCTGTGCCCGCCAGGCATGTGGGATACTTTCAAAGTGGCAAGTGTGCCAATACTGGCCTGCTTTATCAGGCTCAGTTCCTATCTTAGCATACTTATGCGCTAATGTTCACACCCTTTCAAGTAATGCCAGCTCCAGCACCTATACAGGAAAACCACGAGGGTGCAAGTTGCACACATAGGCGAGTGTCACTTCCAGGTGGCTAGAAGGATGGTGCTGGCACTTTCACACTGTGCTTCCAGTGAGGAAGTGCCCAGGGACGATAGATCATTTGTGAGTACAAGCAAAACATCCTAGAAAAAAAGCAAAACATTTAGGGGAACCACTAGCACCACGTGTCAGGTCTAACACATAACAATTTGGAGAAAAAGGCTCTAAGGGGAAAAAGAATGAAGTGATATTGAAAAACTACAGTCAGTGTCATTGAGAGGAAAATACTCACGTCAGAAAATGCTGGCAAAGAGCTATATTTCAAATCTAAATGGCAGACAAAAAAGTGATCTAAAATAGAAACTGGAGCCAAGAAAACTGACACAAGACAAGAAGGAAGATGCCTTGGTGTATTAGAAAAGACACAAAAATGATTTGTTGAGTATTCCAACCTGTTAGCCAATGACAGGCCAATTCCAGGAAAGCAGAGATCTGCATACAGTGGAATTAGGAGTCCCTGTACATATGCACATATATTTTCCTGCACAGGGCAAATATATTTCCCCATTGAGAAATCCCTACTCCCCACCAAATCTAGTGGTGATCATTGGAATGAAAGTGAAAGTAATGTTCAAGTCAATACATCTCTAGCCTTCACACAAAAAGGAGAATACTCTATGTGGCATTTTCAGGTCTATGGTAAATCCATGCATTCACCTTCGTAGCCTGGAAGGGGAATTACTTCACCTCTGTGGTAAATTAAAACCTCCAACCATTTTCAAAGGGGGAAAGGGTGTGATTGAAGTTGGGGAAAGCCCATAAATGTACATATGTGAAGGTGTTCCCAAACTTCTAAGGTCAACCATGCCATGGAATGCCACTTCTAACCCCTAGAGTGACATTTATGACTGGGGAGATCGCCATACTCATGTCAAAGTTCGCTCCCTCCATAAATGGGTTTATGCCTGCCAGACACCCTTTGTGAACTGCTGCAGTAGTAAAAATGGGTAAATGTGGTTGTGAACATGTGTTTACAACTGAATTTACCTTTGTGAATACATACCTCGTCACAAAGCAGGGAGAATGAATGAAGCACATAAGAGATCAGAATCAAGTTTTATAAAAACAAATGTGAGTTCTCTCACTTCTTGCTATTTGAGGATGGTCATAAATGTATAATTAAATGTATCTTGTAAAAATGAATTGGTAAAATAACTTGCTCCATGATGACTGCAAGTTCTTATGCCAATTAGCTATTCAGATAAAATTTAAGATTGTACTGTAGCAATGACAAATTCGAAAGGGGTGGAGCAGACTAAAATGTAAATCTGTATAAAAGACATTCTTTTTGTAGGTGACAACACTGAAAAGTGACTCTCACACCTATGGCCAGTTGCAATAAAACCCTGCACTCTTTGCATAATTTAAGTAAGAAATCTTGATGCCATCTTCTATCAAGACCTCTCTCTTACCCAGAGTAAACAGAGGACACATGTTGTATCATCTCAAACTTTTTTTTTAAAAAGGAGTTCTTAATGTCTTACCCTGCCACCAAAAATATTGGTTATGATTAAAGGTAAGACTATTTTAATTTTAATGCCAACGTTTTGTAAAGGTGTGAAACATTGCAACTTCATAAAGTTCCAAAGTTCGGAACTCTAGCTAAAGTTCTTATGTAGGTAATAATCAGTGCTTAATTTGAGTCGGTGGTTGCCGGTGAGGCTCATCAGCTCTCATTTATGAGAATCAGCACTTATTTTTCATCATCAGATATTGACCATAAGCAAGAGAAGAAAAAAACTAAAAAGTGAGAAGAGAAAGACAGAAAAAACGTGGCAAAGGGAGACATGAGAAACCTTTACAAGTGGGATAAGGGGGCAGGGAGTGTTTGATAGTGGATGGAAGGGCCATGAGGTAGATTAAAGATTATGCAGCCTTGGTATGAGGTGTGCCACATTTAAGCACCAGTCTTGGGCTTCTGAGTAGCGCTCTGGGCACCATCACTTATTTTTTACAAATGATGTACTGGTGATAATTGTTGTAAAAATTTATCTGTGGTGCTTGTGTCCAGAACAATGTTTTGAGGGGTAACTATCTTGCAGAAAATAAAACTAATAATGCAAACCTGTACAAAATGTGTTTTTTAATTTATTCTCCAGCGCAAACCTTATTTTGCACTGGAAAGTTGCCTGAAAGTAACACAAAGTGCTGCTGTGTATTACTTTGCATCAAGCAGACATTCCGTGGGTGGTACATGGGAGTGCCTGTGCAATCACCCATGGTTTTTAACATATGACCTTATTTACAAACAATAGCAGACAAGGTTTTGCACCACAAAATAATGCCACTTGCATTAAAAGGAGAATGTTTTTATTTCTCCTTACTTTTCCAATTTTGCATGTGTCCTGCATTGTACAGCGCACATCCAATGGAGGAAAAGTTATAAAGTTTGTCTAAGCTTAGTATTTCGTACAATACCTGTGCTAGACCCACGCAGACACCTTTGCACTGTGGTGCAAAGGTATATGTGTGGAGCTCGGCAGACTAAGGAAAGAGGGGAGAGTGCAATATCTCTGTAGATATAGCACTCTCCTGCTCTCTCCCTGTCGCACCATGCAGCACAGCAACTTTGGGTGCTGCATTGCGTTGTGTGCCAGGTGGGTAAATCTGGGCCCCCAATATCAACAAGGTAACAGAACTTTACTTTATTGTATGCAGTTAATTAAAACCTTTACAAAATTAGCGATGGAAAAGCAGTATGCGATTGTTTGCCAGTGGCAAATTTCAAGGCATAATAAAAACATGACAGGTAATAATACTAAAATACACGGGATTGGAAAGATACCTCCATTCAAGGACACAAAATTGAATGAAAACAGTGCTGGCTTCAAGGTGCAAGAACATAGAGATAGCAGCGACTTTGCCATTGAGCAAAAAGCCTTAGTGTTTTGAGGTACCAGAATAGTGGAACTAGCAAGCCTGGGTACTATGAATAAGCGTGGTGAGCTTCATCATTTAAAAGGAACAAGCTGATTAAAGCCTACCCCTTTAGCAAAGTGCAACTGCATAGTGATAGCAGCTGTTTAGTAATTAAAACTGGAGATGGTAGCAATTTTAAAATACCAATGTTATAAAACTGATAAAAATCAAGGCCTACAAAAAGATGTCTCACAAATTTATATCATTGAAAAGCAGCAGACTGATCAGGACCAACCCCTTGAGCACAATGCAAGTGCAACAAAAGAGCTGCAATTTGGGCATTGAGACAGAGGAATTAGCATTGTAAGGTGCCAGAATTATAACACTAATTAAAAATTGAGTCCTGAAAAGGGAAATTACACTAAGGTCTTCATTATGACTGTGCCGCCGGAAGACCGCTAGTGCTGTTGGTCTCCCAACTGCTGTATTATGACTGCCACCGGATATCTGGATCGCCTGTGGTCGGATATCCAGCAGCATTCACTATGGTGGTCAGCGGGCGCTTAGGCAGTTCCACTGCCGGCACCCCCACGCCAGAAAGAGTCTGCCCACAGAATTACGACCAGTAATTCTGTGTGCCAGTCTTGTTCTGGCGTGGTGGTGCTGGCGGTGGGAGTGCCGGGTCCCGTCCCCTCATGGAGGTGTTGTCTGCAAGGGGAGGGGATGGGAGGGTGCGAATGGTGTATGTGAGTGTGTGTCTGCATATCATGAATGTGGGAGGGTGGGACGGGGAGTGATTGTGTGTCTGTGTGTAAATGTGGTGATGCGTGTGTGTATGTATGTGGACGGGGTGGGGGTTGTGTGCATGGGTGAATGTGTAAGGGTTAGGGGGTGTGAGTGAGTGAGTGCATGCAGGTGCGTGTATGTTTGTATGTGTATATAGTGTGTGTGTGTGCGTGCAGTGAGGTACGTTTGTGGGGTGGAGGTGTGGTTGTGCGAAGATGAGTGAGGGAGTGGGGGTTGTGTATGTATGTAGTTGAAGGGAGGGGTGGGGGGATAGAGAGTGTATGCGTGCGTGTAAAATGTGTATGGTATTATGCATGTCTATGGGGTGAATGTTGTGAGTGCATGTGTGAGTGGTGGGGGGTGTCTCTGTGTGATTGTGTATATGTGGGGGCATGCGTGCATGTGTGCGGAGGTGTTTGGGGGGTATCCCGGTGACAGGAATGCAAGTTCCTGTTGTCGGGATACCTTTCAGCTAGAATTTTGTGGCGCTTAGACAGCCAGAAAAATTCTGGCGGTGTCCCTAGTCAGAATAACTTAGCCAGTTATTTGACTTCCGCCGGGCTGCAGGTGGAAACCTCCAGCCTGGCAGGCTGCAGCAACGTGGCGGGACAGGCGGGGCCGCAGCGGTTTGGCAGTGGCCAAATCGCTGCGGTCATAATATGCCAGTCTGCACCCCCGGTCCCACGGCGGTGAGACCGCCACCACGTCCCTGGCGGTCCATGACCACCAGGGTCATAATCAGGGCCTAAGACTATTAGCTCAAACGAACATTAACATTTTTAGCTTCCAACAACAGCCAGGAAGTAGTACATTAGGAAGTGCAGAGCGTAGGTGGAGTAATGGGCTGGGGCCAGCTTTCCCTAAGACATGATGAACAGAGTTACAGGCAGGTATTTAGTGGGCAGCTAACACCACAAGAAGAAGACTATCATAAAACGTGTCCTGCTTGCGGTAACATTCTTTTTGTTGTGTTAAAGACCTCTCAACTCCCAGCAGATATTTCACCGTTTGTGTTATTATTCTTGGGTCAGCCGAGTTAAGACAAGCCAGAATGGCTTATTTGCAGGAGCACATCCCTAGCTGATTCCAGATGGGGCTTTGCCACTTTCGTTGTATATCTAGAGTGGAGCCGCAAAGCCATATCGTATACTGCAGGTCTTCAGTTGTAGAGACCCATAATGGACAGATCTTTGCCCCTGCTGTCCTTTGCCAGGGGCTACTGTGAGTGAAGGATGGCAGGCTCCCTAGACAGTAAAGGCCATATTTATACTTTTTGACGCAAAACTGCGCCGGCGCAGTTTTGCGTCAAAAATCTTACCGCTGGCTAACGCCATTTTGGTGCGCAGTGCGGGCGTCATGTTTATACTTTGACGCTCGGCGGTGCAAACAACAGGTGGGAGTCATTATTTTTGACGCACACCGCGGCGTCAAGTCGTAAAGGAAAACGACGTTAACGCGGCGGAAATTACTGTGGGTCGATTTACGACACCGCAAACCGGATATGCGCCGTTTTTTTGGATGCAATAGCGTCAAAAACCCCAGCGAACACAGCCATTTCACCAGAGGAGAGCCAAAATGGATTCCAGATGCCACTACAGACCCCAGGAAGATGACAGCAGACCAGGAACCAGCCAGGAGGACCCACACAAGAACCAGGACACATTTAAGAAGAAAAGAAAGTGTTGCTTTAGTGCAGAGGAACAGGAAATTCTGGTTAAAGAGGTGACGGAACACCAGCACCAACTGTTTATCACATCAAAGTTGCCAATCAGTAGGAGAGAGGCCATATGGCAACAAATTGTCGACAAGATTAACAGTGTGGCGGAAGTACGCAGAACAGTCATCGAGTGCAAGAAACGCTGGCATGACTGCAAGCGCAGGACAAAGGAAAAGATGGCCAGGAACAGGAAGGCAGCACTGATGACTGGAGGTGGGATTCCAGTACCCCAGGAGGCCCTGGACCACATGGAGGAGATGGTTGCAGCCGTCATCCCTGAGGAGATCGTCACAGGGATTCAAGGACAGGACAGCGCAGACTACCAGGAGACAACGCACATGCAGGGTAAGTCGCATGGGGAATTATAATGCACTTATGTCAACTGCAACCGGGGGGGGAATACCTACTACACATTGCATGTAAGTCATCATATACATAGAGTGGCATGGGTAAAGGGGCATGGCATGGGGGCATGGCCTGCACAGACAGAAGCTGGGGCACACCATTACACTACACCAATAACAGTCCCATGGGGGCATGCTGTCATGCCAACGATGGAGCAAAGGGAAAGCCACGACAGGAGGGAAGGCCACTACGTCAAACTGACATCCTGGCACACGTCAGCCAACATACCCCCTACATTAACTAGGGCCCTATTAGCAATCCTCGACAACTGCAATGTAACTGCGGCAACAGTTGCCACTACCACCTCTGCTCTGTGTGCAGCTCAAGTAGGCAATGGCAGTAACCTCCCCATGGATCATACACACCTAAATTAGGGGGTGAGGATGACAACTGCAACAATCCCCAGAAATAAGACAAAGGTCCCAGTACTCTGAAATGTCAATGCCCATAATTGTCACAAACATCAGCCAATGTAAACAACAATAGGAGCTACACAGCACTAAGGACAAACCCATGCTGCATATGTCAGGGTCCAACCTGTGCCTGGGTAACAAGGCAACATCCCAAATGTCATACTGCTCAGACAACAGCATTGAGGAGGGGACACATGTTACTGGTCACTGAAATATACCTGCACAGTCAGAGGAGGAAATAGGACACTGATACGACTATCAGGGCAATCCATTGTAACACACAGTCCCCAACATCAGCAGGACACATTACCAATGTCAACATCCATATCGGATCATAACATTGCCATGCATAGGATATGCCACATGTCAATTACATTTAAGTCGATGTGAAAGATCAGAGATTGGGGCAGGTCCAGATTGTTAAGTGTGCTGCCAGGGCCATCAGTACACCCACAGGCAGTGAAAGGTCTCACCATGAGAATGGATGTACACGGAGGGTCGAGTAGGAAAAGGAGGTGGCAATTCTCTATTTGGCAAAAATCAACCCCTAGAGGCGATGAGGCTGACAAGTCTCATAACTCAATAACATACATTTGACACACAGGTGGGCCATAGGCCTGGAAGAATGCCCATCTGAAGGATTGGAGAAATTAACACAAAACAAGATCACAAAGTGAATTCATCAAAAGGCAGGCACGTCACATCAAAATTGCCACAACACAGACACACTAATTGTACCCTGTTTCATTGCAGAGGAAGATGGATCTCCTGCCGATATGCCTGTCCCAGATTTCCCTGATGACATGGATGACGAGCCGATAAACATTCCCCAGGAGACCATCCAAAAGGTCCTTGAAACCCTCCAGACCCCACCTTCAGTCACAAGGAGGAGCACAGAACAAGCAGCCATCGCAGAGGAACCACCCACCACCCCAATTGTAAGACCTGCCAGCTCCAATACAGCTGAGGACTCAGACGACACTGGCACCAGCTTTGAGAGAACTGTAGTTGGAGTACAGCGGGAGCTGGACAAGGAGGTGCGGCTGGGGATGCAAACTATGGCAGCCAGCCTAGAGGGGGTGCGTTTGTGCATGATGTCATGTGCAGATCAGGCAGCAGCTATGCAAGCCCTATCATCTATCTTGCAGGAACTGCAGAAAACCCAGAAGGAAATCAGCACAGCTGTAATACAGTTGACCCAACACCTACAACAGCAATCCTGTCAACACGTGCACGAATGCAACATTGAACGCCTCAGGACCGACCTGGCTGCCTACCATTGTGATGTGGCTGCTATTCTCAAGAACCAGCAGGCCCTCCTTGCTGCAGTACTGCCCTTAAGACCTTCACAGGGAGCAGCGACCGGGATGTCTGACTCCACGTCTTCTAACACTGAGGTGTGTGTTGCCCCTTCACAACCAACAACAACAAGGACAGAGGAGGCAACACACACATCAGAAGAAGAAGACATGGAACAGATCACTTTCACACGGAAAAGTACCCGGAAGCACTAGTCCCTGCCACATGGCCAACTATTACCAAGGTCCTGCGCTTTATAACATGCCAGTCTTACAACTCTACTTAATGACTGTTCTGCTTACCACTGTATATCTTGTCAGCCTGCCCAGTGATTGTCTCTCTCTTACTCATTGGCAAATCCTGTCCCTCTGCACTGTCTGAAACATCACCCCAGCATGTCAAAAGCATTTCCGTAACCCCTTGTGTAGGATCACAATGTAAGATGTCAAAATAATGGACTCACAATCATGGACAATGTACAGATAGCACTACAGCACTTTTCAATAAATAGCACTTACACAACAAATCTGTCTCTGGGTAATGTGACATATCAACTGTGCAGTAGATAACTGAAATTAATCTTCTGTCAAATTACGTAGCTTGTCAATACAACTGTCCTGATATTATGTAGTCAGAGAAATCTGCACAGTACCCATGATTGCATCATACTCTGCCCATCCTGAGGGACATATCTGATGAAGTGAGAAACCATACACCATCATGCTGTGTTGGACAGAATAATGCTTCCTCAGGGGATATCTAAGTCATCAAATAGTGGCTGCAAAATGTTGTCACCATGCAATACTAACACATATAACAGTGCACACAAATCTAAGCAAACACTACAAAAACTGCATGAATGAAGCTGTCTGAGTTTACATACTAATAGGTACTCATGCTGAACTGTGTCACAAATGACGTATGTGAGTCATGAATACAAGAATACAAGAGTGCCTACGAGAGCTCATCTTATAAGGGTGTCCTTGATCATCACACTGCAGTCAGACCTAAAACTGTTCCCCCAATACCAAGTCTGGAAGCACTGTTTGTGAGTTAGAAAACATACTTATCGACAGAAACACATTGGGATCCATATTAACTGTGATTGGTGGTTGCAACAAATGGTGGAAACTTTGCAAGGTAGCTCTGGGGTAGCTGCCAATCTTACAGCTCAGTTGGGATTTGTTTGTAGCATAGGACACAAATGTAATAGAACAACATTCATGTACACTAATTACTAGCCCATGATCAAGTAGCATTTAACACATACTGTTAAGGGTTAACTATATATTTATTAAATGCTAATCACAGAAGAGGAAACTGAGGGAAAAGTCTTACCTACCCTAATCTACCCTGACTACTCATTACCCACAACTGTCCCTAACTAACCTAAGCTACACTTACTTATCACATGTAACGAAACGTTCTAAAGCATCTACCCCCACCCTCCTTATGAGACGGGACACATGGAGGACAACACATACTAACCTAAACACATACTATACTATCCTAAACAAATATATTTTTTTTGTGTTTTTATTTGTTTAATTTTTTTTTTGTTTTACACACAAGAACCCCAACATAGCCCCCCACCCACACATGTAATAAGTAAAAAATAGAAACAAGCAGGCCAAACCCCACACACACTAACTAAACAAACAGCCTATACTAACCTAACACTAAGCCCCCTAAGCCCACCAACTATAAGAACAAGGAAAGAGGAGGGAGGAGAGGGTATCATGTCCATCAAATAAAGTGTCTAGAGGTTGGCCCTCCGGAGGGTCCTCTTAATATCCTTGACCCGCCGTTTAATGTGCCGCACGTCCCGGCTCAGGTGGCTCACCTTGCGCAGCACTTTGTCCATCTTATGTTCAATTCTGTTGAAGGCTGCAGGGTCAACAGATGGAGCAGTGGCAGTCTGTGTACCGGTGGAGGAGGTCTGTGTGGGCTGTCCTGCACCAGTGGCAATGCTGGGGCCAGTAAGTCCTGCAGATGTTGGACCAACAGTGGCAGCTGTGGGTGGGGCCACCTGGCTCTGATTGGTGGTTGTGCTTGTGGTGGCTGTTTTGGGCAAAGTAGGCCCACCCTGTGGGAAGGCTCGCCATGCCCCGGAGGCACGTTCATGGCGATATCGCCAGGCCATCCTCCAGAACCCCGACTCCACCAGCAGGATGTGCTGGTATCGCATGGCCCGGCGCTGAAATTCACGGACCTGGTCTGGAGTCATGTTAGCTGCTGTGAAGACAAATGCAGATATGCTACATTAGTAACTGCATTGTGTGAAACGGCACAGCAAGTTAATCAGACATTACATCTACTGTACTTGTAACAGCTCATATCACGATACAGAGCATTGAATGTCCCTGAGGAAGTATATGGCAGGCCAGACAACAAAGGTCACATCACACAAAGCACATCCATAACCCACAAAATGGGTAACAACTGGCTTTGACTTGCAATCTGAGTTCTGACAGTTATCATCTAAGAATCATGCCGCATATCCTCCACCAAGAGCTGGGCTACAAATGTCAGTGTACGGAAAGCAAAACTAAAGCCACATGGTCTGCAAGTTGTAACTGGACTTGCCAGTATAGTACCAAGTGCCAAACCTGAGTGTGTATACTAGTATGCAACCAAACCGTCACTTATTCACATGTATGTGTAACATACTGGTAGCATCAGTACTAGGTACCCCATTCACAAACCCATGGCCGTGTTTGAGGGGGGGCGGTGGATACACAACTATAATTTGCCAACAACATGTACACCGAGGAGTGTATAGGAAACTCCACACATGTTTGTCTCTACAGACACACCACTGGTAAGGTCTATCTACAATTAGGAGTCAGCAAACCCTAGAGCACTCATAGGGTCAGACATGTCAGGAAATGCAGAACTTGGTACACAACATATACTTCCAGTGAGGCCTGACTTACATCAGACACAGAGTTGCTAGAACACCCATGATCATGAATTGCATGCACACCTAGGCCATTGCACTCAGGTTCCACAGACTTGATGCACTACATGTGGAAGTACATGCTGCTAGGAGGTTCTACCTACTGTTTCAAATTTACATAGGTAAATAGGAAAGCAGATGTCTATTGGAAAGCTATTAGCTCTACCAATCTTAGAGAATGTGGGTCTGACAGGCTGACTAAATTGGGGCTTACTTCCATTGCGACTCTTGGTGATACAAGTGTCATACACATGACTATCCCCTGTACTCACAGTGGGGCCTACAGGGATGTCCTACAATCCCTACATGATACCATTGGATACGCATTGGCAAACTCAAAACATGTGAGAACTGCATTCCCAATCATGGAACAAGTGAAAAGCTTGCCCAACGCATCACACCTTGCTATGCGTCCAAATCACATGAGTCCATATTCAGCAAACACAACACATAACAGACATATCAACACTTACTGGAGTGGTTGGGGTCCTCAAATGTCGCCACCTCTCCCACAGTGTAGGGTGCCGGTCCACCTGTAAGGTATGGAAGGAAGAAATGTGCTCAAAATCTGTGCACAGTGCAACAATTTCATAAACATATACAATGTGTAGGCTGAATAAGGAAATGGCAGCCTTTCAGACATGATGGTACTGCATCTGATATATCACGCCTAACTTGTACATAGCATGGGTCTCCTGTGACAGTTACACACATATCTGCACACATACATTGGCCCTAACAATCATGTGGTTGCAAACAAGCCCCATAATTGGTGAGCACTAAGAAATATGGAGTGTAATCGTCTCATCATGTGTATCCAAGAGAGACATCCAAAGCCTGGTTACTTGAGGACTGCATTACCAGTCAAACATGCCTTGTGGCCATGACACATTTATTGCACATAGGCCCAATGTACAGAGGGAGGGGCAGGGACTCTTGTAAGCCATCCTGTTGTTACAGTATAGTCAATTGATGTGGGCCAGCGATGGTGATTTGCACCAACCATGGAGATGTAAAGCCATGTGCATACACTTGGACTGCCATCCATACTTGGATTGTGGCTCAACTAATTCCAACAAACATCTTGAGGGCACCTTACACCTTTTCACGATGTTTTCAAATCAAGAACTGACATGTATCCAAAAAGATCAAGGAACACAATAATCCCACACATTCATTGTACTTCTGTGAACGCTTTCCTTCCACACTCATCAGACTCACATGAGACAAATGTCTGAGCCACTTTGCTATTATCAATTGACGTGAAGGTAGCACTCATTTTCTGCATCATGTAGTGATTCTAAAGTCAGTCTAGCAATTGCGTCAACATGGTTGGCCTAAATGTTGGTACATCTGTACTTCTCTGTCAATAGTACCCTATATAGACATGATTGGCTCCTATTTTGTTAGCTGTTAGCTGTTCTGACAAAAAGGCCACACCAATTTCCTTCATGGAAAAGTAACCTGTAAGTTTGCTGAGCTCGTGCTACCTGACAGCTAGCAATTGTGATCCTTGCCATAGTGCATCAATGATCCCCTTAAATTTCCCCAGCATTACAAACAGTCAGCAAGTTAGTTGGCAGACATTGCACTAATCCCCTGATGTCACTACAGAGCATTTAATCATGCACATTAACATAAGTTGTACTCACCAACAGTGCCACCAATCATGATTCCCAGGTGGTCCAAGAGATCCTGCTCCCTGGTGATGAGGTCAGCCCACCGGTGCTTCAGCTGGTGGTCACTCCTCTGGCTGGCATACACACGCTGCAGGTGATGCTGCACCTTTCCCCACCGGATTCTGCGCGCCTCTGTCGGATACCCCTGTATGACCCTGCCCCCTGCCTTGATCATGAGCGGCAAGAAATGTGTCACCAGCCAGATGAAGCCCCCCAACTCCTCTTCCCCCATCCTGCCAAGACGTGGCCTACCAGACATACTTATAAGGAATAGGGGTACAAGAAATAGAAAGGGGAAAAGGGTGAAAGTAGGGGTACAAAGACAGAAAAAAAAGTTAACCTAAACACTAAAAGAGCCCAACTATCCCCAAACTATCCCTACCCACAACAGACTCCCACAAACAAGAAAAACACAAGATAAATGGACAAATGTAGACAAAACACAGTACTACAGTATAGACAAACAATATTTATTTCACAAAAGGACTTTACAGATGGCACACAGGACAAAAACAGCACAAAATCTCAGGACAACACTCTCTACACAGCCACACAGTCTAGAAGGATCATAGACTGCAAAGTGAAAGTGAAAGTACACCCACTGTACATGATCTGTAAACAGGATATCCTATTACATCACTTCCTGTATGAAAAGTCACGCCTTTTTCGCATTATGCGTCATTTTTCATTTACAAAAACTGTATTTGCGTCATTTGTTTTGACGCACAGACGTGAATATTAACCCGCATCCACATAATGATACATGGACTGTACAAATATCTGGATGCAGGCTAAATTTCACTCCTGTGCGTAAAAAAAAATGACGCAAATACAGTTTTGGTAAACAAAAAATGACGCACACCGCTAGGGACGTCAAAATTACAGCGCATTAACTAGTTTGGGGCATTTTTACTTGTTTTTTGGTTATTTTACATTTGGAACACATCAGAGATTGGCTAATTGAAGACAGTATGGTGTTCATGGTGTATGTTTACATGTGTGACATCATAGTGCAGCGGAACATCATCCACTACACCCTTCACAGTATTTTTACAGTTGGCTGACGCAATAGATGGTCATAAGTGTGGACTACATATATGTGTTGCACTAATTGTGCATGTGTGGCATAACTAGAGGATAGCAATGTGACGCACATATGTACAATACCTAAATGCCTTTGGCTCAAAGTGTGTGCTTTGACAACTAATGTGTTGGTTGACCAAATGTGTGTGTATCACATGAAGCATAGTTGTACAAATGGTTGTATGAATGTGACGTCCATGTGTCCAATCCTTAGATGCAAGTCAAATTAAAAATGAGCAAGGGCATGTGTTAGTCATACATGTAACAACACCCGTAAAGTGTACTTCCAAGTCTTAGGGTCACGTAGACACCACATGTGATATAGCATGCTCCAGATGGATGGTAGATGCTTGTTCATGTCAATGGTCCACATTTTCTACATCCTATGTCCTAGAGTATTGGTAAGAGCTTCCTAGGCACTAGTTGGTGAATCCCACAGTGAGTCATACACATGCATTGAGGAAGTGAGTAACATGTTGTTTGCACAGACAGACAAGGGTGAATCTCATATGTATGATGACACCACAGTTGAGGCCATAGAAGTGAGCCCCAACTATCAAGTGGCTGTGGTGGACCAGCATACAAGGCAGCACGTGTCCACATATTTCCAGTGATCAATTGCACATAGGTGTCTTGTTCGTGTGTGTGGTCCAATGATGATCCTGTAGATTGTTTGGGGTGTAATTTGTCACAGTTGGGTCAAGGACTCATCATGAGTCAGTGGCAGCTATTCCTGTAACTACTGAGTATCCTTGGTTGATCAATGTGAGTAAAGTAGATGTGGACATGTGAACCAACATGTGGATGGTCCCACCCTGTCACTAAAGACGTGTAATGAGACAGTCAACAGGGCAACCTTGGTGTGCTGGTTGAGATAATGTCTCAGGTGTCATGTTCCGGCAGGTGTCATTACAACATTTGTACACAGGTTGGCCTCTGCACTTCCCACTGCATCTGGGAACATCATAGCCTCTGTGCTGATTATTCTCGCAGCTATTCACCACACACGGCCCATCACTATGTTGTGCGCACTGTGATGCTGTGTGTGAACTGTCATGGTCCTGACATTTGTGTATTATTCATGGACATTATCAGAGGTTGCTGGTTGTGCTGAAAGCCCCGTACCCAATCCCTGCCTACGGCCCTGGGACACTGTCACACTTTGTCATTCATGCATAAATGCAACCCAGACAAGGGATGGGCCATGAATTTTGCTTTCCCAAGAGGATGTAACTCATAAGGTACAGTTAAAAGGCAGATGATGCTATACAAGGTATTTGGGTATGCATTGAAGAAGCCCATGCCCAATGTCCCCTGATGAATGGCAGGTTTGCTAACGCAAGTGTGGTACATATGTACACACAGGGATACTTTAGTGTGACGCACAGACAGTTGCCAGTCAGGCTGACAGAATGCAAGGTGATTCAGGATCCAGTTACTTGACAAGTTACGTAATCAGTGGTCTGACTGAGACTGTTTTGAGGACAAAGTATACAGTTGACATGTCAAACTGTGTACGTCCTGTGTTTTTGAAGGTGACAAATGAACCCAGTGGCTGTGTTACACGGCTTAATTAGTATCAATGGTTGACGGTGTATTTGACAGAATGGCAACTCCTATGCTGTTCCAGGCATCATCAGGGGCAGTGCTTTTTGAAATGTGTGGTGTACATGGAGGTGATCATAGGTGTGGGCTGCATCTGTTTCTCACCAGTCCTGTATGTGATACTTGCATTCTAAGGGCCAACAGACATTTTCACAAGGGGAAGCAATCTACATGTGCTAACAAGGCTTTGAAACTAGATGACAGTGTATAAATTGACCTGACGTCCTTGCAGTCAGATGTTCTATGACAATGGCATACCATAGGAAAGGGTGTAGCACACTGGTTTGCTAATATTGGTCTGTGTGTCTAGAGGAGGTATTATCAGGGTACACATCTTAGTATTCCAGGGACGTCTTCTGACAGGTGGGTTGTGACCAGGTGCATGGGTGTGTAATGAGTTAGGAAATGGCCTGATATGTACATGGAATGTCATGTGCGCAATGCATGTCATATGTGTGGCACTTGTGCTGTCTATGTTCTGCTTATATGGAACTCTAGTCACAGATAGTCCTTGCAAATATTGGATGCAGTTGGACTAACTGCTGTCAAGGGTCTGGTCAGGCATTCCTGTTACTGATGCCAAAGCACATTGACAGCCTCATGTATGAGGCTTGTTTTCCCCTTATTGAGTGATGGTGTCTTAGTTGTGTGTCATATGCTGCATTGGACCTTGCATTCAACATGTATGTGTGAAATAGTTGTGGTCCTCTGCTATTGGCCTTCAAAGGAGATATGTACATGATATATGTCATTAAGAGTGTGTGTGTATGTGACAATTGTATGTTAAGCATCACATTAGCTCTGGGATGTTACGTGTCCTACTCAGTATCTCAGCAATGCTCCATGAGGCAACACTCTTATTTTGATAAGTAGAGATGAAGGTGTGCAAAAAGGAATAGCCAGACCATGATATGGTGATTAGAATTGGTGTTTATTTAAATTAGTTAACTAAAGTGGTGAAGGTGATCATATTCAGAAGAAATTATTTACAATCTGTTGCCGCCTGCGTATACCAGCGGCCATGTTCTGTAGTTCCCCCTCCTGTTGCAGGCCAGCATCCTCCTCTTCCTCCTCTTCAGGCATGTGTGGCTCTGGTTCCAGGAGGGGAATGTTTCTTTCGATATAAATGTTGTGCAATATTGCACATGTGAGGATGATCCTACAGACCATCTCAGGGGAATATAGGAGGCTACCACCAGTGATGTCGAGGCAGCGGAACCTTGACTTGAGGATGCCGAAGGTCCTCTCGACAATGCTGCGTGTCCTCCTATGGGCGTCGTTGTATGCACGCTCTGCAGCAGTACTTGGGTTGCCAAAAGGTGTCATAATCCATGGCTGGATGCCATACCCCTGATCAGCTGCAAGAGAAAATAAATGGGATCATGTTGATGTAGCTGGCACTATTGAAAAGACCTATCATGGCAGTAGTTGTCTTGTGTTGTCTGTTACTCTTTTGTGTACTAATGTGGCATCCCATGCTCGTATGGCTGTACCATCTGCATTGTGTTGTTTCCTTGGCTGAACGAGCGTTTGCCTGCTGACCGTTTGTCAGCAGTATGTTTTGGGATTTACAGTACAGTGTGCCCTCCCTAGCATTGTGACTTGTGATACAGGTGTCCCTGTTTCTTCACTGGGGGTGAGATGATAGTTCCATACACAGGTTCAATTTGACAGTGTTGTTAACACTTTCATATCAAAGTACCCTGGACATCCCATACCTTGAAACTTTTGCAATGTATTAATGTAAAGGTCATTGGGACACTTACAATTTGCAAGGTGACATTTAGACAACCACACTCATTAACGTCTTAACATTAGGCTGTACAGTAATTTCCGATGTGTGACAGGTTCAATGGTGACTTCAGAAACATGGCAAGCAATATCACGACCTCAGTATGTTCCTGTTGACATGTTGCTGTTGTGGTGTATGTGTTGTGTGTCCTAGAGAGTTGCTGTGCAGTGGGTATATAAATAGGTTTTTGTACTTACCAACAAGTAGTCCATTGCCATACCGTCCATCCTGGAAGTGTTCATTGATGGTGCAGTGACGGAAGATGAATGAGTCATGTACACTCCCAGGATATTTAGCCACGATGTTGGTGATCAATCCCTGGTGATCGACTATGGCCTGCACGTTGATGGAATGTGTGTGCTTCCTGTTGCGGTAGAGGTGTTCAGTTGCAGCAGGTGGCACAAGGCGTACATGTGTGCAGTTGATTGCACCAAGGACGTGTGGGAAGCCACTGATGAGGTAGAACCCCTGTTTTGTTTCCTGCTGCTTCTGCAGTGTGTTAGGAAAGCAGATGTGGCGGGATGTCAGTCGAATGATGGCATCCAGTACTTTGGGCAAAAAGGCAGAGAATGATGGTTGTGATATTCCGCCAACCAGGGCACCAGCTGTTTGGAAAGAGCCACTTGCCAGCATATGAAGTACGGCAAGCAGCTTTGTTTCTGTTGGGATGGTGCGGGGTGTCACCAAAGTGGGGGCCAACTGCTGTTCAATGTTGCGCAGCAGCTGCTGAATGGCCTGCCAGTTCAACCGGTACCTCTGTATGATGTTGTGTTCCCTGAGGCCCTGCAGGGTGGTTCTTGGGCGGAATATCCTCTCCTGCCTTCTGCGCTGCCTTTGGGGTCCCTGCTGATGTTGTGGTAGCTGCTGTTGTTGCTGCTGGGCTCTGCGTCTGCGTGCACGCTGGATTAGAATCACCTCCATGGCTCCCTGCTTCTGCTCTGCTGCTCTGCTGTTTGTTCTGTGTGTTCTGATTACATACAGGTGTGTTTGCCCCATTTTAACGCCTGCCCTGACCCAGGCGTGAATTTTTGACGCAAATTGGGCTGTGCGTCATTTTCTGGCTCCGCCTCCCGGACGTGTGTCATTTTTGCCCGAAAGCATAAATACGACGCACGGCCCTTTAAGCCATTTTTTGGACGGGAACACCTACCTTGCATATAATTAACGCAAGGCGGGTTGCCGCATCCAAAGAATTACGCACACTGTGGAATTTTGTCGTCCGCGGGCTCGGGCGTCAAAGTTTAAATACGGGGCAACGTTTGCGCTGATTGTGCGTCAAAATTTTTGACGCACAATCGGCGCAGACGGAGAATAAATATGCCCCTAAGTGAGATATCTGCTCATGGCCCTGAAATTTGGCACCATCTCAAGGTATTCCTGTGGTCTTAAGGATTTGTAGCTGTTTAGTATGGCCCCGGCAAGTGTGTGGTTTGCTAAAATGGGTCTGTCCTCTAGTGAGATTATTTTCATTGTTTTGTGGCAGCTTTTTTAAGACCTTTGTGACTTGCAGCAACATGCCACAGTTGGGCCAGCCCAAACCAAGTTAATATTTCTTCAAGGTAATCCCTTGCGGATGAGTGTGGCCTTTTCATGATATCCTCCAATAGTTTGAGCTTGTGGCAAAAGAGGATGAATGCTGCTTGCTTCGCAAGGGACTGTTTTACAAGCCCAAATTCTAGCCTAATCTGGGCTTGTGATGTGTAGCCAGGAAGCTGAAACATTTGTCAGTATATGTGTATTACTGTTGTGTCCAAAGTTGTTGGATCCCACCCCCAAAAGGCCTCTGATCCGTATACTAGGATGGGTGCAACTTGGCGATTTCCATAATGGGCCTGAATAAATGCCCCTTCAGGTTCTTAAACACTGCAGAAAGCCCAGGTGCAACGGTGATCCCTTTTCTTTAACTTTCCTGCTAATGGGGTTTAAAAGAGCCTCTGTTACAGAATAGGATACCAAGATAATTGTAAACCTTTCTCTCCTCAAGGGCATTCCCATCAAGATATCAGCTGGTTGCCCCTTTATGACTATTTCTGACAAAGATCATCATCTTAGCTTTTTGCTGTTTATTTTCAGGCCGTTGGCCAGAGAGTATACCTGCAATGTTTCCAAAAGGTGATGAATACCAACCCTGGTGCGGCTAAGTAGCACCATGTCATCAGCGTAGAGGAGGTTTGACAGATGTGTTGACCCTAGTTTAGGTGGATGCAAGTTTCCTCAAAGCATGGCTTGGGGGAGATCTGCCAGGAATTAGTAGAACTATAACAGTGGTAAAACGCACCCCCTGTTTGAGGCCACTTGCTGTCTGAATGGCCCTGGATATGTTGGCTCCTTTGCCCAATTTAATTTTGACCCATAAGTTGGAATATAGATGTTAAGTCGCTCTCAAAAGGAGTGTAGGGATAACCCAACCATTTAGTTGTTTGCATAGCCTTTAGCGGTTGACACAATCAAAGGCTGCTTTGTAATCGATGTAACACAGGTAGAGTGGCAGCTTCTTTGTTATGGAGGAGTCAACAATTAGGGCCGGAGCTGTCAGGTTCGTAGTTGTGCCAGTATTTTTTGTGAAGCCTGTTCGATTTAAAGGGATGATATTGTTCATGCTTGCCCATTCACAGAGATGATCAAGTTAAATAGCAGCGTAGTATTTTGCCTCATTGATTAAGACGATCAGCCTATAATTCTCTGGGTCAAGTTGATTTCCTCTTTCAAACATGGGTGCAATTATGGGTCCTTTCCAGGAGGCAGGAATCGTGGCCCCTAACAAGGCGTTGTTAAAAAGTGGGAGCATGGCTTCGGCCCAGATTTTTGGATTTGTCTTATAAATGATCTGAGGGATTCCATTTGGGCCTGGCGCTCTGGAAATGTGCTCCTTTGCTATCGGCCCATGTACCTCAATGCACTGATGAAAAGAGTACCATTGTGGCCTGTTGATGAATCCACAGCCACTCCAGAACCTTCCGGTGTGCTTCCCTTGATGTATGATGTATGCAGGGTAAAAATTTGGGTTAGTTGAGGGGTTGAAGTGTCCAGCCCACACTACTTCAGGAATACTAGATTCCAGCTTTCCATTAGCAGAGCTCTTAGGCCATTCACCATGTCCCAAAACCTTTTAGAGTTGTGGTGCTTGAGACCCCAAATACAGTTAGCCCAGAAGGTCTCAAAATTGTCCTCCTTTATTCCCCATATGGCATATTTATATTCCTTCTTTTGCGCCCCTCAGATTGCTGATGTGTGCTTCGTTAGCAGAAGACCGACAAACTGTCCGAAGGGCCTTATTAACTTTCTGTTTTAGGTGTTTCAAGACTCCTACCTTGAAAGGTTTTCCACTGCTCAACCAAATTGGTTGGTATTGGGCCCTGGGAGGATTAGCTTTTGAGGCAAACTTTGTCTTAATACTTTCTACAAATACTACCAATTGGTCAGTTGCAGAGCTTTCAAATTGGTTAATTGCGGAGCTTTCCAATTGTTGAGCTTTATGCAGGAAACATGTAGCCTCACTGGCCAAGGGCTCTATTGTTTCTGAGGACCATTATACTCTTTTTAGATTGGCGGAAAAAGTGAACCCTAGACGGCCCGAATATCAACAAACTATGTTCGATTTGAGACATAAGTATAGCTTTGGAAACTTGCACTTATGGTTTTGAGAGATCTATGCATTGGATATCTTAGATAAAAAGCATAGCGCCCAGTTGGGCATTTTTAAACCGAGGGCTAGAGTCAGATGAAACAGGAGATGAACCTGTGTTCGGCCTAATTTGACACACATAAATTGTTTTTACAAACATGTTAATTATTACCTATTAGCGTTGGGTTCTTGCATCAATTTAGTTAATGCCCTTCCCTAAACCGCTGTGTTTCCTTCGAGAGTGTTTTCTATGGCTTTACTATTGTGCGTAGTATTTAAACACATGTTTATATATGCATATTTTCTTGTAATAGTTTGTGGTGAACTACACCACATAATATGTTTTTATCTAAAGCATATTTGAACATTCCTACGACAATAACATTTTAAATTAATGTTATTATACTATTATAAATTGATCAGTTTTCATCTAAAAGTTAATTCAGTGTAAATGTAGGCAGAAGGGTGCCTTAAATTCGTTTAATATTTTACAGATTTTTAGGCTGATGTGCAGGACGCTGAAACTCTACTAGTATTTGCCAAACTGTTTGTGTGTTATCAAAAATGTCTTCAGCACATACATTAACTTGAAAAATCTTTGACTTAATTCAAATTCCGCTGACAACAGAGCCCGGAACCATAAAGAGGAAACCACTGTCCTGTGTTTCTGAGCTCTGTTGTCAGTAAAACATGCATTAACTCGAAGATTTTTTAAGTTAATGTAGACAGGGCCACCTTTAGATTTCTGCGACTGGTAAGGCCACAGCTGACGCTGACTTTGGGGGGTGCTGTATTCAAAACTAATTTTTGGTTTAAAAGCACGTGAACGTCCTTGAGAGCCCAGCAGTTTTCAGGCATCAATAAAAATGCCCAAATAGCTAGGGGATAATCTGGGGATTAATGTTCCTACTGGTGAGAGATCGAACTTTTGTCTAGTGATAGTTTTGTCTCATCATAAAGTAGCACTGAGGGTTAATCTGCTTGCTGAAAAGAACATGCGCCATGCAGATCACAGAACTGAGTGTGACTGAACTACGAGTTTCACTATAAAAATGTAATATATGTCAGAGAAAGGCTATGAAGAGATGAAGTGTACTGTTTGAGAGCGGTGGTGAGGGAATTCATGGGAGGTCGGAGGGGGCAAAAAATACTGTAACACCTGGCGCCACCATCACTGAAGCCAACCCTGATAGTGTGCATTGAAGATGCCAAAAAGAAGCCACCTGCACCAGCGCAGCGCAGAAAACAGCACCAAAATATGGAACCTGGAATCACTGCTGTGTGCATACTTGAACCAGGAGTTGTTTTCTAGTAGAAGGATAATATGAACCCTGTGTTTAGTTCAATAAACTCATTTCAATTTATTCTCATAAAGGATCCGCGATTATGGTATGTCCATCATTTGTGTCTGTGCTGTGTGCAATGCTCATACATTCAGAATTAGGTGGTATTGTGGAGGAACGTGGTTACTAGTCAATAATGTGTTACAAGAAATCTTACTTCTTAAGTATGAGCTGTGCCCACCTGACAAATCGATGCAGCCTTGGGGAAAATATCTGATGTACCTGTTCTGTTAATACAAACCTCAGTGTCACTGAGAAATGGGATAACACGAGTATTATGGGCTATTATAAACGAATTTGTCTATATTAGAAGAAACTGAAACGTGGAAAAATTATTTAACATCTGTTGAAGAAAAAGGGTACAGGTGAAGGTGTGTCTTAGCTCAGCAAATATCAAAGTTGTGGGGTGTCTTGTTCGCTGGTTTGGTTTGTTGTCTGTTTACTTGTCTACTGAGACTGCTTGTTTAGAGACAGCGCACTACTCTTCTTCATAGTCATTACAATATGAAGGCAAATATATATTTGGGTAAAGACATTCACATAGTCTCTTAAATCTAAAACCTAGCCCGTGGACATATATATCTCACACTCCCCAATAAATCCGTTTATGATTCCAAGGAGAACCACAATGAAGATACATTGTGCTCAAGAAGGTGGAAAGATCAAACATAAGGTAGTGATGAGGAACAAAAGGACTCAGTGCCATAAAGATTGCTGGTAAGTAACCAGAGCATTACCATGCCGTCACTCTTTCTTGCCACCTGTTCCATATCAGCACCTTCCACCCTTTTATTAGAAAGTCTTGGACTCCTGTAAGAAAAAAAAGGCCATGGGAAAATTGATAAAGAGTTAAGCAATCAACATAGACTTGAAATGTGAAAATAGTGATGCTATGCACCCATCCATTCCCACCGAAATACAAAGAATGCAATGCAGACAATGACAGAATATTGGCCTAATGTTTTAGTGGCAACAGAACATACAAAGAAACTGCACCACCAGAGAAAGTACTAGGACATAGCTGCAAGCAAGCAACATCTATACACCACTTACTCCAGACACATACAAAAAACAACTATCATACATAAAGATCCAGCTGAAAATTACATACTAAGCCCCCACACCATAGTAAGAAACAGAAGTATCCTTAGAACCCATTATTTTAAGACAACAACCCAAAAATCAAAACTCCAAAGGGAAAAATCTAAGGGTGGGCAGAGCACACAGAGTTCTACTCCACGGCATTTCACAGAGATAACTAAAAACTCTGAAATTCTGCTGAGTTCTGTGTGTGGCAGAATGACTCCTGACCTACCAAGCTGGCCTGAATGCACCTGATCTCAGAAATGCTAAGCAGAGTCAGGCCAGGTTAGTGGTACTAACAGGCCCGACCCTGCTTAGCGCTTCCGAGATCAGGTGCATTCAGGGCAGGGTGGTATGCTGCAGGCAGCAAAAGCTACAGTTTCAGGCCTCTTGTGCTGACACAATGGAGCCTGCTGCTCTCAACCACACCTGCACTCTTCCCTTCACCAACTGCACTCCTTCACAAACTTGCTACGAAGGACCAAGCACACACAGTGACTTACACCAGCCTTACAATCATTTCCTCTGCACTTACACACAGCCTCAGACCGCCCTTTCTTTAGGGCCCAGCACTAGCAGCAGCAAACCAGGTCACCACTGGCAGCCTGGAATTTTCACAAAGTTCCTAGCCTTGCTTGCCACTGGGCTCTAAGGCACTCTAGCAGGCCACACACATCTCTATCTAGTGGGGGCTGCCGGACTACCATGTAACAGGTGATGCTCCCCCAGTCTCCAGTTCTCCCTGCTGTCCTGAGCACCGTACCCCATAACACCACTTCCTTTCCGAGGGACTCTGTGGAGACAGGTTCTTTTCAAGTGGAGCTCTGACTGCAAGTTTCCTTTTTTCCAAGCACAGACCCCACCTCATATGCAAATCCTGTCCATGTCCAGTGCTGGCCCTGTGTACACACATAGAAGAGAAAGCAAATCAAGGGTCTAATCTGAATCCCATAGAGCTTTCTCAGCTAGGCAAGCTCTATGAAAAAGCAATACAACACAACCATTTAAGGCATCGCCAACAGGAGAATGCAAACAGGGACAAATATTACACTTGAATTCAAAAATACAATTTTCTTTAATATGCAAATAAATATTTTTTTGTCTTTGGTAAAAAGTAACATTAACAGACTGGTTACATTTATTTGGGACACAGTGTGCTCAGTAAGGTCATAGCACCAACATCATTGAACAATCCTCCAATACTTACCAATAAAGCGAAACTTTGAGGCATATTTAAGGAAAGTGGCGCTGCACCTAGTGCAGCGCCACTTTCCTGGAGCCCCTTAGCGCACCCCTACCGCCACCATGTGTGCGCTGTATCTAAGAGACAGCACAGCATGGCACAGGGTATTTGGTGATAGTGTTATTTTAATTGACGCTATTGATGTACTCTGCAGAGGTAGCGCCAAAATATTGGTGCTACTACTGCAGAGTACATAGGGGCCCATTATAAATAATGGAAGCCCCCTTTTAACGTCTGCTCTGAGCAGGCGTTAAAAGTGCAGTAAAAGATGACTCAAGGAAATCTGTTAGATTTTCTTGCTCCTTTTTTTGGCCCCTTCCCTAATGTGGGAAAGCTTCCTTTGAAGGACCTGGCACATAGTCAAGTTGGTATTACCATGAGACAGTATGGGCCAGATTTATGTGAAAATGATGGTGCGTGTCCCTGCGCCAAATTTGGCAGCATTGGCACCGTCATTTTGTGCACCGTCATTTTCAAAATGCAGGTTTCTAAATACGGCGCTATCCTGTGTTTCCTCCACAATTTGCTGCTGTGCACCAACGCAACCACCCTTGCATAATAGTGCAAGGATAGCTGTGTTCAGAGGGGAGATTGTTTTTGTGCAGGAAGGGCCACTTTCCTCCACAAAAAGAATCTTCAATGGCGATTTGCTCTTACTATGTGTGCTGCAGAATGAAAGCATTTCTCCTCATTGTGCCACTCTAACGCCAGCCCTGGGGTGGCGTTAGATTTTGGCACTGCCTCAGGTTTATGAAAACTCATAAATATGGGGCAGGGTCAAAATGCAATGGGAGTTGCTGTGGAACTCCCACATTAACACCCATTGCACTGCCCTTCCACGCAAAGTGCTGAGTGTAAAGGGGCCGTATGCACAAGGTGGCATAAAGCCACAAAAAGTGGCTTAACGTCACCTTGTAAATATGGTGCAGTGCATAGCGCCACCGGAGGGTCACTAAAAGTGTCGCTCCGGTGGAGCTAGGGGCTCTTAAATATGCCCCTGTATCCCATGGTATGCCGAAAAGAAACATTGGACACAAAAATATAATTTCAAAAATCAAATACATTTTTTATTTTTATTTGGATCTTTCATAGATATCCATAAAAGAGCATATGTACAAAGTTAATTAATAAGTTAAAAAGATAAAAAGAAACATCAATAAATAGCAATAGGATATATGTACATAAGATGATCATTACAATAATTGGAACCTCTAAAAATGTGCATACCTGAGCAAATAGTCGTTTGGTCATCTAAAATATTATTTGCCAAACTATGCATAAAAAATTGCAAATGGGATATATGTACATAAGATGATCAGTAAAATATTTAGAACCTCTTAAAATTTGCATACATGATCAGATAGTCGTTTGGTCATCTAATATATTATTTGCCTAGCTGTGCAAAGTTATAGCAAAGTGCTTAACAGTTGGAATCAAGATATTTCCCTTCTTTTATCGCTGCAGCAATAAAACAATAAATAACCATACATATCAAATCAAACTGGTGTAACTGCAGATGAAAAATAGCTTCCTTACACCTCCTGAAATTTAGTTATTTAAGAAGTGCCTTTAAAAAGACCTTCCTCTGCTCTTTTTACAGCTTACAGAATAAAAACATATGCATTTGTGATTGTTCTGTATGCATATCACATGGACAGGGTATTAGGTCCCTATTGTGGTACACAATAGATAAGCCACTAAAAAATGGACCAGGCCCTGGCGAAACCTTGTCAGGAAAAATCTATGGCACCGCGGGACAGTTAAAAGATAGGGTTCAATTTTATATGTGGTCCAAAAGGGAAGATAAGCTATCACCATGCCTTTCCCCAAATCGTGCCTCTCTCTATCAATAGCCAATTTCACTTGAAACTCATAATTTTACTACTGGGATGTCCTGCTTGACTATGGCCCCAGAGTTAAATAATACGTCTGATCTGTTAAGGCTGCTCAGGGACTCTTTAATGTACATAACCCAGGAACATCCCTGTCCTTCATCCAGCCTCATGCAGTCCATAAGCAGTGTCTGAGTAAGAGCTGCTTTCGGCCTAGTCCAAACAGATATCCAGAGGGCCAAAGAGGCTAACTTAATCAAGTCCTCCAGAAAAGGAAGACCTAAATCTGCAAGTGGAATTGTAGCAGGGACGCTCTGTGACAGTGAGAGTAAACTTCTCAGAATTTGTTTTCTCTTATTTGCAGAGATGATGCACCCGTATAGCCCCATACCCCAGCTCCATATCTGACAATCGAAGTAGGCCTTGCCCTATAGATGGTGGTGATGGGCTTTAGTGGTGTGCAGCCTAGTTTGATAATGAATTTGCGAAAAGCTGCCACTGCTTGGTTATATTGTGTGACCCTACTTTATCTAAGGTGCTTCCAGGTAGACCCATTATCAAAGGGAATCCCCAAATATGTGAAGGTATTCACACTGCTAAGTTGAATGCCTTCAATATAAAACTGAGGTGCTCCAGTTCTTGGGCGGCCACAGATCATAGAATATGATTTTGTTTTGCTTATGGACAATCCCAAGGCCATCATGAAATCCATAAATCTGTTTAAAGGTTTTTGAAGGCCCCTTCCAGTTCGTGCCATCAGGACACAATCATTGGCATACATTAATAACAGTTGTGGTCTGTCGGCAATCTTAGGGGGATCTCCCTTTTCGTCAATCAGAGCTTCCTCTGGACAATTTATATAGAATGTGAAGAGGAAGGGTGCAAGAACACAACCCTGTCTCACCCATTTCCTAACCTTAAAGGGGTGGTACATTACCCCTCTTGCCCAAATCTGACCTTAGCTTCCACATCATTGTGAAGCTGGGCCAACAGGGACACTATTTTTGGATTAGCTCCTTTATAAATTAGCATCGCCCATAATTTGTTTCTGTCCACGTTATCAAGAGCTGCCGTTAGATCCCTAAATGCAAAATAAAGACACATTTGCTTCACCCCCAAGTACTTTTCTCTGATCAGTTGGAGGTTCAAACATTGGTCGACTGTCCCCACCACCTACCTGAAACCAAACTGAGACCTGGAAGTGATGTGATTGTCAAAGCCCAGGCTTTCAAATGATCCAGGAGGATTCTCCGAAAAAACCTTTGCGGTGGCATCAATCAGAGACATTTGACAATGACAAGAAGGATCACTACGGTCTCCCTTCTTAAAAATCGGGACAATAATGGCACTGGACCATGAAGGAGGAAGGAAAGAGGTTGACGCAGCTCTGAAAACATTTACCAAAATTGGAGCCCAAAGATCAATGTTATACTTGAAGAGATCAGCTGGGACCCCATCTGGCCCTGGGGCCTTATCTGGCAATGAGCCCTTAATAGCTAGTATGACATCATCCAGGTGAATATCCAGTTCTTCAATGCCAAGCATGGCAGGGGCATTTACGACAGCCATTTTGCAGTCATCTAATCAACCTTCATTCAGCTATGTAAAATGACTGACCCATCTCTGCTGTCGGATGGGTACCTCAACACCTTTGTTGGTATCAGAGCTGAAAAAAGGGGGATTGACAACTTTCCAGAATTGTGCCCCATCATTAATAGCTGAGGCAATGGTCAATTTCTCCCATGCTTCTTCTCTTATCACTTTCTTACTAGCTGCAACTGCCTTCTTGTACTGAGCTCTCCATTTCGTGACCTCTGATTTGTTTCTCGGAGTGGATTTTAATGCCGGTTTGAATGGGCGTGAGTGGTTGATTTATTGAACCATTTTACGAGTTTGATTTTGGGAGATTGGGTAGGTAGAGTTAAATGTGCCCTAACTGCCATGTAGATGTCTGCGAAAGCTCCCAGGACCTGGGACAGGGGTAGCTCAGTGTTTAGGCAGGTTTCAAAGGTGTCCAAGTTTTTGCCCACAACCCTACTTAAGAGAGTTTATTTGTCCACTTTTTGCCATTTACATAGCATCTTTATTCCTATGGTATTCCACAGAGCCTCCCATTTTCTGCAGACTTCTCTTTTTGGAACCATATTGGAACAATAGGACCATTGGATAATGATCACTGAGGCCACTTGGCACAACCTTAAAAACACCCAGTTTGTCCCACCAGGACTTTGATATCATTACATGATCAATTACAGACTCACCCCCCCTCCCAATGAAAGTAATATCGGGGAGAATAAAGGTCGGTGAGATGCCACTTGCCAACACTAAATCATGAGTCCTCATAAGATTATTTAGCTTGTCCCCGCTGGGGTTGTGGGTAAAGTGGAAATAGTTGCAATCATCTTCATCATTTAATCCACAGATCCTATCGTCCCCTGTGGAACAAAGGGAGACATTGAAATCCCCACCCATATAATTATGAAATTCTTATCCAAACAACAAACCATTTCCTCAATGTCCTTCTCTAGGGCATGTATAATCTCAACGTTAGATCTCACAAAATTATTATGGTAAAAATTGACCAGGAGCATTAACAGGCTGCCCTTCATGGACAGCAACACTGGTTGATAGTAAGGGGAGTCAGTTCTACATTTAGTTACCTTAGCATCTGAGGTAATTTTGATCAGTGTCATCAGCCACCCACTGCTGCACCCAACAGGTTTTCGCGTAGACAGGGTTGAGACTGACTGAAACCCATTGATATAAATCGCTCTATTGGCCCATGTTTCTTGGAGCAAACCACCTGCTTGTTTTCTAACAAGGTGAGCCAATCATTACTGTGGTATTTCTCCCCAATACCTGCTACGTTAAAAAAAAGTGCCTGCAAGTGCTGTGTGGAAGATCTTTCAGCCCCTGCATGCTGCGCAATGGAATTTTGCCCCTGTATATCAAAACTTTCACCTTCCAAATTCTGGTCGTGAGGGTTTCCTTTTTGAATTTGTGTTTACTCGTGCCCCCACTAGCAGGACTATTTTGAGGGTGGCTGCAGTTATGATTGGCTATGTCTGCATTCATCATTTGTGTCAGAGTGAGCGAATGGGTCAAAGTCAAAGGCCTGTCACTCTCTCGAAGTCAATCAACTTAATCTAGATACTGGCCCAGAGAACTATATCAGTTCTGAGCGAGGACAGAAAATTTAGAGGCATTGCCAGGGTTGCTGCCGACGCCCTTGGGTGGCTGATAAAAATAGCTCAGCAGTACAGCCTGGATGTTGACATTACTTTCCTCCGTGGTTTCACACTGCTTGAGTATGCATTCTACCTGCTGTGAGTTTTTAAGATTTATTACCACACAATCACCTGGGAGGCTTTTCTTACTGTGACCCAGCCAAAGTACCCTCCTTACTCCAATAACTGAGGTGCTCCAGTTCTTGGGCGGCCACAGATCATAGAATATCATTTTGTTTTGCTTATGGACAATCCCAAGGCCATCATGAAATCCATAAATCTGTTTAAAGGTTTTTGAAGGCCCCTTCCAGTTCGTGCCATCAGGACACAATCATTGGCATACATTAATAACAGTTGTGGTCTGTCGGCAATCTTAAGGGGATCTGCCTTTTTGTCAATCAGAGCTTCCTCTGGACAATTTATATAGAACGTGAAGAGGAAGGGTGCAAGAACACAACCCTGTCTCACCCATTTCCTAACCTTAAAGGGGGTGGTACATTACCCCTCTTGCCCAAATCTGACCTTAGCTTCCACATCATTGTGAAGCTGGGCCAACAGGGACACTATTTTTGTATTAGCTCCTTTATAAATTAGCATCGCCCATAATTTGTTTCTGTCCACATTATCAAGAGCTGCCGTTAGATCCCTAAATGCAAAATAAAGACACATTTGCTTCACCCCCAAGTACTTTTCTCTGATCAGTTGGAGGTTCAAACATTGGTCGACTGTTCCCACCACCTACCTGAAACCAAACTGAGACCTGGAAGTGATGTGATTGTCAAAGCCCAGGCTTTCAAATGATCCAGGAGGATTCTCCGAAAAAACCTTTGCAGTGGCATCAATCAGAGACATTTGACAATGACAAGAAGGATCACTACGGTCTCCCTTCTTAAAAATCGGGACAATAATGGCACTGGACCATGAAGGAGGAAGGAAAGAGGTTGACGCAGCTCTGAAAACATTTACCAAAATTGGAGCCCAAAGACCAATGTTATACTTGAAGAGATCAGCTGGGACCCCATCTGGCCCTGGGGCCTTATCTGACAATGAGCCCTTAATAGCTAGTATGACATCATCCAGATGAATATTCAGTTCTTCAATGCCAAGCATGGCAGGGGCATTTACGACAGCCATTTTGCAGTCATCTAATCAACCTTCATTCAGCTCTGTAAAATGACTGACCCATCTCTGCTGTCGGATGGGTACCTCAACACCTTTGTTGGTATCAGAGCTGAAAAAAGGGGGATTGACAACTTTCCAGAATTGTGCCCCATCCTTAATAGCTGAGGTAATGGTCAATTTCTCCCATGCTTCTTCTCTTATCACTTTCTTACTAGCTGCAACTGCCTTCTCATACTGAGCTCTCCATTTCGTGACCTCTGATTTGTTTCTCGGAGTGGATTTTAATGCCGGTTTGAATGGGCGTGAGTGGTTGATTTATTGAACCATTTTACGAGTTTGATTTTGGGAGATTGGGTAGATAGAGTTAAATGTGCCCTAACTGCCATGTAGATGTCTGCGAAAGCTCCCAGGACCTGGGACGGGGGTAGCTCAGTGTTTAGGCAGGTTTCAAAGGTGTCCAAGTTTTTGCCCACAACCCTACTTAAGAGAGTTTATTTGTCCACTTTTTGCCATTTACATAGCATCTTTATTCCTATGGTATTCCACAGAGCCTCCCATTTTCTGCAGACTTCTCTTTTTGGAACCATATTGGAACAATAGGACCATTGGATAATGATCACTGAGGCCACTTGGCACAACCTTAAAAGCACCCAGTTTGTCCCACCAGGGCTTTGATATCATTACATGATCAATTACAGACTCACCCCCCCTCCCAATGAAAGTAATATCGGGGAGAATAAAGGTCGGTGAGATGCCACTTGCCAACACTAAATCATGAGTCCTCATAAGATTATTTAGCTTGTCCCCGCTGGGGTTGTGGGAAAAGTGGAAATAGTTGCAATCATCTTCATCATTTAATCCACAGATCCTATCGTCCCCTGTGGAACAAAGGGAGACATTGAAATCCCCACCCATATAATTATGAAATTCTTATCCAAACAACAAACCATTTCCTCAATGTCCTTCTCAAGGGCATGTATAATCTCAACGTTAGATCTCACAAAATTATTATGGTAAAAATTGACCAGGAGCATTAACAGGCTGCCCTTCATGGACAGCAACACTGGTTGATAGTAAGGGGAGTCAGTTCTACATTTAGTTACCTTAGCATCTGAGGTAATTTTGATCAGTGTCATCAGCCACCCACTGCTGCACCCAACAGGTTTTCGCGTAGACAGGGTTGTGACTGACTGAAACCCATTTATATAAATCGCTCTATTGGCCCATGTTTCTTGGAGCAAACCACCTGCTTGTTTTCTAACAAGGTGAGCCAATCATTACTGTGGTATTTCTCCCCAATACCTGCTACGTTAAAAAAAAGTGCCTGCAAGTGCTGTGTGGAAGATCTTTCAGCCCCTGCATGCTGCGTAATGGAATTTTGCCCCTGTATATCAAAACTTTCAACTTCCAAATTCTGGTCGTGAGGGTTTCCTTTTTGAATTTGTGCTTACTCGTGCCCCCACTAGCAGGACTATTTTGAGGGTGGCTGCAGTTATGATTGGCTATGTCTGCATTCATCATTTGTGTCAGAGTGAGCGAATGGGTCAAAGTCAAAGGCCTGTCACTCTCTCGAAGTCAATCAACTTAATCTAGATACTGGCCCAGAGAACTATATCAGTTCTGAGCGAGGACAGAAAATTTAGAGGCATTGCCAGGGTTGCTGCCGACGCCCTTGGGTGGCTGATAAAAATAGCCCAGCAGTACAGCCTGGATGTTGACATTACTTTCCTCCGTGGTTTCACACTGCTTGAGTATGCATTCTACCTGCTGTGGGTTTTTAAGATTTACTACCACACAATCACCTGGGAGGCTTTTCTTACTGTGACCCAGCCAAAGTACCCTCCTTACTCCAATAACTGAGGTGTTCCAGTTCTTGGGCGGCCACAGATCATAGAATATGATTTTGTTTTGCTTATGGACAATCCCAAGGCCATCATGAAATCCATAAATCTGTTTAAAGGTTTTTGAAGGCCCCTTCCAGTTCGTGCCATCAGGACACAATCATTGGCATACATTAATAACAGTTGTGGCCTGTCGGCAATCTTAGGGGGATCTGCCTTTTCGTCAATCAGAGCTTCCTCTGGACAATTTATATAGAACGTGAAGAGGAAGGGTGCAAGAACACAACCCTGTCTCACCCATTTCCTAACCTTAAAGGGGTGGTACATTACCCCTCTTGCCCAAATCTGACCTTAGCTTCCACATCATTGTGAAGCTGGGCCAACAGGGACACTATTTTTGGATTAGCTCCTTTATAAATTAGCATCGCCCATAATTTGTTTCTGTCCACGTTATCAAGAGCTGCCGTTAGATCCCTAAATGCAAAATAAAGACACATTTGCTTCACCCCCAAGTACTTTTCTCTGATCAGTTGGAGGTTCAAACATTGGTCGACTGTCCCCACCACCTACCTGAAACCAAACTGAGACCTGGAAGTGATGTGATTGTCAAAGCCCAGGCTTTCAAATGATCCAGGAGGATTCTCCGAAAAAACCTTTGCAGTGGCATCAATCAGAGACATTTGACAATGACAAGAAGGATCACTACGGTCTCCCTTCTTAAAAATCGGGACAATAATGGCACTGGACCATGAAGGAGGAAGGAAAGAGGTTGACGCAGCTCTGAAAACATTTACCAAAATTGGAGCCCAAAGATCAATGTTATACTTGAAGAGATCAGCTGGGACCCCATCTGGCCCTGGGGCCTTATCTGGCAATGAGCCCTTAATAGCTAGTATGACATCATCCAGGTGAATATCCAGTTCTTCAATGCCAAGCATGGCAGGGGCATTTACGACAGCCATTTTGCAGTCATCTAATCAACCTTCATTCAGCTATGTAAAATGACTGACCCATCTCTGCTGTCGGATGGGTACCTCAACACCTTTGTTGGTATCAGAGCTGAAAAAAGGGGGATTGACAACTTTCCAGAATTGTGCCCCATCATTAATAGCTGAGGCAATGGTCAATTTCTCCCATGCTTCTTCTCTTATCACTTTCTTACTAGCTGCAACTGCCTTCTTGTACTGAGCTCTCCATTTCGTGACCTCTGATTTGTTTCTCGGTGTGGATTTTAATGCCGGTTTGAATGGGCGTGAGTGGTTGATTTATTGAACCATTTTACGAGTTTGATTTTGGGAGATTGGGTAGGTAGAGTTAAATGTGCCCTAACTGCCATGTAGATGTCTGCGAAAGCTCCCAGGACCTGGGACGGGGGTAGCTCAGTGTTTAGGCAGGTTTCAAAGGTGTCCAAGTTTTTGCCCACAACCCTACTTAAGAGAGTTTATTTGCCCACTTTTTGCCATTTACATAGCATCTTTATTCCTATGGTATTCCACAGAGCCTCCCATTTTCTGCAGACTTCTCTTTTTGGAACCATATTGGAACAATAGGACCATTGGATAATGATCACTGAGGCCACTTGGCACAACCTTAAAAACACCCAGTTTGTCCCACCAGGACTTTGATATCATTACATGATCAATTACAGACCCACCCCCCCTCCCAATGAAAGTAATATCGGGGAGAGTAAAGGTCGGTGAGATGCCACTTGCCAACACTAAATCATGAGTCCTCATAAGATTATTTAGCTTGTCCCCACTGGGGTTGTGGGTAAAGTGGAAATAGTTACAATCATCTTCATCATTTAATCCACAGATACTATCGTCCCCTGTGGAACAAAGGGAGACATTGAAATCCCCACCCATATAATTATGAAATTCTTATCCAAACAACAAACCATTTCCTCAATGTCCTTCTCTAGGGCATGTATAATCTCAACGTTAGATCTCACAAAATTATTATGGTAAAAATTGACCAGGAGCATTAACAGGCTGCCCTTCATGGACAGCAACACTGGTTGATAGTAAGGGGAGTCAGTTCTACATTTAGTTACCTTAGCATCTGAGGTAATTTTGATCAGTGTCATCAGCCACCCACTGCTGCACCCAACAGGTTTTCGCGTAGACAGGGTTGTGACTGACTGAAACCCATTGATATAAATCGCTCTATTGGCCCATGTTTCTTGGAGCAAACCACCTGCTTGTTTTCTAACAAGGTGAGCCAATCATTACTGTGGTATTTCTCCCCAATACCTGCTACGTTAAAAAAAAGGGCCTGCAAGTGCTGTGTGGAAGATCTTTCAGCCCCTGCATGCTGCGCAATGGAATTTTTCCCCTGCATATCAAAACTTTCAACTTCCAAATTCTGGTCGTGAGGGTTTCCTTTTTGAATTTGTGTTTACTCGTGCCCCCACTAGCAGGACTATTTTGAGGGTGGCTGCAGTTATGATTGGCTATGTCTGCATTCATCATTTGTGTCAGAGTGAGCGAATGGGTCAAAGTCAGAGGCCTGTCACTCTCTCGAAGTCAATCAACTTAATCTAGATACTGGCCCAGAGAACTATATCAGTTCTGAGCGAGGACAGAAAATTTAGAGGCATTGCCAGGGTTGCTGCCGACGCCCTTGGGTGGCTGATAAAAATAGCCCAGCAGTACAGCCTGGATGTTGACATTACTTTCCTCCGTGGTTTCACACTGCTTGAGTATGCATTCTACCTGCTGTGGGTTTTTAAGATTTACTACCACACAATCACCTGGGAGGCTTTTCTTACTGTGACCCAGCCAAAGTACCCTCCTTACTCCAATACTACCACTCCAAAGGCACTCACTGTTTTCACCCCGCAGTGTTTTATTTAGCCAATGGACTACTTTATTTTTGAGTTGGTCGTCCTGCTTGTTAGTATTGAGTGACAGGGGTGGGACATTTTTCATCACAATTTCGTAAGGGGTACATTGAGGTGGAAGTTGGAGAATTTGTAGGTTTTTTCCCATAGGTGAATTGTGTGCTTAAAACTAAACTCCATCAGCCATGTACTCCCAGGGGCCTGTCCTCTTCCATTAGTCCCTAGAGGTGGAGATAAGGATTTAGCTGGAATTCTACTTCAATTGGCGGGCTGCTCCATAGGAGTGTTTATTAGCTTATTCAGTCCTCCAAATCTTGGATGTTGGCCCTTATGACGTACCACAGCACAATATTCTGGTCCTGGGCCTTAGGGACAGACCACCGTGTCTGACTCCATGTTCGAGATAAGGGTTAGGCTACACTTTGTGGAATCTAGTAAGTATTTTAGTGTGGAGTCTGTACTCTGAAACAAGTTTACTAGAGGTTTAAGGGCTTTCTCTAACAAGGATTCCATGAGGGCTTCATCCCCATTATTGTCCTCGGGATCTTGGGGGCCCACAGGTTCCACCCTCTGTTTTTTCCCAGCTATAGATGGCTTACAGGCCAGGGAATTGCCCCACTTAGACCCGTTAGATTTGGACGCTTTTGGCTTGGACATGCTCAAATTCTCGGGGGTGGGCTTCTTCCGTTTTAGAGGGGGAGAAGCAGTATCTTCCACACACACAATGGTGTCTTTATCTTTAATGGACAGGCCGTCTTCTCTACCAGAGGAGATGTTTGGTTTATCCTGCAGGACACACCCCTTTTGTATGCTTGATATCTTGCGCCCCTTCTTTACTTTACTAGCCTCCAGGGCGGTTCGCCCTCCTCTCCTCCTATAGTTACGGTGTTACTTGTCTTGGTCATGGGAGAGGGCGAGGAAACAGGTGTATTCTGTGACACCCCCAGTCTTTCTTCAACCAATTCAATTTCGGTGTTTAGTGCGGACATGGCCGTAGTAAGGGATGATACTATGGAAGCTGTGGGGTTAGTATCTTTAGAGGAAGTCATAGCGCTCACCTTTCTTTTGCCCATTTTGACTTAAGTGCAATAGAACACGGAGGAAGGATATAGCAATGCAATGTAAAGTAATGTAGAGTATCAACGAGGCCTGCTTGATGATAGTTGTTAAATGGGTGGCCTAGCCCAGCTTTCTTTTGGCTCGGACGGGCGTGGGCTTCGCACGGCCGCGGTCCTCGCATGTCCGCGCTGCGGTGTCCCCCTGGCGCTTTATAGCGCTTGCTGGCAGGTGAGTGGAGGCAGCTGGAGCAAGAAAATGGGCGCCTCTGGGGCGCAAAAGCAGCCTAGGACTCGTAGTCCCGCTCTCAGTGTTCAGCACCTCCCGTGCTGCGATGTCCCCCTGGCGCTTTATAGCGCTTGCTGGCAAGTGAGTGGATGCACCTGGAGCAAAAAATGGCCACCTCCTGGGGCCAAAAGCAGTCTGGGACTCGTAGTCCCCCTCTCAATGTTCAGCGTGTCCCGCGCTGCGATGTCCCTCTGGCGCTTTATGGCACTTGCTGGCAGGTGAGTAGGGGATGCTGGAGCAAGAAAATGGCCACCCCCTGGGTCCAACAGCAGTCTGGGACTCGTTTCCCCCTCTCAGTGCTCAGCGCATCCCGTGCTGCAATGTCCCCATGGTGCTTTATAGCGCTTGCTGGTAGGTGAGTGGGGGGAGCTGGAGCAAGAAAATGGCTGCCTCCTGGGGCCAAAAGTAGTCTGGGACTCGTAGTCCCCCTCTCAGTGTTCAGCGCATATCAGAAATATTGTTTCTTTTTTTGTATTGAGCCAATAAGTTAAAAATCATTTATAAAAAAATAATATAAAGCATACAAACACTACCCATACCTTTGAGAATACAAGTAAAATACATTATGGGCAAAAACAGTACAGTCAGCTGGTAATGAAAACATCTCATCAAATTTCTGCATTGCATTATTTCTCAGAATAAGTCAAAATTCAAGCTAAGTGCAACCCATTTTTAACCCAGCTTAAATAGTAAGGTGCCTGGTGAAATTGTCTGCCCACTACAATTGGCGGCAGTCAACATGGGTTCAAAAACCAACTTCCATGTCCCAAAAGATGGGGGGTGATGTTATTTTACGTCTTGAAATAAGACCAAGAACAGGGGTCTTGGATGACATCACTCTGATGCTACCAAATAAATAGCCAGGAAATTAAAAAGAAGGTCTTTGAAAGTCTTTTAATGAGGACATTCCCACACCTATGTAGTCAGTTCCCCTGATTTGTTTTCTGACACACGCGACCTATATCAGGAGCAGTCAAGTTAAATTCAGGAAGCCGGAGAAATAATACAAAACCTCTTGCTCTTACACTGCATACAACAAAGAGGTGAGGATCTCCCACAAGAAATGTTACCTGGTAAACCAGCATCCAATACCCCAGAGACAAATTGTACAACTACCACAAATCTTCGAGAGGGCGAATGGGATGCAGAACCCACAATGTACAGCAGAGATAGCAGAGAGCAAGAAATATGGATAGACATGCAGTTTGCAATGGATGCTTGTTGCATTCACACAGATTAGGATTGTGGGAATGTGATGTAATACTTTTAAAGTCTGCAGAGCGCAGCAGCAAAATTGTCCTACACCGTGCATGATGCAGCACCATCCTGCAGGTATGGCAGGCTTCTAAGATATGAATCGGATTTGCAATGTTTATTGCAAAAAAATAAATAAAAAAATAAGGAAGTAACCAAGAGAAACTTAATAAGCACAACCACTTCACAGCACAATACACATTAAAGAAAGGTAAGCAAACTTAGAAAGTTACAGTTAGCAGCACCTGGCTTCACAAAACTCCAAATCTTAGAGAACACGACAAACAGGACTTCCTGGTGACAGAACTGGTATGTATGACCTCCTGGCGAAGGAAGGGCTTAGATATGTTTCTGACTGTAAAGGACTAACATAGTAGCCTGTATCTCAGGCATAAACTCACTCTAAACATGTAAACACTTTGACACTACAAGACTTGAAGTAGTAATGAGAATTGAGAAGGCTGAACTAGAGTGAAGGAAGTTTTGTTTCTTTTTTGCAGAAAAAAACTGTGCTTAAACAAAGGAGACATAGCATTCTGAACTCTTTGCAACTGACTGTGGAGACTAGCACAATAACACAAGTTTTGACAGATATTACAATGTATAATAAAGCTTGGGTAATGTAGGCCCATATTTATACTCCCTTTGAGCCAGATTAGCGTAATTTATTTTGACGCAAATTCGGCGCACTACTAACACCATATTTATACTTTGACGCTAGACCCGTCTAACGTCAAAATATCCCAGTGTGCATCATTTTCTGGATGCGTGAAACCGCCTTGCGTCAATGAGATGCAAGGTAGGCGTTTCCGTCTAAAAAATTACTTAAACACCTGTGCGCCATATTTATCAACTGCGCAAAAATGGCGCACAGGTAGGAGGCAGACCCGGAAAATGACGCAAATCCCAATTTGCGCCAAAATTTAACACCTGGGTCAGGGCAGGCGTTAAAATGGGGCCAACACACCAGTTCTTAAGGAAAACTCACAGAAGCAACATCAGAGCTCAAAAAGGAAGACATGGAGGTGCTATTCATCCAGCATGCATGAACACACAGAGCACAGGAGCAACAGCAGCAGCTACCACCACACCAACAGGGACACCAAAGGCAATGCAGAAGGCAGGAGAGGAGATACAGGACCAGGTCAACCCTTCAGGGCCTCAGGGAACATGACATCATCCAGAGGTACAGACTAACCTGGCAAGCCATCCAGCAGCTGCTGCGCCACATTGAGCCACAGTTGGCACCCAGCTTGCAGACACCCCACATCATTCCACCAGAGACCAAGCTGTTAGCTGTCCTGCACATGTTGGCAAGTGGCTCTTTTCAAACCACTGGCGCCCTGGTTGCCGGGATCTCAAATCCCTCATTATCTGCCTTCCTTCCCAAGGTGCTTGATGCCATCATCTCCCTCACACCCTGCCATATCAGCTTCCCCAACACACAGCAGAAGTAGCAGGAGACCAAACAGGAGTTCTATCAAATTCATGGCTTCCCGCACGTGCTTGGTGCCATTGACTGCACACATGTACGGATTGTGCCACCTGCTGCAGCGGAGCATCTATACGGCAACAGGAAGCACACACACTCCATCAATGTGCAGGCCATTGTGGATCACCGAGGACTGATCTACAACATCGTGGCAAAGTATCCTGGGAGTGTACATGATTCATTCATCTTCCGCCACAACACCATCAATCAGCCCTTCCAGGAAGGACGATATGGCAATGGCCTACTTGTCGGTAAGTATAGAAACCTGGGAATTTACACACAGCACAGCAACCCTGTAGGACACACAACACATACACCACTACATTGACACATGGCCAGCAAGACACTGAGGTTTTACACTGGTAGTCATGTTTGATATCCTGACCCAATGGGATACACACCTATGGACAAATGGCAGATGCAAATAACAAGAGATGCCACTCCAGAGCCACACGGGACCAATTTAAAACCACACAGTGACAGTGACATGGCCTTAAATGGCAGTACAACTTGGAAGATGAATCTTCCAATATCACTTCAATAACACTCAATCACACACCCTTCCAAGCAATACGTCCTGTGTAAGGGGTGTGTAATGTGTTTTGCTGCAGGTCAAACACCATGAAACACATAGCATGATGATGCTGACTCACATGTAGGTGACATGGAAATACTGAGGCTGTACAAACATCTCACATCACTCCTGGGGTGACATTGCCCGCTAGCAATAAGGAAGTGGACTGTGCTATGAAAACATGTGGATGTGACACTAATGCAAAGTGCACACTGCTACACATACGGATTGAGACAATTCCCCATATACATAACAGATGTACAGGTACATGGACCTTCTGACACCAAAACCTTCACCCCCACAACCAAGTTAGCCAGCTTACCTGGAGCAAGTTCAGTAGTGTAGGTACATGTTTGCACATGAGCCAATTCGGTGAGGGCACAAAAATAGGTTTGTATAGAACTTGTCACACATGGGATAATTGTGCATTGTTAATTGTGAACACTTCGGTGCTGCCAATTTATGGAGATGTGTTGTACATTGTCACCTAGCCAAATCATAGGCCCTCACTGTTGCATTTCACATGCAATTACATATGTCAAATTGGATGGGACGTTCAGCCAATATAGTGCAACCGTGTTACCACCACAGTGGAATTGATAGTGTGTGTGGAAGTATTATGTCACCTCCAGTGAAGGCACACGGACACTTCTTTCACATTACATAATGCATGGGAGATACACACTGAACAGCAAGTTTCAAAATATACCACTGATATCAGGTCAATCAGCCAAACACCAGTTTTGATAGTTAAACAACCCAATGCAGAAAGAACATCACAGACGCCTAGGATCCCACACAATACCACAAACAGAGATGAGTCACAGACGACACAAGATAACAACTGCCATGCAAAGTGATAATCAAGGTGCAACCAACAACCAACTATTTACCCTCATTTTCTCTTTCAGCTGATCAGGGTTACGGGATCCAGCCATGGATCATGACCCCATTTGCCAACCCAAGCACAGCAGCAGAGCGTGCCTATAACGAGGCACAATGTAGGACACGCACCACAGTTGAGAGGACTTTTCCCATCCTGAAGTCCAGATTCAGGTGCCTGGACATCACCGAAGGCAGCCTCCTATATTCACCTGAAATGGTCTGCAAGATCATTTTGACCTGTGCCATCCTGCACAACATTTGTGTAAGGAGGAACATTCCCCTCTATGAACCAGACCCACAAATGCCTGAAGAGGAGGAAGGGGAGGATGCTGTCCGTGAAAATGAGGGGGAACATCCAAACATTGCTGCAGGGTTGCGTCACAGACAACACATCGTACTAAACGTCTTCTAACTATAGTAACCATCACCACTTTGTTATCATATGTCATTAAACACCTAACTTCATCATTCAATCGTGCTCTGGTTAATTTTTTATGCATCACATGATCCCTAGGAATCATAATCAGAGTTTAGTCTCATGGAGCATTGCAGAAATACAGATTAGGATACTGAAAAAGCTACACCACATTTGATGGGTATGAATGTACAGCCAACATCACACACAGTGTAAATGACATATATCCTGTTTATTTCACATGTGAAGGGCAATCTTAGAGGATGACAGCTATGAGACACATCCATGTTGCCAACATGGTCCATTGCATGACACACAACTAAGATACCATCAATCATACGTAAAAAAGTGCATCATACATGAGACAGTGGATGTGCTATTGCATTGGTAACAGGAATGTATGACCAGACCCTTGACAACAGTAAATGTGACATCAGCTATCTCTGCAAGGAGCATGTGTGACAAGAAGTCCATCTAAGCTGAAAATGGATAGCACAAGTGCCCCAGGTATGACAAGCATTGCTCACAAGATATGCCCTGCACAGTCCATCCCAGGTAATAAGTCCTACCACTGCCATGTTTTAAGTCTCTCCCACCCTTCTCTAGGGGCCCCAGAAATGGACTATCTATACCCTGAGAATCTTCAGCTACACACACCCAGACTCCCATTCTGACTCCTGTGTGCTTCCCACTTCAGTAAGGCATGCCATAGTTCATCAGTCTGCATGGACTTCAGGTCAAATAATGCACTGCCTGGTAGTCGGTTAGACCTGTAATCAGCTGTCCATTGCTTCCCATGTGAAAGGTCCACTTGGCCCTTTGAACTTGATTTTCTACTCCAGGACTTGTGAGAGACTGAAGCTGCACACACCTGTGAGCACTACCATGCAGACCAGCCATTTGAACCTGCCCTGACCTTGCTGCTGCCTGGAACTGCTTAGAAATTGCCATTTTCAGAATTTCCTTGTTGTGCATTGGCGTACTAATCACTTGTGTACCAGAGCCCTTGGGGGATTGTGTAACGTTGCAGACCACTGCACAAACTGTTTTTAGTTCCCAGAGTGATGTACCAGCTTTTCCCAGTCAGAGTCTGCTCACTGTGTATTTGCTTTGTTCGTGTTTGTTCCTGACAGAGCCTGCATCCTGTTAGCCAGACTGGTTCCCTGTGGCTACATTTGTCTAATAGTTGCTTTCCATGCCCTCTCTTTCCTCATGGGGTATTGTGTCTGGTAGGTCTACAATGAATCCTCAAATAGGTATAGTTTAATCATTTTACTCATCGTAATCAGTTCTGGGACATGTATTCAAATGGCCTAATCCAGCACCCATCCCTTGTCTGGTTTTGCATGTATTCATTATTGCCAAACAGTGACAGTGTGCTATGGCTGTATGCATGGATTTGGTATGGTGCCTCAAGCACAACAAACAAGGCTTGCCAACGTGTATGTGAGGACAAAACATGTTTGTGCCCTGACCGCCCAGACACAGATTAATTTCTGCTGCCACCTTTTGATGGTGCAAGCGTGGTGACTAGCTGTGAAATCAATTAGCACAGAGGCACAGATGTTCCCTGTTGCAGTGGGAATTTTCAAGACCACCCTGTGTACACATGTTGTGATGAAAGCTGCCTGTTACCTATTACTCATCCATAAAGTTTTTGAGCAAACCAAGGTTGCCCTGTCATCAGCCTTATTAAAGTTCTGCAGTGCCATAGCTGGACTATCACCAGGTGTGTCGTTAGTTGATCTTTGGCTCTAGGTCAAATCTGCTTTGAAGGATACTCTGTTAATTGAGGGAATGGCTCCACAGACTCATGACTAGACCTGCACATAACTATGACAACATGGAGGCCAATACTGACACAGGGTACACATGGCCACACACTTGAACTGGAGACCTTTGTGCAATGAACCACTGGAAATATGTGAACACATGCAGCATGATCTGCTGGTCCTCCACAGCCACAGGAGAAACATAGGTCATGTACCTGACTCAAACTGTGGTATACAAAAAAGTGTTTGGATTGGATTTGAGACTCTGTGTCACAAACACTGTACCTACCTAGCATGTTCAAATGCCTGGCTCATGGGTAGTATATACACAAGTGACCATGAAGTGGTATCCAACATTTCATTAAATGTGATGGGTTACATTTCTGACATTGCTATTATCAACCGTCCTCTATCTATCCTGTGTATAGTTTGTCATGGGAGATGTTCCGTCCCCAAAGTCAGGGAAATTCACACAGCATAAGACGCAACAGATATAACAAACACATATAATGACTGATGTACCTCAATGAATGGCATCTGATGGTTATACACAATTACAACACATTCATACATGCACATTATGCAAAACACGTCTTGTGAAATTCACACAGAGGCACAACAACATTTGAAATAGCCAGTTGACACACATAAACACACATGTCATGAGTCTATTTGTTTAGTTGCGTAGCCTTGCTATCCTCTATTGATGCAACACTTGCTCAAACTAGGAAATACCACTTTTATTCCAAAAGTTTGTGTTGCTGTTGTGTCATTTAAGAGAGCTAATCTGGCAGAACAACATGAGTATTATGGTCCGCAGTAGTGTGGTCTCCCACATGTGCCCAAACACTAGAACACGCAGTGCAGGTCATAACATACAATCTTTGTATAGTTATAGCCTTCATGTATGTTAAAAAAAGAAAAATGACACAAACACAGTTATAGACAGATTTAGTGATGCAAAATCGTCAAAAAAGATGCATATGCGTAAAAAAATGACGCTCACACCCATAATACATCGATTGGTCCCTAGCGTTAATTCCAACACTGCACCCCATGCAATCGGTTATCCATAAAAAATGTATTGATCCTTGAATGCGGGGAAAGTTTGTAAGCATATGCGTCAAAAAATATTGACGCAAAGCCCATAAGTGTCATAAAATTTCACGCATTATAATAAAAACGCACCGCATTTGAGACAGGAAGTAATGTAATAGGATATCCTGTTTACAGAAATGGTACAGTGGGTGTACTTTCACTTTCACTTTGCAGTCTGTGATTCTTCTAGACTGTGTGGCTGTGTATAGAGTGGTGTCTGTGAATATTGTGCTTTTGTCTCCTGTGTGCTATTGCCATTGTCATCTGTTGTTTTTGTAAGTGTCTGTGTAAATCAGTGTAAGTGTGTTTTTGTCATTTTTTTAGTTCAGATTTGTCTTTCTACTGTTGGGAGTGTGTCAGTGGGTATTGTTAGTTGGGGTATTGTTGGGCTGTTTGTGGGTTCTTTAAGTTTCCTTTCCATACCTCCTTTCCCTGTTTTTCCCTCTTTACCCTTTCCTATTCTTATTATTGTTGAGATGTTGGGAAGGCCACGTCTGGGGAGAATGGGTGAGGAGGAGCTGGGGGCTTTTATATGGCTAGTGTGCCACTTCCTACCTCTGATGTTGGAGGCTGGTGGCAGGGTGATACAGGGGTATCACACAGAGGCTAGGAGGCTCAGGTGGGCAAACGTGCTGTTCCACTTAAGAAGACTGTTCAACAGCCAGCGCAAAGACCACCAACTGAAACATCGCTGGGCTGACCTGGTGGCCCGAGAGCAGGACCTGCTGGACCACCTGGGTGTGGTGATTGGTGGCCCTGTTGGTGACTACAAATTAGACTAATGTGTACAGTAAAATGCTCTGTAGTGACAGTAGCAGATTTTGTGACATGCTGCATGTAATGTTTGTGGACATGTGGAATGCAAGTTGAACAAACAGTGGCCCTGATTTATACAATTTTTGCTACGCATTACCGTCATTTGTTGACGCAAAAGCTGCACAAACTTACAAAAGACAACTTTAGCTTGTAAATTAGTGCTGCTTTGATGTCAATAGATTATGGTAATGCGGCACAAACTAAATTATTATTCAGGGCCTGTGCATGTACCAGCAATGAGATGTATTTCACAAGCTAATGCAAGGAACCAATGTAGTCCCCAAATTTTTAAATACATGTCTGAACAGTACTCATGGCCATACGTACAAAGATCTTCCTAACCTCTGGTAAATCTTAGGCTGATATTTCAACTTGGTTTGTGCAGCATTTAAATTAATTATGAATGCCAAAGTAATGCACACTTGATAATATCTAAACATTTTGTGCTGCTTTCCATAGCTGTAGCATAAACAAATGAAGCAAATGCTACACATAAAAAAAGAAGATCTGGCCCTAAGTTAATTGTTTCTGTGTGTTTACGTCTGGACAGATAATCTTTCACATGGCCAAACGTAATTGTGCCCGGATTCTACCTGATTGCAGTAGCACTAAACAGGTTCATCTTGTGGCTTTTCGGAGTAGGCATAGAAATCCTATCATTGAGTAGCATGGCCCAACAACATTTTTGCATTTGGCACAATTGCTGGTACAGAGCTGGTGCATTTGCCATCTGTGTCACTTTATAGCCAAACAATTTTCTAAAGTTAATGGGTCATCATGGGATCCCTGAACTTTGTGAATGCATGGTCACAAATTATTTATTTGCATGATGCTGGGCAAGGGACCACTGACTGCTTCCATCGTACATTTAAAGTGACAAAATAGTTTGCTAGTTTAAATTTGGTACACCCCTGCTGATCTAGTGCAGCATATGTACAATTGTTAACTTCTCAGTATGAAGGCTATCACAGACATGGTGGTATGCTAAGATCAGCGGGCCAGCATTCCTGTGAGTGCCGCCATTCCCAAGGTGCTTACAAATAGAGTCCTACCTCATCAAGATTGCAGAAGTAGGACATTTGCTAAACCATGTTTTAATCAGCAGACAGTGTCAGTTCGTTGTATAACGACAGATCGCCCAACTTGGCAATTGTAAGATAATGAATGTGGCAAACTGTGATCTACAATATCTGACATAGGTACACATTTCAGGTGCAATGACTACACCTGTGCCCATGCATTCTGTCACGGATGAGCAAAGTAGACACTGTCAGCATATATGTTTTTGGTGTTTTCATTTAGGTAAATGGCCAATCTATGTTTGGAGTAACATTGTCATCAAGTAACACACAGGATCCCTGCCATCATGGTGTCATAGGGGGCATATACGGCTCTGGGTACACTGCCAATGTGGTATATGTAACCTGCATACAACACAGGCACACATATAATGGCCCATTGAAAGCACAATAATTCCTGAACAAAACTCAACCCACATGAGCATCACACAGCAACTCATTGTCCCTTGATGCACAAGCCACAATACCTGAGTCACTGGTATTGCAGTGCACCAGGAATGTGGCTTTGCATATCTCTCATAATAACAAATGATGAAATGGAGAACCCTCTAGAAATAATTAAGTACAAAAATTGAGTAATCATGTTTGGCACCACATGATTGTTAGGGCCAGTGCATGTGTGCATATGTGTGTCTATCACTCACTGGAGTGACAATGTAAATGCATGTTTGCAGTAGTATGTCTGTTGGGTTGTCTACATTCCTGATGTGCTGCTCTATCATATAAAATGTCACACACAGTAATTTGTTGATCCACGTTTTGTACAGTGAGCAAACATTGAGCACATTTCACCCTTCCATGTTTTACAGGTGGACCCGCCCCACATACAACTGGTGAAGGGGCTCGATTTGCAGACACAGACATATCCAGTAAGTGTAAACATGTTTATCCTGTGTGGTGTTTGCAGCTGTTGTGTGATTGACTCCTGTGTGTTGGACTCATTGCAAGGTATGATGTGCCTGCAAATGATCTGATATGTGACTTGACTGGAGGTTGACATTTTGTTTCATGTTTGAGTTGGACATTCTGTGGCGGAGAGTCATATATTGGGAGTCGAGTGCTGCGCTATAGGCATGGGCAGGTGAACATGGTGCTTTTTTGCTACATGTATGCCAATGATTAATTCGGAGGTGGCCAGTTTCATGATTTAGTCAGCAAGTCATACCCTGATTCACACAGACCAGTGATGCTGAAGTCTTATCCACACACTTGAGCATCCCAGTTAAGTAATAAACATGTAGGACTGTATGTTTGACTTCCTAGCAGCATCTAGCTCCACATGTTGTGCTCAGTTTATGTGGCACTTCAGTGAAATGTCATAGGCGTGCATGCAGGTCAAGGCCAGATGGGTGCTTGCATCAATGTGCTTGTTTTTGGAAAGGTATCAGTGATACCTAACGGTGTTGAGAATTGGCCACAATTAGAAAAATAAATGTGGATGTGATTGTCCAAGGTTTGAGTCAATCCTAATTGGCAGCCCTCCTTACCTGTGGTGGACTGACTGAACCCATGGACAGTTGTCCAAAGCTTCCTGGCTGTCCTTGATGTTTGAAAGTATGTGTTGCTTGTCCATCCCCCCCTGAGGCACAGGGTTAGGAAATATGTGTACCTAGGTGTGAGGATCCCAATGTAGAAGACAGACATATAATTCAAACATTCATGTGTTCCAACCTACGATGCCCCCTCATGATTACCAACTGCATACCGTCCAGGCAGTTCCATTTACAAATCACAGGTCTTGTGGGCCTTGATTGTCATCCTGAAGATAGTCATTAGTTGGCCTGACACATGTGGATACTTGCAGCATTTGTTATGTGACTAATAGCAGTACAAAGATGCACAGATCATTTAATTAGGTACACACCTTGTTGGGCATTGCTGTGCTGTTAGATAGTAGACGTGTAGCCTGCGTTGGCATGTAATTCCTCAGGGACATTCTATAATCTGTACTGTGATTTGGACTGTATGTGCTATTTTTGAGGAAGTGTTAGAATATCATCTGTAGATGTATCACACAATGATGTCACTAATGTTTGGCTTTCTCTCTTTTTACAGTTGCCAACATGAATGCCCATGAGATCAGGGAATTCCAGAGGCGGGCAATGCGTTACTGCCACATACTAGATGTGGAGGCTGGGTTCCGCAATATGGCACACCGTTATCGCCATGAGAGAGCCACTTCGGTCTGGAGGGCATTTGCCCAAGGGGGGGCCAGCCTTGCCCACAATCAATCAATCAATCAATCAATCACGTAATTTATAAAGTGCGCTACTCACCCGTCAGGGTCTCAAGGTGCTGGGGGGGGGAAGCTACTGGTCGAATAGCCATGTTTTGAGGTGTTTCCTGAAAATCAGGAGGTCCTGGGTCTGGCGTAGGTGGAGCAGTAGGGAGTTCCAGGTATTGGCGGCGAGGTGAGAGAAGGATCTTCCTCCGGCGGTGGTGCGGCGAATGCGGGGGATGGAGGCGAGGGTGAGGCTGGCGGAGCTAAGCTGGCGGACGGGAGTGTGGAAGGTGAGTCTGTCGTTGAGGTAGGCCGGACCTGTGTTGTGGAGGGCTTTGTGTGCGTGGGTGAGTAGTTTGAAGGTAATCCTCTTCGATACAGGTAGCCAGTGTAGGTCTCTGAGGTGGGCAGAGATGTGGTCACGGTGTGGGATGTTGAGGATGAGTCGGGCAGGGGCGTTTTGGATACGTTGCATTTTCATTTGTAGTTTGGCCGTGGTTCCTGCATAGAGTGCGTTGCCGTAGTCCAGTCGGCTGCTGACCAGGGCGTGGGTGACAGTCTTTCTAGTTTCGATGGGAATCCATTTGAAAATCTTGCAGAGCATGCGAAGGATGTTGTAGCAGGAAGCGGAGACTGCGTTGACCAGCTGAGTCATGCTGAGTGCTGAGTCCAAGATGATTCCCAGGTTTCGTACTTGGGTGGTGGGTGTGGGTGCGGCTCCTAGGGAGGTAGGCCACCAGGAATTGTTCCAAGCGGAGGGGTTGCTGCCGAAGATGAGGATCTCTGTTTTGTCTGTGTTTAACTTGAGGGGGCTTGATTCCATCCAGTTGGGGATGGCGTGAAGCCCATTGTGGAGGTTGTTTCTTGCTGGAGTAGGGTCTTTCGTGAGGGAGATGATCAGCTGTGTGTCATCTGCGTAGGAAACTATGTTGATGTGGTGGGATCTTACGATGTTGGCAAGAGGAGCCATGTAAATGTTGAAAAGTGTTGGGCTGAGGGAGGATCCCTGGGGGACGCCACAGATGGTTTTGGAGGATTCGGACAGATAAGGCGGACTCTCTGGGTTCTGCCGGAGAGGAATGAAGAGATCCATTCGAGGGCCTTGCCGTGGATCCCGGCGTTGTGGAGGCGTGTTTGAAGGGTGTGGTGACAAACGTGTCGAAGGCCACCACCACCACTACAGCTCAGACCACAGTCGCCCCAAGGATGACAGACACTGTAGCAGGGCCCTCAATCTCATCTGCTCCAGGCCCACAAGCAGCACCTCCTGCACCTCCCTCTCCAATCACAGCACCGGCACCAGCAATGGCATCAACAAGTGGAACACAAACAACCCCAGCTGCTGCAATAGACAATCAGGACATACAGACACTGAAACGTGATAAGCAAAGAATGTTGCGCAGGATGGACAGGTTGCAGCAGGAGGTGTCCCGCAATAGCAGGAGCCTGCGGGGTATCAAAAAAATCCTGCAGAGGGCCAATTTGTAATTAATGGATCCTCACCCAAGATTCCCTCCCCTCCCTCATCTTTCCTAGTTCTTATCTTTAGTGGGTTTAGGGGGCTTAGTGTTAGGTTAGAGTAGGCTGTTAGTTTAGTTAGTATAAGTGGGTTGGGGTGGTGAGGGTTATATTATTACATGTTTTTCTGGGTGTGTGTGTTTTTGTCGATGATGTTGGGGTTTATGTGTATATAAAAAAAATACAAAAAAGTATTTAAAAAAAACAAAAAATATATACATTTGTTTAGGATAAGTTAGTATGTGTTTAGGTTAGTATATGTTGTCCTACATGTGTCCCGTCATATAAGTGGGGTGGGGGATTGATGTTTAGAGTGTTTAGTTAAATGTGATAAGTACGTTTAGCTTAGGGTAGTTAGGGCCAGTTGTGGGTAATGTGTAGTTAGGATAGGTTAGGTTAGTTAAAGTGTTTCCCCTAGTTTACGTTTCCTCTATTTCTGTTCAATAAAGTTTTAGGTACTCCTTTACAGTATGTGTCACATGCTTGGGGATCAGGGCCTTGGCATGGGTGTACAGTGTCAATTTAGTATTTGCATTTCCGTTCCATCCTGCATCAGAATCCCATTCTTGACATGGTTATTCCCAATTCCAAATGAGCTGTCACATTGGCAGCTCTGGCAGCTACACCAAAGCTACTTCTCTATGCATCTGCCATCCATTGCACCCACTACTCAAGGTTACTATGGTTCCCAACGTGTTGTAAAGTTTGGATGTTTTTTTAAATCTGTCATCGTTTGAGTCCTAAATTGGAATCTTGGGCACTGTGGGACGTCTGCCTGCAGCCTGATGTTCATGTGAACATTGATAAGCTGAGTGATGTTATAATCTTATGTAGTTCTGTATACATAAATCACACCTTACACTGTACTCCCAGGTTACATATTTGTCCATACACTCGTACACATCCATTCCTGCCTCTATGGTGTGTGTGTGTGATGAAAGTTTATAGTCAGATGTCACATACATAAAGATTGCCTTGAAGAGAACGTTGGCCACATTGAGTTTCAGCTTATACATACTTTGAAGCTGACTTTTTTCTGTTCTATACAGCATTATACTGTTTGTTTTCATTTCACTTCAGAAATAAGCCTAAGGAATCACAGATGATGATAAATCCAGACCCCAGTGCATCGTTATTAGCCCACATTCTTTCAACACTGTTGTATTGACATTCTATGGCCATTGACATGTGACATACATAACTAATCTCTTACACAGTTGACGTGTCACATTACACAGAGACAAAGTGGTTGTGGAAGTGCTATTTATTTTAAAGTGCTGTAGTGCAATTTGTACATAGTCCAGTATTGTGAGTCCATTAGTGTGACACCTTCTATTGTGATGCAACACAAGTGCAAGGGGACATGTCATTGGACATGCTGGGGTGAAGTGTCATACAGTGCAGAGGAACATGAATTGCCAATGAGGAAGTAAGAGACAATGACAGAGCATAGGGTCAAGGTAAACAGTGTGCTGGAGAACAGTGCATGTGACCAACTGTAGCAAGACTGGCATGTTAACAAGCGAAGGGACCTAGGATATCAGTGCCCATGTGGCATGGACTTGTGCTACCGGCTACTCCTACGGGTGAAGGTGATCTGTTCCACGTCTTCATCTTCTGATGTGTGTGTCATCTCCTCTGCCCTTGGTGGTGGTGGGTTTGAAGGGGCAACACACACTTCAGTGTTTGAAGACGTGGAGTCAGAATTCCCAGTAGCTGCCAACTGTGGGGCTATTAAGGGCATTACTGCAGCAAGGAGGAGCTGCTGGTTCTTGAGTATAGCCGCTGCATCACTGTGGTAGGCAGCCAGGTCGGCCCTGAGGGGGTCATTATTGCATTCGTGCATGCAGTGAAAGGTTTGGGATGTCAGGTGTTGTGGCAACTCCCTAACTACTGTGGTCAATTCCCTTATACATTGTTGTAGTCCTTGCAGGAGGGATGGTAGTGCTTGCATGGCTGCTGCCTGTTCTGCAGATGGCATCATGCATGTGCGCATCCCCTCAAGGCTGGCTGCCATATTTTACATCCCCACCTGCACCTCCTTGGCCAGCTCCTGCTGTACTCCCACTACTGTCCTCTCAAAGGTGGTCTCAGTGTCCTCAGAGTCCTCAGCTGGGTTGGAGCTGGCAGGTCGTACTGTTGGGGTGGTGGGTGGGTCCTCTGTGATGGCTGCTGTATCTGTACTCCTCCTTACGACTGAAGGTGGGGTCTGCAGGGTTCCAAGGACATCTTGGAGGGTCTGCTGGCTAATGTTTGTCAGCTCGTCATCCATGTCATCAGGGAAGTCCAGGACAGGCATATCCCCAGGAGAGCCATCGTCCTCTGCAATGAGATATTGTACAATTAGTGTGTCTGTGTTGTGGCAGTTGTAATGTGACGTTACTGACTTCCTATTAGTGGAACATTGTAATCTTGGTTCATGTTCATTGTTCCTGTCATTAATATTAGCATTCTCCCAGGCCTATTCCCCACCTGCGTGTCACATGTAGTGTGGGCAGTTTGGGGAATTGTCTGTGTCACATCCTCTAGGTGTAGGTTCTGTCCAAATTGTATGTTGCCACCTTCTTGTCCTACTCAACCCTCCGTCTACTTCCATTAACATGGTGAGGCCTTGCAATGGCTGTGGGTGTTCTGATCCCACTAGCACCACACTTAACAATATGGAACTGACACAGTCTCGGATATTTCACATACACCTATATGTTGCTGAGACCAAGCACATACTATGTATAGCATTGGTATGGCACCATACAGGTGTCAGCATTGGTAGTGTGTAATGTTGATGTTGGGGAATGTGTGTTACATTGGACTGCACTGCTGGTCCTGGCAGTGTTCCATTTCCTCTCATGACGGTGCAGGTGTGTTTAACTACCTAGACACATATGTCCTCCCCCTCAATGCTGTTGTCTTAGCAGTATGACAGTTGGGATGTTGCAAAGTGGCATTGCAGCTATTGTAACAGAGGCACAGGGTAGACCCTGAAATGTGCAGCATGGGTATGACATTACTGCTGTGTACTTCATAATGTAAGTAACAATACCTGATGTTTATAGCGCCTTTAGACCATGAGCATTTGACAGGATTTGCACTTTGTTAGGAATTACAGGGGACTGATAACGTCATCATCCTGAACCCTCTATTTTGGTTGTGTTTGATCAATGGGCACGAAACTGCCATTAGCTACTTGACGTGCACACACAGCACAGATGGTAGTGGCAACTGTTGTCAATGGTAAATACCACTTGCAGATATGGCCTGATTCTGGAAATTGAGCCCTGGTTCATGTAGCGACAATATCAGCTGTTGTGTGACAGCAGGCCAGTTTTACGTTGTACCCTATCCTCCTGGACTGGCTTTGCCTTTCCAACATCCTTAGCATGTCAGAGTACCTCCATGCAAAGGTTGTTGGTGTAGTGTTGTGCTGTGCCCCTGGTTTCCCCTGCACAGCCCATGCACCCGTGCCGTGCCACTTTGCCCATTCCACTACCTGATTTTCATGGCTGACATGCATTGTGTAGCAGGTATGCCCCCTCCCTGTTTACAGTTAACATTTAGGCAGTTTTGTCCCCCATGAAACTTACCCTGCATCTGTGTGGTTTCCTGGTAGCCTGCGCTGTCCTGTCCTTGAGACCCTGTGACGATCTCCTCTGGGATGACGGCTGCCACCATCTCCTCCATCTGGTCCAGGGCCTCCTGCGGTGCTGGACTCCCACCTCCAGTCTGCAGTGCTGCCTTCCTATTCCTTGCCATCTTTTCCTTTGTCCTGCGCTTGCAGTCATGCCAGCGTTTCTTGCACTCAGTGACTGTTCTCCGTACTTCTGCCACACTGTTTATCTTGTCCACAATTTGTTGCCAAATTGCCTCTCTCCTCCCAATTGACAATTTTGAGGTGACAAAAAGTTGATGTTGGTGTTCCGTCACCTCTTTCAACAGTATTTCCTGCTCCTCTGCACTGAACCAACACTTCCTTTTCTTCTTCTCCCTCTCCTGGGTCTTGTCTGGGTCCTCCTGGCTGGTTCCTGGTTGGTTGGAATCTTCCTGGGGTCTCTTATGGCTTCTGGGATCCATTTTGGGGCGCCTTTGCACATTTTGCCGCTTTTTGACGCTGTTGCAGGTAAAAATGGTGCGTATCCGGTTTGCGTCTCTAACCCGTGGTTTGCGCCACGGAGCGTAAAAGTATAAATTTGATGCTCGGGTGGCGCAAAGAAATGGCGTTAGCCGGCATAAAAATTTTTGACGCAAAACTGCGTCTGCGCAGTTTTGCGTCAAAAAGTATAAATATGGCCCTTAGTGTTTTTTCTATGAAGTGTTCCAAAAGGTGTATCCATATGGGGAGGAGATACTGTTGCCAGTCAAAATATTTTTATTATTGTATTAATTAAATAATCAAGAATATACTAAATTCGGTCCGACACTTTGACCAATCATAACACTCCGTGAAAGATGAATAAAGTATCTCATAGAATTAGAAATAGAAATACATAAAAGAACATAAAATAAATGCAAACACCTAAATTGAAAACAAGGCCAATGCAAAAAAAGTTCTAATCAAGACAAACACAAATAAAATCAATGAACTCAACTAAGCACTCTATCATTTTTGCAAATGCAAATATATTCACAGAAAAACAAGTTATTTTTCCAAATTCATTAAACAGAGGTTTTAAGTATTAATTACTGGAGTTAAAACTCTTAACAGCTAATCTAAATTCGAACATAGGAATAGTAAAAAAAAGTAAAGAACCAATTTCTTGCAATACAATCTTGACTTTAAATACGTAAAGTAAACAGAGTGAGAACCAAACTCATAACTTTGATGACGTGCATCGCACCTCTCCTAGTTCTAAAATGTTTCCAATCCAATTGCCAAGAAAGGTATTTAGAGATATTCTTCTTGCACTCATTACTGTTATACCGGCTCAGACATCTTATGAATGAGCTGGCATGGAAAATAATAACACAATAATTATTACTGCATACTCTAAGTTAAATACACACTTTTATTTTCGGATACTGGATCCCGAGATCCTCGTTCGAAAACTTGTTTATCCGTTATTATCGCTGGCTCATCTACATTTTTCAAGTTCATCAGAAAAGCTTACAAAAGAAAAACGCATACCTCACTGCTAGCTTTCTTCAGGGAAGGCCTCCATTGACGTGTAACTATTGAACAAAGTAAGCAACAATAAGGATTGAAATATTCTTTTTTTGCAGTGCTCACGTTTGATAGCAGTCCCCAAATAAGACAGGAAATGGCATAAGAAAAAAATAACCACCTTTTGGGAAATTAGAATACAAACTCAAAATTATTCTAAGAAAAAGAATAAAAACGAAAATAAGAATAAGGATAGGAGTAAGAATATATTTAAAATGAGCCAGTGTTTCTCTCTGTGATATGCTAATGGGTTGCAAATACCAATTAGAGCCAGATAAATCTCATAGCTAATTTACTTATCCTCTCACAGTTCATGAATATTAAACATTTAACCATCTGATCGACAATTGTTTTAGGTCTGACTATAGACAACTAAAGCTGTCTGGGGAGAGTTTGTCTTAAACAGCAGTTCCAGAATCGGGCATGAAATCCCATAGGAAAGTTATCTTTAACTACGCTCGGAAAATAAGGGATACACAAAAAAAACAATATTTTGTCAAAAGCAAAATGCTAATGATGTCTTAATATTAATTAAAGCAAGATAAATCACACATATAGTTTACCTATTATCTCACTATTTGGTAGTATTAACCAATTTTCCTCACCAGACTTTCATCATCGCTGAATCTTTTTAGGTCTCAATAGTGAGAGCTTTAACTGTCAGCCAGAGCTTTTGTCCCTCTTCATTTTTTTCTGGGAAACACCGCTTGATACCTTTGCTCAACTGTGGCAGCAAACCAAGCTACCACAGTAGAGACTGACAACTACACGTCCTCCGGTACCACTTGTGAAAGATGACATGCTCATCAGTGGATCCTTCAAGCTAGTGGTGTCCTCACTGATTCCATTTCTTGCCACTGTGGCAGACCGTGGATAAGTGAGTTTGAAGGTCACCCAATACAAACTACAAACCCAACCCAAAGGTTTCTTGCAAATAGTCATTCAATTATGTTTTCTGTCTAACATCACAAGTTGTGTCTATCCATGCAGTATATTATCCAGCAATTGATGTATTCTTGCATCATTCAATCATCCATTCACACACACCAAATTGTCAATCAATGACGCACTTTCACTAATAAAAACAACTAGAATTATTGGCCTTGCTAATGCTCATTTATAGATTGGTTTTAATTTTCTGGAACAGTAGTCTTTATTCAGTTTAACAGGATGCCTCCTTGCATAAAATATTTTAGACAGGCTCTTCAAAATGTAATAATATATTCCCCAAATTGTTCTCCAAATTAGTAAATATTGTGTGCATGACAAAAACAACTTTGCGCTTTAGCTTCAAACATTTGTACTAGGAAATATAAATATAGACTGATGTTCAATACAGCTTTTACATTCATCACAATAAGCATGTAATGTAAAATATTGAAAGCAAGATAACATTCAAGTGAGAACAAAGAGGCTCCACCTAGAAAGAAAAGTCCACAAACAGTCCGGGCCAGGTTTATCAAAGTACTGCATTGCCCTTGCGTCACATAAGGTGACAAAATGGCAAGGCAATCCTTAAGGCAGGTTTACCAAGCCACACAAGGCCACTTTATGTGGCCGGGCATGGCCCTGCGTGGCTTGATAAATCTGGAGTAACATAAGCCAGCACAAGTCTCTGACTTGTGTTACCCTGTGCAGAGAAGGAATTACACATGCGGAGAGTGGGGGTACCTACGCATCCACCCATTTATTTAAGACGAGTAAACCTGGGAATGCCTTCCTGATAGAGGTGCAACAAGGAGAAATATCCTTATTTTACCTTGTTTTTCCTCTTTCAAAGTGTGCTGCACCTCCTGCACAAAAATAATCATTCCTGCAACACAGGCACCCTTGCACCATGGTGCAAGGGTACCTACATTTGCGATGGGCAACACATAGTGCGCCAGCGCAATGAGACAGCAGGAGTGTCCCATTTATTGGCAAAGATGACACATTCCAGACAGGAGCAGCTTGCTCTGCTTTCTAGGGGCAGGGCGGGGCAGGGCGCGTGGGAGGGGGAGAGGGAAATAAAAAAAAATTAAAACCTATACCCGGTTCATCGCCACTGCCGCCATGACCGCGCCGCTCCTCTGCTGCAGGCACAGGCTCCCAGCCTGCCTTACGCCCAATCTTCATGCTGCTTAGAGCAGTGTTAGGATAGGCTGGGAGCGCACTCCCAGACAGACTGGGAGCCTGTGCATGCTCTCTCCAGCCCGGCAACACAGTGCCGGGCTCGAGAGAGCAGTGTGCGCATGTGTGTTTGGCCGACCCGAGACGGCCGGCCAAACATAGGTGCGCATTGATACGAATGCACAGTGCACTCCCCTCAGTGTTCCCCACAGCCTGTGGCCCGCCCCTTTTACTACAAAACGATAATAACCACAGTTTATTATTGTGTTGTAGTAAAAGCTTTTGCAGCTGCTGTTGCTAGCGGGGAGTGACACTCCTCTGCCCTAGCGGAGGAGCCGCGCCTGTTTCCAGCTCTCTCTGTTTGACGCAGTGCAGTGAGTGACTTGCTGCATTGCCCTGCATCAAATAATGAAAAACTTGGCACTATGGGATGCCTTATTTTCATAAAACAAGCAGATATATATAAGGAAATAATATATAGATTATGAGGAAACTGACTCGTGATTTTGGGCTTAAGCAATTTCAACAACCATCGATGTTCATTGATACCTTTTTTCTCCAAGTAACATTTTTAATGCATATATAATATTTTGGTTGGAAATGTAGCATCGTTTGTTGACATTTCTAAAGTAAACAACAGAACATAACTGAGTAACAGAGTCAAAACTACATAACAGCACAATTGAAACATATCAGGGCATATCACAAACATAGTCAAAACGGAATGCAAACAATACAACGCTGTGCAACACAACAAAATCACATTATAATAATGCAGCACAAAAGCACTGCATCACAGAAACCAGAACACATCACCACCACAACATGTTATGCAACAAATGTTCTCAAACATTCTTGTCACACATTACCCCCTCCAGGCTCTTATCTTCATAAGTTGATCAAAGTTACTTAAAGCTGGTGCTTCACCACCAAGGATGTGAAATAGCGCCAGTTAAAAATGCTTGTGATCCGGCCTTGCTAATTCACCTTCTTAATGATTACTTACTGCTGGTAATGCGTAATTTCGACATATTTCTAAGTAGGTATTTCATAAATACCAAACCAGCACACTTTATGAGGTGTCTCTATTTTAAAACAAGGACCTATCCAAAACGGCACATTTTAACATTTCATAATCAAACAATATTGTTCCTCCAAAATATTCGCATTTCGAAGAAACCACGCTGCAATTATTCCAGTGGTATGGAATACCACGATAGCAAGGGTTCTTTTAGGGCAGGAAGCAGTACAACATATTTGATAATGAAACGTTTTCATTAAGGGCTAGTTCAAATCATTAAAACAGAAGTAGTATTAACAAATGTAAGTGTTCATGCACATATTATTGCTGGCCAATATTAGCATTTTAAGATACCTAGGGCCACCTGTACAAAGCATTTTCCTAGTCGTAAAAGGGCCGATTTGAAGAATAGGCCCGTTTGCGACTAGAAAAATGCTTTTTGGGATGTACAAACCCCAAATTGCGAAACAGAAACTTGTTACCGAATCGCAATTTGGGTTTTGCAATTCAGAGTTAGGAAGGGGCATGCTCAAGGCGTCCCTTCCTAATACCAAATCCGACAGGTATATACGAATGTTTTGCAACCAAAATGAGGTCGCAAAACATTTACATATTACCACCAATTTCAAATTGGTGGTAAGCCATTTGCAAATAGAAAGGTGTCACCGCGGGACCCCTTCCCCTTTTTGAATGGTAGCAAAAATATTTTTTCAGAGCAGGCAGTGGTCCCAAAAAAAAAAGGGCTGCATTTCAAAAACAAAACTGCTTTATTGAAAAGCAGTCACAGACATGGTGGTCTGCTGTTCCCAGCAGGCCACCATCCCTGTGAGTGGGGCCATACCCAATGGGGTCACAAATTGCGACCTACCTCTTGAATAATGCTGAGGTAAGTAATTTGTGACCCCATTGGGAATCACAAGAAGTGTACTTAACACTGTTGTGCATTTTGTTTTGCAACTCTCAATTTGCGATTGCCAAACGGATCGCTAATTGGGAGTCACAAGACAAAAGGTCGTAAATCTGGCCCCTAATGTCATGACTGAGAAAGACTACCATGCCAAGCTACCAGCTGGCTAGCAATTCTAACTATTTACATGCACTCCTACAAATCAAACTCACTAAAGTAATAGACAGCATTTCATAAATAGCCATGTATCTTATATGTTAACTCACAGTAGTTTTTACTTTAACCAAGTGGAAGGAACATTTGGGACTCAATAAGCTATTTGAAGTCACTCATGTGCACAGGTGATAAAAAAAAATTCAATATCCCACCACACATGGGAAAACGTTAAAATGGACATTGCCCGTGGGGTGACGCACCATTCTCTGAGTTAAAGGTACCCCTATGACTCCATTTGCTCGACAATGCCAGAGGTTCCTCAAATTTGTACTTAAAGATGTTTATTATTTTGGATAAATAAAGGAGTTTCCAGACGGATATTTACCACGCACACCCTTCGATAAAATATAATTGTTAGGGCCCATTGTGAGCTCCCCATGCAAAGGGACAGGGTTACTAGTTGGACGGAAGCTCCGTTTCCGTCTGGTATGTCCTCACCCATATCTGGTCACTATGAGGTATTTTCTCCAGTACAGGGAATAACATGCAGCCCAGGGTATAGTGGGTCCAGTTTGGCATGATTTCTGGAGGAAATATTACACCCTAATCTATACATGTTCACCACTTGCCTAAGTGGAATCATCAGGTCAGGAGTGTTTTTCGATTTGATCATTCCAGGTCCAGGGGCACCAGGTTACTCGGAGCGGTCCCACTTGGGGCAAGGGATAAGGTCCCATAACTTACTGGTAATCTTCATTACTCCTGTTTCTGTGGTCCTTGTCCGATTTATTACTAATGAAGATTTCTATCTCCACAATAGAAAAAAAGAACAAAAGGAATACTGGTAACCCCTGCCCCAACCCCTCCCACCGGGAGTGCTTAACACATACTTACTCAGCATTTGTTCTGAACTACCAAGCCCCCTGAAAATGAAAGCTGGCCAGTCAGGAGGGAGGGTGGGTGTAATGAATGGGACAAGGACCACCTGACCAGAACTAATGAAGATTACCGGTAAGTAATAGAACAGTACCTCAGCCCCCTCAAGTCCTCATCCCATTCATTGCTGTTGGAGAGTGCCAAGCCAGAATCCCTGCCTTCATAGAAAAAAGTGACATCACAAAAGGATACAACAGCACACAGCAGCACCCAAAATTGATTAATTACTACAAAAGAGGGCATAATGAAACCAATCAAGATCTCACAGCCTACAAAACTCCCAACCCATAATTTGCGTCCCCCTACACATTCCGTGGACAATAATGTGTGACAAAGGTATTGGAGGAAACCCAGGTAGCAGCCCAAAAATCTCAGAAATGGACACCTCCCGCAACTCAGCCCATGAAGCAACCATTCCCCCAGTCGAGCATCCTTCCACTCCCACAGGAGGAACCCCAGCCAAAGAATAGGCTAACTCAATCAGCTGCTGCTTGATCCATCTACTGACAGACAAAGAGGAAGCCCTATCACCCTGAAAGGAGGCTCCAAAAGAACCAAACAATAAGTCAGTCTTCCATAAAGACCTGGTCCGATACAAATAGACCTGTAAGGCCCTCTTTACGTCCAACAAAGATCAAGCCAAGTCCTCCTCCCCCCCAGACTCAACTACCAACGAAGGCAAATCAACTTCCCGAGAGCAATGAAACTGGGAAGCCACCCTGGGCACAAAAAGTAATCCAACCACAGCACCCCCCCATCTTTAGTAAAATACAAGAAGGGCTCCCTAGGCATCAGAGTCCCCAGCTCACCAATCCGCCTGTCCGAAGTAATAGCCATCAAGAAAACCACCTTGAACATGATAAACTTAATGTCCACTAACTCTAAAGGTTTGAAAGGGGCCAACATGAGAGCCTTCAACACCAGAGGCAAGTCCCAAAATCAAACAAAGAGGCTTCACCAAGGGATGGGAAAGAGAGAAGCGAGGTAAAACTTTGCCACCAGATATCCACATCAGCTAGGTTCCCCCAAGGAGAGCTGAATGCCTTAACAGTGGCCCACTGTGCCCTCAAGGTAGAAACTACCAAACTCTTTGCAAAACCGTCCCACAAGAGCTGCAGCACATCCTTCAAGGAACACTCCAAAGGAGACAACTGAAGAAGCCCACCCCAACAGGAAACTCCCCCAAATGCTTCACATAACATTTCAATGTGAAAGGCCTACAGGACTGATGAATAGCCACCACTAAGTGATGAAGAATCCCCCTGAGCAACACCCCTCCTCTCAACTTCCAGACCGAAAGACGAAGGCTCAGGAGAGCCAGAGAAGGAACTGACCGTAGAGGGGAAGAGGAGCAAAGAATCAGCCATGGGCCCTGAACTGCCATGAGCTTGAGAGTGGGAAACCAAGAGTGATGAAGCCAAAACAACACCACCGCCACCCTGCACTGCCCCATCGACCGAGCCAGGAACCTGAGAATGAAAGCAATGGAGGAAAGGCATACAACAGGCAGTGTAGCTAGAGAACCTTTAAAGCATCCACCCCAGACCCTGTTCTGCTGAGTGCGAGCACAAAACCTGGGAACCTGAGCACTGAGCAAGGAAGCACATAGGTTCTGGAAAGGCACACCAAACCTCCTGCACACCTGAAGAAAGACCTCCCAGGTGAGAGATAGCTCCTGAGAGGGAGAAAGGAACCACCTGAGGGCATCTGCCACCCCACTGTCCACCGTCCTCATGTGAAACTGGCACAGGAGGGATCCGGAGGACACCACCGGCACCTCATCCTCTGGAAACCCCATGTTAGCCTTCACATGCTGGATGAGGTCAGGTAAGATCTCCCGGGATATATATTTGCCCTTCTGTTCAGCAGGTCTAGGCCCCTCCTCATCAGAGCCCAAGGACTGTGAAGATAATGTAGGAATAGCACTCTGAGGCCTGCCGGAATCCCCCATCTCCATCAAAGTCTCCCTGATGAGCATTTTCAAGCGAGCGGCCTCACTTTCCCTGCATTGCTTAGATCAGGGAGGGGAATGAGAAGAGGTTAAGGAAGAAAGGAAAGAAGAGGAAGACTCAGCCATACACTTCCGCTTGTGAGAGTGCTTCCCCTTGATCCATCATCAGAAACACCCAACAAGACAGCCAGGAACAAAGGCTCACAGCACAGCTCCAAATATTTTAATGACAGCAGCAGAAAATGGCTATGCAGTACGTAACCTCGGGCCCCATTAAGTAGGCATCCCAACAAACAACAGAGAAGCTAAGGAACACTCCTACTCCAGCACCAGCCTGAGCCCAGCCCACCTTGTGCTGGTGCAAAACATTAGGATGTTCCCAACAGGAAGTCATGCAGCCCCTGGAAGTGAGGCCCAGCCACTGGTCCCCGGCACCCAACAACAGTAGCAACGGACGTGTGACTCCCAGGCCACCCTGCAGCCAAGGAGATGCGCTGCATGCTTCACGACCCTGGAAGCGCTCCTCCTGGCAGCAAAATTCAGGCCCTTCCATCGATGACCCGGATCCTTCCCAACACTTGACTCCCTGCCAGCCCGGCAGACAGGGAGACGCATAGAGAAGATAATAGCCGTCCTCACTGTCCAGCTCGAAGATGGCTGAAACACCAGCGATGCCACTCTAGCCCAGCAGGATCAGCCCCATGCACTCCTCTCCCCATTCCTCCATGTGACAGGAAAAAGATCAGAACAAATTCTGGGTAAGTACATGTCAAGTACTCCCTAGTGTGAGAGGTGGGGCAGGGGTTTCCAGAATTCCTTCTGTTCTTTTTTCTGTCGTGGAGATAGTAGTTATCTCCATTACTAATGTATAGGATGAGGACTGTAGGGAGGTGGGAGTAACAAGGGCCTAGAAAGCAGCTTCTGATGGATCAATCACTTTCCATGGTTATTCATGAGAAATGTTCTCTTTTGATACAGTAACTAGGTCTTGAAGAGTGTGGCAATTGGTTGTGTCTCAAGCTATACCTCAGTGATCCATCCACCAAACAGCAGTAAAGCAATACACTGTGTTCTCTACTTAAAAACTGTGAATTGTCTTACATTTTGTGAAAAAGGATGGAAGTCAGAAGCCGTAACAAAAAATTGCTCCTCACTGGATGCACTTTCGAAAATGGAGAAACTTTCTGGTGAAGAAAAGAGATGACGTGACTTGTATTCTAATAATGACATCACTGGCAAGGAAAATCACAATAGGGTATTAAAGTCTGTGAAATCCGATCAACACCTCAAATTCTGAATTTTCTTCTTATCTACATTTCTGTAACATTTTTTACTGGTAACTTTTTCTCACCATGCTGTCATTATTATAACCACAAACACAAATGCCGCAACTGGTGTGGAAGTAGTGATGCAAAGTGACTGCGATTTGTGGCATCACATCAACTACTGACCAGTGAGGCCATTTTGAAACAAGCTAACACAGCATCCGAAGTCTTAAGGGTGCAACTCTGGTTAGGTAAAATAGGTGAATACTGTGTACTCGTCTGATTCCCCAGTAACTCACTATTCCTAAGTGAAATCTTAGAGTTCCACTGTTGATATTCCGAAATCATTTGAGGTACCAGAGCCCCAGTTCGGGAAACCTCGAGCAATAACAGGGCAGATGTAATGAGGCCCCAAACGTTCAAATTGTAGAAAGCCACCCGTGCTCTCCAATATAATGTATCACCACGCACCTCGGGGCCTGGGCTCAGGCCCAAGGCTATGAGACCGCACGGTGTCTCCTGGCCAGATCCACAGTAGTTGTCGGTGTGTGCTGACTTATCTGTTACAGTGTGTGTAAGTACAGCTTGTGAAGAGTGGGCTCGTTACACAAATGTCCACAACCAAAACTTTTGTCTACACATGTTCAAAGTAGTTTATGTAAAAAATGACCACTAATCCTGACGACTTAAATATTCGTTTTATAAGTTTATTCTTTTTTGAGAAAATGAATTGATGAAGGAAAAACATCCACCCATACACCTAAATGTAGTATTCCATCACTGAGGTTACCGCTTTTATTTGTCTAAGCCTTTATCTTCAATACACTTAACATGTGTACTGTTTTAGAGCCAACATGGTGTCTTGGGCGAAACGAGGACAACTACTTTAAGTGTAGCTCTTTCGCCCAACAGAGTTTAGCACTGGGGAGTGATGACGCAGAAAAGAAAGGACTAACAAATATTCATATATCATGTAATCAAAATCGTATAAGGTAGTGTGATTTTAGCAAAGAAAAATAATATACGTGGGAAATTGTGCCCACGGGGTAGTTCGCCATTATTATAAACGGGCTTAATTAATCATGAAGAATTGAAAATGTAGTAATCCGTCATAATTGCAAATGTATTCTATGATTTCTTGTTGAAACTGTTTTATGCTTAGCCTAAATTTAGCAGAGGCTTTGGCCTAGTTGCCTGGTCTCAAATTTAACTGCGTGGTTTTCACTTGCACTAACAAAGACATATTATTTCACTTTAAAGGTTGTATTTTTCCAGTAGAAATGACTAATACACTTATCTCAAGGTTTCGTGCTAGGCTGGTTGCATCCCTTGTGATGCAATGTCAGCTCCTGCAGGTGCGGACAATAAAAGCACTGATATCGAAATAATTGGCAAACTTTGTTGCAACTTGTGTTCCAAGGCTCCAAGGACAATCTTTGTATAAATTAGTACTAGGAGAAAGACACTATTCATTGGTCAAATTGAAGCCACCCTATGAACCCTCCAATGGAAGACCCTGAAGAATTTGGAATGTTTCTTACTTAAACCCACCGGACAAAGAGAAGTCAGCCATTTCCTTTGATGCCATTTTGAAGCCTGATTCAAGAAGCCATCTTAGACGATATCTTTGCTGCCTTTTCTCTGTCGCAGAGAAAGAGACTTTAAAGAATTCTCACCCTAGAGACTTTAACTTTAATTTTGCCCCGTCCTGCCCATGCAGTAACTTTTACCCCATTCTCCTTGCTGCCGCAAGGAAACTTGCCCTTAACTTTGCCCCCTTGAAATCTGATCCATGCTGATCGAACCGGTACCTGAAGGACGAAGACTTTTCTTGAATGCTGATTGTATTTGGTAAATATGAAAGGATAATTGTATTCTGCATTGTGTTTTCCTTCCTAGGTACCAACTGCTTATTTTGATAGGACCCAAGCTAGAAGTTTTCTAAATTTGTGTTGACTAAATTTGTTTTCATGAAGCCCCACATGCCAATGCTAATTAGAGGTTAGTTGAGGTATTCACTCGATGCACCATGCTAAATTGAAATCTTGTTATGCTGACCAATGTATGCAACTAGTCAAATTCAGTTACTTATATTAGTAATTTGCATTGCTTTAACCGAGTGCATTATAATTCAGATTTTGCGTAGATTGCGTTTCTTCCGCCGCTATGTTCAACTAGTAATGTTCGTATACAAATATCATTTGATTTTGAGATTCGCTTATATCATGCTGGCTTTGTTAATATAGAGAAATAAATTCATTCACTTCAAATAAACTGGTGTGGTTATTCATGACTGAAAGGTCATGGTGCGTCAAAATACCGATTGTTATTGATTCCTAATGTGCCGTTTGATCTATTGATTAAGTATTGGATATTGATTACAATGGTTATGGATTATTGATTTGAGTGATCCGACTATTTTTGGATGAGGAGAACCCAGCTCGGTTAAAAGGTTCACCGACCTCCGGCGTGTCCAAGTACAGGTAATTTATAAAGACTTGACGCGCTATCAGTAGATGGTAGCAGAGATTGATGGTTACGCCCTTTGGGACCCCATCCGAACAATAGGCGGATTCAAGTTAGAATTTTCTTTGATAAAACAAGTTGGAGAGATGATGATGCCCTAAATCCCCATGACTTTCCCGAAATCTCGGAGCTTGCGAATGGAGGAAATGGAGGTGTGAGAATGTTTTCGGCGTTTCTAGTGACAGTATGAATGAAGTTAGGGTTTCGCGCTTGCAAAGCTTATGCCGCAGATGAATTGTGAAGTTTGTGAGGATTTTAGGGGGTTGCAAACTCCAAGGAGAACTTTAGACGAGTGACACTCCAAAGTGTGAGAGTAGGGAAGTCGTCGAACTTCACATGTGTGTAGCACTTTGTGCAGGAAAAATTGTCCACGTGGGTGTTGATGTTGAGAGGGGCCCTGCAAGGTCAAGAGACTCCGGAGTATGTTGAAAAGTGTATGAGACACTTGATTGATGTTGTAATCTGTTCGTTTTAATAGGTTGATCGGGCGTGGTCAACGAGTCAGTATGAATATTGAGGAATAGTTAATTGATCAGTTGAGAGTAAAATTTGCGGGTCAGCTTTTGCTTGCGAAAGTGGGAAACCGAGAAAGATGGAATAACTGCTGAGGCTAGTGAAAAATCCCTAAGGTTTCTGAAGCGATTGTATTACCCTTCCTGTAGTAAACCGACAGATTTGTTTTTTTCTTTTTGGTTAGTGCTCGCGATATATTGCAGAAATTAGTTTTGAGTGAAGCTGAATGAAGGAGGACAAGCTGCAAGACTTTGTCAGTCACAGTGTGTGGGTGTGACGTCACTAGGAGCCGTGCTGGGATATGTTGGTTGGCGAGAAGGGTCGCGCACGGATTGGACGCAGTCCGTGAAGCACAATTGGTGGGGAAAGGCAAGCGAAGAGTATTCCGGGAATTAAAGTCACTTATTGATTACATTTTTTTAAAGAAAATAAAAGACGGAAAGATGAAATTTTTCTAAGTATTTAAGAGTGCCTTAAGGGGAGATGTATATATCAAAGCAAACGTAGGAGAAGAAACACCGCCTGAGGGTACACCAGCTTACATCGTGATTGAAGAAAAGGGTGTCGCACCATGTCTTTGGCTAAAGCAATGGTGTAAATTAACAGAAAAGCATGGAAGTGTAGCGTTCCCTATCCATGGGTCGTTTAATCTAAGAGTTTTGGAGAATCTAAGATTCGCACTATACAACATGAAAGTACCTCCAAGACCAGCACAATTTGAAGCATTAGCAATTTGGGAGCTAATAGCTAGAAGGCAACAACAGAAGAAATTTGAAATAAGGGTGAGAAAAGTAGAAAAGGCACTAGCGGATGCTAGATGGGATACTACTCAAAAGATTTGGAGATCAGACGTATTGCAGGGAATTAAATTGTTTCCAGCAATTACCGGCGAAGTAGAGATGGAAGGAAGGAAAGCTACCTATAAAACAAAAAGGAGTCAGTCCAGAGATAGAGAAAACAACAGAAATTCGAAAAGGTCAGACGAGTCAGATGATGAGGAGTTCATTATGTAATTGCTAAATGACCGCCCGCCACCATATGTGGAAAGCGAAAATGGCCCAAGCACTAGTACTGCCCCTCCAGAACCAGTACAGGATACTGTAACACCGAATTTGAGAATACCGCAGAGGCAGAGTAGTCCTGACATGCCTTTTACACTAGAAATACCAAAAGTTCAGAGAATATATCCCAACGTGCCTAAATTGAAACCTGTCAATGATTACCAGCCACAGGTTCAAAGGCGCTATTATGATGAGCATAATTTAGAAATTACTTCTAGTTTAATGGCGCAGGAAGGACAGAATTATCAAAGACCGGCGTTGATTCAAGCAGAATCAACACAAATTTTGATGCCTCAAAAGCAGATGCAAAAAGTGCCGAGGTACACTCAAATAGCAGAGAACCAGTTAGATATGCCAGCAATGATATACCATAATGTGGGAATTAACATGCCACAGAATTCGGGGAACAGACAGAATCCAGATGCAATATCTCTGCCTATCACTGTAGGTCCGCCAGTGCCATTGTATATACAGGCAAAGCCGAATGCATGCGACCAAGGGGTAATGACACAAAATGAGACAGGGAGGAGATGCATAGAAAATACTCCAGAAACTACTCCGGTAGGAACACTCCCAAATAGATCTGGGTCCTTGTTGGAATTCAGCCCAATTCCAGCTTGTGCTCCGTCAACTGTGGTAAGGTCAGGTCCACCACTAATAGTACCGCTGACTTCAAAAACAGAAACGTTACAGAAACCATCAGTAGCAGTCGATGTAAGTGCTACATTGATGGGACTGAACGCACAACAGTTAACACAATGGTTGAACAGCCTGAACTCCCCACAGAGTACACCCAGTGGGAAAGGAGAAGAGTATTTGAATAGAATAAGACTGGGCATGGAAGCAGATGAACTAGTAGAGGGAACGATGGGTTTGAACAGATTAGAATCATACACAGAAGAAGAGCTGAGATACATGTGCCCTAGAATTACAAGAGAAGTAAGCAGTGGTAACGCGTCCAGCCCTTATAAATTATCTGTACCTGGACACGTTGGAGGTCGGTGAACCTTTTAGCCGAGTTGGGCTCTCCTCATCCTTGAATAGTCGGGTCACTTAAATCAATAATCAATAATTTTTGTACGCGATAGCCAATACTTAATTAATATATTGAAATAACACATTAGGAATCAATAACTGTTGGTATTTCGCCGCACCATGACCTTTCAGTCATGAATAACCACACCGGTTTATTAAAATTAGTGAATTTATTTCCCTATATTAACAAAGCTAGCACAATGTATATAAGTCTCAAAACCAAATGATATATGTATACGAACATTACTAGCTGTCCATAACGGCGGAAGAACCGCAGTCTACGCGAAATCTGAATAATGATACATTCAGTTATGGCAATACAAATCACTAATATAAGCAACTGAATTTGACTAATTTCATACATCGGTCAGCATAACAGGATTTCAATTCAACATGGTGCATCAAGTGCATACCTCGACTAACCTCTAATTAGCATTGGCATGTGGGGCTTCATGCAAAACAAATTTAGTCAACACAAATTTGGAAAACTTCTAACTTGGGCCCTATCAAAATAGCAGTTGGTACCTAAAAGGAAAAACACAATGCATAATACAATTATCCTTTCATATTTACCAAATACAATCAGCATTCAAGAAAAGTCTTCGTCCTTCAGGTACCGGTTCGATCAGCACAGGGGCAGAATTTTAAAGGGGCAAAGTTAAGGGCAAGTTTCCTTGCAGCAGCAAGGAGAATGGGCAAAGTTACTGCATGGGCAAGATGGGGGCAAATTAAAGTTAAAGTCTCTAGGGTGAGAATTCTCAAAGTCTCTTTCTCTGGAATAGAGAAAAGGGCATCAAGATGTCATCTAAGATGGCGTCTGGCATTTGTCTTCAAAGATGGCATCAAGGAAAAATGGCTGACTTCTCTTTGTCCAGTGGGTTTAAGTAAGACACATTCCAAATTCAGCAGGGTCTTCCATTGGAAGGTTCATAGGATGTCTTCAATTTGACCAATGGAAAATGTCTTTCTCCTAGTACTCATTTATGCATACATTGTCCTTGGAGCCTTGGAACACAAGTTGCAACATGGTTTGCCAATTATTTCGGTATCAGTGCTCTTATTGTCTGCACCTGCAGAGACTGACCTTGCTTCAAAGGGGATGAAACTTGCCTAGCACGAAACCTTGGAGATAAGTATGTTAGTCATCTCTACTGGAAAAATACAACTTTAAAGTAAAATATTCATTTTATTAGTTCAAGGAAAAGCCACGCAGTTAGAATTTGAGACCAGGCAACTAGGCCAAAGCCTCTACTAAATTTAAGCTAAGCATAAAACAGTTTTCAACAAGAAATCATGACACACACTTGTAATTATGACAGATTACTATATTTTTCAATTCTCCATGATTAATAAAGCTCATTTATAATATTGGCGAACTACCCCGAGGGCACAATTTCCCTCGTGCATTATTTTATTTTCTAAAATCACACTACATTATACGATTTTGGTTACATGATATATGGATATATGTCGGACCCTATTTTTCTGCGTCATCAGCAGCATACATAAGAAGTTACAAGAAATTGCAGACAGAAACAAGATCGACATAGGTAAGACCAAACACTTGAGCAGAAGTTACAGGTTAGACTTTGAGACAAAAGATTTTGAACACATGAGATCTGCAGGAATGAAAACACACCTTAAAGAGATACTGCAAAGCGCGCAGGTTTGGAGATGTCTAGATAAGTGGGAAAGCAGGTGGGTTAAGAAAAAGGACAAAAGGAAAGAAAGTACCCCAGACCGGAATGAGAAAGTACTACAGATTGATGATCTGATAACAATGTTGCCAATGAGAGAAACGGCAGGGGGAAAACTTGTACATGTACCGTGGCACAGGTGCGATATTCAGTCCTTTACGGATGATTTCCCTAAATTAAGAGAGAAACCGATCGAATGGTATCAACAAACAGATAGATTTGTGAAACTCGCTAAATGTCTTTGGGAAGACCTGAATACCCTATTCGAAATTGTGGTTCCGGCAGATTTGTGGGAAGATTGTAAAAGGGCTGTAGGTTGGCCAACAAGTGAACCAGAAAGAGATAGAGACACAGGTGCACCATCACCTACGGTAATGAGTTTATACCATAAGGTGATTGAGCATTTGAAAACAAAGGTTGCGTCGAAAAATGTGGATTGGCAGAAAATTGACAGAACAGCACAAGAAGTTAAAGAGTCGACACATGCATACTATGAGAGATTGTTGAAAGCGTTTAAAAATTACAGTGGCACGGAAACGATTGAGCCAAAGGACATGCTCCATTTTGTGTTCAGATTTGTGGAAGGGTTGAGACCCGAGATTAGCCAGATGATTAAGATGCATTTGATTTGTTGGCAGTCAAAGTCGATTGATGAGGTGTTGAATTATGCAAAATACTGTAGTGATGAGATTGAGACGAAGCAGAAAAAGTTGGAGGAAAAAGTGATGGTGATGCAGCTTATAGCAGCTCAGACAGGCTTGCAAGGTTTACAAGGTTTTCAACAACAGTTGCCGCAGCAGCAACAGCAGGGAAATGCTATGTTTCAGCCACAGATGAGAGGCAGAGGCCGAGGAGGTTTTGTGAATAATGGTCCTGATTTAAATACGTTCGGAATCGGCGGGCATTGGAAACGGGAGTGCCCAATGTTGGTGCAGGAAGGTGTAGGTCAGCAAAACAATGATGTCAATTCATTTCAGAATATGAGAGGACCGAAAATGAGAGGTCCGAATCCAAATTTTCAAAATAATGTGAATCAGATGCAGGGTTTACAACCCGTACAACCACAGCAGGTGCAAATGCCCTGTGTACAGATGTCACAGTTGCAGCCAATGCAACAGCAGTTTCCTATGGTACCTAATCAGCAAATGCAAAGACCCTTAGCACCAATGAATCAGCAACAAGTAATGCTTCCTCAACAGGTCACGGGTCAAGGAATGAATCAAAATGATACAGTACACCAATTCCCGTTACACAGTGAGAATGGAATAAACGATGTGTGGGAGAGTGAAAGTTCAGATGAGGAGGGAAATTGTATGCTTGCAGCATCCTTGGGAGTTGATCAAAAGGGACCGTATGTGGAAGGAAGAGTTATGGGTCACAGCCTTTCGTTCTTGGTTGACACCGGAGCTACACGCTCTACAGTCAGAAGCATCGATGTACCAAATTTGCCACTTTCAGGGAGAACAGTTCAAGTAGTGGGAGTAGCAAATAGGTATCTGACAAACCCAATCACAGATCCAGTGCAAGTCAGAATTGGCAACTATCAAGGGTCACATAAATTTGTGGTGTGTGACTCAAGTCCGATATCCCTATTGGGGAGAGATTTATTGTGCAAATTGGAATGCCCGATTATGTGCTCAAATGATGGAATTAAAATACAGACAAACAGTGATGAGGAAGAAGAGAACAGTTTAGGAGGGGACGAAGTGGAAACTGTCGATGAAGAGTATCCCTTGATTACTCTTTATCCTATGCTCACTGAAGCAGATATTCCTGCTGAGTTACAGGAAACAGTTGAAAAAGAAGTGTGGGATATGACAGGGAAAGAGGTAGGATTGGTCAAAGGAGTAGAACCAGTGAAAGTGACCGTAAAGCCCAATGTAAATTTTCCCCAGACACCACAATACCATATGTCGCAAGGCACTCTCATGAAAGTTGCCCAACTCATAGACGAGTTTGTGAAACAGGGAGTACTGAAAGAAGTACTAAGTAGTCCATGTAATTCACCAATCATGGGATTAATAAAACCGAGTGGAAAAGTCCGAATTGTTCAGGATTTGAGAAAAATAAATGACATAATAGTCAAATGCTGTCCCGTGGTGCCAAATCCAGCTGTGATAATGTTTCAAATTCCATGTGATGCAGAGTGGTTCTCAGTCATCGATTTGTCACAAGCGTTCTTTTCTGTGCCTCTTCATGAGGACAGCCAATTTCTCTTTTGTTTCAAATTCCTGGACAGAGTCTACAGTTGGTGTCGAATTCCTCAAGGGTTTTTGGAGTCACCATCAATTTTCAATCAGATTCTGAAGAAAGATTTGGAATCATTGGAATTACCCTTTGAATCAACCTTGGTACAGTATATTGACGATTTACTGATTGCATCCAAGACAGAAAATGACTGTACGGTTGACACTATTGCTCTGTTGAATCATTTGGGAAGGAATGGACACAAAGTGTCCCCCTCTAAATTACATTTCTGCCAGAAGAAAGTGAAATATTTGGGTCACCAAATAGAGAAGGGGTCGAGAAGAATAATGAAAGAAAGGATAACAAGTGTACTTCAAATGAGTCCACCCAAAACGAGGAGGGACGTGAGGAAGTTTTTGGGAATGGTGAGCTACTGTCGCCAATGGATTCCCAATTTCTCGGCTCTAGCAAAACCTTTATTGAAACTGACCCAGAAAGATGCGCTGGATGAAATAGTGCTGAAAAGAGATGAGATGGATGCTTTTATTGAATTAAAAGAAGGCATGTGCAGAGCCCCAGCTTTAGGTATGCCTGATTACAAAAAAGCCTTTTACATTGTTTTGTCATGAACGTGATGCATGTTCCTTGTCTGTCTTGACTCAAGCCCATGGTGGCGTAAACAGACCAGTAGCATATTTTTCAGCTACTTTGAATCCAGTCGCAGCAGCCTTGCCAGGATGCCTGCGTGCTGTAGCAGCAGTTGGTATGAGCCTAAGCCAGAGTGAAGGAATAGTGATGGGACATCATTTAACAGTTATGGTCCCTCACTCAGTCAAAATACTTTTGACACGTTCCCGAACACAGCACATGACCGGTGCTAGGCTTACAAGGTATGAGACAATAATTTTGGGAACACCTAATGTGCAGCTGAAAAGGTGCACTACGTTGAATCCAGCAACCCTGTTCCCCACTGAAAATGTCGAAATTGAGAACGCCGAAGACATCGAGCACGACTGTCTTCAGGTGACTGAATTTTGTACAAAACCAAGACCTGACATCAAAGACACCCGATTGGAAGAAAACGATCAAGTTATTTTTGTTGATGGTTCATGTTTAAGAGATGCACTAGGAATATTGAAAGCAGGATGTGCTGTATGTACAATAACAGGTGTTCTGGAAGCATCTTGGCTTCAAGGAGTTTACTCTGCACAAGTAGCGGAACTGGTGGCCCTTACTAGAGCCTGGCAACTTTCCGCATTAATGAAAGTCACCATTTACACTGACAGTCAGTACGGATATGGAATAGTGCATGATTTTGGACAATTGTGGTCACAGAGAGGCTTCATGACCTCTTCAGGATCACCAGTGAAGAATGGTGAAAGAATAAGAGAATTGTTACATGCCATCCAGTTACCAGGGGAAGTAGCAGTGGTAAAATGCAGTGCACACTCAAAATCACAAGACTTCGTTTCTTTGGGAAACGGATATGCAGATCAAGTCGCAAGATCTTGCGCATTGAACTGTATATTGCTCAGAGACGAATGGAACTTGATAAGTGAGCCAGAACTTGGTCAAAATGAAGCCTTTGCCCTAAAAGTTGTAGATACAATTGAAGAATTTAAATTCCTACAAAATAATGTCAGCAAGGATGAGAAACTTTCATGGAGCAAATTACAATGCATAAAGAAACCAGATGATTTGTGGGTTTCAAGTGAAGGGAGATTGGTTCTACCAGACAGTCTTTTAACGCAGTTAGCCAGACTGTAGCATGGACAAGCCCATCCTGGAAGGGATGCCATGATTAGGCTACTCAAAATTGATTGGTTTAATCCCAAATTCCGTCAAGTTGCTGAAGCAGTTTGCCATCGTTGCGTCATTTGCCAACAAATGAACGCAGGGAAGGGAACAGTAGTAAATTTGAGCCACATTGGAAGAGCAGGGGGGCCATTCAGCAGGATGCAAATGGATTTCATTGAGATGCCTATGTATGCAGGCCTGAAGTATGTGTTGGTGATTGTGTGTATTTTTAGTCATTGGATCGAAGCATACCCTACACGCAGAGATGACAGTCTCACAGTTGCAAAACTACTCCTGAGAGAACTAATACCACGTTTCGGATTCCCGATCTCTTTAGAATCGGATAGGGGAAGTCACTTCAATAACGAAGTAATCAAATTACTGTGTGCAGCATTGAACATTGAGCAAAAATTGCATTGTAGCTACCGCCCTGAAGCATCAGGACTAGTGGAGCAAATGAATGGTACATTGAAGTCGAGGATGGTGAAAATATGTGCATCAACAAACTTGAAATGGCCTGACGCATTGCCTTTGGTGTTAATGTCAATGAGAAACACACCTGATAGAAAAACTGGACTGTCACCGCATGAGATCCTCATGGGCAGAGCCATGAGACTCCCAGCAGTCCCTGCAAATGCACTTGTAAATATTACCGATGATATGGTATTGGACTACTGCAAAGGTCTAGCTGATGTGGTCTGCTCTTTTTCTCCCCAGGTGGAGGCAACCACCTTGTCACCGATCCAAGGTCCAGGACACGCCCTGAAAGCAGGTGACTGGGTCGTGATAAAGAAACACGTGAGGAAATTGTGCCTGGAACCCCGTTGGAAAGGACCGTTCCAAGTGATTCTGACAACTACCACCGCTGTGAAATGTGTGGGGGTTCCCAACTGGATTCACGCCAGTCACACGAAAAGGGTGACGTGCCCCACAGAAGAGGAAGTTGAAGCGCTGAAATCACCAGTGGCTGACAAGAGAGTACCAGGCACCGAGACAGGACAAAGAGAACCTAGAGGCGAACAAGCCGAAATAGAGGAAGGGGAAATATTTTCTGAGGAAGAAACAGCTGATCCATTTGAGGAGGACCAAGTAGAAGCCTCAGGAAGTGATGAAGATCCTGAAGGCGACAAGGAGCCTGCGACAGGTGAAGGAGCAGGAGAGCCTGATCAGAGGAGGGCTTTCCCAGAAGAAGACGACACAGGAAAAGAAAAGGAAAACCTGATTGACCTCCTAGGGGGAGAAGACAAGACAGGACAGAGTGAAATTGTTCAAACTCTTCCAGAACCGGTTGCAGGTCCCTCAGGTGAAAACGGTGCGAAACGGAGACAAAGCATATCGCCAGTGAAATTAAGAACTAAAGAAATATTAATCGAAAGTGAAGGGCCAAAAGTTGAAAGAGAAAAGAAAAGAAGTGTCTGTCCCAATAACAACACCGAGTGAAGGGAAAGACCCAGCCAAGGAACCAGGCACCAGCGAGAGAGAATCAAAAAGTGATGCAAAATTGAAAAGGAAGAGAATACCGAGCAGAAGATATTCTGGTCCAGAGTGGGCATACATAGCCACTAACGACTGGTCAGATGAATTTCTATCTCCCAGTCTTGAGAACGAAGAAGCAGAACGACACTTTGGTACCTGAAAAGTAAAATTCCATGAACATTACCGAATAAGACATTGACAACTTGATTGACTTTGAAACCGATTTTGAGACAAAGCTGCTAAACCGATAAGAGACTAAGCTGCTAAAGAAAACTGTGTGAACATTGAACTCGTTCAGCTTTATATATATATCTGCAAATTTGTTTTGATAAAGTGTCTTCAACTTTCTGATTCTATATAGATCATGACAGGCTACACTACAAAGGGACCCAAAATGAAATGTTGTAAATATGTGTGTATAGGCTTGATAACTGCATGTGTACTAATAATTATAGCAATAGTTCTTGGAATGCATGGGAAGAATGAGAGAGACGCGAATGATGCTTCTACTTCTAAACCTACTACTGAATTAACTCCTCAGCAGAAACTCGAACAAGACGAGAAATATTTACATGATAAGAAAGAGCTCTCCTCCAACGTTTCCTATCGCTTGTTAAATGAGTATGTTGAGACAATGGATGCGAAAGATTGTTCTGTGTGCACACAAATACCTACCTCAGTAAAAGAAGGAGTGACATATCATAGCATGCCTCTTACGTATGGAATTTCATGTAGTTTATTAATGACCAGATTTTATGGACAGGAGTATATTCACTACTTTTATTCCAATCATGATGTTGTATTTGCATATATCCCCATAACTGAGTACCTGAGTAAAGTAGCAAGAGATTATTATATAAAATTAATGAGAGGTTTCTTTGAGCCATTGTCACCTTTTCACACAGCTTACGCTCACAGAGAAAACCTTACATGCTTGCTTTCACCGATGGAGAAAAGTTTTTTAGATCACACTGACGATAGGAGGAAAGAGGGGAAGGAGAAATTAGAAAGGGAATTACACAAAAGGACATCTGTAGATAACTATGCTTTTGCCGCGATAAAGACACAAGGGAAACTAGCTTTAGATGCAATACACGTAGGGAGGCTTTGTGTATATAGACCTAAATCATATTATGACACAATCTTTGTGGGAATGAGTGAATGTAAACATACGTTTTTGTTTCAAGCTAAATGGACGTTCATGTTAAATGGCCTAGACCCAGTTATTCCAGGGGTATATTATATATGTGGACTTAACGCCTATTATCGTCTCCCAAAGGGATGGTATGGGAGATGTTATTTGGGAATAGTATTTCCAAAGATTTATCAATTGGACGACTTAAAGAATTTTCCAAAGCTGTCTGAATCACATCATGTTCAGAAAAGGGAGACAGCTTCTGGTGTGGTAGGAGATATATTTGGAGCAATGATTCCTTCAGTAGGAGTCATATTGAATTCAATTAAAATACGAAAGTTGTCTACTATTGTGGATAACATGTTGACAAAATTCTCAGGAGCTATAATCCTGATGGATGCTGAAATTGTTGCAGAAAGAGCTATGACTCTTCAAAATCGGCTTGCTTTAGACATTCTTTTAGCAAAGGATGGCGGCGTTTGCAAAATGCTTAGTGCACGTCACTGTTGTTCTTATATTCCAGACAATAGTGGGCAAATTAGAAAAATGCTTACAAATTTAACTAACGAGAGTACAGATTTGAAAGAATTGAAAGAACCAGGAGTATGGGAAAAGGTTGGAAAAGGATTTGCTTCTGTGGGAAATTGGCTCAGCAACATTTGGAACGAACTGTTATTAAAAATAGTGAAAGGAATATTAATAACATTAATTTGCTTATTAGGTATTTGGGGAATATGGAAAGCTATTAAAATATTGAAAACAGGAAACAGAAGGAAAAGAGAAGAGAAAGAACAAAATATAATGGTAGAAATATACAGAGAAAAATCCAAGGGAACCAAAAGGAAGAGGGAATTGACTGAGGTGCCAAATTACTAAAACAGAATTTTAATGAAATAAAATTTGTGGGAAGATTTGATGTGGTGACATAATTAGTCATCAGAGGAGGGATTGATGATGCAGAAAAGAAAGGATTAACAAATATTCATATATCATGTAATCAAAATCGTATAAGGTAGTGTGATTTTAGCAAAGAAAAATAATATACATGGGAAATTGTGCCCACGGGGTAGTTCGCCATTATTATAAACGGGCTTAATTAATCATGAAGAATTGAAAATGTAGTAATCCGTCATAATTGCAAATGTATTCTATGATTTCTTGTTGAAACTGTTTTATGCTTAGCCTAAATTTAGCAGAGGCTTTGGCCTAGTTGCCTGGTCTCAAAGTTAACTGCGTGGTTTTCACTTGCACTAACAAAGACATATTATTTCACTTTAAAGGTTGTATTTTTCCAGTAGAAATGACTAATACACTTATCTCAAGGTTTCGTGCTAGGCTGGTTGCATCCCTTTTGATGCAAGGTCAGCTCCTGCAGGTGCGGACAATAAAAGCACTGATACCGAAATAATTGGCAAACTTTGTTGCAACTTGTGTTCCAAGGCTCCAAGGACAATCTATGTATAAATGAGTACTAGGAGAAAGACACTATTCATTGGTCAAATTGAAGCCACCCTATGAACCCTCCAATGGAAGACCCTGAAGAATTTGGAATGTTTCTTACTTAAACCCACCGGACAAAGAGAAGTCAGCCATTTCCTTTGATGCCATTTTGAAGCCTGATTCAAGAAGCCATCTTAGACGATATCTTCGATGCCTTTTCTCTGTCGCAGAGAAAGAGACTTTAAAGAATTCTCACCCTAGAGACTTTAACTTTAATTTTGCCCTGTCCTGCCCATGCAGTAACTTTTACCCCATTCTCCTTGCTGCCACAAGGAAACTTGCCCTTAACTTTGCCCCCTTGAAATCTGCCCCATGCTGATCGAACCGGTACCTGAAGGACGAAGACTTTTCTTGAATGCTGATTGTATTTGGTAAATATGAAAGGATAATTGTATTATGCATTGTGTTTTCCTTCCTAGGTAACAACTGCTCATTTTGATAGGACCCAAGCTAGAAGTTTTCTAAATTTGTGTTGACTAAATTTGGTTTGCATGAAGCCCCACATGCCAATGCCAATTAGAGGTTAGTTGAGGTATTCACTCGATGCACCATGCTAAATTGAAATCTTGTTATGCTGACCAATGTATGCAATTAGTCAAATTCAGTTACTTATATTAGTGATTTGCATTGCTATAACCGAGTGCATTATAATTCAGATTTTGCGTAGATTGCGTTTCTTCCGCCGCTATGGACAACTAGTAATGTTCGTATACATATATCATTTGATTTTGAGATTCACTTATATCATGCTAGCTATGTTAATATAGGGAAATAAATTCATTAACTTAAAATAAACTGGTGTGTTTATTCATGACTGAAAGGTCATGGTGCGTCAAAATACCGATTGTTATTGATTCCTAATGTGTTGTTTGATCTATTGATTAAGTATTGGATATTGATTACAATGGTTATTGATTATTGATTTGAGTGATCCGACTATTCTTGGATGAGGAGAACCCAACTCGGTTAAAAGGTTCACCGTCCTCCGGCATGTCCAAGTACAGGTAATTTATAAAGACTGGACGCGCTATCAGGAGCAACTTTCAAAGCATGTAGAATGTTTGCCAGGTTACTTGTTACATAAATCACCAGTATAGTAAAACATACTGGTGCAGTCAGAATGAGAAAATGAGAAAATTAAGAGCAGGGTGACACATGGCTACTGGGCCCAGCCATTCCGCTCTTCTACACCACGGCCTTAATTCCCCAAATCTGACATACCAGACACTACTCCTGTGCAGGGGGGTCTGTGTCATCTGCTAGGGTAAACATCAGAGAAAATGCATCAGCATTCATGTGCCACAATTATGCTCGTGCTATTTCGTAAGGTATTAATCATTGCAAGGAAAAACACTACAAAAGCAACTTCATTCATCACATTTCATGACCCTTAGCCACCACTGAAGCCTGTGGTCCACCTAAATGGTGGAGTATGTTCAATGAATCATGGATGCAACCTCTTTAATTATCTAAGTATTCCTAAGTCTCTCTCTTAATAGTTACTAAAGCCTGTTTTCTGGGTAAGTGCTGATGACCAATTAAATCCACCAGACGATCATTGCCCACTTCATTCCATTGTTCCCAAAATGATATAGGCACAGGGATCTTCACCTGCACTATAAATGCCCTAATGTAGTAAGGTGTCTAAAATACAAGAGCTTTGTTCAGAGCCATCTCGAATCTATCAGAGGCCTTTTGATATTAAGCAGCCCATCAAAACTATTCGGCTACTTCTTGGAAGCTAAGGCAGGCAATGGAGTAAATACAGACCTGTAGTTTTCTATTGCAGTGATTCGTGGCAATATTCAATGAGCCCTAGAAAAATCCTCAACTAAGTCGTAGGAACCTTCAAGGACAACATAGCTTGGTCTTTAGGTGTAAAGGCTTAAAATACCTTTTCTGGGTGCTTCCAAACCAGAGAATTTTCAGCCCATCTATCTACTTGTTGACCTTTCCTACCAGGCTATTAAAAAAACACATCAATCATCAACTGTCTAATTACTTTGAAGCTCATAACCTTTTTCATGCCTCACAGTTGGCCTGTCAGCATTAGAAGAACACAGGCACACGCTGGATCGAGGTGGATCCAAGGTGGTTATTTTGTTAGATCAGAGTGCACCTTTTGACACTGTCTCATATAATGTGTTACATGAATGCAGTATGCTTTTTATAGCACACAGGTGCTCAAAGAGTGTCCCTGCGCTCAGGTAAGATCAAAGGCGAGGACCAGCAACCCGAGCCTGCTGACTCATACTTAAACAGGAAAGTCTTCAGTTCTTTCCTAAATTTCCTCAAAGAGGGAATTGATCTAATATGAAAAATAAACTGGTTCCAAAGACTGAAAAGGAAGAACCTCCATTGCGCTGTCTTAAAGCGCGGGATCCAATGTAAACCGGCTGTACTAGAGCGAAGAGGTCGAACCGAGCAGTATTCCATCATCCTCTCGTTCAGGTATTTCGGCCCTTGCTTGTAAGGCCCCAGATTGGCCAATGTAAATGCCTTCAATACAATGGGTTGCCGCACAGGTAGCCAGTGTAATTTGTCTCGAAACTGAGACACCCTAGGGCACCTAGGAATTTTTAACAGAAGTTGAACTGCCAAATTCTGAATAACTTGTAGTCGGTTCATCAGATAGTCTGGCAAACCTTGATAAAGAACATTAATATAGTTCAGTCTGGAGAGAATCAATGATACCACTACTGTAACCTGAACTTCATGTGGGAGATAGTGTAGAAACTTCTTCAACATCAACAAAATCCAACAGCTTGACTTCACTACCGCTGATACCTGAGCTTCAAATAAGAACTGTGTGTCAAAAATGACCCTAAATTTCTACCCGCCAACATGGGAGGAGGAAGGGGCGAGCTGACTTAGACCAGGCTCCTACCATGCAGGTCACAAAACGCAACCAAATAATAGAACCTCCATCTTGTCTCGGTTACATAGAAATATTATTAACTTTCAGCCAATCCAACACCACTACCATACAGCTTGAAAAATCTTCTTTAGAATCAGTAGAATCTCCATTATATGTGAGCAGAAGTTGAGTGTCACTGATGTTAAGGGATTCCACCAACACATAGTTACATAGATAGCTGCAGAGCTGTGGAAAAGGGCTAAAGGTCTCGATGGGGTCTCCTCTTTCTTATAAGACTGTATGTTAGAAACTGAGTTTCTGGTTTCCAGAGTTATGCATCCTGAGCAAGCAGTAACCACAATCCTAGTCGGGGTAAGTCACAAACATGGACTCACATTCTGGTAGCTTGGCACAGAGCAGGCAGACTTAACTTAAGAAGCACCCCAGAAAGGAGGGAAGCAGGTCAGTACATCAAGAAAGCAGTTATTCCAGAGCAGCAGTTCACCAGAGTGGCAGTCCTTCCGCAGCAAAGCAGTCTTTTTTTCTAGCAGGGTATCTACAGGTCCAGACGTTTATTGAGTAGGTAGGTTGTGAGCTACTTTCCTTGCATCCTTTAGCGCCCCCCCTACTGCCACCGTTTGTAGGGTGCAATAGCATCAACATTTTTGACACTATTGATGTACTGTTCAGGGTTAGCTCCAAAAGTTTGGCGCTAACCCTGAACAGTACGTAGGAGCCCATTGTAAACAATGGTGTGCCCTCTTTTAATGCCTACTCTGATCAGGGATTGAAAAGATTTCTTTGTGCCATTTGTCACCCCCCCTCCCCAACAAGGGAATGCCCCCTTTACATACATTATGCTTGGCGCAAGCATAATGTAGTGCAAAGGGTTCCAAAGTGGCGCAATGCATGCTTTGCACCATTTTGTAAATCTGGCACGTGGAAAAGGTCACCTTAGCACCACCCCAACATAAAGAAAATGACGCTAGGGAGGCGATAAAATGGCACTAGGCCTTCTTAAATCAAGGACTATAAGTCTTCCCCTTTTTCCAGATGATGAAGGCTCTCTGTAGAGAAGCTGTTGTCAGACCTGGTTCAGAGGTACTGCGGAATACAGGAGTTAACTGCTAACTGTGCACCAAGTATATACCAGTAGAAATGTACTCTTAGATCAATGAGGCAAGCAGACTAGGTTTAATCAGGAAGGAGTTGTGGTGTGGAGACTCAGAATTAAGTAATGCATCTAATAGTGCCCAATCATGCAGTGTCCATTTAGTGCTTCTACATGATCAGAAAAATGTTTTAATAGACCACTAGATATTGCTACACAAAGATAGGGAACATGAGAATACAAGGACACTACTAGTTAGTTATTATCTATGAGATAAAGAAATATTTCCACAGAGGAAAATCCAGACCAGTGTGGCATGGTATTCAAGTTGAAGAGCTTTCTGCAAGTTCAGTAACCCAAGAGTCAGTCTATGTAATGTGTTTTATTGCTCAGTGACCCACAAATCTAGTCTGTTGTGCTGTGAGAAAACCTAGTTTACTCAGACACAATACCACCACAGATGTATTTAGTTTGTGGTCCACTCGGTTCTAACCATGACTCCTCCAGAAGATGTCCAGCCTTCCAGACAGGCCACAGTTGAACAGCGGAGAAGTTGAGTTGTTCCTCAGCTGAGAGGCAAACCACCCACCCAAACAAAGAGAACAGCTCATTCATTAGAATTCAAAGGGGCCTATAATTGAGTTTAGATGGAACGCTCCACAATTCTCACATGGTGTGACAAGGGTCACTAAGTCTTTGTGGTGCTTGACAGTGCCACAATAGTCTCTTAGGGGTTTAGGAAACTTGAGCTAACAATCCACATGCTGCACAGTTCTTCTAAGCTGTGGGATGTGGCTTTAGTTTTTGGCACACCACGGTGAAAATCTCACTCGCAAACACGGACACAGTTGTTATCACGGATGCAGCACAGAGGAACACAAGGCCTTCTTCTGAGTCTCTCTCATTGGTGCCCTTCTGTTCTTTCTCTTGCAACTCCCCTGACCTATCCCATGCAGGAAAAGGGGCCACTGTAATACTCTAGCCCTTTGTGGGCTACCAGTAGCACCCTTTACTGAGTGCCACTGTCACACTAGGTGCATGGTCACCAAGATGATTCCATCTGTATGGGTAAAACCACTGCAGGCAGCTAAGGATGGGCACTCCTTAAGCAAGCCTCCCTCCTACAGGGAGACTTCAAACTTCCCACTCTCAGCAGGCCTGTTAAAATCCTCAAAGCAGACCCACAGCTTCTCCTGTAGAGTGAGGCAGTCTCTTTCAGGTGATTCCAGTCTGGATCTCAGACTATTTCCACCACACCCTGTGAGGTGTCACCTATAATAGTCAGTTTGAAGTTCTTGAACACTGTAGTTTTAGGGCTTCTGTTATACCACTCTTTCAGACATGGTTTATGTGTTTCACATTTGATGTTCTAGAACATGTTTGAGGTGGTTCCTTCACTTTGTCGGTTCACTTTGTCAGACAATGGGTGATGATGAGATCCTACATCAGGGCAAACCCAGAATGAGAGCATTAAGAGCAGAGAATCTGTCACATCTGACACTCATTAGCTTTTTGGGAGGAGCACGTCTGAGGAAAGAAATTGGGCAGCCACTGTAAAAAAAAAAGGCTAACTGCGTGTCAGAAATTCCCACTGTCTGCCGACTTCTAGCAGCCCCCTCCTAATCAATGCACTCCAGGAAGGAGCAAAACGGACAACACAACAAATGGACACTTCAGCACTTCTAAACAGAACCCGGTCTCCATCCTCCCCACACTTCAGAATATGATCCTTGTCAGAGGCCCCCTAACTTTTTGCCCCCATTTTCCACTTTATGCTGGTGTTTTCCTGACTCTGATGGTGCCCTGGGTACTGCTAACCAGTCCCAGGGCCTGTGCTCTGTGTAAAATGGATATGCAAATTAGGCTAATTATAATTGGCTAAGTTAACCTACCTATAAGTCCCTAGTATATGGTAGGGCATGTAGGTTTAGGGACCACAGCATAGGTGGTGCACACCTAGGTGCATTGCTGAGGTGCCCAGTGTCATTTTAAAAGCAAGCCTGCCTTGCTGGCTGCTTTTAAATTAAAGTTATATGCAAATTCGACTTTGGAATTAAAGGTACTTCCAAAGTCTTAAACTACCTCATTTTTACATATAAGTCACCCCTAAGGTGTGCCCTATGTGCCCCTAGGGCTGGGTGCCATGTAACTATAAGCAGGGACTTTATAAAAATAGATTTATAAGCCCTGGTGAGGTAAAAACAGCCAAATTCGTTTTTCCCTCATTGAAGTAAATGGCCTTCATAGGCTAGAATGGGCAGACTTTATTTTAAATTTTAAAGTCTCCTTAAATGTTACATACCAAGAATTTGGTATCAAATTGATTGTTATAATAAATCCCACAACTTCCAGTTGTTGGATTTAATATAACTAGTGCAGGTAAAAAGTTTAGACTTTACCTAAAAAGTTGCCAATTTCAGCTCTGCATTGTTTTTGCTGCTGTGCTCTGATTGGCCAGCCTGCAGCAGCTTCTGCCAGGCTACTTTAATGAGGTGTGAAGTGGCCTGACTTCACACAAAGGAATGTGCTTGGGGGAGAGAATCTCCCCTCAGCAGATGGTGAGGCAGGAAGGGGGAGGGCTGCCAAACTGGTCTTCAAAGGCAGAGAAGGACATCTGGAGCACCCAGCAACACCCCCACATCCTGCAACCCCAGACAGCTAGGTGCCCCCTTGATTAGATTAGGAGAGGGCAGGAGAGGGGTGTGTTTATGATTTTTAGCCACACCAGTGGGTGGGCTCAGCCAGATCTCTCCTCCAAAAATCAGATTCATCCATTTTGGATTTTTAGAGACTGTTGCCTTCTGGGATGGATTTTTGCCACACTTCCCAGGAAGTGGTCATCACAGGGGGACGACCCTGTCCCTGATTGGAGGACCAGGGCCCCCCTGCTTTTCACCCAGGAGCAAGGATAAAACTGGCAGACCTGCACCCACGCCTCAGATCCCCACCAAATTTCAAGAAGAAAGAACTTAAGGAGAAGAAGGACTGCCCTGCTGGACCCCTGGCCTGCACCTGGAACCTGCACTCAGAAGGACTGCACCAGCTGCACACTTGGGCTTCACCACAAGAAGGACTTTGCCTGGCTTCAACTGGTTCAAGGAGGGACTCCCTGTTTGCTACAGGTGAAAAATTGCTAACCAGAGTCCCCTGCACCAACTCCTGAAGAAAGCGACCAGCTGACCACTGTCCAGTGGCCAAAAAGGAGTTTGCGCCAGGTGCATTCTGGGAGTTGAAGTCCGCACCCCCCAAGGACCATCACAGAACTTCTGGACCCTTGGGGTGAGCTGTGGACCCCAAAAGAACCTTAAAAGAACATCTGGGTGAAGCCCCAGAAGTTTGGAAAAGATTTGAGAATTTTTGGAAAAAAGCTCCAGAGAGGGACCGACCCGCCGCGGAAATTCTAGCCGGCTTGCCTCAACCGCGACCCGGCCTGACTTCGTGGTTCGTCCCGGTAAAGAAAAACATCCAAAAAAGAGACTAAGTCCGAACGTAAAAAGTTGACCGGGACCTTCCAGCCATCGTATCCGAGAAGGGCTCCACGGACGTCGGATCAAGATCCAAGTTTAACCCGGTCGAAGGATTTTCATCTCGAAAAAACGACTAAGTCCGAAGGTAAAAATCACCACCGAGGAAACCGACTTCGCGTATCCGGACAAGGGCTCCAGGAGGTCGGATCCAACTGGCAGGTTCGTCCCGGTGAAGAAAAACTTCAAAATAAAGACTAAGTCAGAAGGTAACTTTTTAACCGAGGCTTCCCGCGACCTGTAGCCGAGCAGGGCTCCATCGCGGTCGGCCTGAAAGTTTGACTTTGTCCCGGTCCTGGTGCAACCAGATGACCCGATTGGCGCTTTTTGTTTCTAAGCGCTAGAAAATAATAATACTTTAAAAATTCATATCTCCGGTTCCCCTGAATCGATTTTAATCGTTTTTGTGTCATTTTAAAGATAAAAATATAAGCTATTTTTATAAATTGGTTTTGGATTTTTAAACTGTTTCCTGTGTTTTATTTAATTACTGTTTTGTGGTATTTGAATGCTTTACACTTTGTCTCCTAAGTTAAGCCTTGACGCTCGATGCCAAGCTACCAAGGGTAGAGCTGGGATTAATTTACTGAGACCTAACTGTACCTATGTGGAGGTTAGTGGCTTGTTGCTAGGTGTAGGTACCTACCTGCCCTACCAATAACCCATTTTCCAACAATGCTACAAAAAGCTTCAGGAATATTAGCAGTTCACAGTTATAGCCTGCCATGCCGCCTACAACCTCCATTGTGTAAAACATGCTTTCAATTTCAAGCAATAATGTGTGTGCATTTCAGGCACAATGACATTATTCCTATGCACCTCCTCTCCCCCACCCCCCACGCACACACACACACAATACCCAAACACACAGGATTTAGCACGAGACCCACCTACATGAGGTTAGGCAGAACTTTGAATGAGTGAGGATAGTAGGCTGCTCACCCAGATGCAGCGAACAAAAACATGCCTGTTCTGTGGCTAGGATTCAAAAGCACACACTGCTACCACTACTAAGCTCATGTGAACTAGCAATGGTGCAGTAGTCCCACTTGCTAATGAAGGCTTTCATGGTGCGTACTTCCAAACCACAGAGACCTGCTTTGAGTCTCGTATTCCATTAAGCCAAAGCAATCCTCAACATCCACTCCTGATGGTCATTTCAGCGGAGGATAAACAGTTGAAAACCTAGCAGAGACCTGGACCTGCATTTGCAAAAAAAAAAGACATGACCAATGCTTGCAGTATCATGGAGGAGACTGCTGATCTAATAGTCATTCTCTTAAGCAACTGTAATGCAAGCAACTTTCTATCCTTGGGCTTGTCCCTGTGCATTCAGGTGCACCCTGTAATGATTCGTTGTACCTACAATGTACAGATGTAGACTACAAGGGGCATATTTATGGGGATTTGGCACAGGGCTGAGCTGCCCTGAGTCAAAGTGAAAGGTCAGGAAAGCACTGTATCTATAGCATACAGCTCATTCCTGTCCCTTTTCCCTGCGCTGGTGCATATTGGGCTGCTTAGTGCCAATGCAGACATCCTTGTATCATGGTACAAGGGTGTCTGCATTGCACGCAGGAGTGTTTTTGTGCAGAAAGGGGCACCTTCATGCACAAAAAATAGTCCTGGGAGGATTTTTCCTCTTTTTATGTGTGATGCAGAATGCAGCACACAAAGAAAGAGAATAAAACACTGTAACTAATGACACCATGGTTGCACCGTATTTAACACAGAGCACACCATGGCGGTAGTTAGGACAATAGTGTCAATATTTGTGATGCTATTGTGGTGTTTTGCTGTACTAGCACCAAAAAATGTGACGCTAGTGTAGCAAAGTGCAAGGAGGCCCATTGATTACAATGGGTGTTTCATGTTAAAGAATGCCCTTGAGCAGGAGTTAAAAATTAAGCCTGTCCTTCCCCCTGCACCATTTATGCAGTCTAGCTCCAAGGCAGGGAACCTTGCACATGGTCCAGGGGAGCCTGTGTTGTCAGCAGTATTATTTTTGCGCAAGAAGGAGCACCTTCTTGTACAAAAACAACTATGTGAGGTGTTTTCCGCTTTCCATGGAAAGAGGACAAAATTAGTAGAAATAAAGTTATTTCTCTTTGTTATACCTCACATTGGGAGGCATAAGGTTTTGGCCCATCCCCAGGTTTACAAGGTTTTGTCAATCTGCGGAAGCATCAAAGTCCATGGGTGTTGTGTGGGAACTCTCACCGCAACGCCCATGGAATGCCTTTCAAGCGCAGAGTAAGGCAACACAGCAATTTCAACTTCCTTACCTTACTCCATATCTATAAGGCCATTCAAAGCCACACAAAGTAACTTTACATGGCTTCATAGAAATGATTTTGTAGTTTGTGCCGTCAAAGTGTCACAAAAAGTGATGCTCTGACAGCGCAAGGAGCTCATAAATATGCCCCTCAGTCTCTATGTGCTCCTTCTAAAATTATGTTTCCCTTCACTCCCAATCAGCAAGTGTTATAATGGACAGGTCTGCTAGTGTTAAAGGTCCTCACACTGACAAAGGCAGGTTTCAAATAAAAGTTTAAAGTAGTTATAACAGAATAGCACGCCTGGTCCATAAACATTGGTACTAAGGTATGTGTCAGCGGAGAATGATACTTTTGCCCACTACCAACAATATATTTTCTTACTTGCGCAAACCTCCCAGAAAGTTGACAACTTCGCTGTGTGCAGCTAGACCGATCAGAAAAAAATGTGCTTGGCTTGACATAATTTTTTAAGACCTTGTGGAAGCTACAATGTTCAGATCTACAAGGAATAGATCATTTGCATTAACACCCCCAAATCAAAAAACATATTTTCAGTTGCTCGTACAAATTTGAAATTATGAGAGGTTTAGTATGATACTTTTACTAGCCAAAGTGAATGAGAGGCAATTACATCCCTAGGATGCAGTGAAAAAAAACAACAAATGTAGAAGGACCTATCAGGCTTTTAGTTTAACATAGACATGAAGCAACTTCCCATGGTCATCAGTGACATCACATTATTGCAAACTGATGAATGACAGCTTTTAGGGAGTGTTTCATAGGTGGTCTAGATACTCACTACAGCATCAGAGGCTACTGTGGCCCATCTTAACCAGTCTCGGCCTCTAATGCACAATGTGCCATCATTTACAATGAAAAGGTTGGCCTTTATGGATTCCTAGGGGCGGTTTGAGATTTTACTATCTACCCTCATGGAGACGCCAATGTCAAACTCAATTGTACCATCGTGTATAAATTGACATTTCACCCAATCCAAGATGGCTGTTTTGTTTTGCAAGACAATCCACTTCCTCACAAACCAAGATAGCTCTTCTTTCCAATGTGATTAACTTCCAGATTAAGAATAAAAAAGTGAGCACAAAAGGCAGGCCAAAGAACTGCTCAGTGCTTAGCAACTGTGGCCCATATTTATACTTTTTGACGCTAAACTGCGCTAACGCAGTTTAGAGTCAAAAAATTTAGCGCCGTCTAACGCCATTCTGAAGCGCCATGCGGGCGCCGTATTTATGGAATGGCGTTAGCCGGCGCAAGCAGACCGGCGCTGCCTGGTTTGCGTGGAAAAAAACCACGTAGACCAGGCAGCGCCGGCGTTGGGAAAAAATGACGTTAGGGCGTCTTAAAATGGGGCAAGTCAGGTTGAGGCAAAAAAATCGCCTCAACCCGATTTGCGCCATTTTTTTACGACGCCCAGACGCCATTTCATGACTCCTGTCTTAGTAAAGACAGGAGTCATGCCCCCTTGCCCAATGGCCATGCCCAGGGGACTTGTGTCCCCTGGGCATGGTCATTGGGCATAGTGGCATGTAGGGGGGCACAAATAAGGCCCCCCTATGCCACCCAAAAAAAAGTAAAAAAATATAAAAAATAATACTTACCTGAACTTACCTGAATGTCCCTGGGGTGGGTCCCTCCATCCTTGGGTGTCCTCCTGGGGTGGGCAGGGGTGGCAGGGGGGGTCCCTGGGGGCAGGGGAGGGCACCTGTGGGCTCATTTTGAGCCCACAGGCCCCTTAACGCCTACCCTGACCCAGGCGTTAAATAGTGGCGCAAATGCGGGGTTTTTTGACCCGCCAACTCCCGGGCGTGATTTTTGCCCGGGAGTATAAATACGACGCATTTGCGTCGCCGTCATTTTTTTAGACGGGAACGCCTTCCTTGCATCTCATTAACGCAAGGAAGGCGTTCACGCAAAAAAATGACGCTATTTGCCAATACTTTGGCACTTGACGCGTCTAACGCCAAAGTATAAATATGGCGTTAGTTTTGCGCCGAATTTGCGTCGAAAAAAACGACGCAAATTCGTCGCAAACCGAGTATAAATACGGGCCAGTGTGCCTTACTTGGTTTTGCAGTTTGTTGTCCCAGTTCGCACCCAGCTTTCCCTTCAGCTAAGTGCTGCTGTGTTGAGCCATTCCTTTGGTTTCCCGGGATCCTGTTTTTAACTGATGCTCTCCTGGACCTTGTTGATCCTCCCTTCCAGATATAGCTTTCCATTGGAAGTCCCTCCTATGAAGTTTTATTATGCTTATTTTGTTAGTGAAGCCTTCCTCTAACCTGGAGTAGCGAGCATGAGCATAGATCTATATTTCTGTTGATGTTCATGTCAAACACCTTTGATTACATAACTATAAGATATGTTATGCATTAAGAAAACTATCTTATTTTGCTATTTAGATGGTGTATTGCCTGAGAGTTCACAAACTGTCTTCCACAAGGAACAGTATTTTTTCCTTACCTAGTCCTTCTTCTCAGTTTCTCCCAAGTCAGGTATCTAATGACTGTTATACTATTGCGCACCAGAGTGCCTACTTACAGGAGGCAGGTGGCTAGTTGTTGGCAGCCATCATCATAGGTTCTGACAGACTGCTAGGGCTTGGCTTACCCATACCTACCAATACAATGGCAGCTTGCCTCGTCAATAAACCCATGTTTGGCCCACTTTCAGTTCAAGTTTGGAAAGGTGAGGAATAATAAATCCTACTTTTTTTAACACGGATACAGATGTTCGACAGCCCTATTGTACTTATTAGGCTAGGGTGTGTGGAAAATTAGGTTGTTGGTAGAGTGGGGTGTGAGCCCTAGTCAACCAGCAACCACAATCCTTTTCAGGGTGAGGCACAAGCCAAGCCCAAATAAACCTGTGCTCAAGCCTCTGGTAGCTTGTCACAGAGAAGTAAGGCTTAGCTTAGAGGCAATGTGTAAGGTATTTGTGCAATACATCAAACAGTAATAAAGTGGAAAAGCCGCACAAAAAGGCTCTCATGCCAGGTTAGGAAAATAGAACTTTCTTAAATATAAAATAAGACCAAAACAAAAAAAATCAAATTTGTAGAACTGTAAACTTAAAGATTTTAGTTAAAATAGCTCCAAATATTGCAAAGCGTTAACTGTGGAGATCTGGTCATGCTGGACTGGGAAAAAATCACAAATTCTGGCCGACCCCGGTAGAACGTGGGCAGGCTACAGAGAACTAGTTTGACCGCTGAACAAGCTACTTTAACTCCTGATTTGCAGAGTTTTGCAAAGATCTACATCGAAGCTGTGCCACACAGCTGAAGTGATGCATTGGTTTTGAGATGCAGCAAGGCTGCAATGCAAGGGCCTACATCATCATCAAATATACCATTCACAGAGCTTGTGATGCTAAATTCTGCATCAGGGATTTGGTGCTCAGTCTGGGCGATGAGTAGGTTCAGACGAGCTGCAAAGCTGTGAAGCAGAGTTTGGCGTTGTCATCGAGGCTGCCATTGATGAGGGATGCGAAGGTCTGTGCCACAGATGCATTGCATAGTCAGGCGATGCAGCCATTTCAAAGAGCTGCGATGCGAGTCTTTGCAACAGGTCCAATCCACCCAACATTGGTGATGCAGTGGTTCTGCTCCGGTTTGTGCCGCACAGCAGAGAAGATACGTCAGTTCTGCTGGACCACAGAGGCTGGAAGAGCACCATAAGCACACTTCCAAGAGTCCAGGACTGCAGTGGCAATACCCATGGCAGGGTAGACTTACAGATGGCAGAGTCCATGTGCAGATGCAAGCTCATTGGAAGCCTGCTATGTCCATGAGGCTTCAGATCAGGAGGCCAGTCAACTAGTCCTGGGAGTCGCTCTGGGTTCTGTGACCAAGAGATGCAGGTCCAGCCCTTCAAGAGGGCAGCAGGCAGCAGGCCAGACACAGCTGGGCAGCAGTTCCCTCAGAGCAGACGTGTAGCAGAGTGGCAGTCTTTGCAGTAGTTCTTCTTCCTGTACTGAAGAGTTAGTGTCTGAGGTCCACAGTTGTGTCTCTGAAGTGGTGAGAAGCTTCTAGAGGCTTGCCTTTGAAGTGCATAGGTGCCCTGCCTTCCTGGCTTTGGCTTGAGACTAACTTCAGGGAGTATGCAGCCCTTTGCATGGAGACGGGACACGGTCTATTCAAGTCTAAGTGGGTCTGGGTCCAGCTCTTCCCTCCCATTCAACCAGTGATGACCTATTCAGTCACAACTAGGCTCCCCTCTGTGTGTGTTTGTCTAGGAGGAATACACAAAGCCCGACTGTCACCCACATGTGACCAGAGATAGGCTACAGGCACTCAGTGGCTAAAGCAAGAAAATGCCAACTTTCTAAAAGTTACATTTTCAGAATTATATTTTACAATCCAACTTCACCATAAGTTAAGGTTTTAAATTGTGATTCAAGAGACACCAAACATGAAGGAGCGAACTGTTCCCATTTGGAAATTCCACTTATAAAATGTAATAAGGCAATTCAAATATTATCCTAAGGGAAAGGTAGGCCTTACAGAAGCAAAAAATGAATTTAACTACCAGACATGTAAAACTTTTAAGCACATATCCAACATTTTAAACACACTCAATCCTGCCCTTTGGGCTCTCCAGGATCTAACTTAGGGGTGACCTACATGTATTAAAAAGGAAGGTTTGGGTTTGGCAAAACGTTGTTTTTACCAGGTCAAAATGACAGTTCAAAACTGCACATACACAGCCAGCAATGGCAGGCCTGAGACATGTTTAAAGTGCTACTTAAGTGGGTAGCACAATCAGTGCTGCAAGCCTACTGGTAGCATTTAATTTACAGGCCCTGGGCACAGGTAGTGCCACTTTACTAGTGACCTACAATTGGTATAAGCCAATTCAACATGTTTTAAGAAGAGAACACAAGCACAGAATCCTAAGGCCAGCAAAAATGAATTCAGCAAAAACAAGAGGTCTAAAAGCAAACATTTAGGGGGAAACCACACCACAGATGCCAGGTCTAACAGGATGGAACTATGATGAGCTACCTGTCTAATTAATCCTAAGCTGTTGCAATTAGTTACCACCCCTGAAATGTCCTCTGTATTAGAAATAGGAGTGAACAAGGAGGATGATGGGTATGACGGGAGGGCTTACAATTCAAGCTGTCTAAGCTGAGGAAAACGAAGGCCATCAGTCGCTAAATTCATTGGGCCTGATTCTCAAAAAAATTAGCAATTTGAAACGTAGAGGTTTTTAACCTTGCCTGGATTTATATGTTTGCATGTTTGCAATTTGTAAGAAAGTGAATTATTAACTGGGGTTGATTGTAGTTCACTAAAGTTAATATATTTACTCACCTGTTAGAGGTAGGCCAAGGTTTCTGTAACGTAATGGCAGAGAGCTGACAAACATAACTTAGAGAAGATATGCAAAGTTTTTGCAAATCACAAAACAGTTAAACAGTCATAAACACTACATAATACAATTCCCACTCAATGTATAAAACATAGAGGAACATTAACAGCAAATAAGGGAAACTGGAAATATGAATTTTTAAATATTTAAGGTAAAATGTGCCATGAAATACTAAAGTGTCAATCATTTATCACTGTTCACAGGTGACTGGGACTTACGTGTGTTTTCAGTCCAACTGCAATGGAGCACATGTCTGTAGGAGGCTGGCCTGGTTTGTAGTGGGTACCTTGGGTACTTACACCTTACACCAGGTCCAGTTATCCCTTATTAGTGAAATGCAGTTGTGTTCTAGCAGCTTAGACTGATAGAGGTAGCTATAGCAGAGCAGCTTAGGCTCCTGCAATAGGAGACATGCAAAGTTCCTGCAATACCACTTATGGTTACACAGTACTTATACACAAGTAAAGACAATACTCAGTGTTACCAAAAATAAAGGTAGTTTATTTGGGTGACACAAGGCCAAAAATATCTTAGAGGCAATACACCTTCTGGAGGTAAGTATTATACACAATATAAACACTAGACACCAAAATAATGTAAGTAATTAGACATAGGATAGTGCAAACAATAGAAAATGCTATAGAATGCAATGGGAGAAAATAGGTCTAGGGGCAACACAAACCATATACTAAGAAAGTGGAATGTGAATCACAAATTCTCTCCTAGACAGGTGTAGAGTGTGGAGAGTAAGAATACAGCTAATGTAAGTAAAATACCCCACCTAGGAGCCCAGGAAAGTAGGAGTAAAGTACTACAAGTTTCCTCAGGACAAACTACAAGTCGTGATTAGAGTTATTGCAAGAACCAAGCAAGACTGCAACCAACAAATGGAGGATTCCTGGACCTGAAGTCCTGCAAAGGAAGGAGACCAAGTCCAGAAGTCGGAAGAAGTTCCAGGAAGGACAGGAGCCCCTGCCAACCCAGAAGAGGGTGAAAAAGAAGAGTCCCCAGTTGGACGAAGACTGCAGAAATACACCCAAGGAAGATGTCAGCGGGTTCCAGCATGATGCACTGGATGTCCCATGAAGAGAAGTTGGATGTAGGTGAGTTTTGGTGCTGGATTCATCCGACAAGCCTTGGTTCTGGCAAAGTCGCGTTTTGTGTCAAAGTGGCGCTGTCTGGACCCAGGAGGGACCTGGGGGCCTCAACTCTGCGTGAGGAGGAAGAAGGGGCTCTCAGCACTTCAGAGAGCCCTCAGAAGATCAGACAGCACCCACGGGAGTCCAGGACACGGGGACAAAGGAGGTGCAAAATGTAGTTGGGGAAGCACTACAAAGGAGGGTCCCACACCGCCAGAGGTCAACTCGGGGAAGGAAAGGTCTCACCTCCTCCTAATTGGGACAGCAGGACCTCAGGACAGTCGACCACCTGTATTCAAAGGAGCACGCTCGTCACCAGGAGAGGAGTCCAAAAGAAAAGGTTGTCGACTTAGAAGGTGCCTGCTGGAGCAGGGAAGTGACTCCGTCACTCCATGTGAGATTTCTTCGGTCCTTCTGGTGCAGGGTGAAGACAGGAAGTCTCCAGAGCATGCACACCATGGAAACAGTGGCAGTTGCTGGCTGGAGCTAAAGTTCTGGATACTTTGTTACTGTTACAGCGGTTCCTGGAGTAGTCTGCTGTTGATCCGAGGTCAGAGGATGAAGTAGTAGTTGCAGAGGATTCCTGCTGGAAACTTGCAAGTAGAATCTGAAGAGAAACCCACAGGAGAGACCCTAAATAGCCCTGAGAGGGGTATTGGCCACCCATTCTCAGGTATGGACCTCTCAGGGGGGTCTCTAACATCACCTGCTGGTACTGGCCACTCAGAGGCCTCCAGAGTGTCCCCACACCTTGGAAAACAAGATGGCTGAAGTCTGGGACACACTGGAGGAGCTCTGGGCACCACCCCTGGGGTGGCGATGGACAGGGGAGTGGTCACTTCCCTTTCCTCTGTCCAGTGTTGCACCAGAGCAGGGACTGGGGATCCCTGAACCAGTGTATACTGGCTTATGCAAGGAGGGCACCATCTGTGCCTTTCAAAGCATTTCCAGAGGCTGGGGGAGGCTACCCCTCCCCAGCCTGTTACACCTATTTCCAAAGGGAGAGGGCGTAACACCCTCCTCCCAAAGGAAATGCTTTGTTATGCCTTCCTAGGACTGAGCTGCTCAGACCCCTGTCTGTGAGATGGCAGCATCTGTAGCTGCATTGCAAGCCTCAGAGAGCTGGTTTGGCAGTACTGGGGGTCCATGGTGGAGCCCCCAGGATGCATGGAATTGGCTCCCCAATACCAGATTTGGAATGGGGGGACAATTCTATGATCTTAGACACCTTACATGGCTTTATTTGAAGTTACCATTGTGAAGCTACATATAGGTATTGACCTATATGTAGTGTACACGTGTAATGGCGTCCCTGCACTCGCAAAGTCCCGGGAATTGGGCCTGAACTATGTGGGGGCACCTTTGCTAGTGCAAGGGTGCCCTCACACTTAGTAACATTGCACATAGCCTTCACTAAATGAAGGTTAGACATATAGGTGACTTATAAGTTACTTAAGGGCAGTGAAAATGGCTGTGAAATAATGTGTGCACTATTTCACAAAGGCTGCAGTGGCAGTCCTGTGAAAGGGTTTGTCTGAGCTCCTTATGGGTGGCAAAAGAAATGCTGCAGCCCATAAGGATCTCCTGGAACCCCAATGCCCTGAGTACCTAGGTACCATATACTAGGGACTTATAATGGAGGTCCAGTGTGACAATTGAAATTGGTAAATGAAGACACTAGCCTACAGTGACAAATTTAAAAGCAGAGAGAGCATAAGCACTGACTTTCTGGTTAGCAGAGCCTCAGTGACACAGTTAAGCACTACTGACAACACACACATTAGGCCATAAACTATGAGCACTGGGTCCTGGCTTGCAGAATCCCAGTGAGACACGCAAAGCTGCTAGCAGGATCCCAGTGACACAGTAAAAACACACTGACACACACTCACAAACAGGCCAAAAGTGGGGGTAATCATGCTAGAAAGTGGCTACTTTCTCACAATGTTGAATATGTCAAGCAGAGTTATGCTCATCAAAGATTTTATCCTAGGAATTAGGGCCTGATTTATATCTTGATGGTAAGGATACTCCATTGGAATGATCCGTCTGTCCGATTTAAATGCAGGCAGACCATTGGTGCAACCACGACAGAGACTACTCCGTCTTCACCATGGTAACACCCCTCCAATGGCCAAACGGAGTATGGGCCGACAGAGGCTGACCTCTATGTTCATCCACCTAACTAAGATGGGCAGACAAACTGGTCAGTTTTCACTGCCTGTCACCACCTGCAAGTCCATGGCGGGAAGGGATAGTGGAAACCGTCCAATGCCCCCATCAACGTGGGAGATATCTTCGATAGTGAGGGGGCATTTTTTACATTTATTTTCAAAGAGAAATTCCCACTTTGGGATAATACTTAGATAAGCATTGTCACAGCAGTTCCTGCCAATGCTTTAGGAATGACCCCCGACTTGGTGGCTATTTCTAAAGTTGACAGAGTACTCTGGCTGTGGTGGTCCTTAAGTTTTTTGCAGGCCAACAAAGAATACTCCCTCCGCCTAAACATAAATCGGGCTCCTAATCTTTGAAACAAATTCAGAATCCTTCAACAGGCTGCGGTAGAAGGCTGTATTCAAGGAAGTCTTCTCTAATCAGGATAGGCATGGAACGGGTCTGCTGGTTTTGGTGAAAAAAGCTCTGAACGGGAAAAGTCACATTTTGCACCCAAAGAAGTCTTTTTGTCCTTCAGATACTTCTTGCACCTTCAGCAGGTAATGAGTTCTACTTGTGGACTTAGTGTATTTTTCAGAGCTTAGAAACATCCAGTAGGGCAAGGCTGCACAATGTATCTGCCAATGACTTCCAAGAGGGTGGATGCCTTCACACCAGGAGTCAGTTGAAACAAATTTGCTGCTGCAGAGAAGCTCCAAAAAGGAGTGACCCGTTTCTTCAGCCCAGTGATGTTGCTTCTTGGCCAGATAGGGTGGCTGGACCTGGTCCTCCAGCAGGCGGAAGTAAAAAAATTTCTAAGACCAATATCCATGAGATTCTAGGACTGGTCCAGTTAGACACAGCCAATGGGTTTCAGGCCTCAGGGTCAAACCACACTCCATGAGTGGCCACTAGAAGGATCCAGTCCAACTCTGGTTGCAAGTGATGAGGTGGTCACTTCAGGAAAAGGCCTCTTGCAGCTTGTTGTGGTTCTGTAGCCACACAGGAGGTAAGTCAACCGACCCTTGCAGTCTACTTAGTCTACTTGTTTGTTCTGGGTAGGAGTGGGAGCAGGTCCAGCCCCTCAGGTTGCTTTGCAGGTCTCAAACACCAGGTGCAGTCCTTCTGTTCTTCCACAGGCCCAGAAACTGTGCTCAGTATGGCGCCTTGTGCCGAAACATTTATGGTTGGTTTTCTAGGGGCAACCAAACTCAATTTTTCAGCAATCCATGTTTGCCCTCCTACAAACTATACCACAGTGTACTTTCCTATTAAAATCCAAGATGGGGAAACCCCTTCTCCCTGTGTGCCCATGGTAAGGAGTGGCTCCCACCTTCGTGGTCTCTCAAAACTGATACTGTAGGTAGCTTCCCTCCTACTGGGCTTTGGAGACAGTCTGGCTAGGAGAACACAGGTTTGCCTTCCCCAGATCTCACCAGTAAATGTGTATATCTGTGAAATGGCAGGCCCCTTACAAGTTAATGAAGCTTCTGGGTCCACCCAAACTAGTCTTTCTTCAGGATGAAGAAAACATCTCACCACACTACGTCCACTGTTTTCACTCTGGAAGCAGTTTCCTTACCTTATTAAAGTCAAACACTCGTAAGCAGCTGCTGTCAGGCAAATACAAATAAGCCTCAACAAGCTTCAGGAAGACAAAAGGTAACTTTCTAAAAAATAACTTTTCAAAATATTTATTAAAAATCTAACTTTACTATTAGAACGGATGTTTAACAAATAATAAAAAAGAAGTTAAACTATTTTTCTAACTTTGCCCAAAACCAATATGTGTACTCCTCTTTTCCCCATAGGACTGCTAGAGTACTCCACTGTGAAAATAGCTTTTTGTCCTTCTCAATGGAGACATGTGGTAAAATTAAATTTCTACATGCCCCATTTATAGGAGCGACTTATTGATATTTAAAATAGAGGATTTTCCCTTATCAAAAGGGTTATTTTGACAGGTAAGGCTGAAGGTTCAAACTGCAGCAGCCAGGCTACATTGGTATGCTGGAAGCCATATTTTCCTTCTCATTTGTGTGAATGGCACAATAACTGCTGCATTCTACAGGTGACATGTAACTTTCCGTGTCATGGGTATACTTCTGCACCATACACCACAGCCTTGTAGGAAAGTTAGATATGCAATCCATAATTACCCAATTTTCTACATGTTTTAAGGGCCACAGCACATATACTGGGCACTGGATAACAGTGCCCCGGTTAGCAGAGTCTAAAAAACAGCAATTAAATTCAGCAAAAATTGTGGGCGACCATATGAAAGGGGGCATTATCTCACACAATTTACAAAGAGTTGCCTGGTTATGCCAGAAAACTTGCAACAGTCTCAGAATTGCAGGCATATTTCTGGGAAAGCTTTCTAAATTTCATATCACATTGTCAACACCAGGATAAATTTTTGCAGGGAAATTACCCATTACAGAAAGCCAGAAACCTGTGTGTCTAATATATATGTTTCGACTTAGCCGTTTAAAAGTCTGCAGAGCAAATCTGAACTTCCTAACTTTTTTGTCTTTTTTTAACCTTGAGGAAAATATGTTTCTCTGTGTAGAAACCCCTTTCATTAGTCCCCACCAGTTTTGGTGATATTACAATCTTCAACCTTCATTTGAAATGAATTTACTTCCACTCGTGTAGTTAGTATATTTCCAACCTCACTTTGGGTAGGAAGGGGTTGGAGAATAGATTGTCAATACCCAAAATTGTGTAAGTGAAGAAGTTTGCATTTCAGCCCTTGAACACTCACACACCGCACACTTCCTATCTGTTCAAGTAGTCTGGCTTGCATAAAAATACTTCCTGTCAGTAAATCTTTTTATGAGTGGTTTTGCAGTCATACCAAATCTAGTTAACTTTGTACCTCTAGCTTATTAGTTCAAGGCAAACAAGTACAACCATGCTAGCCATTCTTTTTATAAAGGCAGTCTTTGAAGAAGAACAATTATTAAACAGGTTTTGCAAAACAGTTCAAAAGAAGGAAGGGGTTCTAAAATTGGAAACACTGTTAATGGTGTGGGAGGCAGATATCCTAAAAGGACAAGTACTAGATTATTCTATTCAGGTCAGCATGTTAAATAAAGCTTTTAAATTAATGCAGCGAAACAGGAAATCCAAAAAGCACCTGTCGTGGTCTATTAGTATCAGGATGCATAATTAGTCAAAGGCTGTATGTTAAAGAGGCCCGCTTATTATCATGTTTGCAAACATTGTGGCAGCGCTCAGCTGTTAAGTGTTTGATGGACATGTAATAGCTGATTACAATACTAAGATAATGAAACCCCCATTTTACAAGCCTTGAAGTTGTGTTTACAGAATAATGACTGCAATACTTTGTTTTCCGACGTCCTTGTGGCAACGCTGAAAATGACGCATGGTGCAAGGTGCTTTGAGGAGGAAATATATGAATATTTAAACCCTTAATTCTATATCCAAATTGCATTACTTACAACATGAGCTCAAAAGTGGACTAAAGGCAATCCATAACCTTTGTCAATGTGTTTGTGTTGTCCGTACTGGGAATTTAGAGGAATTTATAGGCTCATGACCTAAATCATTTAGAGTTGCTAGAAAGACTATAAAGTATATACAAAGATAGCTGTTTAATTCCTAAACAGAAGTGCAGATAGTTGAAGATATTAATGAGGGAAATCCTACATATTGAGAACAGTAAGGAAGTGCAAAGAGATTAATTTTAATTCATCTGGCCACACTTTGGGGAAAACTTACTAAATAAATTACACAGTGCAGCAACCAAAGATGTTGCGCTTTGCCCTGTTGCATGAGAGGAAGAGAACAGAAGAGCGGCATATCTACTAAGATGTGCTGCTGTTCTTTTCTGGAGAAGTAGCTTACTTATAGGCTAGTTAGCACCACACATTAACCTTTGCAAAACAGTACAATGGTGTGAGTGTGTGATGTCTAGCATAAGTTTTGTCACAAAATAAAATGATGGATGGAGTGTTGAAACTTTTCAAACACTCACCCCTATTTACAGATCTGGGTTTAATCCATTGTTATTTTGCTTGCCACATCACCCCAGTTCGAACCTAGCGATATGCAAATCAGTCTTGACCATGCTCCCAGTGGTAGCAGTCCAACCCATACCTCCAAGCCAGGTCCTCCCTTGACAGGATTCAAGCATCCTGGGAGCGGTTTCAGGGTATCACCCTTCATCAGCCAGACTGGCTTGAATCCAGTGGCACAGTGAGCAAGGGACCCACGTCTGGGCATACCTAGCCACTTAGGGCACACAAGGCAATATCACGGAGTGTTGAAACTTCTCAAATGCTCACGCCCAGTCACAGATCTGGGTTTAATCCATCGTTATTTTGCTTGCTAGCATAGGTTTTGTACCTGAAGAACAGCCTTCCAGTGTAAAAAACGTTCCTCAGACATACTTTAAAACATTCCTCACTTTGTTTAGTGCAAATCCATGTCTGCCATTGTTAGTAGATAGGGCTTTGTATCTCACAACAGGCGTGGAAGCATGGGACTGCCCATGTATCACCCATGGAAACCCTCCTTGACACAAGGTAATGGAAAGTTTCACATAGCCTGGTTTTTTCACTTTTAGGCATCTTTCCAGACCAAAAAACATTTTATGCTGGAAAGTAAATAGTATGTCAAAATATTACACTGGTTAGTGTCACTTTTTGTGACTTTGCACCAGTGCAAAGTCCTGATAAATCTGCCCCTTTGTTCTTTAGGTGGAGTGCTACAATTGAAAAAGCCCTTATGCATGACAGAAAACGGGGGTCACTTTGAACATTCTCTCATCTACATAAAGAGCTTGTACATGCTCAAAATGATGTGCCTTATGTGCTTTGGCCTTTGTCCGGTCTTCTGCATCTCTACACTCACCCTTGCATCCGTCAGCACAACCTGAGCGCTACTCCAGTTTAGGGAAAAACTGAAGATGCACCTCTTTAAAGAGCACTACAGCAGGACTTAGAGAGAGTCCACATCGGCTCTTAGCACTGAGCTACCTCTTCAAACACTTGCTGACCGTATTTCTGCCCTTTCTCCTGTACACCGTTTCCGTTGTCTCTCAGCTAGGTTTCAGTTATGCATATACTCCATGTACACATACTTACTGCAAGAGATGTGCAACGGGGCAAGGGCACATGCTAATTATCTTTAATCTCTCCCAAATTTGAGTAATAACTTGTAACACGGCTCCTGCAAGGGCACGCGCTGTGCAGTCAGGACAAGAAATAGCACCAATTATCATTGTCTAACCAAGTAAACCAGTTGTTAATGGTGAATAGGATTACAGGTCCTGTGTTAGGGCTCAGACCATCATTCAAAACGTGTCCTGTATGTCCAGTGATATGCACTTATACGAACCTGCCAAAAACTGAGTCAGGAGCCTCATTTCGTCCACCAGTTAGCTTAAGATCTCAAGGAACCTTAAAATAGTTGACACACGCATACGCCTTTGATAGTCATGAAGGGTTGAGGCTGAAAAGGGTGATCCACAATGGCACTGCCAACTCATCCCTCCGCTAGACGTTGATCCTGTGTGAATCACAACTTGCATACCTGATAACTGCACACACATACTTGAGGCAGAAATATGTCGCTTTCATGAGTCAGGCCCTCGGAATTTAATTCCTGCATATCGGGTAACTAATGTAAGGACCGGTTATGCAACAGTGGCAATTACTTTTCTAGTCTGCCTACTTATACTGACCTAATGGTAGATGATAAATTCCACTAAGCTCAACAAAGACAATCGGTTGTAAAAATGAAGAAACATTTTAATAATTGCTCAAAATTACACACTTAGAGCATCTGATTAATTAAATACAAATTTTCTTCTGCATTACTGAAAACTTTATAAGCTGCAATGATATCTGTTTCCATGTAATGGTTCATTTAAAAAAACGGCAACATATCTTTCAATTAAGTGATACACTGTGTAGCAAAAACAGTGTATTTTAAAACGTTTGATATGTCTCCCTTTGGTCACATGGCGTAAAACGAATTCCTGGGTGTACTGTCTCTATGATAAATCCTCCTTGCAGTCTTAAGTGATAGAGTAGCTATTAACGTGTACAAGTCCCCCACCTGAGATTATCTGCTTCTTTACTAGCATAAAATAATCCAAAAATGTGGGGATCATTTAAAGGTTTACAGGTGCGGGACATCAAACACATGCTGATCTAGAGAAGTATGTCTTATCTTCTAGAGAGGGCCTCACCTGAACGGTCAGGATGTGCTGTTCCCACGAGGAGCAGGGTCCTTCCTGATTTGCATTATGTGAGCATCTACCTATGCTATCACAGTGGGAGAAAAACAATGAGTTGAATTACCACAGAGAGCAATTGTCATTTGTTAAACTATTTGCAAGCATTCCTCTCATCACCTTTTGTGTGTATTAGGTACAGGCATCTGCCATAAAACAAGGGGTATCATGCGGTGGCAATGTCACCACTTCATTTAGAGAGGAGGAAAATACTGGGGGGGAGATTCTCAAACATTCTGTGCTGGGTTAGCATCACAAAAGGGACGCTAGCCAGTACAAAATGTTTTTTTTCCTCATTCACTTTCCAGTACAAAACTTATTTTGCACTGGAAATTACCCAAAAGTAATGCAAAACAGTGTGAAACGCTGCTTTGCATTACCTTGCATTAAGAGGGCGTTACATGGGTGTTGCATTGGTGTTCCCATGCAGCCACCGATGCTTTTTGCTGCTAAATCAGTGTTTCCCAAAGTGTACGCCGTGGCTCCCTGGTGCGCCATCAGAACTCACCAGGGGCACCGCACACTTCTAGCGAACACTGAAATGCTTTCATTTTCATACTACCCCATTCTAAAAATACATCACATTTAGAATGGAGCTTTACAGGAGTATGAAAACGAAAGAATCACAGTGGAAATAAATCGAACTTGTTCGGGTTTTGCAATGTTATGGTGTAAGCTGTTAAACCCATCAAGTTTGATTTTCATACTGCGGTACAGCTAACAAAGCTGCATGGTAGTATGACAGAGAAAGACTTGCAGTGGAAACAAACCAAACTTGATGGATTTTACAATAGACATCGTAATATTGCAAAAACCTAACAAGTTTGATTTATCTGCACTGCAGTTCTTTCTATTTCATACTACTGTACGGCTCCATTCTAAAGACAAGTTACGTTTGGAATGGAGCAAACAGTAGGATGAAAAAGAAAGAATCACAGTGGAAATAAATCAAACTTGTTAGGGTTTTGCAGTGTTACAAAGTAAGTTGCAAAACCCATCAAGTTTGATTTGTTTCCACTCATTGTTTAATTATTTATAAATAAAAACATACCTGAAAGCTCTCCTCTGAAACACGAGGCTGCTGCAGTTAAATATGCATGCAGAGGAGATTGAGGAAGCAGTAATCCTAAAGCCATCTTGGGCCTCTTCAATCCATTTGCAGCATCTCCCTGCCCAGTTCACTCTTGCATCTTTCTCCAAATGTGGAGCTTTTCCGTCCTTCTCTTCCTTCATCTTTCCCATATGTGCCTTTGCTCACAGTAAATGCCTGATGCAGAAAACTAAGGCCCATATTTATGAAAAGTTTGTGCCGCATTTGCGTAATTTTTTTATGCAAAAGCGGCGCAAAATCATAAAATATAATTATATTTTGTAAGTTTGCACTGCTTTTGCATCACAAAATAATGCAAATGTGGCTTAAACGTTTCATAAATATGGGCCTAATTGCCAGTCCTTAAAAATAAGTGCTGTGCCCTCCACTGGAAACCCAGTGCTTAATTTGTAGATAAAAATGTGATGGTGCTCAAAGCTCTCTTTTAAAACAAGCGGATGCTGCACTTAAATGTGCGAGCCTTCTCGGGCCTCTTCTATCCATTTACAGCCACTCCCTACTCCTTCGGCTGACTCATGCAGCTTTCTACTTTCTCCCTTTGTGATGCTTTTTAGGTTGTCTCTTCCTCCACGTTTCCCATATGTATCTTTTGCTCTTACTAAGGGCCGTATTTATACTCCGTTTGCGCCGAATTTGCGTCATTTTTTTCGACGCAAATTCGACGCTAAACTAACGCCAACTAACGCCATATTTATACTATGGCGTTAGAGGCGAATAGCGCCAAAGTTCCCGGAATGTGCGTCATTTTTTAGCGTGAACCCCTTCCTTGCGTTAATGATATGCAAGGGAGGCGTTCCCGTCTAAAAAATGACTCCCAGGCCTTTACGTGGTATTTATACTCCCGGGCAAAAGAGACGCCCGGGAGTGGGCGTGGCTAAAAACGGCGCATTTGCGCCGCTTTTTAACGCCTGGGTCAGGCATGGCGTTAAGGGACAAGTGGGCTCAAAATGAGCCCAGAGTGCCCTCCCCTGCCCCCAGGGACCCCCCCTGCCACCCTTGCCCACCCCAGAAGGACACCCAAGGCTGGAGGGACCCACCCCAGGGACATTCAGGTAAGTATTTTTTTATTTTTTTTAAATAATTTTTTGTGCATAGGGGGGCCTGATTTGTGCCCCCCTACATGCCACTATGCCCAATGACCATGCCCAGGGGACAGAAGTCCCCTGGGCATGGCCATTGGGCAAGGGGGCATGACTCCTATCTTTACAATGATAGGAGTCATGTTGATGGGGGATGGGCGTCGAAAATAAATGGCGCAAGTCGGGTTACGACGATTTTTTCGACGTAACCTGACTTGCCCCATTTTAAGACGCCCATGCGCCATTTTCCCCCTACGCCGGCGCTGCCTGGTGTACGTGGTTTTTCTCGCGCACACCAGGCAGCGCCGGTCTGCTTGCGCCGGCTAACGCCATTCAATAAATACGGCGCCCGCATGGCGCTTCAGAATGGCGTTAGCCGGCGCAAAACTTTTTGACGCTAAACTGCGTTAGCGCAGTTTAGCGTCAAAAAGTATAAATATGGGCCTAAATGTCTGATGCAGAAAACCGGAAACCACCTGCTCAAATTAAGACCTGCGGAAAGCACTGGCTCAAATTAGGCACTGTTAGCACTGCGATTCTTTCTCTTTCATACTACCACACGGCTCAATTCTAAAGATGTTATGTTTGGAACAGAGCCATATGGTAGTATGAAAAAGAAAGAATCACAGTGCAAAAATCAAACTTGTTAGGGTTTTGTAATGTGCATTTGCAGCCCTGAGTAACCCATGTGGGAATGCCATGTGGGGATGTTATGAAAGCCACAACTGTCAGCGTCTGGAGTGGTTTGGACCAGCACATGACGTCTTGCCTAATAAATAAAGAGCGTGTCCATTTAGGCAGGGTCAGGCCCAATCAGGACAATGATAGAGTGTTACTTCTGTCCGTGTTCTGCAGCTACTCAAGAAAAGAGGGTAATCATGAAATTACAAAAATGTCAACATTTAAGAGGAAAGTGGGAGATTAAAAAAAAAAAGAATCAGGAGAATGTATTTCTCCCCTTGAGGCCTGAATCAGGTCTATTGTCATATATGGGACTTCCAAGTGTGGTGCTGGAGGATCTGAGATCCAAAATGCTAAAGTGTTTTTTTTTTTTTGACTTGCCAGGAACAAGGAGAAAGCGCTATGGCAGGCAGAAAGAGTGTGACAAAAATGTTGTGCACTGGCCTGCAGCAGCAGATTACTGGCAGTGCGTACTCCAAGTCACTAAAGACAACTCCCTATCGCAGAAGCCCTTTATCGGCTTCATCCCAATTATTTTTTAGGAAGAAAAATGGAGTGCTCCCGAATCCTGGCTTACATCCCCCCACCCGTCAAAAAAAGTGACATAACGAGGAGCCACAGCCAATGGCCAATAGGTCAAGGGAGCAACGGGTCGAAAAAGTTTGGGAACCACTCTGCTAAACCCTATCTACTTACATTAGTAGACAGGGCTTAATGCCAAAAGTTAACGCCACTGAAAAGCGGGCAATAAAAGAAAAAGGCCCACATTTATAGGAAAATGACGGAGCCCAACGCTGTGCCTAAATTGGCAGCCCCATGCTCTGTCATTTTTGCAGCGCACGGATGTGTTGTATTTAATTGAATATGGCGCACCCCTATTTTGTCCCGTGCGCTGGCGCTAAATTGGGCTGCCAGCACCAATGCATGCATCCTTGCACTATCCTGTAAGGATGTCTGCATTGAGGGGTGTGATTGTTTCTGCGCGGAAGGTGTCCCTTCCTGCACATAAACAATCACTAATGGCGAATTGGCACTTCTGCCAAAGCGTCATTTTCAAATGATTGTTTATGTGCAGGAAGGGACACCTTCCCACATATAAACAATCATTTCTGGCATTTTGCTCTTTCTATGCGTGCGGCAGAATGCAGCACACATAGAAAAAGCAAAAAACAAGGAGGAGTAAAACTATTCCTCCTCGTTGTACCTTGCTAACACCACCCCTGGGGTGGCATTAGATTTTGGTGCTGCCTCAGGTTTACAAAAACTCATAAATCTGAGGCAGTGTCAAAATGCAATGGGTGTTGCTGTGGCACGCCCACTGCAAAAACAACAAGTGATGGACGGAATGCTGAACATTGTCAAACATTCACCCCCAGTCACAGATCTGGGTTTAATCCATCATTTTTTTGCTGCCTATGCCATTCCAGTTTGGATCCAGCCATATGCAAATCAGTCTTGACCCTGTTCCCCATAGGAACAGTCCAGCCTGAACTGCTAGGCCAGGTCTTCCCTGGACTGGAAACAAGCATCCTAGGACCGGTTTCGGGGTTTCACCCCTCATCAGCCAGGCTAGCTTGAATCCAGTGGCATGGGAAGCACGGGACCCACGTCTGGGCATACCCTTCCCACTTAGGGCGACAAATGCAAAAACAACAAGTGATGGACGGAATGCTGAACATTGTCAAACATTCACCCCCAGTCACAGATCTGGGTTTAATCCATAATTTTTTTGCTGCCCATGCCATTCCAGTTTGGATCCAGCCATATGCAAATCAGTCTTGACCCTGTTCCCCATAGGAACAGTCCAGCCTGAACTGCTAGGCCAGGTCTTCCCTGGACTGGAAACAAGCATCCTAGGACCGGTTTCGGGGTTTCACCCCTCATCAGCCAGGCTAGCTTGAATCCAGTGGCATGGGAAGCACGGGACCCACGTCTGGGCATACCCTTCCCACTTAGGGCGACAAATGCAAAAACAACAAGTGATGGACGGAATGCTGAACATTGTCAAACATTCACCCCCAGTCACAGATCTGGGTTTAATCCATCATTTTTTTGCTGCCCATGCCATTCCAGTTTGGATCCAGCCATATGCAAATCAGTCTTGACCCTGTTCCCCATAGGAACAGTCCAGCCTGAACTGCTAGGCCAGGTCTTCCCTGGACTGGAAACAAGCATCCTAGGACCGGTTTCGGGGTTTCACCCCTCATCAGCCAGGCTAGCTTGAATCCAGTGGCATGGGAAGCACGGGACCCACGTCTGGGCATACCCTTCCCACTTAGGGCGACAAATGCAAAAACAACAAGTGATGGACGGAATGCTGAACATTGTCAAACATTCACCCCCAGTCACAGATCTGGGTTTAATCCATCATTTTTTTGCTGCCCATGCCATTCCAGTTTGGATCCAGCCATATGCAAATCAGTCTTGACCCTGTTCCCCATAGGAACAGTCCAGCCTGAACTGCTAGGCCAGGTCTTCCCTGGACTGGAAACAAGCATCCTAGGACCGGTTTCGGGGTTTCACCCCTCATCAGCCAGGCTAGCTTGAATCCAGTGGCATGGGAAGCACGGGACCCACGTCTGGGCATACCCTTCCCACTTAGGGCGACAAATGCAAAAACAACAAGTGATGGACGGAATGCTGAACATTGTCAAACATTCACCCCCAGTCACAGATCTGGGTTTAATCCATCATTTTTTTGCTGCCCATGCCATTCCAGTTTGGATCCAGCCATATGCAAATCAGTCTTGACCCTGTTCCCCATAGGAACAGTCCAGCCTGAACTGCTAGGCCAGGTCTTCCCTGGACTGGAAACAAGCATCCTAGGACCGGTTTCGGGGTTTCACCCCTCATCAGCCAGGCTAGCTTGAATCCAGTGGCATGGGAAGCCCACAGCAACACCCATTGTGCACACCTTCCACGCAAAGGGCTGCATGTGAAGGGGTTGTATTTACAAGGTGGCGTTAAGCCACAAAAAGTGGCTTAACACCACCTTGTAAATACAGCACAGGACATAGCGCCACCGGAGCGTCACAAAAAGTGACGCTCCGGTGGCGCTAGTGGCTCATAAATATGCCCCAAAATGTTTTTATTTCCACTTTCGTTTCCAACTTTGCATGTATGCTGCACTGTACAGCTGGCATACAAAGTCAGAAAACGTTTTTCACTTGTATAGCCACAGTATTGTGTACAGGAAGGGTATCTTTCTTGTAAAAAAAACCTTCGGTAGACTCAGGCACAGTCCCTAGCGCTATGGTGTATGCCTGGTGCACAGCAGCTGAAATCATCACCGGCACTAGTGAGAGGGGAGGAGAAAGTCATATCTCCATGAATATGGCGCTCTCTTGCTCTCTCCCAGTAGGCAACGTAGAGAAAATTTTTTGCCTGCTGCGCTGCATTCCATGACATCTTTCAGATTCTGGGCTGGAGTTTCCAAAAGAAAAAACAAAACTTGCTCTGCCGTAGGAAATGTGTGGTGTCAGTCCACTTACCCCGTGGACTTCAAGGAGTCAGAGAGGATACCCCATTTAGAAAAGGCTTTTTGTTTATTATTCACAGTTTGCAACTACCATTCGAACAACGGTGGTCGCAAACAGGATAACAGACAATGACTACAAATCACAAAGAGAAAATTCCCTGGGGTAGATTTACACACATTTTGCACTGAGTTAGCATCACAAAAGTGATGGTAACAAGCACAAAATGTTATTTCCTGATTTACTTCCCAGTGCAAAACTTGTTTTGCGCTGGAAAGTACCCTAAAAGTAAACCAAATCGGTGCAAAGCACTGCTTTGCGCTACTTAGTGGCAAGGGGGTGTTACATGGGTGTTACATGGGCGGTACATGGGCATTCCCATGCAACCACCTATGCTGTTTGACGCAAAACCCTGTCTACAAATAATAATAGACAGGGTTTTGTGTCAAACATTAACGCCATTTGAAAGCAGGTGTTGAAATAAGAAATGTTGTAATTTCTCCTTTCTTTTCCAACTTTGCATGTGTGAGGCACAGTAGGGAAAGTTTTAAAGTGTGTCTAAACATAGTCCAGTACAAAACCTATGCTAGACTATGGTGCAAAGGTGTGTGTGTGTCGCATGGCTGCAAAATCAGCACAGGTGCTAGGGAGAGGGGATGAGAGAGCCATATTTCTGTAAATATGATGGTCTCCTGCTCTCTCCTTCTCACGCAGTGCAGCATAGCATTTTATGCTGCTGAAATACAGTGCATGACTATTTGGTAAATCTGGGATTTAGGGTCACATTTACAAGCCCATAGCACCTCCTTAGGCCTCCCTAGCATCATGTTTTTTTATGCTAAGGTGGCATCAAGGAGGCCTTTTACCCGTGACAGATTTACAAAGTGGCGCAATGCAAGCATTGCACCCCTGTGTACTCACAGGGATAATGTGCTGCAAGGAGTTACACAGGGGTGCAAGGCTTGGATTGCGCCACTTTGTAAATCTGGCATGGGGAAAAGGCCTCCTTGATGCCTGCGCCAGGCATAATGTATGCAAGGGGGGCGTTCCCCATTAGCAGGCCCAGAAAAATGGTGCAGTGAAATTCACGAGATTTCACTGAGCCATTTTTCCCGTCATTTTTAACACCTGCCCAAAGCAGGCATTATAGAGACACTCCAGTTATTTCCAATGGACCTCCCCAAGCATTTCTGCACTAGCGCCATACATTTTCGCACTAGTCAACCAATGCGCCATAATAGCATCAAAAATGTTGACGCTATTGTGCTAACATGCACCATGGTGAACCATGTTGTAAATATGGCACTATCATGGTGATGTTAGGGGGGCGCACTGGGGCTGCAAGAAAAGTGGCGCATCATAGCTGATGCACCACTTTCTTTGTAAATATGCTACTTAGGGGCATATTTATACTCCGTCTGCGCCGAATGTGCGTCAACAATTTTGACGCACATTCAGCGCAAACGTTGCCCCGTATTTAAACTTTGACGCCCGAGCCCGCGGACGACAAAATTCCGCTGTGTGCGTCATTTTTTTGGATGCGGCAACCCGCCTTGCATTAATGATATGCAAGGTAGGCGTTCCCGTCCAAAAAATTACTTAAACGGCCGTGCGTCGTATTTATGCTTTTGGGCAAAAATGACGCACGTCCGTGAGGCGGAGCCATAAAATGACGCACAGCCCGATTTGCATCAAAATGTAACATCTGGGTCAGGGCAGGCGTTAATGGGGCAAACACACCTGTATTTAATCAGAACACACAGAAGCAACAGCAGAGCAGCAGAGCAGCAAAAGGGAGACATGGAGGTGATTCTTATCCAGCGTGCACGCAGGCGCAGAGCCCAGCAGCTACAACAGCAGCTACAACAACACCAGCAGGGACCCCAAAGGCAGCGCAGAAGGCAGGAGAGGATATTCCGCCCCAGAACAACCCTTCATGGCCTCAGGGAACACGACATCATCCAGAGGTACAGGTTGAACTGGCAGCCCATTCAGCAGCTGCTGCGAAACATTGAACCGCAGTTGGCACCCACTTTGCTGACACCCGCACCATCCCAACAGTAACCAATCTGCTTGCCGAACTTCACATTCTGGCAAGTGGCTCTTTTCAAACAACCGGTGCCCTGGTTGCCGGAATATCACAACCATCATTCTCTGCCTTTTTGCCCAAAGTACTGGATGCCATCAATGGACTTACATCCCGCCACATCTGCTTCCCTAACACACTGCAGAAGCAGCAGGAAACAAAACAGGGGTTGTACCTCATTAGTGGCTTCCCACACGTCCTTGGTGCAATCGACTGCACACATGTACGCCTTGTGCCACCTGCTGCAACTGAACACCTCTACCGCAACAGGAAGCACACACATTCCATCAATGTGCAGGCCATTGTCGATCACCAAGGATTGATCACTAACATCGTGGCTAAATATCCTGGGAGTGTCCATGACTCATTCATCTTCCGTCACTGCACCATTAATCAACACTTCCAGGATGGACAGTATGGCAATGGACTACTTGTTGGTAAGTAAAAAAACCTACTTATATACACACTGCACAGCAACCCTCTAGGACACACAACACATACACCACAACAGCAACATGTGGACAGGAACACACTGAGGTCGTGACATCGCTAGCCATGTTTCATAGGTCTGCAGTGAACCTGTCACACATCTGAAATTACTGTACAGCCTAATGTTAAGACATCAATGATCACAACGTGTGGAGTGGGTTGCCTAAATGTCACCTTGCAAATTGTAAGTGTCCCAATGACGTTTACATTAATCCATTGCACAAGTCTAAAGGTATGGGATGTCCAGGGTACATTGATATGAACGTGTTAACAACACTGTCAATTTTAACCTGTGTATGGAACTATCATCTCACCCCCAGTGAAAACACACGGACACCTGTATCACAAGTCACAATGCTAGGGAGGGCACACTGTACTGCAAATCCCAAAACATACTGCTGACAAATGGTCAGCAGCCAAACACTCGTTCAGCCAAGGAAACAACACGATGCAGATGGTACATCCTACAAGCCTAGGATGCGACATTATAACACAAAAGAGTCACAGACAACACAAGACAACTACTGCCATGAAAGGTGATTTCAATGGGGCTAGCTACATCAACATGACCCCATTCATTTTCTCTTGCAGTTGATCAGGGGTATGGCATCCAGCCATGGATAATGACACCTATTGGCAACCTGAGTACTGCAGCAGAGCGTGCCTACAACGACGCACATAGGAGGACACGCACCATAGTCGAGAGGACCTTCGGCATCCTCAAGTCAAGGTTCCGGTGCCTCGACATCACTGGTGGTAGCCTCCTATATTCCCCAGAGATGGTCTGTAAGATCATCCTAACATGTGCAATATTGCACAACATTTGCATCAAAAGGAACATTCCCATCCTGGAACCAGAGCCACACATGCCTGAAGAGGAGGAAGAGAAGGATGCTGGCCTGCAACATGAGGGTGAACTACAGAACACGGCCGCTGGTATACGCAGGCGGCAACATATTGTGAACAATTTCTTTTAAATATAATCAACATCAGCACTTTAATGAAATAATTTAAATAAACACCTATAATAATCACCATATCATGGTCTGGCTAATTATTTTTGCACACCTTTATCTCTAATTATCATGACTCACATACGTCATTTGTGACACAGTTCAGCATGATTACCTATTTGTGTGTAAACTCAGACACCTTCATTCATGCAGTTTTTGTAGTGTTTGCTTAGATTAGTGTGCACTGTTATCTGTGTTAGTATTGCATGGTGACAATATTTTGAGGCCACTATTTGATGACTTAGATATCCCTTGAGGAAGCATTATTCTGTCCAACACAGCATGGTGGTGTATGGTTTCTCACTTCATCAGATATGTCCCTCAGGATGGGCAGAGTATGATGCAATCATGGGCACTGTGCAGATTTCTCTGACTACATAATATCAGGACAGTTGCATTGACAAGCTACGTAATTTGACAGAAGATTCATTTCCGTTATCTACTGCACAGTTGATATGTCACATTACCCAGAGACAGATTTGTTGTGTAAGTGCTATTTATTGAAAAGTGCTGCAGTGCTATCTGTACATTGTCCATGGTTGTGAGTCCATTAGAGTGACATCTTACATTGTGATCCTACACAAGGGGTTACGGAAATGCTTTTGACATGCTGGGGTTGATGTTTCAGACAGTGCAGAGGGACAGGATTTGCCAATGAGTAGGAGAGAGACAATCACTGGGCAGGCTGACAAGATATACAGTGGTAAGCAGAACAGTCATTAAGTAGAGTTGTTGCAAGACTGGCATGTTACAAAGCGCAGGACCTTGGTAATGGTTGGCCATGTGGCAGGGACTAGTGCTTCCGGGTACTCTTACGGGTGAAGGTAATCTGTTCCATATCTTCTTCTTCTGATGTGTGTGTTGCCTCCTCTGTTATTGGTGGTGGTGGTTATGAAGGGGCAACACACACCTCAGTGTTAGAAGACGTGGAGTCAGACATCCTGGTCGCTGCTCCCTGTGAAGGTCTTAAGGGCAGTACTGCAGCAAGAAGGATCTGCTGGTTCTTGAGAATAGCAGCCACATCACGATGGTAGGCAGCCAGGTCGGCCCTGAGGGGTTCAATGTTGCATTCGTGCACGCGTTGACAGGATTGCTGTTGTAGGTGTTGGGTCAACTGTATTACAGCTGTGCTTATTTCCTTCTGGGTTTTTTGCTGTTCCTGCAAGATAGATGTTAGGGCTTGCATAGCTGCTGTCTGATCTGCAGATGACATCTTGCATGAACGCACCCCCTCAAGGCTGGCTGCCATAGTTTGCATCCCCACCCGCACCTCCTTGGCCAGCTCCCGCTGTACCCCAACTACAGTTCTCTCAAAGCTGGTGCCTGTGTCCTCTGAGTCTTCAGCTGTATTGGAGCTGGCAGGTCTTACAATTGGGGTGGTGGGTGGATCCTCTGCGATGGCTGCTTGTTCTGTGCTCCTCCTTGTGACTGAAGGTGGGGTCTGGAGGGTTTCAAGGACCTTTTGGATAGTCTCCTGGGGAATGTTTATCAGCTCGTCACCCATGTCATCAGGGTAATCTGGGACAGGCATATCCGCAGGAGATCCATCTTCCTCTGCAATGAAACAGGGTACAATTAGTGTGTCTGTGTTGTGGCATGAGTGATGTGACATGCCTGCCTTGTGATGAATTCACATTGTGATCTTGTTTCGTGTTCATTGCTCCAGTCCTTCAGATGGGCATTCTCCCAGGCCTATGGCCCACCTGCATGTCACATGTATGTTATTAAGTTATTAGACTTGTCGGCATCATCTCTTCTAGGTGTTGGTTTTGGCCAAATAGTGAATTGCCACCTTCTTGTCCTACTCAAGCCTCCGTCTACATCCATTCTCATGGTGAGACCTTTCACTGGCTGTGGGTGTTCTGATGGCACTGGCAGCACACTTAACAATCTGGACCTGCCCCAATCTCTGATCTTTCACATCCACTTAAATGTATTTGACATGTGGCATATCCTTTGCAAAGCAATGTTATGACACGAAATGGATGTTGGCATTGGTAATGTGTACTGCTGATGTTGGGGAATGTGTGGTACATTGGATTGCCCTGATTGTCGTAGCAGTGTCCAATTTCCTCCTCTGTCTGTGCAGGCGTATGTCAGTGACCAGTTACATGTGACCCCCCTCAATGCTGTTGTCTGAGCAGTATGACATTTGGGATGTTACATTGTGACCCAGGCACAGGATGGACCCTGACATATGCAGCATGGGTATGTCCTTAGTGCTGTGTAGCTCCTATTGTTGTTGAAATTGGCTGATGTTTGCAACAACTGTGGGCATTGACATTTGACAGTACTGGGGCCTTTGTCTTTTTTCAGGGGATTGTTGAAGTTGTCATCCGCAACCCCCTAATTTAGGTGTGTATGATCCATGGGGAGGTTACTGCCATTGGCTACTTGAGCTGCACACAAAGCGGAAGTGGTAGTGGCAACTGTTGTCGCAGTTACATTCCAGTTGTCGGTATGGCTAGAGGTTGTTAAGAGGGCCCTAGTTAATGTGGGGGGTATGGTGGCTGACGTGTGCCAGGATGTCAGTTTGACGTTGTGGCATTCCCTCCTGGCGTGGCTTTCCCTTTGCTCCATTGTTGGCATGACAGCATGCCCCCATGGTACTGTTGTTGGTGTAGTGTAATGGTGTGCCCCAGCTTCTGACTGTGCAGACCATGCCCCCATGCCATGCCCCTTTACCCATGCCACTCCATGTATATGATGACTTCCATGCATTTTGTGGTCGGTATCCCCCCCCCCTGCTTACGGTTACCATTAGTGCATTTTAATTCCCCATGCGACTTACCCTGCATGTGCGTTGTCTCCTGGTAGTCTGCGCTGTCCTGTCCTTGAATCCCTGTGACGATCTCCTCAGGGATGACGGCTGCGACCATCTCCTCCATGTGGTCCAGGGCCTCCTGGTGTGCTGGACTCCCACCTCCAGTCTGCAGTGCTGCCTTCCTGTTCCTGGCCATCTTTTCCTTGGTCCTGCGCTTGCAGTCATGCCAGCGTTTCTTGCACTCGATGACTGTTCTGCGTACTTCAGCCACACTGTTAATCTTGTCAACAATTTGTTGCCATATAGCCTCTCTCCTACTGATTGGCAACTTTGAGGTGACAAACAGTTGGTGCTGGTGTTCAGTCACCTCTTTAACCAGAATTTCCTGCTCCTCTGCACTGAAGCGACACTTTCTTTTCTTCTTATAAGTGTCCTGGTTCTTGTGTAGGTCCTCCTGGCTGGTTCCTGGTCTGTTGTCATCTTCCTGGGGTCTGTAGTGGCATCTGGGATCCATTTTGGCTCTCCTCTGGTGAAATGGCAGCGTTTGCTGTTTTTTTTACACTATTGCGTCAAAAAATGGCGCGTATCCGGTTGGCGGGCCGTAAATCGACCCACAGTCATTTCCGCCGCGTTAACATTGTTTTGCTTAACGACTTGACACTGCGGAGTGCATAAAAAAAAATGACTATTACCTGTGATTTGTGCCGCCGTGCGTCAAAGTATAAATTTTACGCCCGCACAGCGCACCAAAATGGCATTAGCGGGCGGTAATATTTTTGACACAAAACTGCGCCGGAGCAGTTTTGCGTCAAAAAGTATAAATATGGCCCCTAGTGTTTATATGGACACCTTCTAGCTCTATATATAGGTCCCTCTAAACTGGCACTCCTGCCTATCACTTTAACCATTCTTGACAGAGCAGTAACTGATCTCCAGCACTTTACATTACGATTTTAGCATATAGAAATCCCAGGCTAGTTAGGGAACGCATTCCTCTCTGTAACTTCCCTCCTAAATATTACCTAACAGTAGCTTCTTGGGGAGAGTTTGAAGTTTTGCCCTTAAACAGTGCAGCAGTTTCAGTACAGGAAAGGGATCCTCATATCTATGACCAAAATTGATTCTCTCACTTGCTACATTGTCTTTCCTAGAGGGAAATTGCTTATCAATTCTAGATAAGCATCATTCCTCATTTATTCCATAGTCAAACCCCGCAGGATATTGCAGCAAGGATTTGGAAATTTTGTGGCTTAAAAATATAAAATTTGCGGCACACTATTGCATTTTTTGTGGCAATTTTGCGGCATTTTTTTTTTTTTGCAACCATGCGTTATTCAAATTTAGGAGATACGGTTTATGTTTAAACCAATGGTCTCCAATCTAAATAGCTGACAGGTTCTTATTAGGGCACCTTCAGTCTGTTCTGGCTTTTTAGGAACAAGCACTTTGTGTGATGAAATTACACAGTCTCTTCAGTCACATGAGCGCTGAAGTGATCGTGAGAAGAGTATCTGGCAAGCCCTTGTTGAGCTCACACTTGAAGATAAGGACCACAGTAGTCCATGCTATTGGCTTCACGAAATACGACTTCCCATGCCCTTCTGGTCTTTTGCTTTACCATTTTTCACTTGCACTTCCAGGTGACATTTGTTCAATATGTGGCACTATATAAACCTTAAACAAATTAATAACTAAAACTCTTACCTAAGTGCATGATTCATCTCCACTTCTGCAGTTTGCATGTGTTGAAAATAGAAAATACTTGAACTAAGGGTTCGGGCATCAGAACACAACAGTAACATTAAGCCAAGACTGAGCTAAAGCAAGAACAAATATTACCAAAAAAAAGACAAATCTGAAGTCTCAAAGTAGGAGCGGTTCCCAAAATCTTGCCCCTTAGAGCTCATTTTATAACAAAGATAGTTATACCCAGGACTACTGGAATTATGCAGCAAAGGAGGACCAAATTATGTGGCAGGGCTTACTAAATTTTGCGATGCGAACATGCAAATTATGTGTCACATTTTCTGGTAGTATCAGTTCAAATGGTTGTCATACTTAGGGGCATATTTATACTCCGTTTGCGCCGAATTTGCGTCGTTTTTTTCGACGCCCGGGAGTGGGCGGGACTAAAAAACCTGCATTTGCGCCGGATTTTAGCGCCTGGGTCAGGGCAGGCGTTAAGGGACCTGTGGGCTCAGAATGAGCCCAGAGGTGCCCTCCCAAGCCCCCAGGGACACCCCCTGCCACCCTTGCCCACCCCAGGAGGACACCCAAGGATGGAGGGACCCATCCCAGGGAAGAAAAGGTAAGTTGTGGTAAGTATTTTTTTTTTTTTTTTTTTTGGCATAGGGGGGCCTGATTTGTGCCCCCCTACATGCCACTATGCCCAATGACCATGCCCAGGGGACAGAAGTCACCTGGGCATGGCCATTGGGCAAGGGGGCATGACTCCTGTCTTTGCTAAGACAGGAGTCATGTTAATGGCGTCTGGGCGCCCAAAAAAAATGGCGCAAATCGGGTTAAGACGATTTTTTTGCCTCAGCCTGACTTGCCCCATTTTTGGACGCCCAAACGCCATTTTTCCCTACGCTTGCACTGCCTGGTGTACGTGGTTTTTTTTCACACACACCAGGCAGCGCCGGTCGGCTAACGGCGGCTAACGCCATTCAATAAATACGGCGCCCGCAAGGCGCTTCAGAATGGCGTCAGCCGGCGCTAATTTTTTTTGCGCAAAACTGTGTTAGCGCAGTTTTGCGTCAAAAAGTATAAATATGGGCCTAAAAGTGTTAACACTGTCTGGACACGATTTCACCTCATTAGTACTAGTTTAACACACAAATACAACAATATGCAACTGGAATGTGAAAAGTCAAAAGTGTCTTCCACCAGACAGCAACATGCCTTCCCTCATTTTTAGTAATATTTGATATGTTTGAGCTAGAAATCAATTTTTGTTAAAATCTGCAAATTATGCAGCAGATGATGGATAATGTGACAAAAGCAGGAAATGCATAATTAGGAAAAAAACGTGTATCCCCAGAATCGCAAAATAGTGGAGGCCCTGGTTATACCATAACAATTTGTTCTTTATTAAAGCTACAGAGAATTTTAATTTGTGCTGGGGCAAAGTGGGGATTAAAATACTATATCAGTGCACAATCCCTGTTTACAAATACTGTGTTGGACACAGGCAACTTTCAGAAACTGTTCGTAGCCTCACTGCGAGCTAGGGAAAAATACAGTTTGAAGTCAACACCCACGCTCTCGGAAATAAAAAATATGACCCCTGCGGGAGGATGGGAGTGGCAACGCTAATAAAACACAAAAACCCATGGGCACAAATTTGTCATCTGCCGACAAATTATGACGTACAGCTGAGCTAATTAACAAAGGCCTGACTAGTGTTGGGGTTTTATTTGTACAGAATATTCCAGTGTGATACAGAAATATGTTGCATAGGTAATAACAGCAAGCATGGCATCCTACAGGTGGTGAATTACTGAAAGCTCAAGCCAGACATCTGGCTCACGTTCACTAATGAAGACCTACAAAAAAATATATAGCTTCTGGGTGCCACCCACACTTTCACGTCAAGAATTAAAATAAAAGCGGCAGTGCGTAAACCGAAAACCTATATTCAATCTCGACTACCCCACTTTTCCAAATTGTGTGATCCTAGGCAAATACTTTATTTCACAGAACTTCATTTTTCATCATTATTATAAGAACCTGTCTTCTGTTTGAATGAATAGATTATAATATTTCTTTATCTGCTTCTTATCTCACAAATAGCATTGTCATCAGGGAGAGGAGGCTTTAACATGCCTAAATTCCTTTAAAAAGGCATCGCGCAAAATTGGAAAGTTGTTTTTTTATGCACAGGTACAATAAGTGATTACAAGATAAAGAGCCGATGCTGGAACTTAAACCTTATTCCCCAGTTCAGAAGTTAGTCCACATTACCTCGGTTTCACCCAGTAACAAACAATTAATGGTTGTTTGGATTAAACAATTGCATTTTAACTTGCCCAGTTACAAGCTATACAGCAGGAATTTGATAAAAAGACAAGCCTTAATGTCTTCATCTTTCATCAGTTCACAATGCATGGAGACACAGCCAGCAGTGGTGAAAGAGACAAATGACAGGGTATTTCTGGCCATGTCATTGCTGCAAGCCCGAGACAACACATTCTGGGGGTCATTCCAAGTTTGGCGGGCGGTGGTTGCAGCCCGCCAAACTTCCCCCGTGAAAAGACCGCTCCGCGGTCAGAAGACCGCAGGGGCCATTTCGACTTTCCCGCTGTGCCGGCGGGCGCCTGCCAAGGGAGCGCCCGCCTGCCCAGCGGGAAAGGCCCTGCAACACAGGAGCCGGCTCCGAATGGAGCCGGCGGTGTTGCAGGGGTGCGACGGGTGCAGTTGCACCCGTCGCGATTTTCACTGTCTGCTATGGAGACAGTGAAAATCATGCTGGGGCCCTGTTAGGGGGCCCCACGACACCCGTTCCCGCCATCCTGTTCCTGGCGGGAAAAACTGCCAGAAACAGGCTGGCGGGAAGGCGGTCGGAATCCCCATGGCGGCGCTGCAAGCAGCGCCACCATGGAGGATTCTCCCAGCCGGGGGAAATCCGGCGGGAAACCGCCGGACCCGGCTGGGCGACCGCGGTCGGAATACAAAATGAAGCACCGCCAGCCTGTTGGCGGTGCTTCCGTGGTCATCCACCCTGGCGGTGTTTCTCTTCTTTTCCTGCACTCTTGTGTGTAAGAAAGCAAGTAAAATAAATAAAGTCCACACAGAAGACAGTTTCTTTTGTTTTTTTTGGACACGCTTTCTTAAAATTGCAGGCATTGCGGGAGTCAGCCAATTTTGCAGGGAAATTGTGATTTGTGAAATTGTGAAAAGCTGAGGGGTCTGCCTAGTAGAAGGTGCTCAGTTTGCCTGCTTTTGGGGCGCCAAGCGGCATAAAAGCCAGGTAACCTTGGCAGTTGTCTATTAAAAAAACAGAGAGGTAGACACAAGAACTTCAGAGGTGCCTCTGTAAATTAAATATATGTGCAAATGTGGTTCACTAACGCTTATTTATCATGCATGTAACAAGCCTAGGAGCAAAAGATGTAAGAGGGTAATTTAGAATGTAACCAAAGGCTTGCCAGAGGTGTACAGCTAGAAGCATTTAGCAATCCTTCCTGCTTGGTGGGTAGAACCACTTTAGAGAAAATTCCATGATGGCAGTAGCATTCTTGTGATATCCAAAATCAAATCCCAAATGTTATGTATTGTTTGTGTATGTAGGGAAGAAGGGTGGAGGCCCACAGAAGAAGGGACAGAGCAGGTCTTTGCTGATTTCATTAGTGACCAGTCTGAACAAATGGGTGAAAGAGAGAAGGCCATTGCAGACTCAGTGGATGGAACCATTATGGGAACCCAGGATGGGAGCACTGTGGAGCCAGGCTCTGGGATCCATCCCAGATACGCACAGAGTGTATCCCCTAATGCACTTTCCATGATTTCCTCAGTACACATAACCTCTTTAGTTTTTAGGGTTCCTCTGTCACCAATTCCAGAAGTAAATCCCTTGGGTGAGTTGAGCCCAGTAGAGTCCCTGAACTTGCAGTTGGCTACCCAGAAAAGGTTCAGAAAGATGAGAACGCCAGGGAATTTGAGAAGGAGAAGCTGAGGCTAGTTCACCAGGAACAAGAGAATAAGAAGAAGTAGGAGAAACAGGAGGAATGAGCCTGGGAAGAGAAGCATAGGGAGAGTCAGGAAAGGAAGAAGGAACGGAAAAGAGAGCTGGAGGTGGAAAGGATAGGCCTGGAGAGGGGGAAGCTTAGGATGGCATCAGAAAAAGCTACATCTGGAAAAGCAACTCCATCTCCAAATCAGGCCTAATGGTCAAGGTTCCAAGAAAGTGCATGCATTGGGTGGGAAAGGGCAGGATATCTTGGAATGGTATGTGAGTTTTGAGGTCACTTGTAAAGTGCAGGCTTTGAATGACGTGTCTAAGGCAGTTGCTTTACTGAGTATCTTGCATTTGGAAAGGACATGTGTCATTAGAAGGATGCCTGTGGCAGACCAGATGGTCTATGAGAGAATGAAAAAAAGCTCAAGGAGGCATGGGCTGAAGGTATCCTATTACCTTCAGAGTTTCTTGGAATGCAAGAGGGTGGATGGTGTCATATTCAAGACTTGCATTCATGTTGTACTGAGAGACAGAAATGAGTGAGGGAAAGGAATAGAGGTAAGGATTTTCATTCTCTGAGCCAACTGATGGTGACAGAGTGACTCAGGAAGGAGCACCTTCCCCTGCTTAAGCAATGCCTGTCTGATTTGACAGAATGGGATACAGAAACACTTGTAGTGTTAGGTGATAAGTGGTTGAATAACAGGGTTCACAAGGGGTTAGAGCAGCAGGGGTATATGCCAAAAGGGGAGAGCAACTCTCCACAGAATAGTCCCAAACCAGAGGGTAAGAAGCAGGGTTATTCCCAAGGGATATGGAGTGGGCCCAGACAAAAGGGAATGGTAATGGCATGTCCGGGAAGGAGCAGCATGAGAAGGGAGGACAAGAAGTTTCTTCCAAGTCCAAAGTGATGTTTCGTTATGAGTGTCTCAGGTGTGACCTTATAAAAGGGACTGCCAGGTGAAAGACCCTGTACCAGTGCCACCAATGACAGCTAGTATGTTACATGTGGGCGAAGGGAACTGTGGGTGCCCTGTTGCACTCATGATTTTGGCGATGGGCATGTGGCAGAAGGATCCAGCTGCTCTGAGGCTCATACATTCAAAAATGTGGAGTTTGTTCAGGAAGCCCATATCAATGGGAGGAAAGTACCTGACCTGAGGGATATTGGAGCCTTTAAGTCTGTGATTGAGAGGAAGTATCTGAAACCAGAGGAAGTTCTGTCCCGTACCAAGGATCCAGGTTTAGTAGCCAGCCGAGAAGGTATGGACATTGATGTGCCTGAGTAGAGGTAGAGATCAATAGCAAGATAGCCATGGTAGATGTAGGGGTGAGAGAGAAGAAAGCTGCTTGCTGTCTATACAGCCAAGCAATGACTTAATTGCCCCTGGCTTGGCAAAGGACCAGAAGCCTATGTGGCTTGGATTCAGTCAGTTGTGCTGACAACAGTACAGGTTGCAAAGTAGTCTATGGAGGAAACTGGGACCATCCCTGATTGACAGGGACCAGGAAAAGTATTTCGCAAAAAAGGTGTAGGCTCCAGGAAGGTATTTGCTGTGGAAACCATTGCTTCTTCTCACAAAGGAGGAGAAAATGACGCAGGAATAGGTCAGCAAAGGAGCAGTTGGGAAACACTATGTTGGCTGGGAAGATTGCCTAATGTATAGTGAATTGATAAATCTTGTGTATTGGTTCCATTAGTGCACAGAAATTTCCTGTTGTCACTGGCAAACAAAGTGCTCTTGGTATGGCACAGCCATTAGAAAGATCCGTGATGGGTTTGATCCTCTGATCTACTGCAGTAGAATGCACAAAGATACACAGAGGTTCTGTGGGAAATGTCCAACTTGCTAGCTGAGTGGTAAGTCAGGAGGATTGGTAAGGCACCATTAGTTCTTCTACAAGTTGTAGGTATCCCATTTAAATAGGTAGGGATAGACATTGGTGGTGCATTCAACCCCGCTCATTTTCAGGAAATGAGTACATCCTGGAGATGGTGGATCATGCCACAAGATATCCAATGGTATTACATCTGAGGAGCACAACTGCAAAATTAGTAGAGAGAGCCCTGCTGGGTATTTTTTTCAAGGGTCATTTTTCTAAGGAGTATAATTTCCTACTAGTGAACCAACTTCATCTCCTCATACATGAAAGAGATGTGGGAGCAAGCTGGTATAGCATACCACTTCTCCACAGCATACCACCCACAAACCAATGGTTTGGTGCAGTGGTTAAACAAGACAATTCGGGCCATACTTATACTTTTTGCCGCAAAACTGCGCTAACGCAGTTTTGCGTCAAAAAATTTTGCGCCGTCTAACGCCATTCTGAAGCGCCATGCGGGCGCCGTATTTATTGAATGGCGTTAGCCGGCGTTAGCCGACCGGCGCTGCCTGGTGTGCGTGAAAAAAAACGACGTACACCAGGCAGCGCCGGCGTAGGGGAAAAATGGAGTATGGGCGTCCAAAAATGGGGCAAGTCAGGCTGAGGCAAAAAAATCGCCTTAACCCGATTTGCGCCATTTTTTTCGACGCCCAACCCCCATTAACATGACTCCTGTCTAAGCAAAGACAGGAGTCATGCCCCCTTACCCAATGGCCATGCCCAGGGGACTTATGTCCCCTGGGCATGGTCATTGGGCACAGTGGCATGTAGGGGGGCACAATTCAGGCCCCCCTATGCCACAAAAAAAAAAGAAATAAAAATACTTACCTGAACTTACCTTAATGTCCCTGTGGTGGGTCCCTCCATCCTTGGGTGTCCTCCTGGGGTGGGCAAGGGTGGCAGGGGGTGTCCCTGGGGGCAGGGGAGGGCACCTCTGGGCTAATTCTGAGCCCACAGGTCCCTTAACGCCTGCCCTGACCCAGGCGTTAAAATCCAGCGCAAATGCGGGGTTTTTTGCCCCGCCCACTCCCGGGCGTCATTTTTGCCCGGGAGTATAAATACCACGCACATGCCTCGGAGTCATTTTTTTAGACGGGAACGCCTACCTTGCATCTCATTAACGCAAGGAAGGTGTTCACGCCAAAAAATGACGCTAACTCCATGAACTTTGGCGCTAGACGCGTCTAACGCCAAAGTATAAATATGGAGTTAGTTTTGCGACTAATTTGCGTCGCAAACGGAGTATAAATATGCCCCTTCATTGCATAACATGAACTCTGCCAGAGAACCTAAGGAGGAAGTGGAATCTTCTGCTACCATGTCTTTTGTTAACTTACTCAGAGCTTCCACTGAAGGTGGCCAGGTTCAGTCCCTTTGAATTTCTGTACAGTGACCACTCTCCTTAATCAGAGAAGGGATCTCGGAGTCTCCACAGAAAGATGTGGTGGACTAGGTAATACGCCCCATGAAACTGATGGCACAATAAATGAGTCAGGCATATGAAATCATTCAAGCAAGCCAAGAGCTTATGAAGGAATGGTATGACCAGAAAGCAATGCCGACTGGGTGCCAGGGAGGTCAGAAGATGTTATTGCTAAAGCCTGTTCATTCCACAGCTTTGGGGGACATTTGATGTGGGCCATGCAAGAGGGTACAGAAGCTTTCTGAGGTGAACAACTTGGTGGGCACAGGAGCCACAAGGGAGCTCAAGAAGGTGTTCCATGTAAACAAAGGCTAAAGCCTTACCTCTGGAGAGATTATACAGTCAGTGTGTTGGTGTTGACGGATATGGTAAAGGACGACAGTGAGCCTCTTTCCGACATGTTCCACAGTGACCCTAAAGATGGCACTGTGAACAAAGTTCAGTTACCCCTTGAGTTGAGATCTGAGCAGCAGAACAAATGTACGGATGTGTTGATATGGCTATCCAAACTCTTTTCATTGAAGCCAGGGTTAAGGCCAGTCAATGTCCACATGATGAACATAGGGGACAGTCAACTGAGTTCAGGAAATAAGTGGTATTGGTTCCCGAGCGAGGGTCTACAGACTTTTGGTTCTGTGTGGACTACTGGAAATTCAATAGGTGACAAAAACTGATGCCGATACAGTCTGGCAAAGCATTTGAGTACCTTTGATCTAACCAGTGGGTATTATCTGATTGCTTTAGCATTCGGTGCTAAGGAGAAGACAGCAGTTTCAGGACAACAGGGGTTATATCCAGGGCCATTGCAATTATGTGATTGTGGGGCCATGGCAATTTTTGCATAAATATAGATTTGCCATATAATCCTTCATCTGCTGCATAATCTGAAAATTAAACAAAAAATTTGCTGCTCAAATGAAGTTACTAAAAATGCATCAACACCTTTTTGTTGGTTATTGCTATATTTGGGTATTAAAATTGTGTGAACGAGGCAGAGACAGTGTTACCATGTTTAAAAATGCCAAAATAATGAAGTAATACTACTACAGAATGTGCCACATTATGCAGCATAATTTGCCTTTTCTTGACGCACAATTTACTCAACCCTGCCACATAATTTGGCCCTCTCCTGCCATGTAATTCCAGTGGCCCTGAGTAAGTCAGTTCAAGGTAATGCCCTTTGGGCTGAAAAATACTCTGCCTTTTTTCACTGTTTTTTTTCAGTGAGTTTTGTGTGGCCAACCTGAATGACATTACAGTGTTTAACAATTCATGGCACTGTCACCTGAGGCACCTATGGCAGGTGGTGGCTACAGGAGGTGAAACTGACCATTAAGACCCCAAGTGCCACGTGAGCAGTCCTCTCTAGTCTGCCTTGGGAATGAAGTAGACAACAGGAAGATTTGCTCTTTTGTTGCCTTGTTACTCTCTGTGCTGGAGTGGGAGTTGCATGCACCTCAGGCCGAGTGGATGGCCTTTTAAAGACTCACTGGGTATTACAGGAACTTTGTGGCCAACTATGGGAGTATATTGACCCTATTGACTGCTTTGACCTCAAGGAACAGTCCATGAGAGTGATTTGGACTAAGGAGTGTCAAACGGCATTTGATGAACTTGAGAAGGTATTGCACGGGGGCGTGGCTAGGACGCCACCTAAGATGGAAGCTCAGTCGCAGAGCTCCGCACCGCACCGGACCTTCAGGAGATTTTTCCAGTTTTTCATCAGAATGTTGGATCGCCCTAATCAATGATTCTTGTAGGGGAATGGATTTTTATAAATTCAAAACTTTCTAAGGTACTAATGAACTTTAAAAATGCCGTTTTGATGACTGAATTACTGCGGCCGCCATTTTGTTTTCCTCATCACGCTGTTATTTCATCTCTCATTGCCTCATAGAATGACATTTTGCTCACTGATGTCACTAGGTTTCATGTCCCTCTAACATTTTTAAATTTAAAATGGTTGTCTGAAGGCTGGATACTTTCTACTCAGTTTCTTCTTGGAGTTACTCTGTGAATTTTTTGAAGAATCACTATTTTCAGTGAACTTCAGTCATTTTCTCTAAGAACTGAATCTGGGGTCTTGTTGGCTCATCTTTCACATCATCTTCCTCAGACTTTTCTTCAAATTTGGCATATGTGGGAAAGAGTAAGAACCTTTTGCAGTCTATTAAAGCTTCTTCGAATATTATCTTGGATGCGGATCAGTCTTTTGTGATTCCTTTGATGGAAGCATCAATTTCTCCTGTTGACATGGCTCAATCTAGTTCCCCTCATCCAAAGGCTTCTACGCTCCTACCCTCGAAGTCGTCATTATCATCTTCTGCAAATAAAAGACATACACAGGACTCTCCTTCCCCTCCGAAGTCTACATCTCCTGTTTCTCCAGATACTGTATTAAAGGGAATTAGAGCCTTGAGACCATTTATTGAGGAAGCTAATGCTCCCATTCACAATCTCGATGTTAAATGGTCTTCTATGGAATCTAGAATGAACTTGGTTGAACAAAGTGTCAGCATCATACAGGAATCCTCTTCTAAAGCTGCTTCTCTAGCGAAGGATGTTTCAATGCTAAAGAAACAACCTGAAGATCTTGAAAACAGGAATAAACGTAAAAACCTGCACTTATATGGCCTTCCAGAGGGTATTGAGGGTTGAGATTCAGTTGCTTTCTTCACTTCCTTTCTACCAAAGCTGTTGGATTTACCTTTATCTTCTGTCTTGAATATCCAACGAGCCCATAGACTGGGACCCCAGGATACTTCTTTGTCTATCCCAACAAGACCCCGAGGTGTAAATATTTTATTTCTGAAGTTCACGGATCTTTTACAAGTTTTAAGTACAGCCAAAACTAAAAAACAACTTATATGGTCTGGTGCCAAACTATTCTTGACCCAGGATGTGTCTACAGTTACTGCTAAACGAAGAAAAGATTTCCTTGAACTTCGTCCTGCATTATGTTCACTAGGTGCAAGATATGGTTTGTTTCATCCATGCACTTTCAAAGCTACATTCCAGAATAACACATCCTCTTTTGAAGATCCTACAGACCTCATAAAACGTATCCATTCTCACTCAAAGGATTTGATGGACATTGCTGGCCCCTCCTCTTCAGGATGAAATAAATAATGATTCCAAATGTTTTTGCCTTTGATCCATATGATATAGATTATTACATATTAATGTTTAATGCTGGTTTAATCCATATCTTTTTAATCTCTTTACAGAGCGTCATAGTCATCCTTATCTCTGTTTCCCGTTTGTTTCCATGTGAGGTTCCAGTGTGGCCCGTTCCTTTGTGTTGGTTGTGCTGTCTCCTGAGTGTTGCCACTTCCTGTTTCCTTCTTGTTTCCTATTAAGGTACGTTGATCAGTCGTCGTCTGACATGTGCTGTCATCTCCTACTGCACTTGGGCCCGTATTTATACTTTTTTAGCGCCGCATTTGCGTCGTTTTTTGACGCAAAAACGGCGCAAACTTGCAAAATAGCATTGTATTTTGTAGGTTTGCGCCGTTTTGCGTCAAAAAGCGGCGCCAATGCGGCACTTAAAAAAGTATAAATACAGGCCTTGATTCCTTGTCGCTTTCTCCTTCCTTTTTCTTTTTTCTTTTTCTTATTTCCTGTGTTCTTCTTTACCTTTATTCTTTTTCCCATACCGGAAAGTCTTTTTGTTTTCATTTACAATTTTTACATTATTAATGATTGTGTAGTTCTATATTAATTTCTTCTTGGTTATATTCAGAGTATTATATTGGAATGTGAAAGGATTAGTTAATCCTGTGAAAAGGCAGAGAATATTATCTCATCTTGCCTCTTATAATCCAGATTTAGTACTTCTGCAAGAGACTCATCTTACAGAAAATAAGGCATTAAAACTGAAACGACATTGGGTAGGACCAGTTTTTGTTTCTCCTACCCCTATTAAGAAGAATGGAGTAGGTATTCTTTGTCACAAAAAGTTAAATTGTATTGTTGTGCCTCAAGAAAATGATTCCGACAGTAGATGGCTGATTGTAAAGCTACTTACTAATGCTATTCCGTTAACTGTTCTTAATGTATATGGTCCGACTCAACCAGACTTTTTGTTCTGGCCTAGTATTTCTAAGAAATGTTTTCAACACAAAGATGAGTTCTTTATTTTTGGTGGTGACTGTAATCTGATTATGGATCTTTTTTTTGACCGACAATCTCAACTTCATTTTTTTCCACATGAATCGCACAAGCAATTTCACATCACTATTTCCCAGAACTCTTTAGTTGATGCATGGAGAGTATGTAATACTAATGCTGAATATTCTTTTTATTCCCCCAGACATTGTTTACTTTCTCACTTAGATCATATTTTTCTTAGTTAATGGTTAACACAAAACCTTATCTCTTCCTCTATTGAGCCTATAGTTATATCTGACCATGCCCCAGTTGTCGCAGATTTGGATCTGGTTCAATCGCATCCCAAATCAGCTAGCTGGATCTTCAATAATGCGCTTTTTATTCAATGCTACTTCAGAGACAACTCACCAATTGTTATGGAACTCCTTTAAAGCCTCAGCTCGCGGCTTTATTATAGATTTTGTTTCTGACAAAAAGAAATACTTTGCTCATCAGTAGAAGCTCTTATTATCTAATATCAAATGTTTAGAACAAACATTTTATTCCTCGTCTTCAGATTCTTCTTTACATGAACTGGTTCAAGCCAAATTAACTTTTAATAAAAAATCAACTGATCAATCCTCTTCCATTTAATTATGTAGTAGTGCTCGATCTGATGGTGGTCGTAACAAATCAGGGAAAACTTTAGCCAATTATTTGAAAATTTGAATAAAACGCTCTTTTATTGAATTCATTCATTCATTCATCAGATGGGAAACTTTTATTTAAAGATGGGGATATTTTTGCTGAATTTACGAACTTTTGCAAAGATGTATATACTCCGGAACATCTGATTCACTCTATTCCTATTGATTCATATCTTAAAACTATTTCACCTCCTATTCATAATCTATTGAATTTTGATCCTCTTGAATCTTACTTATTGATTACAGAGTCACTCAAGGCACTTAATGCACTGAAAAAAGGGAAATCGCCTGGCCCAGATGGGTTTACTGTAGAGTTTTATTTACATTTCTCCAATATTTTGCTACCTAGACTTCTGCAACTCATTCAGTTTTTCTTCCTTACTGGCAAAGCTGGTGGTACTTTTCAGGAAGCTACTATTTGTCTAATTCATAAAGATGGACGAAATCTTACACAGTGCAAAAATTATTGTTCCATATCCCTTGTAAATGTAGATTATAAAATTTTTGCCAAATTACTTGCTCTTCGACTTTAGCTGTTTTTGCCCAAGTTAATAGGTAAACAACAATGTGGTTTTGTTAAAGGCAGACTAACCTCAGATAACTCTCGACCATTTTGTAATGTATTAAATAAAGCTCCTTCCCTTTCTTATCCTCTAGCAGCCTTTTCTATAGATGCTGAAAAAGCCTTTGATAGAGTGAGCTGGTCTTTTTTACGTGAAATATTGAAATGGTATGGTTTTGGACCCAAAATTACCTCACTTATTTCTTTGTTTTACACAGATCCTCAAGCTGCAGTACTAATAAACGGACCCGTATTTAACTATTTTACCTTGCAATGAGGTGTTCATCAAGGCTGTCCTTTATCCCCTCTTCTATTTGTTTTAGCCCTTGAACCATTGCTTTCTCATATTCGTGAAAATATTCTTATGTCAGGCTTTCAAAATGGGGATAAACATTTAAAATTATCTGCCTATACGGATTCTATTCTTCTCTTTCTTTCTAACCCTGATATCTCAATCCCTGCTATACCTCAGGAGATAATAAACTTTTCATCTGTCTCTGGTTATAAAATGAGTTCAGAGGAAACAGAAATTCTACCTCTTACTAAAGTTTGCACTAAACACTCCTTTGACTCCCCTGGATTTCATTGGAATAATTCTAAAATCAAATACTTGGGCGTTTGGTTCACTAACTCCATTATACAGTCCATTAAAATAAATATGAAGGAATGTTTCAAAAGAATTCATAAATTACTGTCCTCCTGGAATCTTCTTTATTTCACATGCTGATGTTGTATGGATTCTATAAAAATTATGATTATGCCTATTTTATTATACATTTTATCTATGACCCAGTTCATATACCAGATAGCTACTTTAAAAAGGTTGAGTCACTTCTTTCCACATTCCTTTAGATTAAGAAAAAAATCACGAATTTCCCTCTTGCTTCTTAAAAAGACTAAGGATACTGGAGGTGTGAATTTTCCAGACTTTTGGACTTATTGTAAAGCTTTTTGTCTAAAACAAGCTGCCAAATGGATCTCTTCTGCTCCCTCCCTCTATGCTCCCTTATTGCTTGACATTGAACTTGCATTGCTTGCACCTTTCTCTAGTAAAGAAGTTTTAACCTTCTCTTAAAAACTAACATAAATTCTTCACCGCTCTTTAAACATACTTGCTTTTTGTTGAATCCATATTACCAAATACAAATTACATCTAGAATCTCTTTTTGAAACTCCCCCCTTTGGTATAACTACCTCATAACTATAGATATTAGACCCTTAGACTGGAAAACTTGGAGGAGCAGGGACATTATCTGGGTTCAATATCTATTTTACGGCCTAAATCCTCACTTCTTTCCTCAATTTCAAGTGATTTTTGATTGCCCTCGATAATTTTGGCACAAATTTTCAATTCTTATGCAGACTGTTTTGGATATTTTCTGTTAGTTTCCACCAGATTCCATACCTCATTCCCCCTCTCTCCCAGATTCTCTTTTAAGATTATTGTGTCTGAATCCGAAAGATTCTCTTATATACAAATATTTTTGAGCATCAGATCCCTCTAGATCAGTTATGATGTAAGCCAAGGTAGAACTTACTTGGGAATCAGATTTGGGATGCGATTGGTCCATTTCTCTCTGGAACGAAATATGGTCCAGAATATTTAAAATTTCAAGATCAGCCTCTACCACTCAATCCATGTTTTTTCTTTATCACATATAGTAACATACACCAACATCCCTGGCAAAATTTGGTAATACGTCTAGCCCTGCTTGTTGGTCATGTCATTGTTCCAAGGGGATTTGCTCCATGTTCTTATATTATGCCCCCTACTGACATTTTTTGGCAGAAAGGCTGGTCCCAACTTACACCAATTTTTAAAATACATTGCCCCATGTCGGTTATTTCAATTTTTTTAGGTAACCTATCAGATAATATTGAATGGCATACTCATGAAAAAGGATTATTTGATCTTATGTTGGCTTTAGATTTTCAGCAAGTTACAATTAACTGGAAATCCTCCTCTAGCATATCTTTTACAGCTTGGTGGAATAATGTATGCCATTATCATTGCTTATATTTATTTTTGCTTCAACTTGCAGGGCTCTGGTAAATAGAGATTTATTTTTCTCCTAATTAATGAATTTTCTTAACAACAATGTTAAACAATGTGATCAATCCATAAGATCTGAGAACTTTAAACCACCGTAATTTGTATTTTCTCTGCTTCTTTTCTCAGATACACGGCTCTTGTTTTTCTCATTATATATATGTATTATTGTATCTACCAACCCGATCTCCAAATATAGATTTTTATTCCCCTCCCCCTTTTTATACCCATTTTCGTCCTTTTACAGCATAAAATTGTAAACAGCTTTTATTTTGTATATCGATTAATAGCCTTGTGGTTGTATTGCTGATGTTGACTAGTGTTTGCATTTCATATGTTCTACAATAAAGCTGATTAAAATTTCAAAAAGAAGGTATTGCACAATGCTCCTGTACTGAAGGCACTTGGGGCCAGATATATCAAACGTTTTAGCATTCACAAATGGTGCGAATTGCAGAAATCGGCGTTTGCGAATGCAAAAACATGTTTTGCGATTTATGAAAGGCATTTGCAGGACAAAAACAAGGAATCTGAAAAATTGTGATTTTTAGTGAAGTGACACGGTTTTGCGTGTCACAATCTGCGTATCGCAATTTAAGACATGAAAAACCGAATCGCTGTTTGCATCTCGCAAATTGCAAGCCCGAATAGTGACTCACAAATACAGAATCAGAATTTGTTGTCGCAAATTGCAATACGCAGATTGCGACACGCAAAACCATGTCGCAATGGGATGCATCAAAAAATCGCAAATTGCGAATATTCGCAGAATGGCCTTTTGCACATGCAATTTACCACGGATTGAAACAAGGTGGTAACCAGGTGCAACCTATATAAAGAGGCCCAGAATGCCTCATCCTCTTTTCCACAATGGCTGCACTCTACGTCATGGCGAGGAGAATGAGGATCTTGGCAGGTTTGAGGAGATGGAGGAGGAGACAGGAGCGCATTTTCAGAGTGCGCATTACCCTTTTTGACCAGACTGAGGAAGATATTTTTGATAAGTACAGGTTGAGCTCAGCCATGATACTTGACCTGATAGCTGAGCTACAACCCCTACTGCAGCGCACAACACACAGGACTAATAGCATACCCACCCATGTGCAGGTATTATGCTCCCTGCACCTACTAGCCTCAGGGAGCTATCAAGGGGTCATAGCAGCAGCTGGAGGGGTCTCACAGAGTGCCCTCTCTAGATTTGTCAATGCATTTCTAAATGCCATGCTGAGCAGGATACACCAGTACATCAGATTCCCCCACACCCCACAGGAAATACAGCAGGCAAAAATCGATTTGTACCAGAGAGCACAGTTCCACCATGTCCTAGGTGCCGTAGATGGGACACATGTTGCAATCTGTCCACCATCGACCACAGAGTATGTGTACTGCAACTGTAAAAACCAACATTCAATGAACATACATCATAACTGATCTCGTGGCCAGGTACCCAGGGAGCACACATGATTCGTACATCTTTCGCCACAGCGGGATTCACACAAGACTGCTAGCTGGGGAATTTGGTGAAGGATATCTACTAGGTAATTTGCAACTTTAGAATGTTGCATTGATGGCAGCGTGACGTCAGATGACACAGCTACTCATTATACCCTCTGTTCCTTCCAGGGGACAGTGCTTACGCAGTGCGCACCTACATGATGACGCCCTACCTAAATCCTGCAACACCAGCAGAGCGGAGATACAATTCAGCACACAGGGCAACCCGCAATGTGGTGGAGCGCACCTTTGGCCTGCTGAAGAGTCGCTTCCGGTGCATCTACAAAAGTGGAGGGGCACTACAGTACAGCCCGGACACGACCTGTAGAATAGTGGCCACATGTGCGATCTTGCACAATATAGCTACCACCAGGGGCATCCCTGTGGAAATATCAGAGCCAGACTCAGATGAGGATAATGATCCCATACCACCCCTACAGCCAGCAGACAGGACCAGTGCAGCAGAGGGCAGGCAAAGGTGTGCTGACATCACGCACAACCATTTCAGAAGTAAGTAATGACAACACCACCTCACTGACATGTATCCTGGTAGTTAGCACCTTTATTACCTTGACTTCAGGTAACATATGTCACTAGGAAAAAGCAATACACATGAGGCAGACATCAGCCATTAACAGTGTCACACTATTATCATCATAGTTTTACTGTATTGCTGCATGTGAAGGTAGTCCCCTGTAGCCCTCAATGTCACTTCTTACGACCATGCATTCCACTTGAGTGTGCAGTGGCCTCGCCTGCACCTCTTGTATCAGGCTCCCAGGCAGTACTGTGCCTGGCACTGCAATGTCTAGGATCCATCATGGGGACTGCAAGACTGCTGAGGCTAGATGACTCCTCGGTATCCCCAACACCCAGTTCGCTGGGTGTAGCACTGGGTGCTGTCAGCATAGCATCCAGAACGTTGGTTATTTGCACCAATCCCTGTGCAACGTCCCGACTGCTATGTGCTGCCTCCACCTGTGCGGCCACAGCACACCGTGCCATCAGGGCAGTTGATGTAGCAAGACGATTTACAGATCTTCAAAAGCCATTGAACATTCTCATGAATTGCCGTTCGCGCCTGCGGTGGCACACACGCTCATGCCTGATCTCAGTACAGAGTTCCTTAATGGCATTTGTCAGTTCCTTGGTGTTATCTGCAGCTGTTTGCTGTCCCTCGTGCAGCTTGCATATGTTCGCATTCAGAGACTCCAACTGCTTGTACAGTCCCCCCATATTGGCATTGTGTGACTGCAACTGCCTGTGCATTGCCTGTGCATGTTTTTGCACTGCAGGTGCTGCACTTTGAGCATGGATGCTTCAAGGCCACCAAAGATTGATGGGCCCTCGCCTTCATCTGTGTGCTCTGTGCCTGCATCGTGAGGCCTCCTGCGGGGAGTTGAGTGACGCTGGGGCAAGGACTGCTGCCTTCCTGTGGATCTAGCTTCTGGGGGTGGTTTGTGGCCTTCATGCAGCATTTTATCAGAGTCCAGGTTCAAATCATGGAGAGGTAACACCCTTGCCTTGCGTCTGATTGGTGCTATACACAATGACTCACTGGTGTTAGAGTCGGACAGTGGCTGTGTTTCTGCATCCCCCACATTGGTACATTCTGCTGCTGCTGGGCCTGAGCCATCTGCAACAACAATGTGCAGCATGTCATTTATGTATGTATCACCAAATGTTGCACTATGATAATAAATGTACACTTTCATCATATCACTATGAATTGTGTGTTTTGTTCTTCTGTGTGTCTGTATACTTAATTGCTATCTATGTGCTATTTTCAGCTCAGGGTTGTGGACTACCACTCCCATAAGGCATTGTTGTGCCACATGTAAGATGTGGAATGGACTACTTATCACAATGCTTTGCACTAATTCCTATTTCCTAAGGGGCATTTGTACATGCACATATGGGGATACACATCATTATTGGACTTACCTTTACTGGTGCTGGGTGTGCCGGAAGTGTCAATGTCAGTGACCCCACTGACAGCTTCTGGAAGCAGTGTGGACTCCACCAGGTCTTCCATAGGGGTAGAGGGTGTCTGGGTGGATGGTCCTCCTCCTGTGCTCCTTGCCTCCTTTAGCCTGCCGGCCACCCTCTCCTGGGCATGGGAACGCAGGTCGTGCCACCTCTTGCGTATCTTTTCCACTGAGCGCTGCGCAACTCCCGCTGCGCAACTCCCACTGCGCAGATTTTGGTCTGGATATCAGCCCAAAGTTTCCGCTTCTCACTCTCTGGTACCAGGAGTGAGCTCCTCCCAAAGAGCCGGTCAGGGCTCCTGACCACCTCCTCAGTGAGTACCTCCAATTCTTGCTCACTGAATTTCAGCTTCCTCTTCCTCTCTCCCTTCTCCTTCCCATTGCCAGCATTGGCCATGTTGGTGTTAGGTCCTGGCTTGCTCCCACACTTGCTCCCTGGGGCTGGTCTGGGACTCTCTGACTGCTCTTGTAGGTGTGCTACCTGGAAACAGCATGGGCTGACTCACTTCTTGCTTGTGATGTCATCAGGCTGTGCCAGGTAACAGTTTTCGCAATTTGCGATTTTCAAATACTGAATCGCAATTTTGTTTGCGATTCGGTATTTGGACCTCGCAAATTACATTCGCGATTTTTAAGAAATCGCTATTTCCGACTCGCAATTTTGGTACATCACATTTTGCGTGCCGGAAATAGCGATTTCTTAAAATTCGCTATTGGGGACTCGCAAAGCAAAATCTTCATACATCTGGCCCCTAATTACAGTCAGAATTTCGTCGTGCAGACAGATGCTTCTGACAAAGGAGTTGAGACAGTGTTAGCTCAAATATATGATAAGGGTAGAGAACGTCCTGTGGCTTTTACTAGTAGGATATTACTGACAATTGTCTCTTTAGAGAAAGGGAGTGGGCCTAGGTGGGAGGGACTCGGGTGAACTCACCAGAAGCGCTAGAAGGGGCTCTGCAAGGGAATGTGTTGCTCATTTCACTATGGTAGATTTGAACTGTTGTGTGTAAGAAATATTTGTTGTTTTACAAAACTCAGTATTGGGCCCGACCGGATTTAATAGGGTTACTGGGGTTGGTGCTAAGCCGTGGATTTGAACTTACACTGGCACTCTGTCTCTCCCTCGAAAGCCTTGCCCTTCACAACCCACTTTACCACTAAGAGTCAAGTGCTGGTGGGGTAGTATTTGGCCCAGTTGTGCAGAGCACATAGTAGGCTGTGCCCCGGGAAAGCAGAATTAAAAGGCTCCGCCTACCACAGTGGGGCCCAATAACCACTGTCTGCCCTCTGGCCTTCTGACAGTGGCTATATCAAACACAAGGGCCATATGTATGTTAGAGGAAGGAGCTAATCACTCAGTGGTCCATCTGTGTCTTGATGGCTTCCCTGAGAAAAATGGAAACAACCATCTGTGACTATGCATTTTTAACCGACCTACCCAGAGAGGTCCTTTGGCTTTGCATTTCTAACAGAGCTTCCCAGACAGGTCATATAACTTATTGCAAGATATGCTTCTCTGTTTTGCCCACTCCTTGAAAATCATAACTAAGTCCTTCCATTTTGTATGCACTTCTAAAAGTTACAACCTTCATTCTGAGCCTCCCAGGCTTTAGAACATGAGAAGCACATAAACAAGGACAGGGCACCCATCAGAAAAGAGTGGGAATATAGTCCATCAGGTCTTGCAATGCACCAATTGGGGCCCCTATGTTAGACCTGTCCACCTTAGAGTGGCTTCCCCCCCCCACAATTATGCCTGTGTGCCTCCAATTTTGATGAATTCGTTTTTGTGTGCATTAGGACTCTGAGCACTTTACCACTGCTAACCATGGCTACAGTGCTTGTGCTCTCTCCCCTAAACATGGTAACATTGGCTAATAAAGTTCACTACATGTGCCCAGGGCCTGTAAGTTACCTGCTACTAGTGGGTCTGCAGCACTGATTGTGCTACCCACTTAAGCAGCCCTCTAACCATGTCTCAGGCCTGCCATTGTAGGGCCTGTATGTGCAGTTTTACACTGCAATTCCGACCTAGCAAAATAAACCTTTTGAACAAAGCTGGCGACTGTAGGTCTCCAGTCTCCAACATGCACATCCAATAGGTGGGCCCGTGGGCCAATGCATTCCCAATAACATCATACTCAACATATTTAATCTTATTTTTCTCCATTTTTACCCAGTTTATCTTCAACCATTTGTAATCCGTTTCAAACCAGTTCCGAATGAAAATGAAACATCGATATTTAAATCTTCAGGATTTTCTTAACTGCTTGAAAGTTGAGCCATACACAGTCCACAATGAAGGCATAAAAAGTTCAACGTGTGCCATTAAAAAAAATGTATTTCGACATCATATCCACCCAATGCATTTCGGGAATGATCCATTCATCAGGGGGGACTGTAAAAGATTAAGAAGGAACCTGTCAGCATACATATTAGGAGACTTTCATTCCATATCTAATACCCTGCCATGAAACAATGATGTTTAAAGCTGAGCATTTAAACTACAACTGAACACATTGCCATCTGTGTCCACTCCGTAAATGTTAGCGCGTCAGACCTTATTAAGTTAAGTTATAAGGGGACGCGTTGTGGGTCGATGGACCTTTTGACTGCGCTTCGAGTAGTTCCCACCATGTAACCCCATACCAATACAAATCAATAGCAGTAACAATCAATGAAATCAATAATCAATTGGAGTCAGTAATTTCCACACACCAGGCCACACACCAGGCCACTCGCGACCATGAATAACCACAATTTTATGTAAAAGTTAGAAAGTTTATTTCCGTATATTAACAATGCTGAAGTCACGTAACTCAGTCTCAATATAGCTGACCAAAGCGCCTACAGAATTGCAATCTAATCAAAGCTTGAGCCACTACACATTCTAAGGTTACTGTAAAAATGAATAGCACAAGTAACTGCGCAAACAAAATGCTATACATTTCAATGCAGCAAAGAAAAGACATCCACTGTTATTACATGTAGCAAGCATCATCAGTGAATACCCTAACTAACTTCAGATTAGAATAGCATGTTTGGACTCAATGCAAAACAATTTAGTCAACACAAATTTGGAAAAACATTTTGCTGTGGCTCTATCAAAGTTAGCAGTTGGTACCTAGAGACAAAAGCAAATAAACATAACAATCAGTAACATCGTCTTATACCTTGCCTCAGTATGGTTCAACAAGCTGTGACACAACAAGCTGTGACAGTCTTCATCAATTGGACATCAGTTCAGTCAGCAAGGCATCGGAATTCAACATTAAAGTTCAGGAAAAGCAAAGTCTCTTCATGCAGTTCGGAAAAGAATAATATCTAAACGCTCAAGAAGAATAGGGAGAATGGCCTCCCTGGACAGTTCAAAAGAATAGAGCTAATGGCGAAGTGGAAGTGGTGTCCTCCTCTCGGTGTAGTCTGGCTAAGTTAGATTTCCTAAATCTACTTCCCACGTCCTTATTGGTCAAACAATTGCATGTTTGCATTTAGTCCAATGAAAATAAAATCCCAAATCTAAGAATTTACTATGACACAGTTCCCATGTCGATGATTGGCTCCTCTTCTCCTGTTCCCATTGTTGGGCTTGTCAGGTATCAATATTGTGGCAGCTTATACTCCAGTCAGTGCATCTATTGTCTTCTCCTGGGAAGGTCATTCTTACACATACTACATTATACATTGTATCCCTAGCTAGTACATTATATTATAGCGAGCAGATCTCATGAGAAAGAATTTCAGCTACAAGCACTTGGTCAGTACAGTGGAAAATCACAATTTAATTCTCTAAGCAGCCATTTTATAAATCCCCTAAGAAATGCAGCTTGACACGAGACCGTGCAACTAGGCCCAAGACATACAAAATACATAACCCCTAATATGACATACTACTAAATTAGTCAAAACATACGCTCAACCTTTTACATTAATAAGCCATTAAAAGTACACTTTGTGAACACTGTCGGCCACTCAGGAAGACACAACTTCAATTGTGTGCATTATTTTTCTACATTAACTCATTTTCTGTGCAAATTAGACACTCAGAATATATGAATATTCATTAGTAGAGTTCAGTATCCACCTAACTAATCAGTGCACATAACCATTTTATTCAAAATAGAAATAGTCACCCCAAACGACTAAACGCATGATTAAAAACTACCCCCATTCACAGCTAAGTACAATGGGAACCCCATGCAACTAAAAAAAACGTGTACCTCCAAAAACAATGTGTATAAAATAAAAAATGTGAATGTTAAAAACATGCGCTATACCAAAACATAAAAGCTCATGCAAAATTCAATTCCCTGCAAATTTATGATGAATCTGCCATAAAACCGGAAACGTCTCTGGTGGAGAATATTTCCGATGTGCGGACTGGCAGAAAAAAGCTTAGCCCGCACTAACTTCCATGGTAAATGAAGCTAGCTGCATCCTCGCCCCTTAAATATCCTAAAACTAATTAGTGTCTCATTGCCCGAAGGCTCACATGTGAACACTAAAGCCAATAGACTCCACACCCCGATGAAAAAAGAAACATAAACAAAATGCTTTCCCCACAGGTAGCAAACAAAACAAACAGTGGCATCATTAGATGGCGATAAAGCATGCTCTCAAATATGTTAACCCAGTTGTTGCTTCACCTACAGATGTGTGTAATATGCTAGTACAAACATTGAATTTGCAATAAATAAAGAAATGATTTAAACATACAAAGATACACCCTGAATTAAGACAAATACATTGTTGTGAAACAGCCAAGCGATTGCAGAGATTTCAGCGAGTTATTGGGCAGAGCTTGCACCAGGAGTTGCACGCCTCAACAATATTCGCCAGAGAGTGAAAGTGTACAAATATATATCTTTGACCAGGGCTAAACCTTCCCTTTTCATACATGTAAGTCTCCGCTAGGTTAGGCCCTGGACAGCCAAGAGGACAGGGCATCTCTGGAATGAATGAACAAATTCATAAATGAATGATAGAAAGAGCAATACAGCTGCTCCAAATCGGAGTGCCCCAGGTAAGACACAGCTCAGGTAAATAGGGATCAGGCAACATTAGATCTCTCAAAAATGGTGGCTCTTCAGAAGGCTCTGTCATGCATCCTCTGAATTGGCACATTTAATATGATTGGGTGACTGATTCCACTTTTTTGGGGCTAGAAAAGAGAAAGAGCACCCCCCCCGCTCTGGTCTTCTTAATGTTGGGAATGTAAAGCAAGTTGTGATGGGCTGAGTGTAATGCTCTGCGATGAAGGTATCTTTTGATTTTGTCACAAATATGTTGGTTTTTTTTAATTGAGTAGCCGTAAACGTTATTGTCAGGGCTTCAAATGTTATTCTTTGCTTGACAGGGAGCCTGTGTAGCCTTTTCAAGCTATTTCAAATACATTGTCTTTTAGGAATGTTCAGCACTAGTCTGGCTGACATATTCTGAACCTGTTGCAATCTGCATAACAAAGCATGGGGGGATCCCAAAAGCTGTACGTTGGTATAATCAGGCCTAACCTGATCATTGCATGAACGATGATCTTTCTGGTGTGTTCTGGAAGGAATTTGAAAGTCCTGCTTGGAGTTTTCAATAGGAAAAAACAGATTCTGTGATAATATTAAAAGACTTAAATTAGAGGGCTGTCTAGCTTGACCCCCAGATTTTTTGCAGTGGTAAATGGCACCTTGGCGAGTCCCATTTCAAAAGGCCCCTGATGGGTCCAATCCAGTATGGTGGGGAGCCAGATATAAAGATTTCAGATTTTTCAGAGGTTAGGCAAAGACAGCTTTTATGCATCCAATCTGCTACTGCATAGAGACATTTCTGAAAGTTAGCTGAGACCAAAGCATCAAGGTGTTTAAAGGCAAACATCAGCTGGATGTCATCGGCCCCAAGCTTGAAAAATAGTAGCAAGAGAAGCGATATAGATATTAAATAGACATAGGCTTAAGGCTGATCCCTGTGGCACACCATAGATGATCTCACAAAACTCTGATGTGAACAGGGGAAGGTAGTCTGCTTGCTTGCGATCATAGAGAAAGGACAATTCCCGCTTTTTCCAGTCTTTTCAGGAGAAAGTCATGTGAACCATGTCAAACGCTGCCAATAAATCCAATAAATGAAACACAATTACAAATATATCAGTGCCTAAATCTAGATGGGTTTTGATAATCTCAGTTACTTCTAGGAGTGCCGTCTCTGTGCTAAATCCAAATTCAAACCCAAATTGAAAGGGATGAAGCACATTGTTTGCGTCGATAAAATTTGTAATTTGATGATTAACTGCAGATTCAAACTTCTTCCCACAGTAAGGAAGAAGTAAGATTGGTCTGTAGCTGGCAGGGCATGAGGCGTCCAGATTGTTTTCTTTTAGGAGTGGAGGACCAATGCCTCCTTCCAGCATGTGGGCACTGAACACTATTCAAGGGAAAGGTTAAAGAGAGCGCTTATCAGTGGATTCAAGGACTGAAGAGTCTTTTTAAGACTGTGAGGTGTGCAGAGATCATGTGGCAAGCCCCAATGAGCTTTTAGTACCAGGCTCTCTGAAGCCTACAAGGAGATCTTTTCAAAAGAGGACATTAGCCTGTTCAACATGTGGGAGGTTTGTCCAGGAGTGACCAGACCAGTAGCCTTGGTGTTAGACATTTTTTATCATCTTGTCAAGAAAAAACTATAAATTATAAACAAATTCCTGTGAAGAAGGTTCGATTGATTTGGTAGCAAGGGGTTTATCAAAGAGTTAGCAATTATAAAAATTGTGCGAGGTGCGTTTTCTGCTTCTTTAAATAATTTAGTAAATAAAGAGGATTTGACTTTTTAAAATATCTCTCTGAACTGTTTGAGAGTGGTTTTATACCTATGTTTGTCTTCCTCAAGGAAGTTATGTTGCCATTTCCTCTCTAGAGCTTTACACTTTGGTTTTTCAGCTTTAAGTGAAGCAGAAAACCAGGGCCTTCTGTTTTTGTTCACTCTCCAAGGTATTAAATCATCAAAAGTGGTCTTGAGATACGAATTAACTGAATATAAAGCCAACTCAATGTCTTAAAATTGGTTAACTCTAGACTAAAAGGGGCTAGACAGTGGTCAGTAAAATCTAAAGGGTCTATAGACCCAACTTTTAGCATGGAATCACAATTTAAAATTTAAAATCACAACTTGTGGTGAAGTCAGATCTTATATTGTAGTTCTGAAAATGCCACTTTTCGAAAGTTTGCATTTTCCTGCTTTAAGCCCTGTGTGCCTCCAGGCTGTCTCTGTTGACTAGTCTGAGGTGGGTGACAGCTGGGTTTTGTTTATAATCCCCAGGCAGCTTCACACAATGAGAGCTTAGATGTGATTTGGCGGACCTTGATGGGTCATCCTGGCAGGATGGGAGGAAGAAGCTGGCCAAAGCCCACTTACACCTAAATAGGCTGGCTCCTGTCCCCACACAAAAGACTGTATAACCCCTTGTAGTGAGCCTGGAGCCAGGACAGAAAGGGCAGAACCTCTGTACACTTCAAAGACCTGTCTTTAAAGTCCCCCCCCCTCTTAATAGTCCCAACTGGGTATAAGTGCCGGATCTCTGACACCATCCAATGAGTGCACTTCTGGACCTGTGGATCCCCTGCCAGGAAGAAGGACTGCTGTGTTGCTACAAGGATTGCGCCTCTGCTGGACTCATGTTTTGCTGTGCTGACCTGCTGTCTGCAGCCGTCTTGCCTGGGTTTTACAAGAACTGGGCCTGCATCTTTCCAGCCCGGAACCCAGAGTGACTCCAAGGGCTAGCTGACTGGCTTCACCATCTGAAGACTAAGGAGCACAAAAGACTCCTGACCAAGCTACTTCAGTACCTGGACTCTGCCATCTGTGAGTCTGCCCTGCCAAGTGGTGCCACCCCAGTTCTGGACCATTGGATGTGAGCCCAGGGTGCTTGCTTCAGCAGAACGGACACATCCTCTATCAACCCAATGCTTCGCCATCAGCTCACAGATCGGGATCACCCCAGTTGCATGGATCAGGACCGGCGTGTTGCCGCTGTGGCGTAGATTGACTCAGGTGCATCGCCGCTGTTGCAGTGATAGAACCAGCATATCACCGGCAGACCCAGTGCATCTCGGAACCAATGAAACATCATTGTTTTTTTTAAGAAAATTGACACATCGCCTCAACTGCTTGGGGAAAACTGATGAATCACCTACACTGCGAGGACCAACACCTGCACATCTCTTCAGCTGCACCCCACATCTTCATCGTCAACCCAGCCAAGATTAAGGTACTTTTGTTCAGCTGGACTCACTGGGCCCTTGTATCTGGCCGACGCTCCGTTGCGGTGGGCCTGAACTTTTGACCTTGTCCCAGTCCACATGGTTCTTGCTTCAAAGCACTATCTTACAGGTTATTCCATAAAAAATCATAACTCAGGTTCTACTTATTGGATTTTTGGCATTTTGGTCTAGGTTTATTTATGACATTAGGTTCTATCTATTTTTTTGTTGTGTGGTAGTTTCATTGTTTTACTGTTTGAAGTGTTGCACAAGTACTTTAGACATTGCCTCTAAGTCAAGTCTGACTGCTCTGAGCCAAGCTACAAGAGGGTAAGCACAGGTTAATCCAGGGTTTGCCTGACACTTACCCTGACTAGGATTGTGGTTCCTGCTTGATCATAGTTCATACCTCTGTCAACCATAAATCCTATTTTTAACAACCTGGTTATGCCAAGCAACACTACACTGCTCCACTTAGAAATGGACTTCCTTTCTTAACAAAATTACACCACCCATCTGTCTTCATTCAGAAGGTATTGGACATTGAACCTCCTGGCTACGTCTTTGAGTATTCCAAGCTTTTTCTGACCCTAAGAAAGACTGTTACCACTTGGTCTTTGCAATATCTGCAGCCCTGATAGTGATTATTCAAGCATCCTATAAAGGGATTTGGATGCTTGCTCAAAAACTCTGCCAAGAGTTTTATCCTCTAGTGTTTCTGGTGAAGATAAAAGTCATCCATTTCTGACATGTAATAAATCTGAAGAAGTTAGCTCATATGTAAAGAATATTCCCTTTTCAATTTCATTTTTCCATTTATTTCTTAAAGGTTACACCCTGGTTTTAATAGACTTTGCAGACAGCTTGTTCCTGTACCAGTGCTCTCTGTGCAATAAAATGGGCCTTCACTTCACTGGGCATAATAACATTTCAGAATGCTCAGGTTCAGCCTTAATACTTCAGCAAGGGTCCATATCAAGGTAGCCGCACCATGGCACTTATTCTCACTGACTGAGGTATGCTGTCACTATACAACTAGGAGATTGGCCCTACCCCTATCATTCCTTCTTTCACTCAGGCACAATAAATTAACATGGCTGTCTAAAATATGATAAACATATGTTTTCTTTTATTAATAAAGGTGAACCATCATTGTATCTTTCATAAACTGTGGAAACTAATGGATCTTTGTTTCACATGGATAGTAACACTTCTACCCTCACAAAAAGGTGAAGAAACTGCACTCCAGACTCTTGATACTACTATAAAGACATGATGCCTTCAAAAGAGAATGATTGACTATATGAGTGGATGGGACAGTCTCTATATTTGTTCCTCCATGGGCATTTCCCTTAATCAGGTATTTCCTAAGTCACTGGTATTTTATGTCCACGGATTCAAACCATACATTTCCAGGGACTAAGGCAATACTTCTACATTTTAAGTAAAGGCTTTATCAGGGGCATCTGGAGAGAGGGGTTTCTTCTTTCCTTCAGCATCTAGAGAAAGGAGCTTTCTTCTGTCTTCCCATCCCAAAACATGTCACAACTAATACAATCATGACAAGTTCGGGCCATTCTTGGAGATGTATCTGCTCAGGGAAAATGCTTACAGATTTTACACCGGTGGAAGTTTGAGGCGCGCCAGTTCTCTTGATGTTCATCCTAAACTTTAATTATTACCATTTAAGGTACACACTGATAACACCATGAATCCTATATCTATAGGAATGAAATATGTGCTAAGGAGGCCTTACAGAAGATAAACAGATCTATGGTCTGTAGCTGAGGTAGTCTCTAAACCTTCTTAGTAGTATGTGTGCTGGCAATAATCAACATTCATTCAAATTGACTCATTAGGGGTGTTCAATGTACAGGCCACTTTCAACAGCGCCATTTTTCGCACATATGTTCCTGGATTAATGAGACAACAGCATTGTAAGTGCACCCCATAGTTTCCTGAGAGTACTCATTAACAAGATCAATACAAACATGTCCTCTTCATAGTCCATCACCAGTCCTAAAAGATGAGGATGCCTTGCCTGTCCCAGACGATATATTTTAGAAATGACTCCCTCTGTGATATAATCACTCATTCAGGACAGATTTTCTTCCTCTGGTTTCTCATGTACAAGTATCATCCTGAAAGTTGAGGGACAAAGCTCAAGCATCATTGTGCTCAGAGACGAACAGCAACTTATATTCAAGGGTCGCAAAAAGCATCTTGACGTAGATCATAAGTGCATAATTGGTTCCACTTCCTGGGTTGGTGTATTTTAGCTGGTAATGATCTTTTTACAAGTCCTCCAATTCAGAACTTGTCTTTGCTTGAGGAGAGCTTCAAGAATGACTGGTCAGTGGCAACTCTAAGACTCCATTGGACATCTGTACTCAGTTTCAGGAGGCCTTAGTGGATTCTCACTCAGTGTTGAGCTTCTTATTTATTACATCATTTTAATTGGCTACAATAGTGTGAAAAGTAGTGCTTTCAACATGCAATCTGCCTTTGCTTCAGAAAGACTTTGCAACAATGCTTTCTTTAATCTATTAAAAACATTCCAATGAAACATCTTTAAACTAAGGAATGTTTCAAGTTGTAATCATCTCTTTAAGACGATGGAGGAAAATAGGTGATTGATGTCTTTCCCTATTTTCATTTTTTTGAGGATTGTCTTTGTCTCCATTTGGCTTAAAACGTAGGTCCTGATTTATTCTTTTTTTGCCCCACATTGGTGTAATTATTTGATGCAAAAGTGGAGCAAACTTACAAAATAGAATTGTATTTTGTACGTTTGAGTCGCTTTTGCTTCAAAAAATGGCGCTAATGTGGTGCAAAAAAAGGATAAATCAGGGCCTTAATATCTATCTCTATTGCCCACTTCCTAAATGTGGGAGGAAGGGAAATGTTATCTGCACTGAAAGAATTGTGGATGGAATTCCACCTCAATTTTCATCATCTTCAGTTTGGTTTATCAGTGCTTAAAGGCACCTCCACACTCTCTGTTCATTTTGATTAATTTTGCTATTTCAAAACGATAGACTTTAGCCCAACCATCATTAAACCTAGAGCAAGTCCATACAGATCCATTCTAAAGCATGAACAGCTGTGAAGGAACTTCTCTCTTTATACCTTGGCTTAAGCAACTATATGGAGCCCCTCTTTTCTTATATTTGTTAAGCTTCATCAGTTGCAAATTGGGTCTCCTCAAAAGAATTGTTTGGAGTGCACGGTTTTCATTCTCTTGTGTCCAAATTTGTGGCCACACTTATGACCCAGTATGCTGTGCTCTTGTGCCACGCAAAGTGGTGCAAGAGCAACACAAACCTTGTCAGTTTTTGGAAGCCTTGCAAAGCCTCTTTGCGTGGCTCTGAGTGGCTCCAAAAATCTAGAGTAAAGCAACACAACGCAAATCGCTGCGCTGCCTGACTGCGCTAGGAAGACATTCCATGGGAGTTGCATGGGTGTTTCCATGTAACTCCCAGGGATTTTGATGCATCCCTAGATTTACAAGAAATTGTAAACCAGGAGATGCAGCAAAATCTTAGCCATTCCCAGGGGAGGAGTGAAAAGGAGAAATAACTCTATTTTTCCTTGTTTCTTCCTTTTTTCTGTGTGCTGCATTCTGCAGCACACATGGAAAGATGAATATACCTCCCAGGACTGTGTTTTTTTGCAGGAAGGTTTACCTTCCTGCACAAAAAACCCTGCATTCCACCCAGGCACCTTTGCACCATGGTGCAAGGGTGCCTGTATTTGCTCTAGGCAAGCCATTGTGCCCTAGCACAGGTGGGAATGCTCCGTATGCCTTAAATATGGTGCATTCCTGCCCTTTCCCAGTGACGCAGTGAAGCGCATCAAGATGACTTGCTGCACTGTGCCACTTTCTAATAAATATGCCCCTCTTTTTTTGTGTAATGACAAACAAAATATCTCTGTGTTAGTGTGAATGTGGCTTCCAAGCCTGTCTTTAATATTTCCAACAGCTATGGATGCGGATGAGTCCTTGGCCTGTATGTTTTCTGTTTGCTACCTCCCTAATGTCTTAGGACCGAATTAAAAAAAGCCTATTCTTGTTTGGCACTTGTGGAGGGATCTCCGCAATGAGAAACTGTAGTGCAGAGATCCCATCATGACTGCAAAGCCTGCACCACAACTGAGGAGGCCCTTTGTGAATTGGGCCCTTAACATCTAAGAGTGATGTGGAGGTAATCACCTGATTGCTTATCAGTTTTCTATATTACTCCTAGTTGTCTTATTCCTCATCCCATCCTTACAATCACATTTTCAGAAAGATAAAGGACCTCGTTGGCATGCATTTTGGCTTTCACTTTCTTGATATCATGTGATTTTCTATCGCTATCATCTTACTGAGTAACATCAGATCATATTCCTCCGTGTTCATTATGAGCATATCAGCTATGATGCACCACTTTTCTTGCTCCCGCACCCTCCCCAGCCCCCCCAATGTCACATTGGAAGCGCTGTATTTACAGTACAGTGCACCATGGCGCACTTTAGCACAATAGCGTCAACATTTCTGACGCTATTGTGTTGTATTGGTCGACTAGCGCCAAAAATGATCGTGCTAGTCCAGCAAAGTGTGGGGAGGCCCATTGGAAACAATTGGAGCTTCACTTTAACACCTGCCTTGGGCAAGCATTACAAATAAAGGGAAAAAATGATTCACTGTGCCATTTTTCTGGGCCTCCTAACGATACAAACTCCCCCCTTGCATACATTATGCCTGGTGTAGGCATGATGTGGTGCAAGGGATTACACAGAGGCGCAATGTATGCATTGTGCCACTTTGTAAATATGGTGCAGAGAAATGGCTTCCTTAACACCACATTAGCATAATAAAATTATGCTAGTGTGGCGCTAGGAGGCACAAGAGGCTTGTAAATATGCCCCTATGTGTCATGTCCCATATTCCTTTCAGTTACACTCGGTTTGTTAACTCAATTATTTCTAGAGGATATTTTTATTAAAAAAAATCATTTTGGGGAATATATACAAGAAAGTGGTGCATCAGTCCTGATGCACCACTTTTCTTGCATCCTCCTACTGCCACCTAATGACACCATGGTTGCGCCGAATTTATAATACAGCTTATAATGGCTCTCATTAGCACAATAGCGTCAACATCTTTGATGCTATTGTGGTGCTTTGCTGAACTAGCATCAAAAATGTTGACGCTAGTGCAGCAAAGCACAGGGCGGCCCATAAGTTAATATGGGTACGTCATTTTAATGGCTGCTTTAAGCAGGCTTTAAAAATTACAAAAAAAGTTGCACAGTGAAATGTAAATTTCACTGAGCCATTTTTTTTGGCCTCCCTCCGACGGGACACCTCTTTGCATACATTATGCCAGACGCAGGCTTAATGTGGTGCAAGGGTTTACAAAGTGGTGCAATGCATGTGTTGTAAATATGGTGTGGGTGAAAGGCCTCCTTAATGGCGCCTTAAGGAAAAAGTAAATGATGCTAGGGCGGCGCAAGATGGTGCAAGGGGCTAGTAAATATGCCCCTTTGTGCTTTGCACTCAACATGGTGTGTTTGTTTTCAAAGCACTTATGCATTATTTCTATGTTGCTCATGTGCCTTGCGCCCATAGTAGTTTAAGGATGCTTCTTTACACTTCCAGTAGTCTAAATTTTGATATCTGAGAAAAATGTAGTTGGTTCACATTTTTTGTTTGATAATTTTGCTGACATTATTTTCAGTTTCTAATTATTTATTCCTTCATATGTGTTTTTGCACTCATTTACTAATGACACTTTTTTCTCCTATTTTCTGTTTTTTTTTTCGTCACCATGGCTGTCGTAGCGGTTTAGTTTTGTACCTTTTCTTTTACACTGATATTTATGCATTTTCGAATCCGGCAGGTGTACTTATCCTGGTCGTGTTCATCCAGCCGGGTCATGGATTTTGCTTTCCACTGTGTGATGTGAAATACATTGGTCCAGTTCTTGTAAACAATCTCATCTTTGCAACAGGAGAATCATCTCCACCACATAGCATTTTAAGATCACTAGCTTACTTTTATGTGCTTCGCAAAACATTTTTACAATGGAATATGCTTGCTCTTTGTTCTTAAAAAAACAAATGTATTTTAGCCTGCGCATCTTCAGTTCTTCCCTTGTACTTCCCAAATATGTAGGCCACATTTTAATGTATAGCAATAAATTCTGTTGCACACATTATATACACCCTTGTCGCTAAGTCATTGACCCGGTTATTGCTTCTGGTGTTGGTAACAGGGGCGGCTCCTCTGTTAGGGTGGGGTAGCGTCAACCCCCCCTCCTCGCCAGCAGCGGCAGCTGCAAAACCTTTAAAAGAAAGTCATAATAAACTTTGTTTATTATGGTTTTCATTTAAAGGGACTAGGCCTCAGGGCTGACGGGCAGTGAGGGGGAGTGCACAGCACTCCCCCTCACTGCCCATGTATGTTTGACCAGCCGTCTCGGGCTGGCCAAACACACATGCACAGTAGGCTCTCTCCAGCCCAGAAACACAGTTGCTGGGCTGGAGAGAACCTGCACAGGCTCCCAGTCTGCCTGGGAGTGCCCTGGCTAGGCATGTGCCTGCAGCAGAAAACGGAGGAGAGGCTGAGGAGCACAGCGTGCTCAGATACGTTTTTTTATTATTTTATTTTTATTTTATTACTATTTCCAACCCCCGCGCACTGCCCCGCCCCTCTAACACCTGCGAGCCGCGACTGATAGGTAACATATTTGCATGGCTTGAATTTGCCAGATTTGAAAGAGTAATTGGAATTCTTTAAATGCTATTTCTGATTGGTGCTGCCTTGCTGATAAAATTCTCTGCTTGTCAGTAATTTCTTAATTTCTATGATTATCCTCTCTTTTTAATGCATATATTGTTCCCCGTTATTTTCTTAACATTATTATTCAGTATGAGCACTGGCCAAAGTGCATGATTTGCCTTATATTTCTGTGCATTGTGTTTTATGTTATCATGCAACTTACAGTTGTTTTTCGTTTCTCAATAACTCTTGACTCTGCTTCCTCATGAGTTTTATTTTTACTCCATTGTGCAAATGTGAGCAGCTATTGTTGCCTCTGCATTTTGTCCAATTTTGCAATGGCATCAGTCACCAATGTAGTAGGGTAGGGAGTGACGTTTCAAGGAATTTTTACCTCATTCTTTTAGCTGCCTTTTGCTCCACTTTAAGCTTCATGATGTGCAGTCTTTGCATATGGTGTTTTTGTCAGGGAATTGATGATGAGGAGGTCTGTTGAGTCCCCTTCTTGATCGCCCAAGGAAAGTGCAATGCCACCCGATGCTCAGAGTGTTAGCCTGCACAGAGTAGCACACATGAAAGATGTTATGTGTCTCCTGAAGAGGTTCCCAGTTAGGAGATAAAAAAAACCAAATGTTGCATAAATATAATCGTCTAGGCAATCTAGCTATTTAGTGGAAATTAATATTAATACTGACATGATTGTGGGAGAGCAGAAAGTCCTAAATTTTTATAAAACTTCTCCAACTCTTAAAACACTCGATTATGGAACTTGGAAATGAGCTGGGTAATAGGAAGCTGCATCCATCTGGTACTTAATTAGTTTAACTACAGTCTCATGTTGATCTCGGGAGTCAATAATGAGAGTTGTGATTACAATTTAAAAGTTTTATTAATCGTTAGTTCTCAGATCTTTTTCTTTATCTTTATTAATCAAGCATAAGTTACAGAACATAGAATAAAGCATGTCCCATGAATCTATCCCTAAACAATGGCCTAGATTTAAAAGGGCCTAGCGCCATTCCAGTGCTTCATTAGCTCCATTTTTTTTACACTAATTTGGAGTTGGAAGGCCAATAACAAGGCGCCATATTTACAAAGTGGCGCAATACTTGCATTGCGCCACTTTGTTACCCCTTGCGCCACATTAATTCCTGCGCCAGGCGTAATATGTGCAAGGGGTGTTCCAGTGCTGAGGCGGGGCGAAAAAATGGAGCAAAGAAATCTAAAAGATTTCTTCGCGTCATTTTTATCAGCATTTTTAATGCCTGCTAGGAGCAGACATTAAAGGGAGGCTCCCCTTGTTATCAATGGGCCTCTGGGTGCTTTGCAGGATTAGCATCAACAGTTTCGATGCTGATCCTGCAAAGTGCCGGACTAGCGTAAAAAACTATGATGCTAGCACCCCTGACTAACGCCATGGTGCGCGGTACTTTAGATACGGTGCACACATGGTGGCATTAGGGAGGTGCTAAGGGGCTCAAGAAAAGTGGAGCAGTACTTTTCATAAATTTTCCCCAATATTTCTAAATCAGTAAAGTATATTGGAATTGAGTAACTCCTAAAGAGTGTTCTCATAAAGAGAGCAGTCAAGGCTCAGCAACAGAGAACTATGTGAGGCAAATTATCAAGAAATAAAATAGCAAAAAGGAACAAGCATCTGAGAGTCTGTCTAGCCTCTAAGGCTGTTCAGTAGTGCAATGAGAAGAATGTGGCTGCCAAGGCAAATAGAGAGAAGGTCTCTGCAACAAGCTAAGAGCAATGAGCAGATAACATATTATGTAGCATATATTATGCTGTGTCACATCGTGTGTACCTGTTCTTTCCCTAGGACATTGTTTATACAACGTACAATGATAGAAGGGTTCAAACAATTTCACAGATAAGTGTACAGTGATCCAATAAGAAGATGAGAAGATCGTGAGACAGGAATAGTTTCCATTGAAACGGGAAGTTCTAACAAGGATTCTTCTACACACAAGAAACATTTGACTACATTGTTTACAACTTCACTACACTCAAGGATTTTCACATCCATCTGGTTTCTGAAAGACAGAGGATTTATGTAAGTTTTATGCTGTTGAGAGTTTTGATTCTCACAAGTCTCCACAATAGAAGCCTATTCATAAGGAAGAAAACTTTGAAGATTATTTAAGCAACTTGAGAGTCCAATGCAGGTCAAGTGGTTACAAAGAACAGAAAATATAACTTGTTTGGGTTAACATAGGAAGCTTGTGTCATGAAAAGGCATTCAAAAAGTCACAAAAGAAACATTTCAGCTGAGCTATGGCAGTTTGCAATTTGGGCAGGTCATGGAGATTTTAGAAAGGAAATGCAATTTTAAAATGCAGCCTTTAGTTAGGCTTACAATCCAATCATAGGGGTTATTAATTAAATTATTTTTATTGTATTAAAATCTCCAGCAACTTCCTCCATCTGATGGTTTGGAACCATCACAAACATTTTATATTCACAAATGTATGTCAAAGTTCAGTTTCATCATTTTCTGTCTCTCGTCTTTTTCTTTTCAAGTTTTTTCTTTCTTTTAATCTCTTATATTCTTTATTCATTCTTTCCTTCAATTCCAGTTCATTCTTCATTCTTTTTTTAAATCCCTTGTTCTCTTCTTTATCGGTAATGTTTTATTACCTTTTAAACTGCTAATGTAGAAAGAAAATATGCTTCTATTATTAGCACAGGAACTAGAATAGTTTTGAGGATTCCCCCTCCTACTGCCTTAAGCAGTTACCTTCTGAAGAAATCCATTTTGCAATGCTTTGAGCTATGCTAGTAGTTTCTAGAGGTTCAAGATCAAGCTTTAGATCAGACATATTTTTTGCATTGTCTATTTTCCTACTCTTGTCAGTGATATAAGTGCAACAATTCTCAATTTTCAGCATTTTGCAGGCTCTGCCTTTCTCTGTGAGTAGAAAGTCTAATGCATCTCTATTCTGCAAAATCATTGATCTAGTTGCTACAGTGTTTGCCACTAATAATGCTCCAAAGGTACTAGTAGCAAATCTATCTACTACTGTTGAAAGCTTTCTAGTTTTCTCATCATTTAACACTAGTCCTACAGCAGGCATAATAGCTACAACAATATCACCAACTAATTGTGTTCCTTCATTCACACTACATGTGTATCTATGTGCAGGTGTCCGTGTTAATGCATCTAAACATTTGTATATGGTACATTTTCGGAAAAAAAGCAAATCAAATAGCGAATACCTTTCCATTTAGCTGGCAAACTAAAATAAGCGTTCCTTCCATAAATAAAATATACTCCAGGTATGGTTGGATCCTCTGCTTGTAATATTTGCCATGATCCTACAATTCAAACATATGAACACAAATATTTTTCACTGGTATCTTTTGTCTGCTAATTATTCTCCTAAACACACACACTTTTCCTGTATGCCTATTACGTAATTTTAGTTTAGGGACAGACATTTTTCTTCTAAACTCATCTTCTTCTTTTCTCTGTTTATTTTTTGAACATCTTCCTTTTAATATGCACTTCTAGCAAACTGCTCATCTCTCTCTTCTAACATTAGGACAAAAGCTTTTTCTTGTGAATTCAAACATGTAATTTTTTTCTAATGAGCTTTTACAATGTTAACAAGAAGAAATGGTCTAAAATGATGCCATGCATTCTCCATCTCTCTACCTTGTGGGTGTAAATTCATGCTCTTCATCAGTGGAACATTTGAAAAACTAATATCAAAGTTTGAGTAGTAGCATTCAAAATGTCTTTGCCTATAAAGTAATCTAACAAATATAGGGGCAAATTTATTAAAAGTGGTGCTGCATCCAATGCAGCTCCACTTTTCTTGCGCCCCTTAGTGCCCCCCTAATGCCACCATGTGTGCACCATTTTAAAGCTTTGGCGCATCATGGCAGTAGTTGGGGAACTAGCGTCAAAATTTGTTACCCTAGTTTGGCACTTTGCAGGATTACCGTCAAACATTTTTGATGCTAATCCTACAAAGCACATTGAGGCCCATAAAAATAATGAGAGCCTCCTCCTTTTAACGCCTGATGTGAGCAGGCACTAAAAATGCCACAAAAAATGGCGCAAAGAAATCTTTTAGATTTCTTTGCGCCATTTTTTCAGCTCCACTAGCGGGGGAACGCCTCCTTTGCATACATTATGCCCGATGCAGGTATAATATGGCGCAAGGGGTTACAAGATGGCGCAATGAATGCATTGCGCCACTTTGTAAATATGGTGAAGCGATTTTGGAAGCCTAACACCACATTAGCATAACAAAATGATGCTATTGTGGTGCTAGGCCTTCTTAAATCTGGGCCACATTACATGAAATAGCATAGGACACTGGAATATGATGATATGAAACTTGTTCATCAGCTGAAGATGGCATGTGTGCACAAACATAACACTTTTTCACATCAATGGCTTTAGGGTATCCTTGTATCAGTCTAGAAAAAAACATTCTTTGAGTAATCCACAAATTATGATTTCAACTCATCTTCATCAATACTTGGCTTAAAGTTGCATTTATGAATTCTACTATAGCTTTTTCTGTGTCAGGTGGGAAGTGTAAACACACATCATTGCTACTCCAACTAAAATTATGAGTATAAGTAAAATCTCTAAAAATATTTAACATCTATTTCTATTAACAGTACACATTTTCTCTAAGTTGAGATCTACTACCAATAATTGCAACCATGCAAAGTATTTTCTTCTTGCTAAAGTTGAAGAATATCAATATCTTCTTTCTTCAGGTTAGTTTTCATTAAATTAGTCTTTTTCTTGTAATTTTTTCAAGCTTCATTGGTAACATTCTTCATATGGACTTCCTTAACCCTTCTCTGTGTTCTTCTAAAACATGCTATCCCTACTCACCTGCAGCTCCCTCTGACCTGGGTACTCTTCTTATCTTCTTTAAGTATTTTGTTAGTCCTATTTAATTTAGTCCATAAATTTAATCAGTTTTTATTTTTCACTTTTCTTTTGATTTTCAATATGTCTTGTGTACCCAGAGATTTCTCCTTTGATTTTCTGAAAGTTGTTCTTTGTTCCAATCAAGCAAATCAACATTTTTAATGCTAAGAATTTGACTGACATAGTATGTCCATTCAGGTACTGAATATCTTTGACAAGATGCTCCAAATCTTCTAGATCTTCTTAGTATATTTTGATCTTATCTGTGTCATTTACACCACTTAATTCTGCTTCCTCATGGATTGTCAATGGTATGGATTCAACGGGCGCACTTGATATCACTAATATCTCTTGTGCCCTCTGTACTGTGGATTTTGCACACAGGGCTCGTGTTGTCTTTCCCGTGTGGACCCTTACGGCCTCCTGCAACCGATGGTCCCCCTCCCACAGCTCTTTACCCCCTTGAACTGCCTGTTCTGTTGTTCTCTCTGTTGCACTCTTGTAAGAGAATCACATGTTTCTTAGCTATTGAATGTGACCATGTATGTTTATTTGTTTCACTTGCCCTTGTTATCGATGCCAGCTGCCATGACCTATTGACTCCAGCGGCTATGCTCTTTGGTTTCACCTGCCATGGTCAATTAATTCCAACTGCCACTTGCACCTGCCATTAGAAAAGATCACATTCATTGTTTTAACACATGCTCTCTCGCAGGTTTCTTTGGAACTTTACGGCTTTTCATGTGAGCCACCCATCATGGAACAGTCTCTCCCATTGGGTATAAATACCACTTGAGTAGAGACTTTGCCTCGTTCCAGTCCTATGAAAGCATCTTACCTGCACTCACTTTCTAAGTTGCCCGTAACCCTTCAGTGCTTTAGTCTTCCAAGCCTTCCTGTAGATCCTGTGATCCCGACTCCATCGATGTTTCCAGTGTCTTTGAGTCCAGTGCTACGATTCCTCCTCCTCTTTGGCTTCTTGCACCACAGCCTCCAGTCTTTCTCCAGATTCCAATTGCAAAATTAAAGACAAGGTTATGTTCCTGACCCTCAAGTAAATGCGCACTCGTATATAGTTACTTTCAAGATTAAGCCAAGACTGAGTTCCTTGAAAATGAAAACCCATTCTTCAAAATCGGACATTATTTGTTCCTACGTTTCTAAAACTTCTACTGCTGCAGTCACTTTATCACGTTGGTGCTCCAAACTTTAATTGCCTCAGAACTGAAGGATTATACATCAGTATTTCTTGAGACGTTTTGTGTTAAGAACATGGAAAGACTTTGAGCACACAATCTATTCTTTGAGTTTGAATTAAACATTGTTTGTAAAGACATTCTTAGGAGTGCCAGAAACTCCAGCTTACATTTGAATCGTATCTGCTTCGAAGTATCAATTGTGATGAAGCCTGTAAGTGACATTTTTGTAAATAACTGTTAAAACACTAAGGGGTATATTTCTACTCTGTTTGCGCCGGATTTGTGTCATTTGTTTTACGCGAATCCAGCGCAAACTTAACTCCATATTTATACTTTGACGCTAGACCTGTCTAGCGTCAAAGTTATGGCGTTTGTGTCATTTTTTGCTTGAGGAAAACTACCTTGCATCAATGAGATGCAAGGGAGGCGTTCCTGGGCAAAAAATGACTCTAAGGCCTTTGCGCCAAATTTATCCTCCCATGCAAAAATGGCGCACGGGAGGAGGAAGGCCTTAAATAATGGCGCTAAGCCTCTTTAGCTCCATTACTTAATGCCTGAGTCAGGGCAGCCGTTAGGGGACCTGTGGGCTCACTTCCATGGTCGGAGACCAAGGAAGCAGTCCACAGGTGCCCTTCCCTGCCCCCAGGGACATCCCCTGACACCCCCACCCACCCCTGGAGGACACCCAAGGATGGGGACCCACCCAAGGTAAGTCCAGGTAAGTATATATATTTTTTTTTAAGTGCCATAGGGGGGCCTATCTTGGTCCCCACTACATGGCACTGTGCCCAATGGCCATGCCCAGGGGACATAAGTCCCCTGGGCATGGCCATTGGGCAGGGGGGCATGACTCCTGTCTTTGCCAAGACAAGAGTCATTTCCATGGGGGTTGTGCATAAAAAAATGACGCTAGTGAGGTTGGAGTCAATATTTTTGGCGCTAACCTGACTAGCGTCATTCTTTGCCACACAGCCCCCAGTCTTCCCTACGCCTCTCCTGCCCAGTTAGCGTCATTTATTTTGACGCTAACCGGGCCTTAGCGCCGGCTAGCATCATTCCTTAAATATGATGCCCGGCTGGTGTATATGAATGGCGGTAGCCGGTGTTAAACTTTTTGACGCAAACCTGCGCTAGCGCAGGTTTGCATCAAAAAGTATAAATCAGGGCCTATATTCTAACAACTGTTAGTAAAACTCTTCTTGTTGTTTCTAGTGCACCACACCTGCATCAACATTAAAAGGTCCATGGAGTGCAGCCCCTCCTGTGCAATGTTGCAAGGCAGCAGAGTACACCCAGTGACACAAGTCTATCTTTTCTTGTTTTATCCCAACCCTGCTTCCCTTCCAGGGCAGTGTATAATTTAAGGGGTGTGCTTCCTTGATCATTAGCTGCCCTCTGGGGGTAATAGGAGGACCAGCATTGTCCCGGGTGAATGTCTGATACTTGATTTCAATTCGCTTTGACTGTGAGCTTTTGTCCATCTGGCATTATGTGAATCACTTCTTGTGTCTATGACAGAACTTGTTCCTTCTCCTGTATCTTCTAGATTTTCCGATTGTTCTGAGATTTATCCAGAAGTTACTTCTTCTACTTGGTTCCTTGGTTCTTCTTCTTGTCAAGAGCTCTAATGTCAGTGTTTCTTCACCCCTTACTCTTTCTTGCTATTTCAGATAAAAGGTTTTTCTTCTTTGACTCTAAGGGCCATATTTATACTTTTCGACGCACAACTGCGCCAACGCAGTTGTGCGTCAAAAAATCTAACGCCGGCTAACGCCATTCTGAAGCGCCATGCGGGCGCCGTATTTATTCAATGACATTAGCCGGCGTTAGCCGGCGGAGCTGCCTGGTGTGCGTAAAAAAAAATGACGTACACCAGGCGGCGCCGGCGTAGGGGAATATGGAGCTTGGGCGCCAAAAAATGGGGCAAGTCAGGCTGAGGCAAAATTTTCGCCTCAACCCGATTTGCGCCATTTTTTTTTACTCCCAACCCCCATTGAAATGACTCCTTTCTTAGCAAAGACAGGAGTCATGCCCCCTTGCCCAATGGCCATGCCCAGGGGACTTCTGTCCCCTGGGCATGGTCATTGGGCATAGTGGCATGTAGGGGGGCACAAATCAGGCCCCCCATGCAACAAAAAAAAAATATATATATTACTTACCTGAACTTACCTTATGTTCCCTGGGATGGGTCCCTCCATCCTTAGGCGTCCTCCTGGGGTGGGCAAGGGTGACAGGGGGGGTCCCTGGGGGCATGGGAGGGCACCTCTGGGCTCCTTCCGAGCCCACAGGTCCCTTAACGCCTGCCCTAACCAGGCGCTAAAAAACGACGCAAAAGCGGCTGGACGTCATTTTTTTTTACCCGCCCACTCCCGGGTGTCATTTTTGCCCGGGAGTGTAAATACGGCGCACATGCCTCGGAGTAAATTTTTTAGACGGGAACGCCTACCTTGCATATCATTAACGCAAAGTAGGTGTCCACGCTAAAAAATGACGCAAACTCCATGGACTTTGGCGCTAGACGCGTCTAACGCCAGAGTATAAATATGGAGTTCGTTTTGCGTCGAATTTGCGTTAAAAAAACGACGCTAATCCGGCGCAAACGGAGTATAAATATGGCCCTAAGTTTCTACAACTTGCGGTTATACGTTCACCAGTGCTCTTGGTTCTGGTTCATAGAACACTATTTCTTTATACGGATCTCTTGTTCTCTGGGTATGTGAAGCATGTTCCCAGTTTGGAATTCCAGTATACTTGACAGCTGTGTTTGTGAGCAGAATAACTTGGTAGGAGCCTTTCCACCGTAGCTCTGCACAAGACTTTCCAATGTGTTTCATGACTAAGTCCAAGTCTTCAGAATTAAGGTTATGTCATTGCTCTCGACAAGAGACAGAATGTACCACATCAGCCAATCCCTTCCAGTAATCAAGTGGCATGTCATATGAAAAATTTACAAGTGAATTTGCGGGAAATGCATGTAATCTCATTGCTCTGCCCATCAATATTTTGTGAGGCGACAAGCCAACTTTCCTGTCAGGTGTACTTCGTAGACTCATTGACACCAAAAGCAAAGCAACAAGTCATTTCTGTGAAGTGGATGAACAACCTTTCACCAATCTTGTTTCATTGTTCTGTTAAGCTGCTCCTCTATGCCAAAAGCCTCCACAATGTAGCTTCTGTTCAATTTGTAATGCTGCACACAACATTTTTATAGTCTCACTTACGAATTGAGTACCTAAGTCTGATTCCAGAGAAGCTGGTGTACTGTACCTAGGTAGGAATTCCCTCAACAGTAACTTGTAAATTGTTTTCCTACATCCAATTGTTAAGATGTCACACATCGATGAGACAATCCTTCTGCTCGGGCTCTGAATCTAGGTTTGAGGCACTATGGCTCAAAGGTTTGTATCATAGCATCCTTTCATAAATGAATTGGTCCAAGGAAATGTTTTGTAATGGGAGATAATACACTGTCTGGTTCAACGGGTCTTCCATCCACTGAAACTCAAACATTATATTCATCTTTCCCACAACCTTCTCTGATCCATCTGTTTTTCTGTCCCTTATACATTTTCTTGCATTCATCTCAATACTTTCCCAAGTACACGCAACTCTCAGCATCATAAAAACGGCATGTTCTTGTTGAGATTCATTTGTGAATGTTCCATTCAATGAACAGGCCACAATTTCACAATAGATGGCCACTTTATCAGCATATCTGTTGCCAACTGTGACTTAACTATTGTCGCTCTTGTGTGCTGCACAATTAACCACAGCAATTTCAATTGGGAGTTGTGTAGCTTCAAAATGTTTTCTGACTTGTTCACCATTCCTAATGAGTGAACTGCACGAGGTCATGAAACCTTGCTGTGACCATCCTTTCCCAAAATTCTGGACAACACCAAAGTTGTACTGACAATCTGTAAATATAGTCACTCTCATCTGGGCTGTCAAGCTGAAAACGCTGGTAAAAGCAATCAATTCTGCAACTTGTACTGTTTTTGAAGCCATGAAGCTTCTATTATTTCTTGCATTGTACAAATAGCATATGCTGCTCTCAAATATCCTTTATTTGTTCTGAGGCATGAGCCATCCACAAATAGGATGTAATATTGACTTATTATTGGCTCATCCTTTATTCCTAGTCTAGGCTTGGTACCTAATTCTGCGATATCAAGGTAATTATGCTCAAAGTCGTTCAAGTCATCTCTGTTAGGAGCTGGTTACAGTTACTGAGATTTTAGATTTGACATCTTTTCAGCACAATGTTGCTTCCTGCCAGGATCAGCTGCTCATGTTTTGTTAGTCGAGAGTTAGTCATGTGCTGAGTCTTGTTTCTTGTTTCTTGTACTCTTCGACAGAGTGAGGAGCCATTACAATTATATGATATCCCTTCACTATATGTTCACACCTTACAAAATTCACACTTACTGCACTGCTCTGAGACAGCCCGGCAAAGCAGTGGCCACAGGATCAAGAGTCCCAGAAAAATATGCAATCAGTCTCTTGGCATCCCGATGTGTTTGTGTTAGCACTGATAGAGCACATCTCTCCCTCTCACTGCAAAACAAGATGACATCTTTTGAATAATCTGGCACTCCCAGTGCTGGGGCGCGACAGAGACTTTCTCTCAGCACTAGGGACGCTTTCATGCATTTGTTTTTCCATTGGATTGGATCTTGTACATCTTTGTGTTCCAACCTTAGTAAAGGTTTAGGGCCAGATGTATCAAAGGATTTTGCATTTGCAAACAGTGCATAACGGTAAATTCCACCATTTGCAAATGCAAAATCGCCTTTCAGGATGTATGAAAGGCAGTGCAGTGTAATTTTAAGGAATCGCTAAAATAGCGATTCCTTAAAATTGCAACCCCATTTGGAGAATCGCAAATTGCGATTTTCTTAGTAGGAAATCGCACATTGGGAATTCCTATTAGCGATTTCCATTTCCCATTTAAGAAATGCAATTACGACAAATTTGAGTATGGTGGTAAGCATGTGCAATTTTTAAAAATGCATTACAAATGCATTTTTTAAAATGACATGTAGCGCACACATGCCCCTTGGGCATGCGCTTTACATGTCCACAAATATTTTTTGGGGGTGCATCAAAGGGAGCCACTGGCCCCCAGCACCCTGGAGTTTGCATTACCTAATTCGCAAATTGCTAACAGGAATCTGCAAATTAGGTAATGCAAAAACGTTCGGGATGAATGGAGTCCCATTCCCTAATTGCGATTCGGTAATAGCGATTGCGACTTTTAAGAAATCGCTATTACTGAATCGCAATTTTCATACATCCCATTTTGCATTTCTTAAATAGCAATTTCTTAAAAATTGCTATTTAGGAAATGCAAACCGGGATGATGATACATCTGGCCCTTAGTCACCAAGGAAAAGTTGGGTATCTAAAGTCTACAGTAGCCAACCATTCCGAACAACATCCTGACTTCTCTCTGTGTTCTAGGTGGATTCATTCGCAAAATAGCTTCAATTCTCTTTTCTGACACGTTTGTCATTCTTTTCAATAATGTGTCCCAAATGATGAACTTCTTTGTGGCAGTACTGCAATTTGTTTGGAGATTTAAGAGCCCCCAGCACTTCCTTGCACCATATTAGCGATTTTTTATGCTAATGTGGCCAAATGAGGCCAAAATCGCATGCATTGCACCACTTTACAACCCTTTTCGCTACATTATGCCTGTGACGGGGAGTGTCTTTTTTTTCGGCACTTCTAACACCTACTCTAAGCAGGCGTTAAGAGGAGGCACACCATTGTTTACAACTGGCCTCAATGGGCTTTGCAGGATTAGCGTCAACATTTTTGAAACTAATCCTGCTAAGCTACGAACTAGAGTAAAAACTTTTGATGCTAGGTCCCTAACTACTGCCATGGTGTGCCGTATCTTAGATATGCCGCACACATGGTGCCGTTAGGGGTGCCGTTAGGGGTGCGCTAAGGGGCGCAAGAAAAGTGCCGCTGCACTGGGTGCAGCACCACTTTCCTTAAATGATGCCTTTATGTCCATTCTCTACCAAGTGATTCAATAGTGCTATGGTGTCATTTTTGAAAGATTCTTTTGTCCCTAATGCTACAAGAAGATCATCTATGTATTGAACCAAGACTGAGTTACAGGGCATTACCAGTGACTCCAGATTCTTTTTCACAGTGTGGTTAAAAATAGAAGGGCTTTCTGTATAGCTCTGTGGGACATGAGATCATGCTAATACTTTCTCTTGAAACACGAAGGAAAAAAGGTACTGACTGTCTTCATGTAATGGAAATGAGAAGAAAGCCTGACAGAGATCAATCACTATAAACCACTCCGCTGTACATGAATGTAGAAAAAGTATGGTGGCTGGATTCTGTACGATGACCCAACATGGAATTACGATTCCATTAACTTTTCTCAAATCTTGCAGAATCCTGAATTTACCACTAGGTTTTCGTAATCCCATAATTGGTGAGTTGTATAGGCCCTCAATTATTTCTTTTAGAATCTCCTTTTCTAGAATGTCCTCTTTTATTGGTAATATTTCTGCTATCACTTCAGGTGTCATGTGATAAGGTAGTGATCTTGGAAAAACTGCACTTGGCTTTATGTTTATTCAGACTGGCTCTACTCCTTTGATTAGTCTTATATCTTTCTCTGTTACATCCCACTCTTCTGGATTTACTGTCTCTTTGAAATCTGCAGGTAAATATGTTGCTGTCATTATTGGACAGATCCCTACTGTCTCTTGTCGAGTAATTTTAAAATCCACATCCTCATCATGTGTTTGGATTTCAACTCCTTGTGACAAAACAGTAGATGGTGCAATTTAACTTGCACAACAAATCCCTAACTAGAAGGTTTACAGGACTTAAATCACAAGCAACGACTTGATGGTTTTCTTCAAATGAACCAATTTATACAGGAACCTCTTTTGAAACTGGCTTTGTCATCTATCTGCTTGGAACTTCTACAACTTTGATCCATTTCCCCGAGAGGAATAGGTCTGATACTTCCGCTGTTCCCACAGTGGAACCAGTAGCACCAGTATCAACAAGAAATGACACTTTGTGGCCATTCACCTCACCTTTCACAAATGGTCCACTCTGGTCTACCTCTAGGACTGTGCCAAGCATGCAATCTACTTCCCCTCCCAGGCACAGTCATTGTGACATGCCTGGGTGGGAATATTCATCATTAAACAAAGGGAATTGCTGAATCATATTCTGATTTTGAATCACATTCTGGTTTTGCATCTGCATCACATTTCAATTAATTTTTGGTAACTGATTGCTAGAAATGGTGTCTTTGGTTCGCAGTCAGGTTACTCCCTGTCCAAGCAAGGACCCTCACTCTAGTCAGGGTAAAGGAGAATCAAACTCAGTTAACTCCTGCTCACCCCCTTGGTAGCTTGGCACGAGCATGCAGGCTTAACTTCAGAGGCAATGTGTAAAGTATTTATACCAACACACACAGTAATACAGTGAAAACACTACAAAATAGACACCACACCAGTTTAGAAAAATAGGTAATATTTATCTAAATCAAACAAGACCAAAACGAGTACACAAGTCAAGATATGAATTTTCAAAAGAATAAGAGTCTTAATCCTTGGAAAACAGTGAGAATGCTGTTGTTACACAAAGTACCTGATTAGCGTCAAATATAAAGCTGCACGGGTGAGCATGCACCGGAAAAGTCAGCAATGCGTTGATTCCTCACTCTGCATCATTTCCTTCTCCAGTCGGGTCGGCGATGTGTCATTTTTCTCCCTCGCAAAAGAGCGATCCATCAATTTCCAGACGGGGCACCTCGTATCCACACAGAGTCGGGTTGCCTTGGACGCTCAGGGACGATGCGTGGAAAATCCTGTTGCACGGTATCAGAAAACTGTGCTGCTTGGGGTTTGCGTAGTTATCAGCCTCCTTAAGGAGGTGTTGCATGTCGTTTCTCCAGCGGCGATGCGGCGATCTCCCAGCCACGATGCTGGTGGAGTCATCGATTTCCGCCACAAAGCCGGTGGAGCGTCATTTATCAGCTGCGTTGGGGAAGGTGCGTTGAAAATGTTTGTCACATTTCAATCTCAGGAGTCAATAATGAGACGTGTGATTACATTTTTAAAGTTTTATAAATCGTTAGTTCTCAGATCTTTTTTCTTAATCTTTATTAATCAAACATAAGTTAAAGAACATAGCATAAAGCATAGAGCATGAATCTAACCCTAAACTATACTTCTAAATCAACAAATATATTGGAATCGAGTAACTCCTAAAGAGTTGGAGAGTATCAAGAAATAAAATATAAAATAGTGGTGCAGAGGAGAATTGGCTGCCATGCCTGACATCATAAACGTGACCCATCCGTACTCATGACATGTAACAAACTGTGGGGCAGATTTATGGAAAGTGGTGCTGCACTGAGTGCAGACCCACTTTCCCTGCGCCCCTTAGCACCCCCCTACCGCCACCATGTGTGCGCCATATTTAAAATACGGTGCACCATGGCGCAGGGTTGGAGGCAATAGAGTCATTTTTAATCACTCTATTGATGTACTCTGCAGGAGTAGCGCCAAACTGTTGGTGCTACTCCTGCAGAGTACATAGGGGCTCATTCTAAAGAATGGAAGCCCCATTTTAATGCCTGCTCTTGAGCAGGGGTTAAACGTGACATAATAAATGGAGCAAGGAAATCCCATAGATTTCCTTGCACGATTTTACGGGCTCCCCTAATGGGGGAATGCCCCCTTTGCATACATTATGCCTGGCGCAGGCATAATGTAGCGCAAAGGGTTACAGGGTAGCGCAATGCATACATTGTGCCACCCTGTAAATACGGCGCAGGGATTTTGGCTTCGTTGGGCCACACTAACGTCAAAATAAATAACGTTAATGTGGCGCAAGGTGGCGCTAGAGGCCTATAAATATGCCCCTGTGTGTTTTAACTGTTGTCTAATGTAAAAGTGGTGCACTTGAATTCAGTACTATTCACTGTAGTGTTTGAAATGCATGCAGTGTGTGCCCTAACTATACTAAGTGAAACTTGAGCATCATATTTTAACCATCCTTAATTTATTTGAATGTAATTGCATTTAAAATGATAACAATCTATGTAATGCATGCAATAATGTTAAAGATAAGTGTTAAAACGTATGTTTGCATCACACTTGCACTTATGTATTAGTGAACTCTGCATTCATATTAAATGTATCATGTAATTCTGATTCATAAAATGTAATTCACATTCATATTGTTGTAGAATTAAACGTGTGCGCAGTTTATTGTGAAACTAAATGTGCAATGATTATTGTTAGGTTGACTAGGCCTGAATTTCTTCAACATGAGAAGCTGTTTTCCATTTTCTGCTAATGTGTCATTTCATTGCAGGTATTTTTCTATGAAATATAGAAAAAGATTAAGTAGGTCTGCCCTTAGGTAAATCAATACAGAATCCTTTATTGGTTCTTTGAAATTTTCAATTTATTTGTAGTGAATATTTCAATGTGTTTCAAGTGTAGGCTATTCCAGACAGTATGTTATTTTGAAATCCAAGTCTATCAGCAGCTGACGTGTCTTGGCCCCTATGTGACCTGGGGCTCCTCAAGGCTTTGTTCCCATAAATTACAGCAATTATGTTCCCGTAGATAGTTCATATAGCTCCCAGGTGAGTATAATTGCAACAATTGAGTCAATAATAATTCAATTTCCTTGTTGAAGTCAACAAATTCCACCGGATTGCTGCTTGGGATTTACCTCAGAATTAGAAAATAAAATGAAAATTTCAAAGAACCAATAAAGGCTCCTGTATTGATTTGCATATAGGTAGACCTTTTTCTACCAGAATACTGACACTGAGACATGGTAGACCCAAACCTTGAGTAGTGGTCTGCCCCTCCGTTGTAAATTATGGGTATTACTCAATAGAGAAAGAGTGCTGGGCCTTGGAGCCTATTTTCATGAAATGTTAATTTGGATATATATGTGCTATTGTTTTACCAATAAAGAGTCTGAGAAAATAACCTTGGAGAAGGGTACACAGAGAGACTGAGAATGTGAAGACTGTCCTTTATTCATGCATGTTGCAAAAGATGTTCAGGAGACCAAGGACAGCCATTCTGCTAAGACCACAGTGAGAAGTAAACCTGAGGTTTCAAATTGCACCGTGAGCTGGTACAATAATGAAGCACGTGATGGCGTGATCCACAAGGCATTACCTGATTGAGTTCTGCCGTATTAACTAAGACTTTCACAAATTGAATGTGTGGCAAATTCCGTTGGACTTTTAGACGTACAAACCTCTGACTGAGCTGACACCTTCCATTTTACCTTCATTTCCAATTCTTTTCCATTTTTTCAAAACCTTTCTTGTCCTGTTTTTACTTCTCACCTCTTGCCCTTATATCATTTAGTTAGCTTCTCATTTTTGATAGTTCAGGCTCTAAAGAATTTACCCAAATTGTTCTTAGTTCAATTTAACTAGATGATTTAATTTGCACTATGTATAAAAGAATTGACCAGCATGTATTCTATTGCTGATATTCTGTAATGTAGTTGCTGAGTGCTTAGTTTATCTCATCTCAGTTCAACAAAACTTCTTCAGAAGATTTGTCTACTCTATGGAGATTTTGTATCTTTACAGTAAATTTTTGAGAATTGTTTACATTAACCTGAGTATTAATTTGAAATAAATCCCTTTAACTTGATTGATTGATTGATTGATTGATATCTGATTCCCTAGTTATATCCTTAGCAGGGACTCCAAGATCATCAACCTCAAATCAGAGCATACAAAATGCTCAATGAATAGAAAAAGGAAGAAGTGTCTGAGAGTTTGTCTAGTCTCTAAGGCTGACCAGTAGCAAAATGATAAGAAAGTGCCTGCCAGAGCAAAAAGAGAAACTATCTCTGCAGTGGGCTATGACCAATGAGCAGATAGTATATTGCGTAGCGTATATTGTGCTGTGTCACATTGTGTGAAACTCTTCTTTCCCTGGGAGAATTCTATACAAAGTACAATGATACAAATGTTTAAACAAGTGTACGATCATCCAATGAGAAGGCAAAAAAACATCAGACAGGAACAGTTTCCATCGAGTTGGCAAACAAAGAGACTTCTACACACAAGAAACATTCAACTACATTTTTATCAATTTCGCTACACACAAGTATTTTCACATCTATCTGGTTTCTAAATGAAAGAGCATTCGGGTAAGTTTTATGTGAAAACAGCTTATGTCAAGAAGATTCTCACACATGTACGCAGAAGAAGCCTATTCATAAAGAAGCAAGTTTTTAAGATTACTTAAGCTAATAGAGATTTTAATGAAAGTCAAGCAGTAAAATAGAATAGAAAATAAAAAAATTATTTGTTAGCATAGGAAGTTTGTGTCTTGAAAAGTCGTGCAAATTGTCATGATAGAAGCATTTCAGCTGAGCTATGGCTGTTTAGAATTGGTTAACATTACCAAGTGTAGGTCAGGCAGAGTTTAGAAACCAAATGTATGTTTAAAATGCAGCGTTTAGTTAGGCCTACAATCCACTCATCCTGGTTATTAATTGAAACTCTTTATTGTATTAAAATCTCTGGCATTGGCAAGGCACTAAACTCTCTCTGACATCAGAAAAGAGCGAGAATCAGAAGTAGCATCCAGAAAAATATGAATTGCTGGAATCGAAAATCAGGAACAAAAATAGTAATAAAGACTTTGATGAAGCCTGGAGATGTGACACTTTAACTCCGACATTTCTATTTGCTCTCTATGATATGTCTAAACTTTTATCAGTGAACACATTCTTTTGGTTCACTCATGATAATTTTCTGAGAAGACAGCAGTTCAAGTCAAAGAGATGGCCAACACTGGTTTTTACAGGTGATCAACATCTCAATTTCCATTGTTCAAGTTTCATCAGAGCTTACATCAAGTGTAATCAGGCCATTATTAAAAAAAAACTACCCACAAATTCACATAATAAAAACATTTTTACAGCCTATTTCGCAATTGCTTCAGCAAGCAAAACTACTGGAAAAAAATACCTTTTTTTAAATTCATAAGTCTGAAGAAAATAACTCTCTGCTCAACCCCTTCCAAGCTGGCTCTGTCTTACCCACCTTGTAGATGCGGTGCCAGACCCTTCATATATATAGACGTTTTTGTGGCATTCAACACTATCAATAAAGGAATTCTCCTGAAATGGCTCCATAGCATGATCATGACAGGAAGAGGACTGAAATAGATTGAGACTTTTCTGATAGGTAGACGTCAGGCTGCACAACTAGACTGTAAACCTTGCCTCTTTATTCAGTCTCCTGGGCATGCCACTGTGAACGTCTCCATCTATGAAGCTGTTCAATTTATATGTAACATCTATAGCACATCTACTGCAATATTTATGCATGTCATAGACATATGTGGATATTAGGCAGATTTTGCTCAGCATCAAGAGTGGAGAGGATTCCACAGAAGCTGCACTTTTTGTGTCACTGAAGAGGTACGGTGGTATGTTAATGTTAATTTCCTGAAATTAAACCAGACTAAGTCACATATTCTTCTCACTAATGGGTAGATATATCATTACAATTAACAAGCCGGGAATGTGCAATTTTCATACAAAATGATGTACAAATGGAAATGCTCTTTGCAATGCTGCATATGCACTATTAGATTGCATCCCAAATTATCTATTCGCAAGGGTCACAAAGTGGCCTGTCTAATGAATATTTAATAGGCAGGTCAAGTGTGATGACCTCCTGTGATTCGTTGCCCATTCACGGTTGGGGACCTGTAAGGAACAGCAGACTTCCGCTCCTGCATTTGTATTGAAACATGAGAACTTTTTAGAGCAGCCCCTATCCATTAAAGGAATCAGTGCTCCAGACAGCTGCCTGCTCCCTTCGAGTCTGCTGACTTGATATTCAAAGGTGCAGGGTATCTCACTTGTGATCCGTTACCATCCCAACTTGGGAGTTGGTAACTATTCAAATGGTCTGTGACCACAACCTCAGGTGCAGTCGGCACAGTCAGTGCCAAGAGGGGGGAGAAGATGGAGGAGAAAGCTGCTGGAAAAGTTTGAAGACTGAAATTGAGGCAGTCAGCACATCTAGGCAGGCTAGCAGACCGACGATTGGGCGGTTATTGTATAGGCACTATGCGGCGGCCCGAGTGTGAGCGGAGGTGGCCCGCTTATGCTGATGCAGCTTACTCTCACATGAAGGCATGCCTGTTCTCTGCATGCTAATGGCTCTTCTGCTGTTGAAATCGTGCTTGTGAACGCTGTAGCCAACCTTAATTCCTGCCGGCTTGTCCTTTCTCCTTCAAGCCCTGCTTTCAAACTGTGGCACTTTATCTTCACTTTTTTTTATGTCTTCTGTGTATAGCAGGCTGATTCCTAGAGATTTGGAGCCCTGGTTAGTTGAGATCCTGTGGTCCCTCCCTTTCAGCCAAGCTGAATTTTTTATCTTCTTTTTTTTTTTTTTTACATCTGCTTGCCTGCTGACTAGCTAACTACTCGGGTATTTGCTTGGCCAAGCGTGGGATTCTGCGGTGCCATACTTTGTTAAGGCATTTTCCTCACCTCTACCTGGAGAGCAGGAGGAAATGTTGAGGGGCAAAAACTGTAAGTCCCGCAACTCCTGTAGGAATGGCATTGGCAAAGCATCGACGGGGAAGAAAGGGAGGTCATTGTACTGGTAGGTTCTGGGCACTTGGTGGTAAACCCCTCCCATGTGTGGAAGCAGGCCTCATTAGGCTGGTGCAGCTTGCTGGGGTTCAGGCTTCCCACTAGTTTACTGGTTGCTTGATTGAAGTTGCCACTATGTCGATCTAGGGGGCAGATTTAAGAGCCCCTAGCGCCTCCTTGCGCCACATCAGCATAATTTATTTTACACTAATGTGGCCTAAAAAGGCCGAAATCGGTGTGCCAAATTTACAAAGTGGCACATGCACTGTGCCACTTTGTAACCCTTTGTGCTACATTATGTCTGCACCAGGCATAATGTATGCAAAGGGGGTGTTCCCCCGTTAGAGGTGCTGAAACAATGGTGCAAAGAAATCTAAGATTTTTTTGGGGCACTTTTAATGCCTGCTCAGAGCACACCATTGTTTACGATGGGCCTCAATGGGGTTTGCAGGATTAGCATAAAAAATGTTTATGCTAATCCTGCAAAGTTCCCAACCAGCATCCAAAATTTGGATGCGTGTTCCCTAACTACCACCATGGTGCGTAGTATCTTAGATACAGCGCACACATGGTGGCATTGGGGGGTGTTAGGGGGCACAGGGGAAAGTGGCCCTGCACTGGGTGCAGCACCACTTTCCTTAAATCAGGCCCTAGGTTCTCCGCCTCTCAGAGTGATAGAGTTTCAGGGCTGAGAGTCATTTGAGTTTGTGTTTTGTGATTGACAGATGCTGGGGGGGCCTGGGTGTCATCTAGCTATGATCACACTGAAGAAATGGTAAAGATCTCTAATCTAAAAACAAAGAAATCTGCCCGCAGAAATAGAAGCTGTCCGCTACAACCTTATAAAGCCCTCCAGTCAATTTCTGACTTTTTTTTTAAATAGATAATGTTATGCCTAAAGAAGCTGAAGAAGCTCAGATTTCTTCTTATCTGCAAGCTTCCTCTTCAACTGTGTTTTCCACGTCTTTGACTCAATCAAGCATAAATGACAGCAAGTATGTGTGTTCCTCTCCAGTTGAAAATGAGCTTCCAGGACTGGATAAAATGGTAATAGAGGGGGATGCTAAATCCTGGGGGTTGTCTGCAGGTGCAGGCGAACTACAGGGGCTGGGTGTAAAGTATCTGAAGGAGATGCCTGCGCCTGTACCCTTAATTCAATGTCTGGGTGAATAGCTCCTGTAGTATGTTAAAAAATAGTGGGCAGCTGAGGTAGCTCTGGTGGGCCACTCCTGTCTTGGAATATGGCTGGGTTGGGTCATGATGAAGCAAAATTAAGTTTTTTGAAGTCTCTTAACCCATTAATCATACCTTAACAGGAAACCTGGACATGTACAGATTTTACATTTGCTTATTATTTCGTAATTTCTTACAATGTTAGGTATATCAAAAGGGGCAATGCTAGTGGGGTTATTAAGAATACCGTGAACTGGAATCAGAAGTTTTTATTCATCCACCAAATGTATTCCTTTGCTTGAAATTCACCTCCAAAGATGTGAGAGGTTGTCCATCCTCTTTTCTTTTAGCAAACATGTATATCCCTCTCAGTAAATCTTCTGATCACCTGGTGAGTTTTTTTTTATACTATTGTTTATATTAGTATGGCTTAAGATTGTCCCCTGGTAATTATCATGGGTGATTTAAACGCAAAGGTCTCCAACTTTGCTTCTTCGACTTTTGCTAATTAGACCAGATAAGGGCGGCTTTCTTCTATTGGATAACCTTAGGAAGTATGGTTTGTGGATTCTGAATGGACATTCCCTAGATGGGGAGCCCATCCCATAAACCTTGCATTAAACCTTCAGACAGAGCTTACTTGACTATGTGATAGTATCCTAGCAAATGTTTAAGGCTTGTTCCAAGTTTACTGTGCTTCCAACTGACATAAGCGATCATAGCACAGTGGGTATGACAGATGATCTTTATCCTTCAGCAACTAGCACCTGGGAACTTGTTAAATGGTGAGGTTGGCCCTAAAAAATCATATGGCCATACTTTCTAGGCAGCTAGGAATATTGAGATCTTAAGTTCTAAACATCAATGTGTATGTATTAGATTAAATGAGTTTTCATAGGGCTACCCTAGATCCTTTTTTGAATCTCAGAAGATAGATTTTTGTGATTTAGGTTCAAGAAAGATTGCCCTAGGCAGCTGAAAAAGTGTAATCCAAAGCTGAAGGTGTTAAATCAGGAAATAACTTTCCTGATAAGGAGACGCCATCAGTTGTTTTCCTCTTTAAGACAGCATGAAATGTATCATCGTAAATGTATTCGATCAGGATTAAAAGTGCAAGCACGTAGGAGTGAGTGAAAGTGGTGATAAGTGGATTAAATTAAGGGAGCATGAGAACTCTAAGAACTTAAGGAAATGTGTGATTTTAGGGTGACAGTGAAAGCAATTCCCATTCTTGCAAATGTTTGGATTGGTTACATCTCTAATTTGTATATTTGTAATTCTGGGAAAGTTGATTCTGTTGATTTCAACATAGATGATGACTTGTTCGTAGTGTATGGTGCTCCATCTCAAGCTGAGATTGTTGGCTTTATAAGAAAACGCAAGAACATCTGGAACAATTAGGCCCAATGAGATTCCTATTGTGGCTATTAAAAAAAGTCCAATAGCTTGGGAAATCTTTATTTGTCAACTTTTTGAAAATTGCTATTGAACTGGGAAAATCCCTTTGTCTTGGTATGGTAGTGTTATTGTACAGCTTTATAAACAGTGCCCAGATCTTCTTCAGCAAGTTTTAGACAGATAGAATTGCTGGGTGCAGCAGGTAAACCCTTTGCTAGGAATTTACTATCCAATTTACAAAAATGGGTTCAAGAAAACAGTTTTATTATTCCCCTCGAACAGGCTGGCTTTAGGAAGAATCATAGCACTGTCAATAACATTGCAGTCCGTCAAGCTGTTAATAAGAGTTATCCTTTTTCCTGGGGTATGTGGGTATATACAGCTTTTATTGACTTCTGCACAGCGTTCCATATAGTAGATCAAGTGGTGCTATGGAGAAAGCTCTCCGTTTGGGTGTTCCTCATCATTTTCGAAGGTCTGTTATTGAACTTCATTCAGCTACTGCCAAATTCTTATGGGAGAGACTTAGGGCCAGATGTAGGAAAGCTTTAGCGACTCGCAAACGGCAAAAAACGCAGTTTGCGAGTCGCTAAAGCCCATCTGGTATGTAGAAATGCATTTTGCGAGTCGGAACCGACTCGCAAAATGCATTTCCGAGTCGCAAATAGGAAGGGGTGTTCCCTTCCTATTTGCGAGTCGCACTGGTATGCAATTCCATTTGCGACAGCGAAAGCAGTCGCAAATGGACTCGCAGTTACCATCCACTTGAAGTAGATGGTAACCCAGTCGCAAACGGGAAAGGGTCCCCATGGGACCCCTTCCCCTTTGTGTCTGGACCCAAAAATAATTTTTCAGAGCAGGCAGTGGTCCAAAGGACCACTACCTGCCCTGAAAAATACCGAAACAAAAGGTTTCGGTTTATTTTTCAAAGTGTAGCTCGTTTTCCTTTAAGGAAAACTGGTTGCACTTTGAAAAGAAAAACTGCTTTATTTAAAAGCAGTCACGGACATGGAGGTCTGCTGTTCCCAGCAGGCCTCCATCTCCGTGAGTGCCCTGAATCGCCATGGGGTCGCAAATTGCGACCCACCTCATTAATATTAATGAGGTGGGTCTTTGCGACCCCATAGCGACTCGCAGAAGGTGTCTGAGACACCTTTCTGCATCCCAAATTGCGACTTGCAATTTGCGAGTCGCAGGGACTCGCAAATTGCAAGTCGCAATTTGGGACTTTGCTACATCTGGCCCTTAGTCCCTAATTTATACTTTTTTTGCGCTGCATTACAGAAATTTTTTGACGCAGGCGCAAACTTACAAAATACAATTGTGCTTTGTAAGATTGCGCCGCTTTTGTGTCAAAAAATTACAGTAATGCAGCACAAAAAAAGTATAAATCAGGGCGTCAGGGTCTATCCCGAAAGGTTACAACCCACAATGGCTTAAAGAGGGCTGCCTGTTACTCCCCTGTTGTTTTCTCTGAACATTTATACCAGGTTATTTAAGTTAGATGCAGGTGGACACCCAAAACTTAGCAGCATGTTTATTGGCTGCCTGTTGTATGCTGATAACAAGACTATAATTAACCTTTATTGCAGGCACGGCCCGTCCTTTAGGGCAGAGGGGCCACGCCCACCACCTTTTGCCCCTCATGAAGAGTGTCTGTCAGGCTGAACAAAGGTCAGCCTGACAGACACTCTTCATTTTCAGCTCAGACAGACAGGAGGAGACATGCGCGATTTACGCTAACTCCTGGCTGCCTGAGCTGAACTTTGCTGGGCTGAGGAGGTCACAGGTCCTATGGGCGTGACCTCTTCAGCTCAGGAAAGGTGCCTCGAGGCCCTCCCCTGGATGACGAGGAAAGCGTCACCCTTGACTTCGACCCGGGCACTTCAGGTGTAAGCCCTGAAGGACCCAGGACGAGTGTCAATCAGTGACACTTCGTCACAGAGTGGGGTGGTGTCACCAGTCTCACTGACCCCATCCCACTCTGTGACGAGGCTGGGACTGCTGCCTTGCCTCATTGGCTGACTTAAGGTCAGCCAGTGAGGGAAGACAGCAGTCCCAACTGTCCTGGGACCTCAAGGCTGAAGGTAAGTGTGTGTGTGATGTTTTAAAATTAATGTTTGGTGCGTGCGTGCAGGTTTGAATGTTAATGAGTGTTGTTAATGGATGAGCATGCGTGCGTGTGTGTGTGAAAGAATGAGTGTGTTTGATCTTTTAAAATGAATGTTTGGTGCATGTTTGAATTTTATGAGTTTTAATGGATGTGGGTGCGTGCATGCGTGTGTGAAAGAATGAGTGTGTGTGTCATGTTTTCAAATGAATGTTTGGTGCATGCGCGCATATTTGAATGGTATGAGTGTTGTTAATGGATGTGCGTCCGTGCGTATCTGTGTGTGAAAGAATGAGTGTGTGTGTGCTCCCCCCGTCCCCCCTCCCTCCTAAAGCTGCTGGCCGCCACTGCCTTATTGTCTTACAACGTCTACTGACTGCCTTGAGGAAGTATGCAGACGCCAATTTTCTTGAAGTATATATATCTAAAAGTAAACATTTTACTTTCCACAAGAAAGATAAAACAAAAACTTGGGGAGTTCAACTGGTATCTAGGGGAAGATGAATTGGAAAAATTAGATTCATTTCTTTATTTGGGTACGATCTTTTCCATAAGTGGGCGGGATGACGGTCATGTAAATCTTTTGTTCTAGTAGGGCTCTATCCCAGCCAAATGCTCTTAACAGACTATATAAAATGTGTGAGAAATGTCATCTTGGTCCTGTTTTGTCTGTCTATATAGTTAAAATTCTTCCATCTTTAAGCTATGCATGTGAGGTCTTGGATATGAGTCTCCGGTGTTTCTTTGAGGTAATAGAAGGTTTCCTCTTCTGTAAGATTGGTGATCTGAATACTCTAAAGAATACTCTAGCAGCCCCTCATACCCTTCATCTGGAGGTTGGATTGATGTCAATTATGGCTGTTTTTCTGAGATGGGGAAACTCACTTTTGGGCAGAGAGGCGAGAATTCTTCACGCAGCTCTTAAGTGTGATTTTTTTCTTCTTCAAAAAGTTAACAGTGCCTCCTTCATGCCTAAATTCCTTCTAAAGAGTCATATCAAAAATAACATCTATGAAATAGGTCGGGAAAGAGACTTTGCTTTGTTCAGCGAAATCAGGCACTACAAGAGAGCAATCTTGGGAATTAACCCAAACCCTATTTAACCTGGAATCTCCCTCATGGGACCCGAAAATAAATTCTAATGGATTTGCTCCACCTACGTGTTATTGCTGGTATTTGGGATAAAGTCCCAAAAAGAAGAAAATATGTGGATTATGCCACTTGCTATTTAATGTTTAATCAAGTGACATTTGTATATCCTGCACAATGCATGTCGACACTTTCTAAGGCCCTTGTTTCTTAAATATAAGATTCTATCAGTACTGGAGTCTCATCAGTGCTTAATGTTTCCACCCAGATTCAAGAAAAGTGGTGCTCCACCTGGTGTGCCTGAGGCTGGGTTTAGCTGCCCGGTTAGCGGCTCACTTGAACTTGCTGCCCTCACCAATGCAAATTGATATTTGTGTTACTTTGTAAGAAAAAAGGAACACTAATAAGCGCAAAGAAATGCTTTGTATTAGTGGTGTCAAGGGTATGTAATTTCCTGTGCAACCATCAATGGGTTTTGACAAAACCCTATCTACTAACAAGAGTGGAGAGGGCTTTGCTCTAAAATAAAATGTCACCTGAAAGCAGAATTTAAAAAGGAGAAATGTATTTATTTCTCATAACTTTTTCCACTTGTATGTGTGCTGTATCTTAAGTTTAAAGTAAACGCAATCAGTGGTTTCTGCTGTAGTGGTGAGCAAAAGTTGCTATGGGAGCTGGAATGGTAAAAACGTTTTTGAACCCTTAACTTCTCCTCCCTTAGACTGCACTGCACTAAAATTGTCCAACCAGACCATAAGTGTAGGCAATGTGGGTGCAAAATCTACTGCAGACCCCATTTAACTGTGTTACAATGTCATTCGAAAACGGAAAAAATTAAGATGGGTGGTGTTTTACATTCGTTTGCTAAATCTGTATTTTTTCAACATTTATTTTCCAAAGATAGAACGTAACAGCGCCTGAACAGCTCCTCCAGCTAAGGTGTGTCAACATCGCCATCTTGTGGATCCCGATGGAATAGACCCGTCTCCTAACAAAATGAATCAGTGAAAATAGATTTGCTCATCTGCTCCAAAATACATAATAGAATGTAAAATGTATTTTTAGTTAAATGCTTAAGCCCAGCCATTATAAATATAACTAGCATAATTATTGCCCTTTATCGCAGCGAACCCTCAATTGACAAACCAGGTTTTCAACAAAAAGTGACTCGAGGATTTACCATGAAGTCCATTAGTCCACATCTTCCCCCTTTTGGTTCCGTTGTTATTATTGACAAAAGTAAGGCCCGTATTTATACTTTTTTTGCGCCGCATTTGCGCCGCTTTTTGGCGCAAAACGACGCAAACCTACAAAATACAATGGCATTTTGCAAGTTTGCGCCGTTTTTGCGTCAAAAAACGACGCAAATGCGGCGCAAAAAAAGTATAAATACGGGCCTAAATGTGTACGGTAAAATACTTCAGATAGTTACAAGATCGGTTCCACAACCGACCTGCCAATAAGACACGACCAGATGCTGTTCATGTTCTTTGAGCGAGGGGTGGTTGCTTTGTTACTGTCACGCTGTCTCTATACTGTGAGGCAGTAAAGCCGGTGCTGTGGCAGTCCGATTTGTAACTTTTCTGTGATGGGACAGGTTTGTGCTGATGCTGCCCTAGTTGTACCTGTCTTTTGAAGTTGAGAAGCATCAGGTCAAACCTTTTCCATCACAGATCTGTATCTGCATAAGGAGCACCTTAGATTGGATTATGCAAGGAGGGCACCATCTATGCCCTTCAAAGCATTTCCAGAGGCTCTGGGAGGAAACCCCTCCCATGCCTGTAACACCTATTTCCAAAGGGAGGGGGTGTACCTCCCCTCTCCTAAAGGAAATGCTTTGTTCTGCCTTCCTGGGATTGAGCTGCTCAAGCCCCAGGAGGGCACAATTCTGCCTGTGAGGTGGCAACAGCTGTGGCTGCAGTGAAAACCTCAGAAGATTGGTATGGCAGTGCTGGGGGTCCATGGTGGAGCCCCCAGGATGCATGGCATTGGCCTCCAATACCAGAATTTCTCAATCTTAGACACTTCACATGGCCATATTCGGAGTTACCATTGTGAAGCTACAAATATATATTGACATATATGTAGTGCACGCTTATACCGCACTCACAAAGTCCGGGGATTTGGCCCTAGACAACGTGGGGCATCTTTGCTAGTGCAAGGGTGCCCTCACACACAGTAACTTTGCACCTAGCTTTCAGTAAATGAAGGTTAGACATATAGGTGACTTATAAGTTAGTACAGTGAAAAATAGCTGTGAACTATTATGTGCACTATTTCACTCAGGCTGCAGTGACAGTTCTGAAGAAAGGTTAGCATAAGCTCCTTATGGGTGGCAAAAGAAATGCTGCAGCCCATAAGAATCACCTGGAACCCCAATGCCCTAGGTGCCTAGATATCATATAATAGGGACTTATAAAGGGGGTCCAGTATGCCAATCATAATTGGAATATGGAGTCACTAAACTGTAGTGACAAATTTGATGAGTAGAGAGAGCATTAGCACTGGAGTTCTGGATAGCAGAACTTCAGTGACAGAGGGAAGCATACTGACAACACATATAGGCCAGAAACTATGAACACTGGTGTCCTGGCTAGCAGGATCCCAGTGAGACAGGCAGAAGACACTGACAAACAGGCAGAAATTGGGGGTAACGTGCCAAGAAAGATGGGGCTTATCGATAACCTCTTGTAGATATTATCCCCCACCTTGTATGGGGGAACAATTTTGTGCAGATTTCTAGAGTCAATGGTGTCCTACCTGACCCCATAACTCCTGAAACTGCTGCCACCATCGGGAACTAACCCCAACCCCTGCCTTTCCACAGCCAAGGCCTCCCTATCTAGGGCTAGCTGTTGCTGCTGCAGCCTCAGCCTGGCCTCCTGCAGTCTCAGTCTTCTGAGCTCCCATTCTATTGAGTCATCACTTGGAGTTGAAGCATGGGATCCCTCAGAAAAGGAGGTGATATGAGGATAGGCAAGGGTAGACCTTTCCCATAACTTTTGAAACCCTAGTGACTTGACCTCTGGGTGTGAAGGGAGCCCCACCTGAATGACTGCCCCTCCCACTACCAACTACGCTAGCAGGTCTGTTAGGTAGAAGATCTTTGGAAGAGCCCTCCCCTGAATCTGAAGGATGATTCTCTGATTCTAAGGGGCGAGAATCTCCCTCTGCCTCATCCTCATGGTTATCAGCATGTTCCTGATGATCCTGAAGGAAAAGGCTCAACAGAAAATTCCTATTGGGGTTCTTCCCTATATCTAGGATTCTGTCTGAGCACAGCCCCTTCAATACATTGAAGGTCATGACCTCAGAACTAGGCCCAGCTGTAGACATGATGTAAGTGTGTGGTAGTATAGTGTAGGAAAACCTAACCTATCTAACCTCTAGTCTCTTGGAAAGGAAAAGTAAGAGACTAGACCCTGCACTAGGTGTATGTGTATACCTCTAGGTAGAGAATATTCTTTCCTGTGGAAAGCACCAGTGACAGAGTGATAAGGCAATTGCAAGTACTTATCCCACAGCTGCACCACCAATGTAGGAGGCTGGCCTGGTTTGTAGTGGGTACCTAAGGTACTTACACCTTATAACAGGTCCAGTTATCCCTTATTAGTGAAATATAGACAGTGTCTAGAAGCCAGGCTCTCTAGGGGTAGTGTGGATGAGCAGCCAAGGCCTAACTAGGAGGCATGCAAAGCTCATGCAATATCACTGTATTCACACGGTACTCACACACATGAAAGAAAATACTCAGTGTTACAAAAATAAAGGTACTTTATTTAGGTGACACAAATGCCAAATATACCAAAGAGACTATGCTCTCTTAGGAGGTAAGTAATACACAAATTATATACACTACTATGCAGAAATAGCTGTAAAAACAGTTAGAAAACAGTGCACATAGTGAAAATCACAATAGTTACAAATGGGCCTGGGGGAACACAAACCATATACTAAGAAAGTGGAATGCAAATGTTTGTTTTCCACCTAGGCAAGTGTAGGGTGTAGAGGGGCGCTGGGAGTATTAGAAAACACCAAAGGTAAGTAATAGAACCCACCCCAGAGCACAGAAAAGCAGGAGCAAATCAAAGTAACTTTCCTAGAACACACAAGAACACGAAAAAGAAGATATTGCAAGAACCAGAAGAGACTGCAAGACACCAATGATGGATTCCTGGACCTGAAGACCTGTGGAAAAAGGGGACCAAGTCCAAGAAGCACTGAAAGGTCCAGGGAGAACAGGAGCCCCTGCTAACCCGGATGAGGGTGCAAAAGATGAACCACTGGTAAAGAACAACAGTCAGTGCTGCAGTGCTGCACCCAAGAAGACGGATGCAGGTTCCTGGTTGGTGCAGATGATGTCCCACGCCGGATGGATAATTGCAGTCTGGTGAGTCCACTTCAAGTAAGAGATCATAAACAATAATGTTTGGACAAGAGACCACTGGGCTGATGATTGGTTTTACAGACACATGGCCTTCCTGACTTCAGCAGTCATGTCATTCCCTCTACTTCCCACATTTGACAAATAGTATCATCCCAGCTGAGTGAACTTAAATTGTGAGTTGCCACTCTGTGGTCTTTAGACAAGTGACCACTGTTCTGGTGTTTGGAGTCGCTGGAACAGTGCCTCCTGTGAGTTTCAGTCAGGTCACTCTCTCTACTACGCACACTTTACCAATATTCTCCCCCCAGGTGAGTCCACTTCAATTGAGAATTCACTAACAGATGTATAGTAGCATCTGACCACTCTACTAGTGTTTATAGTTACAGGACCAGTGCCTGCTGGGAGTTGTAGTTATGTCAGTGCCTGTACTACACACACTTGACAAATGTATCTCCTAGGTGTGTACAACCAAATTGATAGATATCAAACAGGGGTTTTTGGAGAAGTGGACACTGGTCTGGTGTTTGTAGTTGTAGAACAGTGCCTGCTGGAAGTTGTAGTCATGTCTGTCCCTGTACTACACACACTCACCAATTGTCATATCCCCAAGTGAGTATACTGCAAATGTGAGCTGCTAAATACTGGTCTTTGGACTGGTGGACATTGGGCTGGTAAGTGGAGTGACAGTAAAAGTGGCAAGAGCTGAGTTGTGAGCATGCATTACAGCGTTTTGGTGACATCTTTAGTGCTGTGACTTACCAGACTCCACTCCCCCAGGTATTCCTGTCAAGCAGGATGGCCAAGACCTTCTCCTCCCAGTGAAAGAGGTGTAATGGGCACTGGGAGGGCCACCACCAGTCTTCTTGGCCTACAGCTGGTGCTTGGAGACCAGGGAACAGACGTTGTCGCTGAGGTCATTCCACCTCTTCCTAATATCTTCACTTGGGCGCAGGGTAGTGCCCGCAGCATTGACTCTGTTGACTATCCTGTCCCACATTTCCATTTTCGTACTGAGAGGAGAATGCTGGACTTGTGCTCCGAACAATTGTGGCTCAATTGTGATTTCATCCACCATGACTCTTAACTTAGTCTCAGAAAAACAGGGTTTTTTGGAATGTGACATGGTGGGAAAAAAAAGACGTGTGTTACTAAAGAGGGGAAGTGCAAAAGGGTGTGACTGGGCAAAAGTGTGTGCCGGGTGTTCTATGGGATGGTGAAAAAAGGAAGGCCTAATCTATGCAGTGTTTTGGTAACAATGTGCTCTGACTTCAGTGTTTGGCATTGATAATGCAAAGATTGTGGTGTATGAAGGGGTGTGTTTTATAGTGTCCTTTGCAAGTGTGTACAGTGTGGCATTGTGAGTCAGCTGTGCTGTTTTCAACTTCATCCAATGTGCAGTTGTGTATTACTTTGCAGACTGCAGACTACCGTGGTTCGGACTGCCATTGGCTGACTGCCATGGTGGACTGCCATGGCAATTGAGTGCTTGTAATATGGTCAGTGGTTGGTTGTGGTGCTGTCGGCGCGGGAGATCGGACCGCCTATTTCCAGGCCCCGCGCTGCTCTGCCTTTTTTTGGTTGGGGGTCAGCAATCCTGCCTGAATGACTTGTAATAGCGCAGTCTGCAAGACCACCAACATGGTTGTCTTTTCAGGACTGCCAATATGCCTGGTCTGGTCTGGTGGTCTGACCGCCAAACTCGTAATGAGGCCCATAGACTAATTAAGTTCTTTGTAATACAAAAATGAAAAAGTATCTAACTAAACACTACACTTTTATGTTTCTTAATGTAGATACTACAAAAAAATTACTGCAACATTGAGAAAACCTCAATCTAAAACGGTTAAAATCTAATGGCCTAATTTATACTTTTATAGCACCCCATTTGCGTCATTTTTTATGCAAAAGCAGCGCAAACTTACAAAATAAAATAGAATTTTGTAATTTTGCGCTGCTTTTGCGTCAAAAAATGACACAAATGCAGCGCAAAAAAAAGTATAAATCAGGCCCTAAATTCCTCTACCCCCACTAGCTACAAACAAACACATGTTTAAACTAAAACTAAACATTTTTTCCCAACCGGAAAGTACACACCTGAATCACATTACAAAAGTCTCTACCAAAAAACAGAATAATCAAAGTTGAATTTCCATGAAAAAACAGAAATGTAAGTATAAATAAACAACTTAGAAATACATTTGCATGTTAATGTTAAACATATTTTTTAAAATGGAACACTTTATATTATTACTCTATTTTCAAACAAAATTACAGCAAGATACATTAACTCACAGAAAGGAAAACAAGTGCTCTCTCACATAGGCTACACTTACAGCAAAGAAAGTAGAAGCACAAAAACTGTGAACTGGAAATGTACTAAATATTACTCTAATGCATGATATGGTTGGACCACAAGAAAAGATGGTGTTGTTACTTGTTATCAAAGTAAGCCATATGCTGCAAGATATAAGAGAAACTAGTACCAGTTCTTAAGAGCCCACAACTAAAGTAATAAACGATGTACTTCCTAAAGTCCCTGACCACATCAAAGGCCAGCTACCACCACTACCCAATTTAAAATGCTTAGGGGTATATTTACAAGCCCCTAGCACCACCTTGTCCTGCCATAGCATAATTTTTTGTACGCTAAGGATGCGCTAAGGGGGCTTTTCCCCGTGTTGTGTTGCTTTGCAAAGCTATGCGCCACATTGTGCCTGCATCAGACACAAAGTTTGCAAGGGGGACGTTCCGAAGCAGGGAGGCCCCAAAAAAAACGGGCCAGTGAAATTTACAACATTTCACTGCGTCATCTTTTCTTTCATTTTTAACGCCTGCTTAGAGCAGGTGTTAAAATGACGCACCCATTTTAATCAATGGTCCTCCCTGTGCTTTGCTGCACTAGTGTCAGAATTTATTATGGTATTGCAGCAAAGCTCCACAATAGCGTCAAACGTTTTGACACTATTGTCCTAACAACCTCCATGGTGCGCCGTATTATAAATACGGCGCAGCCATGGTGTTAGATGGGGCAGGGGTGATGCAAGAGAAGTAGCGCATCTTGACAATTGCGCCACTTTCTTGTAAATATGCCCTTTAGTATCACAAACAAAAAAGTTACACAGGACGTCACTCCTTCCCCTAGAAGACAAAGATATCCAAATCCCTGAACACCTAACCATCGCACATAATGAGGATCCCTTCCTTTTATACAATAACCTAAACAATGATAAACGTGTCATGATTTTTTCTACCACAAATAATTTACTAAAACAACCCAATATCAAACATGAATGATGGATGAGAGCATTTAAAATTTGCCCCAAACCTTTCACTCAAATCTACACCATAGATGGTCAGTAGAAAAAAACGAATATAGCATTTGTATATGTATTACTACCTAAAAAACAAAGAGGTACTTATTCTGAACTATTAACCCAAATTAAAAGTAAAGCAAACAACTATACCCCACATAAAATAATGATGGATTTCAACCAAGCCATGTTTCAAATCATCGTAAAACTTTACTCACACACAACCATACAAGGTTATTGCTATCACTTAAATCAAAGTATTTGGAGACATCTCCAACAACCTACACTAAGGCCCGTAACTAATAAAAAGTCCTTTTTACCAACAAAATGAAAACAAACTAAGGCCCATATGTATACTTTTTTTGTGCCGCATTTGCGTAATTTTTTTACGCAAAAGCAGTGCAAACTTACAAAGTACAATTATATTTTGTAAGTTTGCGCCGCTTTTGTATCTAAAAATGACGTAAATGCGGCACTAAAAAAGTATAAATATGGGCCTAAGGGCCTTATTTTTAAGGCCTTTGCGCCACTGCTGTGTCATTTTTTTGACGCAGTGGTGGTGCTAGCAGTGCTTTACACTGCTCCAGATTTACAAACTGACGCATTGGGACCAATGCATAAGTTTGTAATCCCTTGCATCATATTATACCTGCGGCAGGTATAATGTATGAAGGGTAGGCATTCTCATGCGAAAAGCCACACAGAAAGTTATATTTCACTGTGTCATTCTGCAACTTCAGTTCGTCAGAATTTTTCCACCTGCTCAGAGAAGTCTCAAAATTGACTCAGGGCTTTTCTCTATGGGGGCCTCCTCGCATTGCTGTAGTAGTGCCAATTCTTTTTTACGCTAGTCGAGCAATGCGTGAGTTTAACACCAACAGATGCATGGACTGTAAATACAGTGCATCCATGACGTCATTGGATTTTAATACAGCGCATCCATGGCATTGTTAGGGGATTGTAGGGCAGCACAAGAAACCTGATGCATCAGGCCAAATGTATCAGATCCTTGTAAGTGATGCCCTAAGTCCCATAATAGACTATTTTCAAGACACCTGGGTACTACATAGATAAGGCACAAAGATGCCAGCCCAAATTTCAAATACCGTGGCGGAATGTCTTTGACAGCATTATAGAACAGGAATGTGTCTGCCGTGGTTGGTACCACCCACCATGTGAACAAGTTCCACTGCCGGTCATGGGCAGTTCCCAATGTCCAGTGGAGTAGGTTAAGCATCCGCCATTTTGGCGGTTGCAAATACAGTATATGGCCTTACAAAATGAGTCACAACAACAATATATGTGTTGGATCAACACAAACATCCTAAATCAGTCTTGGTGGGTAGGTCCTACTACACAATCACCAGTATAGTGTGCTGCCGTCAGCTGTCCATCGCAGCTGACAGCATTTTTGGCAGTCCTATAAGACTGTTACATTTTTTGGGGCAGTTGAGTAACAGACAGTTGGGTGTTGCCCTAATAAATGTTGTGGACACTTGTCTTGTCAACCATGGGGGGCACATTTGACCCTTGTGTAGTTGACAGCTGTGATGTGTACTAGGTGTAATGTATTTCCAGTCTGAAATGCTTTGTCACATGATTTTGTTGGTATACATCAGGTAAGTTAGTGTAAACATAGTGAATAATGCTCCTGCTCATGTATTACACACATAGGATGTGACAAGCTCCAGTCTACCGTCCATTGCCAGACATTCAAACCATGGAGGAATGTCACATAATACAACTGTACCATCTGAATAGGCAAACAATAGTGGATTTATGCCATCAGTTAGAGACAGATTTGATGCCTGAAAAAACAAATCCAACTTGCTTTCCACCAATTGTTCAACTGATGGCAGTATTGCACTTCATGGCCATAGGGTCCTTCCAACACACAGTAACCATATCTGGTTGTATGTCCCGATCTATGTTCAATCTTGTGTTGAGAGATTTCCTTTCAGCAATGTTGAAACACACTGACAGCTATATCAGGTTCCACACACGTGAGGAGTTAGCCAATGTGAAGGCTGACTTCTATGGTTTTGCTCACCTCCCACATGTGGTGGGAGCCATTGATGGCACATATGTTGCCTTGGTGTCACCGCAGGCCACAGAACAAGTCTATCACAACAGAAAAAACGTCCATTCTATCAACTTGCAAGTTGCCTGTTTATCTGATTTCTACATCTCGCATGTATGTGCCTGTTTCCCTGGATCAGCCCATGATTCCTTTATAATGCGGAACAGCACCATACCCCAAATGATGTCACAACTGCAACCAGAGAGGGCCTGGCTGAATGGTAAGTCACATCTATCCTGATTGTGTGTGAACAACGTCAGGTGCTACAATCATGAAGTGAGTGACTCATTGTTGCACTTATGTCCCAATCCTAAACAAGAGACTCCACATATCCAAACCATCCTTGGTTATTGACGCCGCTGAGGAATCCAACTATGCCAGCGGAGGTCTGCTTTAATGAGGCCCATGGAAGAACACGGCGGACAGTGGAGCGGGCTTTTGGGCTCCTGAAGCCCAAATTTTGCTGTGTGGACAAAACTGGGAGAGCCCTTCCTCTACTCACCCGGGAAAGTGTGTCAGATCACTACAGCATGCTACATACTCCACAACATCGGCCTGCGGAGGAATAGCCCTTACATCCCAGAGGAGGGTGAGCCTGCAGTGCCAATGGGTGAGAATTCTGAAATGCCAAATGAAGATGACAGTGGTGAACTGGAAGGAACTGACTTGCAATAAGATCTCATCTACAGCTTCTTATGATGAGTGTAAGTATGTAATTTGATGTCATGACTTTGACTGTACAATATACAGTAGTTGTGAGAATGTGTGGAGTTGATTCTTTGAAATAGTTAGGGTGCTGATACTCAGCCAAAATCAGCGAAAGACTGTTTGATGAGATAACTTTTGACAATCCCCTCCTTGATAATGTTGCTTTGTTTGTGGTAGATTTAATGCAATGTACTTTGCTTTCCAGACGCTTGCTATGTGACTTGTGTCATATTTATGGTTTCATGCCTATACTCCTTGGTTTGTTCTTTGTTCAGACACCATCACCATGACATCTTCATATGGGCATTTCAGAGTTGTGGCATTGGCAGGTATGTGATGCTCTTCTGACATACGAAGTGGACAAGGATTGTTTAAGGGAATGCAGGTCACAGAGTTTGGGTGCAGGATACTTGTGTCAAGACAGCTTGCACAGTGATAGGATGGAAGTTTAAAAGACTCCATTGAACTTCTTCCTGTCCTGTGTTGGCCCTGATGCATCATGTGTGTCATCATGTGGTCAAAAATTAGGTAGTCGTAGGCCACTATCATGTCAGTTAATCTTCACACTGGCTAAACACTTATTTTCTATGACCTGTATGTAGCGGTTGATGTGTTCCAACATTGTAGGCTAGAGTGTCTGTACCAAATCACTGACATATGTTTCTGTCATAACACCAGAAGCATGTGCACTGGATCATAAAGACCCTGTGATCAGAAACTGTTGTACTGCCATATATCTGAGTCTTGCATTATATGATGTTGGATTACTTTGGTGTGGTAAGTGACATGGCTCCAGCTGATGACACCAACCACTTTAATGTTTGCCTATTCAATGGGACAATGTCTGACAAATCCCTTCCTTCCATGGTCAGCAGGTATGTACCTGTAAATATGTTCATTTACCCAGTCGGATTCAATCATGTCTGATTTGCTGTTTCAGACATATTGGCTGCCCACGTGCTGAACAATGTCAAAAATATCTTCTTTGACAAAACACTTGTATGTATGTCTTTGTGTGGAACAGTTGTAATCCTGAGCTGGACACTGTGTACATGCAACATATCCCATCTTGAAAAGTACCTTAGATCATTGTCGTATGGTTCACATGGTCTGACATATCTACATGGCAAAATGTGAACTCAAAGACAGCAGACAATGAGTTAGTGACGGGTGAATTTATTGGGAAGCTCCAACTAACAGAAAATATATGTAACATGACTCAACAAAAATTCAAATGTAAAGGGGGCAGTCTTGGTAAATGAAATCATTCAAGTAGAAGTCACACCATTGGAAGTCCAAAGTCCAGAGTACCCCTCCCAATGGAAATGGAAAGTGGTTCAGGATCAGTCAACAGAGTGAATGTGTGACACACAAAGAAGGACATTGAGGAAGAGTGTTCTTGCTGGCAGTGGTGGGTGTCTTGCAATCCCCACCTCCTGGATTCTTGCATGGATGTCACAACTTGCGAGAGGGGGGTATCAGCTGCTGCAGAGGCAGGGGTGTCTGTCTGTACATCTGTCAGCGCCTCCCTTCCTGTGTCTGCTACAGTTGTAGTTTGGCATGATGTACTTGCCAAGCAGGAAGGGGTAGATGTTGGGAGTAAAGCCCTAATCAGTGTGTTGTTAATTTCCCACAGAACCCCTGTTAGGGTGGCCATTTCGGTATTATGGACATCCATTTTGTCAATTATGACCCTCTGGATCTGGTTAATGTTCCGATTTTAGACAACACCTGGTCCATCATGCCTTGGGACTCCTGATAGACCCCAAAGACATGGCTGATGGTGTCCTGGCCGACTGCAGCCCCAGGGACTTCACTCCACTGGACCACAGCACCCCTTCCACGCACCCTACCACCACGAGCCTGTGCCAGGGTGCCCTCCCCAACTGGGTCCTGGACCCTCAGTGTTTAGAGTGTCAAGTTGCACTTCAGGATCCAGAACTGGGGGGCACAAAATGGTGGAAACTGTGCTAGGTACACAGGTTAGGGCGGTGCATGGTTGCCTGGGATGTTGAAGCTACAGGGCTGGGAGGTGACACAGTGGGCACAGCGACACTCACAGTTGCCGTCTGACCGGGTTGTCCAGATAGGCCAGGACCTTCCTCCACATCCACAAGTCCAGGAGTGTTATCATCACTGAGGGCTTCATCCAGGGGGGTAGTGGGATTCTGCTCTGTGGCCTCTGTGTGCCCAGTCACAGCTCAACCTGCTGATGAAGAATGTGCATTGTTACTGGTTGAAGTGTGACATCTACCTCCAAAGGTTTTATGTTACAGTAAGCAGAGACACTGAACATTCTTAAGTTGTAGGTTATCCGATTGTGCCAAGTTACCATGGTATTGAGTTTTTTGGCATGACGTTTGAAGCGTTCCTAAACTATTTGACTCAAGCAGCTCATGAGATGTGCAGATCAGTTGCACTTTGGAAGATGGGCTGAAAATGACATCTTCCCACCAGTAAAGCCAACACAGTAGAGAGGCAACATATGCCTTTGATCATTTGGAGGCCTAGTTGGGATGCAAGCAAACACAGGACTTTTTTGTATATGTGAAGTTATCATGTGCACAGTGCTGTGTCAATGTATCTGCTGCCGATACCAATCTGGTGATGCAGCTTGAGGCCTTAGGAATACTTGTTGTACGTACTTGGTAAGGTGTCATTCCTGTCCTCAACAGTTTCATCTCGGGTTAGCAGGTCAAGATGGAGCTAGGTGGACAGACAAGTCTCTGAGTTGTGCATGATCTGTATACTGGCCATATAGGAGTAAACTTCAATTGAGAGTTAACAGACAGGGGTACATGAGCAAGTGAACACTGGGCTAGTAGTTGGAGTTATAGACACAAGGCCTCTTGGGAGTTAGAGTCAGGTCAATCCCTCTACTACACACACTATACAGATGGTATCCTCCCTGGTGAGTACACTTCAATTGAGAGTTACCAACCAGGGGTATTTGGACAAGTGAACACTGGGCTTTTGGTTTGGAGTTACAGACACAAGGCCTCCGGGGAGTTGCAGTCAGGTCACTGTCTCTACTACACACACTACACAAATGGTATCCTCCCATGTGTGCACACTTCAATTAGAAGCTCGGGAACAGGTGATTTTAGACAAGTGACAACTGGGCTGGTGGTTGGAGTTACAGAAACTGGGCCTCCTGGGAGTTGCAGTCAGGTCACTCCCTCTACTCCCCAACAGTTGACAAATGTTGGGTATTACATATCTGTAGGCAGACTGCATTTAGGTCTGAGATTACATTTACATGTTGGGACATACCATGAATCGTGGAATGATTTTTTGACATTGTAAGGTTTACATGCACCATTTGGGCATATGGCATGTGATGGGCCTTGGTAGGTGTGATGTTGGACCCAATAATATACATTGACAGTGCTAAAATGCAGATACTCTAGGCATTGAATGTTGGTTAAGTACATGAACAAGACAGTGGCAAAAGCTGAGCTTTGAGCATGCAAGACATTGCAGTTTTGTGACAGTTTTTGTGTTGTAACTCACCGGACTCCACTCCCCAGGTATTCCTGTCAAGCATTCAGGAAGCAGCATGGCCAGGGCCTTCTCCTCCCAGGGAAAGAGTCCTAATTGGACTGGACACTGGGAAGGGCCACCACCAGTCTTGTTGGCCTCTAGCTGCTGCCTGGAGGCCAGGGAATGGACCTTTGCCCTTTAGTCGTTCCGCCTCTTTCTAATGTCATCCTTTGTGCACAAAGTGCTGCCTACAGCATTCACTCAACTTGACGATCCTTTGCCACAGTTCCTTTTTCCTACTGAGAGGAGTGTGCTGGACTTGGGCTCCAAACAATTGTGGCTCTACTCTTATAATTTCATCCACCATGACTCTCAACTCATCTTCGGGTATCTTTGGCGTGTCACATGGTTGACAACAAAAGTGGATGACAGTGAGTTACTTAACAGGGGAAGTGCAATAGGGAGTAAATTAACCAAAGTGTGTGCAGGGTGTTCTATGGGATGGTGAAAAAAGTAGTGCCTAATCTATGTATATACAAAAAAAGGTGCCCAGGGTTTTTTGGCTTCCTGTGGAAATGCAAAGGATTGTTGTTTGCGAATGGGTATGTTTCACAGTGTGATTTGCATCTGTGTCCACTGGACCAATGGGTGTTAGCTGTGTTGTTTTTTAATTCATCCAATGTGCACTTATCTGTTACTTTGCTGGAAGTGTAACATGGTTGTCGACCGTCATTGGCTAACCACTGCGAGTATACCGCCACGGCAACTGTGTGTTTGAAATAACAACCTGAACAAAGCAATCAGTAACAGACCCAATAGTGTACATAGCAGGGAACGTACACTCCTCAGTCAACTATGTCATAGTTTCCTGCCGCCCTCTCCAACCAACATAATGTGGCTTCCGAACCTACCTAATGGATTTTATAAATGTGGGCGATGCAGTATTTGTTGTTATGTCAAGGATAAAATTTCTTCTTTTCAGTACCATACGCAAAAAACACACAGGATCTCTAAATTCATGAATTGCAACACCAAATTCATAGCGTATTGTATTATATGTACATGTAATCGCATATATGTGGGTGGTGCAATCAGATATTTAAAGAGAGGATCCAGGAACACATACGGGCTATTAGGCATAATAACACCGATTACCCCTTTGCGCAACACTACAACTCTGTTCATGAACCAAGAGAGGTGCTGGACATCACCACACATGGATTGGATGCCCTGGGCACTTGTCCGAGGGGAGGTGACAAGACACTGATGTTGAGATGTTTTTTAGAGAGCAAATGGATAATTAAATTAAGAGCGGTGGAGGAGGGATTAAATGTAGATAAGGATTTACATGGTTTTTTGTAACGGCTTGCTTACTCTTGTATTTAACAGGGTCTGTTACGGTTGATTTCTCCCACTTTCTCTTCATGTATCTATATAAACTTCAGGGTGGCTGTCGCCCTGTATTAGACACCTTAGATTTTATTCATTTTGGATGTTGCATTTACTGATTATATGTTCTAGTTAATAACTTTAGGGTGTTTGTCGCCCCCTTAAGATTTACAGCGTTTCTGCATCATTTATGATTACACATGTTTTTTATTATATTTATAAGCATCAACTTTCCATGTACCATACTCGTTTGTTTTTCCTCTGTTTTATATTTTGTGTACTGGGGGCGTTGCTACACAAGCACAATACAAATGCATGTTGCATGGTGTATTCACCTGTGGGCTTAGTTATCTCTTTTTCTCTCTCTACTTGGTATACTCAACTGTTTGCATCATCATATGTGACCTGCTCATTCTTACTTCTTTTCTTTTCCAATATGGCGACCACATTTTTGTCCCACGGACGCTGGGCTGTAATCTCCAGTCCGTTGTTTGGTTCTACTGTTTGAGCGCCTCATGCATTTATACACGGCAGACGCTGTGCTAGCTTCCTTATTGCCCGTGTTTCTCCAGCATGTGAAGAGACATGACTTTCAGGTGAGCCCTCCATCTACACTTTAGATCTTTTGATTGCGTGCATGTATTTTTCTTTATGGGGCGCGCATCCTGCATTGTGGAATGGCTTTGCACAGGAGACTCCCTTTTGTGATAATAGCGCTCACGTTTTCGGGGTGAGCGATCACCTATGCTAGAGACAGTAGTTTTTTTGTGGTCAGGTGGGACACAGCATGGGTTCACCTAGCTTTAGGAGGTTCCCCTATTTGTGTTTAGCATTATAACACATATAAGTTTAGTCGCCAGTATTATATACACATGAAACACTGTTAATGCTCGGTGGTCTCTGTGTGTGGTAGCCCCATTTTTTGTGCTCTACATATAATTTCAATTTTCAAATGCCCAATGATATTTGGTATCTACGCGTGTATTTTCCTTCCAATGTGGCATTTTCCTTTTTGGCATATATGCGTAAGAGGGAAACGTCTTTCTATATATACCCTTATTTATTTGTCTTGGATCATAACTACTTCTCTCCCTCTCGGTGCCCTGTGTCATTTTTACCCTCAGATAGCATAGTATATTTTCCTTCTTTTTTTCTTGTTTCCACAGACTTATCAAGGCTGTAGCTTATCACTTGATTCGGAGCATATCAAATGCTATTATTTTACATGACACACATTGGACTTATGGTATGTCCAGGATATAGGATACTCGATACATTCTGCATAATTTTGGTTCATGTCTTTTCATTGATGGTATGTAGTTGTATTAGTATATTTATTGTGTGTTTTGCATGTTGGCTGATAAACTGGGTGTACACATATTTCCTTTGGTGATATTTCAGGACTGTACTGTGGATCGGTATTCTTTTTTCATCTGTATCACCTATTCTTTTTTCAATGTACACATGCTTTTTTGGTGTGTCAGTCACCTACAACGTGTGTTATCTGGTTAACCACACATACATGCACCCTTTGTTGTTTATTAGGCAACTGGTTTTGTTTTTTCCTCTTTGGCACTGTGTGTTCGACTACATTAGGGAGTCACACTTCTTGTTGCACCCCTATGGTGTATTGCTCCTTTTGCTGTTTCTCTCTAATTTTGATTTCTACATTTTTGGCTGTGGGGCTCTCTCTGTGGAGGAGCGAAACACTTTCTTGTGTTTTTAAAAAAGAAATTGTATCATCCATTACAAGTTTCTGTTTTTGTGTATACAGCCTTGAAAAAGTATTTTAGACGAAACACGTATCGGTTGTTTGGACTTACTGATGCTATGGTTTGAATCTCTTGCCAACGGATTCATAAAATCCTCATGATGCGCCATATGCTCATGTTACGCACTGATTTGCAAGCACAGTAAAAGTGTTTGGACTACTTGGACTTTTTGGTGTGCCACGGTACAAAGTTTCTTCATGTGTGTTTGCAATAGGCTCGGTAGTTGGCCACGCCACTGATGGCACTGGAGGTTGGACTGCTGAAATACAAGGCCCAGTGCCACTGGCAGCCTGCCTTTTTTGCTTGGAGGGCAGAGGTTCTGACTGTTTGCATTGTAATATGGAAGTCTGGGGACCGCCAGCTCAGCAGTCTTTTTGGGACTGCCAACATGGTTGTCTGGTGGTCCAACCGCCAAACTCTTAATCGGACCCTAAGTCATGTTTTTTCCCTCTTAGACGGCTCTCAGAGGAAGAGCATGATAGGCTTCCCTTGATGGGGATAGAGTTAAGATTTCAATCCTTCCGGCACCTAGGGGTGAAAGTGGCCCCTATGGGTGAAGTTGTACCACTCTGATGCAGAGTCGATTGAAGGGAATTTAGACAGATTGATGACAATGAAGCGACAATCACTGGCATTGTGGCTGTCTCTACCATTGCCCCCATGGGCAGGTCAGTGACACCTAAGATTCTGGTCCTCCCATGACTACTTTATTTCTTTTCTGCATTTCTGGTTAAAGAACCTAGCAAAGAGTTTGCAGACTTAAATGAGAGTCTTTCAGACCTGATATGGGGATTAGGTAGTGGTAGACCTGGTATCCTTGTCACGGTTTCCCCTGACATTTTGCCTTCTGACCTCATCTGGTTGGCTTTAGGATTCCGGGGAATTTAACACTGCTGACCAGTGCTAAAGTGCAGGTGCTGTGTACTCTAAACATGGTATTCTTGGCTTATCCAAATTGGCATGTTTAATTTACATATAAGTCCCTAGTAAAGTGCAGTATATGTGCCCAGTACCTGTAAATTCAATGCTACTAGTGGCCTGCAGCACTGATTGTGCCACCTACTACAGCAGCCCTCAAACATGTCTCAGGCCATCCACTGCAGAGCCTGTATGTGCAGTTTTTATGTGCAGTTTTAAACTGCCATGTCGACCTGATAAGTGGACCCACTTGCCAGACCCAAACCTTCTTTTTTATTACATGTAAGTCACTCCTAAGGGCAGGGTGCAATGTATTTAACATGCCCTGGTAGTGAAAAACTATCACATTTGTTTTTCACTGCTGCAAGACCTATCTCTCCCAAAGGTTAACATTGGGATTGCCTTAACGCATCTTTTAAGTGTCATTTCCAATTGCGACAAGATAGAAATGTGGAGTCTGGTGTCTCTGGACTCACAATTTAAAATCACAACCTATGGTGAAGTCAGATTTCAAATTGTAAGTCTAACAATATCACTTTTAGAAAGTTGGCATTTTCTTACTTTAACCCTTCTGTGCTTCTGCTTGTCTCTGGATACACATATGAGGTTGATGGCAGCTGGGATGTGTGCCTTCCCTCTAGACAGTCACACACAAAGAGAGATGGGGTGTGACAGTTGTATCCTGATGGCCCATCACCAGGCTGATGGGTCTTCCTGGGCTGGGTGGGAGCTAGGAGCTGACACCTACACCTGAATTGGGTTGTCTATCCCCACACAAAGGGCTACATAACCCCATATAGAGTGTCTGGAGCCAGTGAAGGTAGGGCAGGGATCTAGTGATCCTCAAAAGCCTCTGTGTAGTCTCCCCCATTTCATAGGCACAATTGGGTATAAGTACTGGATCCCAAACTGCACTGGTGTGTTGGGCTACAGCTTGCTGTGTGCTGTGATGTAGGAGGGACTGCCGCTTTGCTACTTGCTCTGCTGTGTTGGGCTGCTGCCTGCTGCTTCTTGCCTGGAGTGAAAAATACTAACCTGTTTGCTACAACCTCAAACCCAAGTTCTCCAAGGGCTTGTTGGCTGGCCCCATGTTTTTGCAGGTTCAGGGACATCAAAGACTGCCTGCAACTTTGCTCCTGCTGCTGGATTCTGCCATCTGTGAGCCCTACCCTTTCCTGAGGTATCCCCTATCCAGTCCTGGGCTTCAGAAGTGGGTTCTTCAGTTGTTTCCTGCACAAACCAGCAAATTGACCCAACTGCATGAGGAAAAATCGGCGCATTGCTCCTCGATGACGACGCAGCTTCGATGCTTTAACACCATCTGCGAGGCTCGATGATGACACATCAGTAATCCTTTGACACCGTCAGCGAGGCTTGATAATGATGCAGTGCTGATCTTTTGACTGCCTGTGATGCTCGTCTCCACCTGATTGACCTGACTGTCTGCAAAATATCTACACATTTTGCTCCCGACGTCTTTGATTTGCTCTATACCAGGTACTTTTTCAGCAGACCCTGTGTGGGCTCTGAAGCCAGCCTGCCTCCATCGTGGTGGGCCTGAACTTTGAATTCATAACAGTCACTCGCAACCTCAAGTAACCTTTCACAGATAGTGCCTTCTATAAAAGCAAAAAAAGAACAGATGATGGACGGAATGCTAAACAATGCAAACATTCAGAAATAGTCAAAGAGATCGGGTTTAATCCATTGTTTTTTCACCAACCACTTCTCCCTCGTTTGCACCCAGCCATATGCAAATCAGTCTTGACTCTGTTTCCCGTAAGAACAGCCCAGCCCGAACTACCAAGCCAGGCCCTTCCTGGACTGGAAATAAGCATCCTGGGACTGGTTTTGGGGTATCACCTCTCATCAGCCAGGCTACCTTAAATCCAGTGGTGCAGTGAGCACGGGACCCATGTCTGGACATACCCTTCCCACTTAGGGCGACAAAAGCAAAAAAAGAACAGTTGATGGATGGAATGATGACCAATGCAAACATTCACCCCCCAGTCACAGAGATCCAGGTTTAATCCATCTATTTTGCACCCACCAAGCCACACCAGAGTGGACCCACCCATATGTAAATTAGTCTTGACTCTGTTCCGCATGGGAACACTCCAGACCAAACTGCCCGCGAGGTCCTCCCTCGACCGGAAACAAGCATCCTGGGACCGGTTGCAGGGTATCACCCCTCATCAGCCAGGCTAGTTTGAATCCAGTGACTTCTAAGCACTATTTTTACATTCAATCTTTAAAAATTAATATCTTGACTTCTACCTATTGGATTTTTGTTGTTTTGGTCTTGTTTTACACAAATAAATAGTCTCTATTTTCTTATACTGGTGTGGAGTCTTTGTGTTACTGTCATTTGAGCATTTCACAAATACTTTACACATTGCCTCTTAAGTTAAGCGTGACTGCTTTGTGCCAAGCAACCAGAGGGAGAGAACAGGTTAATTTAGGTTCTGTATCTGACTTACCCTGACTAGGATTCTGCTCCCTACTTTGACACGGTGCAAACCTCTGCCAACTAGAGACCCAATTTCTAAAAGGTAGGAAATGAGTAGTACTATGCAAATTGTACAACCCTATTTACACCAGGGGTCTAGAAGACCACAACTATGAACTTTACTACACTGCAGCCCAGCTCCAAAGGGTGGCTAGGTGGCTGAGTTCAAGACCCTACCCAGAAAGGTAAAATATGGATCCCAGAGATACTACTTTGGAAGGAATGTACACCCCCAACATGACACACACCTATACACTCCTCCCTTCCGATTTCTGACACCCAAACATGACAAATGCCAATGGACTGAGGCGGGTATTTCTAAACAAGGGGATATCTAAATAGCAAAACTCTGCATATTCCAGAAGCTCCAAGATGAGTCTGAGATCTGGTCAGTTCTTTCTCATAATGCACTAGTGAACACACTGAGGCAGGTGTGGAAAGTAGACAGGGTACAATCCCCCACAACGCTTGCTCTCCAGATGCTGCTCACTCTTGGGCAAGCACAACAGACAGTTTTCATACAATATAGATCATTGCTGACCTTACACACTGCCCCAAATTGTTCCTAAAGATGGGGTGAAAGCAAAACACTGGTGTCAGTATAACAGACAAACAGTAGCCCCATATGTAAGAATTCATCAAAAGAGACTATTGCAGTGCTTGCCTACAATACACCTATTAATTCAGATTCTTACACCAGACTTAAGTCACCCCCAAACGTATTGCCCTCAAGTAAGACTGAGCAGACTCTAGGTGACAATGTTGGCGATTAGCACAGGCAGGATTCTTTCACCTGGTATGGCAATACCTACTCATTTTTCAGTTCTAGGATGTGGCACTTGGGAGGCTTTTTTAACTGGTTAGGTTTGTTGGGTTTAATGCAGAGGGTGAAGGAGTCTAAGTATCTCATGAGATTTTTAGACTTGGCCCGTGTTTTGGTGAAGGTGCCTACAGCAATAGCATATAAGTCTCCCAAAGCACCAGAAATAAACTTATGGTTGGGGGACCTTCTATGATGGGGCAAGGTGCAGGCTGATGCGCTCACTACCCTGAATTAACACCAGAGTATGGTGAATAGCTACAGGAGATGGATTTATTTTCCTATCTAGTAACAGAACCAAAGGGACAAAGGACAAAAACATAATTTCTGGATGTTGAATGCTTCATCATTTGCGACCTCACCCCACCCAGGTAGATGATACTGTCAGGGCAGGCTCAACCTCTTCTATGAGAGAGTTCTTAAGAGAAACTAATGCCTGGACAAGATAGGGATTCAGTTAAAGTTAAAAATACCTTACGATATACCACAGGTGTTCCTTTTTTTAGGTGGCAACTTAGGTATGATTAAGAGAATAAATTATATTTGAATTGTTATGAGTGCATCAGCCCTATCATCCTTTACTGTGCCAACATGATTTTGCCACATTTGTGTGCCTTTTTGATGATTAGGGGCATTAAATGTGAATTGTTTTTACTCTATATTAAAGTCTACAAATGGGTATTTTGCTGCACGGAAACTCACTGATTATTGTAATAGGCAATAATTTTGGTTTTGGTTACCCACTGTGATAAACCATGGACATAGAAGGTTTGCTCTGTGAGAATCCTTGTGTGACCATCCTAGGAGAGATAGGGGCTGATTTAAGGAAAGTGGCGCTGCACTCTGTGCAGCGCCACTTTCCTTGTGCCCCTTAGCACCCTCCGAACGCCACCATGTGTGAGTCGCATTAAAAATACAAATCACCATGGCAAATGATAGGGGCAATAATGTAATTATTTATGATGCAATTGATGTACTCTTAGATTTTCTTGCGCCATTTTTTCGCCCCCCCTAACAGGGGAACGCCCCCTTTGCATACATTATTCATGGTGCAGGTATAATGCAGCGCAAAGAGTAACAAAGTGGCACAATGCATGTTTGTAAATATGGAGGAGCGTTTAGGCCATCTAACGCCAAACAATCAAACAAATGAAACTAATGTGTCATAGGAATGGCCCATAGTGTTTTGCTTAGCCAACTGAAATTTTTTACACCTTTCTAATTTTATGATTCTGTGCCTGACACTGCCTTGAGGAAAAGCATACACTCAAACCTATAGTCATAAATTGCTTTATGTCTGCTTGGTGCACTGCAAACATTATATCCGATGCTATGGGCCTGGTCTCTTTATTATGAAACATTATGACAAATGCAGTTGGTCTAGCTCATTAATTGTGAAAAGCATATTTTGAAGCCAGTAAGCTTTAGCTGGCAGTCAGCACATTAGGTTACAGACTTCGGACAGGTATTTTGTTCCATGTCATTTCACAGATTACTGTAGAACCAGCAAGGGTTTTGACATTGGCTCTGACAAACCCTTGGAGTGAGGGTTAATGTGATGATTATTGTTTGGCCCTGTTGTTGGGAGTGGTTGTAGATTGTTTTACAAACTGTGGGGCATATTTATACTCTGTTTGCGCCGGAATTGCGTAATTTTTTTTGACGCAATTCCGACGCAAAACTAACTCCATATTTATACTTTGGCGTTAGACGCGTCTAGCGCCAAAGTCCATGAAGTTTGCGTCATTTTTTAGCGTGGACACCTACTTTGCGTTAATGATATGCAAGGTAGGCGTTCCCGTCTAAAAAATTGACTCCGAGGCATGTGCGCCGTATTTACACTCCCGGGCAAAATTCACGCCCGGGAGTGGGCGGGTCAAAAAAAATGACGTACGGCCACTTTTGCGACGTTTTTTAGCGCATGGTCAGGGAAGGCGTTAAGGGACCTGTGGGCTCGGAAGGAGCCCAGAGGTGCCCTCCCATGCCCCCAGGGACCCCCCTGTCACCCTTGCCCACCCCAGGAGGACGCCTAAGGATGGAGGGACCCATCCCAGGGACATTAAGGTAAATTCAGGTAAGTGTATTTTTTTTTTTTTTGTGGCATAGGGGGGCCTGATTTGTGCCCCCCTACATGCCACTATGCCCAATGACCATGCCCAGGGGACTGAAGTCCCCTGGGCATGGCCATTGGGCAAGGGGGCATGACTCCTGTCTTTGCTAAGACAGGAGACATTTCTATGGGGGTTGGGAGTCGAAAAAATGGCGCAAATCGGGTTGAGGCGAAATATTTGCCTCAGCCTGACTTGCCCCCTTTTTTGGCGCCCAAGCTCCATATCCCCCTACGCCGGCGCTGCCTGGTATACGTCGTTTTTTTTCACGCACACCAGGCAGCGCCGCCGGCTAACGCCGGCTAACGTCATTGAATAAATACGGCGCCCGCATGGCGCTTCAGAATGGCGTTAGCCGGCGCTAATTTTTTGGACACAAAACTGCGTCAAAAAGTATAAATATGGCCCTGTGTTTTTCTACATTTAAAAAATATATATATATTGGGTTTCTATAGTACATAACAACAAAGCAATATATAAAAACACAACAAACAAAGCCAGCACGCGGAGTTCAGATTCAGGGTGTATGCAATCAGTGAACACAATACAAGTACAGGTAGAGGCCCTGACAATATCAGCATGGTCTTGCAAAGTAATGTTTTACCCAGATAAGGACCCAGAAGATACAGGAGGATAGGAAACAACAAAAGGAAATGGGCAAGTAGTGACAACCCTACTCAGTATGCCCTCCACATGCACTCGCCAAGAGTCCTCAGAGTGTGTCGCTCAAGGTCTGGCTCACCACTTCATTATGGTATGGAGCTGTCAGGCGGAGAATCATCCAGACCTGTATTTTTCTACATATTTCTAATTTCATAGATATATGCATGATGGCTGCCAGTTTGTGTGCTTTTGAATAGGCAGGTGCCGGGTAAAGTGTCAAGCCAATTTTAAAAGGTAAGGGATTTATCAGTTTATCGGGAATGTCATGTCAGATTTTAAAGGTTTGATCTGTTCATTATGAACCGTCATGACAAAACCAGTAGGCCTGACCTACATATTGTGTGAAGAATGTGTTAAAGACCATTGGTTTTTAAGGATAGATTGTTGTTACATTATGCCAAAGCCTGTAGGCAAGTATTTTGCTACATGGAATTTCACAGATTACTGTAGAGGGCAAGAGTTTTGATGTTGGTAAACCACCGGAACGAACTGTGGGGAAAGGAGGTATGTACGTCAATAATCTTTTTTAAACTGTTTCAAAAGAGATGGTATTTTGATTTTTCAAATGTAATTGAGTATACATTCGCACTTTTCTGACTGTATACCATATGGTTTGAGTTGGTTATGGTGACTAACTAATATAAAAGGTTAAATGCTTGATTTTCTATAATGAAAAGTTATGGTAAAGGTAGTAGACTTGTCATGCTGATTGTGAAAAGCAAATGTTAACAACAGTAGGTATTTAAGGATGGAGCATTATTCCTTTTAATTAATCATACAGATAGGTTTTATTACATGGAATTTCATACATTACCTTTGCAGGAAAGAGGTTTGGTGTTAGTTCCTCCCTCTGACAAACCATGATTATAGAAGATTTGCACTGTAAAAATCCTTGTTAATCTGTTAGGAGGCATAGTATTTTGCTGTACTTATGTGTACATTTGCAATGCAATGAGTGTATGCCTGATGGTTGACCTGTGGAAATTCTTACACTCAGTACAGTAGGTCTGAGTTGATTAAGGTGGCAAGACAATGATAACAGCTACAGCCTTACTTGGTGTGTAGGAAAATTATATACCCACTGCCATATGTCTGGACTGTTTATTGTAAAAAGTTATTAGAATGGAAGTAGACCTGGCTTATTTATTATGAAAAATGGTGCAGTCAAATCACCTCTAACAGTGGATTGCTATGGTTGAAACCATTTAGTTTGAGGTCCCATTCTGTGACACTTAATATAAGCTTGCAGAATGTCCAAAGACTTGATGACCTCTCCTGAGCTTGCACTAACTGCAAGGCTTTAATAAATTATGGAAATCATGAGATAATGTCTCTACATATCAATCTGACACTTTGCTTCAATTGCATATTTCTTATTACCATATCCAAATACTTAATGTATGCTGTTGATTAATGATTGGCTAAATGTTTGGAAATACCCATTGCCTAAAGCTGAGTAACTGCCCTGATTGGCATAGTTAATGAGAAGAGTTGTATCAAAAGGGTTTAAAAACCCCTGTGACTTGTCATGCTTTGGGTCAGCAACATAGGGAGGCTCCACACCGCTGTATTTCTTAAAGTAGTTTACTTTGAATTTCACTGCATGTCTGTTTTTATTGATTATTAGGCTTCTACCTTATCACATTATGTTACAGGCCGTAGAAAGGTATTTGGTTACGTGTAATCTCACTGATTGCTACATTAAGCAAGAGGTTTGCTGTTGGTCACCCACCAATTCTGACAAACCCTGTGAGTAGAATTTCATTGTGATGGTTCTTGTCAGACCCTACTGAGAGGTGTTGTATATTGTTTTGCCAAATGCATTTTTCCACATTTGTAATTTTTTTTTATTAATGCCTGAGTGTTGCCAGTTCATTTGCACTTTAGTAGGCCTGGGATGTACATAGTGCCTACATATTGGTAAAAGTTAGAGGCCTTAGCAGTTCCTGGGTGAGAGAGGATGGTTCTGACCATGTGGTCTGCCCTGATTTTTTTTGCTTTTTGACCACCTGGTTTTTGACCTTTTACTGTGAGGGAGCCTCCTAGTCACGGACTTCCCCACAGTAAGCTCATGGTAAAATGGACTCCGCGTGTGACCACCGGTGCCGCCTTGCTAAGGAAAGGCTGCTGTGGCGCAGCCACAGTAGGAGGCCCGGGCTGGTTACACTTGATCATGTGTGCATACTCATGTGCACCCATGTAAGGGCTGCGCGGGGACGGTACCTGGCGTGCGTAGTCCAAAAACTGCGCTCAAGGAGCCTGGCGCAGAAGGAACTATGCAGAGTGGGTGGTGACCTGGAATAGGCCTCATGAGATGGGTGTACCCAGAGGAGGGAGAGTCAGTGTGCTTACTGTATTTTTACGTAGGGACACTCCAGTACATGTCAACATCAGTGTGCTTCCTGTCTTTTTACTGTAGGGACACTCCATTCAATGTCAATAGGAAAGAGTGGCCTACGGCATAACTCAGGTGTCCTAGGGCCCACAGAGACCAGAATCGCACCAATTTACACTGTAACCTGTATGAAATGAATGATACAGTAGGTTACAAAAGCATAGTTGTACCATTTATTGGTCATCCAGGAATGTCATCTTTCACTGACTCAGCTCAGGATTAGGGTTAATTACTGCTCTATCCAGCTGCCTGAGCAAGGCCTTATATTAATCAACCAGCTGTCAGCCCCTGCCAGGAAATGGGCGGAGAAACCCTAAAAGGAATGCTAGGAAGGAGGGGCTGAGTTTCAGAGCACATGTGGCCTAAGCTCCTGGACAACGCCATTTTTGAGCTATCCCAGAAGACTGTGCAGGAAGAAGGGGGCAGGGGCAAGGAAGTGGTGTGGAACATCTGGATTGGCCAGAGGTGCAGGTCTTCTGGACGCTTCTGCTCCCACTTAAAAGGTCCTGCACAGGGGAGAGCTCTATCTCTTGGCTGTGCTTCACTGCTGGACACTGAGCCTGCAGACGGGCATCATGGACAACTGGAAAGAAGAACCCCCTGACTGCCCCCTGGGGCAGGTTCTCTGCCCCTGAAGTACTTCAGGCCCAGCGAGGCGCAGGCCAGGTCCAGGTAAGCTGGCCCCCTTACTCCCCCTGAGGACTAGTTGGAGGAAAGACTGGGCTGGCGCAAGGAGAGCACGCTGCCCAGAAAGAAAGGAGGGCACCCAGAGGAAAGGCTGGTGCAGGGAGTCAGTGGAACTGGCCCTCTATCATCTGGGACCCTTCCAGGCAAGGAAGCCTAAGGAGAGTGCTCCTGGTGGCAAGGGCTCATCACCAGGAGCAATACAACAGCAGAACCGTCTAAATTGGCCTTTGGGGGCCTGAGATATCCAAAGGAGAAGGTCTGTGACCTTTGACCTTCTCCTGCATGAGCAGCGAAGAGCGTGGGGCTCCCATTGATGCCCCTGGGGTGGGCCAGGGTTTGGGGCTGCCCCAAACCGAAGTAAAGCAAGAGGCCGCTGTCGCGACCCCTGTGAAGATAAGCAGAGGGCCCTGGACCCCATCCTCACAGAAGAGGAAGATGAGGAGCACCATCGCCCCCCTTGAAAATGGTGAAAAGTGGGCCCCAGACCCCATCCCGGGACCCCGCCAGGAAGAAAAGTCAGGGGACGCCATTGCATCCCCGTGAAGATGGCCGCTGGCTGAGGGAGAGCCGACTGCCGAAGACTAGGCCGGGGAGCGCCATTGCGATCCCCATGAAGATTGTCCTGGGACCAAGACCCCACCCCCAGGGCCCCACCAGAAGACCTAGTGGGGGGGGGATCACGCCCCCCTTGAATGCTGCCAGAGGAGACCCAGACACCATCCTGGGGCCCGGCGAAGAGGGTGAGGCCGGGGAGCAGCATCATGCTCCCCTGAGTGGCAAGGGGGGCTCCAGACCCCATCCCAGGGCCCAATGCAGCAGGAGAGGAGATGGAGTGCCATCGCACTCACCCGCAGGTGGCTCATCCGGCCACCAAGCAGCAAGTACCTGCACGCAGGAGCAGGCAGACACCAAAGAAAAGGCCGGCTCCCGGAGCAGCACCTGGAGGTGCTCCACAGCACCATTCACCTGACGGGGTGTCTGGGTGGGAATGAACACCCTACAACGATGAAGGTAGCCGAGGGTGGGCTCCCCGCACTGCCCTCCAATGAGGAGGCAGAATGACAGGGTGTCCGGGTGGGATCAGACACCCCCCTCCCAATCTAGAGGGCAGCCGGGGTAGGCTTCCCGCACTGCCATCGCCTAGGAAACGAGGCACAAGGGCGCAAAACGGAAAACCACAAAAGGAAATGCGAAGCAGCTCTTCCCGTTACAGCAGGAGAGCCACTCATTAAATATGCATATGGCCCATAAGGCTTTGCGGGCCCAGGTCCTCAGGACACAGTGTTCAACTCATGGTGGGCCCAGGAAGATGGGGCCACCACCAACCAAGTGCCCTTTGCCAGGGAGAGCTGCAGGAACAGCGCAGCGTCCCCCCAACGCCAAGTTTATGTCCCCCACCCTAGGTTCGGTTGGACAAAGGAAATATAACCCCCTAAGGGTTACAAGCAAATGTAAAGCACCAGCATGTTGGAACTTTTGTTATTGGTTTGTGTGACTGTGTTTGCAATGGGTATAGGTTGCTATTATACTGGAATAATCAAGTGTATGATGTTATACCAGTGTCATCAAAAAGTAATATAAAAGTAATCTTGTTATTTAAAGTATTTAAACATGTTTCTAAGTGTTTTTGGTAATGCTGATCTGTGTAATAAGACTGATATCCACTTTCTTTTACAGTAATTATGTTTTTTCATCAGGTTTTGGTGCTCTCACTCTACGCTACAGGCAAATGTTGCATTGGGATACCAGGGATTGTTTTGCTATGTGGGTGGTTGGATTATATTTGTCCTAGGAGGAGGCATGAGAGATTACCCAATGTCATCCAAGGGTAATTCCATCAATTTGTGTATATTTGTAAATTGTTGCATAGTATTGAGTAGTGTGTGTGTATGTGTAATAAATTTACTTTTACTTCATCAAAAGAAAAAGCACAGACTGGACAATAATGTATTGAGTGCCATGCTTGCATGATCCTGAATAGGGATTACTAGCCTACACCACCTCCCTTGAGTAAGCCTTGGACTGCTCAGCAACGCTAACCTATGAGAGTCAAGTGCTACAATGGGGTGTTTGGTTCCAAGTGGTGGTCGTGTGCAGACCCATTACTTGTGCAGGCCACACAACTAATGACCAACCTTCCAACACTGGGCAAAGTTATGTCAGTTTCCTTAAGTGTAATATGTTTATAATGAAAGGTTATGGCAAAGCAAGTAGGCCTTACCTATTGTGAAAAGCATGTTTTAAAGCAAACTGTGTTTAAAAGTGGATTGTTATTACACTGTACAAAAGCCTGTAGACGGGCATTTTGTTACATGGAATCTGATTACTTAGTGGGGAAGGGCTTCGATGTTGGTGACCCACCCAAACAAACCATGCAGATAGATGATTGACACTACGGTAATCCTTATCAAAGTCTACTAGAAGGGATCTTATATTATTTTGAGAACTGCATTGAGTATGTATTTGTAATTTTATTATGGTGTACCTGATGATTGCCTTGTGGGATAGCTAATGACCAATTCACTATGACCCTGATTTATGCGCTAATGCAGTTTTGCGTCAAAAAGTATAGCGTCATCTTGCGCCATTCCAAGACGCCAGCCGGGCGCCATATTAATGGAATGGCGCAATCCAGCACAAAGGTTGGGCTAGCGTCATTATAATTGATGTTAGCCGGGTGGGGGTGAGGGATGGGATTTTGCAGAAAAAAATGACGTTAGGCTGGTTAGAGTCAATAAAAATGACTCTAACCTGCCTAGCTTCATTTCTTGATGCAAAACCTACCATACACACGACTCCTGCCTTATAAAAGACAGGAGTCATGCTCACCACCCCAATAGCCAGCAAAGGGGACAAGGGTCCCCTGGGCTTGGCCATTGCACCCAGTGCCATGTAGGGGGCCCACTTCAGGGTCCCCAATCGCACTTTAAAAAATGAAAAAAAACGTACCTCTGCTTAGCTATACTCACCTGGGATGGGGTCCCCCACACTCCGCTGTCCCTCTGGTGTGGGTGGGGGTGTCCCTGGGGCTAGGGAAGGGCACCTGTGGGCTCTTTCCATGGTCTCTGACCATGGAAAAAGGCCCACAGGTCCCCTAATGCCTACCCTGACCCAGGCATTAAATAATGGCAGTAAGCAAGCATAGCGCCATTATTTAGACCCACCTCCCTCCCGTGCACCATTTTTGCACGGTAGGATAAATAAGGTGCCCCGGCCTTAAGAGTCATTTTTTTTTCTTCCCGGGAATACATAGCTTGCATCTCATTTTACGCAAGCAAAAAATTATTTTAACTCCAATATTGTGACGCCCGATGGGTCTAGCGTCAAAATATAAAAATGGAGTTAAGTTTGCGCTGAAATAGTGTCAGAATAAATTACGCTATTTCAGCGCAAACAGAGTTTAAATATGCCCCTATGTTTGAATTGGTTATGATGCTAAGTCAATGATAAAAGGTATTAGGCCTAATTGTTCATAATGAGCAGTTATGATAAAGGCAGTAGGCCTGACATGTTGATTGTGAAAAACATGTATCAAAGTCAACATGTTCTTCAAGTGATTGTTATTGCTCTGAATTAAAGCCTACAGATAAGCATTTTGTTACATGAAATCTCACAAATTATCATAGGAGGCAGGGGTTTTGGTGCTGGTTACCCCCTCTGACAAACCATGAGTATAGAAGATTTGCAGTCAGAATCCTTGTTGGGCCCTCTTAAAAGAGTTAGCATTTTTCTAGGCCAACTGTAATTTTGCCTACTATGTATTTTATCGCTGTGTGCCTGGTGGTTGCCTTGTGGGCACGCTTAAGCTTCGTACAGGTGGCCTCAGTTAGTTATGGTGAGAAGCTAATGCTAAGAGCTGAAAGCCTGATTGCTTCCCTAGGAAAAGACATTTAGGATGCAGTAGGTCTGATCAATTTATCATGAAAAGTTGTGATAAATGCAGTAGGCCTGACATATGGACTGTGAAAAGCATATGTTTGTCAATACGCATGTAAGAGTGCATTTCTATTTCTCCTTATTAAAGCCTACATTTAGAATTTTTATTCCATGAAAGGCTTTTGGTGTTGTTACCACCTCTGACAAACCGTAGGGAAGATGATTTGCAGTGTCATAATTCTTCCTAGAATTTCTTCTTAGCTGTCTGCCAGGATCCTGTAATAAAGAAAAACATTAAATAATACATATATCTACACATATACAAATGTATATCCACATAGGCATTTACAGGGCCTTTGTGTCAGCTCTGTTCTGCCATTTGTCTTTCTGAATGCCATTTGCACTTCCATCCATGACCACACACTGCATGTGGTACTGTTCAGTCCACATCAGTTCTTGGCTCTCCTGCCCTGGGAATTATGTCATTTTCTGATCACATGTGTACATCCACATGAAAATAAGTATGTTTCAGTGCCAGAGCTGGTTGGCCAGTTTTTTAGTTTTCAATTTTCTCATTTTATACCTCCCATTTCATTTCTTTGTTTCTTCTCTTTTTATTTAAAAATTTCTTAAGAGGATACTACAGCTCTCCAGGCAGTGCAAATAGGATGCTTGCTTGCCACTCACTTAATCTGCAGTGCGTCACAACCCAGGTTGCTCTAAATCAGGGGACCATTATGGAATGCTCGGCCCAAAAGTGTATCATTGTTTTACAATTCCAAGATGGTTAACACGTTGATTCTAAGGCCCTGATTTATTATTTTTGGTACAAAACTGCACTAATGCAGTTTTGCACCAAAAAGTTTAGCACCAGCTGGCACCATTTCTGTGCACCAGCCGGGCACCATATGTATGAAATGGTGCAAGCCGGTGCAAAAAATGATGTTAGTCGGGTGGGGCTGGTGGAATGGAAGAAGGGGGTTTTGCACCAAAAAACGACATTAGGCAGGTTAGAGTAGAAAAGAATGACTACCCTGCCTAGAGTCATTTTCTGATGCAAAACCATCCATACCACATGCCTCCTGTCTTAGAAAGGATAGGAGTCATGCCCACAACCCCAATGGCCAGCACAGGGGACCAGGGTCCCTTGGGAAAGGCCACTGCACCCAGTGGCATGTAGTGGGGCCCATTTCACGGGCCCCAATGGCACTTTAAAAAAAAAATTACCTGTACTTACCTATACTTACCTGGGATGGGGTCCCCAATCCTCCGCTGTCCCTCTGGTGTGGGTGGGAGTGTCCCTGGGGCATGGGGAGGGCACCTGTGCGCTTATTGCATGGTGTCCATAGGAAATAGGCCCACAGGTCCCCTAATGCTTGCCCTGACCCAGGTGTTAAAAAATTGTGCAGAGCAAGCTTTACACCATTTTTTGACCTCTCCTCCACCACCCCTCCTCCCCTTGCGTGATTTTTACACGGAAGGATAAATAAGGCGCTAGGGCCTTTTTTTGCCCGGTAAGGCCTACTTTGCATCTCATTGACGCAAGGTAGTTTTCCGCAGGTAAAAATGACTTTAACTCCAATATTTTGGCGCTAGACATGTCTAGCTCCAAAATATAAATATGGAGTTTAGTTTGCGCCAGATTTGTGTAAAATAAAATGATGCAAATCAGGCGCAAACTGTGTATAACTATGCCCCTCAATGTGGCTGCCATGCTACAAATGGACAGACTAGTAACAATTTAGATACCCTTTGCTATGTTAAGTTTTGTTATTGCAAACATATGCCCACTCTGTTTAGCTGGCAACATTTTTTCTTTTTTCTATTTGTATTTTTTATTTATTTATCATGTCTAAGTTGTTTGTGTGTATGTGTTTTACTGTGGTTGTGCCAGAGGGTGAATGCAAGAATGAGTCACTGAATGAATGAAAAAATGCATTAGGGCAAAGATGAGTGACAGAGCACATGTATGATGTCTCACTGAGACCCTAAACCCATCAGTGACGCAAAATGATTCAAAAGTCAGACATATTGACAGTGCTTTTTATAAATTTGGCATATAGGCAGCACCTGTCCACCGACCCTCACTAAAACAAAACAGGCTTATTGTATTTGTCAGTCCATGAAAGCAGTCTCTGTTGCCTGACGTGTGTGTAAGAACATTACTTAAAAACATGTATTGATTATATATAGGTATACCTCTGACTTTAGTGTAGCACCTCTGTAAGGAAATGCCTCCTTGGCATGGTTACCCCCTGACTTTTTGCCTTTGCTGATGCCAAGTTATGATTTGAAAGTGTGCTGAGGCCTGCTACCCAGCACCAGTATTCTTTCCCTAACCTGTACTTTTGTTCCCACAATTGGCACACCCTGGCATCCAGGTAAGTCCCTTGTAACTGGTACCCCTGGTACCAAGGGCCCTGATGCCAGGGAATGTCTCTAAGGGCTGCAGCATGTCTTATGCCACCCTGGGGACCCCTCACTCAGCACAGACACACTGCTTGCCAGCTTGTGTGTGCTAGTGGGGATAAAATGACTAAGTCGACATGGCACTCCCCTCAGGGTGCCATGCCAACCTCACACTGCCTATAGGTATAGATAAGTCACCCCTCTAGCAGGCCTTACAGCCCTAAGGCAGGGTGCACTATACCACAGGTGAGGGCATAAGTGCATGAGCACTATGCCCCTACAGTGTCTAAGCAAAACCTCAGACATTGTAAGTGCAGGGTAGGCATAAGAGTATATGGTCTTGGAGTTTGTCATGCACGAACTCCACAGCACCATAATGGCTACACTAAAAACTGTGAAGTTTGGTATCAAACATCTCAGCACACTAAATGCACACTGATGCCAGTGTACATTTTATTGTAACATACACCCCAGAGGGCAACTTAGAGGTGCCCCCTGAAACCTTAACCGACTATCCGTGTAGGCTGACTAGTTTTAGCAGCCTGCCACACACCAGACATGTTGCTGGCCACATGGGGAGAGTGCCTTTGTCACTCTGTGGCTAGTAACAAAGCCTGTACTGGGTGGAGGTGCTTCTCACCTCCCCCTGCAGGAACTGTAACACCTGGCGGTGAGCCTCAAAGGCTCACCCCCTTTGTTACAGCACCCCAGGGCACTCCAGCTAGTGGAGTTGCCCGCCCCCTCCGGCCACGGCCCTACTTTTGGCGGCATGGCCGGAGGAGATAATGAGAACAACAAGGAGGAGTCACTGGCTAGTCAGGACAGCCCCTAAGGTGTCCTGAGCTGAGGTGACTCTGACTTTTAGAAATCCTCCATCTTGCAGATGGAGGATTCCCCCAAAAGGGATAGGAATGTGCCCCCCTCCCCTCAGGGAATAGGCACAAAGAGGGTGTAGCCACCCTCAGGGCTAGTAGCCATTGGCTACTAACCCCCCAGACCTAAACACACCCCTAAATTCAGTATTTAGGGGCTCCCCAGAACCTAGGAACTTAGAAGACGGAGACACCAACTGCTTTGGCCCCAGCTCTACCGGCCTGTCTCCCCCCTTCTAAAGACACTGCTCCAGCGACGCGTTCCCAGGGTCCAGCAACCTCTGAAGCCTCAGAGGACTACCCTGCATCTAGAAGGACTAAGAACTCCAGAGAACAGCAGCTCTGTTCCCCAAAGACTGCAACTTTGCAACGAAGAAGCAACTTTGAAACAACACATGTTTCCCGCCGCAAGCGTGAGACTTTGCACTCTGCACCCGACGTGTGGAGAACAAACACCACAGGGAAGACTCCCTGGCGACTACGAGACCGTGAGTAGCCAGAGTTGACCCCCCTGAACCCCCACAGCGACGCCTGCAGAGGGAATCCAGAGGCTCCCCCTGACCGCGACTGCCTGCTTCAAAGACCAACGCCTGGTAAAGACTCTGCCTCGTAAAGACTCTGCACCCCAGGACCTGAAGGATCCGACCTCCAGTGCAGGAGCGACCCCCAGGTGGCCCTCTCCCTTGCCCAGGTGGTGGCTAGCCCGAGGAGCCCCCCCCCCCCTTGCCTGCTGCATCGCTGAAGAGACCCCTTGGTCTCCCATTGAAACCTATTGCGAACCCGACGCCTGTTTGCACACTGCACCCGGCCGCCCCCGTGCCGCTGAGGGTGTACTTTTTGTGCTGACTTGTGTCCCCCCCGGTGCCCTACAAAACCCCCCTGGTCTGCCCTCCAAAGACGCGGGTACTTACCTGCTGGCAGACTGGAACCGGGACACCCCCTTCTCCTTTGAAGCCTATGCGTTTTGGGCACCACTTTGACCTCTGCACCTGACCGGCTCTGAGCTGCTGGTGTGGTAACTTTGGGGTTGCTCTGAACCCCCAACGGTGGGCTACCTTGGACACAAACCTGAACCCCGTAGGTGGTTTACTTACCTGCAAAAACTAACAAACACTTACCTCCCCCAGGAACTGTTGAAAATTGCATTGTGTCTAGTTTTAAAATAGCTATATGTCATTTATGTGAAAACTGTATATGCTATTTTGCTAATTCAAAGTTCCTAAAGTTCCTACATGAAATACCTTTCATTTGAAGTATTACTTGTAAATCTTGAACCTGTGGTTCTTAAAATAAACCAAGAAAATATATTTTTCTATACAAAAACCTATTGGCCTGGAATTGTCTCCGAGTGTGTGTTCCTCATTTATTGCCTGTGTGTGTACAACAAATGCTTAACACTACTCCTCTGATAAGCCTACTGCTCGACCACACTACCACAAAATAGAGCATTAGAATTATATCTTTTTGCCACTATCTTACCTCTAAGGGGAACCCTTGGACTCTGTGCATACTATTCCTTACTTTGAAATAGTACATACAAAGCCAACTTCCTACATTGGAGGTGGGGTACAAGACTTTGCATTTGCTGGACTACTCAGCCAATAAGTGATCACACTACTAAATTAAAAAAATTGTCATTAGAAACTGATTTTTGAAATTTGAGCTATTTTTCTAAATTTTTAAAAGTCCTGCTAGGGCCTTGTGTTAGTCCCTGTTAGCATTTCTTTTAGAGTTTAAAAGTTTTGTAAAAGTTTGAATTAAGTTCTAGAGATAGTTTTAGATTCTTAAAAAGTATTCCAACTTTTAGAAACATAATGTCTAATGCAGAAGAGAATGTGATGGAACTCGACATCAGCCCTTACCTGCATCTTAGGATGAAAGAGTTAAGGTCTCTCTGCAAAATAAAAAAGATTAGAACTGGTTCAAACCCTACCAAATTACAGCTCCAGGAGCTTTTGGCAGAGTTTGCCAAGAACAACCCCTCTGAGGATGGCCTCACAGAGGAGAAAACTAGTGATGTGGAGGAAGTACCACCTCCAGTCCTAGTTAGGGAGACCAGGGCTCCTCAAGCCCTGGTCCCAAATGTGATAGTCAGAGATACTGGTTCTCTCACAGGAGGGTCCAGCAACTCTGGAATCACTGAGGACAGCCTCAGTGAAGATGACCTACTGTTAGCCAGGATGGTCAAAAGATTGGCTTTAGAGAGACAGCTCCTAGCCATATAAAGGGAAAGACAAGAGATGGGTTTTGGTCCCATCCATGGTGGCAGCAACATAAATAGGGTCAGAGATTCTCCTGACATGTTGCAAATCCCTAAAGGGATTGTAACTAAATATGAAGATGGTGATGACATCACCAAATGGTTCACAGCTTTTGAGAGGGCTTGTGCAACCAGAAAAGTAAACAGATCTCACTAGGGTGCTCTCCTTTGGGAAATGTTCACTGGAAAGTGTAGGGATAGACTCCTCACACTCTCTGGAAAAGATGCAGAATCCTATGACCTCATGAAGGCTACCCTGATTGAGGGCTTTGGATTCTCCACTGAGGAGTATAGAATTAGGTTCAGGGGGGCTCAAAAATCCTCGAGCCAGACCTGGGTTGATTTTGTTGACTACTCAGTGAAAACACTGGATGGTTGGATTCAAGGCAGTGGTGTAAATGATTATGATGGGCTGTACAATTTATTTGTGAAAGAACATCTGTTAAGTAATTGTTTCAATGATAAACTGCATCAGCATCTGGTAGACCTAGGACCAATTTCTCCCCAAGAATTGGGAAAGAAGGCGGACCATTGGGTCAAGACTAGGGTGACCAAGACTTCCACAGGGGGTGACCAAAAGAAAGGGGTCACAAAGCCTCCCCAGGGGAATAGTGTTGAGACATCCAAATGGAAAAATAGTAAAGAGTCTTCTACAGGGTCCCAAACACCTGCTCAGGAGGGTGGGCCCAGAGCCTCTTCACAATCCAATTTTGGGCACAAGGGTAAAAACTTTGATCCCAAAAAGGCCTGGTGTCGTAGCTGTAATCAGCCTGGACACCAAACTGGAGACAAGGCCTGTCCCAAGAAAGGTTCCACTTCTAACTCTACTCCAGCTAACACTGGAATGGCCAGTCTCCAAGTGGGATCAACAGTGTGCCCAGAGCAAATCAGGGTCCACACTGAAGCTACATTAGTCTCTGAGGGTGGGGTGGATTTAGCCACACTGGCTGCCTGGCCCCCTAATATGCAAAAATACAGGCAGAAACTCTTAATTAATGGGCAAAGTGTAGAAGGCCTGAGGGATACAGGTGCCAGTGTCACCATGGTGACAGAGAAACTGGTTTCCCCTGGTCAATACCTGGCTGGACAAACGTATCCAGTCACCAACGCTGACAATCAGACTAAAGTACATCCCATGGATATGGTAACTTTAGAGTGGGGAGGGGTCAATGGCCTGAAACAGATGGTGGTCTCCTCAAATATCCCTGTAGACTGTTTGCTTGGAAATGACCTGGAGTCCTCAGCAAGGGCTGAGGTAAAACTCAAAACCCATGCAGCCATGCTGGGTATCCCTGAACTGGTGTGTGTCAAGACAAGGGCACAGTGCAAGGCTCAGGGTGAAAAAGTGGTGTTGGAGCCTGGAAAAAGGGCCCAACCCTCCAAGAGAAAAGGAAAGAAGACTGGGGAACCAGCTTCCACACAACAAGAAAAAGAGAACCTCTCTTCCCAGGAAGAAGTTCTGCCCTCTGTGGGAACTGAGCCTCTGGAGTTAGAACCTTATCAGGTTGAGCTCCTAGGCCCAGGGGGACCCTCAAGGGAACAGTTGTGTAAGGGGCAAGAAACCTGTCCCTCTCTTGAAGGCCTTAGGCAGCAAGCTGCTGAAGAGTCCAATGGCAAAATAACAGGAACACATAGAGTCTATTGGGAAGATGGACTCCTCTACACTGAGGCAAGAGATCCCAAACCTGGTGCCACTAGGAGAGCGGTAGTGCCTCAGGAGTTTAGGAAGTTCATTCTGACCTTAGCTCATAATATTCCTCTTGCTGGGCATTTGGGACAGACCAAGACGTGGGAGAGATTAGTCAACCACTTCTATTGGCCCAACATGTCCCAGAAGGTCAAGGAGTTTTGTGTCTCCTGTGCCACCTGTCAAGCCAGTGGTAAGACAGGTGGACACCCAAAGGCCCCCCTCATTCCACTTCCAGTGGTGGGGGTCCCCTTTGAAAGAGTGGGTGTGGACATAGTGGGTCCACTTGAACCTCCCACAGCCTCAGGGAACCAATACATACTAGTAGTAGTGGATCATGCTACTAGATACCCTGAAGCAATTCCCCTTAGGTCGACTACTGCCCCTGCAGTAGCCAAGGCACTCATTGGTATTTTTACCAGAATGAGATTTCCTAAGGAGGTGGTGTCTGACAGAGGTACCAACTTCATGTCAGCATACCTGAAACACATGTGGAATGAGTGTGGGGTGACTTACAAATTCACCACACCATACCATCCACAAACCAATGGTCTTGTTGAAAGATTTAACAAGACATTGAAAGACATGATCATGGGGCTCCCTGGAAAACTCAAAAGGAGATGGGATGTCCTCTTGCCATGTCTGCTTTTCGCCTACAGAGAGGTGCCTCAGAAGGGATTAGGGTTTTCCCCCTTTGAACTTCTGTTTGGCCATCCTGTAAGGGGCCCACTAGCTCTTGTGAAAGAAGGCTGGGAGAGACCTCTTCATGAGCCTAAGCAAGATATAGTGGACTATGTACTAGGCCTACGTTCAAGGATGGCAGAGTATATGGAAAAGGCAAGTAAAAACCTTGCGGCCAGCCAACAGCTCCAGAAGTTTTGGTATGACCAAAAGGCTGCTATGGTTGAATTTCAGCCATGGCAGAAAGTCTGGGTTCTGGAGCCTGTGGCTCCCAGGGCACTTCAGGACAGATGGAGTGGCCCTTACCCAGTGCTAGAAAAGAAGAGTCAGGTCACCTACCTGGTAGACCTAGGCACTAGCAGGACCCCCAAAAGGGTGACCCATGTGAACCGCCTCAAACTCTTCCATGACAGGGCAGATGTGAATCTGTTGATGGTAACAGATGAGGACCAGGAAGCTGAGAGTGAACCTCTCCCTGATCTCCTCTCCACAGACCCTAAAGATGGCTCAGTTGATGGAGTGATCTACTGAGACACCCTCTCTGGCCAACAGCAATCTGACTGTAGGAAGGTCATGCAACAGTTTGCTGAGCTCTTTTCCCTAACCCCTGGTCAGACACACCTGTGTACCCATGATGTGGACACAGGAGACAGCATGCCTGTCAAAAACAAAATTTTCAGACAGTCTGACCAAGTTAAGGACAGCATCAAGGTGGAAGTCCACAAGATGCCGGAATCGGGAGTCATTGAGCACTCTGACAGCCCCTGGGCTAGCCCAGTGGTCTTAGTCCCCAAACCTCACACCAAAGATGGAAAGAGAGAGATGAGGTTTTGTGTGGATTACAGAGGACTTAATTCTGTCACCAAGACAGATCCCCATCCCATTCCAAGGGCAGATGAATTGATTGACAAACTAGGTGCTGACAAATACTTAAGTACCTTTGACTTGACAGCAGCGTACTGGCAAATCAAAATGGCACTAGGAGCAAAAGAAAAGACAGCATTCTCCACACCTGATGGGCATTATTAGTTTACTGTTATGCCCTTTGGTCTAAAGAATGCCCCTGCCACCTTCCAAAGGTTGGTGAATCAAGTCCTTGCTGGCTTGGAGTCCTTTAGTGCAGCTTATCTTGACGATATTGCTGTCTTTAGCTCCAGCTGGCAGGATCACCTGGTCCACCTGAAGAAGGTTTTGAAGGCTCTGCAAGCAGCAGGCCTCTCTATCAAGGCATCCAAATTCCAGATAGGGCAGGGAACTGTGGTTTACTTGGGACACCTTGTAGGTGGAGGCCAAGTTCAGCCACTCCAGCCTAAGATCCAGACTATTCTGGACTGGGCAGCTCCAAAAACCCAGACTCAAGTCAAGGCATTCCTTGGTTTGACTGGGTCCTACAGGAGGTTTGTGAAGGGATATTGATCGATAGTGACAGCCCTCACAGAACTTACCTCCAAGAAAATGCCCAAGAAGGTAAACTGTACTGTAGAATGCCAACAGGCCTTTGACACCCTGAAACAAGCAATGTACACAGCATCAGTTCTCAAAGCTCCAGATTACTCCAAGCAGTTCATTGTGCAGACTGATGCCTCAACATGGGATAGGGGCAGTTTTGTCCCACACAAATGATGATGGCCATGACCAGCCTGTTGCTTTCATTAGCAGGAGGTTACTCCCCAGGGAGCAGCATTGGAGTGCCATTGAGAGGGAGCCCTTTGCTGTGGTTTGGTCCCTGAAGAAGCTGAGACCATACCTCTTTGGTACTCACTTTGTAGTTCAAACTGACCACAGACCTCTCAGATGGCTAATGCAAATGAAAGGTGAAAATCCAAAACTGTTGAGGTGGTCCATCTCCCTACAGGGAATGGACTTTATAGTGGAACACAGACCTGGGACTGCCCATGCCAATGCAGATGGTCTTTCCAGGTTCTTCCACTTAGAAAATGAAGACTCTCTTGGGAAAGGTTAGTCTCATACTCTTTCGTTTGGGGGGGGGGGGTTGTGTAAGGAAATGCCTCCTTGGCATGGTTACCCCCTGACTTTTTGCCTTTGCTGATGCCAAGTTATGATTTGAAAGTGTGCTGAGGCCTGCTAACCGGGCCCCAGCACCAGTGTTCTTTCCCTAACCTGTACTTTTGTTTCCACAATTGGCACACCCTGACATCCAGGTAAGTCCCTTGTAACTGATACCCCTGGTACCAAGGGCCCTGATGCCAGGGAAGGTCTCTAAGGGCTGCAGCATGTCTTATGCCACCCTGGGGACCCCTCACTCAGCACAGACACACTGCTTGCCAGCTTGTGTGTGCTAGTGGGGATAAAATGACTAAGTCGACATGGCACTCCCCTCAGGGTGCCATGCCAACCTCACACTGCCTATAGGTATAGATAAGTCACCCCTCTAGCAGGCCTTACAGCCCTAAGGCAGGGTGCACTATGCCATAGGTGAGGGCATAAGTGCATGAGCACTATGCCCCTACAGTGTCTAAGCAAAACCTTAGACATTGTAAGTGCAGGGTAGCCATAAGAGTATATGGTCTAGGAGTCTGTCACGCACGAACTCCACAGCACCATAATGGCTTCACTGAAAACTGTGAAGTTTGGTATCAAACTTCTCAGCACAATAAATGCACACTGATGCCAGTGTACATTTTATTGTAACATACACCCCAGAGGGCACCTTAGAGGTGCCTCCTGAAACCTTAACCGACTATCCGTGTAGGCTGACTTGTTTTAGCAGCCTGCCACACACCAGACATGTTGTTGGCCACATGGGTAGAGTGCCTTTGTCACTCTGTGGCTAGTAACAAAGCCTGTACTGGGTGGAGGTGCTTCTCACCTCCCCCTGCAGGAACTGTAACACCTGGCGGTGAGCCTCAAAGACTCACCCCCTTTGTTACAGCACCCCAGGGCACTCCAGCTAGTGGAGTTGCCCTCCCCCTCCGGCCACGGCCCTACTTTTGGCGGCATGGCCGGAGGAGATAATGAGAACAACAAGGAGGAGTCACTGGCTAGTCAGGACAGCCCCTAAGGTGTCCTGAGCTGAGGTGACTCTGACTTTTAGAAATCCTCCATCTTGCAGATGGAGGATTCCTCCAATAGGGATAGGAATGTGCCCCCCTCTCCTCAGGGAGTAGGCACAAAGAGGGTGTAGCCACCCTCAGGGCTAGTAGCCATTGGCTACTAACCCCCCAGACCTAAACACACCCCTAAATTCAGTATTTAGGGGCACCCCAGAACCTAGGAACTTAGATTCCTGCAACCTAAGAAGAAGAGGACTGCTGAACTGAAAAACCTGCAGAGAAGACAGAGACACCAACTGCTTTGGCCCCAGCTCTACCGGCCTGTCTCCCCCCTTCTAAAGAGACTGCTCCAGCGACGCGTTCCCAGGGTCCAGCAACCTCTGAAGCCTCAGAGGACTACCCTGCATCTAGAAGGACCAAGAACTCCTGAGGACAGCGGCTCTGTTCCCCAAAGACTGCAACTTTGCAACGAAGAAGCAACTTTGAAACAACACACGTTTCCCGCCGGAAGAGTGAGACTTTGAACTCTGCACCCAATGCCCCCGGCTCGACTTGTGGAGAACAAACACCACAGGGAGGACTCCCTGGCGACTACGAGACCATGAGTAGCCAGAGTTGACCCCCCTGAAACCCCAACAGCGACGCCTGCAGAGGGAATCCCGAGGCTCCTCCTGACCGCGACTGCCTTCTTCAAAGACCCGACGCCTGGTAAAGACTCTGCACCCGCAGCCCCCAGGACCTGAAGGATCCGACCTCCAGTGCAGGAGCGACCCCCAGGTGGTCCTCTCCCTTGCCCAGGTGGTGGCTACCCCGAGGAGCCCCCCCCCCTTGCCTGCCAGCATCGCTGAAGAGACCCCTTGGTCTCCCATTGAAACCTATTGCGAGCCCGACGCCTGTTTGCACACTGCACCCGGCCGCCCCGTGCCGCTGAGGGTGTACTTTTTGTGCTGACTTGTGTCCCCCCCCGGTGCCCTACAAAACCCCCCCTAGTCTGCCCTCCAAAGACGCAGGTACTTACCTGCTGGCAGACTGGAACCGGGACACCCCCTTCTCCTTTGAAGCCTATGCGTTTTGGGCACCACTTTGACCTCTGCACCTGACTGGCCCTGAGCTGCTGGTGTGGTAACTTTGGGGTTGCTCTGAACCCCCAACGGTGGGCTACCTTAGACACAAACCTGAACCCCGTGTGTGGTTTACTTACCTGCAAAAACTAACAAACACTTACCTCCCCCAGGAACTGTTGAAAATTGCACTGTCTAGTTTTAAAATAGCTATATGTCATTTATGTGAAAACTGTATATGCTATTTTGCTAATTCAAAGTTCCTAAAGTTCCTACATGAAATACCTTTCATTTGAAGTATTACTTGTAAATCTTGAACCTGTGGTTCTTAAAATAAACTAAGAAAAGATATTTTTCTATACAAAAACCTATTGGCCTGGAATTGTCTCTGAGTGTGTGTTCCTCATTTATTGCCTGTGTGTGTACAACAAATGCTTAACACTACTCCTCTGATAAGCCTACTGCCCGACCACACTACCACAAAATAGAGCATTAGAATTATCTCTTTTTGCCACTATCTTACCTCTAAGGGGAACCCTTGGACTCTGTGCATACTATTCCTTACTTTGAAATAGTGCATACAGAGCCAACTTCCTACAACCTTGTTCCCTCAATAATACACAGTTTGTAGGAGGCTGGCCTGGTTTGTAGTGGTACCAAGGGGTACTTACACTCTGCACCAGGTCCAGTTATCCCTTATTAGTGTAGAAGAGGTGTCTAGCAGCTTAGGCTGATAGAAAAGGTAACTTAGCAGAGCAGCTTAGGCTGAACTAGGAGACGTGTGAAGCTCCTACTATACCACTGGTGTCATATGCACAATATCATAAGAAAACACAATACACAGATATACTAAAAATTAAGGTACTTTATTTTTATGACAATATGCCAAAGTATCTCAGTGAGTACCCTCAGTATGAGGATAGCAAATATACACAAGATATATGTACACAATACCAAAAATATGCAGTAATAGCAATAGAAAACAGTGCAAGCAATGTACAGTCACAATAGATTGCAATGAGAGCACATACAGTAGGTATAGGGGCAACACAAACCATATACTCTAGAAGTGGAATGCGAACCACGAATGGACCCCAAACCTATGTGAGCTTGTAGAGGGTGGCAGGGACTGTAAGAAAACAGTGAGGGTTAGAAAAATAGCCCACCCCAAGACCCTGAAAAGTGAGGGCAAAGTGCACCTAAGTTCCCCAGAGAGCACAGAAGTTGTGATAGGGGAATTCTGCAAGGAAGACCAACACCAGCAATGCAACCAAAGTGGATTTCCGGACGAGAGTACCTGTGGAACAAGGGGACCAAGTCCAAGAGTCACGATCAAGTTGGGAGTGGGCAGGTGCCCAGGAAATGCCAGCTGTGGGTGCAAAGAGGCTGCCACTGGATGGTAGAAGCTGTAGATTCTGCAAGAACGAAGAGGACTAGGAACTTCTTCTTTGGAGGATGGATGTCCTACATCGTGAAGAAGCTTACAGAGGTGTTTCCGTGCAGAAAGACCGCAAACAAGCCTTGCTAGCTGCAAGGGGCATGGTTAGGGTTTTTGGATGCTGCTGTGGCCCAGGAGGGACCAGGATGTCGCCAATTGCGTGAGGAGACAGAGGGGGCGTCCAGCAAGACAAAGAGCCCACCCAGAAGCAAGCAGCACAGAAGAAGTGCTGGAACAGGCACTACGAAGAGGAGTGAACTGGAGCTCACCCGAAGTCACAAAAGAAGGTCCCACGACGCCGGAGGACAACTCAGGAGGTCGTGCACTGCAGGTTAGAGTGCCGGGGACCCAGGCTTGGCTGTGCACAAAGGAAATCCTGGAAGATTGCACAGGAGCCGGAGCAGCTGCAAATCACGCGGTACCCAGCAATGCAGTCTAGCGTAGGGAGGCAAGGACTTACCTCCACCAAACTTGGACTGAAGAGTCACTGGACTGTGGGAGTCACTTGGACAGAGTTGCTGAGTTCCAGGGACCACGCTCGTTGTGCTGAGAGGGGACCCAGAGGACCGGTGATGCAGTCTTTTGGTGCCTGCGGTTGCAGGGGGAAGATTCCGTCGACCCACGGGAGATTTCTTCAGAGCTTCTAGTGCAGAGAGGAGGCAGACTACCCCCACAGCATGCACCACCAGGAAAGCAGTCGAGAAGGCGGCTGGATCAGCGATACAAGGTTGCAGTAGTCATCTTTGCTACTTTGTTGCGGTTTTGCAGGCATCGAGAGCAGTCAGCGGTCGATTCCTTGGCAGAAGGTGAAGAGAGAGATGCAGAGCAACTCTGATGAGCTCTTGCATTCGTTATCTAAAGAATTCCCCAAAGCAGAGACCCTAAATAGCCAAAAAGGAGGTTTGGCTACTTAGGAAGGAGGATAGGCTAGCAACACAGGTAAGAGCCTATCAGAAGGAGTCTCTGACGTCACCTGCTGGCCCTGGTCACTCAGAGCAGTCCAATGTGCCAGCAGCACCTCTGTTTCCAAGATGACAGAGGTCTGGAGCACACTGGAGGAGCTCTGGGCACCTCCCAGGGGAGGTGCAGGTCAGGGGAGTGGTTACTCCCCTTTCCTTTGTCCAGTTTTGCGCCACAGCAGGGCTGGGGGATCCCTGAACCGGTGTAGACTGGCTTATGCAGAGATGGGCACCATCTGTGCCCATCAAAGCATTTCCAGAGGCTGGGGGAGGCTGCTCCTCCCCAGCCCTGACACCTTTTTCCAAAGGGAGAGGGTGTAACACCCTCTCTCTGAGGAAGTCCTTTGTTCTGCCTTCCTGGGCCAAGCCTGGCTGGACCCCAGGAGGGCAGAAACCTGTCGGAGGGGTTGGCAGCAGCAGCAGCTGCAGTGAAACCCCGGGAAAGGTAGTTTGGCAGTACCCGGGTCTGTGCTAGAGGCTCGGGGGATCATGGAATTGTCTCCCCAATGCCAGAACGGCATTGGGGTGACAATTCCATGATCTTAGACATGTTACATGGCCATGTTCGGAGTTACCATTGTGACGCTATACATATGTCGTGACATATGTATAGTGCACGCGTGTAATGGTGTCCCCGCACTCACAAAGTCCGGGGAATTTGCCCTGAACAATGTGGGAGCACCTTGGCTAGTGCCAGGGTGCCCACACACTAAGTAACTTAGCACCCAACCTTTACCAGGTAAAGGTTAGACATATAGGTGACTTATAAGTTACTTAAGTACAGTGGTAAATGGCTGTGAAATAACGTGGACGTTATTTCACTCAGGCTGCAGAGGCAGGCCTGTGTAAGAATTGTCAGAGCTCCCTATGGGTGGCAAAAGAAATGCTGCAGCCCATAGGGATCTCCTGGAACCCCAATACCCTGGGTACCTCAGTACCATATACTAGGGAATTATAAGGGTGTTCCAGTATGCCACTGTAAATTGGTGAAATTGGTCACTAGCCTGTTAGTGACAATTTGGAAAGAAATGAGAGAGCATAACCACTGAGGTTCTGGTTAGCAGAGCCTCAGTGAGACAGTTAGTCATCACACAGGTAACACATACAGGGCACACTTATGAGCACTGGGGCCCTGGCTGGCAGGGTCCCAGTGACACATACAACTAAAACAACATATATACAGTGAAATATGGGGGTAACATGCCAGGCAAGATGGTACTTTCCTACACAGTTGTATTTAGGTGCCAAGGTGCGCCCTTGTGGTTGCTGCAGCTGCCTACACCCTTGTTACTACAGCGATTGTAAGCGTTTCTTAGAGCTCACAATTGTGCAACAGCCAGTTCCTTTCGTGGCATGTGTACTAGCACAAAACTACTGAATGATAGAGGTGTGTCAAAATTGTGTCGCATCTTGCGGACTAGAATTGGAGCTTCTGTGGATTTCAGACTATTTCGCTTCCTACTGGGATTCGGGAATGTTATACTGAACCTGACTCCAAAAACAGAAGATTTTAGCAGTCTGTCCAACCAGTACTATGTATATAAATAGATACATCATTTTTTCAGGATAGTTGAGTAAACGATTGCTCAGTTTTTTTGCCAGTAGAAATTATTGTTCGGTGAAGTACTCCTGTGTTCCTTGCAGAAGAATCCGTATTATAACATGTTTTTTGCTCCTGACGAAAGGTAAATAATGAAGAAAAGGATTAACCTTGTGCGTAATAGGTGTCTATTGTGTTATAGCCTTTAGAGACTGATGCAAAAATATCAAGTTTAATACATTTCGAGAACCCTTGAACTTTAGCACTTCTGTTTCAATTCAGTGAGAGAAGTGATGGAAAATAATCATTATAAATGCAACGTATGAAAAATGGTTTAAATACATCAGAAATAAGATAATCAAGAGATTGTTCTCAGAAATTAAAATATTAGTAGAAGCATAAGTCTTCAGAATACAAAGAAAGTTAGCATAGTATTTAGAGATTATATCTCAGTATGTAATAACGAAACTGTCCCTGCGGTCTTCTCCAAAAATGAGCTACACGGAGACGTTTTCATTATTGCATAGGATCATATATACCTTTCCATCGTGAGGAGATTTTGTGCCTATGACTGTTATACTAACCAGAATACAGAGAGACATGGAGGCATATTTACAAGTCCTGGCAAAGGGCAGCGCATCACTTGAACGAGCTGAGCTGCGCTTACAAAATACGAAGCACTTCAATCAATCAATCAATCACATTTATAAAGCGCGCTACTCACCCATAAGGGTCTCAAGGCGCTGGACGGGAGGGGGTCAGTGCTCGAAGAGCCAGGTCTTGAGCTGCCTTCTGAAGGGGAGGTGTTCGGGTATGGCGCGAAGGTGACTGGGCAGGGAGTTCCAGGTCTTCGCTGCCAGAAAAGAGAAGGATTTTCCTCCGGCGGTGGTTTTGCGGATGCGGGGAACGGCTGCCAAGGCCTGACCGGTGGAGCGCAGAGTGCGCAGAGGAGTGTAGAAGGAGACGCGGGAGTTGATGAGTTTGGGTCCGAGGTTGTAGAGGGCTTTGTGTGCGTGGGTGAGGAGTCTGAAGGTGATCCTCTTGTTGACCGGGAGCCAATGGAGTTTTCTCAGGTGTCCGGAGATGTGGTGGTGGCGAGGTATGTCCAGGATGAGTCGTGCTGCGGCGTTCTGGATCCGTTGAAGTTTCCTCTGCAGCTTGGTGGTGATGCCGGCGTACAGAGTGTTCCCGTAGTCCAGGCGGCTGGTGACGAGGGCGTGGGTGACGGTCTTCCTGGTGTCGATGGGGATCCAGCGGAAGATCTTGCGGAGCATGCGGAGGGTGTTGAAGCACGCTGAGGTCACCGAGTTGACCTGTCTGGTCATCGAGAGGGAGGAGTCCAGGATGAAGCCGAGGTTGCGTGCGTGGTTGGTCGGTTGGGGAGTGCTGCCTAGGGCGGGGGGCCACCAGGAGTCGTCCCATGCGGAGGGGGTAGGGCCGAGGATGAGGACCTCCGTTTTATCTGTGTTCAGTTTCAGTCGGCTGTCTGTCATCCAGGTCGCTACTTCCTTCATGCCGTCGTGCAGTCTGGTCCTTGCTGATGTGGGGTTGTTGGTGAGGGATAAGATGAGCTGGGTGTCGTCGGCGTAGGATATGACTTCAGTCATTTCTCCCTCTGCACCAATGCAGGCACCCTTGCACCATGGTGCAAGGGGATCTGCTTTGTACGTAGGATTGTTTTGTGCTGGAATGTATACCTTCCTGCACCAAAATAAAACCCAGAGAGGCATTTTCCTCTTTCTATGTGTGCTGCAGAATCCAGCCAGAAGAAGAGATGATGGTCGAAATTCCGAACAATGCAAAAATTCACCCCGGTCACAAAGACCTAGATTTAATCCATCATTTTTTTGCCCACCACGCCTCCCCAGTTTGGACCCAGCCATATGCAAATCAGTCTTTACCCTGTTCCGTCCAGCCCAAACTGCCAAGCCAGGTCCTCCCTGAACCAGAAAAAAGCATCCTGGAACAGGTCTCAAGGTATCATCCTTCATCAGCCAGGCCACCTTGAACACAGTGGCGCAGTGAGCACAGGACCCACGTCTGGGCATACGTTTCCCAATTAGAGTGACAATAGCGAAAAGAACAGATGATGGACAGAATGCTGAACAATGCAAACATTAACCCCCGGTCACAAAGATCTGGGTTTAATCCATTGGTTTTTTTTTTTACCCACCAAGCCACCCAAGTTTGGACCCAGGCATATGTAAATCAGTCTTGACCCTGTTCCCGATGGGAACAGTCCAGCCCGAACTGCGAAGCCAGGTCCTCCCTGGACCAGAAACAAGCATCCTGGGACCAGTTTCAGGGTATCACCCCTCATCAGTCTGGCTAGCCTGAATCCATTGGTGCAGTGTGCACTGGACCAACGTCTCGCCAGACCCTTCCCAGTTAGGGCAACAAACGCAAAAACAACAGATGATGGACAGAATGCTGAACCCCCGTCATAAAGACCTGGGTTTAATCCATAGTTTCCGGTCCACTTTATTACGATCCCATTATATCCTATAGAGATGATTATATGGCAGATGGGCTATCCGTCATATTTGTGACAGAGTATTCAATCCACCAAGTTCTAAATCAAGCCTTATCTGTCCAGGCACCCTCCGCTGGATGAAGGAATGACAGGGAAAGTGAACAGTGACAAGGAGGAACACATCCAGCTAATAGTGCTGGGGCATTCCTGAAGGCAATAAACATTGAAGACACTGCAGACATGTCCCAGGGAGGATGACTGCATGCAAACATCCATGAAGTCCTGAGGCAGGGCCAATTGAAAGACTCTCTGAATGACTCAAGACAGTAAAGCTTGGTGGAAAGAATGTGAATAAATAAGCTCTGGAGACTGCAAGATGAGACAGGCTCTTGCCAAAGAGCAGAACATCATAGTGCTACAGAAGCTACAGATGCAGATAGTTTCCTTGGCCCACTAAGGTCACGAAGGCCTAGCCAAAACTAAAGCCCAACTCAGAGAAAATGTTTGGTTCCTGGGAATGGACTGGGATGTGGAAGAAGTGGTACAAACGTGCCATGCGTACCTGGTGACTGTAGGACACCACATCCTGCCCCATTGCATCAGAAGACTTGTGTGAATCCCCCTGGACAAAGTTCAAAATGGATTTTGGAAGTTACCCAGATGGACTGACTACACTAGTCATAGTGGACAATCACTTGAAGTTTCTAATGGGAAATTGATATTAGCCATAGCTTTCGCCAAGGTGAATCCGATGAAGGAAAATACATTTGCGGTTTGTGATCTCCCCATGAAGATACAAATTGACAATGGGCGACTGTGTCATGGATCAGAGTTCAAGGACAATATGAGCCAATTCGGAATTTGTCACCAGAAAATAATGCCTCAGTGTCCGCAAGAAAATGAGGAGATGGACTGCTTTATGAGAAAGCTTAAGAAACACTGCACATAGAGTTTAAACTAGGAGATGACCTGGAATGGTCCCTCCATAATTTCCTAGGAATATATTGAAACACACTTCACAGAATTTCAGGGAACTTAGCCATGGCACTGTTATTTAACCTATGGATATGAGACAGTATCCTGGTAGGGTCAACCTGGTGTCTAACACCACTGATGCAGGTGCAGCAAGGGCAGCAGGAGGCAAATGCAAGAGTAAGTGCAATATGGAAAGTCCAGACACTGCAGCCGCAGGTGGGAGACACAGTAGTGATTTGAGATCACCACTCAGGATAGAAGTTCAGAACTCCCTATGAGAGCTAACAGTAGGCAGTGGACCAAGGGCAAGGCACCATAATATTGGCAAGATGAGGAGGAGACAAGGTGGCAAGGAACGTGCCTTGTTCAAACAGGTCCCAGCTACTGAAGGAATCCTAAGGGGAACAGAAGAAAAGAATGAGGCCTGAGACCTGATACCATCACTCCGTAAAACAATAGGTGCTCCAGTGATGACCACTGGGGGTTCACCAGACTGTTTAGCGGAGTATCCCTCCCTAGAATGGAAGAAGGTGGCTCCTAGGAGCTATGCAGACAAAGATATGATTTCAGACTAAACCCTACGGCGAGCCAGGCTTTGCATCATTTTGTATTGACTCTTTCACCAGACAGTACAGGGAAAAGAATCCCAGCGCACAAGCATGGACCAAAATGAGGAGAATGTTAGTGAGCCACCCAGCTGTACTCTGGCTCCTTTTCACATCGCACTCAACCCTACAGGTTGGCGCAGCCAAGGGCTTAAATAAATGGGTGGTTGACCGCTCATGATCACTCCCACACCCAATGCACTGTGTGTGTGTATGTGTGGTTCATGAGAGGATCCCTTTGAGGAAGGCTTTGGCCAGGCCCATCTAAATATAGGTACAATAATTCAATTTGAATTCAACTTTCAGATTGAGCTTCAAATGACTAGTAGCTTCCTTTGCCCCGAAGCATTGAGTGATTTCTGATTCAAATCACTCATTTTCAGTGGTCCTTTAATACAGCTACCTCTTTCAGTCCTAAATTACAGCCAGCACCCTCTTTCCACAGGATGAAGGATCTCCATTGTCTGCCAGGATACAGGGACTACTTCAACGTTCTGAGATTTTATTCCACTGGCAGTTCCTCTGTGGTTGCCTTAATGAAATATAACAACCACAGATGCTCCTCCATCAGGTGAACCCACTGTTGGTACTAAAGTCTGTCAAACTTTCGTGTGGACCACTTTATTAAACAGATCAGTCTATCAAGCAGATGTGCTGAACTTTACATTTACAGACAGGTTCTGAACTCTACACAAGCAGACACATAGCAAGATCATGCCTTGAAAAGCTAATCCAGAAATGGGTAAGTGGCAACAGCAGCACTCTACAGTGTACCTACTGATCCATATATCTATTCATTCACCTATTGATTTATTGTTGTATTCAGACACTCACCCATACACACAAATACAGTCAGAGATGTACCAATCAATGAATAATCACCTCCAAATATAATGAAAGCCAGACCTACTGGTTTTGGCAAATGAGATTGGTGAATCCACAAATGCATGCATTGACGTTTCTACAACAGGTGTTCCTATTTGAATCAGGCTCAAAAACGGACGTGGTGCTCATACCTGAATTTTACTATTAGGGAGAGAATTCCATTTTTGGTTCACACTTAAAAGTGTGTCCCTGAATTTCACTGGGGCTTCTGCGTTAGGAGGTGGATAACTGGGGAGGGGGGTCCCTTTAACCCTGTGCCCCCCTCCCTAATGGTGTGCACTGACTATGAACTACCTCTGACTGATGTACAGTCAGTGCACCGTCTGACAGCGTCTTTGCCTCTGCAACCATGTCTGAAATATGGTGTGCGCACAAAGACAAAAGGTTTGATTTATACTTTTTGCCGCAAAACTGCACAAACGCAGTTTTGCAGCAAAAAGTATAGCGCCAGTTTGCGCCATTCCACAGCACCAGCCGGGTGGCTTATTAAAGGAATGGTGCAAGCCAGCGCTAGACTTCAGCTAGCGTTTCTAGAAAGATGCTAGCCGGGTGGGATTGGCAGTAGGGAAGGAGGATGTTGTGCGTCAAAGAATGACACCAGTCTGGTTAGAGGCAAAAAAATTACTCTAACCAGACTAGCACCATTTCCTGGCGCACAACCACCAAAAACATGACTCCTGTCTTAGGAAAGACAGGAGTCATTCCGACCACCCCAATGGCCAGCACATGGGACAAGTGTCCCCTGAGCATGGCCATTGCACCCTGTGCCATGCAGGGGGCCCCAGGTTAGGGGCCCAATGGCACTTTAAATACATTTAAAAAATACTTACCAATACTTACCCTACTTACCTGGGATGGGGTCCCACATCCTTTGGTGTCCCTCTGGTGTGGGTGGGGGTGTTCCTGGGGCTTGGGGTGAGCACCTGTGGACCCATTCAATGGTGTTTAACCACAGAAATAGGTCCACAGGTCCCCTAACACCTTTTCTGACCCAGGCGTTAAATAATGGTGCAAAGTAAGCCCCTCCTCCCACCAGTGCGTATTTTTAGCAAAAAGGGATAAATAGAGGGCTATGAGGATAGCACCATTTTTTAGATGGGAACTCCTACCTTGCATCACATTGATGCAAGGTAGGTTCACGCATCCCAAAAATGGTGCAAAGTCCAATATTTTGACGATAGACGTGTCTAGTGTCAAAATATAAATATGGAGCTAAGTTTCTGCCAAATTGTTGTAAAATTCAGCCGCAGAGTATAAATATGCCCCTAAGTGTTCAAAAAACATTCCCTCATTTACATAGGGCCACTACCCTTGCAAATCAGGGCTTACCCCAGCGATTGTGCTTGCACAAAATGTGCATTGGTTTGATTCCTAATGTAGGAGAGGTTGCATAAGCCTCTGTATGACCTTCTATATTGCCACAATAACCTAGGGGCATAAGAAGCGGGTTCAAATGCTGGATGAGCGCCCAGGGCAGAGAGCCTGATGACAGAGGAACATTAATCCAACTTAAACTTGTTGAAGCCTATTTCACTGGGGTATAATTTGGAGGACGCTGAACATGAAGGAAAATAATAGCCATACCCTTTAAATTGAGGTCATTTGAGAACCATGCGACTGGGCAATCCATGCCAAGGAATTTACTACTCTTCTCCATACCCCAGCCTCATTGTTGGAAGAGTGAGCCAGAACGACGAAAAGAGAGAATCTGAAGATAGAAAAGAAGACTAAAATAATGCACACCATTGACACCCAGACAACAGGTAATGAGCACAAGCCTTACAAGTTCCAGCTAGAAAAATATAGATAACTAGTCAGAAAAATCGCAAAAAACTGACTCACAAATATTATAAACGAGGTCTCCTCCAAGTTCTTTTTCCGCCTGCTGCCTTCCTATGACTTCTTCATATATAACACATTAATTCAAATACCTATTCAGACATTTATGACGTTGAACTATTGCAAACGTTAAAACCTGTAAAAATAATTGTAATTTGAATCTGAGAATCAAGACTCCAGCAAATAACAATACCATGGGCAAAAAAGTTTTCCTCTCAAGCACCTTTCAGGCAAATATCAATTAATAATAATGCACGCAAAAACAAATGCGTGCACTGAATAATATTGATGAAATACCATTAAACATTGCTCTTCCCACGCCTCCCCAGGGCACTTTAGCTCTCGAGATGCGTGGTCATAAACAACTAAGCGCATGTTGTGCTCCCAGGTCTCTATTTCAAGCGTGTTAAGCTAGAATCAAGTACGGTCTGTAGAGAATAAAAGCACTGAGCAAAAAATTAAAATGGCTGTAAGAAATTTCTGTAGCAAAAAAACAATAAGTAAGAAGACGTCCTTTGAGAATACGGACCTATAGTTCCAAATGCGTTCTCCTCTTAGGTGTTCATTGTCTAAAGGTATGTAGCCCTCTCGTCTTTCTTTGTTCAAATGCCTGTACATTTCGAAAACCTTGCATTGCACCCACGTAACCAAGCAAAACAGTGTCGCCACAAAACATATAACGAATTGGCTACCTTATACTCTAAACACTTAAACATGGTCATTAATTTAATATAAAAAGAAAATACATCTGCAAAGCCAACAGGTCTGGTTTAATGTGACAACACATGCAAAAACGGGCAGGCACAAATGTTTTTTTTTCCACACACTAGTACATTAAAACCAGACCTATTAGGTGTGTCAGTGCTTAATAGTTGGTGTGGTATTGTTTGTAGAGTTGGTGGAGGTGCTGCTGATGCTTGTGTCTTATTGTTGGTGGTGTTGTTGGTAGTATGGGACTGGTGGTTGTGTTGAACTGGTGGCATGGTAATGGAAGTAATGTATTTTTAGCTGCGGTCATGGAGGTGGCATTGGTATTAAAGGTGGCATTGGTGGTTGTGGTGGTTCTGGCTCTAGTATTAGTTGAATTGTTTGTATTATTGTCATTGGTGGTGGTGATGTGATGTTGGTGCTGGTGTGAGATCGGTGATGCAAGTGGTTTGGTTTTGGTGTGTATTGGTGGTAACTATCATGGTATCAGTTTGGTGGTGGCTTTCGCGGTATTGGTATTTCAATCGTAACACTGGTGGATCTGCATTGGTTTTATTGTTATTGGTGGTGGTGATCTTAATAGAGGTAGTATTGGTGGTGGTGCAGTAGTGGAAGTGGTGTGATATAGGTTGTGGTGGTATTTGTGGTGATGGTATTGACACTGGTGTTGTAGATGACATTGCTAGTGATTGTATTGGAGGTGTGTTGCATTGTGGTATTGGATGTGGTTGTTTTATTGCAGTATTGATGATGTTGTTGGTTGAATTGCACGCATGAGTTAAAGAATTGAATGTGACAAAATATGTGTTGGTTGAATGTACCTTTTAGATGTAAACTCGTCCCTCATGCATTGCAAGGCAGCATCTCTTAGTTGTATACTAAACAGCCAAAACCAGGCTATGAGAAATAATTACTCCTCTGGGGCTGTGCAAAAGCCCACTATTCATGTTACAGAGACTTGGGTCCATATTTATACTTTTTTAGCGCCGCATGTGTCGTTTTTTGCCGCAAAACGTCGCAAACGTACAAAATACAATTGTGTTTTGTAAGTTTGCGCCGATTTTGCATCAAAAAATGATGCACACGCGGCAATAAAAAAGTATAAATATGGGCATTGATACCAAAGGTCTGGCAGTCAAGTAAATCAGTCTGTTGTAGATGTAAAGAAGACATTTTAGTTAATGAAGTAGATACAAAGCACACTAATAAAAATAAGAGAATAACAAAGAAGACACACACTATGTACTGGTTAAACTTTAGGCTACATCTAATAAAGTAAGAATGTTATTTGTGAACAGCCTTGCAAATGGATAAATCGCTAAAGAACATGCCATGGCCAACCTGACGGAGATTAAATGAACAAGCATTTGCAATGCAATGGGTCTTGCGTATTGGACTTTGTCTGCCGCATAAATTGAAAATGAAAAATAAAGCAGTTGACATAAGCGAGCAGATTCAAAGTGCCACAGCTGCCATGAGCACGAAGGAGAGACACAAAAGGCAAAAGAAGTTCGCTTGCAGTCAAACTTTTGCCAATTGTGCAATTATCCATGTAACAGGGTCGATAGCCAAGGCGGTAACAAAACTGCCCCTAGGAGGGACAAACGTAAAACATTTACCAATGATAACAAAGGATTTTTGAAAGGCAAGCCCATGAACGAGTGATAATGATGGGCGTGCGGGCGTGGTTAAAAGCCCACAGATAGATTACAGCAGATCAATGTGCTTGTGCGCGTGACCTAAAAATGTAGCAATTAAGGGAGAATTCAAAGAGCTCTATAAATTGTCTACAAATCAAAACTACAAAGTGGCCCACCGTGCATCCATGCAGAACTTTGTACATTTTAATAATAAGCGATTTTGACCCTTACATTGGGACAGATACATTTCGGAGCCATTACAGGCAATTGTAGTAAAACAGATAGACATGAGCGAAAGTACTGGCTGTGTCGGAATGCCACAGGGGATCCCCACATCATGTTAGCCCTGTAAATAAAAGTACCTGATCAGGTGTTGTCAAGGTGGCCGTCTCCCCAAACGAAAATGCAATTGAGTATGGTAAACCGATGAAAAGATTTACCATTAGTCGCCTGTTTAGTATGACTTTAAGGGCACCTGCAAAACATGTAATCAATTAATATATTTTAATGATATTATTTTTTCCAGTTTGTATAAAAAGGAGGTGGTTTGACGAACCGTTCTGTTTTTTCGTATGACAAACAAAAAACGTTTAGGCCTTTTGCCCATTTGGGAAGGAGTGACAACCTAACAGGGAAACAGAACGTTTGTAAAGTTTTCAAGCAATCTGCTTTTCCATGTCTATGAGGTATAACAAGAGGAAACATCGAATGTAACCTAACTTTAAATTGAGCAAAGGTAAACTGGATAAATTTGTGTTTAAAAAAAGTTGCAATAATGTTGATCATCCAGGTAAATCGACATGAGTGCTTACTAGAAAAGGAACATTTGCTATTAAACTTCTACCATGAAACAAGACTTGAAACACAAACTCACAAGAAATTCATTTAATAAAGAAAGATCATGTACACAGGAGAAGTATTAACGAGAGTGAGTGACAGGTCAACAACTTCATTTCTGGGCTCGGATATACACAAAACTTGTCTGTACAGCAAAAAGTACGGTTTGCAGTTTGAGTGTGAGCCACATTGTCGGCTAGCTACTGAAATTATATTTTAAACTCTTTAGTTTTAAAGGCGGGGCAGTTTTAGTAAATGTATTTGGTTTGCAACAAACCATCACAATAAGAAACAATGGTCCATATTTAAGGAAAGTTAGTGCCGCCTTTGTGCCATTTATTTTGACGCAACATCATATTTATATTTTGTCGTTAGACCCGTCTAGTGACAAAATATTAGAGTTTGCTTCTTTTTTTGGGAGAGCCACCCCACTTTGTGTTATTTAGTGACAGTGATATGCAAGGTAGGCATTCCCTTAAAAAAGCTGACGCTAGCCCTCCAGCACCATATTTACTGCCCGACGCAAAAACCACACACATTAAGGAACCCGTCCCAAAAAATGGCACTAAGTCCGATTAGTGTCACATTTTAACCCCTGTTCAGACCAGGCATTAAAATTAAGCCACACACTACTACATAAGGAAAACACACAGAAGGAGCATTGGCAAACCCCTGGACAACATGGAACTGTTAATGCTCCAGCTTGGCACACGCTGCACACAACAGCAACAACAACAGGTCCACCAGCACCGCCTCAGCAACCCCAAACATCACCACAGCAGCCACAAAGGCAGCGCAGAAGGCGGGAGAGGATATTTCAACAGCGCACAACCATCTTTGCGCTCAGGAAACAACATGCCATCAGAACCTACGATCTGAAGTGGGAGACCATTGTACGTCTGCTGCACTATATTGTGTCAGACATCACTGCAAGGGTAGAAACTCCAGTAACTGTTCCACCCATGACCAAACTCCTGGCTGTCCTCCATATGCTGGCGTCAGGATCGTTCCAGACAACTGGGTTACAAGTGGGTGGTATCTCTCAGCTATCCTTTCTCAGCCTTCATTCCAAAGTTTCTGGTCGCAATCATCCTCCTCACACCCCACCACATCTGCTTTCCCAAAACCCAGCTGCTGCAGCAGGAGATCAAGCAAGGTTTCTACCAAATTGTTGGGTTCCCACATGTGCAGGGTGCGATGGACTGCACCCATATCCAATCTGTGCCACCTGCTGCAACAGAACACCTCTACAGAAACTGCAAACACACCCGTTCTATAAATGTGCAGGCCATTACGGACAACTGTGGGCTCTTCACAAACATCCTAGCCAAATATCCCAGCAGCGGCCACGATGCCTATATATTCCAGCACTCCACCATCAACGAGCAGTTCCAGAATGGACAATATGGCAATGGCCTACTCATAGGTAAGCCACCGTGACTATCATTACAGAGACAACATACCAACCTTGCACGACAAGCAATACACACACCACACTAAACACACATGGACAGGGGAACAAAGAAGTACAGACAACCACACATATGCCACATGCCACACTAGCCCGCATTCAATGCACATCACACACACACATACACCCATATTTACATAATACAGCCACAACCTGACTGGCACACCATATGAAAGACAAGTAGAGCTATGTCCCCTTTGCATACAGAAGCTGGGCCCAAACCATTACAGTGTCCACTGATTGACAACTAAATACAGATCCCACACACATAACACCCAACAAGGAATAGCTCAGCGATGTGAATGGCATTGGCCATGTCAACGTAAAGAAATTCACATATATGCACAGCCCCACATTTGTCATGGTGTAGAAGCCTCCAGCAGCACCAATATTAAATGCCATCCAAGTGTTGCCATCTCCAGCTACATATCACCTAAACATGCCAGACGTACCCATTGTGTCCACCTTCACCTGTCTAGTGCATTGTGCTGCACACATAGGAATACAACATCACCAGCCATGAATGACAATGTGTAGGAATGGACACCTCACAGCACTCTTACAGCAGTTTTGGGAGTTTTTTGAAGAAAACAATGAATTTGCACTTTTTCACTATTTGGATCAAAAAAGTTGATCTTTTCATCCAAAAAGTCAAAATGTCCCTTTCTGACATGGGAATCGGCAAACATGTCAACTTAGACAAAAGTTGAATTATTTTCTGTCTCATCTTAGAATGGAATGTAACTGTGACAATAGTTGCCACTACCACCTCCGCTCTGTGTGCAGCTCAAGTAGGGGGTTGAGTATGACAACTTCCACAATCCCCTGAAACAGGATAAAGGCCTCAGGACTGTCAAGTGTCAATGCCCATAGCTGTTGCAAACATCAGCCAATGTAAACAACAATAGGAGCTACACAGCACTAAGGACATACCCATGCTGCATATGTCTGGGTCCATCCTGTGCCTGGGTCACAATGTAACATCCCAAATGTCATACTGCTCAGACAACAGCATTGAGGGGGGGACACATGTAACTGGTCACTGAAATACACCTGCACAGTCAGAGGAGGAAATAGGACACTGCTACGACTATCAGGGCAATCCAATGTACCATGCATTCCCCAACATCAGCAGTACACATTACCAATGCCAACATCCATATCGTGTCAGAACATTGCTATGCATAGGATATACCACATGTCAAATACATTTAAGTGGATGCGAAAGATCATAGATTGGGGCAGGTCCAGATTGTTAAGTGTGCTGCCAGGCCCATCAGAACACCCACAGCCAGTGAAAGGTCTCACCATGAGAATGGATGTAGACCGAGGCTTGAGTAGGACAAGAAGGTGGCAATTCTCTATTTGGCCAAAACCAACACCTAGAAGAGATGATGCCGACAAGTCTAATAACTCAATAATATACATGTGACATGCAGGTAGGTCATTGGCCTGGGAGAATACCCATCTGAAGGACTGGATCAATGAACACGAAACAAGATCACAATGTGAATTCATCACAAGGCAGGAATGTCACATCACAAAATGCCACAACACAGACGCACTAATTGTACCCTGTTTCATTGCAGAGGAAGATGGATCTCCTGCGGATATGCCTGTCCCAGATTACCCTGATGACATGGATGACGAGCCAATAAACATTCCCCAGGAGACTATCCAAAAGGTCCTTGAAACCCTCCAGACCCCACCTTCAGTCACAAGGAGGAGCACAGAACAAGCAGCCATCCCAGAGGACCCACCCACCACCCCAATTGTAAGACCTGCCAGCTCCAATACAGCTGAGGACTCAGACGACACTGGCACCAGCATTGAGAGAACTGTAGTTGGAGTACAGCGGGAGCTGGCCAAGGAGGTGCGGGTGGAGTTGCAAACTATGGCAGCCAGTCTTGAGGGGGTGGGTTCGTGCATGATGTCATCTGCAGATCAGGCAGCAGCTATGCAAGCCCTAACATCTATCTTGCAGGAACAGCAAAAAACCCAGAAGCAAATCAGCACAGCTGTAATACAGTTGACCCAACACCTACAACAGCAATCCTGTCAACGCATGCACGAATGCAACATTGAACCCCTCAGGGCCGACCTGGCTGCCTACCATCGTGATGTGGCTGCTATTCTCAAGAACCAGCAGATCCTCCTTGCTGCAGTACTGCCCTTAAGACCTTCACAGGGAGCAGCGACCGGGATGTCTGACTCCATGTCTTCTAACACTGAGGTGTGTGTTGCCCCTTCACAACCAACAACAACAAGGACAGAGGAGGCAACACACACATCAGAAGAAGAAGGCATGGAACAGATCACATTCACAAGGAAAAGTACCCGGAAGCTCTTGTCCCTGCCATATGGCCAACTATTACCAAGGTCCTGCGCTTTGTAACATGCCAGTCTTGCAACAACTCTACTAAATGACTGTTCTGGTTACCACTGTATATCTTGTCAGCCTGCCCAGTGATTGTCTCTCTCCTACTCATTGGCAAATCCTGTCCCACTGCACTGTCTGAAACATCAACCCCAGCATGTCAAAAGCATTTCCGGAACCCCTTGTGCAGGATCACAATGTAAGATGTCACTATAATGGACTCACAATAATGGACAATGTACAGATAACACTACAGCACTTTTCAATAAATAGCACTTACACAACAAATCTGTCTCTGGGTAATGTGACATATCAACTGTGCAGTAGATAACTGAAATCTGCCTACTGTCAAATTACGTAGCTTGTCAATACAATTGTCCTGATTTTATGTAGTCAGATAAATCTGCACAGTGCCCATGATTGCATCATACTCTGCCCATCCTGAGGGACATATCTGATGAAGTGAGAAACCATCCACCATCATGCTGTGTTGGACAGAATAATGCTTCCTCAAGGGATATCTGAGTCATCAAATAGTGGCGGCAAAATGTTGTCACCGTGTGTTGTACCTGGCTTTTTGACAGGGACATCCCCAAACTTTTTGCCTCCTTCCTCCTATTTTTTCTGACCTGTTGTTGTTGGCTTTTGACCTCTGGGCACTTTACCACTGCTAACCAGTGCTAAAGTGCATATGCTCTCTGTGTAAATTGTACTATTGATTGGTTTACCCATGGTTGGCTATTTAATTTACTTATAAGTCCCTAGTAGAGTGCACTATATGTGCCTAGGGCCTGTAGATTAAATGCTGCTAGTGGGCCTGCAGCACTGGTTGTGCCACCCACTTCAGTAGCCCCGTAACCTTGTCTCAGGCCTGCCATTGCAAGGCCTGTGTGTTCAGTTTCACTGCCACTTCGACTTGGAATTTAAAAGTACTTGCCAAGCCTAGAACTCCCCTTTTTCTACATATAAGTCATCCCTAATGTGTGCCCTAGGTAACCCCTAGAGCAGGGTGCTGTGTGGGTAAAAGGCAGGACATGTACCTGTGTAGTTATATGTCCTGGTAGTGTAAAACTCCTAAATTCGTTTTTACACTACTGTGAGGCCTGCTCCCTTCATAGGCTAATATTGGGGCTGCCCTCATACACTGTTGAAGTGGCAGCTGCTGATCTTAAAGGAGCAGGAAGGTCATATTTAGTATGGCCAGAATGGTAATATAAAGTCCTGCTGACTGGTGAAGTCGGATTTAATATTACTATTCTAGAAATGCCACTTTTAGAAAGTGAGCATTTCTTTGCACTTAAATCTTGTTGTGCCCTTCAATCCACGTCTGGCTAGGTTTAGTTGACAGCTCCTTGTGCATTCACTCAGACACACCCCAAACACAGGGTACTCAGCCTCACTTGCATACATCTGCATTTTGAATGGGTCTTCCTGGGCTGGGAGGGTGGAGGGCCTGCCCTCACACAAAGGACTGCCACACCCCCTACTGGGACTCTGGCAGACAGGATTGAACTGAAAGGGGGCTTGGTGCATTTCTTAGACACTCTTTGAAGTCACCCCCACTTCAAAGGCACAACTTAGTATAAAACAGGGCCTCTGCCCTACCTCATCAGACACTTGCTGGAGAAGAAACCTGAACCAGAAACTACATCCTGCCAAGAAGAACTGCCTGGCTGCTCAAAGGACTCACCTGTCTGCTTTTCTACAAAGGACTGCTGCCTTGCTGTTGGCCTGCTGCCTTGCTGAACTCTTGTCTGGCTGTAAAAGTGCTCTCCAAGGGCTTGGATAGAGCTTGCCTTCTGTTCCCTGAAGTCTCAGGACCAAAAAGACTTCTCTCTTTCACTTGGACGCTTCGTGCGCCGAAATTTTCGACACACAGCTTGGTCCGCGGTGAGAAAAACGCCGCACACCGACGCTGATCGACGCGACGCCTTCGGGACGACCGGAACTTCTACGCACAGCCTCGCAAGGACAACGCCGCCCGACTTCCAGAGGAGAAATTGACGCGACGCCTGCCGTGAGATCGAAACTTCGACGCACAGCCCCGTGGAATGACGCACAGCCAGAAAACAAGCAGGAGAATCCACGCACAGACCCGGGACATCTGGTAATCTCCGCGATCCATAGAAGGAGACGGTCCACATGCCGGAAAACGACGCACGTCTTCCCCGAGTGAAAAATAACGACGCAAGTCCGTGTGTGAAGGGGCGCAACCGACGCACACACCATTTTTCCTCCCGTAGAACGACGCACGTCTCCCCGCATGAAAAATAACGATGCAAGTCCGTGTGTGAAGGGGTGTAACCGACGCACACACAATTTTTCCACACATCTCCTCTTCTGCGGCCCTCTGCAGAGATTTTCCACCAGAAACCAGGTATTTTGTGCTTGAAAGAGACTTTGTTTGCTTTTGAAAGACTTAAGACACTTTGGGGGTTATTCTAACTTTGGAGGAGGTGTTAATCCGTCCCAAAAGTGACGGTAAAGTGACGGATATACCACCAGCCGTATTACGAGTTCCATAGGATATAATGGACTCGTAATACGGCTGGTGGTAAATCCGTCACTTTACCGTCACTTTTGGGACGGATTAACACCTCCTCCAAAGTTAGAATAACCCCCTTTATATCACTTCTTAGTGATATCTTTACAAATTCATATTGCAACTTTGATCGTTTTTGACCTGCAAATACCCAGATAAATATTATATATTTTTTATAAACACTGTATGGTGTATTTTTGTGGTGTTATATTATGGTATTGTACGATTTATTGCACAAAATCTTTACACATTGCCTTCTAAGTTAAGCCTGACTGCTCGTGCCAAGCTACCAGAGGGTGGGCACAGGCTGATTTTGGATTGTGTGTGACTTACCCTGACTAGAGTGAGGGTTCTTGCTTGGACAGAGGGCAACCTGACTGCCAACCAAAAACCCAATTTCTAACATTGGTGATCAGCGGTGAGGATAGGACTTGTGTTTGTGCACTGACATACAGTAGCTAAGTATTTCACTACCTACTCACAGTTGAAGGTCAACTTGATTTTTCATCTTTTTGCTTTTGGTTCTCTGATGTCCTCCTGGATATAATATTGATATTTTGGACTTTGGATTTTGGTTTTTGCTGGTAAGACCTTATCAGCAATGAGATTGCTTACCTACTCACTCTTTGTGCCTACTGACCACCTCACTAAGGCTGACCTAAGGAGGCTTTGCAGAAAATGGGGCCTTCCTGTATCAAGGAGATCTACTAAGATGGAAATGCTACATGCCTACATAGTCTGGGGAGAAGAAAGATGGGCAGAGAGAGAGGCAGAAAAAACCCAAATGACTAAGTACCCCTCCGATGAGGAGGGGGACTGCTCAAATGCGGAGGAAGACTACTCAGATGAGGAAAGAGAACCAGTGAGAGATGAATGGCTCCTAGCTCGAGAGCGGTGGATGGAAGAGCTAGATGAGTTTCTTGAAAGGGCTGAGGCAGCAAGACTCTTAGCCCTGGAAGAAGAAAAGATTGCAGCTCAAGAGCTGAGCTGTAAAGAGCTGAAACTGGAGGCCGGAAGGGCTGAGTCCAGTTCAGATGGTGGCAGCAAAAATCTTGCATCCAGTACTGCTGAAGAAGGGCACAAGCCCAGAGATGTGGTGCCCAACTTGAAGAAGGGAGTTGACACACCCCAGGTGGTTCAAGGGTATGAGGTAGTTCCCGTTATGCACAGGGTCCCTGAGAAGAATTGGGGAACTGGCACAGGGAGTCATATTCCTACTGGGGGGAGGGACACTTTACTGGCTCTAGAAGAGAGTGACAGAGAAAAGGGTTCCCTCCTGGTGGACGTCCTGGATATAGAGTGTAGAGATGTCCCAGAAGAGTATGGGTTGAGTGTCAGGGACAGTCAGATACTGTCTCACCAGTCTCAGGAGGGTGATGTAGAGTGCTTTTCCAAGGCTGAGTTACTGGATGGTTGGGTTGAAGGGTACTGTGGTTAATACATGTGAAGGGCAGAGTGATGTAATTGCTGGAGAGCATATGTCTGGTCCTTATTTTCCAGAGCTACGCCAACACCAGATGGAGTGTGAGTTCTCTGACCCCAGGGAACTTACAATGGAGGCAGACGTCTGGGTGAGTACCGGAGAGTCTGAAGAGGCATTTGGGGGTGCTCCTGAAGGGAGTGGTCTAGGTGGTTTCCAACCAAGTGAGGTGGGAGAGGATTGTAGTGTCCCAGGTAGGTCCCAGGTCCTAGAGGGTTCCATGAGGGAACACCAGGAGGGAAGCCTAGCCTGTACCGTAGGGCCACCTGTTGAGGGAAGCCCTGCAGTGTCAGAAGAACTTGGGGGGTGACTGTAGCCAGCATCCCAACAGTTCTGGTGTCTGGCAGTACCACTCCTAGTGAGGGGGTGCAGAAGTCCAGACATAGGGTTGAGAGGGGGTTGCGGACCCCAGTGGAGGACCTGGAGAGTCAGGGGTCAGCTCTGAGAGCAGAGCCCCCCAGGAATGACCCAGGTGAAACCGTTTCTGGTTTGGGGGAGACCCAGACCCTGCCGGATGGGCAGAGGTCAGGAGACCTGTGCCAACCAGACTCTTGTGTGGCCCTTGGGGATGGTGTGTCCCTTGTGGGGGGTGATAGTGCCCCGCAGGAAGTCCTGACATGCCAGGCAAAGATTCAACCTCAGGGTGGTGACTCTAGGTTGGATAACCAAGTTCAGAGGTTATACTCTGACCTGGTGGGAGGTAGGTGTGCCTCCCAGGAAGTCCTGGCCTGCCAGGCAATTGTTCAACCTCAGGGTGGTGACCCTGGGTTGGAGAACCCGGTTCAGAGGTTAAACCCTGACCCGGTGGGGGGTAGGTGTGCCCCCCAGGAAGTCCTGGCGTGCCAGGCAATTGATCAACCTCAGGGTGGTGACTCTGGGTTGGATGGTCAGGTGCAGAGGTTAAACTCTGACCTGGTGGGAGGCATGTGTGTCCCCCAGAAAGTCCTGGTTTGCCAGGCAGTGATCCAGTCTGAGGGTACAGACCCTGGGCTGGAAGGCCAGGTTCAGGGTGTCCCCCCGGACCTGGAGGGAGGGGCTACTGATAACAGTGCCTCTACCATGTTGTCTTCTGAGGAGGCCACTCCTAGTTGGAGGGTGCTGGACCCCAGAAGGGAGGGCAGGGGGAGGGAAGCCTCACCCTGGGCCCTAGTCCAACCTGAAGGTACAGACCCCAGGTTGGAGGGCCAGTTGCAGGTTAACAGCCCTGCACTGGTGGAGGAATGGTACAGGGCGACTTCTATAAGCACCCTGACCATGTTGGACTCTGGGGGTACCCCCCCAGGAGGGAGGATACAGAGCCCCAGAGGGGAGGACCAGGTTCAGGCTGTCATCCCTGACCTGGTGGAAGGGAGAGTGGTTATAGGGTGCCCAGCACCTGGGGCTACCGCCCCCCACTCTCCACAGCCACAGTGGTGGGAGAGCTTTGAGTGGCCTGGGGCCTGGCTCTCATCCCTGGCAGCTGTCAGTAACCACTGTGGCTTGCTGTCCGGGTGGACAGAGTTATCCCTGGGGAGGGGACAAGTGTCACACCCCAGGGGTAGAGTGGGCAACACCGCTGTGTTGGTCCTGGTGGTACTATCCTGCTCCTGGGATACATCTGTTAGCAAAGTAAGGTGAGGTGCTGCACAGATGGGATCCGCAGGTAAGGAGAAAGGTTCCCCATGGGTTGGCTTAGTGGGCCCTGAGAGTATGGACAGAGGGATCCAATTGGAGTCAGGAAGGCGAAGAACTGGAGCATACCCCTGCTGTTGTGGGCCTGGGTCCTTGTTCTGTCGCCTCAAACAGGGAAGTACATCAGGATAGTGATTGTTCTCCCCTGGCTTTAGGCTGGTATGGGGACAGGGACATCCCCAAACTTTTTGCCTCCTTCCTCCTATTTTTTCTGTCCTGTTGTTGTTGGCTTTTGACCTCTGGGCACTTTACCACTGCTAACCAGTGCTAAAGTGCATATGCTCTCTGTGTAAATTGTACTATTGATTGGTTTATCCATGATTGGCTATTTGATTTACTTATAAGTCCCTAATAGAGTGCACTATATGTGCCTAGGGCCTGTAGATTAAATGCTGCTAGTGGGCCTGCAGCACTGGTTGTGCCACCCACTTCAGTAGCCCCTTAACCTTGCCTCAGGCCTGCCATTGCAAGGCCTGTGTGTGCAGTTTCACTGCCCCTTCGACTTGGCATTTAAAAGTACTTGCCAAGCCTAGAACTCCCCTTTTTCTACATATAAGTCATCCCTAATGTGTGCCCTAGGTAACCCCTAGAGCAGGGTGCTGTGTGGGTAAAAGGCAGGACATGTACCTGTGTAGTTATATGTCCTGGTAGTGTAAAACTCCTAAATTTGTTTTTACACTACTGTGAGGGCTGCTCCCTTCATAGGCTAACATTGGGGCTGCCCTCATACACTGTTGAAGTGGCAGCTGCTGATCTGAAAGGAGCAGGAAGGTCATATTTAGTATGGCCAGAATGGTAATATAAAGTCCTGCTGACTGGTGAAGTCAGATTTAATATTACTATTCTAGAAATGCCACTTTTAGAAAGTGAGCATTTCGTTGCACTTAAATCTTATTCTGCTCTTCAATCCACGTCTGGCTAGGTTTAGTTGACAGCTCCTCGTGCATTCACTCTGACACACCCCAAACACAGGGTACTCAGCCTCACTTGCATACATCTGCATTTTGAATGGGTCTTCCTGGGCTGGGAGGGTGGAGGGCCTGCCCTCACACGAAGGACTGCCACACCCCCTACTGGGACTCTGGCAGACAGGATTGAACTGAAAGGGGGCTTGGTGCATTTCTTAGACACTCTTTGAAGTCACCCCCACTTCAAAGGCACAACTTAGTATAAAACAGGGCCTCTGCCCTACCTCATCAGACACTTGCTGGAGAAGAAAACTGAACCAGAAACTACATCCTGCCAAGAAGAACTGCCTGGCTGCTCAAAGGACTCACCTGTCTGCTTTTCTACAAAGGACTGCTACCTTGCTGTTGGCCTGCTGCCTTGCTGAACTCTTGTCTGGCTGTAAAAGTGCTCTCCAAGGTCTTGGATAGAGCTTGCCTCCTGTTCCCTGAAGTCTCAGGACCAAAAAGACTTCTCTCTTTCACTTGGACGCTTTGTGCGCCAAAATTTTCGATGCACAGCTTGTTCCGCGGTGAGAAAAACGCCGCACACCGACGCTGATCAACGCGACGCCTTCGGGGCGACTGGAACTTCAATGCACGGCCTCGCAAGGACAACGCCGCCCGACTTCCAGAGGAGAAATCGACGCAACGCCTGCCGTGAGATCGAAACTTCGACGCACAGCCCCACGGAACGACGTGCAGCCGGAAAACAAGCAGAAGAATCCACACACAGACCCGGGACATCTGGTAATCCCCGCGATCCATAGAAGGAGATGGTCCGCGTGCCGGAAAACGACGCACGTCTTCCCCGAGTGAAAAATAACGACGCAAGTCCGTGTGTGAAGGGGTGCAACCGACGCACACACCATTTTTCCTCCCGTAGAACGACGCACGTCTCCCCGCGTGAAAAATAACGACGCAAGTCCGTGTGTGAAGGGGCGTATCTGACGCACACACCATTTTTCCACGCATCTCCTCTTCTGCGGCCCTCTGCGATTTTCCACCAGAAACCAGGTACTTTGTGCTTGAAAGAGACTTTGTTTGCTTTTTAAAGACTTAAGACACTTTATATCACTTCTTAGTGATATCTTTACAAATTCATATTGCAACTTTGATCGTTTTTGACTTGCAAATACCCAGATAAATATTATATATTTTTTCTTAACACTGTGTGGTGTATTTTTGTGGTGTTATATTATGGTATTGTATGATTTATTGCACCAATGCTTTACACATCGCCTTCTAAGTTAAGCCTGACTGCTCGTGCCAAGCTACCAGAGGGTGGGCACAGGCTGATTTTGGATTGTGTGTTACTTACCCTGACTAGAGTGAGGGTTCTTGCTTGGACAGAGGGCAACCTGACTGCCAACCAAAAACCCCATTTCTAACACCATGCAATACTAACACATATAACAGTGCACACTAATCTTACCAAACACTACAAAAACTGCATAAATGAAGGTGTCTGAGTTTACATACAAATAGGTAATCATGCTGAACTGTGTCACAAATGACGTATGAGAGTCATGAAGACAAGAATACAAGAGTGCCTATGAGAACTCATCTTATAAGGGTGTCCTTGATCATCACACTGCAGTCAGACCTAAAACTGTTCCCCCAATACCAAGTCAGGAAGCACTGTTTGTGACGTAGAAAACACACTTATCAACAGAGACACATTGTCATCCATATTAACTGTGATTGGTGGTTGCAACGAAGGGTGGAAACTTTGCAAGGTAGCTCTGGGGTAGCTGCCAATCATACAGCTCAGTTGGTATTTGTTTGTAGCATAGGACACAAATGTAATAGTACAAAATTCATTTACACTGATTCCAAACCCAGGATCAAGTACCATTTAACACATACTTTAAGGGTTAACCAAATATTTATTAAATGCTAATCACAGAAGAGGAAACTGAGGAAAAATCTTACCTACCCTAATCTACCCTGACTACTCATTACCCACAACTGTCCCTAACTAACCTAAGCTACACTTACTTATCACATGTAACGAAACGTTCTAAACATCCCCCCCACCCCCCTTATGAGACAGGACACATGGAGGACAACACATACTAACCTAAACACATACTATACTATCCTAAACAAATATATATTTTGTTGTATTTAAAAAAAAAAACAATTTGTATTTTTTTTTTTAAACACACAAGAACCCCAACATAGTCCCCCACCCACCCACCAACACACATAATAAGTAAAAATAGAAAGAATCAGAACTCCCCACCCCACACCCGCAAACACTAACTAAACTAACAACCTATACTAACCTAAAACAAGCCCCCTAAGCCCACTAACTATAGGAAAAAGGAAAGAGGAGGGAGGGGAGGGAATCATGTCCATTTCAACAACAGTCTAGAGGTTGGCCCTGCGGAGGGTCCTCTTGATTGACTTCACAAGCAGGGTAATGTGGCGCACATCCCGGCTCAGGTGGCTTAACTTACGCAGCACACGGTCCATCTTCCGTTCCATGTTGTGGAAGGCTGCAGGGTCAACAGATGGAGCTGGGGCAGTCTGGGTACCGGTGGAGGAGGTCTGTGTGTGTGTGGAGACAAGGCCAGTGGGCTGTCCTGCACCTGTACCAATGCTGGGGCCTGGAAGTCCAGCAGATGTAGGGATAACAGTCCCAGCTGTGGGTGAGGCCACCTGGCTTGAAGTGGTGGTTGTTCTGGTGGTGGCTGTGGTGGGCAAAGTAGGGCCACCCTGTGGGAAGGCCCTCCCTGCCCCGGAGGCCCGTTCATGGAGATATCGCTGGGCCATCCTCCTGAACCCCGACTCCACCAGCAGGATGTGCTGGTATCTCATGGCCCGGCGCTGGAATTCACAGACCTGGTCTGGAGTCATGTTTGCAGCTGTGAAGACAAATGCAAATATTCTACATTAGTAACTGCATTGTGTGAAATGGCACAAGACGTAAATCAGACAATACATCTACTGTACTTGTAACAGCTCATATCACCATACAGATCATTCAATGTCCCTGAGGAAGTACATGGCAGGCCAGCCTACAAAGATCACATCACACATAGCACATCCATAACCTACAAGATGGGTAACAACTGGCTTTGACTTGCCATCTGAGTTCTGCCAGTTATCAGCTAACAATCATGCTGCGTATCCTCCGCCAAGACTTGGGCTACAAATGTCAGTGTACGGAATGCAAAACTAAAGCCACACGGTCTGCAAGTTGTAACTGGACTTGCCAGTATAGTACCAAAGTGCCATACCTGAGTGTTTACTAGGTTCCAACCAAACAGTCACTTATTCACATGTATGTGTAACATACTGGTAGCATCAGTACTAGGTACTCCATTCACAAACCCATGCCCGTGTTTGAGGGTGGAGGGGTGGATAAACAACTATCAATTTCCAACAACATGCACACCAAGGAGTGTATAGAAAACTCCACACGTGTTTGGCTCTACACACACACCACAGGTAAGGTCTATCAACAATGAGGAGTCTGCAAACCCTAGACCAATCATAAGGCCACACATGTCAGGAAATGCAGAACTTGGTACACAACATATACTTCCAGTAAGGTCTGACTTACATCAGACACAGAGTTGCAAGAACACCCATGATCATGATTAGCATGCACACCTAGGCCATTGCACTCAAGTTCCACATACATGTAGCACTACATGTGGAAGTACATGCTGCGAGGAGGTTCTACCTACAGTTTAATAAGTACCTTGGTAAACAGGGAAGCAGAAGTCTATTGCAAAGCAATTTGCTGTACCAATCTTGGAGGATGTGGGTCTGACAGGCTGACTAAATCTGAGCTGACTTCCAGTGCGACTCTTGTTGATACAAGTGTCATACACATGACTCACCCCAGTACTCACTGTGGGGCCTACAGGAATGGCCTACAATCCCTAGATAATACCATAGGATACGCATTGGCCAACTCAAAACATTTGAGAAACTGAAATCCCACTCATGGAACAAGAGAAAGGATTGCCCAACGCATCACACCTTGCTATGCGTTCAACACACACGAGTCCATAACCAGCAAACACAACACATAACAGACATATCAACACTTACTGGAGTGGTCAGGGTCCTCAAATGTCGCCACCTCTCCCACAGTGTAGTGTGCCGGTCCACCTGTAAGGCATGGAAGGAAGAAATGTGCTCAAAATCTGTGCACTGACCAACAATTTCAAAGACATATACAATGTGTAGGCTGATTAAGGAAATGGCAGCCATTCAGACATGATGATGCTGCATCTGATATATCACGGCCAACTTGTACATAGCATGGGTCTCCTGTGGCAGTTAAACACATATCTGCACACATGCATTGGCCCTAACTATCATGTGGTGGCAAACATGCCCCGTCATTGGTGACCTGAAAACAATATGAAGTGTAATCGTCTCATCATGTGCATCCAAGAGAGACATCCAAAGCCTGGTTACTTGAGGACTGCATTACCAGTTAAACATGCTATGTGGCCATGACACATTAATGACACATAGGTACAATGTACAGAGGGAGGGCCAGGGACTTTTGTAAGCCATCCTGTGGTTACAGTTTATTCAATTGATGTGGCCCAGCTATGGTGATTTGCACCAACCATGAAGATGTGAACCCATGTGCATACCTTTGGACTGCCATCCCTAATTGGAATGTGGCACAACTAACTCCAACAAACATTCTAAGATGTTAGCTGAGGGCACCTTACACCTTTTCACAATGTTTCCAAATCCAGATCTGACATGTATCCAAAAAGATAAAGGACCACAATAATCCCATACATTCATAGTACTTCCGTGAACGCTTTCCTTCCACACTCACCAGACTCACATGAGACATATGTCTGAGCCACTTTGCTATAATCAATTGACGTGAAGCCAGCACTGATTATCTGCATCATGTAGTGATTGTAAAGTCAGTCTAGCTATTGCCTCAACACAGTTAGACAATATGTTGGTACATCTTTACTTCTCTGTCAATAGTACCCTATATAGACATGATTGGCTCCTATTTTGTTTGGTTTTCTGACAAAAACGCCACACCAATTTACTTCATGGAAAAGTATCCTGTAAGTTTGTTGAGCACGTGCTACCTGACAGCTAGCAATTGTGATCCTTGCCATAGTGCATCAATTATCCCTTTATGTTTCCCCAGCATTCCACACAGTCAGCAAGTTAGCTGGCAGACATTGTACAAATCCTCTTATGTCACCACAGAGCATTTAATCGTGCACATTTACATGATTAGCACTCACCAACAGTGCCTCCAATCATGATTCCCAGGTGGGCCAAGAGATCCTGCTCCCTGGTGATGAGGTCAGCCCACCGGTGCTTCAGCTGGTGGTCACTCCTCTGGCTGGCATACACACGCTGCAGGTGATGCAGCACCTTTCCCCACCGGATTCTGCGCGCCTCTGTTTGATACACCTGTATCACCCTGCTTCGATCATGAGTGGCAAGAAATGGCACATAAGCCATATGAACCCCCCAACTCCTCTTCACCCATCCTGCCAAGACGTGGCTTACCAGACATAGTAGAAATGTGAAAGGGAATAGGGGTTAAAGAAATAGAAAGGGGAAAAGGGGGAAAGTAGGGGTACAAATACAGATGAAAAGTAAACGTAACCACTAAAAGAGCCCAACTATCCCCAAACTACCACTACCCACAACAAACTCCCACAAACAACAAAATCACTAGGTAAATGGACAAATGTACACAAAACGCATTAGGACAGTATACACCAACAATATTTATTTCACAAATTGACAATACAGACAGCACACAGGACAAAAAAGCACCAAATCTCAGGACACCACTCTCTACACAGACACACAGTCTAGAAGAATCATAGACTGCAAAGTGAAAGTGAAAGTACACCCACTGCACATGATCTGTAAACAGGATATCCTATTACATCACTTCCTGTATGAAACGTCCACCCTTTTTTGCGTTATGCGCCATTTTTTGTCCACCAATACTGTATTTGCATCGTTTTTTTTGACGCACAGGAGTGAAAATTAGCCTGCATCCAAATAATAGTACATGGCCTGTACAAATATCTGGATGCGGCCTAATGTTCACTCCTGTGCGTCAAATAAAATGACGCAAATACAGTATTGGTGGCCGAAAAATGACGCATAACGCTAGTAAAGTCAACATTTCAGTGCATGAACTGGTTTTGGGCATTTATTCAGTTTTTATGTTATGTTACATTTGGAACACATCAGAGATAGGCTGATTGCACCCACTATGGTGTTGATGGTGTATGTTCACATGTGTGACATCATATTGCAGCAGACCATGATCCGCTACTTCCTTCACAGTATTTTTACGGTTGGCTGACGCACTAGATGGCCATATGTGTGGCCTACATATATGTGTTGCACAAATTGGGCATGTTTGGCATAAGGAGAGGATAGCAATGTGATGCACATATGTACAATACCTAAATGCCTTTGGCTCAATGTGTGTGCTTTGGCAAGTAATTTATTTGTTGACCAAGTGTGTGTGTATTACATGAAGCATTATTGCACATATGCTTGTATGAATGTGACGTCCATGTGTCCAATCCTTAGATGCAAGTCATTGTGGAAATGAGAGAGGACATGTGTTAGTCATACATGTAGCAACATCCGTAATGTGGACTTCCAAGATTTAGAGTAACGTAGACAGCACATCTGACAAAGCATGCACCAGATAGATGGCAGACGTTTGTTCATGTCAATGGTCCACATTTTCAACATCCTATGTCCTAGAGTTTTGGTAACAGCTTCCTAGGCACTAGTTGGTGAATCCCACAGTGAGCCATACACATGCATTGAGGAAGTGGGTACCGTGTTGTTTGCCCAGACAGACAAAGGTGAATCACAAATGTATGATGACACCACAGTTGAGGTCATAGAAGTGAGCCACAACTCTCAAGTGGCTGTGGTGGACCAGCAGACGAGGCAGCACGTGTCCACATATTTCCAGTGATCAATTGCACATAGGTGTCTTGTTCATGTGTGTGGTCCAATGATGATCCTGTATATTTTTTGGGGTGTCATTTGTCAGAGTTCGGTCCAGGTCTCATCATGAGTCAGTGGCAGCTATTCCTGTATCTACTGAGTATCTTTGGTTGATCAATGTGAGTAAAGTCGATGAGGACATGTGAACCTACATGGGGATGGTCCCACCCTGTCACTAAAGACGTGTAATGAGACAGTCAACAGGGCAACCTTGGTGTGCTGAGTGAGATAATGTCTCAGGTGTCATGTTACGGCAGGTGGCATTACAACATTTGTACACAGGTTAGCCTCTGCAATTCCCACTGCATCTGGGAACATCATAGCCTCTGTGCTGATTATTCTCGCAGCTATTAACCACACACGGCCCATCAATATGTTGTGAGCACTGTGATTCTGTGTGTGAACTGTCAGGGTCCTGACATGTGTGGATTTTTCATGGACATTATCAGAGGTTGCTGTTTCTGCGGAAGTCCCCGTACCCAATCCCTGCATACGGCCCTGGGACACTGTCACACTTTGACATTCATGCATAAATGAGACCCAGACAAGGGATGGGCCATGAATTTTGCTTTTCACAGTGGATTTAACTCAAATGGTACAGTTAAAAGGCAGATGATGCTATACAATGTATTTGTGTATGCATTGAAGAAGCCCATGACCAATACCCCCTGATGAATGAGAGGTTTGCTAACGCAAGTGTGGTACATATGTAGACACAGGGATACTTTAGTGTGACGCACAGACAGATGCCAGTCAGGCTGACAGAATGCAGGGTGAATCAGGATCCAGCAATTTGACAAGTTACATAATCAGTGGTCTGACTCAGACTGTTTGGAGGACGAACTAGAGAGTTGACATGTCAAACTGTGTATGTCCTGTGTTTTTGAAGGTGACAAATGCACCCAAGGACTGTGTTACACGGCTTAATTAGTATCAATGCTTACGGTGTATTTGACAAAATGGCAACTCCTATGCTGTTCCAGGCATCAGCAGGGGCAGTGCTTGTTGAAATGGGTGGTGTGCATGGAGGTGATCACAGGTGTGGACTGCATCTGTTTCTCACAAGTCCTGTAGGTGAGATTTGCATTCTAATGGCCAACAGACATTTTCACACAGGAAGCAATCTACAGGTGCTAACAGGGCTTGGAAACTAGAAGCCAGTGTATTAATCGACTTGACGTCCATGCAGTCAGATGTTCTATGACAATGGCATACTGTGTGTGTAGAGGAGGGAATATCAGGGTACACATATTAGTATTCCAGGGACCTCTTCAGACAGGTGGTTTGTGATCAGGTGCATGGGTGTGTCAGGAGTTAGGAAATGGAACATGGAATTTCATGTGCGCAATGCTGCTCATATGAGTGGCACTTGTGCTGTCTATGTTCTGCTTCTATGGAACTCTGGTCACAGATAGTCCTTGCAAATTTTGGATGCAGTTGGACTTACTGCTGTCAAGGGTCTGGTCAGACATTCCTGTTACTGATGCAAAAGCACATCGACTGCCTCATGTATGAGGCTTGTTTTCCCCTTATTGAGTGATGGTGTCTTAGTTGTTTGCCATATGCTGCGTTGGACCTTGATTTCAACATGTATGTGTGAAATAGGTGTGGTCCTCTGCTATTGGCCTTTAAAGGAGAAATGTACATGACATATATCATTTACAGTGTGTGTGTATGTGACCATTGTATGTTACGCATCACATTAGCTCTGGGATTTTCAGTGTCCTAATCAGTATCTCAGCAATGCTCCATGAGGCAACACTCTTATTCTGATAAGTAGAGATGAAGGTGTGCAAAAATGATTAGCCAGACCATGATATGGTGATTATTATAGGTGTTTATTTAAATTAGTTCATTAAAGTGGTGACAGTGATTATATTTAAAAGAAATTGTTGACGATATGTTGCCGTCTGCGTATACCAGCGGCCGTGTTCTGTAGTTCCCCCTCATGTTGCAGGCCAGCATCCTCCTCTTCCTCCTCTTCAGGCATGTGTGGCTTTGGTTCCAGGAGGGGAATGTTCCTTTTGATGCATATGTTGTGCAATATTGTACATGTTAGGATGATCTTACAGACCATCTCCGGTGAATATAGGAGGCTACCACCAGTGATGTTGGGGCACCGGAACCTTGACTTGAGGATGCCGAAGGTCCTCTTGACTATGGTGCGTGTCCTCCTATGTGCGTTTTTGTAGGCACGCTCTGCTGCAGTACTCGGGTTGCCAATAGGTGTCATTATCCATGGCTGGATGCCATACCCCTGATCAACTGCAAGAGAAAATGAATGGGATCATGTTGATGTAGCTGGCCCTTTTGAAATTACCTTTCATGGCAGTAGTTGCCTTGTGTTGTCTGTGACTCTTTTGTGTTATAATGTCGCATCCTAGGCTTCTAGGATGTACCATCTGCATTGTGTTGTTTCCTTGGCTGATAGGGTGTTTATTCTGCTGACCGTTTGTCAGCAGTATGTTTTGGGATTTTCAGTACAGTGTGCCCTCACTAGCATTGTGACTTGTGATACAGGTGTCCCTGTGTCTTCACTGGGGGTGAGATGATAGTTCCATACACAGGTTAAAATTGACAGTGTTGTTAACACGTTCATATCAATGTACCCTGGACATCCCATACCTTTAAGACTTATGCAATGGATTAATATAAACGTCATTGGGACACTTACAATTTGCAAGGTGACATTTAGGCAACCCACTCTACACGTTGTGATCATTGACGTCTTAACATTAGACGGTACACTCATTTCAGATGTGTGACAGGTTCACTGCAGACCTATGAAACATGGCTAGCGATGTCATGATCTCAGTGTGTTCCTGTCGCAATGTTGCTGTTGTGGTGTATGTGTTGTGTGTCCTAGAGGGTTGCTGTGCAGTGTGTATATAAGTAGGTTTTTGTACTTACCAACAAGTAGTCCATTGCCATACCGTCCATCCTGGAATTGTTCATTGATGTGGCAGTGACGGAAGATGAATGAGTCATGGACACTCCCAGGATATTTAGCCACGATGTTGGTGATCAATCCCTGGTGATCGACAATGGCCTGCATGTTGATGGAATGTGTGTGCTTCCTGTTGCGGTAGAGGTGTTCAGTTGCAGCAGGTGGCACAAGGCGTTCATGTGTGCAGTCGATTGCACCATGGACATGTGGGAAGCCACTAATGAGGTAGAACCCCTGTTTTGTTTCCTGCTGCTTCTGCAGTGTGTTAGGGAAGCAGATGTGGCGGGGTGTAAGTTCAATGATGGCATCCAGTACTTTGGGCAAAAAGGCAGAGAATGATGGTTGTGATATTCCGGCAACCAGGGCACCAGTTGTTTGAAAAGAGCCACTTGCCAGCATGTGAAGTACACCAAGCAGCTTGGTTTCTGTTGGGATGGTGCGGGGTGTCAGCAAGGTGGGTGCCAACTGCGGTTCAATGTTGCGCAGCAGCTGCTGAACGGCCTGCCAGTTCAACCTGTACCTCTGGATGATGTTGTGTTCCCTGAGGCCATGAAGGGTTGTTCTGGGGCGGAATATCCTCTCCTGCCTTCTGCGCTGCCTTTTGGGTCCCTGCTGGTGTTGTTGTAGCTGCTGTTGTTGTTGCTGGGCTCTGCGTCTGCGTGCACGCTGGATTAGAATCACCTTCATGTCTCCCTGTTGCTGCTCTGCTGCTCTGCTGTTGCTTCTGTGTGTTCTGATTAAATACAGGTGTGTTTGCCCTATTTTAACACCTGCCTTGACCCAGGCGTTCATTTTTTATGCAAATCGGGCTGTGCGTCATTTTCCGGCTCCGCCTCCCGGCCGTGCGTCATTCTTTCCCGAAAGCATAAATACGGCGCACAGCCGTTTAAGTCATTTTTTGGACGGGAAGGCCTACCTTGCATATGATTAACGCAAGGCGGGTTGCCACATCCAAAAAATGACGCACACGGCGGAATTTTGTCGTCCGCGGGCTCGGGCGTCAAAGTTTAAATACGGGGCAACGTTTGCGCTGAATGTGCGTCAAAATGTTTGACGCACATTCGGCGCAGATGGAGTATAAATATGCCCCTAAGTCCCCACTCAAAATGGGACTTTGTCCCTTTTTTGAAGAAAACAATGAATTTGCACTTCTTCACTTTGTGGATGAAAAAGTTGAAATTTTTTCTAAGTCCCCATTCAGAATGGGACTTTATCTATTTTTTTAAGAAAACAATGAATTTGCACTTTTGTACTTTTGGATGATGGATTAAACCCAGATCTGTGACTTGGGGTGAGTGTTTGAAAAGTGTCAACACTCTCTCCATCATCTCTTCTTGCTTCTAAAGTTGCCGTAAGCGGTAAGGGTATGCCCAATCGTGGGTCCCTTGCTTGCTGTGCCACTAGATTCAAGCTAGCCTGGCTGATGAAGGGTGATACCCTGAAACGGTCACAGTATGCTTGAATACTATCCAGGGAGGACCTGGCTTGGCATTTCGGGCTGGACTGCTCCGAGAAGGAACAGGGTCAAGACTGATTTGCATATAGCTGGGTCCAAACTGGGGTGACGTGGCAAGCATAATAACGATGGTTTAAACCCAGATCTGTGACTGGGGTTGAGTGATGGAAAAGTTTGAGAGTTTTGTGCTGTGTCCTGTTGCTATCCTGTCAATTGTGTCATTTTACTTAGTCTTGTGTAGGGTTATTGTCCTGTCTCAGTAATTGTTTTGTCAGGTGTTTGTCTTGGGGTAGAGTAGACTGTTGGGGTATTTGGGGTTACGGGGGATAGTGTTTTATTATTTTTGGGGCTATTTTATTTGCAGAGGAGGGAAACTGCAATATGCCAGGGAATGGGAGAGTATAATGGATGAGTGGAGATGAACTGGGAGAGTTTGTCTGGCTGGTCAAAACTACCGCACCATGATGTCGAATATGGGTGGCCAGGTCATCCAGGGCTACCCATCGGAGGCACGGGAGCTGCGGTGGGGCAAGGTGCTCCACCACCTACGGCCGATCTTTGATGTGCGTACCTACCACCAAATCAAACACCGCTGGGCAGACTTTATTGCACGACTGCAAGATCTACTAGATCACCTGGTGACTTGGATTGTTGGACCACTTGGTAAGTACCCCTTTTGCATAGCAACATCCTCATTTGCATGTGCCTGAAAGGGGAACAGAAGGTTGACTGCAGCATGTTTTGTTAAGGGTCACGACAGGGCGTTTTCTGTCTTAAGCAAAAGGCATTTAAGAGAGCTTAGCTCTGCACCGGGTGCAGACAAATTGCGCATCCCTCTTTGTGTTCATTGTGTATCACATATACCCCATAAAGTGTCAGATATCAGGTATGCATGTGCAATTGTGCAAGGGTACACATTTCATAAGCATAAAAGTACTTGTCATCATCATCAAAGAAACTTTATTCGATTGTTTTTAACAATCATAAAAGTCATTATGCATAAAAAACTATTTTCAGAGAAAAAAGGAAGAAGGATGCAGAGAATAAAATGCGTGTAAATATAAATATAAATGCAAACAGGTAAAAGATTAAGAAAGTGGTAAAGATTAATAAACAATTTGATTAAAACAGATAAGGTAATCTCAAATATAACGCTTAGAAGTCTCACCCATTTGCCTCAAGACATTGTCTGGCCTTAATCACTGAACACAGGAACAAGGCTAATCCATTGCAAACCATGATAGACGGAAGGGATAAAAGATACAAAAAAGCTGGACGACATTGTTTAAAATGCATTAATTTTAAAAGTGGTATCACAAACATTTTCCTAGAAGTTGAATAATATTTGCAAAAGAGAAGTGTGTGCATTGTATTTTGATCTGAGACATTATCGCAGGGGCATTTTTCCAGTTGTAGAGACCAGTCATTAATCAGGGGAAAACTAACGAGGCGATGAAAAGACTCTAGTCTCAAGCGCGTAAGGACAAACCGATGTCTTGGTACTTGTCCATCATGGTCATTACAACTGTGTAAATGGGGTAAGTAAAGTTGAAGTGATGGGAAACATGACGCAAGAGTTTTGTCAGTCATGGGTGTGTGTGCCAAGAGTCATGTATGTGCAGAGTAACATGACAGTTACACAAATGTAAGCAGAAAGGTTGCCTCATGGTGCCACATCTGTGTCTAATTTTGTATAGGTAATGTTGTCAATGGAGGCAACTACTACCTAACCATATGTAAAAAATTTGACAAGTTCAAGCATTGTAATAGTGTGCCAAATGATTGCAGAACCAGGCCTGAGGAATGGAAGCTGTGTATTCCTGCTGTAGGTGGTACCCCAAAAATATAACCTCAACATCAACTTGGTTACACTGTTCCTTTATTGCAGTCAACTGATATATCTGCCTAAGGCTGGTTTATTACATGACTGTTCTTTTGTCAAAAAGAAGCCAATTTCCACTTTGCACGTGTAGCATATTCATAGATGGTACCAAACGTGGCAAGTGCAACAACACTGACAGGGTTTCCAACATTAGTGTTCTGAAATACATCATGGTGTGGCATATGTTAAATAAGGCACGCATATGATGTGTTGGTACTATGTGATTGAAAACAGGCAAGCACCTGAGTGGTTAGCTGCTTCTTCACATTCATCAATTACAAGAGCAATGCCTTAGCCAATGGCCAGTATCCTGTCCCCCTGTATTGTTTTATATATGTAAATATATATCTGAAACATGTACATATGTCTGACACACAAATATGTGCATGTTATGGTGTGATAACTATGAGCCACATATGTGTGAAACAGGTGCAGCACAGTGCTGTGCCAACATCAGCAACACTGTGCTGTGCTGAATTTGAAACACAGGCCTGCCCCATATTGCTAAGAGTACGGGGCAGGCCTGCATCTGCACCTGCACCGGCACATTACTCAGCAGCCTGTGCCAATGCAGGCATACTTGGACCACAGTAAAAGTGTGTCTGTGTTGAGGGGAGTGTCTAAGGGCCAGATGTAGGTAGCTGTTTTCATGGTGCAAACTGCAAAAATCACAGTTTGCGCCATGCAAACGGCCAAACGCGATGCTCATTCACAAATTGCGAGTCGGTACGGACTCGCAATTTGTGAATGCGACTCGCAAATGGGAAGGGGTGTTCCCTTCCTATTTGCGACTCCCATCGCAATTCAGAATTGCTTTGTGACCGCGAATGCGGTCGCAAAGCAACTCGCAGTTACCACCAGTGTCACACTGGTGGTAACTCATTCGCAAAAGGGAAGGGGTCCCCATGGGACCCCTTCCCCTTTGTGAATATCACCAAAAATATTTTTTCAGAGCAGGCAGTAGTCCTATGGACCACTGCCTACTCTGAAAAAACAAAACCAAATGGTTTCGGTATTTTTTTCATTTTGCAACTCGTTTTCCTTTAAGGAAAACGGGCTGCAAAATGGAGAAAAAAAACTGCTTTATTTAAAAAGCAGTCACAGACATGGAGGTCTGCTGACTTCAGCAGGCCACCATCCCTGTGAGTGCAGGGACTTGCTATGGGGTTGCAAAATGTGACCCACCTCATGAATATTGATGAGGTGGGTCTTTGCAACCCCATAGCGAGTCGCAGAAGGTGTCTGAGACACAATTCTGCATTCGATTTTGCGACTTGCAAATTGCGAGTCGCTCAGACTCGCAATTTGCAAGTCGCAAAATCGGATTTTGCTACATCTGGCCCTAAGTGCAGGTAGGTATCCCTTCCTGGACATAAACAGTCTACAATGGCGATATGCCACTTCTATGTGTGCTGCAGAATGCAGCCCACATAGTACTGCCAAGACTTCCGTTATGTTATTTTGTAAATGTGCAAGAAGGGACACCTACGTGCACATAAGCAAACATCCATGGCATTTTACTTCTACTGTGTGGGCCTTCAAATGGCACACACATATAAGAAGCAAGAAACAAGGAGGTATGAATGCATTCCTCGACTCTTAGGTGTGATTACACCACCCCTGGGCTGTTGTCAGTCTTTTGGCGCTGGCAACATGTAAGATGTCTTGAAAATCTGGGGTAACGTCAAAAACAATAAATGTTACAATGAGACCGCCACTGAAATAACCATTGCATACCCTACTGATGCAGAATACTGTGTCATGCTGCCCAATATGTACACGGAGGTGTTGTGCTACAAAAAGCTGCATAACAAATCCTTATACATATGGTGCAGTGGAAAGCACCGCAGGAGCATTAGGGAAAGTAACGCTCTGGTGGTGCCAGAGCCTCTTTATTCTGGCCCTTTGTCTTACAGACAGAAATGTAATGTTTGGCAGTTGTTCAGTCCTTACACACAGTTGACTTGCTTACTCAGCTTAACAAGTTGAATGCGTAACAGTTGTCCATGCTCAGAAATGATCCACAATCTTTGTATTCCTGTCATGTCTTGCAGATGGACCTTCACCCTACACAATTGGAGAGGTGTCACAGTTTGAAGACCCTGATGCCGCCAGTAAGTGTCGGCTTGTGCGTCACATGTGTCAATCCAGGGTTTTGTGTGAGACGGAATGATGTGTGCAATGCAATGTTGAAATGTCATGTGTGACCAATGAGTTGACATCATCTGAGTTAGGATATTGCCATCATATCTGATGCAACATTGAGGATGTAGATTAAGTTGATTGTTGCACAAGTGCCAACCTTTGCTGCAATGGAATTGTGGGTGTTAGGAAAAGAAAAGCATGCCCACATACACAGTGATGTCAGTCAAGATATGTGTCAGAGGTGCTGTTTATCAGAATAGCTTGCCTGTTGCCGACATATTTGTCACAGCACATTTTACACCACTGTGTGCCACACGATGATTTAAGTTACTCAGGACATGGTCCGAATGATATGCATGTGTTGAGGTCTCTAAGGGGCTTATGAAGGAGACACTTGAACTACCAGTGCCTCACTACTTTTCAGAAATTATGTGAGGCAGCGAACGTGCAAGGAGTATTATTGTGCTGTGCAACAGTCAGTTGAGTACACAATGAGAATACAACCCTGCTCCAGATGGATGTGGGATATGTCTACAGATTGTAGCAACTAAATGTGTGCAGATTAACCAAAATTATCCACCCATCATGATTATTGTGAGTGAGCTTGGTCACATCAGATGTGTATAATATGTGGATGCTGAGTGTATACCTGGTACTTAGGAGATGGTAGACATCCATGTGCATGGGTAGTTCAATAAGAAGGAATACTGTTGGCGTACCCAGTGCAGTGCTACTTTTCCTGTGCCCCTGAGGGCATCCATACAGCCACTATGTGTGTGCTGCAGAAGAAATTTTGCACACCATGCCACAGGATAGGGGGCTATAGGTATAACATTTGTAAAGAATATAGATGTACTCTTCAGGCTTATGGCAAACTATATGGGCACTAACCCTGAGCTGTACATAGGGGCTGATTATAAGCAATGGTGTGTCTCCTTGTAACGCCTGCTCTGAGCAGGTGCTAACCCAAGGACACAGGAATGATGCATTGGTATTCCTTAGAATTCTCAGTGCCAATTTTTCCTGTCCCCCTACCAGGTGAACCACACCTTGCATCCATGATGCCTGGCCAAGGATTAATGTAGCACAAGGGGTGTCAAAGTGGTTAAATGCATGCATTGCGCCACTTTGTGACTATGGCACAGGGATTTGCGACTTGCTGGGCCACTTGATCCTCACAAGTATGATGACACAAATGTTGCACATGGATGAACTAGTCCACTTACCTGTGGGCCCTAATGGTCAACAATGGATAGCTGTTAACCCGGTGATATGTACATGATACCGTAGATGGCTGATAGTCTTGAATTGGTCATTTACACGGTTGTGGAATGTCCGGTGGACAGCAAGTGTCATCTGAGGATGCTGTGTACATTGAAAGTTTGTTCTACCTCTACCCAATGCAGTATTTCATGCCTTATTCTCCTCATGTTTTAGCTGTCACTATGAGCACAGCACAGAAGTGTGCTTTCGATAATAGGGCAGAGCGTTTTTGCCACATCATGGTGGTGCATGCAGGGTACCAAAAGATAGCAAGGAGGTATTGGCGTGAAAAATCTTTGGGGGGCTTGCCTTGCCTTTCAACATGAGGGACCTCCAACACCACAGGCTGCAACTGTGTAGGGCACATCAGGCAAAACATCAAGGGTCAGGGGGCCACAGCTGCTCCAACCCCCTCCACATCAACAACACCTATTCCTACACAGCCACAGCACATTTGTAGGATAGGGTAAGTATAATTGGGGGGGTGTTTTAGTATTCTTTTTTGTTTTATGTATGGGGCTCTATGTTTATAACAAATGAAAAATAATAAAAAAAGCATTAAAAAATGTAAAACAAATATATATATTTGTTCAGGATATAGGTTAAGTTAGTATATGTGTAGTTTTAATTAATGTTGTCCTACTCGTATCTTGTCTCTTAAGAGGGGTGGGGAGACAATGTTTAGTTTGTGGCGTTAAATGTTTAAGATAAGTTTAGATTAGGATAGATAGCTGTAGGGGTAAGTTTAGATAAGTTGGTATAGGTTAGTTTAGTGTAGGATAGTGTCTAGGTTAGGTTTTAATAGGGTGTTGTTTTTAAGTTCCAAAAAATCATGTTAGTTTCAGATAATTAGGTGTCCATGTTGATTGAGTGTCTGGGTATTCTCATATGTGCATTAGAGGAATGCCTTAGGGTATGCTTTCTGCATTGACTACATACATGTACATGTACATGTATGACTATGTGCATCCCCTATGGCCAAGGAGCTGTCAGATTGGCTGCAATATGACATCAGCTACTAAAAATATTTGCCATCCCCAGTTCCTGACATTCACATTGTGTATGTATACAAAATGTTTGACAGGTAAGTATGGAACTTCAACTGTCATCGCTGAGGTCTTTCAGAAATAATCTTGTAAAGTGTGGCATATAGTACTTAAAGTTATTTGGGGTATGTATCCTGGCACACTGACAGCTGCCCGTCACTGTTCAAATGCCTCTTCTGTTCCACACATATTAGTTGTGCTGCTGCTCTCAACAGGGAAAATTCCAGACACTTGGTTCTGACCCATACATGCCACATGCTAGCTTGCGTGGATATCCGTTCAATTCATGCTTTAGAGGCTCTGTAAGTTGGTTATAGCCCACAACACCATCAGTCACCTTTTTCATTTTAGAGTCCTAGGCCCTGATTTATACTTTTTCAGGCAAAACTGCGCTAATGCAGTTTTGCTTGAAGAAGTATACCGTCGGCTAGCGCCATCCCTAGGTGCCAGCCAGGCGTCATATTTATGGTATGATGGTAGCCGGTGGTAAGGCCTGGCTAGTGTCATAAAAAAGTACGCTAACCGGGGGGTGAGGTGTGTGGGGAACAGGAGGTTGTGCTTCAAAGGATGACGCTAGTATGGGCAGAGGCATAATTAACACCTCTAACCAGACTAGCGTCATCCTTTGACGCACAACCCCCGTGGACATGGCTCCTGTCTTGGTAAACAGGAGTCATGCCCACCACCCCAATAGCCATGCCCAGGAGACATATGTCCCCTGGGCATGGCCATTGGTCTCAGTGGCATGTAGGGGGGCCCACATTAGGCACCCCTATGGCACTTCTTAAAAAAGAAATATGCTTACCCTTATTTACCTTACTCGCCAGAGGATTGGGTCCCCTCATCCTCTGGGGTCCCTCTGGTGTGGGTGTCCCTGGGGCTAGGGTCTCTGACCATGGAAATAGGCCCACAGGTCCCCTAATGCCGGCCCTGACCCAGGCGTTAAATAATGGCGCTAAGAAGGCCACCTTCCGCCGTGCTTGATTTAGCATGGGGGAATAGATTTGGCGCTAAGGCCACATTGTGATTTTTTGCCCAGGAATGCTTATCTTGCATCTCAATGACGCAAGGTAGTTTACCGCAGGCAAAAAATGACTTTAACTCCAAAACTTTGGCACTAGACGGGTCTAGCATCAAAGTATACATTTGGAGTTAGGTTTCTGCCGAATTTGGTTAAAAAATGATGAAAATTCACCGCAAATGGGGTATAAATATGCCCCCTAGTGTGTGGCTTTCTGTCTGACAGTAAGCCACACAAGTAATTACGTTCTGTTCTCATTGACATAGCTTCACACAATGCATAAAGTTGGATGAGTTGATGGATCACAGTAAAAGATGATAAGATACATGTGAATGTGGAGATTTATTTACATGTTCAAGTGTATTTTCCAATGTACCACAATGTCAAGTTCACAGACCCCATAAGAGATCATGAGCCATTTGTTGCACATTCAGAGTCCAAGGGTGAGGGACACGTAATGAGACATGGGTAGGAGAAGTGTGCATTAGTGAGGAGGTATCCTAGTTGACATTAGTTAGGAACTGAAATAATGACAATTTATAGCAGATAAATCAAAAGTGGTCGACTGAAGAAGGCACATTGCCAGCTGTCACAACACTGGCATGATCTTAAGCACTCAACTAAGGAGATACTGTCCATGTGGCACAGACTTGTGCTACCGGGTGGTTTTCCGTGTGAATGTTGTTCCTTTCACATCTTCATCCTCTGACATGTGTGGTGCCTCCTGTACCATGGGTGGCGCTGATGTTCATTTTGGGGGGGCACACGCACATTAGGGGATTGAGGAGTGGAGTCAAAGGTCCCAGCAGCGGCCATTTATGGGAACACATAAGGCATCACTGCAACAAAGAGGAACTGCTGATTTCTCAACACCGCAGCTACATCACGGTGGTGGGCAGCCATGTTGTCCCCAAGGGAGGCCACTTCCAGCTGTATGGACTCCAGGGTTTTCTGTATAGCCCCCAGCCTGTTGTCTATCATGCTGCTGCCACTTTAGGAGGGCAATTGTTGAAGCCTCATGACAGCATCTATGTCGGCCAGGGACTGCTGGAGTCCACGTAGCAGGGAGTGGGTGCCTCTGATGGCAGCTGAGTTGTCCTTATTTGGACTGAGGGACCTCTGCACTCCCTCTAGGCTGCCTGCCATGGTCTCCATCCCCACTCGCACCTGCTTGAGTAGCTCCCGCTGGACTCCTACCATTGTCCTCTGAAAGGTGATGTCTGGGTCCTCTGAGTCGAGAGCTGTGGCAGGACTGGTTTGGGCTCTCTGTTGGTAGCTTGGTGGTTCATGTGGATACCCCACAATACTGTGTGTCCTCCCTGCGACTAGAGGTGGTGTCTGGAGGGAACCTAGAACATCCTGGAGAGTCTCTTCATTGATGGTTGGAAGCTGGTAATCTATAATGAGATAGTGAAATGTCAACCTTTGACTGTAGTGGCTGTTAACATGACTCATCATTTACTTGCTACTGGAGGCTCAGTGTCATGTTACAGACCCCATGCTGTAGGTTAAATGATGTGTTATAATGTGTAGCACACATGGGGCAACCTTTCAAGGTACTTTGTGCAACCATAGTGCAAGGGTGCCTGTGTTGAGGGGATAGATTGTTTATTTGCAGGAAGGTGTCCCTTCCTGCACATAAACAATCCATTATGGCAAAGTGGTATTTCTACGTGTGCTGCATGATGCAGCACACATGAGAAGGGCAATGACATGAGGAAGATGGAAAGCATTTTGCCTTGTTGTACCATCCTGACACCACCCGTGAGGTGGTGTTGACTTTAGTCACAGTCTCTAGTGAACATGTTGTCTTGGATCTGGGGCAACCACAATATGCAATGGGTGTTCTTGTGGCCACAGCCACAACAATTGCACACTCCTTCCAGGCAAAGTGCTGCGTGTGTAGAGGTCATATTTACAAGGTGGTGTTAAACCACAGCAAGTGGCTTAAGACCACGTTGTGTATAGGTCGGAGTGCATTGCGCCACCAAAGCATTGCTAAAAGTGAGGCTCGGGTGGCGATGGGGCCTTTTGATTCTGGCCCTATGTGTCCTGATGCACCCTTTTCAGCATGCATTCAGTGTGTCCTATGTGCCTCCTCCTTCTTCCATTTGTGATATTCCATATAGTTCCCCCGTGCAACTTACCCTGCATTTGTGGTCGTTCTTGGTAGTCTGCACTGTCCCGTCTTGCGGTTCTAGTGACCAGCTCCTCTGGGATGACTGATGCCACCATCTCCTCTGGCTTATCTAGGCCCTCCTGGGGTGCAGGACTTCTATCTCCAGTCTGCAGTGCTGCCTTTCGGCTCCTGGCCAGTTTCTCCTTAGTTCTGCGCTTGCAATCGTGCCAGTTTTTCTTGCAATCAGTGACGTTCCTCTTCACCTCTGCCACGCTGTTGACTTGATTTCCTATTACCTGCTATACAGCCTCTATCCTATCTATTGGCAATGTAGAGGTGACGAAGAGCTGGTGTTGATGCTCCATCACTTCTCTGACCAAGATGTCATTCTCCTGCTCACTAAAGCAACACTTCCTCTGCTCCTCCTGGGACTTTGCTGAACCCTCCTGGTTCGTACTTGGCTTCACAAATTCATTTTGAAGTACATTAAGTACTACTCCTGTAGTACTCTTTCTTTTTTTATATGGGAATAGTATGCATATACAATTAGTGCAAGTATAAAGGACTGTGCTCCCTTTGTACTTTTAACAATAGTGAGTTGTTTAAGATCTGATTCACAAAGGAAAATCAGAGTGCGTAAAAAAGTACTAATGTAGTGGTACTCTCTATACTCATATTAGTTGTTGTGAATGGCCCCTGAAGATTTGCAGATTATCTTTTCATTTACAATAAAAAGGATATTTACTGGAGAAGTGCATACACGGTACATCAGCCTAATTCTCTGGATATCCTATGCCAGGCTGCAGTTGAACCTACCGTCAAGATTTAAGAATGTTCATTAGGCCTGTAATTTTGCCAGCGAATTTGTTAATTATGGCGCAGACAGCAACTGAGCGTAGACATCAAGACTTCGAGAGTGGTGTGAGAGGATGACAATTTTCTTTGAAAGAAGAGTCAGTGAAGATAAGAGCTCAGGAATGGGAGACAGCGAAGGTGTAAGGGTAGATGAGTTAGAGTAATTGTTTGCATTAGGAGTCGGGTCTGAAGATCTGGTTTTCTGAGTTGGTTGCAAATAACTTAACGTGATGAATTATGCTGTTGTTGGCAGGGTATCGGTTTGCAGATCCACAGGGTAGGGAGAGGTTCTGAAATGTGCTGGGAGATTTGGAGGAGAGGAAAGGTAGATGAATGCTGGTTGAAGTAGCTGCTGTGTCTGAGGTGAGAGACACTAGAGGGCAGACTAGTGTATTCAGACTTTATGGGGAAAGGATGGCACGTGGAGGGAGAGCATGTTGATCGGATGGAGAATGAGAGTGGGTGAAGGTTGGCAGAGTTCGAGTTGAGAGGCAGAAAAATTGTGATCAAGTAAGGCCAAATTGGCATCTGTCAATTGGAATGCAATCATTGATACCTTGCCTGGGGTAGTACCTTTTACTTACCGCAGGTTTGGATAACTCAGTCTATGAGCTAAACATACAGCACATGAACATGCACCCTGAGCTACAAGGAGGTGTGGGTTACTCTAAACAAATGGCAGGTAGGGTTGGGGCAGGGTCCCCTAGCCTTTCTTTGGAGAGAAATTATTTTATTGGCCTCATCAATTCCTGGTCAGGCATGCTCTCGACCACAGAGTTGGGCTTAAATGAATACCAATTGCATTGGGTAAGAACTACTTAATCTACAGTGTTTCAAAACATAATCACAATAAAGGAGCCATAATAAACGAAAATGTTCAGGCTTGAGCCTACCTTTCCATCAAGTATAATCCATTTATACTTTCCTCAGTGGACAAGACATTAGACCTGCATGGCAATTGATAATTGATATAGTTCCAGGTGGTCCTTTATCCTCTAAAAGGAAGGGTTTTTTGTTCTGTGGAATCCTGCATACTGTACATTTGCAGCATATGTAAGTAGTTGCATTTGTATACAGTGAACCTGTCTGGGAAGCAACAGACTGCTTCATAGTGGGAGGAAGCCCAGGTCCACAACTCAGGACTGTTTACCGAGATATAGATATGTTCCTGTTGTATTAGAGGATAATAAATCTGCCTTGTAGAGATGTGTCTTCAGTTTATTTCTGAACTGCAGGATGTTTATATCAGTGACGTGGCTAATGAAGATATTCTTCAACATCCTGGAGACATAGATGGAAAAAGCATGTATTGGGATTTTTATTTTTGTATGCTTCACCCTCTCCTGTTTGGCAATGTCCACCTCAGGTGGTTAGTTTCTTTGACAGTTATGTGAGGGGTATCATTTCTGATGATACTGTAGATGTTGTAGCTGATTCTGAAGACTGGCTGCATGTCTGGAGACAATGTAGTCTCCTTGCGGTCAGGGTGACATGGTTAAACTTCCTAAATCTCTTAATGAGCTATGACGCAGCTTATAGGATCACTTTGAAGGATAATAAAATGGTGTTGGGGAGGGCATGGAGCAAACTGTTGGCAGCATTAAGCTGGCAGATAAACACAGCTTACACTGTTGTTCTGAAATCAGCTTCTGGGGGAACAGCCAGGGCTTGCACACTGGTGATGTATTCTCTGAAGACAAGATCCTTGTCAATGCTAAACCTAAGTGATTTCACCCAGTCTGTCAACTGGGGAGTGAAGCCTTCTTTGTTCATGTCACATAGGCCGACTTGATTCTGTGTTTGTTTGGAGCTGTGGGTAAACATGAGGCATTCGGACTATGTTAGGTTTAGCTTTGGGTATGTGCTTCTGTTGGAGAGTGAACTTTAAAATTAATATTAACATGAAAAGCTTGCAATATAATGTGTAATGAAGCCACATAGAAGATATGTTAACCTAGAAAAATAATATACGCATTTGAAATGTGCCCACGGGGAGTGGTCACCAATGTGTACGATGGTTAATGAAACTGACTAATAATGAATTAACAATGTACTAATGTATGACTTTGTATTAGCATTAAGAGTTATGTATTCAGTTATGCTAAATTAATCACTAGGCCTTAGTTAGCAAAGGTCTGGGCCTAGCTGCCTGGTCTCATATTAATTGTGTTTTTCTAACGTGCAATGTGCTGCTTTCCTGAAGGACACAAAGCTGTATTTTTCCAGAAGCTGGAGATGTGTGTAGCTGTAGTAAATTCTTTCTCATGGGACCCGACTTGCTCAATGAGACATTCCTGCCATGTGCAACAGTGTAATTCGCAACAGGTGCAAAGTCGCCTGGACTAGGAGAAGACAATGGATCTACTGACTGGAGCGACAAGTGTAACTTTTTTTACCTGACATTCCACCCAATGAAGACGTCAATCACAGGAGCCAATCGACGGCATGAGAACCATGTTAGGTGAAAATTCTAGTAAGGAGTGTGAAGGATTATTGGACAGAGATGATGATGCACCAAATATTGCCCAATGGGAAATTAGAGACTTGTTCGACAGTTTTGATATAACGGCGTGACCCGAGGAGAAATTCTTCCTCACCAAACCTTGCCATTCTGAGAGACTTTGTCTTTAGCTGTCTGACACTTTAAACCATCCTCATCCTACCCCCTTGTTCGATATGCACTTCTCCTCCTTAAGAGGGAAGAGCCTTGTTCTCCATCTATGACCTACTGAGACTTGCCTAATCTATCTTGGCTGGTGGCGAATCGACTGGTGTCCTGAGGACGAACACTGACGCTGTTTGCTGACCCATTAGGAGGGTAACTATCTGATGATAAATTGTAATTGTCTGTTTGCCTTTTCTTTCTAGGTACCAACTGCTCTTTTGATAGAGAACATAGTTAGATGTTTTCCATATTCATGTTGCCAAATTGTTTTGCATGAAGCCCAACATGCTGATGCTAATTCGAGGTTAGTTAAGGAGTTCACAAATATCGGATGCAATAGACAAATGACTGAATTCTTGCTTTGTTAAATAATGTACTAATGATACTCTGCTAAAGTTGATTCATATCAATGTTGTGGTTAATCCTAAATGTTTATGATCTATGCTCTGATTAGGTTTTGCTCTGATTGCCAAGTTATAGTGGTTATGATGCGCTTATTGATATTGAGACTACTAAATTTGATTCTAGATTGTAACTAATAGGGAATAAATATCCTAACTCTTCCTAGATTGGTGTGGTTATTCATGACTGCAAGGTTATGGTGCGTTTGATTCTAATTAAAGGTTTTTGATTAACTGGGTTGATTAGTTATTGTGAATATTGATGAGGTTATTGATCTATTGACTGCAATGCTAATCGGATATCTCGTCCTGGGAAGTCCCCAAACGTGGTCAAAAGGTTAATTGGCCTAAGACGTGTCTCCTTGTAAGTTTACTTGTCAAGGTTCTGACGCGTTATCATTTCTCATTCAATTCATCAAGGCAGATTTTGATTTGTGAAATGTCATTGATTGAGTAGATTTTGAGATAGAATTACTTGCTTTTAGAGTATTGATGGATCCTCATGCTTTTGAGGGAGCTTCATATAGAGGATAAAGGGAATGAGGGACACACTGGATCCTGGAGGAACACTGTTCGTAGGATCTTGTTCCTCCTATTCTGTACATCCATACGATGGCTGGTGGGGTAGGAGGTGAAGCATTTTAGAACTGTTTTGGAAAAGCACATGCATGTTTCTATGGTGTGATTCAATGCTTGAACACTGACTGTATTGAAAGCTACTCAGAGGTGAAAATGGATTAGGAGACAGAAGTTGTTGTTGCTGTTGTTGAGAAGGGTGTTGGCAAGTATTTGAATAGCAACTGTCTCTATGCTGCACTGTGGTCTGAAGCCTAATTGTTAGCTTGTTAGTTTTAATATGCTCTTGTAATTGTCTGGAGACTGTTTTGTCAATGATTTTGCTATGAAGAGTAGATAAGTGATCGGCAAGCTTTTCACATCATCTTGGTCTCAGGCCAGTTTCTTAAGCAGAAGCAGGATCAATCCTGTTTTTAGGGTATACAGGAATGTGCTTTGGCTGAGGGTGGAGATAAAAGTGTGTTGCACTTGCTGACTGATTGTGGGATAGGCAGTTGTGGGAGTGGATTTACATGGTATTTGATGGGATGGCATTGAAGAAGGCTTCACTTCTGTTTAATTGCTTTGCTGATGGTGGTCTTGTAAACGGTAGCTTTAGTATTGGTGCTTTATGTCAGGTCAGATCACTGAGGATATTAGTCGGTTGTCATTTATTTTCTTCTATGCAAATGGCACACTCGTTCTCCAGTGGTTCTTGTGTGTATCATGTAACTGATGGTTTAGATTTGAATGCGTAGGTTTTCAATGAAGCTTCAATTTCAACATGCCTTTAAGGGTCGAACTGTGAATGTTAAGAAGTGTTCTGGCTTCTGATCTGGGCCAAAGGAGTTTGTCAGCTTGATTAGCTCTTTTTGGGGGTATTTCCATGGGAAGATCTTTTGGTGGTCCTCACAGCAGGGGTGTGGGATGAACGATAAGGAAGGGCATGTGAAATGATTCATCTAGTCCCGGGGTTCTCGGCCCATTTAATAGATTGTTGTTAAGACTGTCAGGATGAAGTTGAAGGTGTTACCTTTGGAGTAGGTAGAATTAGGGAGTTGCTGCTTGGTGTCTAGACTACTGAGGAGTGAAACAATGAATTCCTTTACAATGGCTTTGTGCTGAAGTCACCAGATAAGTGAAAGTCACCGAGAAATATAGAGTCAGCATGTCAAACCAAGACCGAGGTGATGAGGTCTGATATTTCTTGTATAAATTCCTTGTTTGTTCCAGGGTTCTGCAGATCAGATTGAAGGAAGCCATCTGAGCAATTATGAGAATGAGAAGTGGGAGGGCAGGAGTGTGAAAGGTTTAGATGTTACTGGGCCATTAAGGGTGCAGGGACAGAAAGACTTGTGCATGTTGGTGATTGTTTATGTATCAATACCCATCAATCCAAGTTGCACTGAACTATGGGATACGGTAAAATCACATTCCACTTCACAATTCCCATGTGGTAACTCCACCCTGTGCAATGAAACCACCAGGAATGGGAATTCATGGCGTGGGACTATCTATTTTAGTCCTAAAAGCAAACAGAAGAGTCAAATCTGTGAGATTCAAAACACACATCTACCACTTGAGCTGAGCAGGTCTTAAATGTATAGTGGGATCTTTGGGTGGGGTGGGGTGGCGTGGGGTAGAGAGTGAGGGAGGGGAATGTGGGGGATAGAAAAGGACATGTCAAAGAAAAAATTGTGAATGATACTTGGATGATACTGCAGCCAAAGTGTCATGCAATGCTATGATGCAGAATTATAGCACTGTAAAATCGGCTCTTGGTTCCCCCACAGTTGGAATAACTGGGCAGGATAAGTAATTCTGCTCCACCGGACTCATAATGAGCACCATTATGTTGGTTGCATTAAATCAAGGAAGTGGAAGAAAGTAGGTGTTCAGAATTTTTCTTTGATGAAGAGTCCATCTACAGTGGGTTGTGTGATGTCACTAATGACAGGAATTTGGATGTGTGCATTGATGAGAATGAGTTGGAGAGTTTGCTCTACAGGTATTTGACTGCTTATATGTATGTATGTATGTATGTCTGTATGTATGTGGTACTTCTATAGCGCAAACCTAGCCAAAAGGAAGCAGAGCTCTACACAGGGTCAAAACAAGCATAAAGTCAATGAGTGATAAATCAGAAAGCAAGTTTGTGGATTGTTAATGCACTGTGATGACGTTTTTTTAAAGATGTGCGTCTTGTACTCCTTCCTAAATTATAGCAGTAATGTGGTAGTCTTGTAGGATATGGGAGCAGTGGCATAACGAAACTTGATGGGGTCCTCCTGCAAAGAACCTGGAGGGGCCCCTATAAAAACTCACTCAGGAGCTCTCAGGTCAGGGCAATGTACTGAGTGGGGTCCCCACATAACGCGGGGCTACAGCAGCCTTTGTTACACCACTGTATGGGAGATGTTGTTCCACATCCTAGGTGCATTGATGGGAAAGACCTACTGCCTTGTTTTTTTGTTGTGAACAATATGTGGACGAGGCTGTTGGGGTTTGTTTTGATAAACTGTTTTTTTAGTTTTTGAGGTTTGGGTGCGATTGTGTGTATTTGGCATTTTTCAATGTGTAAGAGGCACATGGTGATAATCGGTCCCTGAGAGGCAGAGTGCTCAGGCCCTCTTCCTTGGTCCTTTCTTGCTCAAATAGTGACAAACAGGTGATACCTTTCACTTTACATTCCCTTAACTATGGCTGTCTGGGCGAGGTGCACCAGAGCGAGTCAGTTGAGAAAGGGACATGGTGATGAAGATGGTATCAGGAAACATCCGGCAGTGCAAGGATTGGTCGACTGAGTTCCCGTGACCACCATTCATGCTGCTGCAGTGCCTGTTGTGGCTCTTTTCTGCACTGGGAGGCAATTAATGGCCTCTTTCAAGAGGAGATGGTAGGTGGGAAACTTTAGGTAGTGCGAGAATTGGCCGGCTGAGTTGCAGCACTCACAGGTTGCTGGGGTGTTCGTATATATAATCTTACTGTCTAAAGGCTGCTTCCTTGCTGGTTCACTATATCATAACATACAGCAAGAAGGAGGGACTTATTATTCTATTAAAGATTTAGATTTCCAGCACATTCTTTCCGGGATTTTAGTCAGCTACCTGCAATTGAACATTCCAGACTGCTACTAAAGAACCCATGAGGGCATTATGATTGAGGAAAGGACACTTACTCCTTCTAGGGTCCCCCAGACTTTGTCACGCATATTAAAGAAATACCTATCCCAGTCCTTGAAAACAAGCTACAACTTCATTGTATATGTAGCACTGTTTATTTCATGAAAGTGTGCATGATCGATGTTTCAACCCCCCTCGTGGATGTGTTTTTGGGAACATTGTAAACATAGCTATTTGCAGTATTTGGCTTTGTTGAGGGCCACAGAAGCATATTGTAGCAGAGATGCTCGAATGCGCATTCATGAAGGTTCCAATTTAGTTTTCGTTGAGAGAAGTACCAACTCCTCATGGTCAATTTTAGTTTCATCCTGTTCTAGCGAGTTCAACCTCATTAGATATATTACAGCCTATGTAAGAGAAGCGAAAGTGTGGCTGCATTGTAATGGTATAAGTTAAATGTGCTCTTGTGTATTTATTTAATATTGTGACAAACGCTGCCATGACCTCTGGGTGCTATTTTCAGCACGTAGGGACAGATTTACTAAGTACTTCGTTGTCCCTGTGTCAAGCAAGTCAACGCAAGGTAACACAAGTGCTTAAGGCCCAGATTTACTAACATTTTGTGTCATTGATGTGACACTTTTTTGGTGCCGTGACGACACACGGGGACTCTTTTACAAGGTTTTGCCGCAGGACAGCGCAACAAGGAATCTTTCCCTGCGTTGTCTCACTCCATATCTACAAGGACATGCAAAGTCATGCAGGGTAACTTTGCAGGGTAACTTTACGTGGCCTTGTGATATAGATCTGCAGTGTGCGCAGCCAGACCATCATAAAAGTGACGTTCTGGTGGTGTAGAGAGGCTTGTAAATAAGCCCAAAAATGTATTTCAGGGTTTACAAACCCAGATAAAGCTCGATTTGCATGGCTTTGTAAAAAGTAATGAACGTGCATAGCACTGCCTTATGTTACTTTGTGCCAGGGAATGTTACATGGGTGGAACATGGGTGTTCCCGTGCACCTCCTTATGTATTTCGAAGCTAGATTTACTAAAGTCTGTAAGCTTGGCTCTGTGCTAAAATGGTGGGCCTACCCTAACTTAGCTTAACAAGGAGAAATATCTATATTTCTCCTCATTACTTTCTCTTTGCATGTGCACCGCAGCGCACATACAAACAGGCATGCAATTCAAAGGATAGTGTTGGTGAGTAATGGTATCCCTTCTTGCACTATAGCTTTCCTGAATGAAACACTGGCACCTTTTCAGCATGACTCAAGGGTGCCTGCTTTGGTGCTCTTATACCAGAAAACCTCCAGCTGTAGGAAAGAGCAGAAGTGTGCCATATCTTAGGAAATATGACACATTTCTACGCTCTTCCTTTCACACAACACAATTCAGCAAGTTCCCTTGCTGCAATGTGTGAAAATTTCATAAACGTAGGCCTAAATCAATACTGAGAGTCAGATTCAGATAGGTGGTCCCCTTCCGTATCCAATGGGGATGTTAATACATTTTGTTGACTTGGAGATCTGGGGCATTATGGTTGCTTTAAGAATTTAGTAGGGCCAGACTTTGTGTTGGAGAGGGGCAGGCCTCTACATGAGCGTCAAAGACCTCATTTAGAAAGTTCATATTCAGTGCTGGTTCTCAGGTAAGACTTGAAGACATTCAAGAGAAGAAGGCCTAGTATTGTTATGTTAAAAACAGCTGTGCTAATGACACACCTTAGTAAACGCTACAGCTAGCCTGTTTGTTTGAGAAATCATTGACGCCAACCTAGATCTCTTTGATTTAATCTGACATGAAGGACTAACGGCCACATGTAGAAACAATTGTACTTGTGATTACCAAGTAGCACATTTGTTAATCGCAAACAGCAATGTACAAATTTATTTGCACATTTTGCTATTCCTGTGAGTTGCGAATAGACCTACCTCATGGAAAATAATGAAGTAGGGCTCGGTTTGCGACCTATTAGGATTCACAAAAATCACAGGGATGTGGGCTGGTGCGGTCAGCAGACCACCATGTCTGTGATTGCGTGTAAATAAAGCAATCTTTCTTTTGTTCAAATGCAGCCCATTTTCATTAAAGAAAAACGGGATGTATTTCCAAAAGAAAAATTAAAAGTTATCTTTTCATTTTTTAATAGTAGGCAGTGGTTCGTGGGTTCATTGCCTGCTCTTAAAAAATGCTTTTGCGAACATTCACAAAGGGGAAGGAGTTCCTGGGGGATCCTTTCCCATTTGGGAATGGGTTAGCACCAAATTGACTTTGGCAGTATATTGTGAGAGTTTTGCTACCGCATTTCGGTTTCAAAACAGTCACACATATCAATGCCATTTGGTATTAGGAAAGGATGACCTAATTCCAAAACGCAATTGCATAACAGTGCCACATCTGAGACTTCTGCCTATTCTCCACCCAATCCTTTTTCAATGCAGCCAAAGGTTCAAAAGGATTAAAATTTTAGGTTGCCCTATACTGACGCACTTTAAGAGCTCCTTTACAGGGTTAAATGAGATGGATTGAGAGCAATGGGTTTAAGAGGCCCATTTTGTAGATGAAATTATTGGTTTCCATTTAGTTTTGGATTGAAGGTTGACTCTACCTAAACTGGGAAAGGGAGGCCAACAATTGAATTATATTATTAGATGTAAAGCATTATCAGTAGAGAATTATCAGAGATGGAATGGGTGAATATTTTGAATTGTCCTACTACAGTGTCTAGAAAAGTCAGATGTAAGCTACTAAATGTCATTTGTCTCCACTATATATATATATGATATTTAAATGGCTACGGAAAATGTATCTAGTTAATCATGATAGCTGCCGAAGACATTGTACAGGTAAAGCTGACTTTTTCTATGTTTGAGACTACTCGACACTCAGTGAATATTGGAACAGGTTGACCACTACAATAGTTAAGCTTACCTTAATGGCTGATATCCACTAGCCTCAGTCATGTCTACCCAGCCTAATTTCAAGGCCTAAAATTAAAATGTCTGATGGTACATTTGCAGGCCTAATATTGTTGATCGCTAAAAGACAAATAGCCATGCCATAGAAAAAACAACCTAAGTGATAAAACTACCAGCTTCAGTAACAGAAGTGCAAAACTGTGCAGAAGCAAAGACCTTGACAACTGCTAACCTAGAGATAGTGACGACAGGGCGATGTCAGTCATGCAATGGGACTCAATGCTGTTAGAACTAACAAAGAAATCAAATCACATGCCTCTTACACAGGCATTACATTTGGAGAATATTGCAGAGATGTATGATTTTACTCTAAATAACTACAGGTAGGTTAATACAGTGACAACATGTGATCGTCTAGGAACATGCACAGGGATCTGTAACTAGAAATCTGTGTACAGGTGACCTTTTGCATGGTCACCCTCATTTTACTGAACTGCTGTTCTTTTTGACTGAGTGCACTGGGACACTGATGTCAAGGCCTTAGTGCATGGGTTCTGACCCCTAAAACATGGTGAAATTGGCGAACTCCTAATTGGCCTATTTACCTTTCTTGTAAGGCTACAGTATATGTTGCAGAAATGGCATAGAAACGTTAATGCCACTTGTTGCCTGAAATGGAAAACATGGCTTCAGGCCTACGCTTACAGACTGCTGCAGTATAAACCTGCAGTCCAACCTGTCAAAATACTTTTTGACAGGGGAAAGCTTTCCTTTTTAAATATGAATAGGTCACCACTGTGTAGGCCTTTTAGCTTACAAAGCATGGTGCATGTCATTTATAAGTGGGACATGTAGAAATGTAATGTTGTCATGTCCCTGCAGCGCCAAGCACCCAACAGCTATTGTCACTGGGGAAGGCCCTAACTGTTGCCTGCGAAACCTAGAGTACAGATTGAAATATTAATTGTTTATTGCAAGTCTGATACCAGGAAGAAAAATAATTAAACCACTCTTTGTAACATTTATTAAAACACAATTCAATTGTGAAGTTGAATTTGTAATATATATTAACGAAAAGTAACCTTTAGAAAGTTACCTTTTAGCTGCCTAAATTTTCTTAAGACTAATTTACATTAGCTCTATAGCTGCTGTCCAGCAAGTGCTTTACCCTCATGAGGTGTGAAAACTGCTCCCACAGCAGGGCCACTGGCCTTTGTGTAAGGAGTTCTTTTTCTTCACATTGCTGGAAGACCAGTTCTGCTGGGACCCAGAACCTCATAAACGTTAAAGGGCATGCCCTGTCACAAGTAAATGTTCGGTGCCACCTGGGAGGACCATGCCAGTCAAAGATACTATCCTCAGACCCATTTGTAGACATGTGAAAGAACAGAAGAAGGACTGCACCTGTTGGTTGATACCTGTGAGGAAACCTGAAGGGCTGTGCCTGCTCCTACTTTTCTCCAGGATAAAGTGCTTGACTCCAACAGGGACACAACTAGCCGCAAGGGGCCGTTTCCAGAACTTTCCATCTGACCAGTTGCAACTAGACCTGAAATGGGCCTAGTAGTGGCCTCTCCAGGAGTGAGTGTACATCCCTAACTGCTGTTCCTGGGGTTCTGGGACCCATGGCTGTGCCTTTTTGGACTTCTCCTAACATCTCTGAAAAGGTGGGGCTTGGAAGGTTTTTGGACTTAGAGATCGCCAAAGGACCAGACCAACCATCAAGCAGATCTGCCCAAGGTGCAACTTAATTGGTCTGAAGTAATAGGTTTCTCCCGCTCTGAGCTTATCTGCAGAAGCAAATTAGTTTGAGCGGCCCTCAGCGAGACGTCATCCGGAATTGTGGAACTCTTGTCTTATACACCCTGCAACCTTTTCCCGTGGGAGGATGCTGAGTTCCAAGAAAAAGACTATGGGCCATATTTAAGAGCCCCTTTGTTTTGCTTTTGTGCCATGCAACGTGTTGCAAGAGCAACATAACTGAAACATTAGATTTATGAAGCCGTGCAAGGCCACTTTGTGTGGCCCTGAGTGGCTTCATAAATGTTGAGTAATGCAACGCAGCTCAAATTGTTGTGTTGCATTACTATGCAGCAGGGAGGCATTTCCATTGGTCATGTGTGGGTATTTCCAGGCAACATCCATAGATTCTGAGGCATTCACAGATTACCAGAAGTGGTAGACCTGAGAATGCGCAAAAACCTACTCTTCCCAGGTGAGGCATAACGAGGTGTTTTCCTCTTTTTAAATATACACTGCACTCTTTAGCACACATAGAAAGAGGAAAACGTATCAGGAGATTGTTTTGTGCAGGAAGGTGGCCCTTCCTGCACAATAACAATCCTGAATGCAACTGAGGCACCTTTGCATCATGGTGCAAGGGGTCCTGCATTTGCGCTAGGCTGCCAAAAGGGCACCAGCACATGGGAAAAGGCAGGAATGCACTGTATTGACATAAATATGGTTCATTCTTGCCCTTTCCCTGTCATGCAGTGCAATGTAGCAAGGAAGCGTGCTATGCTACACTGCATGACAATCTCATTAATATGCCCCTATGTCCGAACTTAGAAATTGAGATCAGGTGAAGGCACAAAAGTAGCTGGTTGATGAGACGACTTCTCTTGATGCAAAATGTGAACTTTCCCACTCAGAGTTTTTCCTACCTGTTAGAAATTGGGTTTTTGGTTGGCAGTCAGGTTACCCCCTGTCCAAGCAAAAGCCCTCACTCTAGTCAGGGTAAGTCACACACAATCCAAGATTATCCTGTGCCCACCCTCTGGTAGCTTGGCACGAGCAGTCAGGCTTAACTTAGAAGGCAATATGTAAAGTATTTGTGCAATAAATCATACAATACCACCATATAGCACCATAAAAATACACCACACAGTGTTTAGAAAAATATATAATATTTATCAGGATAATTGTAGGTCAAAACGAATAAAGTTGCAATGTGAATTTGTAGAGATATCACTTAAAAGTTATATGAATTGTCTTAAGTCTTTAAAAAGCAAACAAAGTCTCTTTCAAGCACAAAGTACCTGGTTTGGAGTGGAAAATCTCCTCAGAGGGCCACAGAAGAAGAGGTACGTGGAAAAATGGTGTGTGCGTCGATTTCTCCCCAGCACACACGGACTTGCGTCATTATTTTCCACGCGAGGAAGTCGTGCGTCGTTTTCCAGCGCGCGGACAGTCTCTTTCTGTGGATCGCGGGGATTACCAGATGTCCCGGGTCTGTGCGTGGATTTTCCTGCTTGTTTTCCGGCTGTGTGTCGTTCTGCGGGACTGCACGTCGAAATTTCGATCTCACGGCAGGCGTCGCGTCGATTTCTCCTCTGGAGGTCGGGCGGCGTTGTCCTTGCGAAGCCGTGTGTCGAAGTTCTGGTCGTCCCGAAGGCGTCGCGTCGATCAGCATCGGTGTGCAACGTTTTTCTCGCCGCGGAACAAGCTGTGCGTTGAAAACTTCGGCGCACGGAGCGTCCAAGTGAAAAAGAGAAGTCTTTTTGGTCCTGAGACTTCAGGGAACAGGAGGCAAGCTCTATCCAAGCCCTTGGAGAGCACTTTCACAGCCAGGCAAGAGTTCAGCAAGGCAGCGGGCCAACAGCAAGGCAGCAGTCCTTTGTAGAAAGCAGACAGGTGAGTCCTTTGAGCAGCCAGGCAGTTCTTCTTGGCAGGATGTAGTTTCTGGTTCAGGTTTCTTCTCCAGCAAGTGTCTGATGAGGTAGGGCAGAGGCCCTGTTTTATACCCAAATGTGCCTTTGAAGTGGGGGAGACTTCAAAGAGTGGCTAAGAAGTGCACCAGGTCCCCTTTCAGTTCAATCCTGTCTGCCAGGGTCCCAGTAGGGGGTGTGGCAGTCCTTTGTGTGAGAGCAGGCCCTCCACCCTCCCAGCCCAGGAAGACCCATTCAAAATGCAGATGTATGCAAGTGAGGCTGAGTACCCTGTGTTTGGGGTGTGTCTGAGTGAATGCACAAGGAGCTGTCAACTAAGCCCAGCCAGACGTGGATTGTACGGCACAGAAAGATTTAAGTGCAAAGAAATGCTCACTTTCTAAAAGTGGCATTTCTAGAATAGCCATATTAAATCCAACTTCACCAGTCAGCAGGATTTTATATTACCATTCTGGCCATACTAAATATGACCTTCCTACTCCTTTCAGATCAGCAGCTACCACTTCAATACTGTATGAGGGCAGCCCCAATGTTAGCCTATGAAGGGAGCAGGCCTCACAGTAGTGCAAAAACGAATTTAGGAGTTTTACACTACCAGGACATATAACTACACAGGTACATGTCCTGCCTTTCACCCACACAGCACCCTGCTCTAGGGGTTACCTAGGGCACACATTAGAGGTGACTTATATGTGGAGAAAGGGGAGGTTTAGGCTTGGCAAGTACTTTTAAATGCCAAGTCGAGGTGACAGTGAAACTGCACACACAGGCCTTGCAGTGGCAGGCCTGAGACAAGGAAAAGGGGCTACTTAAGTGGTTGGCACAACCAGTGCTGCAGGCCCACTAGTAGCATTTAATCTACAGGCCCTAGGCACATAGAGTGCACATTACTAGGGACTTATAAGTAAATTAAATAGTCCAATCAGGTATGATTCAAGGTTACTGTGTTTTAAGGGAGAGAGCATATGCACTTTAGCACTGGTTAGCAGTGGTAAAGTGCGCAGAGTCTAAAGCCAGCAAAAACGGTGTCCAAAAAGTGGAGGGAGGCAGGCAAAAAGTTAGGGGTGACCAGCCTAAGGCTGTCAGGTCTAACACTACCCAAACCAACAGCTTCATTGGGACCTCGTCCCACAGCTATCCAGCCTTGTGGAACTTTCCTTCGATACAGGCCACAACTTTGCCCTGCTAGAAGATTTCAACTTCTATTTTAGAGACCAAGGCCCATATTTATATTTTTTTAGCGCTGCAGTTGCTTCATTTTTTGGTGAAAAAGCAGTGCAAACTTACAAAATACAATTGTATTTTGTAAGTTTGCGCCACTTTTGTGTCAAAAGCCGGCATAAATGCGGCGTTAAAAAAGCATAAATATAGGCCTAAGGGCCTGATTTAGATGTTAGCCGTAATGGGTCTCCTGCCACTTTTTCGACTGAAAACCTGTCTGCCGGCTTGGCTGTCCAACCACCAGATTTAGATGTTGATGATCCCATAAACTGTAACCTGGCAAAGTCTCATGAACTCCACCAAGGAATCTTATCTGCTGCCACTGTGCCATATGAAATAGTGACTAGCAGTGGGACACCTGCCACACTCACCGCCATGCAGATTTGAATGTGCCTTACCACCAAATAAAATGTCGTGGCCTGACTTCTACTTCTGACATTGCGGAGTGGGAGGGAAAAGGGGGTGAAATCTTACTTTTTTGACTGGACAATACCCTCTGTCGCTGCTGTCACTGGACCACAGAGAAAACAGGACCCACCCCGTTGCTGGACACGAATATAGGGAACCTGCATTGGTTGTATAGGTTGGGGGGGTCACTGCATATGACCTCGGGACCACTGCAGACATATACATGACAGTGATTTTTTAAAATTACTTTGACATGCATATGTCGGGGAGACAAATGTGACAGACACGGATGGGGACACACTGGTACACACTACATCACACACATACACAAATGTCATTTTAGTGTGAGTATTCATTGCAATATAAATTCTGGCACCACAGTGACGGTACACTCACACCTCTCAACTGTGTCCATGTGTGCACATTGCAAGGGGACTTGTAACTGTCATGCTGTGTTTCGAGTTGTGTGAGTTAGTACTTGCATCTGTGTGTGTGTGTGAGATATGATTGGCTGGGGTAGGTGAAGGGAGCTGGAGTTGGTGATGTGGTTGTGTCGGTATGTGTGCCATTTACATATGGCATTGAACTTGTTGTGTATGTTGTGTTACGCATTGTGTTGCTGAATGCAACATCCAGGTGGCGGTTGCTGTCTTTATGTGTGCGGTTGTGATGTTGTGTGAGTGTGTGTATGGATGAGTATGTAGTTACGTTGGTTGTTGTGGTTGTGTCATGTGTGGGTCCATTGTCAATAGTGTGTGATCCTATGTCATGGATGCACATCAATGTTTGTTTTCGGCATGTATATGTTGTGTTGTGGTGGAATGGCAATGGATACAAGTGTGTATGTGGTGTGTTGTGCTGTGTGTGATGCAGGGGTGCACATTTGGCAAAAGTATAGTGTGTGTGTGTGACTTACCTCTATTCCTTAGCCAATGCCATTGCCCAGTGTCGATTGGGTACAGCGAAGGCTTCCCTCTGTCAGTAAACCACCACCAGTACACTCCCTGCAAGAATGCAACATCTAAATACAGCAAGCGGAACACAGTCAACTCAACAGTCTTTTCGGGTCCGCCACCGTGGCGGTTTGGTGGTGACACCACCAAGGTCAAAATCAGTCTCCAAGTCAGAATGTAAAATCTCCAGGCAGGACAAACCTACTTGGTGTATCTGACCTGTGCTCCTTGGAGATCAGCTTGAAATCGCACCTCAGTCCCAATTAGCTGCAGCCATTGATTATCATTGGTGCCTCACTTTTTTTTGGCGCACTTTCATTTAAATCTTTAGAAATTCATATCAAAGGTTCTCTTTATTTGATTTTTGTCATTTTGATGTCACTTGGCTAAATACATTTTTCTCAGATTTTAGAAATTGAAGTGGGATAATTGTTTTCTTTTGTCTTTGACTTTTTAACTGTTTTGGTACTCCTAAATGCTTTATACATTTATTTTCAGGCTTAGCTTGTGGGCTCTGGGCTGTAGTTGCCAGGGTTTGAGCTCAGGTTTTAGTTACTGAAACCCTTCACTGGACCTAACAGGTAAGTTACTTTTTAGCTTGTGGTAGTCTTCTAGCCCCCCTCTTATTAAATTAAAACCAATTTGATACACACTAGGCAAATGTTTGAGGCAATACCAAAGCCCATTTCCAAGGTATGGTAGCACAACCAGACAACAAAGAAACACACAATGGTTCAGCATGCCTAATAGTTTATTTCTTACTCTGACTAAACTGTGGCCATCTTAATGTGAGACAAACAAAATATTGCTATGTTTTCTGCATAAATAAGGAACATCTCCTACATCTGGTCAAGTAGCATAGAAATCAAAGACTAAATGGTGTCATTTTATGGCTAACCATAATTTTGCATATTCAAATTGAGAGAGAAACATGTGAGACCTTTAAGTAATCCTCACCTTTGTCCAACATCAGAAAGATGAGGAGGAATTTGCACTCTTCAAACATTCATTGCAGAATTGGTTCAGTCTCGTGACAACCTCCTCTTTGAGGCAATGCTGGAGGAGTTAATTGTCCTTTTGGGAGATGTGCAAGGCATTACAGGCTTGGAAAGATTTTTTAGTATGGCAATATTAATTATTTTCCTATTTTAAATTCATATTTAAGAAGTAATAAACAGTAAGATATATGGATTGCATGAAGCTGGACACACTGACAAACCTGTCAACAGGAGCATCATTCAAACCATGCCATTGGCTGTTTCAGCAGCACAGTCTTTACCAAAACCCATCAATAAAAGCCATTTCATAATTCTAATTTTTGACATTAACTAGGATGAGGTTGTATTGCAGTTTTAACTAAGTGCTATTCAGAAAGGGTAGCCTAAGAGTTTGGGCCTAGTCTTCAAGTACTATGGGGTAGTTTGATTTCTTGCTAAAATGTTCCCTTGCTGGGAGGCCTCTACATACATCAACTGCACATGCCAAAAAACAGATTGTGAGTAATATCTCTGCAATGATATGGGCCAGCAGGATGGATCCACGGACCCAGCAGCCAAGAAGACTAATCCAAGACATAAGGACCAGCTTCAAAAAAGTAGGGAGTAGTTTAACTTGTCCCTAAAATGTTCCTGAAAGGAACCAGACAGAATGAGAGTTTTTTTACGTAGACATAAATGTTGTTTCCAAATGTTGTTTCCACATAGTTCACAGGTCAGAGAAGAACCATGTTAAAATTGAACAAAATGAGAACTACTAAATCTGTGCCATGCTGATATCTAGCCAAAACAGTGGAAGTAGGGTAAGTCTCTTTTCACCACATTGCTTTTTTAACCATGAAATGTCATCCCATGATGATTGTAAAAGTGGAAGATACCTCACAGGAAATTTTAGAATGACAGGAGGGTTTCTCATCTTGAAAACTAGAAAGAGTAAAATTATTCTGTAGCTAAGATAGTATTAGGCTCGTATGAATGGGTGAAGGTGGAAGGTAATATTGGGCCGGCTGATTCATTCTGCTGCTGTCAGAGCACAAGTCTACACAAGCTATAGCTCCCTTTCCTGAAAGTGCAGGGTGCAGGGTTCCACTAAAGCTAGTGTCTGAGCAATAACCAGACAAGGGCTCACCCAAATGAAAAGTGAGAGGGGCTTAGGGGGCTACTCCCTGCTCAAAATATTGGCATCCTTTAGCCTATCAGGTGTGGGTGGAAACTGGGCCTTCTAAATATTTGTAGTTTCTGCTAGGGGTGCCAACCTCGATTGCTCTCCCATTCTTTTCTCACTCGTGGGGTGAATTTGTACATTAGTAGGTAGTGCCCTTGCCTTTAAACCAGTGAATGGCTACTCCTCATGTCACTAACCACTGTTCTAGCCCATTGGTATAATGTTAGTCCCTTGACAGCATCTTTTTCTTGCACACGTTTACATATGGATTACTAGGCCTCCTTTGATAAACCTACTTTTTGAGTATATACACTCACAGCTGCTCTTCTGGCTAGGATTCTGCTGTGTAGCTACTTGGTTTCAGCCCCCCAACCAGATCATATGTAACAGCAAGCGTCCAGGGAGATACCTGCCTCTTTTGCTGCATCTAGTGTAATAGAAACAATGAAACATAACACTGGACCTGCAATGTGTATTATAACTACCAGATCATTAGAATAATATTTTGAGCTCACATCTCCTACTCCATCATGCTACTAGGCATTCCACCACAACACAACGTAAAAACATTTCTCTGGTCACTCATGCACAACACTAAAACTCTTCGCACACAGGATCACAACAGGTACATCGCTTGCCGACCGCCCATCCTCTACACTATAGCAAGCATCAAGTCATAAAATGTGGCTTGGTACTTCAGAGCGTGGCAGGAAACGCTAAATAAATGCTACAATACCATGCACATGGGTTTACCTTGCAATCAAAGCCTGCTTCTAAACATCTTTTACGGCAGTGGTATTGTTGCTTTCGCCAGTGTTCAAGTCAAAAGCAGATTGTTGTCTATGATGTACATTTAGGACTTGATTACTCATTTTGTTTCAGTTCTATTGGGGTGGGATGCCGCACTTAAAAGCCTCATCAAATGTATGAGTCCCACGAAAGCACTCGTTTACGAAGTCCTTGCGGCACACTGCGCCACCGGAGCGTAATTCTTTTGATGGTTCGGTGGTGCAGTGAGCTAGCCCATATTTACAAGGGCATGCAAAGCCACCTTGTGTGGTGTTTCATGGCCTTGTAAATATGGACTCTTTTCACGCATAACACTGCATGAAAGGGGAGTTCCATGAGTGTTGCTTGGGGTGTCCCCATGCAACACCCATGGAATCCGAAGGAATCTGACTCATTCCCAGATTTACAAGTCTGGGAATGCATCAGATTCGTACCCCACCTCAGAGTTGGTGTAAGAGTGGTGCAATGAGGAGAAATATCTTTATTTCTCCGTTTTTTTCTGATTTTGATGTGTGCTGCATTCTGCAGGTGTCCCTTCCTGCACAAAAACAATCATCCCCACTGATAGAAATGGGGTCTCTGGTTGGCAGTCAGTTTGCACTTTGTCCAAGCAGGGACCCTCATTCTAGTCAGGGTAAGGGAGTTACACTCCGGTAGCTTGACACATGCAGTCAGGCTTACCTCAAAGGCAATGTGTAAGGTATTTGTACCCAAAACACACAGTAATACATTGAAAATCACTACAAAATGTAAACCACATCAGTTTAGAAAAATAGCCAATATTTATCGAAATCAAAGAAGATCAAACCAACAAAAATCCAACATACACAAGTAAAGTTATGAATTTTCGAAATAATAGAATCTTACTCTATAGAAAACCATGGAAACCTGTTGTTACACAATGTACCTGGTTTGCATCAAAATAAAGCCGCACGGGCGAGCGTGCATTGGAAACGTCAGCGATGCATCTATTCCTGACTCGCAAGTGAGGCTGTGTCTCGTTTCTTCTCTGGTCGGGTAGGCGATGCGTCGTTTTTCTCTCCTGCAAGAGAGCGATGCGTCGATTTCCAGAGGCGGCACCTCATATCCATGCAGGTTCACGTTGATTTTGACGCCAGTGATGATGCGTATGAAATCCAGACGCACAGTGATGGAAAACCGTGCTGCGTGGGGTTTGCGCCAATTTTAGCAGCCGCAAGCGAGTGTTGTAACGTTTCTCCAACCACAATGCAGGTGATGCATGAATTTCCCAGCCGCAATGCAAGTGGTACATCGATTTTAGCCACAAGATGGATGGCACGTCCTTTTTACAGCCGCGTTGCAGGTGGTGCAATAAAATTTTCCCTGCACGGCTTCCTGTGTGTGGATTTCAGTCCTTTTTCTACCAGCTTCACCTCTTTCGAGGGCCCATGGACTGGATAGAGCACCACTTGACAGGGCAGGAGTCTCAGCAGAGAGTCCAGGTGCAGGCAGGGGAAGTCTTTGATGGCCAGGAGACTTCAAAACAGGAGGCAAGCTCAGATCAAGCCCTTGGAGACACTTCACAAGTTGTAATATACCACAAAGTCCAGTCGTTGTCCTCTTTCTGTCAGAAGCAGCAACTGCGGGCCACCCATCAAAGCACAGTCACAGGCAAAGGGGCAGTACTCCTCCTCCAGCTCTTTAGCTCTTCTTCTTGTCAGACGTTCCTTTTGGTTCCAGAAGTAATCTGAAGTCTGGGGTTTTGGGTCCACTGTTTATTCCCCTTTCTGCCTTTGAAGTAGGCAAACTTCAAAGGAAAGTCTCTGTTGTTCACAAGATCCTGCCTTGCCCAGGCTTGGCTCCAGACTCACCCCAGGGGGCTGGAGACTGCATTGTGTGAGGGCAGACACTGCCCATTCAGGTGTAAGTGACCACTCCTCCCTCCATTCGAGCTCAGATGGCCCATCAGGATATGTAGTCTACACCCCAACTCCCTTTGTGTCACTGTCTAGCAACAGTGAAAACTGAATTTGGCAGTATTTCACTGTTAGGACATGTAAAACACATCAGCACATGTCCCACCTTTAACATACACTGTACCCTTCCCACAGGGCTAACTAGGGCCTACCTCAGGGGTGCCTTACATGTATAAAGAGGAAAGGTTTGGGCCTAGCAAGTGGGTAAACTTGCCAGGTCTTATTGTCAGGTGAAAACTGCGCACACACACTGCAGTGGCAGGTCTGAACCATGTTTACAGGGCTACTCATTTGGGTGGCACAACCTGCGCTGCAGGCCCATAGTACCATTTGATTTACATGCCCTGGGCACCTCTAGTGCACTTTACTAGGGACTTACTAGTAAATCAAATATACCAATCATGGATAAACCAATCACCAATACAATTTACAGAGAGAGCATATGCACTTTAGCTCTGTTTACAGTGGTAAAGTGC